>NC_079326.1:6446603-7696603 GCF_029931775.1 Euleptes europaea | reverse complement strand
CTGCAAACTTATCTGGCAGGCTGATGGGCCAGTTGGCAACGGCTGCTGCAGACGGTTGTTGTTGAAGCACAGCCAAGGTTGAGTGAGCTGCATTATCTGTGCCTTTAACAGCTGGAGCTGAATCACCACCATCTCTGAGACGTCGGCCCCTTCCATCCTGTCAGCGAGAGAGGGTGAGTTTGTTTTGGTTTTTGTGGGTGCAAGCAATCTGTCGTGGTACAGGCGAGGAGCGAGGGCTGTAAGCGTAGTCTGGGGAACAGTCCAAGGTCATTCACAGTGAAGGCAGAGTCCGAGATATCAATACAGGCAAGGGAAGTCCAAAGCGTTAGTCAGAGCCAGTCCAAGAAGTCAGGATACCAGGAATCCAATGGATAGCAAGGAAACAAGGCAGGTAAACAAGGCAGGTACTCAAGGAGGTTGGTGACAAGTTGCTTGCACAACAGCCAAGCCTAACTGATGGCTTAAATCCCTTCCCCTGCTACTGTAGCAGCCAGCTGATGGTGATGAGACTGAGTTCACAGGTGGTGCTTCAGCCCTGCTCTTCCTCATCACTGCTACTGGGGAGGTTCCTCTGTAAAGCCTTCAGCCTAGCACTTTGCCGTCTCTGCTGCATTGCCAGACGGACCTGTTTTCTTCTCTGCTCCAGTGGCCCTGGCGAGGCCTCTGGAGACACTGCGTGTTGCAAGGTGTCAGGTCCAACTGGAGTCCTTGAGCTGGCTGGCTGCAGACATGGTGAGTCATCTCCTGACCTTGGCTGATCCTCCACTCCGGCAGGCTGTAGGCCCTGTGGTTGTCCCTGTGGGACTTCTGCCTGTCCCTCGTCGTCAGAGGAGGTCTCTGCAGGCTGACTCATGACATAATTCCATCTCCAGGACAGTGTGAGAGGTTAAACTTGGACAGGTGTGGCCCAGGAACTCATCACCGGGTAGTTGTTTAATAAACAAACAACAAATTATTAACTCAAAGTTAGGTTAGGGCCTCTGTTTTTTTTACAAAAAAACCCCCTTAGTGTACATTCCTGAGCCTGAAGGGTGAAAGACCTTAGGAGGCCAGGAAAGCACTGTGCCAGTGTTCGGGTCCCTCACGCTGGCGTCCAGGCAACTTACACCGGTGTTAGCATGTCATGGCCCAGCCTGAGCTCAGTGACAGTGAGAACTTGTCAGATAGGATTTCTGGCAACACGGGCTAGACAATATGATCCTTCCGTGCACTCCCCCCCCTCCTGTTTTGCACACGAACCACTAGCTCTGGTCAGAGATCTACACTTGTATGGAGACCCCTCCCGTGTAAATCTTCCATCAGATACCGGGTCTCGCTCACAATGCCAGGAACTCCACCAGCCTCACCTCTGATTGCCCTTAAGTACCCGGTACTTGACCCACTGAAGTCGTTATCAGGAGAAAGGAATCTATTGTTTCCCTTGTATTGCTGTAACCATTGTGTCCATTCTATAAATGTAGCAAATTCCCAATGATCTGCATTCTAACCTTCTTCGTCTTGCTGAAACCACTGACTTCCAGAATAAAATCTTTGAATCACTGCTCTGTCTGGATTCGAGCTTCTATTGCCTGAGACGCCGTGGGTTTACTGAAACCTTGACAGAACTCCACAGAGGAGGAAGGGCCCAGTACAGCACAACCACAGCTGTCAACAGACAACCAGCAAGGAGACCAAGTGCAGGCACCCCCAGAGGTGCAGCCGTCAATCAGCTCAGAGGCACCTCCACCTCCTGACCCTGAGGCAGTAGCCCAGCCCCGCAGGGTCACCAGCAACCTTGGAATCCCGCAGAAAACAACTGAGAACCGAACTGGAGACTCGAAGACGGAGTGCTCGCCTGGCTGCTCAACGTCAGCTGCAGATGTAAAGCAACAGCAACGATGAGTAGTTGCAGGACTGTTCTTGAGGCAGGTGGCCCGCCCCAGCACAGGCTATAAAGCCTCCAGCCAAGAGCTGGTGGGCGTGAATGCAACACATTCAATAGGCATTGAACTGGCTGACACTACCTGATTTATCTCCTGTGACCTGACCTTGGTCCGGCAAACCTTCCTGTGAATCTTTCTGGCTCCCTTTTGACTCCAGACTGTTTTGACTCTGCTTTAGGAACATTCCTTTGGTTCCTAAACCTCAAAGGCTGGAAGAGATGCTGTACCCTGACACTAGCCAGTCAGACAGGACATATTGCGTTCACCATAAACAGCGTGTTTTCTCACCAGCAGCATAGATGGGGCCGCTCCCTCGTTGGCTGATTTAGCAGCTCAGAATCAGGCTTTGCAAATGCAGGTACAACTGATGAATGCCCTGACCTTGCTTCAGCAACAACAACCTGCTGCAGCTGCCGCAGCCCCCACTCCTCCCCACCCGGAAAATGCCCAATAAGCCCTCCACAGAAGTATGAGGGGAGTAGGGAGGAGTTCCCTGCATTCCTGGCACAGTGTAAACTGTATATTGAGCAGAGGGAGACAGACTTCCCCAATGACAAAACAAAAGTGGGATTTGTGCTGAGCCTCTTAAAGGGGAAGGCAGCCAAGTGGGCCACCCCCTTGCTCTTATCCAGCTCTCCCTTATTGACCGACTTCCAGGCCTTCTCTGCTCATATGGCTACAGTCTTTGCAGATCCGCAGAAGGCGGAGCAAGCTAACCGCTTCATTAGGCGACTGAGCCAGGGTAGGGGCTCAGTAGCAGACTACACCACAGATTTCCAGCTACTGGCCCAGGACCTGGGATGGAATGAGGCAGCATTGATGGACCAGTACCTGGAGGGGTTGTCAGACGAGGTGTTGGATGAATTGGCCTGAGTGGAACGTCCCACAACCTTGGCCACCCTGACCCAACTCAGCCTATGCATTGATGGTCGGCTGGAGGACCGAAGACATGCCCACACTCAGGGCTGCCCCAGATTGATCAGTCGGCAACTCCCCTCAGCCCTGCTGTCAGTCCCTGCTCCTGGTCCCAGCGAGGAAGGGGCAGGGGAGTTCATGCAGTTGGGGGCTACCCGACCATGGCTGTCTCAAGAGGAAAAAGACAGATGCCGAGCTGTGAACCTGTGCCTGTATTGCGGAGGGGCCAACCATTATGCCGGCCATTGCCCTAGAAGAAGAAGCCCCGGCCACCAGGGTTAAGCTTCATGCCCCAAGTCAGTGTGGGTCTTACTGCTTGGGGAGAGCCACAGAGCTTGGAGGCCCACCATATGCAGGCCCTCGATACCTCCTGGTCCCAGTGAGGCTACGATTCCCCGATGATCACTGACTACTGGCCTACGCCCTGGTGGACTCCTATATGAATGTCCAGCCAGGCACACAGGACATAGTGGCCCCAACGCTGTCAGGAGGCAGCTTATTCCACTGTCAAACAGCCCTCTCCGTCAGAAAGTTCTTCCTAATGTTTAGGTGGAATTGCTTTTCTCTTAGTTTAAATCCATTACTCCGTGTCCTAGACTCTGGAGCAACAGAGAACAAGCTAGTTCCCTCATCAACATGACATCCCTTCAAATATTTAAACATGGCTAACATGTCTCCCCTCAACCTTCTCTTCTCCAAACTAAACAAACCCAACTCCCTAAGTCTCTCCTCATAAGGCATGGATTCCAGACCTCTGACCATTCTGGTCGCCCTCCTCTGGACACGCTCCAACTTGTCAACATCCTTCTTATTATTGTCGAAGGCTTTCACGGTCAGAGTTCATTGGTTCTTGTAGGTTATCCGGGCTGTGTAACCGTGTACCACGGTTACACAGCCCGGATAACCTACAAGAACCAATCCTTCTTATTGATCCAATAAGATTTCCTTAGGAGCATCCTGCCTGGTCATGGAGTGGTGGACATAGTTCTTTACAAATCTTGCTGGCTGTGATGGAGAACAAGTGGACAGAGGTGATGCTTCTTTATCTAGCTACAGGGTTGATAAAGAACGCATGCATGGAGTTTGGCATCGATGGCTGCACGTTTACTTAATTAGAATATTTCCTCAGTATTTTTTCTATTGTTTTACTGGACAGAAAAGGAAATACTGGACTGTCCAGTTAGAACTGAACACATGGCCACCCTATCGAGGACCCCTCAGAGATCCAGCATTTAGCAGGTGGCTTTTTTCCAAATATGGATGACAAAGTTGCACCTTCTGAAATGTGCACAGGAGCTCTCTGTGTCTTATTAATGAAGGTAGCAGTAACAAATGAATGCACGGAGCAGTACCAAAGACCTTGTTGTAAGGCTCCTGTTCTATTCATTTTTCTTGGAATTAATCTTGTCATCTAGTCTATTGAGAGCAACAGTCTCAAGGAAATCTCACATTGACCAATGCATGGATTTTGCTGCTACAATGATCTATGGGCATGCATTAGTTTACTTTCATGACGAGTAACATTGATTATAAAGATCTAGATTAGTAAGGGGAAAAACCTACAGAACGCTGTTTGTGATCCCACAGTGAGGTCCCTGCAGAGCACATCTCTGTACCTGACCTGGAAATAAGGATGTGCATTCAGGAAAGCTGAGCCCCCAAAATAGCTAGAAAATATTGGCAAAGTATTTTTGGTTGGAAAAAAGGCATTTTAAACTGTAGCTTGCAATCCCAAAAAAGTTGAAAATTAGCCTTTTTTCTGGATAATTTCAAAACTGCTGGCTACAGCAGAATAAAGGAAGAAACCTCTCTCAAAAGAAAAAAATTCCTTTGGCACATTCACGCCAGGTTCCACAGGGCTTTAAAGTTTAACCCCCCTTCAGCTCCATTATAGCTTATGGGAAATATTTCTAAGGCTCTGGCAGGGTCTGTTTTTTAAGGTAAAGGCACCAAATTTGCAGCATAGCTTATGGTGACTCTCCTTAGAATAACCCCCATGTTTGGTAAAAATTGGTTCAGGGGGTCCAATTTTATGGACCCCCAAAGAGGTTGCTATAATGGAGCTGAATTTTTTTCAGATTCCTGAAAGGAAAAAAAACTTGAGGAAAAAACCCATACCAGTGTGGCCAGTCAGGATTTTTGTGAATCCCAAAAAAGGTTAGATTCCGATATAACTGAATCTGATTTTTTTTCCTGATTTCCCCCCCTCCCCCCCATACCCCTACCTGGGAGTATCCATGGGAAAACGTAAAGTTAAGTTAGGCCTTTAGTTTGTTTAATTCCTTCTGTTTATAGAGAAGAAAGTGATAATTCATATAAGGAAAACTAGGAAAAAATATAGAAACCACTACCCTGAGTATAAGGCAGCCATATTGGGTACCAGTTTGAGAGAAGCATTAGAAGGGATCCATTTCTGAGCAATCTCTCCTTCTTTTTCTCTGATGATGGGGGCAGCTCTAGTTATATGTTCTATAACAAAAAGATGAAATGTGTGTCTTGCATTTCCAACAGCAGCTATTAGATCAGGCCTGAACAACATGTCTGCAAGTGAACTGCCCTCTGCCTATTTGCAGTTCTCTTGGGGTACTACCAAATAACAGTTCTGGCAGGGTTGTTTTTTTTTTTACATTCTGAATGATATAATTGAGAGATGGGGTATAGAAAGATTTGTCGTGATGCACAGAGAGGGGGGGGAAGGAAGAGAGAGAGAGAATGTTCTAGTGTTCAGAGAGAAAAGAGAGAAACTACTGTGAAATAGAGATTTTAAAAGAAGAAAGGTTAACCAGGAACAGGCTTCAGAAAAACCTGTTGTGGTACATGCAGAGAAGAGAATGCACACTGTAGAGTGCTGAAAGAAAATGGGCATTCAAAGAAATCGGCATTACATTGTATGAAAAAATTGTGTATATGTGGGTATTGCTTCTATTTATGTATCTTATTTATGTATCTTATTTATTTATTTATTTATTTATTTATTTATTATTTTGCTGCCTTCCCTGACATAATACATTTATTTATAAAGCACTATTTTTGGAGCTGTACAAAAATGTAAAATAAAATATTCTGCGTTTGCCAGCTGACAATTTGTGTAAAATAAGGCATATTCAGGAGGAAAGGAAGGTGAACTGAAGGGAGAAGTATGAATCAGGTAAAGCTAGGTGAGACAGATGATTCTTAAGGAGGCAACTGAATATGAAAACAGATGAAGAAAGCACTAGATGGTGTGTAAAATGTCGGCTGAACAGACATCCAGTGGGAAAGGGCTGCAAGGAAAAAACGAAATAGAGTTGCTAGCTCTGGGTTGGGAAATCCCTGGAGATGTGGGGGTAGAACCTGGGGAAGGTAGTGGGAGGGGCCTCAGCAGGGTTTAATACCATACAGTCCACCCTCCAAAGAGCCATTTGCTCCAGGAGAATTGATCTCTGTGGTCTGGAGATCAGATGTAAATCTGGAAGATTTCCAGGCCCCACCTGGGGATTGGCAACCCCAAGTATAAAGAGAAGATCTATGGAGAGGTGCAAGGTTGTAGAGACGTTACATGATGTGTGAAATTAAGTTCAGTGGAGATGGGAAGCCCATGAATTACCACTCTGCTCAGCAAACTTCAAAACAATACTATCCAATGACTTCACCTGCATTTCATCAGTGTGAGATTAACATCATTGCAGAATCTTAAAAACAGGGTTTATTTGTTTGTCAATTTATGCAGTGGGAGACCTCCAATCTGCAAATAATCTGACACTCGGACATATATAATGATCACTGCTATTTTTTAAATGCTTTTTTACCTGTGTGAGTTCAAGTTTGTTACATAAGAGTTTCCAAAAAAAACCCTTCTAGGCTTCCACTTCAGGCAGCTCATCTGTATTTTTCCCCTTCTGGCCATTTTGCACTATTGTGAAATTTTTAACAGGTTCTCTTGAGGACTAGAAGAACATGTAAAGTTCATTCTCCCCCTACGGGGCCAATTCCACAATCCTCAGAAGGATGTTGTTAGGTAGGCAACCCCGTCGTTTTGAGTGCCTAATCATCCTTGTTCCTCCTTCATAGGTCTTTGGGGGGAAATTATTCTTAACGAGTGATAAATTTCCTTTCATGGAGCTTTACTTCAGGGCTTAAAGTTCCTTTCGGAAAGCCAGTTAATTATAAATCACATGCAATTTCTGCGCAAAATTTAGGACACTTGGGCTCTTTTTCTAATGAACAATGACTTTGGTTTTTAATTATCAAGCAAACAGTTATGGTTGTGCTTATAAAAAAAAGGTAAACATCTTTTAATGATCAAGTCAAAATGCATCTTTAGTTGGGATGTGGTTTTGTCTCACTTGGAATGTTTGTGCGCATTTTGTTTCCTTTTTGTCTACCAGAATCATGCCAACCATCTTTTCTTTTCCACTGTAGTTCAGCAATGTCACTCAAAAGATTATTATTATTTTTTTTTAAATGGCTACACAAAGTATTGGATGGTAAGGTGATTCATGATATCATGACATCAGCTACATGGCACTTTAAAGAAATGTCCACAGCTGAGCTGAATTTTCATGAGTTTGGAATTTGAAACTGAGCATCCTGGGTGAGGAAAAAAAAAACTGTCAAACTCCTAGGCAAACCACACACAAATTGCACTCCTCGGCTTTTCATTCAAATCCTAGACCCTAACCACAGGTCAACTGTGAAAAAAATTGCCAGAGGTCAATGTTTAAGCTTCAGGCAACTGTGCGTTCCCTGTGCTGGAAGCAAGGAATCTCTCCGTTTTTATAAGTAGTTTGGGGAAACCTGCCCACAAGATCGAGGCTTTCATAATTTTTAGAGAAAAAGGTGAGATTCACACAATCTAATAAATAATAAATTCCTACCAATATTCAGGGCTGGTTCACACACTTCTTCATTCATTCATAGCATTTATCATCTACTTTTCTAAAGAAAAACTCAGGGTAGATTTGCAATGTCAAGATATGACTTTTTATTTAACACCAATAACTAAATTTCCATATTATCTTAAACTCATGTTTTAAAATTGAATTCATACATTTATCTATAAGTCATCATGTGCATAGTAAACCAGGTAAAGAAAAATAATGTGTCTCACAGCCTTGAGGCCATGATAGATCTGCCAGAACTGAGTCTGTGGCTCCTTTTAGACATCATGCAAAACTATGTTTTAATTAAATTAACAATGGTTAGTGTGATTGGCCTAATGCAGTCCATTCCATTATCTATGGCTAAGTAGCATCCATCAAACCAGGATTTGAACCCCTGGCATGAAGTTGGTTTATTAATAATTACAGTCAGTCTTAAATATGGTGCAGGGCTGAAACCATCCTACAGAGATGTTGTTCCTGGTCCTTATCTGTGGCTGGAGCACAAAAAAAATTGGAAAACACCCTAAGACATCTAAGGATATTTCTTAATCTAAATGCTCTGAACTGAATGGAATCAAGAGTTAGGAAGCAGACCAGGCACAAGCTGAATCCTAATGCTGACCGGCAATGGGAAGAGAGAGTGATGGGGCTTAGTACCTCTTAGCACATATTTGTTCTGCAGACAAGAAAAATGATGTACATAAATACTGTGGTGCTGAAGCCTGAATCAGGATGGGTTTGCCCAAATGCCAGTAGTTACCAAGTTGCTGAAAGATAGGTCAAGCCACATGAGACTGTAAGTAAATAAATTGTTTGGATCAGCTATTAATAAATCCCTTATTTAACCCAGACCACTGCACTGTTTTAGCTGACTAAAAGTGCAACCCTAAGCAGAGCTAAACCTTCTTAAGCCCACTGACTTCAAGGGTACGTAGGATTGCAGTGTGAGTCTTGTAACAGGAGAACATTCACTCAGTCTCAGAACTGGGTAACTATGTGAGAAGCCAGGAAAGTTTGCCCACATGTGAGGAACCATGGCTCATTGTTAGAGCATTGGCATGCAGAAGACCCCCACCATATCCAGTTTAAAGGATGAGGTAGTAGTTGATGTGAAAGACCACTAACCAGAGGTCTGATTCAGTATAAGGCAACTTCTCGTGCCTATGTGAATAATGCCAAGATGCCTGGGAAGTAACTAAAGCAGCACTGGTATTCCTCTCAAGGCTTTAGACCAGCACTGTAAAATATCTAGTTGCATTGTGTCCACTTGCTCATTCACTGCAGAGAGCTGAGGTAGTAGGTGCTGTGGAGACCCTGTAGAGCTGCTGGCAGTCTGAGTAGACAATATTGATCTTGATGGAGCAATGGTCGGGTTCAGTATAAAGCAGGTTCATGTGTTCATGCGAGTTCATCTCCTTCTTCAACCTACCGACTAGCTCACTGTTACTTCTGGTTGGCTGCTTTTTCTCTCCCATCACACATAACACATATTTATTTCATACACACACACACACACACACACACTTACATAAAATATACTCTTTCCTAAGGGGTGATATAAACAGCCTGCAGGCTTACAACCTAACACTTTGTAACTCTAGTATGTATGTTCGTTTATTCACTCATCTTGTCCTTGGTGATATTCTGCACATATATCCCAGTAGGATTGTTTCAGAATGATTAAGCAGTATCTCCAGTACTATACTCTGACTTTCACCTTTTTTTCTGCTCTGCTAAATTATCAGTAACCATCGTCAGCAAGTCACTTCAGGATAAGATCATCCAAGCATTTGGGCATGGGAATATCATGAATCAAAAGAAAGACCTGGAGCATTCATCAAAAGTTTATGTTGGCCTTCAATTTTATGTTGCAAAGTGGTTTATTAAAATGTTACTGATCCACATATATAGAGTCAAGAATTATTCACCAAGGCACAGTGGCTAATGACCTTGGAGCATATAACTTTGTGTATCTGTTCTGAAGCTTCAGACTCTTGTTTGAAATATTTTGTGAAGGGCATGTCCGTAATAAAGCAATGTTAGGGCTCCAATGTGTCTTTCCTAGACTACACAAAATTCAACAGAATGGGAATTTGCTGGAATTGAAGGGGTTTCTCAAGGCTTTAATGACAATGGCTTCTGCTGCCATCAAGATTGCAGGAAGCTAGGTGTTTTGGGGGAGGTAATTGAATGTGCTGGTTATACAACACATCTAATGTTGGACCCAGTCAGACTGACTGAAAAATCCTATGATTGAATAGGTATTCCAAATGCCCCAGAAGTTACCAGCTTTTAGTGTCACAGTTTGAACTGAATTGAATTGAACTACAGTATGTTGCTCCAGAAGAAGCACGACCTTCATGGTTTGGGATCATGAACTCATTCAAAAGTTAGCAAGTGAAAGAGAGCTTGCTAGCACCAGAAACGGTGAGGAAGTGTGGTCAGTTCTTTGAATACTGCTATCAATGAAGACAGCAGAAAGGGGGAAAGTTGCAAATTTTGGCTGAATATCGGCTTGAACAGATTTGCAACCTTTTGATCAGGGCAGGGTAGAAGGAAAGGTTTCAGATTCTAGCAGATTTTTAAAAGGCTTGGACTGTGCAATCCATGTGTGAGAGGCAAAGTGGAAAAATTCAGCATCAGAAATAGAAAAGTCAATAGCACCTGATTTTGCCATCAGTCACCAAATCTGGCAGCAGTACACATCCTGACAACATGCCAGGTGTTGGAGAAGTACTAACTGGACTCAGCATCCAACTGAACAGCCTAATTTTAATTGCTTTGATGGAGTATGAAAAGTGCACAGCAGAAAGCAGATCTGGAATCCAGTTCATCTGATAGTAAGATTTATGGTTTGTGGCAGAATAATGTGTAAGTTTGGGATGTTATATATTTTACCACAGTAGATTGTTATTATGTCTAACTGTACTATATTATATAAGTCACAATAATTGACCTACTATTGTAAAGAACCCACACATTTTTTTTCTGCTCATGCTGCATTATCAAAAATCATTGAGAAGTCATATCTTTGTATTGTAGACCGGGACAGAATTGTCCTTTAATCTGCCAGGAAAGTTCCCAGAGGGCCCTACTTGAGCAAGTCAAGCTGAGCCCCAGTGGTGCTAGCCATGCCACAAGAGCCAATCTGTGCAGACCCAGGCTGCCAGGCAGCAGCAATGATGACAAATCGAGGCTTGCCTTACATGCGTTGTCTTACATCATTGCTGGCTGAATCCAAGGCCAATTAATGTAATTGTCATGGGCTGGGCCCTACACTCAGATCAGGTTGGATGATATAGTGGGCTTGGATGTAGCTGACAGTAGGGCAAGAGTAGGGGACAGGTGAGCTACACTTTGTTGTCTTCACCACTGCCGCGGTCCAATCTGAGCAGCCCCTGCAAGGGCCACTCAGCTTGTTCCCTGGTTTTAATAGCTCCATCTGCCTCTGGTTGCAGGTGGAACATTAATTGTTACACATACATACATACATCCAAACATACACATGTGTAAGGCATGATCAACCTATGAATACAAGCATATATCCAAGCAATGGACCATAAGAAAATAATATCTTTAATCTTGAGAGTCACTTGCTTTGGAGGAGATGCACAAAGACAAACTAAAGTGGAATTGGGAGTGGGCTGAAATTGAATGGATGACTATACCTTGGGAAGGAATAGAGCAATGTAATTCCTCTATGCCAGTACTAAATTTCATCAGACAACAGCTTCCAAGCAAGGTGCAAGACGACCATATTTTATGGGGCAGTGAATATTGTAACCTTTATAGTTAGAGGACAGTCTTTAAAACTCAATGAGCCCCTGCTGCATCTGACATGCTTGTCAGCCTAGATTTGATTCCATTGCTCATGTTCAGGTAGAGCATAAGTGAATAGAGGGACATTAATAATGATCCAGAAATTGAACTGGAACAGGAGTTGATTGGCAGGTGGTAAACAAATCACCTAATTATTAAAAACAGGAGAACAGAACATTTTAGAACATTTTAAAATCACCCTAAAAAAGAACAAAAGAAGGGTCCCTGGAAATATATTGGAATACTTGTTCTTTCTTAAATCTGATGTCTAGTTACTCCAGAGTCACTCCAAATGGCAGCCTCACAAGAGCCTGATAACCATCTACTGCAGAGAAGAGAAAAACGGTTGTGCCCGCTATCCTGTCCTTTCTATTTGATGGCTAAAAATTTAAGTTCATTGTGTAGTATCCAATGGCAGTACAATTGAGAATGTATCTAGCACAAGGAGCACCCAAAAACCCCAATGCTTTCAATAGCTATCTGTGATAATATGTGCATCCTGGAAACCAAGGGTTTGTGTGTGTGAGAATCATGCTTAGAAATACTGGGAGAAAGCTGGGGCCTAGTGCACTGACAGAATTTCAGGGACTTGCCATGGTCCCTTGGATGGATAACTGACCCTGTGTGCAAGTAAGAGGGGAGGGGAAGAAACAGACAAATGCTCACTCCACATGAAAGGCAAAGCAAAGCAATTCAAATAATGAGACATTTGGGGTAAGGAAGGATCTGAAATTACTCTACATGAGAAGTCAGTGCTGAGGATCACATTTCTAAGATCTGTTTGTGCCTTTGATTTTATTTAAAAGTAGGAAGGGTCTGATTTGGATTAGAAACAGAAGCCCCTTTCAGATTACCATTCTAAACCGGATGTCATTCATTGTTGGCCCATTTCCAAGTAAAGTGATACAAGGATCTCATTTCAATCCATCTATGAGCTGTCTCTAAAGTGCTCTGAAGCACTCTGACCATTTCAAACAGCGTCGTTTCCCCCCTTCCTTTTTCTGTGGTGCGTTCTTTTTAGATTGTTTTTTAACTTTCTCAGATTTGTGCTATAGCACTATAGCACCACAGCAATCCAATACAGCCAAATGCTGGTGATATAGCACTGAATTGCTATATCACCAGTATTGGGATGCATTGGATTGCTATAGCACAAATCTCAGAATGTTTTTAAAAAGGGTGAAAAAGAAAATGGAGGGGGTGGTGGAATGCGGTCCTTTCAAAATTGTTCCAGACATTTTAAACAGCATGCTGCAGCAATTCAGAAGCACAAGGAAGAACTGAAAATAGGAGAATGCAGTTTTCATTAAAAACAACTGAGCCCTGGGTTAGCAGCCAGGAGCCAAAACGGTTGTGTCTGAAATGACACACAAAAATCCATTAGCAACTGGCTGCTAAAACGGATTATAGGGGCAGTTTGAAACTGTTGAGCCAGGGTGGAGAAAAACAGACACTTATTTTAGTTCAGGGATATTTGGGGAACTTGTTATTTATCAAAGTGTCTTGTTCATAGAATCAAGACCAATGAAATTGAAGAAAGCAAATTTTAATTGCATTATTACCTATGGAAGAAAGTAACATCAAGATTAATGAAACAAATGGACTCAGAACATGTAGTCAATGGAAGTCTACTGAAAATATGGGGAAAATACAAAATGAGACTCAGTCCTTCACCATCCCTATTAATGTCCCCAATTGAAGCGTATTACGACAGTCCATAAAGAAAAAAGGAAGACTATATCACTTATAAGGACATGATTAATGCACAAGGAGAAGACAAAACATGGGAAAGGTTTAAAGAAAATAAAAATATAAGATGGCTTACATATTGTCAACTTGTTTCTATACTGAAAAAAGACTGTCTTTCTGCAGGGGTGCCTAGAGAAATGACAGAATTTGAACTCATGAAAAATGTAGGGATCATCTGCTAGGAAGGATTTACAAACTTTTACTGAAATATGACCGTGAGAGCAAGTTAAACCATGCATGATAAAATCGATGCAGAATTTTGGGGAAGAGATTCCTATGCAGCAATGGGAGATGTTATGAACAAAAGCGATTACATTCACAGCTTGCTATGCTCTTAGAGAAAACTGGTACAAAATGTTTTTTCTGTTGTTATATTACTCCCAAAGATATTTAAAAAAAACAAATAAGGAGTATAGTGGACATTGCTGGAAATGCAAAGAGACTGAAGGGACCATCTTTCATACTTGGTGGTCCTGTAGGATTGTGAAAAAATATTGGATTCAAGTTCATAAAGAAATACAAACAATGTTAAAAACTAAGCTAGCTATGGACCCTAAGTATATGCTACTTGGGTTAACACCAGCAACATTGGAAAAGGCATCTGAGGAAATTTACAGATATGCGGCCACAGCTGCAAAATGGAAATCGGATAAAGGTCCCAATATAGAAGACTGGAAGAATAAATTGGCAGAATATGCTGTGATGGTAAAACTACCTAATCTAGTAAATAAAAGACCCAGAGAAGAGGTCTTTAAATTGGAGGCAGACAGCAAAAGCTACAACAGTTCACTCCACAAACCACCCCAATGCTTTCTTTAATGCATTTGACAACCTATTTTCTTTGGCTTCAGCTGTCCATTTTTACATATTTACTTTGCTTTATTTTCATTAAAAACAAAGCCACAGTTGTCAGAATCTTTTCTTTTGACTGTGTACATAGTTTTCTTAAGCCTAGGAAGGCCTACAAAAGAGATATCTTGAGGTAGATTGTTTTTGAAGGCAAACAATTGCTCTTTTACTTCCTTGTTAAAAGTCACATCAGTCAGAATTAGAGTTCATTGGAGTTCATTGTACCAGCTGAAGGGCCATTCTGACTCTTCCTCCTGATGAAACCCCTCCACAACCAAAAGGAACATCTGCTCCCTTGTTGTCTGCACTGCTCTTTAGTTGGTCATTGCTGAATCCAATGACATGGCAATAATGTCTTTGTCTTCCAATGCAGCATATGTTTAAAACAACCAACTGCTTAGGGGATAGGTGAAAGGCGTGACAGATGCTTAAGGGAAAAAAGATGGGTGGGTACAATATAATGAAATAGAAGAATCTTTAAGACCTATTGGTGCTATGGGTGCCAGTGGGAAAATAGGGTTAATAATTGTTCTTCCCCCAACAGACACCTTCTGAGGTAGGGGGGGCTGAGAGAGTTCTGAGAGAACTGTGACTAGCCCTAGCTCACCCAGCAGGCTTCAGGTGTAGGAGTGGGGAAACAAACCTGGTTCACCAGATTAGAGTCTGCCACTCTTAACTACTACACCACACATTTGTATTGTTACCTGTGCTTTGATTCTCTGGCTTCTGCTGTATGTTTTGTACATATTATCAATTAATAATTTAGTACAGTCATGGACCAGCAGAATAAAACATACATTAGTAGAGTGGTTATAAGAATATAATCTTCCATTAACATACATAAAACAAAAGAAATATGTGTCACTGAATCAACACTGTACCTCAGTAGACTGTGGCATCTGCACAGAATCTGGCAACTCTATTTGTATGTACTGTGTATACATGTTCTAGGCTTTCTAGGCATTAGGCATTTAGTCATATCATGAACATATTAGGTATCATACAGGTTTGTCATGCAGGCAACATTGTAAAGTACAGAAAAAAACTCTATGCAAGGAAAAGGAAAATGGCTCAAGAATAAAGAATCAAAGCTTTAATTCGATAAAGGGAGAAATGACTCCAAAAGAGGAATTTTCAAGTTAAAACAGGGGTTGGATCCAACATAGTGCCAATGGAATACAGTTGTCAATATAGATTTCTCTTGCTTTCCCCTTCCTCTCCCCAACTCTGAACTCTGAAAACTCGGAAAAGCTGGTGGTTATGGGGTCCACACGTACAAGAAGCTTCTCAGGAAATAAAACACTTTGAAATCCAGCTTCTGTGTGGGAAGGGAAGTTGTCAATTTGGCTGGTATTAGGTTGAAATGTCACATAGAAAAGGGCAAATGAGCTGGGGATCTGAGGTTTCAGAAGGTTTCTAATTGGAGGAGGCTTCACTGTGCATAAGATGGAAAAAAAACTTTGTGCACTGAGAACAAAGTTGTAGGAATCCTGTCTAAAGGAAAAGGCGGTAGTCTGAAATGCAGGAGTTTAAGGAATAATGGATAATGAAAACCAGTGAGTGGCAAACTGTACCCCCTCCTAAAGCTCATCTTCTTAGCAGGTTTCAAGAAGATGAGTCAAGAAGGACCTGGAACTATAGTTCCCATGCACTCCAAAGGATACTGAGAAAATCCTTTGATGCTGGGATTCTTGGGGACTATCGTTTTTTGATGTGTCCACTGAAATACACCTTCTGATTGAAAACAAATGCTGCTGCTTAGAATTGTGGACCATGTCAAAATGCAGAGCAGTTACAGTCAAACTGAACATAATGGGATCACTTTAACTTTAGCAGGAAATGCTAAAAATAACACCTGTTCATCCTCACCCTTACTATATGTTAAATGGCTGAAAACCACATGGACAGAAAAAAAGCAGCCTTACAGTGTATTAGGCCATACCAAGTCCACTATCATCTGCTCTGACTGCAAATGTCTCTTCAAGATCTCAGGTCTTTCTCATCTACTCCCTGATCCTTTTTAACTGGAAATGACAGAGAAAAACTAGGACTTTCTTCCTAGAAAATAGATGCTCTGCCAAAGAGCCATGCTCCACCATATAATTACAGTTTAGTCCCACACATCAAGTGCCAGTTTAATTGAGTTGCTGGCCATGGCTGAAATGCCCCCCCCCCAAAAAAAAAATAATTTAGAACAAAGTATCCTTAGTTATCCTACTTGCTAGCATGTTTCTATAAACCGTAACCCATTCTGATTATTTTTGTATAACCATCTGCATAACCATCTGTATAACCATCAAACATCACCATCTGATGATGGTGATGTTTGCTCTAATAGAGTCTACCTTTTCAAAGTGTAACTGTTATGTGAGCCAGTGTGGTGTAGGGGTTAAGGTGTTGGACTAGGATCTGGGAAACCCGGGTTCAAATTACCACTATGCCATGGAAACCTTATGAGTAACCTTGGGCCAGTCACATACTCTCAACCTCAACCCTGGCAAGTATTTGGATGGGAGACTTCCAAGGAATACCAGGGGCATGACATGGAGGCAGGCAATGGCAAACCACCTCTGAACATCTCTTGCCTTGAAAACCTTATGGGGTTGCCATAAGTCAGTTGTGACTTGACGGCAACACACACACACAACTGTTATGTAGGGTGGGTTGTTCCTGCCCACTGGCAGGGTCTCTGGTCACAGTAAGCTGGGCAGAGGTTGATCCTCCATAGTGCCATGAAGGACCACACTCACACCATCCAGGTCTGCTTAAGCAGCCTTATTTGTGGGGTTGTGGTGCAGTCAACTTTCCTCGCTGCATTACAACGTATCTAGACATTCCTTCTTCATAGGCCACCCCTAGGTGTACCAGATCATAACCTTTAATGCAGGGGTGGTGAACCTTTTTTCCACCAAGGGCCTTTTGGATATTTATAACATCATTCACGGGTCATACAAATGATCAGCTTAAAAATAAGGTGACCAAGCCCCAAGTAGGCAGCTGCCCCAGTTGACTCCCCCTCATGCAGGCAAGCAGGCAGGCATCCAACCAGTGGCGCACTCGCCAACCTAGTGGCACAGGATGGGCTGTTGCACCAGCTGGGTGTAGGCGTCCAGCTGCACGCCAGAGTTGCTCCTGCTCTGCATGGTTTGGGCTGGATTCTACAGCTGGCTCCTACTACCTCCGCCTCCAGGGATGAAATGAGGACACACTGGCTAACCCCCCCTCCCCCATGCATTCTGGCCCTGCCTCCTTTAACCCCTCCATTGTCTCCACTTCCACCCCCAGCCCTCTTGTAATACAGAGGGAATACGTTTCTCCATGGCCCAGGTGAGAAAAGGTTAACACAGTTTCTTGGGCGGTCCTAGCAGCTCCATAGCTAATGACTCTTCTGCAAGGGGGAAAAGGTTCCTTTTCTCGGCAAAACAAACTCACATCTGCCTTGAATAGAGGCTATTCCTGTCTGCGGGAGGGGGCGGATCACCAGTCTTAGATCCTTCTGAGCTGGAGATCTGCCAGGACTCACGAAGGGCCAGACCAAATGATTTCACAGGCCTTAAACGGCCCCCGGGCCTGACATTCCCCACCCCTGCTTTAATGCCTGGCCAATAACTGGCCCCTCCCCCTGGACCTCATTCCCAATCTTCCCCCAGCTCACTCTGGCCCACATATGCCTAATGGCACTCCTTCTCCAGCCAGATGCCATAATCCAGCCCTGTCCTGCCGTGTGCTTATTGGGTCACACCCAACACACGGGTGGGTTCCAGTCCATGCCCCCCTGACCCTGTCCTCCACACTTGGCCCTGGAGCGGCAAGTGCAGGTTCCAGGTGCTTGCCTGGAGCCCAGTTTGCTGCTCCGGGCAGGGAGAGGAGGGCGGGGGAAGCCTCGGGGAAGCCACAGAGCCAGCTGGCTCTCATGCGGTGGCAGGGGGAAGAGCGGCAGCTCACCACTCAGCCTTCCTGGCTCTTCAGGCTCAACCTGGCTAGCACAACCAGCCAATCAGCCCTCCCCCTGGAGGCTCAAATTGAGCCTATCTGGAGGAAGCAGGGGTGTTTTTCTCCCTCTCCCATAATACTAGAACACGGGGTCATCTGCTAAAGCCGGAGGGTGAGAGATTCAAAACAGATAAAAGGAAGTATTTTTTCACACAACGCATAATTAAACCCTAACCCTGCCCCAGGATGTGGTGATGGCTGCCAGCTTGGAGGGCTTTAAGAAGGGAGTGGACATATTCATGGAGGAGAGGGGTATTCATGGCTGTTAGTTAGAATGGATATTAGTCATGCTGCATACCTATTCTCTCTAGTATCAGAGGAGCATGCCTATTATTTTGGGTGCGGTGGAACACAAGCAGGATGGTGCTGCTGCAGTCGTCTTGTTTGTGGGCTTCCTAGAGGCACCTGGTTGGCCACTGTGTGAACAGACTGCTGGACTTGATGGGCCTGGGTCTGATCCAGCAGGGCCTTTCTTATGTTCTTATGTGGCTGGGCTGATTGGTCAAACAATGAAGGGAAGGTTTATCCTCTGGTCCACCCAGGAAAGTTATAAGGAGGCATGCTGCTGCCTCCTTCTCAGTTTGCCTCTGTTTTTGCCCATTCCTCCCTCCCTATGTTTAAGGTTTTAACATATTGTTAATCGTCACAACTTGGGTGGTGTTTAGCATGGGGCGGGAATCAGTTTCCGGGGAAAGGGGCCTGCATGCCCCTTTTCCCCCACTAGGGGAATCCCATTAAGGGAATTTGGGGGAGGCTTAGGGTAGGACATGCCCAGCTCAGGGGCTGTCCAAACAGCCTCCTCCCAAGTGTCGGGGAATCACCAAGTGGCTCATGTCCAGGTGAAACCCTTGTTCCGCCATCCCTACGCTACTCCATCAGGCTTGCTGGAAGTAGGATGACATCAGAAGCATTGGGGTCAAATGATGTCACTGATTCAGCCCACGTGCTGTGCCAATGCATTTCAGCTGCTGCCAATTGAGTTGTGGCCAATTTTCCCCAAATAAAATTGTTCCAATTGATTTTGTATTGTTCATGTTGCTTATTTAACAATGGTTGCACTAATGGGTTGTTGGCCCTCGTCCTCCTCTCCACACTAGGCCCTGGAGCGACAAAGCTGATTGGAAAACAATAAATGAAAATGAGGATAAGGATAGTATTCTGGAGTCCAGCCATGAGATCTGCTGACACTTCCACAGCGTATTTGAAATGGTAGTCAACAGGTATGTGTTTCATATTGTCATTATCAAAACAAAACCATCATCCATTTTTCAACATGTCACAAAGGAGAATAGACTCCAGCACTAACTGTTTTAGAATGTCCAACATCAGTATGTCATTCAAAAGTTTTGACATTGACCACCAAAACTGTTTAGCTGTTACTCTTGTAACAATATTTGTTCCTCATTGCATAAAAGTAGCAGGCAGACACTGTCATTGAAAGGAAATTTTCCTCCTAAAACCACTCACTGGAATTAATGTTTCTGACTTTGACTAACTCATCAATAGTCCTTTCCCTAAATATGCATCTCTATCATCTTGCACAAATATTGTTTAATGTTATCTGTCTCTGCACATCTCAATTAGCTTGGGCAATACTCACAAAGATTTGGAAAGAGGTGGGTAAAGAAGCAAGTGCCTACAATAGAAAGATGATGGCTCAGTTGAATGGCATAAATTCATGCAGATTTGTAATCATTTTATGGGCTTTTATGCACAATTAGTCAATGACATCCAAACCAAACAATTGCACACTGTAACTGTAGCAATCATATAGATTGGCCATGGCAGCACAGAGGACTGAGTCTATTGCAAGGACAAGTCAGATGGCATCAAATCCCCATTTGTCAGGACACAGCTCAAGGACTATCAAGGGTGAATTGGACAACCACTTAATAAGTGTGCATATAAGTTATTAGCCTGGCTCCCTTCTCTTACCCACAACCACAAACTGCTTCCCTGCGCTGCTGTTTCATTTAGCCGGGCAGGGCTGTAGCTTGTGTCTTTCCCTCCCCTTTGGCAAAGGTGAGTTTAAAACAAGTTCCAATCAAAAGTGTAATCATTCCCCTTCGAATGGCTGAGAATCGCCCCCATCTGTTGATAGCCAGGCAAAGCAGAATTAACACAAACTTGTAAATATGCTTTAAAGTTTTCGAAGCCAAAGAACTCAGGAGGCATACGGAACATAATTCTACAACCAGGAACCCTGAGCTCTTCAAGATATAACACTTGTCTTGATTCACACAGGATTTTGTAGGAACAGGGCAATACATGCGTTCTCCAGTTTTGCAGCATATTAAACAGATCCCCTCAAAAATCTGGGTTTTGCAATCACATGCACCAAATCAGGAAAATATGCACATCCTCTTCACACAACATGGCAACCATATATGGAGAACTCACATTATGTATGAATTCCCCTTTGGCACCTGCAGTTGTTCATAGCTATGTTTGTACAGGGAGAGGGTTAAACTGGTCAACCTAATAAAACTTCAGCAGAAAGCAAAAACCTTCTGCAGCTACTCCACTAGGGATATCTCCCAGAGTCCACAGAGCAACATCTCCACTTTCATCTATTGATGCTTGTTGTTCATACTAGTGAGCCTGACTTGGAAACTATTATAGGGATCAGGGAGAACCATGTGTTTGTTTCTGGCCTATGTAGTGGAAAACTCGCTGAAGACCATTGTAACATGAGGAGATAGATAGTAGTGAACCACATGCTTCTTCACTATGTCATAGATCAGTGATGGTGAACCTTTTAGAGACCGAGTGCCCAAACTGCAACCCAAAACCCACTTATTTATCGCAAAGTGCCAACACGGCAATTTAACCTGAATACTGGGGTTTTAGTTTAGAAAAAATAACTCATATGTTAACATCTTTTGCCTTAAAAGAAAAACACAATAACAGAGCTTTCAATGATACAAACAACTTTTTATTGAAAGGCATGCTTTTGAACAATTACTGTGATTTTTGCTGTTGTGTGTATGCTGATAATTTGTCTACCCTTGGCTCATACTTTGTAAGTTTGAGAGCAACACATGCAGCACTCAGGTCATCTGTTAGTCTGTTTCTGGTGTCAGATTTGATATAATTCAAAGCTGAAAACAGCTGCTCACAAGCATAAGATGATCCAAACAAAGTAAGGAAAGCAATCCCAAGTGCTTTCATTGACTTAAAATTATTTGGCAGAGAATTCCACACTTTAAGGATTTCATTTTCAGAACTAACTGTGCTATCCTTTGTCATCCATAAAATTAAATCATGACAATGACTGACAAACACTGTACATTTTCCCCATCTGCATTCTCAAAACTCTGCAGGGGGCCTTATTGTTGAGTTGTGCATCTGAGTGGCAAATCCAAGGCAAAACCTCAATGGCCAATAACCCCCCATGCAGAGTTTTGAGAATCTGGATGGGGGAAATGTGCATCTGAGTGGCAAATCCAAGGCAAAACCTGTTGGAATATGAGACTGCACATGGCAAGCAGATGGCGAGCAGATGTAAAAGATCTATGTGACAGCCAGGTGATTGGTGGTGTCACATGACAGCTCAATGACTGAGCAGAAAAACTGGCTTGTACTGGACTGAGCTAGATAGTCCTGGAGACAAGGCAGCCAACAGGTGATTGGCTGAGAGACTATGCCAGATATGTATATAGGTGTGTTATATATGTATTGGGTTGTGGGTTGTGGAGAGTTGATGACCAAGCGGAGCATTTTGTCACTGTGAATAAAAGAGCACTTTTGTACTACGTGCTGAGTCTTCTGTGCTTACTCGCCTGTAGAGCTGCAACGCTTTCTAACATACGCCAACAGGGTTATGGGCCCAGTTCAGCTCAACTGCGCTACATCCTGGAGGTTCTGAGCAGAGGTACTATCTGTGGAACAAGGGCTGTAGTGAGCAGAAGGCGAGTGGATGTCTGAGGTTGAGTCAGACGGAGCAGAGGAGGTGCCCAGCAGGTCAGTCAGCAGCAGTGCGTCTGAGGCGGAGGAGGAGAGCGACACGGAGCAGGAGCAGCAGGGAGCGGGAGAAATTATGGCTCAAGCTGCAATGTCCTTGCTTGTGGAGAAGCTCACTTCTACCAACTACAATGTGTGGGCGTTACGAATGCAACACTACCTTAAAAGAGAGGCACTGTGGATTTATGTCTCCAACCCACCGGATCCTGAGACGCCGCAGGACGTGGTGAAAGATGAGAAGGCACTGGCAAGCATAGTGCTGAGCGTGGCTGACGACCAGCTTGTCCATGTGACGGGAGCTTTGAAAGCGAAAGCAGCCTGGAACTCATTATCACAGGTCTACGTCCAAAAAACAGCTGGCTCTTTGATAGCCATAACGAGACGTTTGTACAGAACTTTTCTTTTGCCGTCAGTTCCTGTGAGAAACCATATAAATGAACTGACTGAATGTTTCCAAATGCTGGAGCAGAGGGGGAAAACTCTACCGGAGGATGATAAAGTTTATATACTCCTGAGCTCTCTGTCTGAGCAGTATAACATGCTAATTACAGCTCTGGAGTCGGTTGAAATTGATAAACTAACTTTACAGTATGTTATTGGAAGAATTTTGGAACATGAAAAGAGATTGCTTGCAAGAAATCCTGAGAAGCCTGCCAAGCCGGAGGGAAACCTGCCAAGCCGGGAGACGCGGAGGTTTGCCGGCGGAGAAAGGAATGCGGAGCAGAGAAAGCCGGGTGATTTACAGCAGCACGTGGCTCTGAGGGTCAGACGTTGCTACATCTGCAAGGCTACAAATCACTTAAAGCGTGACTGCCCAGAAGCAAGGAAGAAAAGCCGAAGGGACCAGTCGTCACGTGAGTTTGTGAGCGGTCAGAAGGCATCATTGGTGCTGACTGAGCACAGTGACACAGCCGGTGTCTGGATTTTAGACTCTGGTGCGTCACAGACCATTTGCCGGCATCAGGAACTTTTAAAAGACACACGGGACTCAAGTTTGCCGCACGTAAGCCTCGCTGATGGAAGGAATTCTGAGGTGACACGTGAGGGGAGTGTGTGGTTCCCAGCTTTGAACTATACATTTAAAAAGGTGCTATGTGTCCCTGAACTAGAGAATAATTTGCTAAGTGTAAGTGCCCTTGACAGGGCTGGATATACTGTAACATTTACAGACAAGGCTTGTAAGATATCCAAAGGTGGGAAAGTGCTTCTTACAGGAAAAATGTGTAATAATGTGTATGTGGTAGAAAATAGGCATGTGGAGGCAAAGATGATAACTAATAAGAGCCCCCATGACAATTGCATACATCTGCTACATAGAAGGTTGGCTCATGCAAATTATGAGACCATAAAGAAAACGCTAGCCTTACTGGGGAAGGAAAAAGTTAAAGAGTGTGGGAACTACCTGGATTGTGAGGTATGCAAAAGTTCCAAATCTAAGGCTTACCCAGTGGCTAAGCATAGTGAGAGACTCTCAGACACTGCATTAAAGGTAGTGCATGCAGATGTAATAGGCCCCTACAGGGAGAGTCACTCAGGTAACCATTACGCGTTGATTCTGGTGGATGATTGCACCAGATTCTCCTGGGTGTATCCTTTGAAAAAGAAGTCACAGGTGTTTGAAACATTTAAGTATTGGGCCAAAAGAGTGCAGAAACAACTTAAATGTACCTTGGATTCTCTCCAAACAGATTTTGGGGGAGAATTCATGTCAAATGAGTTTAAGAAGTGGTTACAGGTGCAAGGTGTGAGGCACAGAGTTGCCAACGTGGCGGTGCCAGCAGAAAATGGTGTTGCTGAACGACATGGGGGAATGCTACAAACAAAAATGTATTCCATGTTACAGGATGCAGGGTTGCCAATGACATACTGGGCAGAAGCAATAAAGGCCGCCTCCTATGTTTCCAACAGGATCTGGACCAGGTCCATACAAGACATACCTTATAGGGTTTTGTACCAGAGGGATCCTAGCTTAGGTTACCTCAGAGTGTTTGGTACAAAAGCCTGGGTTGATGTGCCAATATCCAAGAGAAGGAAAGGAGGAGCGAGAGCTAAAAAACTAACCTTCCTTGGGGATCAGTCTGGCATGAAATCATACAGGTTTGCTGATGAACATAATTCTCTCAGCTACAGCAGAGCTGCGAATTTTTGTGAGGGTAATAACTGGGCCAGAATTCATGGACAGGAGGAGCCAAAAGAAATTGGGCTACCATTGACAGATCTCTCACAGGATGCAGATGGGGTGAAGCAGGAGGGGTCTCCTCAAAGGGCTTCATCGCCAAGGGCTGAAGAGGGGAGACAGATTCCTAGGGTGTCAAGCAGGAGCACTAAAGGAATTCCCCCAGAGAGGTATGGTTTTGAGACCACTGATGTCAATCATGTACAGGTCAAAGAACCAAAGAGTTTTCAGGAGGTAATGGCTTTGGAAAGCAGGGAAAAGGAGGCCTGGCTAGAAGCCATGCAAACTGAGTTTGATTCCCTGAAAGAGAATAAGGTATTCTCTGTAACAAAACTGCCAGCTCAGAGAAAAGCCATAGGGTGCAGATGGCTTTACAAAGTCAAACAGTGTCCAGAAGGGAAGATACTCCGTAAGGCCAGGCTTGTGGCTAAGGGTTATTCCCAAGTTGAAGGGCAAGACTTTGATGAATTATTTGCTCCCACTGTGAAGGCTGATACTATAAGAGCTGCATTGTGTAAAGCTGTCAGAGATAACATGTTAGTGCACCATTTTGACTTCACCACTGCATATCTGAATGCAACAATAAGTGAAGAAATATATATGGAGCAGATCCCTGGGTTTGAATGCAAGGGTAAACAAGAAGTATTAAAATTGCATAAGGCTCTGTATGGATTAAAGCAGAGTGCACGTGCATGGTCCCAATGCATTAGTGAAGCATTGGCAAATCTTGGGTTTAAGCAAGGTGTTGCTGATCCTTGTATGTTTACCAAATGTGTAAAGGGCTCTGACTGTGTTGTATTTTTATATGTTGATGATCTTTGTTTGTTGTGTCATACAAAAGAACAACTAAACTGGTTTAAGGAGGCAACTGGAAAACTGTTTAAAATGAAGCATCTTGGTGACATTCAAAATTATCTGGGGGTAGAAATTACCAGGAACCCAGAAGGATATTTTGAATTGTGCCAGGAGAAAAAGATTGAACAGCTCCTAGAAAAATTTAAAATGACAGAGGCCAAAAGCACTGAGACTCCCATGACAACAGGGTATGTGAAAGAGGTGGATGATAAGGTATTCCATGATAAAAATCAATACCAATCGTTGGTGGGTTCATTGTTATATCTGTCATGTTGGACAAGACCAGACATTTGTATGGCAGTACATTTGCTTTGCCAGAAATGTGCATGTCCATACATGAAAGACTGGAATGCAGCAAAAAGGGTGCTGCGATACTTAAAAGGCTCAGCTTCAGCCAGGTTGTGTTTAAAGGCTGATGCAGAGGAAACAATCACAGTGTATAGTGACTCCAGTTGGGGGGAAAGAGAAGAAGGAAAGTCTACCACTGGGTACGTGTTATTTCTACATGGGGCACTGGTTATGTGGAAGTCTTTAAAACAGACTCATGTAGCTACCAGCACATGTGAGGCAGAATATTCTGCATTAAGCGACAGTGAGATTCAGCTGGAATGGCTGTGTCAACTGGCTAAAGACCTAAATCTTGAATATGAAATGCCTGTAAGTGTTTACTGTGATAATACTGCAGCACAGCAATTGGCTGGATATCAAGGTATAAGAACAAGAAGTAAACACATCACAATAAGATACCAGAATGTCAGGGAAGCGGTAAACAATGGTTTAATGGTTCTGAAACATTGTGCTTCAAATGTAAATATTGCTGACGTTTTCACCAAATGTTTGTCTACTGAAAAGTTTGAACTATTTAGAAGCAAATTGGGGCTTGCAATGTCAGTCTAGGAGGAGTGTTGGAATATGAGACTGCACATGGCAAGCAGATGGCGAGCAGATGTAAAAGATCTATGTGACAGCCAGGTGATTGGTGGTGTCACATGACAGCTCAATGACTGAGCAGAAAAACTGGCTTGTACTGGACTGAGCTAGATAGTCCTGGAGACAAGGCAGCCAACAGGTGATTGGCTGAGAGACTATGCCAGATATGTATATAGGTGTGTTATATATGTATTGGGTTGTGGGTTGTGGAGAGTTGATGACCAAGCGGAGCATTCTGTCACTGTGAATAAAAGAGCACTTTTGTACTACGTGCTGAGTCTTCTGTGCTTACTCGCCTGTAGAGCTGCAACGCTTTCTAACATACGCCAACAAAACCTCCCATTCATAAATGGCCAATAACCCCCCAAAACCCGGCAGCGATGTGAGGGGAGGGAAAGGGGGGAGGAGGAGGGCTCTTTACCTCACACACTGTCCTGTGACCGGCCCTTCCCGGGGTGGTGCAGGCTTACCCCTGGTCCCACCTCTCACCTGGAAACCGGGAGAACCAGGAGGCAGCAGCAACGACCTGCAAAGAGGGAACGGGGGCGGGGTCCGGCCAGAAAACCGGCCGGATGATCCAGACGGCGGGGCAGCCAGGAGGGCGGTGGCGAAGGAAAAGGGCAGCGCCGTAAGCCCACGGGAGCCGGGTCAGCGTGACTCCTCCTCAGGGTACCCTCCTCTTCCCTCCGCAGGCTGGCGACTGGACCTGGGATTGGGCGGAGATCCCAGGGAGACCCACCGCGCAGGGCCCAACAGCCCCCAAGAACGCAGTGGACTGCTGCAGGGGCAGGCGCCAGGAACCACGCACCGAGAGGGACGAGCGAGGGGGAGGCGAGTGGAGGCGGAGACATGCGCCGCCAGCTTCTGAGCAGCCAGCTGGGCATCGGACGAGCGTGGGCGGGGCGGAAAGCGAAGGGTTGGACTTCCACCTTCCGCCCCGCCCGCACTCGTCCAATGGCCGGCGGGCTGCTCAGAAGCTGGCGGCACGTGACTCCGCCTCCCCTCACTCGTCCTCCTGTCTCCTGGCCGTTTGTGGGGAGGTCCCTCGTTGTGCTCCTCTCTCGTGCCGGCCGCAGCTCAGCTGAGAGAGAGAGAGAGAGAGCTGCGTGCTGGCAGAGAGGGCTACGCGTGCCGGAAATGGCACGCATGCCATAGGTTCACCAACACGGTCATAGATCATCGTATGACAGCACTGGGGGGGAAGGGGTTAGTGGGGCTGAAGAACCCTATCTTCTCCCCTAGCAACAGTACAGGGAAGAGAGAACAATTTGCACCTGGCATTGGTATGCCAAAGCGGCCTTATCTCCTGGCCTTGGAGAGCTTTCTTCCAAGTTGCTAGGCAATAGAACACACACACACACACACACACACACACACACAATTGCTTTTCTATAAGAAGGGGGGCTACTTTCGGGGGGGGCTTGCTTGCCTGGCTTCTTCTTGCTTTCCATTCCAGACCGAATTGTACAGATTGAGCTGTGTGTGTTGGAGTCTACCTACAGCTGTATTTTGGGGTCTGTGCAAGGAAAGGGACGTGGGTACTCTTTTGTCTGTCATTCTGTTTGTCTGTTTATTGCTTGTAGGCAATAAAACTGCTTAAATTCTCACAGTGTTGTAATCACTGCCTCTGAAATACCTAAGGGAAAAGAACCTTTTGCCCTTTGCCAATACAGCCTATAATTGTTCTGAGACTTCCTTGTTGGTATGGGTTGTCTACTATTAGTCTCCTTCTTTGGGCACAGCTGGGTGGAGGCACAGCTTGAATCCACACTCAACATCTCCCATGTTCAGAAACAACTGAAGATATTAATACTTCTATCACTATATTAGGTAGCCCTGTGGTGCAGAGTGATAAGCTGCAGTACTGCAGTCCAAGCTCTGCTCACGACCTGAGTTTGATCCCGACGGAAGTTGGTTTCAGGTAGCCAGCTCAAGGTTGACTCAGCCTTACATTGTTCCAAGGTCAGTAAAATGAGTACCCAGCTTGCTGGGGTTAAAGGGAAGATGACTGGGGAAGGCACTGGCAAACCACCCCGTAAAACAGTCTGCCTAGTAAACGTCGGGATGTGACATCACCACATGGGTCAGGAATGACTCGGTGCAGTTGCAGGTTTGACATATTAGAACATATGAACTGTGGTATTAGTGTTGTTCATATGCAGAAGTATTCAATATAAAACCAAACTACACATACAAACTACAAACTACACAGCAGAGGCTTCACTTTCCTTTTAAAAGGAAAAAGAGCCTGGATATTCTTTGCCAGAGACTTATGTTTCTGAATTACTCTGTCAAAGATTTAAATGTCAGTGCAGATTTGCTTTCTGCCTTTTTCAATGACTTTTCCCAGCCTTTTCAATGACTACAGAGCAAATTGCTCTCAGCACTTCCTGCCTTTTTAAAGACTACAGAGCAGAGTGCTCGCAGCACTGCCTGCCTTTTCAATGACTTCAAGTGCAGAAATGCTCTCCACACTCTATACTCCAAGGGTATATTATGCTGACTAAGATGTCATGTAAACAATATATTGTATTTTAAGATTTTAACATGAAGACATGATGGTAGAAATTAATGAACAGATTCAATCTTAACGTATTTTTCTGGAGATGAGAATGATGGTAAAAATAGTTATATATAGTATAACAAAACTCAAAACTGACTGTTTATGAAATAGTATGCTTAGCCTCCTGGAGTTAGAAGTCCTTATATGGTAGTCTGTAGTGGAGCAACAGAGCATGTGCTGTGGAAAGCACCCTGCTCCAGCTCAAATAACTTTGCCAAGACAGCCCCTTTTCAAGGTGATTGAAACAGTATAAATATGGGCAGGGAAAGGGCTAGAATTTCAGACCTCTCTAAGTCTTTGGACTGAGGGTCTCAGAAGATGGTCTTGGTATGTATGGATTTACTTACCGTATATACTCGCGTATAAGCCGAGTTTTTCAGCCCCAAAAAAGGGCTGAAAAAGCCGAACTCGGCTTATACGTGGGTCAATACGGTAGGGTAGGGGAGGGGGGAGGAGGGAGGAGGGAGGAGGGAGGAGGGAACTTACTGCCGCTGCCGGGCCCACGCCGCTTCCTTCTGCCAAGAGCGGCCTGGGGCGGCCTCCTGCAGCTGCAGGGAGGCTGCCCCGGCCCTCGCCCCTCGCCCGGCCGTGCCGCCGCTCCTCGCAGCCGAGAGCGGCCTGGGGCAGCCTGGGGCGGTGGCTTCGGCCCTCACCCGGCCGGGCCGCCGCACCTCGCGGACAAGAGCGGCCTGGGCCGGCCTGGGGCGGCGGCCTCGGCCCTCGCCCGGCCGCCCCGGCCCTCGCCCGGCCGCCCCGGCCCTCGCCCGGCCGCGCCGCCGCTCCTCGCAGCCGAGAGCCAAGTGGGCCGACCAGCTGGTGCACTGGAGAGATGAGCTCTCCCAGTGTGTGTAGCATATGCAAGCCCAAAGGGCGACCTTGCCAGTGGAGAAGGAGGTGGGGGCCCAAGCAGCTCCTCCGCTGCTTGTCCCCCACCTCCCTCCACCTGCCACATTCTCCCCAGGGGAACCGCCAAGATGACCCTGCAGTTGGAGCTCATTAGGTGGGCACTCGGCTCCTCTGGGAGAATGAAGCGCATGAGAAAGGATCCAGCAGCTGCAGTGGGGAGGGAGTACCTTGGGGAGCCCTACGAGTTGCAATCCATGAGTCCACTGAACTACTGGGCCATGAAGGAATCTGTCTGACCGGACCTCCCTCTAGTTGCCCAGAAGCTCATCTCTTGCCCTTTGATGAGTGTCCAGAGTGAGTGCATTTTTTCACATCTGGGCAACACCCTCAGCCCACATCGCTCACACATGGCACCCTGGCCTGCAGAGCAGTTGGTCTTACTCAAGGTCAACTTGCTTCTGTTCAACTTCCCAGTTCTGGACTTTGAATGTGACTGAGTTGAGCACATGCTTGTGCCTGCATCCCCTCAGGGTCTGTCTTAGGCCTATTGAAACCAATGATGAGAAAGTTGGCTTGGCAATTCGCAGCAAAGTCATTGTTGTGAAATAGGGTTACTCTGCAGTGTTTTCCTAAGGGGAATGGGGTGACTCCTTTGGGGCCCATAAAATTGGACCCTCTTGCTCAATTTTCACCAAACTTTGGGGTTCATGCAAGGAGAGTCCCTTGAAGCTATCCTAAAATTTGGGGAGTCTACCTCCAAAAATGCCCCCATGGGAGCTTCAAAAAAAATTCCATAGATTATAATGGACTCATTTTTTTGGTAAACCCAGAAATTAAGCCAAATACCCAGTTGCTGATATGGGTATTCAGTTTATTTCAGGTTTACCAAAAAAAAAATGGTTCCAATAAACCCAAACCTGAAATTTACCACAAATTTTTGCACAACCCTAGTTACTACTGGCATGTCAAAAGTTCACAGAAGATGGTACATCACATTTGCAAGGTAGACACGGAGTTTAAGAGGAAACAAATTCCTAGTAATTATGAAAATCCTGAGCCCTGCTGAGACTCCTTTCTGCATCCTGTTGGTGATATGCGTAACACAAGTCTTGGGAAGTTGGGAAGTTGAAATGCTCTTCCTGGAATAAAAAAAGTCGGCGATTCTAGAAGCTAGATTTAAGAGGCTATCAAGATTAGAATGGGGGCGTCCCTGAAGGTCTGGTGAAGTTGAGTCTATTGTGCACGTTTTCTTCAGATGCTCTTTCTATGAGGAAGCAAGATTTAAGCTAATTTCCCCTCTCCTTAATCTAACAAAGGACAGCTCTGAGGAAGGGAGGCTGAGGAATCTCCTATGGGAAGGGTCAGCCCAGACGATGAAACTAGTAGCTATATTTTGTGCTGCAATGTAGAAGCTCCGCCAGACAAAGCGGGGCCTTGGCAATCAAACCTAAAATGGAGAATGTTATTTTAATCTGAGGTTTTTAGCTAATTTATTTATCTTTTTAAGAATTATGTATCCCATAGTTTTAGACATTGTATTCATAAATCTGATTAGCAGTCATATATAAAGTCCGCTGCTTAAAGTTGGACCATGGCAACATGTTTTTTTTGCACAATCCTAGTTACTACTGGCATGTCAAAAGTTCACAGAAGATTATTACTTCCCAGGCTCCATATCCTGAAACTTGACATTACATCAACAGGTTCTGGAGCTGAACTGGATGCCTAATTTCAGTCCCTTCAAAAAACAAAGGGCATTGTGAGGAGAAATTGGTGGTTTAGGATATAGTATGTCATTGTGAGACATTACCACATTCGTATACAAACTGTAATATCCAGCCTGAGTGTGCACCAATTGCACAATTATTTTTAGAAATTCTCTATGGAGAAAAAGAACATAGCAAAGCAGTTTAGCAAGCAAAGATAGGCTGTCTGCGGAATGTAAGAATAGTATAGGAGAAATGTTAGATGTTTAACAGTGTAATCCTAAGGAGGGTTGCAACCATTGGAGTCCATTGAAGCCAATGGGATTAGAAGGATATAATTCTCTTTAGCATTGCACTGTATATAGTTTAAATTGAACCTTCCTTGATTCAGTTTTCACCTCGAAATAAGCAAAGAGCACTTGGCTTTCCTCTTAGGACCCAGCCTCTCCTGTTACCTTATTAGCATGTTCTGGTTCTCACACTGCTATTCAGGCTCTCTGCCTAAAATGATTGTTGCATTATAATACTATCAAAACAGGGTTATTGTACCACAATCCCAATTTGTCAACTACTGTAGTAACCATCGTAAGAATTAGCATTGTACACTGATTATTTTCTTCATGGATTAATCACATCCTTTTAGCTGATTGATGAATTAGACCCCTAAAATTCAATAAATCTAAATGTTACCAAGACCACAGACTAAGGCCCTATTCAGATTACCGTTCTAAACCAGACGTCATCCGTTGTTGGCCCATCTTGGACTAAAGCAATACAAAGATGGCTGTTTATACAGCTCATTTGAACCCATCTATGAGCTGCCTCTAAAGCGCTTTGGCCAGTTTAAACAGCACCGCGATTGTTTTCCCGCCTTTTTTGCAGGTGCGTTCTATTTCAGCTTTTTAAAAAAATTGTTTTGCAATGCAAATCTCAGAACGTTAAAAAAAAATAAAGCCAGAAAAGAACGCACCCACAAAAAAGGTGGGAAAATAATTGTGGTCCTTCCCAAAGTACTCCATGCAGTCTAGACAGCACACTGGAGCGATTCAGAGCCGAAAGGAAGAACTGAAAATGGTTAAAAGCAGTTTTCATAAAACAGCCTCAGCCTCACTTTGCAAATGGGACACAAACGGTTTTGTCTGAACAAGAAAAATAAATCCGTTAGCAGCCAGGAACCAAACCGGTTGCGTCTGAACTGAAACAAACAATCCATTAGCAACCTACTGCTCAAACGGATTATAAAGGCAGTTTGAATAGACTCTCTTCTCAACATATATAAGGAAGTGCAAGAACTCCTGCCACCATATCACACTTTTGCCAGCAGAGTTTTGTTTCCTGTAACAATAAACTCAAGAACCTTTCTGAATTAGAAACAAAAAAGTAGATGAAGTGATTATTTTTTTTATCATCCCAATCAATGAAATCACCCTAGCAAGGATAGCGTCAGCATATTTCAAAGTAATTATATCTGGTAACTATTAAAGAAAGCTCAATTATTATTTGCATGTGATTTAATAAACTTGCCCGTTTGGTTGAGAGTGTTGGTCCACCCTCTTGCTTTCTCTTTCCTCTCAGACAGAGTTGCAGGGCGGGTCAGAAACACATGAGTGCAATCTAGTTTGCATCGCTTTCTGATCCTAAATCATTTGGCAGCTATTATGCTCCGGCCTTGCGGTCTTACGGTGTGCATCCTCTTACTATATGGCTGCTCGGGGCTAATGCGCTCAGGTACTATGGGAGAAACCTGCCCCCCTCAGAAGATCTCCTTCCCTCCCCCTTCCCTTGACTTTCTCTTCCTCCTGGTGTCACACCTGCTTTCAGTTAAACCACTGGTTCCCAACCAGGGGTCCATGGACCCCCAGGGGTCCGCGAGAACTAAATTAAGGTCCGCGAAACAAAGTTATAAACCCATAACAAATTAATATTTTCAATTAAAAGTTCTCTATTATAAAAATATATTCAAATATTATTCTAAGTTTAATGTTTAACTAACAGTTATGATTAATTTTCAAATTCTCGGAATTTTTATTTGGAACCTTGGGGTCCCTGCACCGAACAAAAAGGTCCTAGTGGTCCCTGGTCAAAAAAAGGTTGGGAACCACTGAGTTAAACAAATCATCTAAAGCTCTCTACCTCTGCTCTCAGGGAACCTTTCCTTCTTCCTTATCTCTCACCTCCAAGGGCTTTGCATCCATCTGTGTGTGGCAGATACAGTCATTTGGATAAACAGGGGATGTGGTCTAGCATTTAGAAGGGGAGGAACTCATAGCCTTGCTTCCCGGATAAGCACTTAGCTTTTCTTCTGACTGAAATAAATCATGTACGTTCAATGTCTGTCTGCTAGCACTTGGCTAGCGCCTACCTATTCACACCCAAAGGCTGCATTGGGATGTGCTAAGAGTCGTCAGTGCTGCAGCTAAAGGCCTTCCACACAACATGGCTGTTTCCCCCCACATGTGTTTTGTGAATTTCACACACTCACACGCCAACATGAAGAAAATGGAAGCTCTGACAGTGCCATTGTAAGCAGATTAACACCCTTCTAAACCCTTTCTTTTAATGGACAGAGGGTAAAATGTGCATGTGGAGGGAGAAGGAAGCAAGGTATAGATGCTCATATGCAAATGCTAGAAGCCTCCAGCCCTGGGATGCCATCCCCCCCAATGGGGCAGGGGATTGCCCACTCCCAAGCTCCCCTTTCTCAGTACAGCTTGGAGCAGCAGCAGGATAATTTTAAAATAAATAAATAATGGTCTTTGGGCCTATGGCATGATGTCAATTCCGAAAAACCCTTGAGTGACCTGGGAAGTGACTCCCAAGTGACAGAATCGCCTCTTGGAATCTCTGAAAACTCTGTGGTATTGCTAGAAAGGCATGACATCATTTCCAGGTTTGCCCCAGAAGTGGTCTAATGCCTTTGCTGATGGCTGCCTCACATGTCCCTGCCCCTAGCAACCATACTCCAAGCTAAGATGGGAGAGACAGAGTGATAGGTATTAAATTGCAGAAACCCAGTCTCCTCCATGCCTGATACTTTCTCTCTCTTTGTAACCCCTCATCACTCTTTCTCTCTCTTTCTACCCCCCATCTCCCTCCTGGACTCCCACCTTTTCCCCCTCCCCCTCCCACAGCAGCAGCAGCAGTTGCAGTAGCACTCCCAGCCACCCCCTGCTTCCTCCCCACCACCACACCAGCAGTGGCAGCAGCAGCTCTCCTGGAATCACACTGGATCCCCCAGTTACAAAGATCAGTTCCCCTTAGGGTTGCCAGATCCAGGTTGGGGAATTCCTGAATATTTGGGGGTGGAACCTTGAGAGGGTGATGTTTGGGGAAGGACGCAACCTCAGCAGGGTATAATACCATATAGTCCACCCTCCCAAGCAGCCATTTTCTCCAGGGGAACTGATCTCTACCATCTGGCCATTCCAGGTGATCTCCAGCCCTCACCTGGAGGTTGGCAATGCTAGTTCCCCAGAAAGAATTGGTTTCTTAGGGGAGGGGAGGGGGGCAGATGGGGGGCAGTGACCATGACTCTGGTACTTCTTGCTGGACTTTTGCCCAGGACCCCAAAATCCCTAAGACCGCACCTTTGGGTCCGTCTCATAATTATGCATGAAGATCAACCAAATTGTGTGGCTGGTAGCAAACAACCTAGTATGCCACCACCAGTCTGTTCATAAGATGTTCATGATTTTCATCTTGCCAATCGAATATGGTAAGTTTGACTTGTGAATTCATTTGCAGGAAAGTTTGTGAAGCATTCCTACTTTTAACCTGAAGATTATTTTATGAACACCATTTAGGACGTTGACAGTTGTTTTGATAGCTTGGATGGCTTTTATGCTGGTTTATGCCCTGGCTGGGTTGTATGACTGGATGTGTGTGTGTGGGGGGGTTGCTTGTTATTAATATTTATGCTTTAAAATGTTTATGATTTTACTGATATTTGAGCAGGGGACTCTGAATTAGCAGGATTTTCTTGGACACTCTCACATGAGAGAAGCCCAACTGTCGGAATGCCTCAGAAAGCAGATTGATTAATGGCCTTTTGTCTTAAGTCTCCAAAGCCCCTTCACACCCAGTCAGGACTGTGACAAATGTGATGTGGCCTTACACTGGGAGCTGACCCTTTAAACCTGGGCTCCACTCTGCAGGGTGTCTCCATCACCTTCAGCGACTAGTGCAGTCTTCTCTTGCCCTTCCCAAGGCTTTTCCGGCTATTGCCACCTCCAGTCCCACAGCTTTCAGCTGAGAGCTGCTTCACTGTTCCCACCTGTTTCTCTGCTCTTCCAGCCACAGGCTCTCAAGGGTCTGTTATCATCTCCACCCCCTCGTCAGCTCACTGCCTCCTTTTAAATGTGCCATCTGCTCATGCAGTTTCTACTGCCCTGCTGGAGTTTCCTCGCCCTCAAAGGCCCAGGCTGTTTGAAGTTTCCTGATGCCGCTCAGGCCTCAAGGTATATTTGCCAACCTCCAGTTGGTGGCTGGGATCTCCTGCTATTACAACTTATCTCCAGGCAATAGAGATACATTCACCTAGAGAAAATGGCCACTTTGGAAGGTGAACTCCATGGCATTATACCCCACTAAAGTTCCTCCCCTCCCCAAACCTCACTCTCTTTAGGCTCCACCCCTCCAAAAAAAAACTCCAGGTATTTCCCAACCCATAGCTGGCAACCCTACCTCAAGGGTTTGCTCTGATAGCCAGAGGGAGTAATTGACTTAAGCTTGCTGGACATTAACCTGCGGTCCCAGAGCCCTCCTCACAATACAGTCTGTCTCTGCAACTCAATCTGAAACCCTGGGAATGTCATCAAGCCTCTGTTCTGCCTTTTTCAAACCAGCCTAAGCCAGCCCACTGCTCTGGTAAAATAATCACCCAACTAAATTAATTAACTGTCCCCTGGCATTCCACCTAGCATCACCATATTTGGACCTCTAAATCACATAGTAAATGCTCATCTGTCAGCACTACAAAACTTGAACTTGCCAATAAGATCGAAGGCCCTGCGCACAGATCCAGTCCTGTTGCAGATCCTAAACTCTGAGTGAAACTGGGCCAATACCCTAATTCCCCACAAGTTTATCCACTTCAGCAGGACACCTCAAGACCTTCCAACTTTGTAGTTGGTTCTGCTCTTGAACCTTTTCCCTCTGACATCATAGGGTTCCCCCACCCAACTCTGTAGTTGGTTCCATGCCCAAGCCCCCTTAACCAACTCTGCAGTTAGTTTATTTCTTGGATGTTTCCTATTATTGTTGGATCACTGAACCCTCCCCTCCTTCTGCTCCTGGGTCTTTATCCTCTTCCTGGATGCACAACTCCATATTTGGTTTTGGTTCTGGACTTTTCTTCTGCCTTGGGCCAGCTTTTATTTCTCATGCCTCAGATTGTAGTGTATCATAATTTTCTCTTCCCTACAGGAAACATATGTTTTTCCTTTCTCCCTCTGCTTGCCCATTTGCACCCCAATTAGATAACAACCAAGGGCAGCATACACAGGATTGTGTTATTGTATTACAGCATTATTCTAAGCTTTTGCTTTCACTTGCATTTCATATTCTAGCTTTGTATCTTGATAGGTTGGGGATGTAGAATGGAATATTGTAGCCCAATCTCATCAGATCACGGAAGGTAAGCAGGGTTGGTACTCAGGAGCATGACCACCAAGGAAGACTTTGCAGAGGAAGGCAATAGCAAACCACCTCTGCTTAATCACTTGTCTTGAAAACACTGTGGGGTTGCCATAATTCAGCTGTGACTTGACAGCACTTTACACACACACGTCTTGATAGGGTAATAGAGATTTTGTTATTTGAGACTCTCTATATATCTTGTCTTTCTAAGAGTATTGTGCTAGAAAGGGTTCTGTGTATACAAGAGACTACAGTGGTCCCAAATGAAATTACCTCTGAACATGTATGCAGTTCTACATGTGCAGGGGATGCTTATGCACATGACAGGCCTAACATGGGGACCAATTTGGGTAACAAGGTCCAACAATGGTTCCTTCAGGAGGGATGCTTTCACAGCTGTCTCCTTCAAGATGGTCAAAACCTTGCCTTGCTCCAAAGAAGCATGCATACGTTTCCGGCCCCAATCAGGCAATATTTTCCAGTAATGTGTAATCAGCCAAGATGGGCAAGGGTTAAGCATACAGAAAGTCATCTGCAGTTCTTCAAGAGGTTTGTCAATATCTTGAAGCCTCAGCATTTGAAAAGTAACAGTAATTGGATTGTTCTTTGCTAGCATTCTGACCCTTCAGAAATCATGGAGTTTGTTGTGCACAATACACCTAGCAGCTACTTAGATCTGTCTGCATTTAAAGGTCCAGGTCTTAAGATGACTAGAATTTTTATTTTGCATGCAAGACAGACAGTATACTTTGGATATGGATTTTAATATTCTTCAAATATCTTGCCAATGTCCAAACATCTTTGCATTAGGAAAGCCACAAACATCAACACTCTATTAGGATCAATGTGCTGTATCATTGCACATTATGGATAAACTTTATACATTTTTACCTAATGTTTGAGAGAAGAAAGGTATAAAGTAGGAATAAAAATACTGAAATGACTGTAATCTCTTTAGCTCCTTTATGCACTTCATTTATAAAATAAAATAAAAACAATAATAAAATGTTTATTAGTGCTTTGCCACTCTCAAACAACACAAATTTAATTACAGTGTCTGGTTTCAGCAATAAGTTGGATTGATTTACCTGTACAATAAGGTGGAAACTAAAATCAGGTTTTTAAATACATCCAGGCACCAGCCTCTGGTGAGTTTCTCAGGCCCGACGCGGAGGCGGGCCAGGAGATGAAGTTTCTCGTTTGCGCTCCCAGAACCGGGAACTACAGCAACCACTGTTCTTTAAGACAGTGGTTCCAAGGTATTTTTTGACCACAGTTACTAATAGTTTGGAGGTATTATCAATAGCTTCTGCTACATATTTCCACAAACGCACTTATACAGTACCTCCCTGATGATCAGAGCATGAACATGACTCATAAGAAATATCTCTGTTCTAGTCTTCAAAAGCCCAGTTTGCTAAAATCACAATCTTCACACCATTTACTCTAGATTACTATGGAGTAACAGCCACCCCTAATTCTTACAATCAGTAGTACAGATTAGATTCCATAGCCACAGAATTGGAATAAAAATCACCTTTTAAACCCCTTTTAACTACACCATGAGTATAATGGGGTTGTTTAAAGGGCTAAGGGATACTGATTAGAATCCAAAAGTCACATGTTGGGGGCTTGCCCCCATTTTGAATGAAGCATGAGCACAGATTGGGCTGAGCCATTAGCCTCATGGAGTTTGGCCAATGTGGAGGTGATAAAGCCCTTATATATCAACTCTGCCTCCTCCATGCCAGTTTTATTTATTTATTTAGAAACAGTTCAGGGGATCTGTAAAATAACATTGCTAGAAAGTTCCCACAGCAGATGAGCTTCAAAGAAAAACAAAAACAAAACTCAAACATTGTAGGAACATTTTGGCAAAGCTATTTTACAGATTCCACCCCCCCCCCCAGTGAACCATAGGGGAAATGCATAAGGATTGTCATGATGGATAAATTATTGTGTGTTTTCCCCTCATTGTAATGCCCCCCTTTCATGTTCTGGTTCTTGGTATGTCCCTCTTTTTTCCATGCATGTGTGTGGGAGAGGCCATTCAACAGAGTTTGATGCTCAGTCTCCTGTAAATGAAGCTAGTGGTGATACTGGCAAAGGTTGGAGTCAGGTGTGAGCTCCAAGCCTGGGAGCGCAGCTGCCCTCCAAGGTTGTGTTATTTGGAAGGTTGTTATGACTGCTTACTCTCCATTGGTGTGATAACTGTAATCTATCATGGGAACCAGGCTTGGTTTGGTGTACAACTGCGCCTTTGGTTTTCTGTATATGTTCCATCTTGCTCATCCCCCCTCCATTAGAGTCCTCGTACCTTTCCCTGTAAGTTCCTGCTACTCACCTTATGCTTCCCAAACAAACCAGCTTCCTAGAATACCCTGTCTGGACGTTTGGTGAATGGGATTCAACAGGTGAACTCAGACCTTACATTAGGACTCTAATCCTCATTTCTAACTTGCATGACAACAGCACCCGATGTTTCTAGTTCCTCTTTGGAGGAGGACATTTTCTCACCTTGGGTTGGACAGCCGAGAGCCTCTACAGCCTGGGACATTCTCCGACAGCTCTTGCAGGAGGAGACCGAGGGTCAGGTCCTGCGCGCCCAGAGGGTACTTGACCAGCACCAGCATGAAGAGAGGAGAAAGGCCACTTGAGCCAACCTGTTGAACCAGTATCATCGTTTGGACAACGCTGCCGGAGGGGACAAGCTGGAGGAGGAGGTTCGGCTGACCCAGGAGGGGTCTTCCCTGCTAACGCAGCTGGTTGCGCATACCACGGCCCTTGAGGATTTATTGGACAGTCCTTTTTTATGGATCGCTATGGCGGAAGGCTCCGGAGGCAGTGACCACTTCCAGTTGGAGGCGGGTAACACTGCCACCAAAATCGTGTTACGGATTATGGAACTACCACCGTCGGCCTCAGAGACACAAATCCAGGAACTGTTACAATCGGACTTTGGGTCAGCTTCTGGAGATGTGGCGCGACAGGTGGTGCCGCTTCTCACCAACCTGGAAGAAGTGAAACTGTTTCTATCTCCTTTGTTGGAGCAACTCTTCAGGGACACCGCCACAGCTCAAGCGGCAGAATTAGGGGCAGCCTTGGCTAAAGAAGAGGCCCGAACGGCAGAACTTGTAGCTGCGTGGGCAGCTGGGACAACTAAAGCCACAGCCAAAACCCCCAAGGCCTTGACAAGCCTCGGAGCATGGTCCAAAGACTTACAATGGCAGGGCTCAGGACAGGGGCCGGGAGAGGAGGACTTTTCGTTTTCGCTCTCTTCCGATCAGTCCTTTCTGGCCCTCCCGAGGCACCTAGCTCGGCACCAACGAGCTACTGTTCACTACGCCTTAACACAAGACATTTGTGAGTACCCGGGCAAGGTGGATTCGGACAGGGAGGATGCTGAAGACTGGAATACCCCTTTTGAGACCTCCCAGGGTTGGTATGGGGGAGAAGCGACTGAGGACTGGAATACCCAGTTTGGCGTTTCTCAGGGCCGACGCGGAGACGGGCCAGGAGATGAAGTTTCTCGTTTGCACTCCCAGAACCGGGAACTACAGCAACAAATGCCCCAAATGCAAGAATGAATTGATGTTTTAACTCGCGAGTTGGGTCGGAGGCACCAGCCTCTGGTGAGGCAGCCACTGGCGGTACTGCCGCTGGTGCTGCCAGCGCCGCCACCGCATGTGGTCCCGCCGCCACCGGTCCTGCCACCAGGCGTCCCTCCACCAGGTGCACCGGTTCCCCCAGGGGGACCCCAACCAGCGGGTTCTGGCCCACAAGTGCCTCAGCTGGGTCCGCCGGGGTGGCCAGGGGGATTCCCTCCACCGTGGCAGTACCCTCCGCCCCATCTGCAGGTGTCTCTTAAGGACCTACGAGTCACGTTTAATGGGTCTGCGGAAGCCCTACCCTACTTTCTGCATCAGGTGGACAGCTTCATGCGAGAACAAAGACAATGGTTTCCCACTGAGGACAGCCGTGTTAGATACATTTCCTCCCTTCTGCAGGGGGAGGCGGCGGATTGGATGATCCAACAATTCAATTCATGGGCCAGATCCATACAAACCCTAAATGACTTTATGTGGGCCCTGCGTAGTCGATTCGAGGATCCCTTCTGAAGTGAGAAGGCTAAGGCCGCCATTCTTCAATTGCACCAAGGCACCAAGTCTGTCCAGGAGTATGCTGGCGAGTTTCAACGCCTGGCCAGCAGAGTTACAGACTGGAGCGAGGCCACCCAGGTGCAATGTTTCCGAGAAGGTTTGCATCCTGAAGTATTGTACTGGGCTTATATGCAACGAGATCCACCCAGCCTCGAAGAGTGGGTCTTGCTTGCTGAGGAGGTGGAAAGCCGTCGACAATCCCTAGCCCTCTCCAGACGCAGAGCTAAGGAAGCAGGCCCTCAACAGGAACACGCCGCTCCACCCCCACGGAGACCCACTGCCCCTGTCTCGGATCGGGCCAGACGTTTTCAAAAGGGGGCATGTCTCATTTGTGGTAAAATGGGCCACTTAGCAGCAACTTGTCCTTCACTCCTCGCAGGCCCAACCTGGATCCACAGTCGGAAGGTCGCCCCCGAGGCATTGGTGATAACTGCTGCAAAAGCTGAGCGCCTAGCGGGTGCAAACCGCCATCCGCCCTGCACATGCATGACGAAGTGGCTCATAAGGAACCACCAGCATCACCCCCCGACCCATCGGGGTACCGGAGTACAAATAACGACCCCTCGGGGTTACGGATTACAAATGCTTCCAATTCCGCCAATGCAGAAACGCCAATGCAGAAAGAAGAAGAGATCAGGACCTGGGGTTCGCCAGCTTTAAACCTCGTCCCCACCCAAGACCAGGCAAAAAACAGATGGGGTCTGCAGTGAATGGAGCGCCACCGCAGACCAAGGCGTCCGCGCCGCCCAGAGCTCCGCTAATGGTGAGAGAGGTTGAAGACACTGTGTTTGTCAATGTGATATTGCAACACTATAAGGGCCACCCCCAGCTAACAGTTAAAGCGTTAGTAGATTCAGGATGTGCCTGTACCCTAATCAGTGAAGATACCTTCAAAGCCCTGAATGTGAAAGCCATTGTCCTTCCCCAACCCCTACAATTCACTCAGATGGATGGTAGTGACTTTAAGGGCCCCCCGATTGATCGGCAAATGGGCAGAGTCGCCATGGGAGTGGGGGACCACTGGGAGAAAATTCATTTCACTATAGCACCCGGCATCCGCTATCCAGTAGTTCTAGGAGTGAATTGGCTCCGAGGCCACAGCCCCACTATAAACTGGGCAGCCCAAACTCTCGAGTTTGCCCAACCACAATGTGAATGATATCTAAAAGAAGTAGCAGTCCAAAGTCCTGCCTTAACGGTGGGAACCGCCAACTCGCAATTACCTCACGAGTACCGAGAGTTTGCAGATGTGTTTGATGTCAAGGAGTGTGATGTACTACCCCCCCCATTGTGAAATGGACTGTGCTATTGAAGTGGTGGTGGGGGGAGAGTCTAACCAAGAGTAAAATTTATCCAATGAGTCCTAAGGAAAAGACGGTACTGAAAGACTTTATTGACAAAAATCTGGCAAGAGGCTTCATCCGTCCTTCCTCGGCTCCCCACTGCGCTCCTGCCTTCTTTGTCTGTAAGAAGACGGGTGACTTGCGACTTCGCATAGACTTTTGCAAACTGAATGCGATTACCCAAACCAATGCCTACCCCATCCCTCTGATCCTGGACCTTCTAAGCCAACTAAAAGAAGGACGGATTTTCACTAAACTGGACCTGGTGGAAACGAACTATCACATTCGTATTCGGGAGGGGGATGAGTCATTAACTGCCTTTTTGAGTTGTTTCGGGATGTTTGAATATCTTGTGATGCCCTTCGGGTTGAAAGGAGCCCCGGGGTCTTCATGCAAATGATTAATGAAGTCCTTCATGATTTGTTGTTTAAAGGAGTGGTGGTTTACTTAGATGACATTCTCATCTACTCCCAGACTGTAGAGGAGCACGTTACTTTGGTCAAAGAGGTTTTACAGCGTCTCAGAGAAAACCACCTCTATGCTAAGGTTTCCAAGTGTGAGTTCCATAAAGAGGAACTAATGTTTCTGGGCTACAGAATTTCGCATCAAGGGTTAACCATGGACCCTGACAAGGTACAGGCGGTAGTGAACTGGGAGCTGCCCACCACTCGCAAAGAGGTGCAAAGATTTCTTGGTTTCTCTAATTTCTACCGGAATTTCCTCAGCAATTTCGCACAGGTGGTACTTCCGATTACTGATCTCCTAAAGACCAAGGGGAAGGGGGTTGCTTCTACCTAGCCTTCCGCAAAAATACACTGGACCCCGGAGTGTCAGGTTGCCTTTGAGACTTTAAAAAGTTTGTTCACAACTGAACCGGTGCTAAAGCATCCAGATTGTGGCCGCCAATTCATTGTCCAAGTTGACTCTTCTGAAGTTGCCATGGGGGGGGGGCTTTTGCAAGAGGGTGAGGAAGGCCAATTGTACCCATGTGCCTATTTCTCAAAGAAATTCTCCCAGGCTCAGCTCAATTGGCCCATTTGGGAGAAGGAAGCCACAGCAGTGAAGCATGCTTTAACAGTTTGGAGACACTTTCTTGAAGGTTCTGACACTCCCTTCCAGGTGTGGACGGATCACAAGAACCTAGAGGACTTAACTGGGACACATATAAAAGGTAAAGGTAAAGGTCCCCTGTGCAAGCACCGGGTCATTCCTGACCCATGGGGTGACGTCACATCCCGACGTTTCCAAGGCAGACTTTGTTTACGGGGTGGTTTGCCAGTGCCTTCCCCAGTCATCTTCCCTTTACCCCCAGCAAGCTGGGTACTCATTTGACCGACCTCGGAAGGATGGAAGGCTGAGTCAACCTTGAGCCGGCTACCTGAAACCAACTTCCGTCGGGATCGAACTCAGGTCGTGAGCAGAGCTTTTGACTGCAGTACTGCAGCTTAACACTCTGCGCCATGAGGCTCATATCTGGGACACATAACCTCACCGCAAAACAAATTAGATGGGCAGACTTCTTTTCTCGTTTTCGTTTTATAATCAAACACATTCCAGGCAGGAAAAACCTCTTAGCGGATGCTCTTTCCCGGCTCCCGCAGTACCCCACCAAGGTGGAGCGCCCCACTGACTCTCTGTTCACTCCTGAGCAAAGAGGTATCCTACCCACCTTGGATCCATCAGGGTGGATTTGCTCACAATGCTGATAGCCATTGGAGGCTACCTGTTAGCAGAAACCCATGCTCTAAAAGTCAACCGTATTTTAATAATGCAGACCAGCCATAAATAAAATCTTAGTTCAGCCCAACTGCTTGTTTTCTCTTGTATTTATTCAAGGGTGCAGTGACAACTGATCAAGAAAATGTACATGATTATGCAAAGGAACTGTACTTTCTGACCTCATAGGGTGATGGGAATACATGGTTAGTGTTTTCCCATCTCCCCATGTGGCTAGTGACTGTTGGTTTTCTACATGCTCCATATTAATGAGACATCCTGAGTAGTTGACTGATGATGTCTCAATTGGTGACCTATCAGTGCCTATTAACAACCAAATAATGCTTGCCGGTTAGCTATTAATCCCGTCCAATGTATTATTTATTCATTACATTTTTATATCACACTTCCTCAAAAAGATGCTGAATTGTATGTGTGGTTTCTGTCCATTTATCTGCATAAGTACCCCTATAAAGAGTTAGGCTGAAAGAGAATGACTGATCAAAGATCATTCTCGAATATGGGCAAAGACTTGAGCTCAGGTCTTCCTACTTTAAATCCACTAGACTCACACCAGCTCTCAATTGTGTCAGAGTGCAGAACAAGCTGAGTTTCAGTTCAACAGCAAGAAGCTTCCGAGATGGTGGCCTTAACTGAGTTTCAAATGCAGAGGAGAGTGTGAATAGCCACCATCAGTGGAATAAAAATAAACTCTGAAAAGCTTTACTTTGGATGTAAACTCAATTAAAATCAATGTGACTTATTTCCAGATGGATTAAAGTATAGATGCTTATGTATCTGAACTAATTTGCCCTTCCCTGGGCAGTTAATGCTGCTGCCTGGAAAACAACTCTTTCCTTCCAGATTTCCTTAATGTGCTGGAAAGTTCAGCATAGCAATCAATGTGTAATTCTCTTTCAGATGCTAAGCATTGGCTGAACATGGTGAGTTGGTACAATTTGTGTGGCTTCACAGCTTGCTCAGTCCGGTGGCTTTTCTTGGACTCAGTGCAGATAAAACCAAATGACAGGCTCTTGTTTTAAAAGTTTGACAAGCAACAAATTGCATTCCTTTCCTTCTCTCCCTTGGGTAATTGTTGATGCTAACATTCTGAGTTTGTTTTAATGTTTTGTACTTAATATATCTTTATGCTATGCTTACTTTGTTTTTACTATCATTGCCATTTCCTCCTACTGACATTAATAAACACTTTAGATTGACGTGTTTGCAGATATATATGGGAGTTCATCACATTGATTTCAATATAATTTCTTCCAAGTTGGCTATGTAGGATATAATATTTGTCTTATGACACAGTTCCCCCCTTCATTTATTGCCAAGACTTTTACATTTTATACACAGGTATAGACACCTGAACACAAAATAGCACTGACCCCATTCTTTCATTGTTGTCTTTGTTTTCAAAAAGCATCTCCATTTTGGTGCACTTTTAACTGCTCCCTTGGAAATTTACCTCTGATCATCTAAAGAGTGAAATTCTGAAATTTTGCAGAAATTTTCCTGCACCTCCTCTTCAAACTTCTCTTTGATGAAAACAGAATTACTCAGAAGCAGACTCTGAATTCCCAAAACAGGAAAAGATTGTTAGATTTCAGGGAGAAACCAGGTAAAGAGGAATCAGGAGAATTTCTGTTAACAATGCTATGTTTAAACGTGCAGGTTTGCATGTGAATGTACATTCACAAATTATATCAGTAAAGTGAACCAGCTCCAAGAAAGAATGTGCAATTAATAGAAGGCTGGATGCTGAATGCTTTTGCAAAGTTCAGATCTTAGCTTAAAACACATTTCCTTTTCAGAAAATGTGTAGGGTTGTGCAAAAAAGAATTCTGGTAAATTTCAGGTTCGAGTTTTTTTGGCCTGATTTTTTTCGGTAAATTCAAAATAAGCCGAGTACCCATACCGGTAAATATGGGTATTCGGCTTATTTGCAGGTTTCCTGAAAAATTCAGGCCCATTATAGTCAATGGGGATTTTTTCGAAGCACCTGGGAGGCATTTTTGGAGGTAGAGTCCCCAAATTTGCAGCATGGCTGTAAGGGACTTTCCTTCGACCGTCACTAAAGTTTGGTGAACTTTGGGACGGGGGTCCAATTTTATGGGCCTGCAAAGGGGTGGCCCCTTTGTAGTGGAAATTGTGGAAGACAATTGTACTCACGAGGAGATAGGTGGTGCTCAATACAGCCCTTCTCCATGAGAAAGCAATCTCAGGGAGTTAATTGTCACACCACACTGTAAATAATGAGCACCTGGTGGTGGGGAAATAAATTTAGTTTAGTTCTCTGCTGAAGAGGGCGGAGCTTCAGATAAGGAGCGAGAGACTGAGAAGAAGCATCTGGAGAACCAGGACGGGCTGCCAGAAAGAGGAGACAACTTCCCATCCTCGTAAGATTATTTTGCCTAGATAAAAGGTAATTTTGGTTTAAGACTACTTAGCCTAGATAAAAGGGTATATTTTGTTTTGACAAATAAAGACTACATACCTTGTTTTCCCCAATACCTGCCTGTTGGAATCAGCTTGTTTTTCTAAATCATGGGTAATACACCCCTGTCCTCCAAGCATTTGCGAGCCGAGCTGTCCACCAGGACTGTATCACCAGGACTGGCGGAAAGAGGTGATTCCAGGCTGGTGCCTCAAAGTCTGGGGGGTCTGCCTTCATTTCTGGGTTACTTTGCATGATGTCCATGCAAATGAACTTCCAAACTGATGAAAAAGGCTTAAATGCAAGAGAAATAAGGCATGGAAAACATTCCTTTTGGTGGCAAATGACATCAGTGAGCAGTCCTTTGTTGTGGTCAGGAAAAATCTGATTCAAAGAGATGGTCACCATGCAGGGAAATGAAGCCTCTACTCAAGGAAACCTTCTTTTGGAAAGCAGGTTTTCATGGGGAGGGGGTGGTGATATTGGAGCTGACTGAAGTCATGACCATGGGGGCTGTTGCTTATCCATGTGGATGAAGAAATCTCCTTTGGAAGCCTGGTGGTTTGCAGCTGTCTGGCTCTTTTTAGTTGGGGGGGTTTATCCCTCCAGATGGGACTGAGTGAGCCCTGTCTTTTAAATAACCCTATTTCAAAAGGGCCCCAACTATGGGGCCCTAACAAAACCAGTAAAAAAAAAGGGAAGAAAATGGGGAGAAAGCACAGAGCCGTGCCTCTGAGCAAAGGCAAATAGCCAATTCAGCTTTATTCCCAGGTTTTGGCATTCTGTAAATCCGAATCCTGAAATTTACCGAAATGGCTAATTTTGGGTTTATTTTTGGTTCGGGTTTATTGATATGCACAACCCTAAAAATTTGTCCTGGTTCTCCAATTTGCACTGATCATATTTATATTGCTGATTCCTCACATATTTTCTTTAGATTGCTTGTGCTCAAAATCTGCCTATTGTTTATGAATCTAAACTAGCCATATGCTAATTTGAACTATTACAGTGGGGGGGGATCAGCTTGATGTCCCTTCAAATAATCCTCTTGTTATTTTTCAAAGAGTTAAATTTTCTCTGACATTTGACACTGCATCCCCACCCATCATATCACATGCTTTGTGGGGGGAGGGTACAGAGAGGGGACAATAATGACGATAGTATGTATTCCAAAATATTAAAATTAATTTGGGCTACTGATGTCATGGTCCAGCCTGCAATCCACAATAGTGAAGACTCCTCAGAGGAGGGGGGGACCCTGGGTGTCAGCAGAGGGCCAGCAGGAAGACCGGACCCAGGCACCCTTGGAGATGCAGACACTAAGCAGCTCAGAGGCACCTCCCCCACCAGAGGCAGCAGCCCCAGGCCCTGGCCCCAGCCCAGAGGCATCTCCCCCACCAGAGGCAGAAGCCCCAGACCCTGGCCCCAGCTCTCCAGAGTCACCAGTCCATGTGGAAGGCCACTGCAGAAGACTGCATGCTGAGATACAGGAATGCCATTGCAGAGCGAGATTGGCTGCCAGATATAAACTACGTGGGGGAAGCTCAGATAGAGGGCGAAAACGCATGGTCGCTTTATCCTCCTTTAATCCCTGTTTTAGCCAGGATCGAACGCACATTAGGCGAAATGCATGTGTTCGATCCAGGCTGAATCCTGGCTGAAACAGGGATTAAAGGAGGAAAAAGCGACCATGCGTTTTCGCCCTAAGAGTGTTGGCAGGGTGGTTCCTAGAGGCAGGCTTCAGCAATAAAGCTCTCAGAAAGGAGCTTCAGGGCATGGCTGCAACTTGTTCACCAAACTGGGAATCGACTGCCACTGTTGTGATTTACTCCTGAACTTACCTAACCTTGGGCTGATAACCGGCTCTTTCAACTCCTCTGGCTTCTAATTGACCTCGGACTGTTTTGACTTCATTTGTGCTTCATTTGTGCTCCCAGCCCAGTGCCTGAGAGACGCTGTAACCTAACTCCATGTGCAGATAAGACAGCCAGGACAACTGGTTTGTGAGGAAATAGTTAATTTTTTGAAGTTCTGTAGTATTTTCAAGAAGTAAATCTCAACATTCCCATAGATTATGAACTTCTTTTTACAAATGGGGTAAGGAAACCAGAGGAAGGCAAGGACATAACTTTTAAGTGTCCATTTTTACCATGAACAGGCCAAATTTTTGTTACCTATCCATGGTACGTCACTGCCCTTATTTTTCTCCTAACTGTTATTCTAGGGACGCGTTGTCAAAATGTTTTTGTGTGAGGTGTTTGAGTAGTTAATCATCAGGATTTAATTTCCTAAGCAAGTTAAAGCTTTGGAGGTTTCATTTCTGAACATGGATGGTGGCGGATACACCTTTTCTCTAGTGTTCATACATGCAAATACATACACACAAATATTAATGCTCAGCCTGTCATTTCATAAACTGCACACAGGAGAACATATTCTAAATTGAGATACCATGTGTGTTTATTATATCAATCATACTGTTAGACCATTATGCATTTTGGGTAGCCCAGTCCTAATACTCCAATGCTGATGAATCAGTGATGCCAGCATGGTGGCATTAGTCAGAACCTATGCTCACTCAGCGGAGGAGAGAAAAAATAAATGAAAGACATGTTCAGGTTCAGAAAACAGGAATTACACAGAAGTCCATATTGATTCTGCTGCAACCCACCAATTTGCGGAGTGCCAGTGACAGACAGAGATGGAAGCAGCCAAGTAGCACATTATGGTGGGGTCACCACCACATTAAAAATAAAGCATGGGAGGGAACTCAGCATCCTTTACTGTAAGCAGGACTATGGTGTTAGTGGGAGGAGCCCTGGAATGGACACACATGTAAGCTCCTGACCCTTCGAACCAGAAATCACCACAGAGTCATATAGAATCCAAGCAGATGGCTTTTACTGGTCAAAAAGGCAATACAGTGCATACAGGGAACTATGGCAGCTATGAGAGTCTCACTAGCTGAACGATAATATAAAGCAGTAAATGGCGGGAGATTACAAAGCATCAGCAACGCATAAACAGAGTACACTTTCCCAGGAGTAGCATTCCCAGGCCTTGGTATGTGTGGTCGACCTTGAGGCTAGACAGTACAGCACAGACACAGAAACAATACTGAAACCGAGATAGCAGCCTGACATCCTGCTCCCCTTAAGGCCCCCTCCCAGTCTGTAAGGGGGCTGGTCTTGCCGGGTAGGCAGTGTGAAAGGTATTGACGAGTTTGGGGGCGGAGACATCTCGTGCGCGAACCCATTCGTCGTAGGCAGGGGGGAAGTGTTTCCAACGGACTAAGTACTGTAGGTTTCCATGGTGAATACGAGAGTCAAGGATTTTGGAGACCTCGGAGTGCTCCTCCCCCCCCCACCATAATGGGCTGTTCGGGAGGCGGATCGGGATGCCACTGTGGAGAAGCAGTATGGGGCTTCAGGAGGCTAATGTGGAAAACGGGATGCACACGCCTCAGGGTTTTGGGGAGAGCTAGCTCCACTGTGACAGGATTTATGATCCGTGTGATGGGGAATGGGCCAATGAATTTAGCATTGAGCTTAGGGCATGGACGGGTGGAACGTAGATTTTTAGTGGAAAGGTAGACCATTTTACCCACTCGCAGGTCACCCCCGGGGGAACGATGTTTGTCGGCTTGTGCTTTGTATTTGCGCTTGGCTCGATCGAGATTGCTAACGAGCCAGAGCCAGGTGGTACGGAGGGTGTGTGCCCAGGAGGCAACGTCAGGGTCTCCCTCCCCCTCCCCATTATTTTCGGGAGTAACAGGACTAAAATCCTGTCCATACACTGCATAGAATGGGCTAAAACCTGTAGATTGATGTACAGCATTATTGTAGGCATATTCTGCAAAAGGTAATAGTTCCACCCAGTTATCTTGGTGGTAGTTGACATAACAGCGTAAATAACATTCAAGTACAGCATTAACACGTTCAGTTTGACCATCTGTTTGAGGATGGTATGCAGTAGACAATCCCTGTTCTACCCCCACCAACTTGAGAAATGCTTTCCAAAACTTAGAAACAAAACCACTGCCGCGGTCACAGATTATTTTGCGCGGAAACGAATGTAACCTGAAGATATGTGTCACGAAGAGGCGGGCCAATTTTTGAGCAGAGGGGATCCCTGCGCATGGGACTAAATGGATTTGTTTGGAAAACAAATCAGTAACAACCCATAAGACAGTTTTCCCCCCGCTGAGAGGGAGATCAGTCATAAAGTCCATAGCAATCACTTCCCATGGTCTGTTGGGTATTTCCAGAGGTTGCAGTAGACCTGGGGGTTTGCCCTGTGATCGTTTCATTGTGGCGCAAACAGGACAGCTGCGAACAAAAGAATCAACATCGGATCACATTCCCCCCCACCAAAATTGTCTGCGCAATAAGTGGAGAGTCTTTAGGAATCCAAAGTGTCCAGCTGTTTTTACTCCATGAGCTAAGTGCAAAACGTCTTTTCGGAGTGCTTTGGGTACATATAATTTTGAGTCTTTGTACCAAGAGCCCCCCTGTTCTATTATACCAGGGGGTAGGGAGTGATTAGATCGTTCTAAAAGGCAGTGGTCCCGAAGGGTATTTAACAAGGATTCGGAGATGGGAACCTTGGCGGGTACCCCCTCCCCCGCTACAGTGGTCTTAGGAACTGTTATGGGGGTAGTGCTTACGTGCGGTGGTGCGCAGATTGCAGGCGGCAGGGCAGCCGGTGGGGTTGGAGGGGTGGAATCGGTTCGTTGGTGTTGTGGGGGCGGCTGGGTAGCTGATCGGGTTGGAGGAGCTGGAGAGCTGGATCTGGGGTGCTGTTGCTGAGATCGAGTTTGTACGGCCAGTACAGGAAGGGTTCCCCTTTGCGTAGGGGTGAACAGAGAGTCGGTTGGCCTCTCAAGTTTTATCGGGTATTGCGGCAACCGGGAGAGGGCATCTGCGAGAACGTTTTGTTTCCCAGGAACATGCTTTAGGACGAAACGAAACTGAGCGAAGAATTCCGCCCAACGTTGTTGTTTCGCTGATAGTTTATGGGACCCCGTGAGGGCAGCTAGATTCTTGTGATCGGTCCAAACCTTGAAGGGGATTTTGGACCCTTCTAAGAATTGTCTCCATAGAGTCAATGCATGGTGAACGGCCGCTGCCTCTTTCTCCCAAATGGGCCAGTTCAATTGTGCGTGCGCAAATTTTCTCGAAAAGTACGCGCAAGGGTGAAGGAGACCATCCGGACCTTTCTGGAGGAGGGCCCCTCCCATAGCTACATCGGAGGCATCGACTTGCACAATAAACATTTGGTTTGGGTCCGGGTGCTGTAGTACGGGTTCGGATGTGAAGAGGCGTTTGAGGGCTACAAAAGCGGCTTGGCATTGATCAGTCCACAGGATTTTTGCGGAGGGTGAGGTAGCCGCGTTAGCTTTCCCTTTGGTTTTTAGGAGATCAGTGATGGGTAGGGCCACTTGGGCGAAGTTAGGGATGAACCCTCGATAAAAGTTCGCAAACCCCAGAAACTGTTGTACTTGCTTGCGGTTGGTGGGGGGAGTCCAATCGAGAACGGCTTGGACTTTGACAGGGTCCATGCGAAGACCTTGGTGGGAGATTACGTATCCTAAAAATGTGAGCTGGTTTTGATGAAACTCGCATTTAGCCAGTTTTGCAAAGAGTTGGTGGTCGCGCAGGCGCTGCAGAACCTCTCGGACCAGAATTACATGCTCTTCCATGGTATTTGAATAAATAAGAATGTCATCTAAATAAACCACCACCCCGCGATACAGTAAGTCATGAAGGATTTCGTTGATAAGTTGCATGAAGACCCCCGGGGCCCCTTTTAACCCGAACGGCATTACGAGGAATTCATACATTCCGAAACAGCTAGAGAAGGCAGTGAGGTGCTCATCCCCTTCTCGGATGCGGACTCGGTAGTAAGCTTCCACCAAGTCTAACTTGGAGAATACCCGGCCCTCCTGTAACTGTCCCAAAATATCAGAAATTAATGGGATAGGATAGGCGTTGGTTTGGGTAATCGCATTGAGTTTTCTGAAGTCAATGCATAGACGAAGGTCACCCTCCTTCTTTCGGACGAAAAACGCGGGGCCGAGTTCGGGGCATTCGATGGGCGAATGAACCCTCTGGCGAGGTTTTTGTCTAGGAAGTCCCGGAGGACAGTGAGCTCGGAAGCGCTCATAGGGTAAATTTTGCTTTTGGTTAAAGTGCAGTCCTTGACCACCTCAATTGCACAGTCCGAGATCCGGTGGGGGGGCAAGGCATCACATTCTTTAAGGTCGAAGACATCCGCAAAGTCCCGATATACGTTAGGTAGGATTGGAGGTGCTGGGACCTCGGAGGTTAATGCTGGGACGGGCGGATATAACAGCGCGAAGTTCTGCCGGTGTTGGTCGCACATGGGACTAGCGAAGGAGATAGTGTTTGTTTCCCAGTTAATACTGGGACAATGTCCTTTAATCCAGTTAATACCCAAGACTACTTCAAATCGGATAGGGGCTATAGTGAAGTCTATTTGCTCCCAGTGGGAGCCAATTCCCATTGCCACCCCTATGGTGCGGTGATCGACTGGACCTCCCTGGAAATGGCTCCCGTCCATTTGGGCGAATTGGACAGGGGCGGGTAAAGCCTCAGATTCGGCTTTGAGTGCAGCAAAGGTGGCTTCGCTTATGAGAGTGCGACAGCAACCGGAGTCGATGAGTGCTTTAATGGGTAGTTGGGGGCCACCGTTAAGGTGTTGTAAAACTGCATCCACGTAGACGGTGGAGTCCACTTCTTTGATCTTGGTAGGAGCATTCGGTTTAGCAGGAGAATCTGCAGAGGTCTGTGGAGACGCTCCACTCACCACAGACCGGAGCCGTTTTTTGACAAGTCGAGGGGAGATTCCAGGTTTAAGGCTGGAGAATTCCATGGGTTTTCCTCATCCGAAGAGGGAAAGTTGTCCCCCAATGGGGCACTTGTAATCCGAGACCCGGCGGGGTCGTTTGTAGTAGGCAGGGAGGCTGGGTCTCCAGCATGGAGTGCAGAGGGTGTGGGTCTTCCCGGAGCTGCGCTGCGGGTGGCCGCGGTGCCTCTGCGTGGTGGACGACCTCTGGCTCGGGTTATCGTGCTGGGACGAAATAATTCAGGGCGGTGCGGGCAAACAGCTGCAAAGTGGCCCATTTCTCCGCAAGTAAGACAGGCGCCTCTCTGAAATCGGGCTTCACGTTCCTGAGGCGGACGTGGAGGATTTCGTGGAACGGGAGGTGGTGCCTTGGATTGGGGCTTTTGGGTGCCTTTTTCCTTGTGCTTTTGACGGACTAGGGAAATAAAGCGTCGGCGGCTTTCCACTTCCTCGGCCAATAGAATCCAATCTTCAAGGATATCGGGATCACCCCGCATGTACGACCAGTTCAGAACATCAGGGTGTAAGGCTTCCCTGAAATGGTGAATCAAGGTGGCTTCGGGCCAACCCACAATTTTACTTGCCAGCCGTTGAAATTCATCGGCAAATTCTCGAACTGGAGCAGAGCCTTGTCTTAGTTGTAAGAGTTCCGATTTGGCTCGTTCCCCCAGAAAGGGGTCTTCAAACCTCCTTCTCAGAGCAGTCATGAAGTTGTTGAGGGAACGTATAGCACGAGAGCGGGTGTCGAACTGGAGAACCATCCAGTCAGCTGCTTTACCTGTGAGAAGGGAAGCTACATAGCGCACCCGGCTATCCTCCGTGGGGAAAAGTTGTCCTTGTTCTCGCATATAACTGTCCACTTGATGCAAGAAACAAGGCAGAGTCTCGAGAGATCCGTCGTACGTAATTTTCAATTTGAGTTGCTTCCAAGGGCCGGGCGCAGGCTGACCCTGTTGCACGGGTGGTCCGGGTGGAGGAACAACGGGAGCTCCGGGAGGCAGGAGTGGAGCGGGCACATTAGCGGGTGGCTGGGCGGGCACCCCCTGACCCGGTATCGGAACGGGCTGAGCCTGGGCTATCAGGGTTTGCTGTAATTGCCTGTTATCCTGAAGCATACGCTCCATTAGCTCTTGGAGTTGATCAACACGGTCTGAGAGCTCTCGATTCTGGGCTCGTAAGAGGTGAACATCCTCGCTTGGGCCGCCAGTAAAATGAGGTTTACTGGTCCGGAAGCTCGTGGCCCATTGAGAGCTGTCTCCATATAGATCTTCGTCCTCAGACTCCCCTGAGTCTCGGCGTCGGTCAGCCAGGCGGCGTGCACGTTGGGTCGTGCGCGACGGGACAAACGCCGGGGAAAAAGACAGACCTGATAGCCCCTGTACAGTGTCCTTGGGGCGAGTACCCATTTTCGCCCGATCCCTATCCCTTGCTGCTGCCGCCTTAGCTGCTTCAGCAGCTTCTTTATCTTTGGCGACCTTAGCCGCTTCGGCGGCTTCCTTATCCGCAAGAACTTTGGCGTTCTCAAGTCTCAGGGCAGCCTCCGCCGTAACGCATGGTAAAAGTTCCGTTTCCAGGAGTGTGAGTATGGGGTCGGGTTCCCCGCCCAGCAATGGTTGTATTCGAACCGCCAGTGCGGGCGCATCGGCTCCAAAAGTCGAGGTCAAAGATTGAGCCAAGGTGGCTACCGGGGTGTCCTTTGTACATTCCACAAGGAGAAGAGCGGTGCGAATAGCAATCCGCTTGGCTTCAGCTTGACAGCTGGGCGCATCAGGTATTAGGGAAAAACCCTCTGGCAGGGCTCCTGCCATGGCGGAGCTAGAGGAAAGAGTCTCTTGAGAAATTAAATTGTCCAAAAGTCCAGTTAGTACTTGTAAATCCTCAGTTGCCAACAGGGCATCGTCCAGTAATTGATCCAAGTCTTGAAGATCTAAACGAGTATCAGTATCTTCCGACGTCAACATCCAGAGAATCCCTTTTAGAGATCGCCACTGTTCCTGTACCAGTCCCCTCAAGCGGCAAACCTCTAGGGTAGTCCTAAAAAGTTCAGCGACTATGTCCTGTAACAGGGTGGGATCCTTCCGAGAGGAATCCAGGGTAGTAGATCACTCGGAGAGCCTCCCAGCTCCCATCCAAGTGGCAGGCGAACCCCCCTGGGCTCCAGCCTGACTAGGAGTACAATGAAGAAGGTGAAAGGAGATAGCTGCCATAATGTAAGCTCCTGACCCTTCGAACCAGAAATCACCACAGAGTCATATAGAATCCAAGCAGATGGCTTTTACTGGTCAAAAAGGCAATACAGTGCATACAGGGAACTATGGCAGCTATGAGAGTCTCACTAGCTGAACGATAATATAAAGCAGTAAATGGCGGGAGATTACAAAGCATCAGCAACGCATAAACAGAGTACACTTTCCCAGGAGTAGCATTCCCAGGCCTTGGTATGTGTGGTCGACCTTGAGGCTAGACAGTACAGCACAGACACAGAAACAATACTGAAACCGAGATAGCAGCCTGACAACACACCACAGAGCTCCACAGATTTGGGACTGGAGCCCTCTGCACACATATTCCCTTTTCCAAGATGCACAAACAGGAAAGGAGATATATCAACTGTAACCCCACCACCCACATGCCTCTGCAGCTCAGGCAGAATGCCCAAGATCCTTCTTCACAGGTGTCAGGGTTGGGGGGCTCAGGAGCACCAGCTTTTTGTCAGTTAAACAGGAGGCAGTACCCAGGGACTCAACAACTGTGGGGTTACAAGAGTTTTCCCAGACTGGTGGCCCCGAGTGTTGTTGTCTGAAATGGAATACCTGTAAGTTAGCCATATACGACAACAATATTTGGCGTTTTCCTTGGCTGGCTGTGCGGGGCTTTTTTGTGCAAAATACTCTTTCTGTGGGGCTGCCATCACCAAAATTCCCTTGTGTGTATTCTACATGTGTGTGACATGAAACCAGAGAGCTACAGCCCTATGTAATTGCCTTGTCATCTGAGGCTACAATATGACTACGAATACCTGCCTCCCACCATGTGGAAACTCCCATAGGGGAGTCAGCTGGAGAATCCACAATCCTTAGTCTGCACATGACACTCTCTTGATGCCACACTGTGTGGTGCCGGAATTACAATGGTGCAATGCTTGGGATTTGGCAACACATGTTCCACTTACTCTAGCATATCTTCACTATCATAAGGTGTAGGCACCCTTCAGATATGTGATTTAGGAGGGCACTGTAAGATACATTTAACTAAACAAGTAAACAAGCCTACAGCTTTCTCATATGTCAGCAGAAAAAAAGGGGGACCTGACTAATCAGGTCCCCCCATTGTGGACTTACCGGACAGGATGCAAGAAAGGGGAAAAGGTCTCCACCAGGCTGGACTGCAGCCCATCGCCGTCTCGCGAGGCTACACTTGCCTGGGGGTTTCTCCCCCTCCCCCGCCCTTCCCAGCGGTTGGGCGAGGCGTCCTGACGTCACCCTTTCCCGTGACAATTTAAGCCGGCGTAGACCAGCAGCCATCCTGTTTTGCTGCAGGACGGCGAGGTTTTCCATGCGGGGCCAAGGCAAAGCGCGCGATGGCGCGGAGGAGCGAGTCTGTGTCAGCCCTTGGCCCACAGAACCAGAAATCACCACAAAGTCATATAGAGTCCAAACAGATGGCTTTTACTGATCAAATAGGCATACAGTGCAAACGAATAAAATGACAGCTATGAGAGGCTCACTAGCTGGGAGATATTATAAGGCAGGAAAGGCGGGAGATTACACGCATGAATACAGTTTCCCAGGAGCTGAGTTCCCAGGCCTAGGTATGCGACCTTGGGGGGCAGACAATACAGCACAGAGACAGAGGCAATAACGAAACCGAGATAGCAGCCTGACATTCTGCTCCCCTCAAGGCCCCCTCCCAGTTCGCAAGGGGGCTGGCCTGTCCGGGTAAGCAATGTGAAAGGCGTCGACGAGGTCGGGGGCGGAGACATCCCGTGCGCGCACCCATTCGTCATAGGCAGGGGGGAAATGTTTCCAACGAACTAGATATTGCAGATTGCCATGGTGAATACGGGAGTCAAGGATCTTGGAGACTTCGAAGTGTTCTTCCCCCCCCACCATGATGGGTTGCGCAGGCGGTGGGTCCGGATGCCACCGTGGAGAAGCAACATGGGGTTTGAGGCTTATGTGGAAAACAGGATGCACACGCCTCAAGGATTTGGGGAGAGCCAGTTCCACTGTGACAGGGTTTATGACCCGGGTAATGGGGAAAGGGCCAATGAATTTGGCGCTGAGCTTATGGCACGGTTGGGTGGAACGGAGATTTTTGGTGGAAAGGTAAACCAAAGCACCCACTTGCAGATCACCCCCGGGGGAGCGATGTTTGTCAGCTTGCGCTTTGTATTTACGCTTGGCTCGGTCGAGGTTGCTAACGAGCCAGGGCCAAGTGGTACGGAGGGCGTGTGCCCAGGAGGCAATGTCGGGGTTCCCCTCCCCCTCTACATCATCTGTAGGAGCGATGGGACTGAAATCTTGTCCATACACAGCAAAAAACGGGCTAAAACCTGTGGATTGATGCATGGCATTATTGTAGGCATATTCTGCTAAAGGTAACAGTTCCACCCAGTTATCCTGGTGGTAGTTAACATAACAACGCAAATAACATTCAAGTACAGCATTGACACGTTCAGTTTGACCATCAGTTTGAGGATGGTATGCACTAGACAATCCCTGTTCCACCCCCACCAACTTGAGGAAAGCTTTCCAAAACTTAGAAACGAAACCACTTCCGCGGTCACAAATTATTTTACGCGGAAACGAATGTAAACGAAAGATATGCGTCACGAAGAGGCGGGCCAGTTTCTGAGCAGAGGGGATCCCTGCGCATGGAATCAAATGTATTTGCTTAGAAAACAAATCAGTAACAACCCACAACACAGTTTTACCCCCACTGAGAGGGAGATCAGTCATGAAGTCCATAGCAATCACTTCCCAAGGTCTGCTGGGCGTTTCAAGAGGTTGTAGCAGTCCCGGGGGTTTGCCCTGCGATCGTTTCGCAGCGGCACAAACGGGACAGCTGCGGATGAAGGAGTCAATGTCGGAACGCATTCCCCCCCACCAGAACTGTCTGCGCAATAAGTGAAGGGTCTTCAGAAACCCAAAGTGCCCAGCTGTTTTGGCTCCATGAGCTAAATGTAAAACGTCCTTCCGGAGAGCTTTGGGTACATACAATTTTGAGTCTTTGTACCAGGACCCCCCTTGTTCCAAAACACCAGGAGGTAGGGTATGAGCGGAACGTTCTAAAAGGCACTGGTCCCGAAGGACAGTTAAAAAGGATTCGGAGATGGGGATTTTGGAGGGAGCCCCCCCGTCGGTCATGGAGATCTGAGAAACAGTTATAGGGCTAGTGCTTACGTGCGGCGGCGCGCAGACTGCAGGCGGCTGAGCGGTCGGAGGGGTAGGAGGGGCGGGAACTCCGGTCTGTTGCGGTGGCGGCTGGGCAGCCGGTTGGGCTGGCGGAGCTTGCGAGCTAGGGAAGGTGTGCTGATGCTGGGATCGGGTTTGCACAGCCAGCATAGGTAGGGCCCCACGTTGCATAGGGGTGAACAGAGAGTTGGTGGGTCTTTCGAGTTTTACCGGATATTGTGGTAAACGGGAGAGGGCATCCGCGAGAACGTTCTGCTTCCCAGGGACGTGCTTCAGGGTGAAACGGAATTGAGCAAAGAACTCCGCCCACCGTTGTTGTTTCGCCGATAGCTTATGGGACCCCGTGAGGGCAGCTAGATTTTTGTGATCGGTCCAAACTTCAAAGGGTACTTTAGACCCTTCCAAGAATTGCCGCCATAAAGTCAGTGCATGATGAACTGCAGAGGCCTCTTTCTCCCAGATGGGCCAGTTTAATTGAGCGTGCGCAAATTTTTTTGAAAAGTAAGCGCAAGGGTGAAGAAGACCGTCCGGTCCTTGCTGGAGGAGAGCCCCTCCCATGGCTACATCGGAAGCATCGACTTGCACAATGAACATTTGATTTGGGTCTGGGTGCCGTAGCACCGGCTCCGAAGTGAAGAGGCGTTTGAGGGCCAGAAAGGCGGCTTGGCATTGCTCAGTCCATAGGATTTTTGCGGAGGGCAAGGCAGCCGAGCTTACTTTTCCCTTAGTTTTCAGCAGGTCCGTAATGGGTAGAGCCACTTGGGCGAAGTTAGGGATGAATCCCCGATAGAAGTTTGCAAATCCCAGAAATTGCTGTACTTGCTTACGGTTGGTGGGGGGAGTCCAATCGAGGACGGCTTGGACTTTGGCGGGGTCCATGCGAAGACCTTGGTGGGAGATGATGTATCCCAAAAACGTGAGTTTGCTTTGGTGAAATTCACACTTAGCTAGTTTAGCGAACAGTTGATGGTTACGCAGGCGTTGTAGAACTTCCCTGACCAGAGTCACATGCTCGTCCACAGTTTTCGAATAAATGAGAATGTCATCTAAGTAGACCACCACCCCACGATATAGAAGGTCATGTAGGATTTCATTGATGAGTTGCATGAAGACCCCCGGGGCCCCTTTTAATCCGAATGGCATTACAAGGAATTCATACATTCCGAAACAGCTAGAGAAGGCAGTGAGGTGTTCATCTCCTTCGCGGATACGGACTCGGTAGTAGGCTTCCACCAAGTCTAATTTAGAGAACACACGGCCTTCCTGTAATTGTCCCAAAATATCCGATATTAATGGGATAGGATAGGCGTTGGTCTGGGTAACCGCATTGAGCTTTCTGAAGTCAATGCACAGGCGAAGGTCGCCCTCTTTTTTCCGGACGAAAAACGCGGGAGCCGAGTTTGGGGCATTCGAAGGGCGAATGAACCCTCTGGCGAGGTTTTTGTCCAAAAAGTCCCGGAGGACAGTGCGCTCGGAAGCGCTCATAGGGTAAATCTTACTTTTGGTTAATGTGCAGTCCTTTACTACTTCAATCGCACAGTCTGAGGCCCGGTGGGGGGGTAAGGCATCACATTCCCTAAGGTCGAAGACATCTTCAAAGTCCCGGTATACAGCGGGTAGAGCCGGTGGTACTGGGGCAGTAGAGGTTAATGCTGGAACGGGCGGAAATGGCAGAGCAAAGTTTTGCCGATGCTGGTCGCAGGTGGGACTAGCGAAAGAGATAGTGTTTGTTTCCCAATCAATACTGGGACTATGTCCTTTAATCCAGTTAATTCCCAAGACCACTTCAAATCGGATAGGGGCTATAGTGAAGTCTATTTGTTCCCAGTGGGAACCAATTCCCATTGCCACCCCTATGGTGCGGTGATCAACTGGACCCCCCTGGAATTGGCTCCCGTCCATTTGAGCAAATTGGACGGGGGCGGGTAAAGCCTCTGAGTCGGCTCTGAGTGCAGCAAACGTGGCTTCGCTTATGAGAGTGCGACAGCAACCGGAGTCAATTAGTGCTTTGACGGGGATTTGTGGACCTCCGTTAAGTTGTTGTAAAACTGCATCCACGTAGACGGTGGAGTCCACTTCTTTGATTTTGGTAGGAGCATTCGGTTTGATAGGAAGATCCTGAGAGGTCTGTGGAGATGCTCCATTCACCACAGACCGGAGCCGTTTTTTGACAAGTCGAGGGGAGATTCCAGGTTTAAGGCTGGAGAAATCCAAGGGTTTTCCTCATCCGAAGAGGGAAAGCTGTCCCCCAATGGGGCACTTGTAATCCGAGACCCGGCGGGGTCGTTGGAAGCAGGCAGGGAGGCTGGGTCCCCGGCATGGAGTGCAGAGGGTGTGGGCCTTCCCGGAGCTGCGCTGCGGGTGGCCGCGGTGCCTCTGCGTGGTGGACGACCTCGGGCGCGGGTTGTCGTGCTGGGACGAAATAATTCCTGGCGGCGTGGGCAAACGGCTGCAAAGTGGCCCATTTCTCCGCATGTAAGACAGGCACCCCTCTGAAATCGGGCTTCACGTTCCTGGAGCGGACGTGGGGGATTTCGTGGGACGAGCAGCGGTGCCTTGGGTTGAGGCTTTTGGGTGCCCTTCTCCTTGTGCTTTTGACGGACGAGAGAAATAAAGCGGCGGCGGCTTTCCACTTCCTCGGCTAATAGGATCCAGCCTTCGAGGGTATCGGGATCGCCCCGCATGTAAGACCAGTTCAGAATGTCAGGATGCAAGGCTTCCCTGAAATGATGGATTAGGGTGGTCTCGGGCCAACCTACAATTTTACTTGCCAGTCGCTGAAATTCATCGGCAAATTCCCGAACTGTAGCAGAGCCTTGTTTTAATTGTAAGAGTTCCATTTTGGCTCTTTCCCCCAGGAAGGGGTCCTCAAACCTCCTTCTCAGGGCAGTCATGAAGTTGTTGAGGGAACGAATCGCACGAGAGCGGGTGTCAAACTGGAGGACCATCCAGTCAGCCGCTTTGCCTGTCAGGAGGGAAGCTACGTACCGCACCCGGCTATCTTCCGTGGGGAAAAGTTGACCTTGTTCTCGCATATAACTGTCCACTTGATGCAAGAAACAAGGCAAAGTCTCAAGAGATCCGTCATACGTAGTCCTCAATTTGAGTTGCTTCCAAGGGCCGGGCGCGGGTTGACCCGGTTACACGGGTGGTCCGGGCGGAGGAGCAACAGGAGCTCCAGGAGGCAAGGGTGGAGCAGGCACATTAGCAGGTGGTTGCACGGGTGGTCCGGGCGGAGGAGCAACAGGAGCTCCAGGAGGTAAGGGTGGAGCAGGCACATTAGCGGGTGGTTGTACGGGTACCCCCTGACCCGGTATCGGAACGGGCTGTCTCTGAGCTATCAGGGTTTGTTGTAAGTGCCTGTTCTCTTGAAGCATAAGTTCCATTACTTCCTGGAGTTGATCAACACGGTCGGAGAGCTCCCGATTCTGGGCTCGTAAAAGATGAACCTCCTCACTTGGGCCACCAGTAAGATGAGGCTTACTGGTTCGGAAGCTCGTGGCCCATTGAGAGCTATCCCCATATAAATCCTCGTCTTCAGACTCATCTGAGTCTCGACGTCGGTCAGCCAAACGGCGTGCGCGTTGGGTCGCACGCGACGGGACAAACGCCGGGGAAAAAGTTAGACCTGATAGTCCCAGTACATAGTCCTTGGGGCGCGTGTCCACGTTCGCCTGATTCCTAATCCTTGCTGCAGCCGCCCTGGCTGCTTCCGCCGCCTCTCTCTCTCTTGCGACCCTAGCCGCTTCGGCGGCTTGCTGATCCGCAAGAACTTTGGCGTTCTCAAGTCTTAGGGCAGTCTCCGCCGTAATGCGCGGCAAAAGTTCTGTCTCGAGGAGCAAGAGTATGGGGTCAGGTTCCCCGCCCAGCAGAGGTTGTACTCGAACCGCCAGTGCGGATGCCTCGGCTCCAAACGTCGGGGTCAAAACTTGAGCCAAGGTGGCTACCGGGGTGTCCTTTGTACATTCCACAAGGAGAAGAGCAGTGCTAATAGCGACTCGCTTGGCCTCAGCCTGGCAGCTGGCCGCATCCGGGATCAGGGAAAAACCCTCCGGCGGGGCTCCCGCCATGGTAGAAAGAGTTTGTCGAGAAATAAGATTATCCAAAAGTCCAGTTAATATTTGTAAATCCTCAGTCGCCAATCGGGCATCGTCCAGTAATTGATCCAAGTCCTGAAGATCTAAACGAGCATCAGTATCCTCCGATGTTAACATCCAGAGACGTCCTGTAAGAGATTGCCACTGCGCCTGTACCAGTCCCCTCAAGCGGCAAACCTCTCGGGTCGTCCGGAAAAGTTCAGCGATTAAGTCTTGTAACAGAGTAGGGTCCTCTGAGAAGGGCTCCAGGGTAGTAGATCACCTGGAGAGCTTCACAGCTCCCATCCAAGTGGCAGGCGAACCCCCCTGGGCTCCAGCCTGGCTAGGAGAACGGTGAAGATGAGAGATAGCTGTCATAATGTCAGCCCTTGGCCCACAGAACCAGAAATCACCACAAAGTCATATAGAGTCCAAACAGATGGCTTTTACTGATCAAATAGGCATACAGTGCAAACGAATAAAATGACAGCTATGAGAGGCTCACTAGCTGGGAGATATTATAAGGCAGGAAAGGCGGGAGATTACACGCATGAATACAGTTTCCCAGGAGCTGAGTTCCCAGGCCTAGGTATGCGACCTTGGGGGGCAGACAATACAGCACAGAGACAGAGGCAATAACGAAACCGAGATAGCAGCCTGACAGTCTGGCACGTGGCTGAGAGCGGCAGCAGCTGCATTTTCGACGGACTCCTCGCTCCTTTTCTATTGCGGCGCCTGGCCCCTTAAGAGGCTGGTGTTGTTGTTGTTGTTTTTTTTCTTCTTCCTGTGCTGGGCTTGCATTTTTCCTGGGGCCGGAGGAGGCAACGGAGATTTTGGAGGTGGACAGCTGATCTCTATCGCAAGTATCTTGCTTCCACACGCTCCCCGATCCCCTCGCCTCTCGAGCCCCGTGGAGGGCTTTTTAAAACGCAGCAGCATTATTCCTTTGCCTCCAGCAAAATCTCTCCCACCCGCATGCAAAACAAGAACAACTTTAAAAGACAAAAGGAGGAACTGGGTTCTTTTAAAGGGGATCTTGCCTTCTATCCTCTCTGTATAAGAGGGAGCTTGGCTTTCTTGGGGGGGTCTTAATCCCCTCCCCTCCATTTTCTGTACTGGAGGACAGTGGGGTCTGTTAACAGGGCAGTAGCCTTCGCCTGGGGGCTTAATTATTGCTTCTGGGGTGCTTAGTTCCCTTGCCTTGATTTTGGCTGTGTTTTCTCTATTGCATTGCTGCTGGTTTATTTGCTTTGTTAAGTCGGTTCTTGCTATTAAACAGTGGTTGGGGCCATTCATTTTGCCTTGCCACATGGTTCTCTCTGCTTAATTCTTAATACTAAAGAGTAGTATCCCCCCCTTGTGTTGTTGCTAGGGCTTACTTTAAGACATTTGGCTGGTTTTTACGGCCTAGGCGAGTAAATATCATGTGGCTTGGGGAAAGGGGTCTATCCGCCTCCCCCCTTCTGCCCCATCTTGAGTTTCAGGATCCCAGTTGTCCTTACCTGACTGTGGCACATCCAGCAGGCACTGACCTTTTCCATCCCATTTGGGGGACTGTGTTGCATTGTCTGAGGCAGATACACAAGCTATAGCTTTCTGAGACCCCCCTTTTCCCCCCTCCTTTTAACAGAACAAACAAACAAAAACTGAGATTGGTGTTCTGAATACGGGGAGTAGTAATTAAGTTTGCGGGCTCTTGCTCCCTTCTTTTACCTTCAGCTTGATTGTGCTGTGTAGCTTCTCAGCACTCCTATTTGGATTTAAGAGCCTAATTTTAGTTCACTTTTCTTGGCTCTGCTGTTTTTGTCCACCTTGGATAACTTATTAATAAATCAATGGTGTACTGATTAGTTGTATTAACTAAATTAATTGTTGATTAAATTCATTTTGTGCTGAGCATTAAATTGAGCCCTTGGGAGTATGTAGAGACCGGACAGGGGTTGAAACTGGATTATGTGATGTTACAGTTCTCCTTTGCAGATACATGGTAAGAAATGGGTTAATACATTCCTGCATCTGGTTGGCTCAGCATTTTCATTAATACTAGGAGCATTAACTGGCTCTGCTGCTGGCAGCAGCCCTACCCCTCCCCCCAGCTGTGAGTTAGAGGCACTATTTTCTCTGTAGTGTAGGCTGCAGTTCTCAGTACTACTGTGTGAGCCTTTAACATTGCTATGCGGTTTTTGTTTTTTGTTTTGTTTTTCTCTATGCATGATTCTCAGCCCCAGGGAGCTCTATTTGGCCCTGTTGTCTGTTCCCACTGGGGGCCAACATGAGAAGGAAATTATTGTGCTAAGCGTTAAATGGCAGCATCAGAAATATACGGAGAACCTAGGGGAGTAGTACTCCGTATACTATGGCTCACTCTTGCTGCTTAAGTGTATTACCAACATGGTCTAGTGGTTGAGAGTGGTGTTTGAATCGGTGAAGTACCGGGTTTGATTCCCACACACTTGGACCAGACCCAATGGGTTGAAATTAAATCAAAAGACTTTCTGTCTAGACATTAAGTTGGATTTTCTATCAGTGGAAGGTTCCTCGGGGACAGGTTTCTGTGGGAGGTGGTAAGCTCTCCTTCCCTGGAGGTTTTGAAGCAGAGGTTGGATGGCCATCTGTCAGCAATGCTGCTTCGGTGACCTTCAGCAGATGCTGTGAGGACAGGTATTTTGGCCATCATCTAGTCATGGCGTGGGGGCCACTAGGGATATTGGGGTAATTTTCCTGCATTGTGCAGGGGTTGGACTAGATGATCTTGGTGGTCCCTTCCAACTCCACATTTCTATATCCTCCACAAGAGCAGCTAACGCCAACTGGGTGACTAGGTGATTTTCCTGCATTGTGCAGGGGTTGGACTAGATGATCTTGGTGGTCCCTTCCAACTCCACATTTCTATATCCTCCACAAGAGCAGCTAACGCCAACTGGGTGACCTTGTTCGGATTACACCCTCTTGGCCCCACCGGCCTCGTGTGGTGTCTGTTGCGGGGAGGGGAGGATGATTGTGAAACATGAAAGAAAATAAAAGGAACCCTCTGCTTCACTTCATTATTTCACTCGGGTGCCCCCTTTCATCGCAGTAGAATTATAAATGGTTTATTTTGCTGCAGATCTATTAATTGAACTGGGATTGATAAACTAAAAGGGAAAGAGCGCTGGTTTGTTTCATTTTGCCGTGCCCAGTTGCTGACCTGGGAATTGAAAAGGGGGTGAGCTACTTTTCTGTTACCTTTTTTGGCCAGTCACATTTCCTTAATGGGGTAATTTGGCTTGATAGGAACAGTTCATTGTCGTCTCTAGTCCTTTGCAATTTCGGCTATGGGCCATGCCTCCAAATCTGTGCTGAATGCCCATATGAAAGGGTGCTGCGCCCCCCCCCTTGCTGCAGCAGGACGGAAAGGGAAGGACCCACACACACACGCCAGGCAAAAGGCCTGATCTGCAGAGGCAGCTACTTCAGGCAAACCTGCTAGCACATGAGTCTGGGAAGCGCGTGCCCGTGCCATGAACCATTAAGGACTTCCTTAGCCGAGCATCACACAGCAGCTGTGTTTAGGGGCTTGCCCAAACTCTGGCATGCCTAGTCGCCAGGGTGAATACATTAGAGACCTGGCAGGCCAAGCCCCCATCTACCACTAGGGAGTCAGGTAACGCCCCCTCATACATCGGGGTGACATTGGGTAGAGGCGGCCTGTGTGCCTGGTTTACCGGCATGGGCAGCGAAGGGGGGGACATGTGGGGCTAGGGCATAGGGCAGCGTGGTTCCTAGTCGAGCCTCCGCCTCAGGATAGAGGCGGTGGCCTATATGGCTGCTGATCCACCTGGCATTCACCTCACCCAGAAGGGACTAGGTATAATTTTACCCCGATTGAAACCAATTCTTGCCCAAGTAAGAACAAGGGTAAGGTTATGCTGCAGACTGTACCTTGTTAGTTGGTTGTCAGGCTACACTGTCTTTATGGGGCTGGTTTAAGGCTCATGCCCGTAAAGGGCATTGCACCTCACTATTCACATGAGCAATGACTACAGGCAAGAGAGCTGCAAGTGACTCGGGACTATGGACTAGGATGAAGCATTTTAGTTCAAGGGTTTCACACGAGGAGTGCACTTGGTGGGACTTTTAATGAGATGAGCTATGGCTTTTGTGGGTTGGCTCATGGTTCAAGGGCAATGTGTATACCGGCAGGCCTGGCAAGGGTGATGCGGGGGGCAGAACAGGTGATAGAGAGTTTTTGCTGGAATATAATCAGGGCAGGTGTCACCACACTTGTGACAGGTAAGGGCATGCTGGTAATAATTGTTGCGGCCTCCACCCTAAGCCCTCCTGTTTCTGAGCCCATACCTCCCTGTTGCTTTGGGTTGTCCCACTGCATCTGGCATCACCAGTTTCACTACATAATTCTGTTGTAGCTGCAGCTGGTTTTTTCCCTATTCCTCTCCCCAGTGCATCTTGGACTGACCCCCCCACCCTTGTTTTAAACTCAATGGATTGTGGTATGTTCATAAGACTCTGCCTGTGGGCATCTCCATTTTACAGGCTGCCTTGAAGGCCTTTAACATGTTCTATGAAGGGGATGCAACACATGGGTCATGCTCCTCAGTGCCAGTCAATATTGCTTGGCTTATTCACAGCCTATCTTCTATAGTTCGGCATACCTCAGGCACCTATGATAATGGTGGACACATTACAGCTTTCAAGTCCTGAGTTCCCAAGTGTTGGCACCGCCTCTTATGGGGTGGCTTCGATGGTAGATGACATGGCAACGTAACTTATTGGGTTCACCTCCCCCTGCATGGCCTAACTTTGCGTATCCCTCAGGGTGTGGTACCCTAAGGCTCCTGTGGATTATAGACATATGCCCTACTGTCTTACCCCTGGGGTTCCTCAGTCACCTATGCCATTCCTACTAATTTGGTTCGGTGTGTTATGCCTCCTTCCACCACACAGTTAGCGACCTATGGGCCTGTGGGGGTGGGTCCCCTTTTCGGCACATGTGGCATGGATCTGACCACCAGTTCTGTTGGGAACCTGTGGGTTCATTGGCCTTGAGCTTTGGGCTCAACAGATTGTGGTGTGATAAGGTGTTACATATGGGCCTCGGTATCTTGTGCCACCTTAGGCCTTTTTGACAATTTTCCTGGATGGTTTTTCAGACAAGCACTCATGCACCCTTTCCTGTCATGTACCCTTCTGATTTCCTTCCTGGACTGTGGATGGTGCTCCATTCTGCCAGGGTGAATACTGCTGCCATGGTGGGAGCCTCTGTGCTCACTGTTTATGGGATGTGTCTATTGCAGGAAGCATCCGCTAACATGTCCTCTCGTTTCAGCTCTACATTGGAGAAGGGCTAGACCCTTTGTGTGCAGCCTCGGGTCCCAGAACTGTATGGTTGCAGCTTTACAGGTGGCTCCCAGTGACATACTGATCGCGCAGTGCTCCTGTTTCATATGCCCAGGGTAACACCGACCGCCGTTTTGGGGTCAGGAAGGAATTTTTCCTACAGGCCAGATTGGCCATTGGCCCTGTGGGTTTTTGCCTTCCTCTGGGCAGTGGGCAGGTGTCACTTGGTAAAAAACCCGGGAATGGGTTTTGGAGTTGGAGCTGCCTGAGCCTGACAGGGTGGACTTTGCCAGGAAGAAGATGTGCCGTGCTGTGGGCCGTTTTATCGAGACACTTGGGGGTGTCATGATTCGCCACACGGAGATGTCATTCAGGTCACAGGAGCTGTGTCGCCCTGATGGAGTGCACCTGTTTGACTGGGGTCAGGATCTGTGGCTGCACGATATTCGGGGCTCGCTACTTTGTTGGTCACAGCAGTAGGAGCGTTGGCGGGAGCAGGGCGGTAGTCCCTGCTCTTTGGCGGGTTTTTGCATGGGGTCTGATCCAAGAAGGGAAGATGTGCTTTTCCTTCCCGTTTGTGGGGACCCCCATAAGGGGTCTTGGGATGGAGTACAACAGCGATGCCCAGCTCGGGGGCCTGTATTGGGTGCTCCAATCCCAGGTGGCGCTGGCTCCACACAGAGATGTGCGTCCGGTGGGGCCACCTAAGTGCTACTCCGGTGCTGTGCCCACAGGTGGTTGGGCTGTTTATCGATGCTTTCGATATATATCGGGTTACAGGGTGGTGACCCGATATCTTGGATCCGCCCCCATGGTTTTCCGCCAATGCTCCATTCTGTTGTGATCAATAAAAACTGTGGCCATTTACTTCCCAAAAAGTACGTGTATGTGTGTTTATTTAAGGTTACTTCTCCTTCCCCTTTCCTTGGAGCCGCTTGCCCGTGAGTCCACAATGCTTGAACACCCTCTGGGTTGGCTTACATTCTCTTTGCCTGGCAAGAAATACTATTTTTCATCAAGCTGTTTCACTGTTTTTGAGCAGTCCAAGCACACTTGGCTTTCTGCAGATTCAAACAGTACAATGCAATTGGCAGCATTTCATACAAGCACATTCTCTGAAAGTCCAATGGAAGACTGAGTTCCCTCACAGGACTGTCATTGTTGAAGGTGAGGAGATCTGACGTTCAGCTGTCATATATTCACCAGCCAAGCATTTTGCCACAAGATTCATTGCACCTCTATAAGACAGGGCTTGATCTCTTTCTATCTGGCAGTGATCTGTATCTCTTCTGTATCTCAAGGCTGGTAAATGGCAGGAGAGTCACGTGGGGAAGGGCCCTCACCAGTGATGCCATAATGTAGCCAGCAACACAGTAACATCACTTCCAGTGCAACCTAGAAGTGACATCATTGTGTTGCCAGCAATGCTCTGGCAAACTCTCAAATTTAACCTTAGTGCTTGGGGAGAATGTTAGAGCATCACCCAATGTGATGACATAATTCCAGGTCATGTCAGAAGTGACATGATGGTATCACTGGCTCCACAATTCACCCTCCCATTTTCCCCACTGTTTCTTCTGCTGTCCAGCTGAACAGTGGCAGACAGAGTGGGTGGGGGGCAGGAAGTCTCCTACCAAAGTGGGAGACCTGGCTTCGCTGATCTTTTCATTTTTAGAAATCAAGTTGGTGATCATATGAGGTAGGTCTTGTTGGCTGTGGTCCCCTTCATCTGGAACCAACTCCCTCACTAATCTGTGAATACGTTTAGGCAATTTTTCAAGAGGTATTTAATTTGCCAAGCCTTGGGAAGTCGGAAAGAGACGTTGCATTGTGCCCTCCTGCTCCCACTGGATTTTTATTTTTATTTTTCTATATATATTGGTTTTACGAGGCTGGTTTCATCTAATTGATTTTGTGTGCTACCTTTTGAACTTTTGCTATTGTTTTATATGGAGCAGTTGGGTCTGCTATTTATTTTTATTGCCATCCGCCTTGGGTGCCTCTAGCCAAAAGGTAAGAAAGAAATATAAGAAATGAATACAAATAAATGAGTAGGTCCATGAGTGTGTCTTGATGAAAGAGTACTTTAAAAATGAAGCTAGGTACTCCAACCCTCTACTAGCTTGAGTAAACATCAGCTAGTGATTCAGATAGAGTTCTATAATCACTCAGAACAAGAGTCTTTGTTGAAAGAAGACCTCCAGAGACTTACATGTCCATCTTTTATGAACTTCTAACCACAACTGCTGAAATGGAATATCAGTGAACACCGTAGTAACAAATGAGCTCGGGACAAATGTTTGGGCTGATAGAAAATACAATTTCCTGTAAGTGAGATTGGCAATAACTGGTAGTTTATATTATTCGACACGCCATTACTCTTAAAAGAAGCCCCCTAAATGCTTCCATTTCCAAACTCATCTCAGTCGAAAACAGGGTAGGAGGGTAAATGAGAGTCATCTACAGTTCATCTCCAAAGCCGCAGCACTTGTAATGAAATTTTCTCCTCCTCTATTCCATTTCCTGATGAAATGATAGGATGGGTTCACGATGAGAGAGAGAGATGTTTACGAGAAGTGAACATAATACAAATATAAGTCATGAATGCTGAGTGCAGCTAATATCCACATGAGGGATGGAGGACAGAATGTTAAGCAAGTGTTATTTCACAATCTTGGGCAGTTAATTTACAGAGTCGTTTTAGCTACACTTCTCACTGAGAATGAACTGACACATGCACACGATTAACTTGTATCAACATTTTTTATCAGCTTTGCACCTTCATTCCTCTTCGGGGCTTGATTTCATAATTCCTCTCCCTTCCCTTCCAGCTACCTGAGTGATAAGCAACACATTTGTTAAACACTCACATTGTTGTCTTTATCTCCCCAGAACTACAACCGGATGTTTATTTTCCGAGAGAAACCAGCCTCTCGTTTATTTTCGCCCAAACACGGGGGCTGCCTTTGCAGCGACTGTCAATGCAATTTTCATTGCAGGCATTCAGAGATAGTGTTTTTTTTTTCCTATTTATACTTCATGGCTGGTCCTTGGGAAGTTTTATAAATGGAGTCAGTTTGTTACATAATTGTTTGATAGACTTGTCATTGGCTTCCCAACTTTAGTCACCAAAATATGCAATACGTTTATTATCTGGAGGAAAGAGGTGAGTGAGAGCAGTGACATTCGGTGACTTTTGATTGTTTCATTTCATTTTTTTAAACTGGGGGGGGGATATAAGCTCATTACTGATTTCTTTTCCTCCTCTGGGAATAAGATGGCCAATACAGCAGCAAGCAGTAGAGTGCAAATGTACTCTCAAGCATATGCAGTCATGCAGAACATTACAGTAGGGACTTATTAAATGGCAATAATTCCATGGAAGGAATGTATTCTTTACATATGATATCTATGCCATGTCTCCCCAACGAGATCACTGTGCATTGTCTGTACTAGAGACCTGCAGCCAACATTTTTCCTAGATATCTCAAATGAGGTTTTCAATCTCATTTCCTAGCTATGTCCAATTTTCTTTTCTTTTGCCCAATTTTTCTTTTCCTTCCAAGAATCTTTGGCTGTGGCTCTCTCTTAATAACCTCATTCTACTGGAGCACACCCTCTTCCCCCACTTCTTTTACCCTAGGATCTTCTGCCTAGCTTGCCTCTGTCCAGCATCACAGCAGCTCAGCCAATGGCATTCAGAGGATCTTCTGATTGGCCAGAACAACTCTGCCAGGCAGGACCTGAATCTTTCACTGCCAGTAGCTTCACCATCACCATCCTGACCATATCAAAATACTCCTTTGGTAGCTAGTGCATTAAAACCAAATATCTGGGCTTCTGATGGCTGTTTGGGGAACAGATTCTTTATGTCTCTCGTTTATTTACATAGGCTATTCAGGTAAAACCACTTTGAACAAATGGATTGTTGTGAGTCTAAAAAGTTAAATTCAAGCTGTTGTTCAGCTTGCAATTCAGCCAGGAAATATTGTTCTGGGTGTGCGTTTCAATGCAGCTTCAGTGTTTCCCCATCGCAACATTTTCCCCATCTTGATATCTTCAACTGTGTGTTCATCTATTTTACCTCTTTTGGTGTAATTCTTTGTGTGAGTATTGGAGTGGTCCCTTTGAAGTCTTGGCTTTTGTTTTTCTACCTTTGCTGGAAATGTTTTTCCCCCTCCTCAGAGTAAAGGCTTGTCGATGGCCCCCTGGCAAGCCTTTCATTTGAGGAGGAAACTATTTTGATGAATAGTCCCTTTTTTCTTTGTTTGAACCTTGTAGGTAAAAGTTCCAGGCAAGTATGTGTGTGTGTGTGTGTGTGTATTTTAGCCCACTTTCTTTATTTTATGTTTGCCTTCTCTCCAGCTGAAATGGCCTCTATTTTAAAGGTATACTTTGTTGAAGGATGCTACTTTTCTTAACTGTACTGTATTTCTGAGAGCAAGGGGTAATAATTAGTGAAGACCAATAATTAAAAATGTAGCTTGACATCTTATTCGTTAACAGTATATTTAAACCCTGCTTTGTCTGTGTAAAGCTTTCCATTTTTTAAGAATTTAGCCCAAGATTTTCTGAAACACTGGGTTTTTTTGTTCATTAGGACCATATATATATATATATACAAATCTGTTCCCAGCTGTATTAGATGGAAATTGCAGTTGTCCCTGTCCAATGAAGCACTAACCTCCAGAGGGACAGGGCTTGGTAGTTTGCCTCAAGCATCCCATCCAGTGATCAAGGGTGAAAGAGCAACTGTCAAAGTGAGGTTCAACCAATGCCCCTCCCCTTGTTCGGCACAGCTTTTGAAGCTGCTTTCCCTGCCAGATTGAGGCATCTGGAGATGAAGGGTTTCTCAAGCTCATTGGCTGTGTGACTGGGGGGTTGGGAAGGGGAACCTCTCCCTTGGTGCTCAACAGCATCAGTCAAACCCTTAACCTCTTCACAGCAGAGGGGGGAAGATGAAGCTTGGTACCTCTTGGCTCACTATTATTGCTTGCTTGCTTATTTATTCAGAAACTGTATATACCACTGCAAGCCACATGCCAGCATCTATGTTGGCCACTGTTCTCCTCTTCTATTTCTTGCTTGTTTGCCTGATGAGCAGCTGGCTCCACTTCCTCACAAGCACTCATGAACCATTGTTCCTCATCAGCCATTATTATTCACTTCTGCCCTCTCTTCACTTGCTTACCTACCCTCCATCTGGAATAGCAGGCCCTTGTCAGCGGAAGCTGTGAGAACTCTGGGATTTGTCACCTAACACTGATGTTAGCAAAACCCCAAAGAACATTAATTTCAGCACAACTATACTGTTTGTGTATATATTTCAAAGCAATGTTAAGCAAGACTATATTGCCTGGGTCTTGAATATATTTGGGAATGTCTTCTTCCATATTTACCTTCCTATTTTCTGAACTCAGTGTGACCTTGCCTCAGGTTCCACCTTTGAAAAAAGTAAAATTAAGCAGAGGAAACAACAATATCCTTTCTGAATGGTACCAACCCTCTGGGACAAATGCCCATTTGGTCATCTCTTTGCTCAGTTTCCAATGTCAGGTAGAACTTCTTTGTTCCACAACCTTCCCCAACTTTTAAAAATATTGTTCTGCTTAAAATGACAATTGAACAGACAATCATCTACTGCCATTCTTTTTACATTGTGCTATTTCTAAGGACGTTCTGGAGAAAATGATTTTAATTATGGGTTGTTTGATTTTGCTGGGTTTGTAAACTGAGGACTATTTTGGGTAAAAACGCAGCCACAAATTCTGCAAACAAACCAATGGGGGTGTTAACTCCACTAGAACGCAAAAAAAGATTGTAACAGTGATACCGCTTGTGATAACCAAGAGGTATTCGCTCTGGACTCTTTAAGAGTAGTTAATGGCAACAATGTTATGAAAGCAGTGTGAATTGGTTATGTGTGATTCTCAAATTGCTAATGCAATGTGAGCACCTTTGACCTTGGAAACAACCTTCTGTGCATCACCAAAGTTATAATGATGGGAAATGTTCTTTGAGTGTAGCTGATGAGAAGCAGATGGCTACCCACCTCAAGTGAGCAGAACTGGGGGAGGTGAAGGGGGTGGCAAATGTAAGTGACAGTTTCCAAGAGAAACTTCTCCTAATAGCAAAGCCATCATTTTTGCAAAGGTCATGAACATCCCTACAGACAATAGCTTGTGCAAGTGCATCTTTAGCAGCAGACTGAAATCTGTCCTTTCTATTGGTTTAACCTATTTATCTTATCCTTCCTCCAAGGAGCTCAGGAACATGGTTCTTCCTTTCCCATTTAATCCTTAACTCTGTGAGGTAGTTAAGACAAAAATGTGATTGGCTCACGGTGACCTGGTAATAAGGTTGCCAACTGTCTGGAATAGAAATGTCATTTCCCTTTATTTGAGGCTTAATAAGATGTTACTGACTGAATGATATTCATGCTATGAGTAGCTTCATCTGACCATTTCCACACAGGAAGCCTCTAATTAAAGGGACAGGACAGGGCAACCCTACAAAGCAAACTTGATGGGAAAGTGCACATTTGAATCCAGGTCTCCCAGATCCTACCCTGACATACTAACCACTCTAACCACTATATTACACTGTCTAATAGTGGCTCTCGGTGGCACTATGCCACACTGGGTCTCAGGTTCTGCCCTTGCCAGGTCCAGTCCTTACTATTATGCCACATTGTGAGTCTGAGTTGAATGAAAGATTCCTAAGTTGCTACAGGCAGAGAGTTTTGCCCCACTCTGTTCCACATCTTCTGGCTACTCTAGGGCCTTGCTAGAGTTCTACTGAATGAAAGCAGCTCTTTCCAGATCAGAAACATCAACAGCTGCAGCTGCACAGATGCTTCCACTGTGTTGTAGCCAGCAGCCCATTATCATGAGTCATGGCAATTTGCTGATTGGGTTGACCCTCCCACCTGTTCGTAAGCATTCTGATAACAGAAAGTATTGATGCAGCATTTGGCATTTCTCCACAGGCTTTCTTCTTAATGATAGACTGCCACTTTGCAGCTGTGGATCAATTTTGGATGAAGTATTTCGAACAATTCCATGTATACTGCTGCTAGTGTAGGTCATTCAGGAAAACTTTGGTTCCATAGCGAAAATATGATGGCATCCAAAGGCATTCCACAGACTGTAAGACCAAGGGTCAATCTGAGCCATGGTTCTTCAGAACCTGATCTCAGTGCCATGGTGAATCCATGAATTAGTAATAAAAGAACATAGACAAGTTATTATTTATCTTTAGCTCTTTTATCTCACACCATCAATTGAAATAACACTCTCAAAACTTACAAATATTTAAAATAAATTTTTTAAAATTGAAAATTAAAATTAAAAATACTTGGAGCAGCAAAATCATCTATATATCTAATAACCAAGTATGGTTCTCCATGCAGATTAAAACTTCCACACAATAGGCTATAAAGGACCAATGGTGGAGAGTTTGGTGGAAAGAGCTTATGGTTCAGTGATTAAGCATCTGCTTTACATGCAGAAGATCCTATATTCAATCCCTGGCATCTCCAGTTAAAAGGATCATGCAGCAGGTGATGCCAAAGACCTCTAGCTGAGAACCAGCAGAGTGGTTATCTACTGTCTGCCTGTTACAGTACAATCCTATGCAGAGTTACCTCACTTTAAGCCCACTGAAATCAATGGGTTAGACTGGAGTAACTCTGCATAGGATTGCACTGTTAGAGTATAAAGTTCTGACTTTGATAGACTTGATAGTCTGACTTAGTAGAAGTCAGTTTCAAGTGTTCAAGTGATTCCACAAACCCAGGGAGAAACTGGAATATTTGTAAAAAATATTAAAACTTCAAAAATTAGGGGAGCTGAAATCCTCCGAACAGTAACAGTGATGTCTACATGTGTGCAAAGTCCTAAAGAAAAGGAATGTAGGTGTCTTATTGGGTTTCCATAGCAACCCAATGCATGAAAATGGGGTGACTATGACCACCTCAAACAAGAGTTGAAAGGAGGTTAACTTGCCTCCCGCACCAGTCTGTTTCTTATACACACACACACACCTTTGCTGAACTTGCCAGGACTGGAGAGGTTAGCAGGCAGAGGAAGGAGAGAGAGAAGATCAGGTAAGCAAGCAGGCAGCTGAAGAAAGAGAGGGCAGAGAGTGGGAGGAGAGGCTTGGTGGGTGGGCAAGAACAACCAGCAGATGGATGGAGATTTATTACTAGTTAGTACACTTTTATTCTTTCCTTCCTCCAAAGATCTCAGGGCACTGTGCATTGTTCTCCTGTCCTCCATTTTATCTTCACTGTGGTAGATTAGAGTGTGAGAGAGTTACTATCCCAAGGTCATCCAGTAGGCTTCATGGCAGGGTAAAGTTTTTATTGATGTCTCTACCCCATTTTTCTCTCAAAATGGACCCAAATCAGCTTGCACAGGGGAAAAAACCCTATTTAAATAAACCAGTAATCAGCAAACAAACAAAACAAAAATCTGGGTTATACAGATCCTAGTCTGATACTGTAACACTACACCCCACTAGTTCTCACAGGCAGAATTAGGAAAGTTAAAAATTGTATTTTTCAGATTTGATTATATTAGACCCCAAATATATAAATATTCCCCAAACCAGAGAATCAATGCAGTTGAAACTCCAGGTGGGGGGCACTTTTGAAAGTCCAGCAGAACCAATTGTAATATGCAGAAGCCCAGTAGAACCACAGTCAAACTGGAGAATCTCTACAGTAGAAACTGAACTGGGGGCCCAAACAGTCCTGGGAGCCTGCAAATGCTGGCTCCCGATCTTTCCGGTTAATTCTAAATATTTCCAGGATTTTTTGATACCAATTTTTTTTGGGGGGGGGGTATATTGGGAAATTCCTGAATATATTTGGGGTGGTGAATATATCTGAAAAATACTGATACAGTATTTTTGAGGTATATTTTCAGCTCTGTTTTACCCTAATACACATCCCTATGCAGAGTGAGGAAAGACCAAATGGTTGGGAGGGATCAGATCCAGAGCAAAAGAGGGGGAAATTAGGAAGTGCAGCCTCACCTATGAGTCTACACAGGTCTCCCTCTTTTTCTAGTAAAATCTGAAATATTCTATAACATCAAAAATTAAAATAATCAAACTGATGTAGAAAGCAGAGACTAAAACAGCCAACATAATAAGCAGGAGTAGAGCATGTTCCACCAACCATCCCCATTTTGTTATATTTATGAAGTCCAAGGGTGATCACAGAACACTTCATAGAGTGCCCTTTACTCACATTGACTGAGTTTCTATACATGCGAAATTAAGGGGAACATTTTCAGGTCAAAATGCATTCCAGGCATATAGGTTTATGCATGTGAAAACCAAGCAAACAGAACTCCACTTTTCATTTTGCTTTCTCAGCCCCGAAACTATGTCTTCCGATTCCAGCTCTGACTACCAAAATATCATCCGATTCCATTTCCATAACAGCTTCATCTGTATTGACAACTGTACTCTTTGAAGAAAGGCCCCTGGATAGTTTCATGTATGTATGCTGTTGTTTTCATTCCTACTGTATCAAGGGCTTTGCTGTCTGAAGCATCCTAAAAGGTCATTTTACTATATGTGTGTTTTGCAGTGCCTGGGAGAGCAAAGCCAAGTTCGGGCACGAGAGCCTTAAAAGAAGGAAAAATCTGGATCGTTCAGGCCACAGCTTTCGTGAGACTGAATAGATTGTGGAATGAAAAGGCTGAAAATATCATAGGGTTTGATGCAAAAATGTTAAAATATTGTGACAATGTGGAAAATGTTGCACAGCAAGGTTCAAATACTGAATGTTTATTTATGTAAATATCTCACAAGTGGTTTATCAAAATAATGGCAGATTTCAAATTCCTATCAAAAGCTTTGAATAAAGAATCAGAAGTTTCACCCAATTACAGGCTTTGATCCTATAAACTGGCTGCACTGTAAGATTGATTGCACTGGACTCTGGAGGCCCTACGGGTACTAATTTATATCTGTTATTAATTGCTGTTATTAATATTTATGTTACTAATATGTAATAGATTAAGCGTTAGGTAGATTTCAGCCTGATTAGAGAAATAATTTTATTGCTTCACCAACTAACCTTTGAGTTTACTCGAGGTTAGGTAATTTTAGAACCCTAATAGTTTAGTTGTTAGTAGGGTAGTGAGGGGTGGGGCTGTTTTTTTATTGCTGAGTTTAATATATTGTTGTCGTGGAAATTGGGTTAGGTAGGTTTAAGGTGCTGCTGAGACTGTGAGTGAAGCAGCTGAGATTAGATCTGATGTGGGAGGCCAGTGTGGGGCCGGGGATCCCAGTTATTGGGGGGCATGGGAGGTATGGCAGTGGGAGCAGGTGGTATAAGAGAAGGAGTAGGAGATATGGCCATGCTTGTACCCCTTCTAACCTGCGTCCCATCCTGAGATACGATGGGAGGGGGGCTAGGAAAACCCCATCTCCGACACTGCTTCTGTGCATCGCCAGGTCCGTATGCAGTAAGATCACCACCCTGCAGGACTATTTTGTAAGGCAGGGTGTGGACCTGGCCTGCGTGACCAAGACCTGGGTGTGGGAGGGCGACACTGTGGCCCTGAAACAACTTACCCTTGGTACACTGAGGGCTTCTTGGTAATGAAGCAAAGGCTTAGACGGCTAGAGCGAGTTTGGCGTTGAACTCATGACGAGGCTGCAAGAACATCTTATAGGACGTTTATGAAAGCCTATGAGATGGCGGTGAAAGCTGCTAAAAAAGAATATTATGCAGTGGAAATCACATCCACTAGCTCTCGCCCAACACAATTATTTAGAATAATTAGGTGTCTAACGTCCCTGGAGGGACAGCCAAATTTAATTACAAATTCGACCCACAGCTGTGAGGCATTTGCGAGCTTTTTTACGGATAAGGTCTTGTTGCTCGCCGCAACCTCCCCGCCAATTTTGATACAGTAAAGGAGCTAGAGGCCCCTTGCCCATCTTCTGGTCCAGTTTTGGACCACTTCAGTTGGCTTGAACCAGCCGATGTTGACAGGATCCTGCTAGCTGTGAGGCCTACGACGTGCCTCCTTGACCCGTGCCCATCCTGGCTGGTGAAAGCCAGTCTGGATTCGGTGCGGGCTCCCCTGGGAGAGATTGTCAATCTGTCCCTAAATACTGGGACCTTCCCGGGGGCGTTAAAGGAGGCCATGGTACGACCGCTCTTGAAGAAGCCTTCATTAGATTCTAAGGAACTTACCAACTACCCCCCGGTTTCGAATCTTCCGTTTCTGGGAAAGGTAGTTGAGAGAACGGTCACTGAGCAGCTGCAGAGATTCCTGGATGATGCATCGGTGTTGGACCCATTCCAGTCAGGCTTCTGCCCTGGCCATGGGACGGAGATGGCTCTGGTCGCCCTCACAGACGATCTCCATCAGCAGCTGGATCGAGGCGGGTTGGGGCTGCTGATACTCTTAGATCTGTCAGCAGCCTTTGACATGGTCGATTATGATCTTTTAGACCACCGCCTCGCCAACATTGGAATCCGAGGCATAGCCCTTCAATGGTTTCTTTCTTTTGTGCAAGGTCAGGGACAAAGAGTGGTGCTAGGGGAGCAGTAAGAAGGGGATTCAGAAAAACCATCCCTTCTATTAGTGGAAATTCATTGTGAGATCCAAGCCAACATCCATAATTTAAAAAGTAGGATTCTGATGGATTGCTAAGAGATTGTCTACTCCATAAGAATATCACAAAATGTGGCACACTAAAATCTAGGGACAAGTTTGGAAGGGGAAAACATCACAAGCATCCCTCATTTCAGGCACTGCAAAGAATGTATACTTCTCTGAGCATTTCTTGCAGGGTTCTTTGCATCAAAGGAAAAGGCATCATGGAAAGAAGAGGTACCATTCCTTCCTAGGTACACATTTGTTATGTTTCATAAACCTGCTGCTTGGAAAAAGGCAGATGCACCACTGCTTCTGGAAAGTCAAGATGTTTGTTTGTTTGGGGATGGTTTTTTTTTAACACCATCAATTTTAATTGTTTGTTTCCTTGACTGTAATGAAATAAGAAGATAATGAGTTCTTCATTGTTCACCAATTGTCTGCTAAAGATGAGACACAGTCAGCCAACTGTAAATTGCTGCTTTACTGTAATGTGTGGATATTTCAGTGCAAATAGTCACAAATACATCTGTTCCCACATAAAGTCAAATGTTTTGTTATGAAAATAAGCTGATACAGGGAGCAATTAAAAAATAACCATGATGACTTTTGTTGATTAGAATTTGGTGGATGATTAGAACTGCTGTTGACATACCAGAAACATTCCTCAGCACTAAGCTAAGAAAAAGCCATGCAAAATTACAGCTTCTTCTTTCTTGATATTGTATTGAGCATTATTTCCTTGAAGATAAGAGTCAGATTGAATTCAGCCATGGAATGTAAGTAACAATGAAGCGCAAAATAATGCAAACTGTTGAAGCTCCCTTTCCTTATCTCAAACAGCTACTAAAGCTGAACATCAGAAGTATAGTGTCCAGATCATGCGAAGCGATGGTATAACTTTACTCTGTTCTGGTTAGACCTCACCTAGAGAATTCTGTTCAGTTTTGGGCACCACAATTTAAGAAAGATGTAGACAAGCTGGAACATGTCCAGAGGAGGGCAACAAAGATGGTGAGGGGTCTGGAGACCAAGTCCTATGAGGAAAGGTTGAAGGAGCTGGGTATGTTTATCCGGAAGAGGAGAAGACTGAGAGGGGATATGATTACCATCTTCAAGTACTTGAGGAGCTGTCATATAGAGGATGGTGCCGATGGATTGAAATTAAATCAAAAGAGTTTCCATCTAGACATTAGGAAGAATTTTCTAACCGTTAGAGTGGTTCTTCAGTGGAACAGGCTTCCTTGGGAGGTGGTAAGTTCTCCTTCCCTGGAGGTTTTTAAGAAGAGGCTAGTTGGTTCTATGCTGATTCTGTGACCTTAGGCAGATGATGAGAGGGAGGGCACCTTGGCCATCTTCTGGGCATGGGTGTGTGTGTGGGGGGATAGTTTGGAATTTCCTGCATTGTGCAGGGGATTGGACTAGATGACCCTGGTGGTTCCTTCCAACTGTATGATTCTATGATTCTAACATTTTGAAAGTGGCCTATGAATCCAATATCATGTTATCATACAATTTCCAATTGCATGTAAGTTTACTTTTCATCTTGGAATGAAAGCTTCTTATAGTTAGGGTATCCACATATTTTGAGAACTACGTAATTTGGCTGGCTCATGTAGCAAGTAAACGGGGCTCCAACTTACCCCACAGAGCCCGAGGTTGCTGGGCTGGGCTGTGGCGGGCGCAAGTGAACCAAACCACCCCCACCCCGAGGGCGGGTGGGTGACCGCTGAACAGGTGGAGCCCGGGGCTTCTGGCCAGCGCGGGCTCCTCCGCTCCTCAGGCAGCTGGACGGGGGAAAGCGGCGTCGGACCCGGCGCCGCTTTTGTAGCCGTGTGCCTACCCGCCCATCATTGGAGGGAGCCAGTTTAAATGAGCCAATCAGGCTCGGGCGCCCAACGGGGGGGGGGGGCTGGCCTCCGGGCAGCCGTACCTGAGGTTTTCACTCAGGTCCGGCTCCCCGGCATTTAAAGAGGCCGCGCTCGGGGCAGCCCTCAGTCAGCTTTCAATTGTCCCTCCCACCCACCGCTGTATCATACTGTTTGAGGTTTCGTTTAATTTGTTCTTGCTCTTTCGCCACAACTTTGGGGGTTTTGGCATGGGGGCCTGATCCAGTTTGGGGGGGAAACTGGCCTGCGTGCCTTTTTCCCCAACAGGGAGAATCCCAATAAGGGATTTTCGGGGAGGCCGGAAGGAGACAGGCCAAGATGGAAGGCTGCCATGAACAACCCCGGCTGGGCTGTCAGGGGGCATGCCTTGCCACGTGCTGTCAAATGGCCTCCTTCCAAGTGGCGGGGGACCACACAGCTGGCTGCCACCCTTGTGTGTCCCAGGAACTGCCATCTCAAAAGTGGCCCAGCATGGCTGGGTATTGTGCATCAGCCTGCAATGGTGGCAGGCCGATGGTAGGATAACGCTCCCATGCCATGCCAATGCCTTGCTGCTGCAAACAATAAAGTTGTGCCATTCCTCCAAGCTGTATGCCATCTTTGGGTCACTCTGCTGGGGTATGGCTGGGTTCTCACTCTTAATGGGCCGGGTCCCGCTAGAGCTCCCCACACAATTAGGCACTAGCCCGGCAACCACATCTGCACTGTACTTCACTGCAATGGATACTTACTGCATCATTTGGCCAATCCACACTGTAAACATTTAGTTTTATGTAACCCTTGTGTGAGAAATGGGGCCCACCAGAATTGGGCATTGGCTTCATGGCATGACTGGCAAATTTGGCTGAGCTGGAAATAATATGGCACTGCAGCTGGAGGAACAGCTGCCTCTCTCCCTCACTGAGGATTACAAGAAGTCCCCACTGACAGCCTGTGAGTGGAAACTGAGGGGCCAAAGGTGAGGACAGCCCTGGCTTGTCCACTCTGCAGCCTCATCTCAGATGATGAGGTAAGGGAGCACCTGCAAGAAAGTAAAGCCAGGGAACTCAGCAATGTTTGTTGGGGGCTGTTACCTTTAATTGCTGGCAGTCTTGTGTGAAGCCTTTGAAGGAAGCAGAAGCCTCTACAGCTAGGGGTATTTTGGACATTGACTGTGGGTATGAAGGAAATCCTCCCAGGTCCAGTGTGGGTATGAATGAAATCCTCCCCGGTCCAGTTTGACAAATTTACCTCAATGGCCTGTGAGGAATGGCCAATGATCTCCTTCCCTTCTTCCAGTCATGTATGAATCCTCTGTCATTGAGGTTTGAATGTACAGACCTGTACAGAACCAGTCAAGAGGGAACAAATATTAACATGCTCATTGAGAGGGAGGAAACTGAGAGGCAACTGAAGACTGTAATGGTTGTTCTGGGATGAAAGGGCCTCACTGCTAAAGGGTTCAGTAGGCTAGAAGTCTTGATCAGGTTATTGGATTAATGTTATGGAGGAAAGGGGGTCTTAATCCAAAGTAAAACTATTTTCTGAAAGAATTTGTGGCAATCTGGAGTAAGCCTAACTTCTTAAAGTAGGCTGGATATACCTGAACTTCTGTGACTGTGACGGTTGGCTGATTTGAAGAACTCCTGAAGTTGGAGCTATCATACATTCGTTATGATAGTTTTCAATCAGGCATAAGAAGAGATTAGATGGCTATCCGTCAGCAATTCTGATTCTATAACCTTAAGCAGATGATGAGAGGGACAGCATCTTGGCCATCTTCTGGGCATGTAGTAGGGGTCACCGGGGGTGTGTGTGGGGAGGTAGCTGTGAATTTCCTGCATTGTGCAGGGGTTTGGACTAGATGACCCTGGTGGTCTCTTCCAAATCTATGATTCTATTCTATATGATAAAAGTGCATTTAAGCTCTGAAAAGAGTTGGGGGAAATGCAATTTAAACCCTTTTGTAACAATAATTTTTGAAAAAGAAAAAGTGTTGCGTCTGCTGTGTAGTTGCATTGTTGGTATAACATTCAATATTGGAAATTAGGAAAGTGCATTCATGGACAACCAAGCTGAAAATGTACCTGGAAAATACCATATCGATATTTTTGGGGATATATTCTGCATTTCAAATATATTTAGGAATTTTCTGGGATACTGAAAAAGTGGTTACCAATTATATTAGGGATTAACCAGAAATATCTGGAGGCAGCATTTGCAGGCTTCTGGAACTGTTCTTCTCCCCCCCTCCACCCATTTTTCTTTGGTTTGTCTCCTGAGGGGTACTATGGGCGTGGGTTGGTTGTTATGGGAACCTCTTCCTGATGCCGTGGTAGGAAGGGGGGAGCACGCGGTCGTCATGGTGACGTGCTCATGGACGAGGGAATGTCTTGAGTTGCTGCGGGCCGATTAGTTAGAAGTCTGCACATCCCTCTGAGCATATGCAGAGTGCCTTCTGCACACCTGTCATGTGCGTTTTTATTTGGGGAGGGACTGTGGCCCAGTGGTAGAGCATCTGCTTGGCATGCAGAAGATCCCAGGTTCAATCACCAGCATCTCCAGTTAAAGAGACTAGGCAGGTTGGTTGATGCGAAAGAAATCTGCCTGAGACCCTGGAGAGCTGCTGCCAGTCTGAGTAGACAATACTGACTTTGATGAACCAGGGGTCTGATTCAGTAGAAGGCAGTTTCATGTGTTCATTAGAGGAGGGGCTGTGGCTCAGTGATAGAGCATCTGCTTGGCATGCAGAAGGGTCCCAGGTTCAATTCCCGGCATCTCCAGCTAAAAGGACAAGGCAAGTAGGTGATGTGAAAGACCTCTGCCTGAGACCCTGGAGAGCCGCTGCCGGTCAGAATAGACAGTACTGACTTTGATGGACAGGGGGTCTGATTCAGTATAAGGCAGCTTCATGTGTTCATGTGTACTATTGACTTTCCAGGATGCTTCTTTCAGTTTCAAATCTGTTTGTCAGTTTCAAGAAAGGTTTTTTTGTTTTTTGTTTTTTGCCCGAGTTGCTTTGTGTCTGGTTGGTGTTACACTTACAGCCTCTCCCCCCCCCCCCGGGGCTGGGATTTGTTCTGCTGTGATTCTCCAGTTTGACATTAGTCCTGTTGATCTTTCACTGCCACAGTGGCACTGGGTTTCTGCACTTTGCATTTGGTTCTGTTGGGCTTGCAAAAGTGCCCCACCTGGAGTTTAAACTGCAGAGATTCTCTGGTTTGATTGTGCTTCTGTTTGGCTTGGCACAGTGGCTTGTGGTTCTACTGGGATTGCTGGGTTCTGCAATGGTTTGTTGGGCTTGTTGTTGGTTCTTACAAGGAAAGTATTTGACCAGTGGTTTTAGCTTTCAGGCATGGCTTTTGCCTCCTCCCTTCCATAGGAAATAATGGATGGCTGGGGGCATCCTGTTCAGGGGCCTATAAAATTGGACTTGTTGGTCCGATCGACTTGAAATGTGGAGGCTATTTAAAGAACAAGCACCTGCAGCTTGGCTGCAGTTTTGGTGCCTGTGCTTTTCAAAATAACCCTCCAGCTACCTGGCAAGTTTCCTCATAGGGAATAATAGACCCTAAAAATATGAAAAAACCCCAAAAAAATGAATCCAAATCCCATACCGATATGTATTCGGGAATATCAGGAATACTGATATTTTTCAGGTCCAATATACCCAAATTCAAAATATACAATTTTTTTCTCACCCCTATTGGAAACAATTAAACAGGAATGTTAGACCCTGCTAAGCAAATAAATGCAAAGGCAGGCAATGGTAAACCACTTTTGAATGTCTCTTGCCTTGAAAACCTTATGATGTCACCATAAGTCAGCTGCGACTTGATGGCACCCACACATACACACAAGGAAGTAAGTAAACAAATCCAGCTGTCCCTGCATCCTGCACCTCAGTCATATTTACAAATAATTAATCACTCCTCACAATAATTAATTTACATTAAATTCTGTCACAAATAATTAATTTAAAATTTATTTTAACAATTTTAATGCCACCATTCCACCCAAATAGGGTCCCCAAGATAACTATACTACATCAACTGAAAAAAAATTGAGGGGGGGCATGAAAGATGCTGTGACTTCATTTCCAGCTGGTCAATATGAAATGATGCCACAGCATCCACAATACTCTAGGCATTTCCCCTAATCTCTGTGGTCTTTGCCATAGAGATTGGGGTGATTTCTAGAGTGTCATGGGACTGTGATGTCATTTCTAGGTGATCACCAGATGTGATGCCATAATGTCTGCAACACTCACCCCTACCCATCCTGCCCCAAACATCCTAGGATTGGCAGGCACATACAAGTTCACTATTAATGTGTGTGCTTTCATAAAGCACAGAGACAAACTATTTATGTGGTCTGCAATCAGTAATAGACACAGAGGAACAGATTGATTTAAACTAATCACCAAGGAATAAGAGAAGCAGGAAAATCTCACATACTAGCAAAATAGCAGAGCACCAGAAATAATGTGAAAAACAATATTTTTCACATCTTTAAAATGGTAGTCGGTGCTTTTAAAGCTTTATTTACTGGTCCACTATCAAAGAAAGAGAAAATATATTTAGTAGGTATGATCAAATGATAATGATTGTTTGTAAATTATTCTAAACTTTGATGTTTTAATGCAATTAAAATCATGGGTGATACTGCTCAATCATCAAGAGTACTCCCTCCCTAGTCCACTCAGCTGCTTGAACTAACAATGGGCTAGCTTGGGAACAGCTCCCCATCCTTAAATGACTCACGGTGCTTGTCGATTAAGTATACTGTATCAGCTCAAACTATTCCTGCCAAAACAGTCAAAGACCTGGCCTAATGAGAGCATCCTATCACTCCACAGGACACTGTGGAGCAAACAAAAAAGGACCCCTTTCAGGCCAATTTGAAGGAGGCACAAAAAATTCTGATCACCCCCTCAAAAGTTAATATCACATTATGCACAGGGAGGGTGAATGGGGCAACTTGCAGCAAACGACTGCTGCGGGGAGCAGGGCAGAGCTCCAATCACCTCTCCATCGGCCTTCCAGTTATCTGTTCCACATGAGGGAGCAAATGGCTCACTAAAGGCTGATGGTGCTCTCATGCCTTATTTAAAATTGGGAATGGCACAAAGCAGTACTCCAGCCATATAGGCTGGGAACTAAATTCTGAGTGAAGGGGCTATTTCAGCACAGTCCTTGTTCATGAGGTGCATTAGATCCCTTGATGGTATATTATGCCAGTCTTGTGAAGTTAACTGTGTGTATAATTGCTCAGATCCATTCTCTAGTCACATTTAGGAGTAAATTATATAGTAGAAGTTGTATAAATTCTCCTCTTGATATTGATCTCTTAATTATTCATGCATGACTATATGGGAAAGTACAATTTGAATTTGGTTTACTTGTCTTTTTAAACACTTGAGTTGGATTCTTTAGTATCAGAAGTAAAGCTGGTTAATTAACAAACTCCATGATAATTTCAGTTGGTGGTGGAAAATGCCATCAAGTCACAGCTGACTCATGGCAACCTTGTAGGGTTTTCAAGGCAAGAGATGTTTGGAGGTGGTTTGCCATTGCCGGCCTCTGTATGGGCTGAGAGGGTTCTGAGAGAACTGTGACTGTAAGAGCGCAATCCTGAAGGGGGAGATCTGTGGCGGCTGGGAGTGGCGGAGCTGCGCCTCCTCCTCAGAGGCTTCCTGGCCACTGCAGAGAAACAAAAGAGGGCTTAAAAATAAAAGTAATAAAATGCTCCATTGAACAAAGCAAGGCTGTGCCACCCAGAAAGGTGGCACAGCCCGCAACTGCTCAAGGGGGTGTTCCTGGGGCGAATGGGGTTAGGAAGCTGCCCAAAGGCAACTCTGCCCCAGGGAAGCCCCCTTCCATGCCAGTGCAGCCCTGCCAGTATGGCTGCACTGCAGCAAGGGCTGGCGGCTCCTGGACACCAGCGTGTTTGCCCTCTCACCAGCATAGATGCTACCTCATTCCATGATAAGATGGCACCTACGCCGGTATCAAATGAATTGTTTTCTTTTAATATTAACTAGTCAGTAAAAACTAAATAAATTCTGTAATCCAAAACATATGACTTTGTTACATTCTTTTAAAATTTATGTATTTGGCATTAATGCCCAGGCTAGCCTGATCTCGTCAGATCTCAGAAGCTAAGCAGGGTCAGCTCTGGTTAGTATTTGGATGGGAGACCACCAAGGAATACCAGGGTTGCTGTGTAGAGGAAGGCACTGGCAAACCACCTCTGTTAGTCTCTTGCCATGAAAACCCCAAAAGGGGTCACCATAAGTCGGCTGTGACTTGACGGCCCTTTACACACACACACACACACACACACACACACACACACACACACACATTTGGTATTAATAAGGTAACATGTATTATTTGCTTTGCATAAAAAATTCTGCAATGTACAAAAAGAGGGTCTTACAGGCTTTGACATATGAGACCATATGAAATGTTATGTTAGTATTGTACACAGACAAAATTTCTCTATTTTTTAATCATTAAGCTCTTATTAAAATCCATTCAAGGGCCTCTCTCTCAATAGTAAAAGCTGGTTGGCAAAAAGTGCCTTTCTCTATAGAGAAACTGGGGAGGCAAGGAGCACCTCTCTCTATAGCAAGGCTGGGGAGCAAGGAATGTTTTCATTCCATGAAAAGGTCTGTCTCTCTCTGTAGCCTTGTTAAAGTGTCTTTCAGCCCTAACACTGTCAGTAAAGAGGCCTTGGAAATATGCCAAGTCTTAAGTCAACATTTAGGAATGCCTGCTCTAGCTAACATCTACTTGGGTGTCTAAAGCACGTCTCCTTAACAGCCCAGTAAAAGGTGGCTGAGGAGTGCTTCATTGGAAATATTAAAATAGTACTAGTTTTATAAACTATAGGAATTCAATATTAATGCTACACTATGCTTATTTTAACCGCAGTTCTTAAAATATAACACTGCTAGTAAAATTAAATGTTTTAAAGATATTAAATTAATAATATAACTAATTTTTGTAATAATATAATGTTCAGTATATTGTCATGGCAACAGTAGTTGTCAATGCTAGTAGTAAATGGTATTAAGGGTGCTACAAACAGCCCTGCTGGGGAAAAAAGTCCTTATATAGGAGTACATAAAAAGTGCTCAAATAAAACAACCCTAAAGTAAACTTGGAGCTAAAGCCATCTTAAAAACCAAACAATTAATATTAAAAACATATAAATATAGGTGTAAAAAAAAGAAAAAAGTTGAATCTCTCCAAGTCTTTGTGTAAACTAAAAAGTTCTCAAAAAATACCTAGTTTAATATGTATTACTTACTTATATGCTATTCTAAATATTGTAAATAAAATTCTTTTAATTAAATCAAACTTCTTTAAGTATTATATTTTAAGTTTTAACAGAAGCAAAAAAAGCGGGAGATTCTCAAAGACGAACTTAGCCACTTTGGGGGAAAGCCGATTTAATTTGGCTTTCCTGGCTTCAGGAATCCCCCACCTTCCTTTAAGGCACAGATCGATGCTGCCAAGCCTGGCAGCGTGGATCTAAACTAAGCCCCCCCCCCGCCTCCCCAGGAGTCCCAGGGACGCAGGTGTCGGGAGCTTTAAAGAGATCCACACTGCCAAGCCTGGCAGCGTGGATCTAAATTAAGCCCCTGCCTCCTGCCTCCCTGGGAGTCCCAGGGAGAAGGGCAGCGGGGTCATTACAGAGATCCATGCTGCCAGGCTTGGCAGCGTGGATCTAAAATAAGCCCCCCCTCCCGTTCGTCTCCCCGGGAGTCCCAGGGACGCGGGTGGTGGGGGCTTAGTTTAGATCCATGCTGCCAGGCTTGGCAACGTGGATCTGTGCCAATTTTTTCGGTATTATTTGGCTCCGGGTTTATTGACCTGAATATTTTCAGAAAATCCGGGTTTTTCGGATTTCCCGAAAAATTTCTGGTTCAATAAACCCGAACCCAAAAAATACTGAACAAAAAAAGACCGACAGCCCTACTTTACAATGCATGCACACATGCACATACTGTATTAAAGCTATACAATAAAAAGCTTGCATAAATAAAGTAAATTGTGTCCTGCTTATTAATTATGTAAATAACATAACATACCACTTTAAAAAAGAAGTCAATTCTAAAAGCATAATCACTAAAAAGCACTAACCTGCTTCATTGGTTCTCAGCTCACTCCCTCAGCCCCTTGGACACGCAACCTACCCCAAATTTGCATGCTGCTGCACCAAAACTGTTGTTCATCTTTTCAGAGATGAAAGGGACGCAGTAGGATAGGAACCAGCATTTTAAATGTTACACAGCAGAAACCAGCAGAGTGGCTACAACAGTAATGAAGCTGTTAAAGTGTTTCCCCCCTAACTTTCTTCTTTGCTGGGGTGGGAAGTGGGAAGAGGAGAGCTAGCAATGTTGGAAGGCAGCCGCAGCACCACAGTCTGCACCTGGTAGGCTGTGTAAAAGTGTGCGAGACTGCAAAGAGAGGAGGATTTGGGTGCATAATGAACTCCCTCCCTCTCACTTTCTGAGGCCTTCCTTCCAAGGGAAAAGTGTGGGTGCATATCTTTCTTGAATGCCTAGTTGTTGTTGGGTTTTGCCATGCGTCGGATTGGCTTGGCACCATATCTGGGCTGGCAACGGTGCCCCCAGAGACCTCCAGGTATCTGGCATTGTGTGGGTGGACATGGGTTTGATTGGGCATGTGCCATCAGAGCGTGCTTGGGTGCTGGTGTTTGGCCTCCGCTCTGCGCATAGTGTTGGATTGTGGTTTCATATGGGATGGCAAAAGTGCCCCCACTTTTGATTTTGTTGTGGTGTGTTGTGTTTCAGGGTTTTTGTAAAGAGTCTCAACTCTGTTATACTTGTCTATGTGGTTTGTTGTGCTGCTGGATTGGGTTGGTGTCCGGTTGTGTAGGGATTGCGTGAGCTCTTGGGGAGGGACACATTGGCCTGTACTTACTCACATACTGTACTGGCTGGGCAGGCTGGCAGGGGCTGCTACTGCAGCACGGTGCAGAGGGAGCTGAAAGCAGGTGTGGCAGGATGTGGGGGAGGGTACAGAAGCCAAGGCTTCTATAGCCTGTGCGGCTGCACAGAACATTGGGGTCAGCAACGGTAAGGCAAAGTGTAGGAAGCAGTCCACGAAGTCAGGCCAGGGTCTCTTACGTATTACAGGCTAGACAGCAAGGGTCATCATTAAGCAGTCCAAAGTTTGGGTCACAGGCAAGGCGGTAGGCATCGTTTTCAAACAGTCCAAGGTCGTTCTCAGGCAAGATAGCAAATGGAGTGGAGCTCCGCTGAAACCAGAATTCAGTACGTTGCTTCCACACCTAGGCTGACTTTCGCCATTTCTTAAATCTGGCCAGCTATCAGAGTGAGGTTGGTCCTGTCATCACTCACTGTCATTCTCTACAGCTGGAATGCCTCTCCAGCTTTGAAGCCAGGCCAATTGTCTTCTTTCATATAGCAGAGTCCGGAGTCCCTGCCACCATTGAGTCATGGGGGAGGACTCTTGTGAATCTGTGGCTGGCTCTAGCAGTTGGGCCTCCAAGGGGGCTGGAATTCCTCAGCCTGGCTAGACGAAGAAGCGTCTGATGGCCCCTTTAATTCAGCATCTGGCTCAGAAGGCTCATCAGCTGCATTCCTGGGAGGGTCAGCTGCCAATGGGACGGCCAACTGCTCCAGTTTTGCATCCGAGGCCTCGGACTCAGCCACGGGGGTGGCCATGACACATACCTCTCCACTTTTCCACTGGAACTTAGACCTGTCCTCCCATTGCTTTTCATGGACCCATGGAAACCAATGATGAGAAAGTGGGCTTGGCAATTCCCAGCACATGTGAAATAGGGCCACTGTAGTGTATGGGGATTTTCCCCAAAGCTCCTGAGGGGGCATTTTTGGAGGTAGAGTTGCCAAATTTTCAGGGTATCTTGAAGGGACTCTACTTGCATGAACCCTGATGTTTGGTGAAGTTTGTGTCAAGGGGTCCAATTTAATGGGGTCCATAAGGGGTCACCCCCTCCTCCATAGCATTGTAAACTGTACCATACTTCTCTATGGAGGAGGGGTACCACCCCTTCCAGACCCCATACAATTGGATGCTCTGACCTAATCTTCACCAAACTTTGGGGTTCATGCAAGGAGAGTCCCTTCAAGATACCCTGAAAATTTGGCAACTCTACCTCCAAAAATGCCCCACAGGAGCTTCGGAAAAAAATATCCCCATACACTACAGTGGGCCTGTATTTTTTGGCAAACCCAGAAATAAGCCAAATACCTAAATTTACCAGTATGGGTATTTGCCTTATTCCGGGTTTACTGAAAACAATCAGGCCCAATAAACCTGAAATGTACTGCTTTTTTTTCTTTTTTTTTTGCTCAACCTTAGCAGCCTGTACTCTGGACAAGAGGCTACTGTTAGGACAGAATATGTAGACACAGAATGGTTTCCAATGAGAAAAGATATCAGTCAAGGTTGTATTTTATCTCCTTATGTCTTCAATCTATATGTAGAACATATCATAAGGAAATCTGGATTAGATTTAGATGAAGGTGGAGTATAAATTGGTGGAAGGAACATTAACAATTTGAGATAAGCAGAGGGTACCACATTAATGGCAGAAAATAGAAGACTTGAAATGACTACTGATGAAGGTTAAAGCAGTAAGTACCAAAGCAGGATTACAGCTGAACATCAAGAAGATAAAATAATGAGTACTGGGGAATTGTCAACTTTAAGGTTGACAATGAAGAAATTGAAATTGTTCAAGATTTTCTGTTCCTTGGCTCAATCATCAACCAAAGGGGAGACCACAATCAAGAAATCAGAAGGAAATTGAGAATGGGTGGGAAGGGCAGCCATGAAGGAGCTAGAAAACATCTTTAAGTGTTGTTGGTGACCAGGATCAAGATGATTCATACTATAGTATTCCCCTTTACTATGTATGGAAGTGACAATTGGACAATGGAGAAAGCTGACAGGAAGTAAGTTGATTAAATGTGGTGTTTTAAAGTTTGGTTATAGTGTGGTTATAAATTTTACTAATACCATGGACCATCAAAAAGACAAATAAGTGGGTTCTACATCAAATCAAGCTTGAGCTCTCCCAGGAAGCTAAAATGACTAAACTAAGGCTATGGTACTTTGGTCACATTATGAAAAGACAAGAGTCACTGGAAAAGAGGAACACCCAGCATGAGATGGAATTACTCAGTCAAGGAAGCCACAGCCCTCAGTTTGCAAGACATGAGTGCGGCTGTTATTGATAGGACATTTTGGAGCTCATTAATTAATAGGATTACCATAGTCAGAAGCAACTGGATGGTATTTACTCACACACACATACACACACACTGCAATCAGAGGTCAACTATTGGGGAGGGTAAAATACTTGGAATTAAGTGGTTTCAATGATGTAGTTTGAGTCTGTGGGAAGGGAAAAATAAACCTGTGGTTTTCAATGCTAAGGAAAACATTGGCTGCTGATAGTCTGCTATCTACCCAAAGGGTAACTGTGCAAGCAGATATAAAGCAGAACACTGCCACTTGCTGAGCTATAAATCCAAATTTACTAGATACAGCTTTTATCTCCAACAATAGTTATTTTCTTTCCTAATAAATGTTGACTTTCCACTTTATCACTTCTGTGATGATTTCAACTGTGGTGAATGTGTCTGGATCTGGTGTCAACCAGATATCAAATAAAGTTCTTATTTATAGCCCAAAACTATCCAGACAAAAATGTATGTCAAACTTTTCATATCTGTCAAACTAGATTCATTATTAAATTCAGTAAATCCATAACCTCCTGTGTGAAATCTTGGTCTTACAAACTTTTTGGAAGATTTAATCATTTTAATGAAATCGCTGTTAATATAAATATTAACACTTGTAACCATTTTGACCCCTACTTGGACTTGTTAAAATATAATTTAGCTGTATTTTTAATTCTCACTATCCAGAACAATAAGTTCTCACTATCCAGAACAATAAGTTATTTTCATTGTACAACTAGAGAAGAAAAAAACTGAGATATGTACAGAGGGAATGAATAAGATTTGGATAGATTGGGTATTTCTGTGTACAATGATGACTCTAGGGCAGGTTAAAAATTGAATAAAATAAATAGAGTCATGCAAGAGTATGCTATGGAATATTAGATCATGAGTTGGATCTTATCAGCTCTTCTTCTAACAAAAGAATGAGGGACCCCTTTTGACCATTGAAAAGAGTATTCTGGGCATAGTGCACCCTTGTGGATAAAATACATATGGAGCAATGGTTATGAGGGGCAAATCGGACAACATCAAGCGACCAAACTGATAGAAGTCAACCCCATGAATTTAGAACCATTTAACAATTTAGGGGGGAAAGTCATCAGTTAAAGAGATTTCCCTGCAAAAGAAATCTGGTCTTACATGATACAGAATAAACAGTTTACTTTCACAGACATTCAGAAAAATTAATAAAGGTTCAAGAATAGATTTTGCATAGGGCCCTGTTATGAGACAATTGCCATGCACCATGACATGAAGACTAAAACTATGCATACTCTGCAAGCTCTCCTTTCTCACCCCTTTCTATTATGCTGAAGATTCATGGGAAGAGAAAAGAAGGTTTAGTGTGAAGTCTGCAAAAGAACTTCAATATTCTGCCTTCAGACTCTTCTGTGTCCATTCTTAAATGGAACTAAGAGAACTTCAAAGACCCAGCTCACACAGTAAAACAAAAATAATCACCAACACCAGTCCTTGATAATGTTTTAGCCTTTGGACCACCCATGCTTGAAATCAAAGGGTTTTACTTTTTTATATTTAAGCACATTCAGTGCCTTATCTATAACAGCAATATGATGATTTTCTCTCATTTTGCTGGTTACAGACTTATCTGAAGGTCTCTGTAAAGAACAAAAGCTTTTCTTATCTCACAAGCACTCTCTGTTTCGTTGGCCTGTTGCTGCTCTGCACCTTGCCCATGGCTCATGCCAAGCTTTATGTGCTCCATAATGGGAAGCAGCAGGAACTGCATGAAAATCATCTGATGCTTACTTCAACTAGAATAATAGGGCAAAATTATTGTTGTACCACAGTTGGATGGAAGAAGTCACTGTTCTTCTGTCAATAAGAAGGGATGATAAAAGCAACATTATTATACAACAGTCATTTAAAGTAATACTTCTTGTTAAATATATTCTAGCAGTCACCATGATTTTGGTATCTTAATTGCAGCTGAAATATGCCTCCCTCCTTTTTTCCAAAAGAATTTTTGAATTGATCCAGAGGATTTCTGAGCAATTAAGGCAACCGAGTTAATATGCGAGGTTCTTGATTGTGAGGCCTGGAAGACCACCCCTAGGTATTTATACTGTAGGACCTACTCAATTTCCTTTTGCTTAATTTCCCACCTATGTTTCTTTGGTTTTCTGTCACAGACCATGACTTTCGTCTTACCCACATTGATTGCAAGCTGATTTCCTCTGCAGTAGAGGTTTAAAACTCTCAGGGCCCTCCTCATGCCCACCGGTGTCCTAGAAAATAGGGCCAGATCGTCCGCATATAGGAGAAAGGAAATATGCCTATTACTAATCTTGGGGGGTGGGGTGAAACTGGGGATCCTTATGGTGGTTATCAATATCATTTATATTAAAATTGGATAGCAGTGGGGCAAGTATGCATCCCTGCTTTACACCCTTTTCGGTCTTGATCAAGTTTGTAAGGTGACCTTGTGGGCTACACAGTACCCTAACACCAGTGTTTTGATATTGGGCTTTGACCAGAAAAAGGAGCTGTTTATCTATGTTTGACCCTTCCAGTTTGGCCCATAAGATTCCTCTAGAAATGGGTCAAAGGCCAATTTAAAGTCCACAAAGGAGACATAAAAGGGTGACTTCTTCCCTTGGCAGAGACAATAGTCCTTTGTGGACCGGCCTTCTCTAAAACCGCCCTGTTCTTCTATTAGAAGATTTGTTTCTTCCAACCAGAGACTTAACTTCCAAAAAAGATGCCTTGCATAGAGTTTACCCACCGTGCTAAGGAGGCTGATTGGCCTGTAATTTGGGGGGTCGTTGATTGGCCCTTTTTTGTGTAATGGCACTACTACCGCAATCTCCCAACTTTTAGGAAGTCTTCCTGATCTATCAATGTGGGTGAAAAGTTTGGCTAGTATTGGAATCCACCACTCCTCATTATTTTTAATTAGATCTGAGGGAATCAGGTCGTAGCCCGGTGCTTTCCCTGGTTTTAAAGTGCCTATACGTTTTTTAATTTCCGAAGCTGAAACCGGTGGCCATTCCGGTAAGTTGGCTGGCATAGTCAGGTCTATCCTTAATGATGTCTCAGGGTCTATTGAGAAAAGAACAATAATCAGAGTTAAGAAAAATAATGAGACAAGTTATATGGAGAAACATATTAAGGAACAATTCCATTTATTTTTTTTATAAACTGTATAAAAGCAACCTTACTACTTAGGAAGGAATTGAGGAATATATCAAGGAGAGTCAAATAGAGCCCTTCACAACTGAGGAAAAAGAACTGTTTAATCAAAGCATATTGATACAAGTGACCTTGGGCTGGTCACAGTTCTCTCAGAACTCTCTCACAGCCCATTTCTGAGCCTGCTGCAGCTGGGGACAGTGTGGCGGAGGTGCCGCCTTGTCACCTCCAAAGCTGTTCCCCAACCGCCAAAAGATTTTAAAAGCCCTTTTGGAGGCTTTTTTTATTTTTAAATGGGGCATTTTGCCCCATTGAGAACAGTGAGGCTGCTCTAGCAAAAAAGCTGGGGCAACAACGCTATTCTCGACGCCAGCATAACTGGCTGAAAGGGGACAGGAAGCTGCCAACTGGCAGCTCAGCCCCCCAGCATGCCCCAGGAATGCCCCCTTGGATGCCAGCATGGGGCTTTGTGCCAGTGGGATACCGGCAGAAGCCCAGCATGTGTCCCTGGGTGGCTCTGCCATGGCAGTGCCAGGAAACTGGCATCTGGGTCCCCCCGCCAGCGTCTGTGCCAACCTGGACAACGTAAGTGGCACTGACACCATCGGCTGTGCCACTTACACTGGCACAGCCCTTTCCTGGCCTCCAAAGGACTTTCATCCTTTCAGGTAAGGAATAGACTGTCAGCCCCACCTATCTCTCAAGGTGTCTGTTCTGGGGAGGGAAAAGGAAGGCAATTGTAAGCCACTTTGAGACTCTTTAAAGGTAGAGAAAAAATGGGGTATAAAAACTAATTCTTCTTCTTCTTCTTCTTCTCCTCTGTGTTTGTTTCCAGCATAGCAAAGACAGAATAGATACAGTAGATTAAGCAAAATATGACCCTTTAGAAAATATTTCTTCACCCCATTGACTCTCCATTTCTTTCACATTCCATGTTAAAAATATAATGCTTTTCTATCTTATGTATGCCACTTAATTTATTTTTTCTCCATTAATGGCTTCAAAACTGCACATGTATCTCCATGTGTATGTATGCTGCTTTGACCACATCCAGTATATCATACAGTGGGGTTTATGGACAGTATTTTTCATAGAGATTTGCAAGGTACAGTAACTCCACTTCTAATAACCTTATTCCTTCTCTCCCTCTCTTCCTACAGAATAATGTCAGCCATAAGATCACAAACTGTACTGAGAAAGAGAAAGGTTATTAAAGTATAACCTAATGTAGGAGTATGAAACTCAATTGCTGTGTTATTTTCAGACCTTCTTTAGGAACTATTTGGGTACAAGGTACATTGAAAACATGAAATAATTTTAGAGACTAGCTGTGTTGGTCTGCAGTAGAACAGCTAGTCTCAAGTCCAGTAGCACCTTAGAGACCAAGAAGATTTTTGGAGATGAGCTTTTGAGATTTCACAGCTCCCTTTGTCAGATACAAGTATGAATGGACATCCATTATTCCTTATATCCCAGTCTGAAAGTAGGAGGGGTGTTGCAAAGAAAGGAGTCAAGATGCAGAGATTCAATGCAATATATAATCAGTTTGATTAGAGCAGGTGAGGAATGCTTAGGGACCGAAAATTATCATCTGTAGTACAAGAAGAATCTTGTGTCCCTATTCAGACCTTGGGGGCCCATTGTTCAGAATTTGTAAATGAACTTAAGTTCAGCAATCTCACATTGAAACTTCTCTGTTTGAGGACTACCTCTCTTAGTCAGCAATGGAATGTCCTTGAAGATTAAAATGTTCTCCCACTGGTTTTTGAGTGCTGTAATTTTTGATTTCAGATTTATGCGTATTTATTATTTTGCATAGGGGCTGACCTGTTTGTCTGCTGCAGAGAGTGAAAGGGCATTGGTGACATTTGATGGCATATATAACATTGGGAGATGAACAAGTGAATGAACTTGAGACAGTATGGCTGATGCTGTTAGTTCCAATGATTGTGTTGTCAGAGTGAATACAGGGATAGAATTGGCATTTTGGTTTATTGCAGGCCCTGGTCCCAGAGTCCATGTCCATGTTTGGAAGGGCATTGTTGTGTGTGAGAAGTTGTTTAAGGTTAGGAGGCTGTGGGAAAGAAAAGGTTTGCCTCCCAATGCCTGTGAGCAAGGAGTCTCACAGTGCATACCTGAGGCTGCAGGTACTGTGTCGCGGCGGGGAGAGGAGCAGCAGTTGTGCAGCTGGGAAACCTCCTAAGGGGCTTTTCGGTGGCATGTGCAGCCAAGGGAAATAGAAAAACAACAATAGAAGGGAGAGGGTGAGGTGCGGCAGTGGCGGTGTAGGGCCGCCGCCGTGCAGCCCAAGGCCAGGTAGGGACATGAGATTCATCAGGGCTACTTCCAGGGAGGGGCGTCGTTTCAGGGGGGCAGGGCACAGATTGGGGATGGGAGGGACAGGCTGTGATGTGGTATGGGCCCCTCAGTGAGAGGAGTGCAGGGGGAAGGGTGGGGCCTGCGAGGAAGGGGGGAGAAGAGGGCAAGAGAGGAAGGGCAGGAGATCTCCCAAAGGGGCTGAGAGAGTGTCAGTTAAGGGTCTGTGGGCTCAGCGAATTGGAGCGAGGTATCGGAAGGGCCACCTAGAAGCACCCCAAGTTGCACCCAACCATCATTCTCTCCCTTGACATGACCTCCAAGGTGGGCCAAGGCCGGCAGCGACACCCCTCCAGTCGCCAGAAGTGGGGTGTCTATTGGCATCCTTGCCATACGGGGGGACGGCCCCATCCGCGGCTGTGGGTGGTCGGAGTCTGGGGGCCCCAGGGGGGAGGTGGGGCCCCCTCATGGCACAGGGTAGGTTTTGCAAGACCCCTAGTACTCCTGCCTGCCGCTCCGCGATGGTGCGGGTCATCTCCAGCATCGTCGACAGGTGGCCCCTGGAGGCATTGACACTGACAGCTGAGGTCTCCATCTACCGATCAGTCCAATCGCTCATCTCTCACCACTCCCATCTGGCCTCCAGGCTATCCCTCTCAATGGCTGCCCACATGGAGGAGAAGGTGAGGTGGGTGAGTTGCATCAGTCAGGGCCCACAGGCGCAAGGCCCAGGGGACGGCCCCTCTGCCACCTCCTCGGCCTCGGGGACGGCGTCCACCCTGGGGAGGTCGTTCGGAGGCTCATGGAGGGGCAGTGGCCGGGGGCGGCCTCACCCACCCTGCTCTTCTCCCGATGAGCTTCCTGAGGTCTTTGGCATTGGGCGCCGGTCATCAGGCAGGCCACAAGACCTCAGAATCTCCATGGACTCATGAATCGAATTACTGGAGTCACCTTGGCACTCCTCAGGGGGCAACTCGCAGCCACGCTGGATGACAGCAGAGGCAGTGGTCATGGCCAAGGGAGGCAGACTTGCAGAGAGGGGCACACCATAAATTCCAGGCTGACCCACCGGCCATCTCCCATCCTCCTCTGGCAGCCCCCAGCCCACACCTGCGCTCTCCATCCCAACCCGGCTTGTCTCGCAGGGATGGCTGATGTCCGGGTTCACCTCCAGCGGCTCCTCCTGGGTGGTGGCATGGATATTGAGGGGGCCACACTCCAGGGTCCCAGACATCACTGCAGGGTTCTCGTGTGAGCATCCAGCGCTGTGATCCTGGCTACTAGGCGCCCCATCTTGGGTGCTTGGGCCCGGGGCAGCCCAGCTGCCCTGGGAGTCGGTGCTGGCCAGGCTTCCAGGTGACGGTGGAGTGTTTAGGGCTTCCTGTTGGAAGTTGCATGCTGCAAGGCATTCAGAGGGAGGTGGAGGGGGCTCCAGGGCTTCCCCTCCCCCAGACACTCACCATGCAGAACTTCAACACCTCTCCCCTCCACCACCGCGGCTGGGATGAGAGGTGCAATATGGTCTCGGGCCCTTCCAGTCCTGTGGCCAGGGCCTGCTCAAAGGGCAACCCCTGCACCACCAAACGCCGCACCCATTTCTTGGCATGCCCATAGGAGTCATTCCACTGCTTCAAACATGAGGGTCCCATCCTGGTCGTTTGGCCCAGGGCAGACGCTTTTTGGGCCACATCCTCCCAGAACTCACAGCGTCGTGCCTGTGTCAGCATCTGCCTAACTGGGGGGATGGCGACCGACACATTTTCCGCCACTATTCCAAACAGAAGCACCTTCTCGGTGTCTGTCCAGTTGGGCTGGCACAAGGGAGTCCGGCTAGCCTCCCCACTCTCTGCCATGTTCCTTGGCTGCCCTGCACAAAGGGAGGGGGCGCCTGGGAGCGCAAGAGATAAGGGCTGCTTGGCAGCCGGGGTGACCTTGGTGCCTCACAGCTGCGGAGCACAGGGGAGATGGCCGAGGCCAGACTTCATTGTCTGGGAATGCATTCTAGGGTGCCTCGTCTCGACACATGAGCTAGCCCAGGCCAAAGTGGCCCCAGGGAGCCTCAATGGCGGCCAGGCAGGATGCGCCTGCTGACCCCTTCCTCTCCCGCCTGTGTCTCATCTTCCTGATCCCAACTGTGCTGGCTAGCTGCCAACTTCCAGGTATCAGCACACAGAGTCTCTGAATTACAGGTGCAAGCAGCGGGGAGAGTTTAGAGCAGTGTCAGAAATTTGGTCCATTCGTCAAAGCCATAAATCAGAGTCCAGTACTTGCCAAATCAGCGTCACACTTCGTTGTCCAGATAGTCAGTCCAAGGTCAAGGGTCAGGGAGAGTCGGAGGTCCAAGTAACCAGTCTCAGGTCATGGAGAGTTGTTCAGGTGTAGGAGGCAGCACGTTACCCAGGTATGCACTGTGTTGCTTCCTCGTCTCTGGGCTGTTCAGCTGCGGCTTTTCTGGCATATTGATTCCACGTCTGTCCTCCTCCTGTGAGGTCTCGCTGTTCTGCTGCTTTTCCAGCACATGCCGGTAGGCTTCCAGCCGGGCACTATGTCTTTTAGCCACCAGTGCCTTTCTCTGCTGTTGTCTTCACCAGTCAGCCTTTGATGCTGTCTCAGTAGCTTGAGGGCTCACAGCTGGGCCACTGTGTTCAGGCTCTGAGCAGGATGGGGGTGGTTCTGCCATGACTTCTGACTGTAAGTCCTGTGCATGCTCTGGAGAGCCACCAGCTTCAGGGAGGGATCAGAGGTGGTCTCGGCGAGGGGTTTGGTGGAGGCTCTCGCTAGAGCAAGGGCAGTTGTGCGCTTCCACTGCTCCACTTGGCTCTTGCTGAATCATGAAGCAGTGTTGTGCCCATGGGCCAGTTAAAGGAGTCCACCTGCTGTCATTCTTGGGGTTCCCAATCAGCAGAAGGGCTGTAAGCATGTCTTCTCTGTTTTATGACTTGTTAATTGCTTTTCTGTGAATTACCAGAGAGATTTCAATAAAACTGGTTTTCTGCACCATTTGTGTGTTTATTTTCTCCAAATCCCTTAGTAGAAAAAAACCTTTTGCCTCTTGGCAACACAGTCCCTTTCCTGCAACAACACAACCCTATCTTCTCTAGGACTTGTTCACTCAACTGAAGCCAGAGCTATAAAGATTTCCAAAATGATTCTCCCAAGTTTTCCTTCTTTTCGTTTATTTAATTTTTTTTTGGGGGGGGGTATAGAAAAATCATGGTTCTTCAAAAATATGTGTATTCTGTCCTTTAATTTTATGACTAACTCTCATATATTAGAATTTAGCACTGCCTCACCTGGAACATGTTCTCAATTTTAGAGTTCAATTCTGGAACATAGGAAGTAACAATTCTTTGTCTTTGTTGTATTAATATTAGCTTTCACTTTCTGATGCCTTATTTATTATTTTTGTTAACCATAATGGGGGCTTAAGCAAGAAAAACAAAATGATGCTGGAATGTAGAAACTATGTAGGAGATGCATGTTCACATGAAAGGAACATCACCTGCATCAGATGGTAGTAGAGGGCTTATCAAGTGCCCTGCTTCCAGCAGGCCATCTCCTGATACTGCACTGTCATCATTACCAATGATGTTCATAGTGGGAGAAAAAGTGGGGGGAGATGACTTGTGACACTGAAGTGATGTAACTTACAGTCTAGGAATCCTCCTGATCTCTATGGTTATTACCAGATTATTGGTGGTTTTACTAGAGCATCATCTGGAAGCAGGGTTGCCAACTCTGGATTGGAAAATTCCTGGAGATTTGGGGATGGTGCCTGGGGAAAGTGAAGTTTGGGAAGGGACGTAGGGATCTCATTCCTCTGGTGGGGGATAATCTTCCACCCCATCCCACTCTCATTGCCTGCCACTGCATCACTTCCATTTAAAAAAGAGGTGACCTATAGCTACTTGTGCCACTTCTAGTTTTTTTTACCAGAAATGATGTGACACTGCAGCCATATCCCATATCTCCACCCTCCCACTGGTTTTAAGGCATTTCCTGGCAACTCTAGAGGGAAGGAAACTCAGCAGATGTAATTCCACAGAGTCCACCCTCTAAAATTGCCATTTCCTCCCAGGGAACTGAGCTCTGTAGTCCAGAGATCAGTTGTAATTCTGGAAGAACTCCAGACCACCACCTCAGAAGGCTGGCAACCCTATCCACTTCCAGGTTAGATGCAAACAACCACCAAAAACCAAAACACTGCAAACAAGCACCAAAATTTCAAATAGAATTTACAGCTCTGTAACAGCTTCTGAGACCAGAGTTTGGTGACTTATTCTGAATTAGGAGCATAATAACCTTCAAACTGTGTGCAAACCTCCCCCCCACCCTGCCAAAGAAAACCTTTTAACGATTCAGATCAAGGGTCTTTGGGAGTCTACCATTTCTACCTGAGCAAGTTGATCTAAATTCTGCCTCTTCCTTCACAAATGCTGAGAACAATTGTTCTGGGGTGAGTTTTTAGCAGTTGCTATTACTTTGAGTAAATAATCTCGGTAATTATTTCCGCACATCTAAGTAGTGAATGAACTTTTCCCATCTCAATTTGGGTTGAGTCCAGAAATTATGAACAAAAGTGGAGATGATCTAGAACGACGACGACCACAACCACAGAATTCCTTTGAGAGCCCCTCCCCCCAACCTTGGTTTTTTGTGGGTTTTTTGGTTATTTTACTTGGTGGTAATAACTTTCTCTGCTCTCTGACCATTCCCCTTGACAACAGCAGAGCCTCTGTTTCTTTTTCTCTATCTCTGGTCTGTGAAAGGCAGATACAATTGTGTTCTAGAAGCCAGAAGCACTGGTAGGTGTATGTGGGTGTGTTCTCTTGGATGCTGCACTATTATTAATTTGGCACATTTCTGACTGTTGTTGGAAAACTGTTTCTCAGTTCCTCCCTAACAGGAATTGGTCTCAGAGTTTGGTGACTTGATCCAAATGATCTATGACACAGAATGGTGCTGCATGTGTATTCTTTGCCTTTATTCCCTGAAAGGAAGGCATGAATCACCAAAATGTAAGTTAGAGTAGACATATATTTATGGTTAATGTGTATAATCAATGAAATCATCTGAATTGTAGGGTGGGTTGCTCCTAATAGGTATCCACCCTACGCTGGCTACCAGCGTTTGGACAGCTCCATGTTGGCTCTAAATCTAGCCAGTGGGTTTTAATTCTCCCAGCCTGCACAGAAAACATTGCTGAGAGGTGTAGTTTAGGGGTTTCTGCTAAATATCTTATTAGTATTTTTCGGGGGGGGGGGGGGGTTTACTGAAAAAAATGGTGGCAAATAAAGGGAGCCGATTTTTTTTTGGCATAATTCAGGGCCACTTTGTCCCCACCCTATTTCCCCCCTCCCTCCCTCCTCCCTCCCTCCCTCCTTTACCTGCTGGCTCATTGCACTTTCTGTATGTCTACAATATGTATAAGAATTATCATTTTCTAATGTTGTAGATTTTTACATTAATTTCCCCCAGAGGTGGTTTACTGTTGCTGTCCTCTGCAGTGCCTTCTTTGATGGTCCCCCTTCCAAATATCAGTGCCGCTTAGCTTCTGACACCTGATGAGATCAGGCTATACCATGCTGCCTTGTTTCCCAGTGACCCTAATAGGCATCCATTTTTTTTTGCATTGTAGCTGCATTATAGGAATCACTTACCAAAGCCAATTTTACACAAAGCCAGCACTCCATTTAGACAAAGTCAGCACTCCTATCCATTCCCTTGGCACTCAATCAATAATTCAGTTGTCCCCATTAAATCAACCCTTTTTAAAACCCACATGAGTATGAAAGAAGGCTTCAGGAAAACAAGGAAGCTGCTTCCATGTTGCATGGTTCCCAGTAGATTAAATATCAATATGTGAGCAAATTGTTGGGGAGGGGGGAAAGCCCATGAACATATGCTACAAAGAGTACAAAATGCATGTGTCTTCTGATATAACAATCTGGATTAAAGAGAGCAAGAAAATGTTACTGCTTCATACACCTGGTGTTTGATAGTACAATAGCTGACTGTCTCCAGTGACTTCTGCATGACTGGAGGATGCACGGAACCGTGCAGACTTAAAACCTATCATTTAGCACAGCAGGGTTATTTGCAGGGGGGAAATAGCCAGATGTTTGTTTTTGTTTGTTTGTTCTACTAGGAGGCAGTTAAAAGCACACACTCACATGCAAACAAAATACTGGCACTTGCCTTACTCTCTTGGCAGATCTCTGCATGTACAAATACTGTCTATCCCATGGGGTACTATCAATACTACATGTGTTTCTTTCAATGTTTACGAGCGTTGTCCAGGTTTGCCTTTCTAATTCTAATTCGGAGAGAACTCAAATCTATGTCTGAAAGACATGTTTCGCAGATGCATAATGATCCTGATCTCTCTGTGAATAATGAGCCCATTAATGCACAAAACAGTCACAGTGTTTGTCTGTTGTTGTTTTTTTGAAGAGGTGTACAGCTTTGTGATAGCCTGGGGTAAAAGATTACAATATCCGAGTACTGAGAGTTGGAGTTTTTTCAGTACGTTTGAAAGAAATTGGTTCTAATGATCAGTTTACACATAGGTCATTATGCATAGGCCTATGGTTCATGGTTCTACCCACTTTTGTCTCACACTTTTCAGATCCGAGTTGGACCAAACATGGCATTGAAAACCCAAATTTATTCCATGGTCTGATCAGTGTAACTTTACCCATGAATAGTGTCCTGTGTAAATGTGAATTAGTGGGACAGTGTCTGGCCCAATCCCCCGCTCTCCCCAGCTGTTGTCATCTCATGGTGTTTGGCTGTTGTTGCCTTGGGTGAATGTATGCCGACCGCCCCTTTTTCGTCTGCATTTTCTCATTTTCTCATTTTTTTTATTATATTGTCAATATACTGCTGAGCCATTAATCCGAACACACAAATCTCCAAACTAAATCATCTTTCATATTTCACCCCCAAAGGTTAGTTTGAAGGAAGTTTGCCCCTCCCCTGAGTACTGGATGGATGTGATTCCAGCGTCTGTTATTCACAAGCTGGCACACCACTCCCTTGCAGGTGATCCTTTAATTTGATTTTGTCCCAGCGGGTGCCTTTTTGTTATATATTGCCATCAGGGCTGAATAGAGCAGAGCACAGAATCACAGTCTGGACAAAAAAATATCTGAGTAATGCAACCTTCAAGATCGTACAAACCCTAAGTGAAACTGTTCGGGTTGTTTTGTTGTTGCCATTCTATACCCTTAATTCAAGGTTGGTGGTGGAGTGAGTTGTGCTTCCAAAATGCTGATTTATCAAAAAAAAACAATCTTTTTGATTAAAGGGGGGGGGAAATGGCACTAATGTGGTGGTGAGATTTTGGCGAATAGAAATGCTGGGTGGGGGCGGAGCCATACTCGGTCTTTGTCCTGTCCCTCTCCCAGTCTCTGCTGCACTCCCTCGGGGCCGGGTGAGGTGGAGCCATTCTCCATCCTCCTTTGCCTTTCCTCTAGGTTGGACTACTACTTCCTGCCCAGCTTCACTAGGCAAACTGGCTTATTTAGAGTCAAAACTGCTCTCCATGGCATTAATCTAGCTATTAGTTTTACCAACCACCAGGTGGGACCTGGAGTTCTCCCAGAATTACAACTGATCTCTAGATTACAGATAGTTCCTCTGGAGAAAATGGAAGGTTTGGAAGGCAGACTCTATGCTATAACATTGATTCCAGGTGAAATCCCTCCCCACAGCCGCTGCCCCCAAATCTCCAGGAATTTCCAAGCCAGAGTTGGCAACCCTACTAGCTACCCAACTCCAAGATAACAGAGTAACACATCTCTCCCAATTTTACCACAGGGCTGTTTTCAGGTCAGCACTGCCCCCTAACAGCAGTCTATATTTCATAGATTTATATCTTACTATTTTTCCTTGATGGAACTGAAGATGACACATAGGGATCTCACAAGGTCTCCTGTACAGGTACCGACTAACCCCGGACCTTCTTAGCTTTAGGAGAATGTCAGCACTGTGTGCCTTCAAGCCATATTCTATTTAACTAGCTTGTTTGGATTCCTGATAGTTTAACTCACCTCAGCTCATTTTAAAATTATCTCACTGTTTATACGTATTGTTAAAGAATTCTCAGGGGGGGAAAAGAAACCTTATTTTTTCCTAAGGGTTCTCTGCCGACTGTTTCAATTGCCTCTCCAAATTTCATCTGTCCACTAAAGTACAGTTCAGAGAGCAAAATCTCCAGAGGGCTTCCTTAGCCTTACCCGCAGATCTATATAGTCTTAACAACTACCCTTTGGGAACATTTGCCCAGCTCTCATAGAGCTGTGATTTGTGTATATGGCTTTAAAGGGGAAAAAATAGATTTAAACAAAAACTGACAGTTTGTTCATGTGCGTACAAAGTCGCCTTAACACTTACAGTTTTGCTTTACATTCTGAATAGGGTTGTGCATATCGATAAACCCAAACCAAAAATAAACCTTAAATTAGCCATTTTGGTAAATTTCAGGATTTGGGTTTACCGGATACCAAAACCTGGGGATAAAGCTGAAGCCAAACAGATGATTCATATAAATATTAATAATAAATATTCAGCTTTTCCGGTTCATCTATTCACCTTTGCTCAGAGGCATGGCTCTGTGCTTTCTTCCCTTTTTCTTTTCTTTTTTCTTTTTGACTGGTTTTGTTAGGGCCCCATAGAGTTATTTAAAAGATGGGGTTCACCCAATCCCATCCGGAGGGATATACCCTCCAACTAAAAGAGCCGGCTTCAACAGCTACCCACCAGGCTTCCGAAGGAGATTTCTTCATTCACATGGATGAGCAATTTCCTTCAGACAGCCCCCATAGTCATGACTTCAGCCGGCTCTGATATCACCACCACCACCCCATGAAAACCTGCTTTCCAAAAGAAGGTTGCCCTGAGTAGAGGCTTCATTTTCCCACACTGTGACCGTCCCTTGAAATCAGATTTTTCACGACCACAATAAAGGACTGTTCACAGGATGTCATTTGCCACCAAAAGGAATGTTTTCTGTGCCTTATTTCTCTTGCATTTAAGCCTTTATCCTCCATTTGGAAGCTCGTTTGCATGGACATCATGCAAAGTGACCCAGAAACGAAGGCAGACCCCAGACTTTGAGGTGCCACTTTTGAACCTGAAAACCAATGGGAAAAATTGGGGGACTCAACCTCCAAAAATGCCCCCCCAGGAGCTTTGAAAAAAATCCCCATAGATTATAATGGGGAAACCCGAAATAAGCCGAATACTGAAATTTACTGGTATGGGTATTCGGCTTATTTCGGGTTTACTTAATAAATTGGGCCTATTAAACCCAAATCCAAAATTTACTGGGAGGAAAAATTTTTTTGCACAATCCTAATTCTGAGATAAAGGAAGTTTTTGAGGAAATGTCACTTGATTCATAATACAACCACGCATTATAACCTCAGCAGACTTGTACTCCAAACCAAAGAATTACAAACTTTGGTGACATCGCCTCAGATCTGGGTTTTTGCCTGATGCTTCATCAGTTCTTCTTGAAACCTTGCCTCATGAGCCCTAGCTGTTAGATTTGTCATTTTAAAAAGTGAGTAGACTCCATCCTTGCTAGTTTGTTGAGTCATTGTCCTCCTTCAAACCTGCTGAAGAAAGATGTCTGTCATTCTAGGACCATGATTAGTCCTATAGGAGTGTGCGTCTGAGTAAAGCGCATACATGAATTTGCAAACTACATTATATCTTCTTCTGGAGCACTACTGCAGGCTTTCAGCACAATAGCAACAAAGAGCTGGCTCACATCAGAACAAAACTGTGACATATGGGAGGTGTTGTACCTAATTTTTCTTTGTTGCTATTGTTCATTCAGAACTATGCTTTCCATTTAAAATGCCTTTGTATCACATTGAGTTTTAAAGGGCTTTTTACTTATTTTTTTTAAAAAACTGAGTTTATGCTGCTGGAGAGATTTTATTTTCCCATTAGGAAACTAAAATGTCAGGAAGACCTAACCAGACCCCAGAGCTCTTTCAAAAGAAGGAAAATTGAGTTTAGGATTCCCCACAGGATGCTGCTAGCATTTGCACATGGCAAGTATCAGAAATAGACTTTTCTTCTTCTCCCCTGACTCCTTTCCTGAAGAATAGCTGGCACTGCTGTAGATAATTCCGATTGCTTTGCCTGATAAAAGATTGTAGCTGGCACATGTTCAGTACTGAGGTTTGTGCGTGAATGTGTTTGTGTGTGTGCATAATAAAATGTTGATAAAGGATCTATTACAAATATTCTTATTTGGTTTTTTGTGACAGCAAAGTGCTAAAAAAATCTCTGATGGGTAATTAATATATAGATTTGACTCACAGGGTAACCAACTGGAAATCAATAATTCAGAGTGATTACAACATCTATAACATCTTGTCACCACTCAGGTTTGATTTATATAAAGCTAGGTAATATTTGAACACACAGGATCTAAGAGTCTCTACACATAACTGCACAGTTCAGGAGCTCAGAGCTAAAAGCCCAAGAACTTCTCTCTCCCTCCAAGAAGACTCCTGTCAGCTCACCAGACTCCACCCACTGCCTGCAGGCATTGGCTGACAGAGTTCCTCAGTCTCAAAGTTTACTTTTAACCCTGTATCCATCACAACCTCACCTAGAGTATTGTGTTCGGTTTGGGGCACCACAATTTAAGAAGGATGTAGACAAGCTGTCCTGAGGAGGGCAATGGAGATGGTGAGGTGTCTGGAAACCAAGTCCTATGAGGAAAGGTTGAAAAAAGCTAGTACGATTAGCCTGGAGAGGAGACGACTGAGAGGTGATATGATAACCATCTTCAAGTATTTGAAGGGCTGTCATATAGAGGATGATGCGGAGTTGTTTTCGGGTGCTCCAGAAAGTTGGACCAGAACCAACTGGTTGAAATTAAATCAAAAGAGTTTCCGACTAAACATTAGGAAGAACTTTCTAACCGTTAGAGCGGTTCCTCAGTGGAACAGGCTTCCTCTGGAGGTGGTAAGCTCTCCTTCCCTGGAGGATTTTAAGCAGAGGCTAGATGGCCATCTGACAGCAATGCTGATTCTATGACCATAAGCAGATCATGACAGGGAGGACAGGAAGGTTTGCATCAGTGTTTGGCTTTGGTGGCCCTTTCTTGCATGTCCAGGGTAGTGCCAATTACCATTTTGGGGTCAGGAAGCAATTTTCATCCAGGCCAGATTGGCTAGGGATCCTGGAGGGTTTTTTTTGCCATCTTTTGGCCATTGAGTAGTTGTCACTGGGGGTTTGGGGGGGGGAGTAGTTATGAATTTCCTGCATTGTGCAGAGGGTTGGAGTAAATGAGCCTGGTGGTCCCTTCCAACTCTTTGATTCAGGTGAACAAGCAGCTGCCATGAATAGGTGGACTGTTGCTGCTTTTTCTATCATTTCTCACTTGAGCTGATGAGTGAAGAATGCACCTGTTGCCTGGGAAGGGAGGAAAAGGATAAGTCGGTGGCGAGAGAGAGAGAGAGAGAGAGAGAGAGAGAGAGAGAGAGAGAGAGAGAGAGAGAGAGAGAGAGAGAGAGAGAGAGAGAGAGAGAGAGAGAGAGAGGTTGTGATTGCTTCTGCTGCAGATCAACATAAAAAATAATTAAAAGAAGGCTTACAAAATGGTGATATGTGTGCAGGTGACTTATTATTATAATGTCGTGTAGTATAGTATAGGTATACCCAACATTGCACATGTAGAGTTCATATAGCAAGCCTGTAGTAGTTGTTGTGCATACACAAGAAGTAAGTAACAAAGGTGTAGCTAGTGCTTTGGTGGGGACGGGTGGTTGAAAGTGAGAAAGGAAACACTACACATTGACCACTTTTAACTGATGCAGTTTAGGGGTATGATGCATATCTGATACTTACCCAGCCCTTGCCCCTCATTAACACATGAAGCTGCCTTATCAGGGCATGAGTTCAGCACTGTTTACTCTGATTGGCATGGCCCAGTGTACATGCCAGCACCTTATAACAGTTACATTACTCTAAACACATTGACTTGAATAGACTTAGAAGGGTGTAACTCTGCTTAAGATTGCAATGTTATTCTGTACCATCATATACCCCTGCTTTTTTATATGAATATTTCCTGTGTTTCCTGTTGCAACACAATCCAAAACTCAGAGTGTGCTGATGGAACTATGCTAACTATGTGAACTGGCTGACTTTAGTACAACATGGCAATATGAAGTCAGCTACCACTGGGAACTGCAATATAGCAATTTAACTCCAGCCTTTGAAAATCACTTTTTAAAGACCATTCTTTTCTTAAATGTTAACGTTTGGGATGAAAGGTTCACAGGGCCTCCTGTTTGTCTTTGCCTATTCAAGCTTGCCACCCAAAGGCACACTGTTACCAAAGCTCACAAAACATTTAATTTCATCTGTTTGTGCTAGTTTGGAAGCATAAAGGTTCGAGATCATTTCTTTTATGTGTGATCTTTCCCATCAAAGCTGTGTTAGAAGAACTTGTTAGAAGAACTAAGTCTGACATCTTAATATGTTACTTTCACATTTTTTTCTTTTAAAAAGTTTCCCTGAAAATAAAATTTGGGATAATTAGAACAGGATCTTGTACAGATGCATGCAGATATATGCTAACAATCTGCTCTGAGTAGAAATAAACCAAAACACATCTTTTAATTTCAGGAGAATTGTTAGCCCTCTGCAGATGTTACATTGGTATGCTGTTCATGCAGAGCAGGAGCCTGCTAGCCATGTGTTATGGGAGTGTGGTTTTTGCAATCACTATAGTATGTGAATAGGGCAACACTTGGATTTTCCTTTCCTTTGCTTTCTCCCTTAGAAGCTCCTTGATTTATAAATTTTGAGCAGCACAATTCTAAATCTATTATTTAAGGAATATAAGGACTGAATCTTGGGTCTTCGGTGCAGCTATTCACATGATAAAATGATCCCATGAATCTCACTCCTGTAATATGCAGCTGGCAGGCTTCCTAGGCTCGTATCCAGCAACAGATGTATATAAATGACATCAAAATAACATCAAAAGAAACAAAGGAATTAGTGGTTACAGCAATAAATATGTGGGGCACTGATACCAATGGCAAGACATAGGATCAAAAAGAAGCAAAAGTGATCATAGTGCCTTAACCCCAGAAGTGAAGATTTCCAGGTCTGGTGGCTAGAAAAATCAGTGTGGCATCTTGCTATGATTATTTTTTTTCCCTGATGGCAGCAGTGCAGACACCTGTAAATCAAACTTAGGTCACATTGACGCTTGTGGAACTTTAAGTTCAATCATGGAATCCTGAAGTCTTGAGTTCAAATGGCACTTCAGCCTTGAACTTACAAAGTAGCTATAGGCAAGACATGTCCCCCCCCCTCTCTCTCATCTTCCACATGCATCACAGGATGAAAACAAATGACCTATCTGGTTGGTTGTTGCAAGGATCGCTTGCAGTGTCTCATGTAGGGTAAGGGAGTGTTCCTGTTCCCACCATTGAGTGCCACTGAAAGGGGAGGCGGGTGTGGTGTCCTTGTCAGAGAGCATCAGAGGGTGGCAATATTGGTTCCAGGGCCATTACTGCAGCACTGTGCAGGTACACCAATGCAGAATGAATAGCAGAACTTGGGGCTGGCAACTGTTGTCATCAGCACCTGTGTCCATGCTAGGGATGTGCACCATCAGGTGGTTTGGGGGGATTTGAGCCAAGAACTTGCTTTCTCCTTAGCATGTGCATATGTGAACCTTTAGGGGATATGCTAACCTCCTAACACCTGAAGTTATGACTTGGATTAAAAGTGTGAGGCCTCTCTCGACCACCGTGGCCTGGGAGTCAAATGGAGAACATGGATTGCTCTTTTGGAGTAATCAGGAATCTAAAAGGGAAGAGTCATCAAGGACATGAACCAAACTACACCCCCCCCCCCAAAGCCAAATACCCATATCAGTAATTTGGGAGGGGTTTTTTTTTTGGCTTTTCCCCACATATCTGAAAATTTTCCATTCCATTAAAGTCTATGGAGAATTTTTTCAGGGCCTTGGGGGGCTGATTTTCATGGTAGAGGCACCAAATTTGCAGCATAACTGCAGGACTGTCCTTAGAAGAACCCAAACGTTTGGTGAAGTTTGGGTCAGGGGGTCTAATTCTATGAGCCCTCAAATGGGATGCCCCCATCTATCCAATGGAGTTTTCAATTGTTTCCAATGGAAGATAGAGTTGGGATTTTTTGTTTTTAATCCCCCCTCCATGCCCTTTATTGGAGGCCATGGAAAAGCTGGAAAGCCAGAAAAAACACATTTTTTCGACTTTTCGGATTTCAGCTTTTTGGCTTCATCCAAATAGCTGGGGTGGGGGAGTGTCCGCAAAAAAAAGCCAAAACTGCATTTTTCAGTTTGGCATAACTGAATGCACACCCCTAGTCCATGCTGCATTCTATTATGCTTCCAGTGGCTACAACCCGAATGATGTTGCACCCGAGCCCCCAGGATCTTCACCACTGCCTCCTGACAGCCTCCAGTAAGGGCATCACTCATCCCTTCCCCTTCAACAGTGGGACTGGAAATCCCCTCTGCACCCCACATTGAGATGCTGCTGATTGGTTAGAAAATGTATGTGAAGCTCTCTGAATTTTCTAAGGCTTTACATAAATACATAGTATTCTGATCATTGTATATTTGGGGAGCGTTCTCTGTTGGAGCCTGTTTTGTTGCTTCTTGCCTTGGTTTGTTAATTCAAGAAGTTCTATAATAGACACATGTTATGAAGTCCACTGGTACTGCTGACCTCAATCCTCTCAAGCAGTGTTCCTCAGTGTTATTCTTTATTTCTACTCTGCATAGGTGGCCTCAGGTAGAGCCACTCTTGAGTTGCATTCACAACTGCTACTCACGGTGATTTCCTTTTACCCATTTTATCTAATTAATGGATATGTTTCTCAAAAAAGGTATTAATGGATGTTTCTTTTAAAAGTGCAGTGCAGTTGTATAATGCAGATACATTTCACACTTAGAACTCTTGATAAATGGTAGTTTTGAGCATTCGTAACAGGCAACCCAATAACAACATGGGATGATCGAAGGTTGCCCATCATTTTGACATCAAATAATGAATGGCGAAGATTTCCAAATAATATGCAGGTGTATACTATTTGGACACTCATAGAATATTAATATCCAAATTTTCAAATGGTAGTTTTGAGGAGCACTTTGTGGGAACACATTTATTTCAGCTCCACTATCACATCAATTTCTGGGCTGATTTTAACAAAACCTTTAGCAAAGTCTCTGCAGAAAACTAATGATTTTAGGCACCTGCAAAAGATGATACACAAATGTTACTTCCATGGTCCTTGATTTCTTCTATAGAGTAGCCAATTCTCTTTTAAACTATACCAGTTTAATTACTACCGTTTAGTATTCACATAAGCCCAGAAAAGAAGGCAATTTCCTGTGAACACAAACATCATATTGTTATAGATGAAACAGCTGTAAGAAAGAACCATGCTAATCACATTATATGATATTACCATTTGTACAATTCTTAAATTGCAGGGTAGATTATTCTAAGTGCAATTTTTTTGCACTAAGCAGATAAGACATATGTATTTGGGAGGTGAATGGAAAGTTTGTTTTAGCTTATAGCTAGATAAGACATCAGTATTTGGGCTAAAACCAGCAATTCAATCCAAAGCTTTGTAGGATTCTATTATCCACAGAGACCTTTCTTTGGGGAGGGGCTGTGGCTCAGTGGTAGAGCATCTGCTAGGCACGCAGAAGGTCCCATGCTCCATCTCCAGCTAACAGGATCAGGTGGTATGTGATGTGAATGACCTCCTCCTGAGAAACTGGAGATCCACAGCCATCTGACTAGACAATACTGACTCTGATGGACTAATGCTAAAATTCGGTATAAGGCAGCTTCATCTGCTGCTCCATTCACTGCAAGGAAGGAAAAAGCTTTGAGCGCATAGTCCAATTATGAATGAAGTGTGTCTCCTGATAGATAAAAGAATAGGACAGCATTTATGGGGAAGGATTGTAGCTCAGTGGTACAGCATTGGCTTTGTGTGCAAAAGATCCTATGTTCAGTTCTTGCTATCTTTAATAAAAATGATTAGGTAGTGGGTGATGTGAAAGACATTGCCAGTCAGACACTGCCTAGGATACTGGAAAGCCACTGTCTGTCGGGAGCAGGCCATGAAGCCAGTTCATGGTTGCGCTCCCAGGTGTTGTTTTGCAGTTCTCTCCAAGGCCAGTCCGTGCCCCGTGTTTAGACTTCATAGAGTCCTTCATAGATTCCTTCAGTGTGGGAATTGCCAAGTACTCCTTCCTGCCTCTGGGAAGGGGGTTGCCTGGGTTACTGGTTATCTCCTTTTGCCTTTCTATATATGCCATGCGCCTTGCCTTAGCCCCTTACTAGTATCATTCTGAATATAGTTTCTGTAACCTGTCGATTCTACCCAATAAAGCTGCTTTCGTGGATTTGCCGTCTGCTGAATTCTGTTTGAGGGATGGAGCGCAGGGCTAGAGTTCACACTGTCAATCAGAGTAGACAATACTGGCCTTGACAGACCAATAGTCTGGCCCAGTATAAGGCAGCTTCCGACTTTTCATATTTTTTCCTAGTTCATTGTATCCTGAATATCTACTTCTGACTGGCTCTCCATTACTTAAATATACATCAAAAGAAATACGGTGGATAGAATCCCCATCTTTTTTACTAGTATTTAATCACAGATTGTTTACACTCACATACAATCATACATTCAGTAATATTGGCTATATAACAAGCTATAATCTCTGGTTGCTACAAAATGTTGTGACTCTTTGGCAAGTTATAGCTAGCTCACTGAAAGATATTTGTCCTTGAATACTCTTCTGTCTGTAAAAAGCCTGCTGTGAATAAGCACATTTGCAGATGATATTTCTCAAGTTAGTCCCCATGAATTCACTGAATCGACCAAGAGCCTCTATCACTATTTTTCTAAACATTTGCTTTTGATGTAGAACAATAGTCACTGGGGAAAAGTTTATAGTATGCAAATTATGAGGGGAAACTGTCTAACAGAGCAAGGAATAAGTTTAATAAATCAAACCCAGACAGCTCCAACTATAAGCTAGTTTTATTTCATAATACAAAAGGAGGCAAACTCTTCCAGAATCACCCTTCCCTTCCTAATCTTTTTGGAATGATCCCCCCCATGTGACACACAGTGGGCCTGAATCAGCTGTAAACCTGCTTTGTTCCATGCAACTAGTCAGGATGATGATTCTGATCTGCATTGCACACATTCATCCAGTTCTGTTGATAGCAGATGAGTGTTGCAATATGCACCAGCATCTGGATGCATCTGTTGCACTTGGGTGGCTATGAAGTGAGAAAAGTTTTTGACTGGCAAAATAAAAGCCTCCCTGGGTTGAATAATGTAGCATCACTGGACTGAGAAAGAGAATGTAAGCTGAGAGGAAGATGAGAAATGGGATCTCTTTTCCTTCTGCTATTTCCTTAGCTCACTCAGCAGCAAAACAATTCTTAATTTTGACTGGTCCCTTGTTCCTCCTATTTTCCTTGTCAAATCAGTTTGTATCCATACACAAAAATAAGAAAGCAAGACACAAATGTTATAGAGAACTAACTGGGCACAAAGTTTTTAAATTTGATAAATTGTAATGGGGGGAAACTTTGTTTAGAAGAAGAAGAGTTGGTTTTTATACCCTGTTTTCCCCCCTCTATCCCAAGGAGTCTCAAAGTGGTTTACAATCACCTTCCCCCCCACACACAATAGGTACCTTGTGAGGTAGGTGGGGCTGAGACAGTTCTGAGAGAACTATGACTAGCCCAAGATCACCTAACAGGCTTCATGTGAAGGAGTGGGGAATCAAACCTGGTTTTCCAGATTAGAGTCCACCGCTCATATGGAGGAGCAACGGAAAAAACCCTTCTAAGTCAATTTAAATCAATGGACCTAATACTTCTGTAAAGCTACTTCTGGCTGATCATAGGCGCAGCTGAACTGTGCTGAGGAAGGCCACTCCAAATCACCTCCACCCCTGAGCTCTTCAGCCAGTCAGGTGTCAATATGGTGCCTGTCTGAGCTTTCACCAAACCCGGTGGCTCAGAAAGGCTGGTCTGAGAAAGCCTTCATCCTCAGGATGCTCACCAAGGTTGCTGATCCTATACTCTCCCTTCTTACCAGCACTGTTTCCACCAGTTGTGGCCTATTTAATGGAAATAATCAGCATAACACCTCAACCTTTTTTATTCCTCTAGTACATTGTAGGTTGGGGGGAAATCATGGTTGATTTTGGTCAAAAGAGGGGAAAAGAATCCTCCTTAGCCCCTCAACATCCAGTTAATCCTACATTGTAAAATGACAGGGAAGATGGGCAACAAATATAGAATATATCTTTAGGCTCTTAATAATACTGGAACGTACCTGCCTCCTGTTTTCCAACATATATGCAGTGCCCCTTCTTCTCCCACCCTACAGGGGGAGGAAAAGAGTGTGCTAATTCACGATTGATTAGCAGCTGACCAAATTATTTCTCCAAGTGATTTTGTGCTGTTCCTGTTTGGATGACGAACACTCTTCGAAAATGGAACATTGTTTTGGTGAGTGAAACAAAACTAAACTAGCTCCAAATCTAAAGGGTATTACTTTCAGAAGAAGCATTCAAGCGATTAATAAAGGGTCGAACAAGGGTGGTTATGGGGTGATACTGAACCCAGAACTGCTTATCCTCCGCACATTGTCCACTTGCAAAGTCAATTATATTGGAGTTCTCTAGAGAGAGTGTTTAATACAGATAACTACATTTCTTGTCTCTAAAAGGCTTTTAGCATTGAAAATATGCCCAAAGGTCATGACACAACCATACATCTTATTGTAAATTATCCACTTCTTAAAGTTTCATTCTATCCATTTACTTCTAAGAAGTGATCATGGCAAGCTGTAAGCATACTTCACAATAGACTCTGGAAAAAATAGCTCTGAAACAAATGAATTACAGATATCCACATTGCAGATATTCTGATACAAAACTAAAATTCTCAATTATATTACGCTTTAATCACAATTCATTCTCTCACCTTGTTTGCTCTCTTCAGAGTAAGGACTATTTTTTTATTTTTGAAAATACTGTTCACATGTACATAATCTATTGGTCAGGGATGGTTAACTCTATACTTGGGATCCACCTAGGATTGTCAGCTCTGGGTTGGGAAATACCTGGAGATTTTGGGGGTGGAACCTGAGATGGGCAGAGTTTGGGGAGGGGAGGTATCTCCACAGCATATCATGCAATACTGTCCACCTTCCAAAGTGGCAATTTTCTCCAGGTGAACTGACCTGTGTTGCCTGGAGATCAGTTGTAATAGCAGATCTCCAGCCACCACCTGGAGGTTGGCAAGCCTAGATCCACCTCATCTCCAGATTAGGTCTAGAAGCTGGCGAGTACCAATATAAAATCAGTAGTAAGTGCTTCACAATTATGGAGCACTCTTGCACAGGCATAGAGAGCATTATGCACAAATATGTACCTCTATATATTACATACAGCATTCAAAAAAAAGATGTAACATTGAAATGTGGAATATATGTTTCTTTCAACCTGAAAAAGTGTCACAAACAAACCTATCAGTTAATCTCTAGCCTTAATTAATCCTCAACTATATATATATTTAGAACTAAATACCTGAAAAAACCTACTTGATATTATGAATAGTTAACATTTTTGTATACAAAAGCTCTGTCTGAACACTGTAATTCCATTCATTTTATTGAAGTTATTTACCTACCGCTGAGATATTATACAACACAAATGAGTGAAAAAAACTATTTTCCTCAAGAAATTTGGTTTTGTTAAAGAAGGTAACATTATGCTTAAGGTTCACTTATATTAGAGAGCTGTACGTAAAAATATAACCAAAAAGGATAAGCATTAAGTAAAAATTTGACCAACTTTCAAAGAGCACCTTATTCTATCCACTCCAATTTTTCTAATTGGAAAGATCTCAGCGACAGCTAACTGTAAATAAGTCAGCCAAATAATACCCTGGTGAAAGGCAAGGGCATAATTCAAACAAATGATTATAAACAAGGAAAATGCAAGAATGGGTCCCAATCATGTAAAACAAAAGTACAACTAAAACTAATATAAAAATATATCATGGAAAATAAAGTTACAATCTAGTATTTTATGTAATCCTTTCAAGTGGGATTACTGTATGCAAAATATGAATCCTGTAGAGATCACATTATATTTAAATCAGTTCACTTGTATTTATGATCCAAAAAATATACCGTGACATTTATATATATTTCCAACGGTCCGAATTCAGTGAAATCAAGGTCGTGTCCTTATCATGTGTTTATGATTGGTCATACAGGACTAGTTGTTTTGCATACATACACCAGGAAACCTCCACGCACACAAAAGTAAATCAGGTTGTGACTGTTAAGTGGTAGAATTCCTTACTTGATATGTCCTTTTGTCCAATAGGTTGCAAAAAGGTTTAATCTATGTAAGGACTAGGAACAGGACGTACTATGTCCACATGAAAAATATCCCGGACTGAGAAATATCCTTCATCCATTGCTCTTTGTTATTGTGTATTTTAATACATTGCATAACATCATCTATATTCTCCATGCACCTTATAGCAGAAATTGGGATCCTGGCAAGTATTTTATGATATGCCAGTGGTTACGAATGGTTTCTTGACATGTCCTCACAGAAGTGTAATAAACTGCAGGCTGAATCCATTGTCCTGTTCCAATGTCTTAATAAAGCTACGTCTGTCTGTTAAATCAGTCATGAAAATCTTCTTGTTTTGCATGATGCTTTTACATCCCTAAGCAATTCACCTCAGTTCTGTTTTATTGCACAAACATTGATTTTATGTCATCTGCCATTGAATAAAGGGTACCCATGTGGTAAGATTTTAAAGACTAGGAATGAAGTCAGTCTAGAGCAATAAGTCTATCATACAAGCTGAAAATAGATGAGTCCCTGTATTAAATCACTAACAGCCCATTCCTGAGCCTTTTGGCATCCGGGGACAGTGTGGCGAAGGCGCAGCCGTAGTGCCTCCAAAGCAGTTTCCTGGCCGGCAAAAGGCTTTAAAAAGCCTTTTAAAAAATTAAAATCAGAAAATGGGGCATTTCCCCTCATTGAAAACAGTGAGGCTGTGCCAGGAAAAACCTGACTCAGCTACACTATTGCTGGAGGGCGTGTTCCAGGGCTGGAAGGGCTTAGAAAGCTGACTAACATCAGCTCCGCCCCAGGAATGCCTCAGGCGCTGCATTTCTCTTCCAGGATTTAGGTCTTGGAGAGACTGTGGCATCGGGGGACCCGCGTGCAGCTCCACGGCACCCAGGCACCAACAGAACTGCCCCCGCCGCCAACGTAAGTGCCTCTTATCATGGAATAAGAGAGCACTTATGCTGGCGGTGGGGTCACACTACCTCCAAAGCACTTTCCGCCCATTTCTTAGGAATGGGCTGTTAGTCCATTACTACAGTTAAGTGTAGCTAAAACCAGGAAATGTATTTCTTTATCAGATGCCAGAATTTTTTGCATGGCATCATCCGTGGCTTGAAAAAAACACACCAAATAGGGTATTTAATACAGAATTTTGGATCATTTGTAAAGAATACATTTCAAGACATTATCATTGAATAAAACTGTATAATAAATGTTTGCAATGTAATCTTGCTTGTTTGTCCATTTTTGTTGCTAATCAAACTTCCAAGAGGCATCAGTCAGGTTCCTATTTCAGTTCCTAAATTTGATTTTACCCCCTTCATTTTTTCCCTTCTGGGCTTTTCCTTTAAACTCCAGTTGTTATATGACTGCCAAATAACATGTCTTTGAAGGCTTCCACCTTAATACTGCTGCCTCAGCACTTTTAACATAAGTTATCCTGTTGGGATACTAGCAGTGCAATCTTAAGTGGGGAGGAGTAAGGGCATATCTCAGAGATGCAACTATATAAGTTGCAGTTCTGCCCCAGTGCCACACCACTGCTATCAGCTGCCATCACAGCCCAGCAGCGGCTGCCTGTCGGTGGGCCAGTTTAGTAGGTCCCAGTGATGTGAGGACCTTGCCCTTCCTCCAGCTGAGACCCCTTAGATAGTAGGGATCCCCTCCTATTTTGGACCATTGGTTTACTAGGCACCTCATTTTACAGCCTAAATGCCAGATGATCTGAAACTTGGGGAGTCTCACAAAAGCACCTGGCTTCAGCCATGTCATTGGACATTCCCAGGAATTAAGAGGAAGGTTGTTACTGAAAGGAAAGCAGAACAAGTACAATCTTCCCCCAGCTCAGTGGCATATCATTCTCAATAATAAAAGACTTCAGTACTGGAGACATCACTCAATATCCTGATATACCCCAGAGATGTCTAACTAGCCCAAGGATGTTGCTGTTTCATTAATTCCTGGTTCCTCTTCTTTCTTTTTCACTCAATCAAGAAGGGCACTGATGTCATTAATTTGCCCTACATCCTGTTTATCCGGTTAAAGCAGAACTGTACACAACAAAAAGATTTCATGACAACCGCAGAAGCGCTGGCTGTCTCTCTTTAAGAAACGAGGATATCCCAATGAGATCATTAACAGGGCACGGGATAGGTCAGAGAGTAAGGAGAGACAGGAGCTGTTTAGACAACAATCTAAGGAAGGATGAACAAGATTTACATGTGTTTTACAATATACACACCTCTCTAGTTCCATCAATACACACCTTTCTAGTTCCATCTAGTTCTAAAATGGCATTGGCATTTAGTTCAGAGCAATCCGGGGTGTGAGGCCAGTTCCTGCATAGGCTTACGTAAAACATCCTCATTGCAAGACAAATTAGTTCACAGCGATTTATGGGGTCCTGTTGCCGACACTAAACCCCACGGCCACCACAAATGTGGAAACTGAGCCGCCTGCAGCCTGTGCCTGGAAGTAAAGGAATTTGAATGTAGGGACACAGGCTTCAAGTTCCAACTGAGGCAATTTACTAATTGTAATACGAAAAGGACCGTATATTGTTTGATCTGTTCTTGCAATAAACTTTATATAGGGTCTAGTGTAAGGGCTGTTAAGAGTAGAATTTTAGAACACCGATCCTGCATCAGAGCCAGAATAATAGACGCCCCACTTGTAGATCATTTTCAGAAAAATAAACACTCAGAAAATGATTTTAGGTATTTTGTGCTATGGCATTTACAAAGTAAGAAATATGACAGAATGGATGCCAAGAGAATGTTACTCCAAAAGGAGGCTTTCTTTATACATCTTTTTGAAACTGTAGATCCAAGAGGACTAAATATGGAGAACGATCTCTCCTGTTTCGTATGAAAACCAATAAAGCAAAGTTACCTTTAATTCTAAATGAAGTAGAAACAATGCTAGCTACACACCGGTTTCCAATTAGGCGCTGCGGGTAGAACAGAAGGACATGATCCAGTAGTAGTCACAGGAAACCCTGGAGGGAGGATGCTGAAAGCACGTATCATGTATAGAGTTTAAGTGGACACTACAATATTGGTAAGGTATATTTTGTTTCCTTTTATTAGCATATGTTATGTACAGTGTTATGTTTTTTTGTAGAGCATTTATTATGTGAAGCACACATTTTTTGGCTTGATGATTCACCGGCATATGGGTTGGATGACCCATTGATCTCCCTGCGGAAAGAAATTCATAATTATGCATATGCTTTGAATACAACTCTGCAAGAGAACTGTAACTATTGAACTTACCTTGTGTTATGAGACCGGATGCAATTTGCAAATGTACATTTAGTACAAGTTTGTGAAAGACTGTAACATTTCAATTACCTTATATTGTGGACCTTGTAATATTTAAGCAGGTGACTGCATGCACACCGATAGTCAGTCACTATATTTGTATTTATTGTAAATTACAGGTATGGATGAATGATAGCATTTTCAAATTGAGTGTGTAGATATATTACTTTGGGTTTATTTTTGGTTGGCTGCTGTGTCGGTTTTCTACATCCCATTTCAGCAGGTCTGTTGCCTCATTCAGACTTTTGTGTCCATGCAGATCTAGCCCACTTCAACCTAACTGAAGTATGTTAATCACGTTGCCTCACCCAGCCTCTTTGTGCCCATGCAGATTTGGCTCACAATAGCCTAATCAGGGTATTTTTCTCAATTTTTCCTGTTGAAATTTGACTTTAAACCAGCCAATGAGATTTAAACTTTTTATCTTGACCCAATCCAAAGCCAGAATGGTTAAACCCCCACCTACTCTGGAGATCTTCTGTCCATAAAAGAAGGACCCCAGACCTAGCAAAAGGTTCCTCAGGTCTCCAGTCCAGATCTTTGCTGGTCAGAACTCTAGTTTCCTTCTGAGAACCTCTGCTGCACTCTACAGGCCTTTTCTCCTTGTTTTTCAGGCTCCTCATTCGGTTCATTTCTGGGTTTACCGAAAAATTCAGGTGCATTATACTCTGTGGAGATTTTTTTTCAAAGCTCCTGTGGGAGCATTTTTGGAGGTAGAGTCCCAAAATTTGCAGCGGGCTGCAAGGGACTCTCCTTAGATGGTCACCAAAATTTGGTGAACTTTGGGACCGGGGGTCCAATTTTATGGGCCCGCAAAGGGGTCATCCCCTGTCCTCCAGGCATTTGCGAGCCAAGCTGTCCATCGGTTTTCAGGATCAGAAGTTCAGCATTGCTGAGGACTGCTGGAAAAAGCAGATTGCCAGGCTGGTGGCGCCTCAAAGTCTGGGGGCGGGCTTCATTTCTGGGGTGCATAGCATGATGCCCATGCAAATTAGCTTCCAACTGAGGGGAAAGGCTTAAATGCTAGAGAAATAAGGCATGGAAAACTTTCCTTTTGGTGGCAAATAACATCCTGTGAGCAATCCTTTATTGTGGGTATATCGATATGCACAACCCTATCTCCCACTATTGCCACTGATCTCCATTCTACACAGATCAGGTCCCCTGGAGGAAATGGCAGCTTCAGAGAGTGGACTCTGTGGAATCACATCCTTGTTGAGCTCCCTCCCCAAACTCTACCCTCCCAAGGCATCAACCCCAAATCTCAAGGAATTTCCCAAGCCTAAGTTGGCAACATTAATTGGAGGTCAAATGATACAGACAACTTTGCTTCTGGGCACCTATAACCCTGCCTTTAATTACATGATAGAATAAAGTCACAATAAAAATCAGTTGTGTCCATTCATCTCTCTCTGCAATTATAATAGCCTGGGACAATGAGCAGTACCTGGCAACACCAGTACCATAGTTCCCATACATTTCTGCTGTCAAAAAATTACTTTACTTTACCATACTTTAGCATATATTTGAACACAAGTGAATTCTCCTACGTCTTTACACATTTATCATAGTCCTCCTGCAGTTGCCTGGACTTCCGAAACTTTTATCGTATATCGACTGGCTTTGGTGTAAAGCTTACCAGCATCAACTTTAGAACTCTAGGTTTGCACCTCAGCATGTTTAACAAGGAAACAGCTGGTTAAGTCTTTTTTATTAATTATATCTGCACTATTGAAATCTCCCTATTATGTGGCTCCAAAATGTTATTGTATGTAGATGTGCTGATGACTCTGTCTGTGAGTCAATCTTAGCTTATCTATGATAGTAACAAATAAATATTGAAAGAATTCTATGTTCCCATTTAGACTGGCTCCATGTGCACCTTACAAAGTCCTCATGTTTGTTGGGCAACAACACGCAATGGGAGTTTTGTGCCCCCCACATGCATACCAACTCTTTTCTCTTTGCAACCACAGAACACAGAGAGAAGTGGCTGTAGCCTCCCTGTTCTGCTATTTTCATGTCCTCACCCCCTCCCATGGTACATTGTAAAAATCATATTACTTACATGGAAGTTTCACAACAAAGCCAATAGCAACTCCTTGAGGCAGTTTGAGAACACGAAGACTGGAGGAGGAGGTTACTGATGCTTCTCCCAGTGTGCTGTGGTCAGAGATGGTATAGAGCTAGTGTGAACTCCCAACAAAGTCTTTATGTCGCCCCCAATAAACACAAAGGACACTTTCACACGTGCTGAATAATGCACTTTCAATCCACTTTCAATGCACTTTAACAATTGTTTGTAAGTGGATTTTGCTGTTTCATGCAGTAAAGTCCACCTGCAATGTGCATTGAAAGTGGATTGAAAGTGCATTATTTGGCATTTGTGAAAGCACTCAAGGACTCTGTAATATGTAGAGGGACCTAGCATTCAGTTATTTTACAAACTCAGGCCTGCACAAACTAGCATTCTTTTCTATTGAAAGAAGATTGCCACACCTGATCTTTTTGCAGTTCTGGAACTGTAACACTATCACATCTTTTACACTGTCCACCTGCTCTACAGTCTTCTTTTTAAAATAACATGTAGGGATCTCATTTCACTTTCAAAGCATTTATTTTGAATGATTTTCTCAGTCACAAACAGCTATTGGTATATGTCTCTATTTAGTGCCAACCACAGACTTAATTAATGTGTTGTTTACTTCCTCCCCTAGATCATTAATAATACTGTTAAATAAAATGAAAGCAGGCATCAAACCTCAAGGCGCATGAAGCTGGACACCTTGTCTCAGCCCTGATGTGTCATCCATTATCTACTGCCTTTATTTATGCACCTTTAGCCAGTTCTCAGTTAATGTGACACATTTCCTGCCGATACTAAGTTTTGATTGATTTTAATTCAAAGCAAAGTAAAACAAAAAAATTTTTAAAGGCCATCCCCTAAATGTAACTTTCTTCTCAACAGGCTGATCAAATAGCCAATTCAGTTATAAATATATAATTGAAGGATCCTTAAATTCCAGCATTTATATGAACATTCCCACTACATATACAAATTCAGGCATAATGTGTCCCTTCAGCAAAGGGTTGAAATGTATGGCTTCCCTAGCTCACCTTAAGGAACTTTGCTAGTCTTACAAAACATCTTCTTGGCTCCCTCATCATTCACAGATATTTTGCCTCGAAGCTTTCAAATTTACATAAAAATATTTCATTTTAGTTGAAACTCAATGGGCTATATCCTATCATGCTGCTCTGCTAACGATGGCACCTTCCTCCAGGCTAGACAGCCTTCCTCTAATGCAAGAGACTCTTCTGGAAGTATCTATTGCTAAGAATATTGCTAGGGGACACAATGTATGTTTTACAATATGATAATGGTTTAGAACATCATCCCTTGGGAAGGGTCAGTATGTGCCGTTGCCTCTGAGAAGGACAAACGGAAAGTAAGGGTCTTGGAACCTTTCCTGCATTAACCTCCAAGACAGCAATATGAATTAACCTTTCTCAAGTAATATGTACAGATAGGAAAATTTCAGAATGAAATAATCTTGTGGAAGCACACTTGTATCAAAGAAAGGTAACCCAGGAAGGTGTCCGAATGTATTCAGCTGCTAGTAGAGTGAAAAGTATAATGTATATGTATCTACATCATTTTACCTCATAACAATCCTTCACATTTATATATCATTCTCACCCATCTTTCCTTTTGCTTGACAGCATTGTTGTGCTTTCAGCAATCTGTGTTCAAATTAATCTGCAATTAGTCAAAGCACACAGCAATTCAAACAGCAGCATTTGCAATTCAGGGCATTTCCTGAGATTAATAACTGGGAACAAAGAATTGATGGCCATTCGTAATCCCTGCGGAAAGCTCTACATTGAGCACTTTACAGTGAAACATGAAAAAAGGGGTGGGGGAGAACACAAGGCTAGCACTATGGATGTTTTTCTGGTAGCCATTTTTAATTACACAAATAGAGGATCGCTGCAGAATTAATGTCTGGCACCAATCAGGTCTCTTGAAACATATTAAAATATTCCATTTAGTTTTTCTTGGTGACAACCACAGCGACAAAATGTTATGAAGCTGCTGTTGTCATTTTTAAAGGATGTTCTGCAGAACCGAGCTTTTGGTTATGTACAGGTCAGTTCCTCCGACTTTGATAGGAATGGCACGGGAATACAGCTTTAGATACTGGCTACAATCCAAAATAAAAGTGCATGGGCAAGAGCTGCATATAGAGATGGAGCTGGTTGTGGTGTTTTCTCCTATATGGTTCCCACTGACAAAGAAGGAAGTCACTGCTCATTCTCAAAGGGGGCTTGTTCACGGATTGTGGAAACGTCAATGAAAGCTCCATGCAGATGGTTCTTGCTTGTATGTGTCCCTTTGAATTATGTTCCCTGTATAACTTTTATACTTTACATATGCCATAATCTTCCCTAAACATCCAATTAATGCAATTGGATTTTTTTTTTAATTTCTAGTGCTTCAGGAAAGAATTGGCTGAACATGGATTGGAGTAGGGGCAACTATGATGAACAAAGAGTTAATCTTTGAGAGAAGCTGAGAAAAAAACTGGCAGGGAGTGGATGGAGCTAAGGAGCAATTAGTCAATTGGAGCTAAGGAGCAATTTGGTAAACTACATGTTCAGTAGCTGTTTTTGACTCTGGGAAGCTGAGGGTTCAGAATTGCCTAAACTACTGTGAAACAACTCCTGCGGAGTGACAGGCAGAGATTGGGAGGAAAGCGACCCTTTATCAGGTCACTGAAAGGGAATAGGCTCTGGGAAGCAGATATTCCAGATATGGGGTTTTGTTAAGGGATTACTGCCACAAAAGAGGGGTAGATGTATAGAGAGAACTGGAAGAGAGATTTTAGGAACAATCTCCACACTTCTTTGTTCTCTGGGGCGGGGGGAGAGATTGTATAATCTCCCTGCTTCCCTGTTAGCTAGGCAGCAGAGTCTGAATAGGAACATCTTTTTTTTAAAAAAATTATTCAATAAAATTAACAACAGCAAAAACAAAATAAAACATACAAAAACATAACAGTCTTCATAATTTAAAATACTATATATATGTGTGTGTGTGTGTGTATGTGTGTGTGTAAACTTAAGAAAACACAAGGAACATCTATAGGAAGTTCTGTGAACTTAATTTGGGAACTTAATTTAAGAATTGTAATTCTGTACTAACTAAGCCATCTAAGACCTATGCCTTCTCTGTAGTAAAACTTATAAACTAGCTCTGGTTCTATACCTTCCCTACCTACCGTTTCCCCTCCAAGTTCATCCCTAGTACTGTGCTGGCTGGCTGCTAACTCCCGGGTGTCGGGTTAAGAGCGTCTCTGGAGCACCGGAGAGAGGCTTCATTGGAATGGGGAGGTTGCAAAGGGGAGCCGGGGAAAATACAGTCTGGAGGTCAGAATGCCAGAAATCAGACTCCATTCCCTTGCCAAATCAGAATCCATACTCATAGTCACTCAAGCTGGTCCAAGGTCAGAGAGAGCATTGTTCAGAGGGGGAGTCAGCGAGTTGCAAGGTACGTCACACGTTGCTTTCTTGTTGTTTCCCTGCTCAGCCCTCTTTTTCTACTGTGTCTGCTTGGGCTAGGTTTCATTCTGCTAGGAGTCCCCATTTGGTTGCTCTATCGCCCGCTGGTATGCTTCAAGCCTCGCATTGAAGCTGGTATGCTTCAAGCCTTTTAGCTCCATCATTGCCTGCACCCGTCAGCCCTTGTCTCTGCCTTTGGTGAGTCAACAGTTTGAGGGCTCACAGCTGGCCTACTGGGGCTAGGTTCCCTGCAGGGTGGGAGTGATCCTGACCAGACTGCAGACTGTGAGTCCTGTGGAGGCTCTGGGGGATCAGCAGCCTCAGAGCTACCAGCTGGGCTTCCACACTCCTCACATGGCTGGGATGGGTCTGATACTGCTTCAGGCTGTGAGGCCTGATGCAGGTCCAGCGGGGCTGACTCTTCCTGGTGGAACTCTTCCTCTGAGGATGACTCATTCCCCCGAGACTGACCCATGACAAGTACAGTGTTTAATAAATCTGTTACTCGGTTGTTAACTTGAAAAAAAGCCTCTTGTGCCTCATTTCTACTGAGGTAAAATAAGAAAAGGGACTAAGGATAAAAACTGAAATTCCTATCTAACGTTTTGGAAAGCAGTCTCTCTCTTGCTCGGTATGCACGGATCATGCACGGCTTACGGAAAGAATTAACTGAACATGGATTGGAGTAGGGGCAATATATAGGGAAAAAGGAAACCAAGGCATTCCTGGAAACAAACAGACTGATACTGAGTGAAAAGTCCTGATATGCGCATTTAACTCTAGAAAATTCATATGGGCAGTTACATGTGCTCCTTCATTGCTAATGCTAGCATTATAATCAGCTGCCACTACATATTACTGTCAATGTTCTTAGTACACAGGGACATATTGCCATGCATTTTTTTTGCTTTTAGGGTCATGCAAAAAAAAAAAAATTCGGTAAATTTCACGTTTATTGGGCCCACTTTTTTTGGTAAACCCGGAATAAGCCAAATACCCATACTGATAAATATCGGCATTCGGCTTATTACTGGGTTTACCGGGAAAAATGCAGGTCCATTATAGTCTATGGGAAAGCTCCTCTGGGGGCATTTTTGGAGGTAGAGGCCCCTCCATTTGCAGTATAACTACAAGGGATTCTCCTTAGATGGATACTGAAGTTTGGTGAACTTTGGGACAGGGGTCCAATTTTATGGGCCCGCAAAGGGGTCACCCCCATCCTCCAGGCATTTGCAAGTGCTTTGATTGTGGGATCCTGCATGGTGGGGGGAGGGTTGGGGTCACTGGGGATGTGGGGGGGAGGTAGTTGTTAATTTCCTGCATTGGGCAGGGGGTTGGACTAGATGACCCTGGTGGTCCCTTCCAACTCTATGATTCTAAGCTGTCCACTGGTTTTCAGGTTCAGGAGTTCAGCGTTGCCGAGGACTGGCGAAAAGAGCCAATTGGCAGGCTGGTGCCTCAGAGTCTGGGGGCTCCCTTCGTATCCAGAGTGCATAGAATGATATTCATGCAAATTAGCATCCAAACTGAGGAAAATGGCTTAAATGCAAGAAAAATAAGGCACGGAAAACATTTATTTTCTTGGAAAATGACATCCTGTGAACAGTCTTTCATTATAGTAATCAAAAATCTGATTTCAAGAGATGGTCACGGTGCGAAGAAATGAAGCCTCTGCTCAGGGTGACCTTCAGTTTGAGAGTAGGTTTTTTTTTTGGGGGGGGTGATATCAGAGCCAGCTGAGGTCATGACCAAGACAGCTCTTGTGAAGGAGATTGCTCATCTGCGCGGGTCAGCAGTCTTCTTCAGAACGAAGGCTGTTCAGCAGCTGTTGAAGTTGGTGCTTGTTAGTTGTAGGGTATATCCCTCTGGACGGGACTGGGTAAGCCCTGTCTTTTAAATGACCCTCCTGCCTCCAGACTATCCTGATCCAGATCACTCCATTGAATGGTGATGGATAGTTTGGTCAGATAGAAAAATGGACGAAAGCACAAAGCTGTGCATCTGAGCAAATGTGGATAGCTGAAACCCAAAAAAGCTGAATATCTATTTGGCTTTCCTGGGAATCACCTATTCGGCTTTGGGCAGATTCGCAGGTTTGGTATTCAGTCTACTCGAAACCCCAAAATTACCCAAATGGCTAATTTTGTGTTTATTTTTGGTTTGGGTATATCGATATGCACAGCTGTAGTTGCTTTGTTCTATGCTACCTCCTCAACCAAAGGGGCTAGAAACTTTGATAAAAGCTGAGAGGCTCAAGATGATGAGCACAGTTATAAATTCTTTCCTAGAAACCATAGTGTTTAAACTTTGTAGATATAATTACACCAGGCATGCAGTCTTGGGGGCTGCAACAGGACTCAGAATCTCAATAAAGACCACTTATTTGGTATTTTCTCAGGATGAGAAGGAGAGGAGGAAGAATCCCCTCAAGGTGCTGTATCAGCTGCCAATGGAGGAAGTCAGTGAATAGAAGTAGTCTATTGGGACCAATTAAAGCAACCTGGATACTAAGAGGCAAGAAGAATACATTTCTTGGCTCCCCCCCCCCCATTTTGGCTGTGATACAAAGTACAGAAAACTGAGCAGAAGGGGCATGGAGAAAGGAATGGAACTGCCCTGGAGAAAGGTTTCTGTGATTCAGTCCCTGTGCTAAGGAACTGTTCCTTTAATTGCCTCGCCATAAACAATCCCCCAAAAAGGCTTTAAAGATTGCCAGAGTGATTTCCACAGTGCATTCTCCCTCTGCCTTGTCGAAGGCAGACTGTTTTCTGACTCCACTTGACAGCAGGCTGACCAAATGCTACTGGAAGGGCACTGTGGCTTCAGTCTGCTCCACTCTCTCCTCAGGCTGTTCAGTTCTCAATTAACTTTTAAGTTGCATTATAGATCTGCTAACAGTTGTGCAGTTAAATCATTAATTACTCTCCCCAGCCAGTTGGGAACTCAATTGCACTTTGGTTTGCAGTTTGCGTTTCATACTAGATTATTTAGCTAATCCATATAAACATCTTCAGACACTATAATTTAAGAGAGCTAATGATGAGGAAGCTTAGATAAGTTTATCACAAAATAATTCTTAGTTAGGGATTTGAAGTACAAAGCCCCTTGAAAGCAAAGGACTCTAGACAGGCACTGCTCTGGCCGCAAATGCGCACGCTTTTACACACACATTAGGGAATTAAACTATGAACTGCACTGAGAGAAAATTGATTTGTTTAAACTTTTAAGTACAAGTTTTAATTTATAGTGAAAAAGTGGTATAGCAGAAGGGTTCTGTAAGCATGAGTTGCAATGAAAACTGGGCGGCTATCTTGTTTTATTACTGCATTTGCCATTGTTCTTTTTTGAGAAGGAAAATCATTTCCTACTTAGGTTCACTTGCAGTTTTGATTTAAGAGGTCAAAAGCCAGACTAGTTTTAGCCAGTCTGATTGAGTATTTGAGAGATGCAAGTTACATTAACAAATGAGAATGCATTTCAAACTAGTGTCTTAAAAGGACAAAAGTTAAAAGAATGTAAAAGAACTGATTATGTAGCAAATCATGTTCTTCGGAAAGTTAACCATAAATTAATCAAAGAAGGGTATAATAAAATTCTAATGTGAAAATGGAAATTAACAATTAAGAGGAAAAATTAGCAATTAAGAGATAAAATGAGTAATTAGGAATTGAAATTAACAATCAGAAGGTTCCAACTGAAACCAAGGTATCAAAGAAGAACACTGCTGGGCTGATCAGAAGACATGATCAAAGCATTGCTCTTTCCTGGAGAGGTGCATTGAGAAAGCTAAGAATGACAGATGTTTGAATACAAGTTTTTCTGCCTTGTTTATCAGGGGAAATGATAACTTAGAAAGTGAAAACAGCAAATTAACCCAACTCGCCTATTTTCTCAGAAATATCATATAGTTGCTTTGGAATGTAGTGACAGTAGGATTGCCAACTCTGAGCTGAGAAATTCTTGGGGGTGGAACCTTGAGAGGGCAGGGTTTAGGGAGGGACCTCAGTGGGGTTTAATGCAATAGCGTTTACTCTCCAAAGAAGCCAATTTCTACAGGGGAATTAATCTCTGTTGGAATTCCAAGAGATTTCCAGGCCCCACTTGGAGGCTGGCAACTCTAAGTGACAGCCAGTAGCTTGGAAGGTTATTGTCCCAGGTAGGAGTGGCAGGAGTGGGCAGTAATATATATTTTGATTGGAGACACCTTCAAAGTACTGGGCCATGGTCCTCACAATGGTAGCACATACTGATTTTGGGATTAATTGAGAACTACCCTCCTCCACCAAACCTCCTCATCACACCACCAAGCACAGGTGAGAAAGAGGCAAAATAATGTTTAATTACCAACCTGCCAGTGCATGGCACTACTTATAGAAAGCCAGGGCTGAGATAAAATGTGATGGCATTTCTGAGGTACCTTCTCTCTTGCATTGGTAAAACCTGTTTATAACCTTATCTGCCTTTAATACCAAGGTGGACAATCATGAGGGGGAAGTAAAATGTGGATGTTCAGGACTAACTTGATACTAATGCAATTTATTTAAAGATTAATATATGGAGATACAGTTTCTTTAAAAGATAAATATATTATGTCAGACTAGAGAGAATGCCAGCAACCGGCAGACTTCATCTTTTGCTTTTTCCACAGGTTTCCTAACCTTTAAAATACTTTGCTACAGTTTTTTAAACTGCAGACCTCCACCAGTCCCATAGCTTTCAAATAACCTTCACAGACTATGTATGAGAACCATAAACTTTCTTCATTGAACTGCTTTCACACTCATACATAGTAATAGGGAATATGATGGCATGAATTAACTTGATCTTGGTTGCCAGTGACACATCCTTACACTTCAGAATCTTTTCTAGCTTTTTCATGGCTGCCCTTCCCAGTCTCAATTGCCTTCTGATTTCTGGGCTGCAGTCTCTCTTTTGGTTGCTGATGGAGCCAAGGAATAGAAAATCTTGAACAATCTTAATTTCCCCATTGTCAGTCTTAAAGTTGTGTAATTCTCCTGTAGTCATTACTTTTGTTTTCTTGATGTTCAGCTGTAGTCCTGCTTTGGCACTTTCTCTTTTAACTTTCATCAGTAGTCGTTTCAAGTCTTTGCTATTTTCTGCCAGTGATGTAGTATCATCGGCATATCTCAAATTATTAATGTTCCTCCCTCCAATTTTCACTCCACCTTCATCTAAATCTAATCCAGCTTTCCTATTTATATGTTCTGCATATAGATTGAAGAGATAGGGAGATAAAATACATCCTTTGCCTAACACCTTTGCCAATTGGAAACCATTCTGTTTCTCCATATTCTCTCCTAACCGTGGCCTCTTGTCCAGAGTACAGGTTGCGCATCAAAACAATCAGATGTTGTGGAACACCCATTTCCTTTAAAACCACCCATAGCTTTTTGTGATCTACCCAGTCAAAAGTTTTGCTGTAATCTGTGAAACACAAGCTAATTTCCTTCTGAAATTCTCTCGTATGCTCCAGTAACCGACGTAAATTTGCAGTATGATCTCTAGTGCCTCTTCCTTTTCTGAATCCAGCTTGAACATCAGGCATTTATCATTCCATATATGGTAACAGTTATGCAATAGCAACTTTCTAGAACATGACTGAGCATTCCACAGCTAAAGCAGCTTCATACGGTCAGGGGATCGGTACTTGTCTGGTGCTTCACATAAAAGCAATACCTGTTTACTTAGGATAATTTTGATCATAACAAGCAATTTAAAATGATCAGCACAGGTCATTTAACATGTTCCAAAAATTAGATTAAACAAATATGAACAGAGAAGTTAATACACTATATTTAAATCTAAACTGATGACCTTATAATGGTAGTCCCTGTGGACAACGCATAGCAGCAACTAATCTTTTGAGCTTAAATCAACACTACAGCTGTGCTCAGATACATCACAAGCAGAAGGAAGCTGTACTGGCTTGACTGAGGATTGCATGAGATATTTACAGTGCAATTCTAAGCAGGGTTACCCTCTTCTAAGACCACTGACTTCAGTGGGCTTAGATGGGTGTAATTCTGTTTACAATTCCACCGTTACTCACATGTACAGTGCTTTACAATGTCCAAGGCACTTCACATACATCATCGTAATCCTTACAACACCCCAGTAAGGTTTGTCAATATTATTACCATCCCCAAATGATGGGCTAAGGTTTAGAGAAGATAACTTGTCTAAGGTAACCTAATGAATTAATAGCAAAGGGGAGATTCAAAGAGCCACTCTAGTAGTCGCTACGAGAGAAAGCGCAAGCAGCATAACCTACCTGAAAGGTTATTTCAGTAGTGATGTGTATTTTGCTTGAGGGCCCATAGTTTTTCATAGGTACAAAGTCATCCACCCAACTGATCTGCAACCTGTGGATATAGCTACAGTTCTTAGGATCTACTTCAATGTTATTATAGCTGTAAAGTACCTGCTGCCTGATATGTCTTTCTCAAGCTCCTCTAGTAATGTTGGAAGTCCAGATCTTGTGAAGGGAGCCACCAACATAGCTCTTTCCTAAGCTGGTGTTTATCTAGGTTCCAAGACCAGCAATTCAGAGGTGGAAGCAACCATGGCTGGCTTCTCTACATTGCTCTGGAATCTCTAGTGTCATTAAAGTGGTGCTAGAAGGACATCTGCTGCAGCAGTGCCAAGACAGCCAAGGTAATATCAGAAGAGGTAAATATTAACCAGTGTGCTTAATAATAAAGGAACCTTTTAAAATAAAGGCTACTTTTAAAATTACTTGGGAATCAACATTTATGTATCATATCAGTACAATAAATCCAGGTGTTGTTTTATAACAGGTTGGAGCCAAAGAACACCAGAGAAGAAGGCAGACTGGCTTCCCTCCCTTCCTATTCCTCAGGGAGTTCCATATTTTAAATTACTTTCTAGACTTTAAGTACACCAATGCCTTTATGGCCCCATTCCAACAATACATTTTTAATTTAATTCTACACTAATCATTTATCTGGCAGTAAAGTGGGGAATGGACAAAACCTTCCTCCATCCCCCCCCCCCAGCAGCTGAATTGTGCAATTCCAGCTTTCTTTACCTAGTTGTGCGGGGTTATCTCCAACAGCTGGGTCAGGCTGGAAACCCCATGTATGGCACCCTTCTACCCAGGGACATGTGTGAGCAAGCTTGTTTCCATGTGCATATATTTCCTAAATGGATTGGAGTGAATATATCATGTTTCATGTAATATGACTTTAAAGACACTCTGCCACAAAATGCTGTGATATTGAGCCATCAGTAATACAGAACACAAATATAATATTTGAGTTAGTTCCAATGATCCATGGATCAAGAGATCACAGATTTTCCCTTGTTGCTCTCTCCCCACCAGTCCTTTCCACCACTGAGACAGTTGATTCATGGGCTCGGGGAACCTGTGTGGACAAAACAGCCACATGGGTTGGTGGAATTCAGTGGATAGAGGGAAGAAACAAAATTGTCCTCTCCTCCTTCTTCTATGAGTACAGCTCTGCTGACTGAAGAGTAGGAAGGTTGATTTTGCCTCCGTCCCCCTCCTCCAACCCATATGACTATTAGTCAGCTCTCCTGGGATCGAAAAGGACAGCTCTGGGAAGGGAACTCCACTGATGGAACCCTTTGATTTCTAAATCCTTACTTTAAATATTGAAGTACTGAAAATGTATTAGCCTGACTCATGCTAGTGAGACAAACAGTGAGACAAACATTGAACAAGAACAAACTTCAAAAGTAGAACTGAAAGGATTGTGAACGTGACTTCTTCATAATTCATGGATGATTTGCTTCAAAGTATATATTCTCTTAATGAACCTCCTCTAAATGCAGTGATTTCCTAAGCATTTTCCTTTTGAGAAAGCAATAAAATGTAAGTGATAACATTTTTTAAAAAAACCACTTCAGTGGTAATGCACAATGCATTTGAATGTAAGTTAATGGTTTACATATTAATTTGCTCGTCTCTCTGATAGGCAGAAAATTGCCTTAATATAAATGCAGTTAAATTTGTCATTTTACATCGACACAGCTTATGCTGTGAAATTTATTACGAGACCTGACAAATTGTTCCAGAGCAATTTAGCAAGCTTTTGTAGATGGAAAGAGAATATATGTTTGTCTAGTTTGGAGATTACAAAAAATCATGTATGCTTTTACCTCATTGTCCAATCAATTTCTTTGAAGAGGCTGAAATAATGAAAGAAAGATTTTCTTTGCTCCTTATAAACATTGTGACAGACTGCTGACTGAAGAAAACAGCCATGGCAGTGGCAGCGCAGGGATGGTGTCGCACAGGCTGAGGCCAGGCCTGTCAGAAGGCTGGGGCAGGGGCTGCCAGGGCATGGGTACCGCAGGATGGTGAGGGGAGGCGTCGGGTCAGTTCAGGAGTCATCGCACCAACAAGGACAACTGTGGAGGGAATATGGGTCACTGCATTGCCATGTCAGGGACCCCCAGGTCAGCGGCGTGACCTCTAGTGGCACCCAAGCACCACACTATTCCTTAGCGTTACTGTCAGGGAAGGTCACACGGAGTCGCCAGGAGCCAGATGTCTGTGACTCCTGAGTCCCCTGTTATCTGGGGCAACCCGGCAGTGGCCACAGGAGCTTCACATGCTGACAGCGGAGGCGTTAGGGGTGCTTGTGGCAGCCGCGACCGTCGCCAGGACCGCAGGAACAGAGAGAGCGTCAGGACCCTCGGGCTCTTGCACAGGGAGGGGCTGGGTCACTTTCACCTGCACAGGGCAGTCATACACATGACCTGGGAGGAGCAGCCCACTGACCGCCACCGCCCCTGTGCAGGGCCGTTCTTCTCCAGCACAGAGTCCTGCCATTCCAGCGACTTCTGCCCACCAGCACCCTCAAATGAGTGCTCACGGGTGTCCTGGAGCATGTCTCCTTGGTGCCCTGCCCATGGATCCATGCCTTTCCGCCCTATATGGGCATCAACCATGGCAGCAAGTTCTCAGTCCTCTGTGCTGCCAAGGCCGACCGCCATTCAGCCGCCCATCTGAACCCGTCTCACCTTCCCCAATGTCAGGTGCACCCTCCGCCATCCACACATAGTCCTCCTGGCCCCCCAGCGCCTATGCAGGTTGGAGCCATCAATGCCTGAGTGGCAGGACCCCCTCACCCACCACCTGGAAGCCACCTAGCACAATGGTCGCTCCCAGCGCTGGGGGGCATGGACTGTCCAGGGAGGAAGTGGGCACTTACGGGGAGAGGGTGGCTGCAAGCTCTGTCTTTGAACCAAAGGAAAGGTGGAAGCCCTGAAGAGGTGAGTGGGTCTGCTGGTGTCTGAGCTTGGAGGTGCCATGCAGGAGCGAGCGCACCTCTGCTGGGTGGGGCTGGGGCCGATGGATAGTTCAGTCGGCCCAATTTTTTACTTGAGTCAGCCTTTAAAAGTCTCCCGCCAACGGGAAGAGACACGTGAATGACACATCTGTACAGATGGCTGTTCCCATGCCTGTGCAGGCCCCGCACATCCCAGCTGCTTAGGCATGGCATGCCTAAGCTCAGAAGACGGCCAGCCCCTAGGAGGCTGATTGATGGGTGAAGGAGTCATTTGCACCGGGAGGCAGTGGCTGCCAGCTGCCCTCACAAAAGGATGGCAGCGGCTCCATGCAAATGTGATGGCCGGGAGCTGCCAGCACTGCGATGCCGAGCCATGCCCTCTCCACCTTCCCTCATGCTCTGTGGCCACTGTAGGAGTTGGCCAGGTCCTGAACCGCAGCCTCCTAGGACAGGGGTCAGCAAACTGCGGCTTGAGAGCCGCATGCTGCTCTTTGGGTCCTTGAGTGCGGCTCTGCCACAAATGACCCAGGTCCCGCTCCCGAGCCCATATAAGGAGAGAGAGAGGCTTACGTCAGCCCTCTCTAATCCCCCGCCGGGGACGCATCGCCCTCCCCGGCCCCGCCCTGGGTGGGCTCACCAGCTTCCCAGATGGCCATTGGGTCTTTGAGGCAGCAACGGCAGGGCGCCGCTTGCCAGCCGGCTCCTTCCTGGCTTCAGGGCTGCCCTTTCTTCGCGGGTCACCGGCCGGCCCGTTCTCGGAGCATCTGCTCCCTCCATTGCCGATGACCCTGTGTGGGCGAAAGGTAGGGTGTGGGCGGCGGCTCTTGGCCATCCTCGGCGGGAACGGCACCTTGTTCCCCCGACAGTCGCCTCACGGTGAAGGCGGGCCTGCGGAAAGGGAGGGGGTGAGTGGTGCGGACCCCTTTCCTGCTGGCCAGACCACTTTTCCTCCCCTGCTGGATCTTTTTTTTGGGGGGGAGGGGGGAATCCAGCATGCGTGTTTTCCTCTTTCTCCTCCACCTCTCGTACCTGGCCAAAGGCAGGAATGGGGTCAGCTGTCCATGTGAACATTTGTCACCGTCAAATTAACTCACTTGGTTTCTTAAAACCAAATCCCATAATTGTAAAGTTCATTTTTTAGACTACCTTTTTGCTCTTCCCCTCTGCCTTTCTCCGGGTAAGAGTGACAGGAGATGAGAAGCGCCTCATTTCAATGTGTTTTGGGACTCTGGTTCCAATCTACCTAGTTCTGCATTCGCTCTCTTTCGTTCATGTCCCCTCCCCCAAAAAAGGTAACTTAAATAGGTTCACTAGATTTTGTAATTCCCAAGACTGCTTGATTTACCTCCTCCTTTTTGTTCTGGAGGTCTGTAAAAATGGGACATTTGTTTTGGTCACACCAGATTTTATCTTGATGGTGTCTTAGTAATTGTGAATTGGTGTCTCCTGACCCACAACTAGGCTGTGACCCAGCTTCAAATGCATTGCATCTGAGATTTTGTCACTAACACCATTTTCTCTTCATTCTCCGTTAAAAAATATTTATAAAGGAGAATGAAGAGAAATGCGAGGTGCAGAGAGAGAGAGAAAGAAAAGGCAAATGATTGCAGTGGGAAAAGCTTGATACATAAGGTTTAAAAAGTTAAATTTGTTCATATTATTGAGGGTTTGTGTTAGATGTGGATTCAGATCGGAAAACATTGAAAACTTCTGTAAATGTTGCAGAGTTTAGTTTTGAATATGTGATGGCAGGTGGACTATATCTAGTCCTAGCTAGAGTTCTGTTAACTTTAAATTTTGGTATCTAGGATTTCCTAAAATTGCAAGGCTTAAAAAAATTACCCTATTCACTCATATTACATTTCAATCTACTCTTGCATTATTTACCACTAAGATAGTTTTTAATGCAATGTAATTTATAGCAAGTCCTGCATTTAATATTGCAATGTTAATATTGCAAGTTTTGTGGTTAGTCAAGAGATTGCTAAGAGAGGAATAAATAAGATAATTATTAAGTATGATATCAAGTTTTATTCAGTGTACCTATAGTTTAATTAAGACTTAAAACTTTAATTAAAGTTTATTAAGTTAATAAACAGTGTACCTACCTATATAGTTTAAGTTTAAGAAATTTGGCTCTCAAAAGAAATCTCAATCGTTGTACTGTTGATATTTGGCTCTGTTGACTAATGAGTTTGCCAACCCCTGTCCTAGGAGAAACGTCCCCAGGCGCTGTCCAGCATGGTCAAGGTGGCACACGAGCCCAGTGCATGGCTGCGGCCAGCATTAGGGCACAGTAGCAAGTGGACAGAAAGGTGTAGTGGCCCCCAACCCTGCCACCACTCCCCTGCCGCCTAGGCATGACTCAGGACATGCGGTCTGTCAGCCAATCTTCTTTATGGGGAGGTCACGGCCCTTTGGGGAATCGAAGGCGACACAGGGAGGGGCTTTGGAAGATGGGGGAGCATCCACATGGCCTTGCGATGGTCTGGCCAGGGCTGTCAGCCAACATGACCTCAGGCCCACATCCCGTTATGGATGCTGACACCAGACACCTGCCCAGGGAGCCACTGTCAGTCTGCAGCTTGTGGGGAGCCCATCGGCCACCTGTGTCGTGACCACTTGCTTGGCCATGCGGGGCTGGGTTGCAGATGGGGGAAACAGTGGCCAGGGGTTGTGAGTGGAAGGGTGGGGAAGGCTCTGCCAGGAACAACTGACGAGGGAGAGGAGGTGTCGCTTGGCGGCTACCATCTAGGCCCCCAGGTGAGTGGGTGGCTGTGCAAGGGGCAACCACCCTGCCGATAGCAATGACTGATGCCCCCACCCGCTCTGCCTCTCCCTCCATCCTCTGCCATACGGGCGGTCCCCTGACACTCACCGCTCTCATCCTCCGAAGGCCAGGTGTGGAGCATAAGGGAGGGGCTGTGATTGGCAGGTAACCCACACACCGGCAGACAGTAATGATTTGGCCTGAAAGAGCCTTCCCTGAGCATGCACAGGTAAGAGTGTGAAGCACGCAGGTGGAGAGTCACAGTCAGCACGGCCCTGATGGAGACAGCAACAACCTGTTGAGACTGGGCCTGTGTGGCCCCATCCCCATTGACAGAGGGCAGCTGGTTGTTTGTTCTTCACCATGCAGTGGGTGCCCTCCCCATGAGAAGGGCTGATTGGAGCGGTGGTGGTGGTGGTGGTGGTGGTGGTGGGAATGTTGGTGGAAAGCATGGTGGTCGATGTCTTGGAAGCTCCATGCTTCAGTTTGCTTCCCAACAGAAAAAAAGAACATAAGAAGAACTCTGTTAGATTAGATCAGTGGTCCGAAGTGTTTCCTTGTTATAGCCTTTCAGCACCTCCTATTCAAAGGAATATTGTCTCTGAACACTGAGGTTTCAATTAACCACCATGACTTAGCTATTAATAGACCTTAATGAATTTGAGTAGTCTCTTTTTAAAAACTTCTAAGCTAATGCCCATCACTACATCCCATGGCAGTGAGTTCAATAATTTAATTATGTGCTATTTGAAGAAGTACTTTCTTTTCTTCTGTTCTGAATCTACTCAGCCTCTTTATTGGATACTCATGAATTCTAGTACTATGGGAGAAGAAGAAAATGAAGGGAATCTCCAGGATCACTGCCTGTATACCACACACAAAAAATATATTGATGAGCTCAAATGGAACCACACTTAGAAAGTAAAACTGATGCTTTTCAACATGGTGCTTTCCTATACCAAGCACAGCTTCCAAGTAAAGCCAGAAAGAGATTGATTGGTAGAACCCAGCTATAAAGTCCTTCAATGCCTATTTATATTTTGTTGATGCAACACCTCTTCTGCCCAGCTCCTTGCCTCTTGCCTTAGTGGTAGCTACCTGGTTGGACAGGGATTTGTCCTGAAATTACCCATGCTGAACAGCACACATGTCTTGTCAATTAAATGGGGATATCTGAGCCAAAACATGTCTACAAATGAAACATCTAGTTCCACCCTGTCAAGTTACTGTTCAGACTTTCTGAAAGAAAACATTTTCTACTTATACAGGGCTGATGGGGAGCATCCTTGGCTCTGTGGCAGAATCTGGTTTGTATGTGGAAGGTTTCAGGTTCAGTCCCCAGCATCATCAGTTAAAATTTCAGGTAGAAGACTACATGAAAGACCTGTCTGAGACTCTGAAGAGACAGTTATGACCGTTATAGAACAATAGTTTGAGTCAATATAGGCATCTTCATGTGTTCATGTGTTCTGATATAGAAACTAAAAAGTATAATAAGTATATTCCTTCCATTGATAAAATTAATCTCACTGCACAATGCTCAAGAAGACTCCTTTTTCTTGCATCAGGTTTAAATGATCCATTCCAACCCGGTTATGAGTTGTGGGGCTATCCTGCAGGCCATGCACGGCAGCCATGACCTCAGACTGCTGTGCCAGACATAAACACAGCTGAGCCAGAAGTGGTGCATATCTGGCTATGGGTGGGCAGGGTCTATCCTCACGGCTTGCTGGCTCAAAAGGGAGAAACAGGCTGACAACGAGAAGAATGGAACCAGGCAGAGAGTACTCAGGGCCTCTGAAAGGGAGGCAGGCCTCAGAGGATCCCAGGCACAGTGTGTATGTGGGGTGGGGGTGGGGATAGGGTTGCCAGCTTCAGGTTGGAAAATACCTGGAGATTTTGGGAGTGGAGCCTGAGGAAGGCGGGGTTTGGGGAAGGGAGGGACTTTAATGCTGTATAATGCCATAGAGTCCACCTTCCGAAGCGACCGTTTCTCCAGGTGAACTGATCTCTGTCACCTGGAGATCAGTTGTAATAGTGGGAGATCTCCAGCTACCACCTGGAGATTGGCAACCCTAGGGAGGGAAGAAGCCAACAGACTGTGAAGAGAACACTACAAGCAGCACTGTAACACCTGGTGGTGAGTCAGTGGCTGGGAAGAAAGTAAGTCATTGTGAAGGAAGAGATCTTGTGGAGGATCAAGGAGCACAAGGGACTTGTACATAAGGTTGCCAACCTCCAGGTGGTAGCTGGAGGTCTCCCGGTATTACAACTGATCTTCAGGCAACAGAGATCAGTTCCCCTGGAGAAAATAGCTGCTTTGGCAATTGGACTCTATGGCATTGAAGTAGGGTTGTTAGGTTCCTCTTTGCCACCAGCAGGAGGTTTGGGGTGGAGCCTGAGGAGGGCGGGGTTTGAAGAGGGGAGGGACTTCAATGCCATTGAGTCAAATTGTCAAAGTGGCCATTTTCTCCAGGTGGACTGATCTCTATCAGCTGGTGATCAGTTGTAATAGCAGGAGATCTCCAGCTAGTATCTGGAGGATGGCAACCCTACATTGAAGTCCCTCCTCTCTCCAAACCCCACCCTCCTCAGGCTCCACCTGCAAAATTTCCAGGTATTTCCCAACCTGGAGCTGAAAACCCTACCCGTAAAAGAAACCAGCAGTGGTGTAAAGGACAAGGAGGAAGGCAAATGGGAGAGCCAGAGATCCATTAAAGGGGATCTAGGGCCCCTAATATGAGGCCTGACTGGATTAAGGGTGATACTGCTATTTTCTGTTCTTGTGTTCCTGAGGCTGCTGACTCAGCATTCTTCTTCCCTTAGCACCCTCCTTCTGAACACATAATTTTTGGCTGAATCGCTTGATTAATTAAGGGACAATGTAAATGATAGTGCCGCATAAAAGATTGAAAAAGATAAGGCTACAGCTGCAGGGACATTTTATGATTTCAATCTGACTGGTCTGAAGCAGCATCTGCCTAAACAGTCAGTTCTTCATCACTCTTGACAAAATTTGTGTTTGGCCTTTCCAGATAGAAGAATATCTACGTCTGGAATATTTTCATGCCTAAATGTTTGATGAAGGCAGAATGAGATTTGAAAAACAGCTGGAGGACACCAATCTACACATACCGATTTGTTTATACATGAAACATGCATAAAGAATTAAATGCTCTTTAACTGGTTGTCTGTTTTCTCTAAAGCCTCTCTCCTACGACAAAAGGTGCCTTAAGGGTCCTGTAAATTATAAATAAGTTATTTTGGTGAATGCTGGTTTTTCCCCCCTCCTAAAATAATTTACTTTTAATTGGCGTATTACAACAGTGGCTGTGCCTACATTATAAATATGCCATTCCTTCCTACCTCATCAGCAGCCATTGAACTGTTTAATGTAAAGTGAGGGGACTAAGGTGAACTATATTAGGAGGTGGGGGGACTGACATCAGTTTAAATTAATTGCTCATGCATTTATGGATCAGCACAAAGAGATGCCAGTACATTTATAAAATGGTATGAATGATTTATCAGGGAGTCGTTTAAAAGTCTCTCTGTCATACCTGGTGAATACACTGATCAAGCCATTTCATTGATTTCATTTCAAAATCCTGGCTCATCTGTCATTATGTTGTGGCACATTCAAAAATTTTTTTTTAATACTTAATGATTTTTAAAGTACTATTTTGAACTACAAAGATTACCTTGCCTGTGTAATACCCATGACACAAAGCCTCAGGTATCGTGGCTGAGGGTTATTTGGGATGAAGTCCTTTCTATGTGCCTCTTAAGATGCAAGGTATATACATATTGCCTAAGAAGAAACTATGCAAGAAGAATGGATCGCAATATATCATAACCCCAATGTGATTACTCCCTAGCCACAGCCGCAACTCTAGACATATAGCCTGATGGGCAGCCAAGCTCCTTTCCTCACAGGATGGTAGCTTACCTCATCAAAGGCCTTCAGAGTTAATGTTCATCAATGCCCCCTTTACTGGAGTTTGCTTGTTCCTTCGTATCACTATTCTCTTTCCCCCAAAATTTCCTCATGTTGCTTCACATGAGAGAACTTTGCTCTCGGTTATCACCTGATCTCTTAAAGGACAGCCTTTAGGCCCATTTAGGATTGCCAATCACTAGGAATGCCAACTGCTCTTCCTACTACAGAGATCAGTTCCACTGGAGGAAATGGCAGCTTCAGACAGTAGACTGTATTGCATCACACCCCTCTGAGCTACCTCCCCTCCCTGAACTCTACCCTCACCAAGTACCACTCCCAAATCTCCAGGAATTTCCCAAGCTAGAGTTGACAACCCTATCAGAGGTCAATCCCCCAAGAATCATGTGTAAAGCCACCCCATCATCTGTAGTCCCTGACCAGCTTCTCCTTCAGACTGGGCTTCTTTTTGCCCTACTGCCTCTGGACTTGGGTCTCCTTTCATCGCTATTGACAAGATCCAACTGCTCTTTCAGGTCCCAAGACAGAACTTCTTATACTCTTCTGGTCCTATAGTCATGATATTGTCATAGGAGGGAGAGTCTTTTGTGATGATGTTACTTCTAGTTTTTGGTGATCCACTCCCAGTTGGAATGACAATGTCAGTACCAGCTCTAGAACTTCTTCCAAAGACATTTTGCCACACCATCACCTGCTTCTATAAATATGAATCAGAAAGCAGTCTGATGCAAAATAAGGCTACATGGTATGGGTAGTATGAACTTGGTGGAACAAACTTTTCACTGACACAAGATGGAGAGGATGATTTCACTAAGTTATCTCCTGCAATGTAGGGGTGGGATGGGACTTTAACTTTTCTGTAGCATTTTCTATCACATACAAAACTCTTCATGGCCTTGGACCCTCATATCTACAAGACTGTCTCCCCCTGTGCTCCACCTTGGTTTGCCAGCTCTGGATTGGGGACATCCCTGGAGATATGGATGACGAGATTTGGGTGACGTTTGGGGAATGGTGGGATTTGGGGGGGGGAGGTACCTCAACAGCAAATATGCAATACAGTCCACCTTCCAAAGCAGCCATTCGCTCCAGGGGAACTGATCTCTGTAGCCTGGAGATCAGTTGTAATTCCAGGAGATCTCCAGCCACAACCTGGAGGTTGGTAACCCTAGCTTTACCATGTCAGCTTTGCTGATCTGAGCAGAGCCTTCTGCAGATGCCAACCTGCAAATGGGGAAAATCAACAACTGTCCATTCAAAAGCATACTTTGTTGTTGCCCTCACCTTGTAGAATGGGCTGCTTGAGAAGATCAAGAAGGCTCCCACTCTCATGGTTTTCCTCAAATTATGCAAAACTGAATTATTCAAGAGGGCTTTTCTACACGGGCAATACGGTAGCACTGGACAAAATGAATCACAAAGTTATTTGGATACATTATTAGGGACTGTTGACTATCCTGTTGTGTATAGTTTGCTGTAAGGTGGATCCAACTATGCGATTTTGCATCATTTATCCTGTCATGTTTGCTTTGCTTCAATTCTGTGTGTGTGTGTGTGTTTTAAGTTCTGGTTGGTTCTACAACCCAAGTTGTATTTCATTGTTTATTGAATGACCCATCCTTTTGATCATATTGACTCACTCTGTGTAATCCAGCGAGTCCCAGTGAGAAAGGCGGACTATAAATAATGTAAATAAATAAATATTTTTCTCCCAGTGGATAATACACATATCCCCCAGCTGCTAGTCAAGTCAAGTTTATTAATACGGTTGACTGACCATTCACGTGCCAATACATCAGACTGCCCATACATATAAAGGTGTAACATCAATAAAAGCAACCCCTGGTTAAAATTATCACATTAAAATTGATAAGATTGTAAAATATTCTAACAATCATTCTCTAATAAAGCTCTGTGTATTTTAATAGCAACAGTGCAGAACTTGGCAGTTTGGAGCGTAAGCTGAAGGTCTTCTCCTAATAGGAGCTTATTTGCCAGAAGCTCAACTGACTCATCAGGGAATTTACCAAGTAGGGGGAAAATAAGCTTTGATCTAACTTTGTGGTAGAATGGGCAACATATCAGTGCATGTTCAATGGTTTCAATGACCCCTGTTCCACACAGACATAACCTCTCTGATCTAGGGATCTTCTTATATTTCCCTTCCAAGACAGCCAATGGTAGGGCCTGGCATCTGGCAAGGGTAAAGGTCTTACTATAATTAATAGACTCAAGATGATAAAAATAAGCTGCAGGTGAGACCAAGTATCTAGATTTATCAGGTACTAGGAAAAATGGTGATTTTCCAAGGTCTGTCTGGCGTTCAATGTCTTCCACCCTTTGCTTCAAGAAACTTGATGCTTGATCTATGACCATGGCTAACAGGGTAGGTGGAGAAAGGCCCAAGCAGGCCATTTTATTAAGGACCATCTTTAGCCATGTTGACTGGAACTTATCCTGTAGAAGCAGGGGTGGCAGTCCTTGAGGGATAAGATTTAATTTGAGCCAAAGGATAATGGAAGCAGTATAGACCCTTGCTTCCCCAGCTGCTGTTTTCTCTGTAAGATGTGGAAACATGCAAGTACCATATAGTAGGTACATTTATGTTTTCCTAAGTGAGGCAGATAGCTCTCTGTTTCTGTGATTTTTATCAGGCAATGATATGAGGAAAATAGTGAAATTCATGAACTTGGACATTCTTTTATGTGAAAGATCATCTCTCCTTATATGTGCCCATGAAGCATCTTTGTTCAGAACAGCAACATCTTCTGGCTCCCCCATGGTAGTCTACTGCTGCCCATTCACCAGCTTTGACAGCTTTGTGGCTGTCTCTGTTGTATGGAACAACCTCCCTGAGAAGTTAATGAAGTCCCCCTCCTAGATGGCATTTCAAAGGGGCTGAAAAACTGACCTCTTCAAAGCAAGCTTTGAATGTTTGATAATGTATGTTCATTTTAACAAACAAATGAACAAATGTTTGTATATTTTAATTGATATTGTGTGTTTTAACTTTGCTGCTTTGAGTCCCAGTTGGTGGAAGAAAGGCAGTTTAGGATTGCCAACCTCCAGGTGATACCTGGAAATTTCCCTGGAGAAAATTGCTATTTTAAAGGGTGACCTCTATTGCATTATGCCCTGCTGAGATCCCTCCCCTCCCCAAACCCAGTCTTCCCCAGACTGTACCCCTAAATGTTCAGGAATTTTCCAACATGGAGTCAGCAACCCTAGACGATGTAAGGAGAATAACCATAGACATTTTGCCCCTGAGACACAGATCAGTTAATGAACTGAAATTAGGAAGTGTCCTTTATATTAGGAATTACTCTTTAAACCCCTACCACCACCTCCAGAAATATCTTTACTTACTTAGATTATTTGAAAAATTAATAAGCACATTTATGAAGGGGAACAAACCCCTACCACAATAATTTAACATTGTAACCCCAATAGTGTTTTACTTCTGAGGGTTACATACCAGGGATAGACAAACCTGGATTAAGGGTATGAACTACCTCTGGACTTAGGAAGGAAGGTCTTAAGTATATATGTATTTGTTTAATTCATTTGTACCTCACCTTTCTCCCCAATGGGGACCCAAAGCTGCTTACATTGTTCTCCTCTTTTTCCATTTTGTCCTCACAACAACCCTGTGAGGTAGATTAGGTTGAGTGTGTGTTACTGGCCCAAGTTCACCCAGCCCATTTCCATGGCATGATTGGTGATTTGAACCCAGGTCTCCCAGATATTAGTCAGACACTCTTAACCACTACACCACACTGGGCCTCTATATACTGCATTATGGAGTATGACTACCTTTTAATACTTTTATTTGTAACATTCCCCCAAGCATAACTCAATTTCCTTTCTCCTCCATCCTCACAGCACATTGTGAAGTAGTTTAGGTTGCAGGTAACTGGCCCAATGAGCCAATGAGCTTTGTGACTGAGCTACGAAACTGAGAGGATAAAAATATGAGTACCTTAAAAATTAATACTTTAGTCTAATGGATAATCCAGCCACAGGGACAGGGTGTTGACAGTTTGAGGACAGTTTGCCCTCCCTGAAAACTTCTCATTGGAATTTTATGACAGTTTAGGGCTTCAGAATGATTGACCAGCTGAACATTGGCTTTGATCGGCCATGTCAGGCTTGGCCTGAGAAAGGAACGTTGTGGTTTTCTCCAGCTGCTGGCCAAGGCCAGCTATAGCCCTGCAAACAACGTGTTTAGACTGAACTCTGTGGGAATGCCGGTAGAATCCTACCTCCCTGACAGCTCCTGGGAGGGGCGTTGCCATGGCATCCAGATCTACCCCGATTTGCCCTAGGTTTCCATATATGCCCTGTACTGTGCTTGTAGTTTTCACTAGTGTCCATTTGATTCTTAGCTTCCGTTAACCTGTGGATTTTCCAATAAATCAACTTTCTTTGGACTACTTGTCTACGGATGTCTGCTTATGGGATTATCATGGGACTAGAGTTTACAGGCCAAGAGAATTATTAGTTTCTTACTTCTTCTGTTACATAATGTCACAACCCTAATATTGAAGATAGAATATTTGGGAAGAACGTTTCTGCTATCTGGCATAAATGTGGGTGTCCTGCGCCACCCTCCCTTCTGCCCGCGCAGGACTCCCCAGATTCCCTGCCCAGAAGGGGTGCTTCCAGGGACAACGGGACACAGGAGGGGCAGGGCAGCCACGACAACTTACCAGGGGGCGGAGAAGTCAGGGAACAATGCAGCAGCAAGGCCCGGCAGCTCGACATTTCCCCAGCGAGCCAGCTGGGCATCGGGGAAACAGCCACCACCCCCTGCACTACAGCTGACGAGTGGGGAGAGAAGCAAGCGGTGGAAGGGCCCGGGCCTTTCCCCCCTGCTCCGGCCCAGTGTCATCCCGACAGGTCGGCTGGGTGGCAGGGAAATTGCTGTCACCCCCGCACTATCGCTGATGGGTGGGAAAAGGGGCAAGCGACTGAGGGGGGAGGCTCCTGGCCGGTGTTGCCCCTCAACTCCAGCTGGATGCTGCCTGCTCCACTGGGCAGTCGGCGAGTGGGGAAGAGCCGGAGCAACCTTTGCAAGAGGGAAGGGGAGCGGGGGAGGAAAGGCAGCCGAACGCAGGCCGCGGGAGCCCTAGGACTGCCCAGATGAAGGTGGGCGGAAGGGCTAGGGCCGGAAAAGGGCATGGGGAGTGGCCAATCACTGGCCCTCTGAGGGAAGGGAGGCCGGGATTGGAGAGGGAGGCCTTTATGGCCTCAATGGAAAGGCTGATTGGGGGAAGGGAGAAGGCGTGGGAGGGGGAGAAGCCTTGCCTATAAAGCCGAGGGGGTGGAGGCCGAGGAGGAGGCTGGCCACAATGCTCTGTTGTTAGTCGGGGAGCAAGCAAGCTGGCAAGCTCAGAGGAGGAGTGTTCAGACTCCCCCTCTGAGGGGTCTGAGGCGAAGGAGACCCCCTCGGCTACGACCCCTACGACCATGGCTAGTCTCCTCCCAGCAGGGGGTGACTCTGGGGGAGAAGCTGAGCTGGCGGGGGTGCAACAGTGTATGTGAGCAAAGATCAAATGCCTCTAGTGTTTACCTGAGTGGAGAGATGCGGCAGAGAAGAATATTTCTGACCCTCTGTGCTGTGACATGCTTCTACTTTGTGCGAGTTTGGTATATTGTGGTGATACATTGACAAATGCATTCCTAGCATGGAATAACAAATGAAGTAATAAAATCTTGAGAGGAGAAAAAAGGCAAATGAATGGAAGGTGGAAATCACACATTACAATACTGTTTGCATTTTGTCTCCTCTATCAAGAATCCATTATGTTGCCTGGAGAACCTATGACAGACTTAAACATAAACTCCATTTAAGCTATATTATCTACATCAGCAGTCACCAAAATGAGGTATTTTGTGATCTAAAGAATCTACATTTCACAAGAAATTGTCTGAAGCAAACACAAAAATAGGCTGTAAGTGACAGATAATACATTTTATATGCATATTTATAGAGAGAGTCAGTAAACTCAAGGAGAATCTAATGTGCCTCCAAATGCCTATTTTCATGTTGAGGAATAAAGTCACTTTAGATTATATGGGAGAAAAGGGATGGTGGAAAAGACCAAAAGGGCCTATGATCTAAAAGCAAGATGCGTAAAATATCAAGTGTGTTTTGAACTGTTTAACAGGACACTCAAAACAGCCTTTAAATCTGTAGCATCACCGCTTCCATTAAGAGAATGAAAGTTTAATTGTAGAATCAGAAAATTGCTGTTTAAAAACTATATGTGCAACTAGTTCTTCTCCCCATTGTGACTGTGCTCCAGACTCAGCAACCTGACCCACCCAGCTCTGCCTACCCAAGACTCCTTTTGGCGCAGGCCAGATTTCTCACTATTGATGTATTTTGCCTTTCTCAAAAATGACTCCAAGGCAATGGATGAAAACAGGAAAGGATTGAGAAGCAAAAATGGCCCTGAAAAAGTCCACACCCCTTGCCTGTCTCCACCCCTGCCCCCCATTGAAGGGGAAAAGGAGCAAAAGACAGTTCTTTCACTGCAGCAGTGAGTGAGACAGGTGCCCAGTCCCTTGTAAGGTGGGTGCTACATGAGCAAGATTACTGCCCTGGCTAGGCTTGCCAGATCCGGGTTGGGAAATACCTGGATATTTTGGGGGTGGAGCCTAAAGAGGGTGTGATTTGGGGAGGGGAGGGACTTTAATTGGTTATAATGCCACTGAGTCTATCTTCCAAAGCGGCCATTTTCTCCAGGTGAACTGATCTCTGTCACCTGGAGATCAGTTGTAACAGAGGGAGATTTCCAGCCACCGTCTGGAGGTTAAATAAAGAACAACAAGCACTGATGGCACACAACTTCTATTGTGATACAAATTCAATCCCAAATAATAAGTACAATGTACAAAGTAAACCCTAAGGTTTGTAATAAGGTTACAATATAGCGCTGTTGGGCGAAGCGGCTCCAGCCACGGCGAAATGGGTCTTACCGGTTTCCCATCTCGGGATGAAGTAAATTGTCTAATGACTGCGGCTCATGAATGAACATTGTTTCATCTTTGCAGTGACACACAGCCCGGTGTCTCACGCCACGGAATTCCTTCCGGGTTTTCCATTTACCCTTGGAGCTCTCTCTCTCTCTGCTACTGGAGCCGCTTCGCCTAACAGCACTATATTGTCACCTTGTTACAAACCTTCGGGTTTACTTTGTACATTGTACTTATTATTTGAATTTGTATCAGAATAGACGTTGTGTGCCATGTGCTTGTTGCTCTTTATTTAACTTCCTACTTGAGCACGAGGTTTTGCTTTAAATCTCCTTACCTACCATGGCACATTGGACTGATTCATTTGCCTTTACGGCTGAGGAACACGAACGAGTCTTGAGTGATTTACCCTCATTACAAGACACTGTCGCCAACATGAAAAAAGATACTTATGACCAGTTGCTCACTGTTAGCAAACGAGTAGCAAGATGTGAATTACACGCATTTTCCTTGTGAGACTACTTAAAAAATAAGGTGATCCCAAGAGGTTTGCATATCAACAAAGCTCCGACATTGTTCAGGGCAGATGAAGATTTTTAAAAATGCTGGATCGCAATCCTTAACAAATGCTCTTACGATCTTATGTTACTCATTGTCACACAAGCCAACACAGAAGTTAAGAAAATAAAAGAGACCGAATCTTTAAAAGAAACCCTTAAAGAAGAAATGTCTCCGTCTGAACTGACTAGCATGATTAAAAAATTAGAATTAGATCTTAAGTCTTACACTGATAACATCCATACCTATAAAGTGAAGATACTTGAATGTGATTCCGATGTCTATTCTAAAAATATGGCATATCCATGGTACCATATTCAGGATACCACTGCTACCATGAGTGGTGGCAATTTCAGAACTAGCCGCAGAGATCAATCAGGAAGCGATTCCTCTAGTCTTTCTAGCCGTTCTTCTTTCAGAGAATATACTCTCAGACCCAGGAATAGAGGAGGGAGGGGGTATAATAATTTTTCCCCCGCAGACGGAACAGGAGGAACCAGATATAGTTGTCAATCTTTCTAACTACTAGCTGACTAATGCAGAAAAAAGGATTTTAAATTTGGGCTTGGGCTTTGTGCCCAAACCTTCCTATTCAGCATTTCAGACTTGCATAGACATCTTTAAGCTAGTACGCTTAATCAAATTGAGGGAACATTTTGGCCCCAATACGGGTAACATTGATGTCTTTAGACCCCGATCCACATATGTCCCTACCTCCTGCAGTCATCTGACATCCACCTTTCAACACCTGGTTTTGAATGATTTAGAAAAACTTGAGACGCAGATTGGGTAATAGCAATTTCTCTAAACAGGATTATCAAACTCTTAAAAAATTGACCAATAATCCTGACGTCACTATCAAGGAGGTGGACAAGGGCGGGGCTATAGTCCTTTTAAACACTAAAAGACTATATTGCAGAAAATCATAGACAGGTAAATGATTCCACCACCTATTCCAAACTCCCTCAAGATCCAACTTCTAATGTTTCTGTCTCTATCCGTACTGTCATTCAAGAAGGGTTAGCACTTGACTATATCACCAAACGTGAGGCTGATTACTTAATCAATGAATACCCTCACATGCCAATATTCTATACCCTCCCTAAAATACACAAAAGCTTAATTAATCCCCCTGGGCGTCCTATAGTATCTGGTAACCAGTCCATCACAGAACCATTAGCCAAATTTTTGGAATTCCATCTGCATAATTTTTCCATAGACACACCTTCATTCATTCTTGACAGTAAACATTTTATTCAGACAGTGGAAAATACAGTCATACTGGAGAATGCAGTTTTGGTTACCATGGATGTAACTTCGCTTTATACCAGCGTGCCCTTAGATGAGGTACGCTCTATCATTGCTGAACTACTTGACACACGCACACAAACTGTTCTCCCCTCACATTTTCTCTTAGATCTTTTGGATTTGGTTCTGGAAAATATATTTTTTTCCATTTTTTGGATGATATTTTTTTACAGCTTAAAGGAGTTGCAATGGGGTGCGCATGTGTGCCATCAATCGCTAACATATTTATGATAGCTTTTGAAAAACAACATATTTATCATAATAACCCACACCTAGTCCATATCTTAGAGTACAAACATTTTATTGATGATGCCTTTATGGTGATTGACAACATGCATAATTATCAAGAGCTGCTTTTATGGCTCAATTCAAGGCATCCAAACATCAAGTTTGTAGCCACAGCTCACCCCACACAAGTTATTTTTTTGGATTTAACTGTGATTGTTAATGACTCAAAGAAACTCATAGTTGCACCCTATAAAAAAATCACTGATAAGGGTGCCCTTCTGCACTATAGTTCTTTCCACCCTGCCCATTTAAAGAAAAAATTGCCATATGGGCAGCTTCTTAGACTTAAAAGAAATGCAACCAAACAGGATCACTTTTCAGTTGCAGCTGCTTCTCTTTCAGAGACTCTACTATCTAGAGGATACCCTTGTGAAGTAATTCAATATGCCAAAACCAGAGTAGATGCAGTAGATCGCTCCTCTTTATTTGCTCCGAAACAATCTTCTTCTTTCACAGGCATTACTTCTTCATTGGAATTTAACAACTTTACATGTGACGTCCAGAACATAGTTTTAAAATATTGGCACCTAGTTCAAGGATTGCCAGGCTGTAATGAGAAGCCCCGTTTTGGTTACCGTAAAACTAGATCTTTAAGGGATCACCTTACCCACACAGACATGTTGCCCCAATTGGTTCCAAACTTGCCTTTGGGCCACTTTCGCTGTGGGGAATGCAACATGTGTCCCTTTTCCTTACCTGTGAAAGAATTCAGAAGCACCAGTGCCAACTTTGTATTTAAATTAAAACAATTCTCCAACTGTACAAGCAAAAATGTAATTTAACATTCTCTGGTGCCCCTGTGGGCTTTTGTACTGTGGGTAAAACCCGTAGACAAATCAAACTAAGGGTAGGAGACACAGGTCTCGAATTAGGAACCACGTGTTAGAAGCGCCCTTAGTTCAGCATTATTTAGCCATGCATCATCTGGACACAGAAATCCAATTTTTTGTAATTTGGCAATATAAATGTAAACCATTTACCAAAGAAAACATAGATAAAATACTTTCCCAACAGGAATCACGTTTCATTTTTCTTCTGAATACCATATCTCCACATGGTTTGAATTCTGCTTCCGACTATACGTGCTTTTTGTAAATATAGAATATGAGACTGTACAAAAATGCCATATTTTGTATATAATCTTGCACATTGTTGTATAACTGCCTATATTGCTGCATATTCTCATTGTATGTTACTATACTGTTGTTATTATTCAATCTCTTTTTATATGTCTTCAGATAGTTAATATGCACCCTTAGATATTATTTGGATGCCCCTTTAAGACCGTCTCTTGTGAATGCACCTGCACTGCACCTGCAGGCAATTAGTGCACATAAAGGTTAGGAATTACATTCCCTTAGTAAGATCGCTAGAAGCCATTCTTCAATCTGTAAGCTACATGCTTGTCAGCGTTTGGTATGTAACTCCTCTTTTTCTTGTTTATTATTAATTATTTAATTTGGACCATTCAAATCCCACTATATTTTGGTATTATAGAGATAGACTGCCATCTCTCGCTATTTCTAAAACTTCCCCCATGGACAAAGCCATGGTGAAATGGGTCTTACCGGTTTCCCATCTCAGGATGAAGTAAATTGCCTAATGACTGCGGCTCATGAATGAACATTGTTTCATCTTTGCAGTGACACACAGCCCGATGTCTTGCGCCACGGAATTCCCTTCCGGGTTTTCCATTTACCCTTGGAGCTCTCTCTCTCTCTGCTACTGGAGCCACTTCGCCTAACAGAGCTATATTGTAACCTTGTTACAAACCTTCGGGTTTACTTTGTACATTGTACTTATTATTTGGGATTGAATTTGTATCACAATAGAAGTTGTGTGCCATCAGTGCTTGTTGTTCTTTATTTAACTTCCTACTTGAGCATGAGGTTTTGCTTTAAATCACCGTCTGGAGGTTGGCAACCCTAGCCCTGGTCCTGTGCAAGTTCGGGTGAGCCGCTGCAGTAAGCAAGCCAGTTGCCCTGGCCCCATGCAGAGTAGATAAGCTGTTGAGTTGTCCACCCTACAGGGGGCCAGTGCCCTGGGATTAGGGTTCAATAGCTGCTCACACCACCAGACTTCTGAAGGAGACTTCCTCACCCACGTGGATGAGCAATCTCCTTCAGACAGCCCCCATGGCCGAGACTTTGGCTGGCTGTGATATCATTCCTTGGAGGTCTCCCATCCAAATACTTGCCAGGGTTGAGGCTTAGAGTGTGTGACTGGACCAAGGTCACCCAGCAAATTACCATGGCAGAGTGGTGATTCCAACCTGGGTTTCCCAGATCCTAGTCTGACACTTTAACCACTATACTATGCTGGCTCTCTAAACCAATGCAATCCACTAATTCATTGTTCAGTCATCCATACATCAGATAAATGGTGTACCCTTGCCCAGGAGCAGCAGCAGCCCCAGACTTCAAAAGCAGAGACTAGGCAGACGAAGCCACCTTGGCCTGCCTCCCATTGAAGGTCTCTTGGGGAACACTCACCCCAGGAGGAGGAGAAGGCAGGGAGGAAGCGGGATGGAAGGAAGAAGACCCTGCCATGGCCCTGGGACAGCCAAAGAGCCCCTGTGTGGCATCTGGCACCCTAACCCCACAGGGACCCCAGGGCCAATAAGGGAGAGCAGGGGAGAAGCTGAAGGAGCCCAGGAGGGGCACATACCTGCAGGAAAGGGTGACACAGGAGCAAACACCAAGCACTCTCTCTGTCCTCTCCTCTCTCTGCCTGCCACAGTGAGCACATGCTGATCCCACCTCCTTCCAGCAGGCAGCCCATTAAGGACACCGGCTGCCTAGCTGGGGAGGAAACCAGAGGAATGCCATCAATCTCTTGAGGCAAATGGCAGAGAGGGAAAGAAGGATACAGACAAGCAACTCACAAGGAGCACCAAGGTGAGTGGCAGAGCCAGGCCCCACCCCAGAGGTAACTGGAAAGGAAAGGTAATAGGAAAAGAGGAACACCTGGGGGAAAGGGTGGGGGCAGAATAGGAATGAGAGGTGGAGATTAGGGAAATACGATAAATGGAGCAGGGAAGGGCCAGCCAAGGAGGAAAATGGATAGAGAGCCTGTAGCCCAGAAAGATTGCCAGGCAGACATCCAGGACTGAACAGACACCAGGAGACGTATCCAGGGCTGCTATCCAGTCTGACCCTGCAGGGAGAGGGAGAAGGTAACAGGACAGAGGCAACAGGGAAAAGCCTTGGAAGTGGTGCTCAGGCACACAACCCTCATCAGTATCTGTCTCTGAGAGCTGCTGATTCTAAATGTCATATCTGTCAATTCTTTTTTTCAGATGACTAATGATTTATTACACTTTTATCCTTGGCATTAGAGCAGGTGGTCTATCTGTGATGGTTAATGTCCATTGTTATTTCTCTGTTCTATGCATTTCCCTTGTCCTTCTTGAAACCCAATGTGTTTTCAGCTATTACCCATGGTATGAATTCCAGTCCCAACAACAGTTGTGCCTGGCTGGAAAAAGGATATATTGCATATTTAAGTCTTCCTACCCAGCTAGGAAATGTTTATAATATAGGGAATGTGTCCCATCTAGGGAACTCTATTTACCAGAATGGCCACCAAAACAACTGGTTCCGGACTTACCCGGAGCCGTGGTTGGTGTCCCGGGTAGTAGAGAGGAAGCGGCAGGCATTGGGAGGGGCTGCAGTGCAGCGGCTAAATACTTGCTGCAGCTGCTGGGCTCGGGCTCGCTTCCCAGCCAGCCAATCACGCGGCCGGATAGGGCTTGAATGAGCCCATCAGGGCATGGGGGGGGGGACAGGAGCGGAGCTGGAGGAGAGTTTTTCACTCAGGTCCTCTAGCTCGGCATATAAAGGGAGGGAGATTGCAGCTAGAGGCAGTCCGTCTCCAGCTTTGTCCCACCCTCCCTTCCCTATTTAGGTTAAATTGTTCGTAAGTTGTCACAACTTGGCGGTGTAGGCATGGGACTGGATCTGGTTATGGAGGGAGAGCGGCCTGCATGCCCCTCTCCTTCATTTTGGGGACCCCAATAAAGGGTTTTGGGGGAGGCACCGAATTGATTGCCTGGTGCGGGGGCAACACTGATAGCCTCTACCCAAGTGGCGGGGGAGCCACCAAGTGGCTGAAGCCCAGGTGTCTCCCAGCTCCGCCATCCTGCTGGCCCCTCCCAGCGGGACCGCTGGGAGGGAGGGGTTCTTATCAGCTTGCAAGGTGTTGGCTGACAGCATCCAGTTCCCATGCCACGCCAAAGCACCATCAGCCAATTATTTGCCAATTAAAGTTGTGGCCATTCCTCCAAAAAAGAATTGTGTCAAGTGTGATTATTTCATTATTAATGTTAAGTTACAGAATTAAGAGTTTCCTGCCGCAGAGGACCTACATCAGCACTGGGGCAGCAACCAGATGAGCAGTGTAGTGTTTTTTATGTTTCATTCCTCTTTTATGTTTCATTCACTGCATGCAAACATTTGCTCCCTGTCCTCCTAACAACTGTCCATTCCACATAGTGTTTCAGCAGAAGGATGGCCAATGGAAGGATCAAAGCTCACTCACGGGAAGACTGAAATCTTCTGTTATCGCACATGGTGCCACATTTCCATAATCTCCAAATTCAATGGGTCATAATGTTACATATTGGTGATTAAAATGACAGGAGCATATGCTAAGAAGCAAACTTCTGTTCCAGTCACAGTGCAGCATTACAATGAATTAGCACTGCTTATCACCCTTGGCAAGAAAACTTATTTCCTTCATAACCCTCCGTTTATAATACAGCAGGAAAATGAAACAACACAACACAAAACCAATCAACATGCAAATTTACACCCATGCTTACAAATATATGCAAAATGCTTTCAAATCAGTTTCACTCATTGGGGCACTGACAGAAAAACAGGAAGGAAAAGATGGGAGAATCAAATTTCCAGTTTTAAAGTGGGTGGCAAAACATGTAGCTTGTGAAGCTATCTAGAAAATAAAAGGGCAAGAGTCCAGTAGCACCTTAAAGACTAACAAAAATATTTTCTGGTAGGGTATGAGCTTTCGTGAGCCACAGCTCACTTCTTCAGATACCTTCTTTAAGGTGCTACTGGACTCTTGCCCTTTTCTACTACTAGAAAACAAAAATGCAACTTGTTTATGACAGTTAGCAGCTAATAAAGTGCATGTAGGTATCAGAAACTTTCATGTATTCATTTCTGGGTCTCTGGATTGAACCAGTCACCCCATAGATAAGGAGATCTGTTTTGAAGCCCCATTGTCTTCCTTAAACTGTTAAAGTCAATGACCATAGCTCAATTGTATAGTACATGCTTTGCTTTCAGAGGGTCCTGCATTCAATAACTTCTATACCATCCTTGCTTTATTCAGATTTAAGGCTCTCAAGCAGTGGGGCTGGGGAAGACTTTTGCCTGTGTACCCAGACAGCCACTGGTACTCAGAGACAATACAAAACAAGATGGACTAAGAGGTCTAATATACTGTATAAAGCAGATTCATCAGAGCACACACATCTCACTGCAAGGAACAGACATTATAGAGAAATGTGGGGAATAGTAAGTGTGAAATGTTCACACTGTCTGTTCCATGTACATATAGTAGAATCTAAAGCCACTCTTAACAGCTTGATGCCCTGCATATTTACTCACAGTCCCACTGAGTTCAAAGGAACTTACTTCCAAGGAAGCAGGGATAAGATTGCAGCCATAATGAAGTTACCCTGTGCTACATTTCTGGCCATGCTGAAAATGAATGATAACAAAGTGGTGTGTGTGTGTGTGTGTTTTCAATAACACTATTAGTATACAATTGCTCAGAGAGTATCTTTGTTTATTTTGGAAGTGTGTCCCCCCCCCCCCCCGCCATTTCCCCATTAGCAAGAAACCTGTGGAGGAAAGCATAGCTGGACTACTTCTCTCATAGGGAGGAATTAAGGAACACAAACAGCATATTTTTATGCCTTGCGCCAAAATTTATGTACTTTACTTCAACCTGCCTTCCAGGCATAGCAACAATAGGTTATGATTGCTGTAAAAACATTATTAATCCCTACTTTTAAAACAACAACAACTGTGTATGCTAATAATAATAGCATAATAACATTCAAAGTTTTTACTATCAATATTATGAACTCAGTTCTCACATATCTTACAGCACCATCCATTCTTAGTGTTCAGTACTGGAGAAAGGTGATGGTGTGGGGAAACGAAGCCTTTATTCCGTGCGACCCTCAGTTTGACAGCAGGTTTTCTTTGGTGGGGTGTGTGATATCAGAGCCAGCCAAAGTCTCGGCCATGGGGGCTGTCTGAAGGAGATTGCTCATCCACGTGGGTGAGGAAGTCTCCTTCAGAAGTCTGGTGGTGTGAGCAGCTATTGAACCCTAATCCCAGGGCACTGGCCCCCTGTAGGGTGGACAACTCAACAGCTTATCTACTCTGCATGGGGCCAGGGCAACTGGCTTGCTTACTGCAGCGGCTCACCCGAACTTGCACAGGACCAGGGCTAGGGTTGCCAACCTCCAGACGGTGATTTAAAGCAAAACCTCATGCTCAAGTAGGAAGTTAAATAAAGAACAACAAGCACTGATGGCACACAACTTCTATTGTGATACAAATTCAATCCCAAATAATAAGTACAATGTACAAAGTAAACCCGAAGGTTTGTAACAAGGTTACAATATAGCTCTGTTAGGCGAAGTGGCTCCAGTAGCAGAGAGAGAGAGAGCTCCAAGGGTAAATGGAAAACCCGGAAGGGAATTCCGTGGCGCAAGACATCGGGCTGTGTGTCACTGCAAAGATGAAACAATGTTCATTCATGAGCCGCAGTCATTAGGCAATTTACTTCATCCTGAGATGGGAAACCGGTAAGACCCATTTCACCATGGCTTTGTCCATGGGGGAAGTTTTAGAAATAGCGAGAGATGGCAGTCTATCTCTATAATACCAAAATATAGTGGGATTTGAATGGTCCAAATTAAATAATTAATAATAAACAAGAAAAAGAGGAGTTACATACCAAACGCTGACAAGCATGTAGCTTACAGATTGAAGGATGGCTTCTAGCGATCTTACTAAGGGAATGTAATTCCTAACCTTTATGTGCACTAATTGCCTGCAGGTGCAGTGCATTCACAAGAGACGGTCTTAAAGGGGCATCCAAATAATATCTAAGGGTGCATATTAACTATCTGAAGACATATAAAAAGAGATTGAATAATAACAACAGTATAGTAACATACAATGAGAATATGCAGCAATATAGGCAGTTATACAACAATGTGCAAGATTATATACAAAATATGGCATTTTTGTACAGTCTCATATTCTATATTTACAAAAAGCACGTATAGTCGGAAGCAGAATTCAAACCATGTGGAGATATGGTATTCAGAAGAAAAATGAAACGTGATTCCTGTTGGGAAAGTATTTTATCTATGTTTTCTTTGGTAAATGGTTTACATTTATATTGCCAAATTACAAAAAAATTGGATTTCTGTGTCCAGATGATGCATGGCTAAATAATGCTGAACTAAGGGCGCTTCTAACACGTGGTTCCTAATTCGAGACCTGTGTCTCCTACCCTTAGTTTGATTTGTCTACGGGTTTTACCCACAGTACAAAAGCCCACAGGGGCACCAGAGAATGTTAAATTACATTTTTGCTTGTACAGTTGGAGAATTGTTTTAATTTAAATACAAAGTTGGCACTGGTGCTTCTGAATTCTTTCACAGGTAAGGAAAAGGGACACATGTTGCATTCCCCACAGCGAAAGTGGCCCAAAGGCAAGTTTGGAACCAATTGGGGCAACATGTCTGTGTGGGTAAGGTGATCCCTTAAAGATCTAGTTTTACGGTAACCAAAACGGGGCTTCTCATTACAGCCTGGCAATCCTTGAACTAGGTACCAATGTTTTAAAACTATGTTCTGGACGTCACATGTAAAGTTGTTAAATTCCAATGAAGAAGTAATGCCTGTGAAAGAAGAAGATTGTTTCGGAGCAAATAAAGAGGAGCGATCTACTGCATCTACTCTGGTTTTGGCATATTGAATTACTTCACAAGGGTATCCTCTAGATAGTAGAGTCTCTGAAAGAGAAGCAGCTGCAACTGAAAAGTGATCCTGTTTGGTTGCATTGTCAGAGATGCACATTAAGGGGGGACCCCTTTCGGGGCCCATATCTCAGCCCCCCCTGACCCAATCTTCACAAAACTGGGGGGTTCTTTCAAGAAGGGTCCTCTGAAGCTATGCTGAAAGTTTGAAGGCTCTACCCCAAAAAATGTGCCCCCTGCAGCCACGGAATGGCTCGAATGTGCACACTCACCCCCCCCCCAAGGGGGATCTCTCTCACACACAAACAGATACTCTCTCTTTCTCTCCCCGGGCCACGCAGCAGCTGGGCTCATGCACTCAATCACGACTGATTGGCCTGAAGGAGACCCAGCTTGGCCACCGATTGGCCGCGGGAGAATGCTGCTTACTAACTGACGGTTATGCTGCTGCGCCGAACCCTGAATTTGCTGAATTTATTCACCAAACACCCCAAACTCGCCGAATTCGGCTCCCTGTTTTCCAGCCTTTTTTTAGTTCGGTTCCATCCGAACTAAAAACTGCCGAATCAGGGGAAATTCGGCTGTTTTTCGGTTCGGGACGAACCGAATTGACAGCCCTAATCCTAAATCTGAAAACCCCTTTTTGACCATGATCGTTTATTTCATTAGCAATAATCTAGCTTTCTGACTTCTAGTCCCAAACCCATTTAATCTTTATTTTCTGGGTCTGAGCTCCCTAGAGGAAGGGGTCGCCCCCTCCTCTATAGAGAAATATTGTGAAGTTTGCAATGATTCTATATGGAGGGGTTGACCCATTCCAGACCCCATAAAATTGGACCCCCTGACCCAATCTTCACCAAACTTTGGGGTTTGTGCAAGGAGAGTCCCTTCAAGCTATGCTGTGAATCTGGGGGCTCTACCTTGAAAAATGCCCCCCAAGGATCTGAATTGCCTATTCGGCTTTAGCTTTCTCCCCAGGTTTGTACATTCAGTAAACCTGAACTGGAAAGTTACCTGAATGGCTAATTTTGGGTTTATTTTCAGTTTGGGTTGATTGATATGAACAGGTTTAGGATGCACAAATCCAGGAGGTTGCCTGTTGCATCCCACACCACTAATGATCAAGAGTGAGTCAAGCAGGTGCATCAGTATGCTTCTTATTGCACCACCCCAAGCAGTTGCTTGGCTAAAGAATGTCACAGGTAGGGATAAACAGGAAGTAACATGTTGTCTAAGCAACTCCCTCATTATTCCATGTATGTCAAGAGTTACAATGCCCAGGTCCTTGACTGGCTGCTAGTTGTCAGATGTAAGATCAGGTATTGCCTTGGAAAAGATGCAGTACTGCTGTCATCAGTGTGTTGCACCAAATTTTAAACTTGGCAGTTTTCTGGCTTCTGGGAAGCTTTTAAGTATTATTAAGGGTTCTACAAAAAAGTCTCCCCTACAAACCCTAGTAGATTTACTTTTCTAAAGATCATATTTACATGAGTCATGTTGTGCTGTTCAGGTGTACCTTATTTTCTCTGCCTTCTTGACAAGATTGCTAGACTTCAGACTGATCCAGGCCACTGTTCTGAAAACTACAGTGCTATTTTAAAAACCCCTTCAAGTCAATTTCAATCATCAGGAAGAAAGGACAGTTTTTCTTCTAGGATCCAAGATCAAGTAAGGTTTGTTGGGTAGCAGGATGCCAGTAGAGATCATAACTTCAAATCATCTGCACTTACACCCATTCCCCCCAAAAATCATCCTATTACTGGAAAGCATCCCATGTGATTGATGCTCATGGTTATCCTTGACAGGGAGAAAGAAGTCCTTTCGTCTTGGTTAATGCAAGCCTCTGTCCTGTCTACCTTTCAAGAACTGTGCTGCTGCATGTAGCCCTGTTTACTGAACTAACGGCAAAACCACCAAACACACAGGAAGCAATAATATGTACTGCTGTGCTCATTAACTTGTAGTACACATCATATTTTGGACCTTGCTTGCAGAATACTTTCAGAAAGGTTGGCCATAGGTGTTATGGTACCCCAACAGGCCCCTAAGCTACTCTGATGCACCCCACAAGGTGTTCAGGAATGGAACTAGTGTGCAAGGGATAGAACAGTGCTGTGTAGCCAGAGACTAAAAGGGGTATCCCTGACGGTCTTTCTGCAGAAGTTTTTAAGGAGTTTATTGACTGGTGGGCACCAGTTCTTGCCAAACCTTTTACATCTATTGATTTATATGGCATTTTGCCAGATTCATGGCTAAATTCAATAATAATTCAACTCTACAAGAAAGGGGATCCTAAAATACCAGACAACTATCGCCCTATTAGTCTCTTATCCGTAACTGGCAAATTATATGCGAAACATCTAGAACAGCGCTTGTGCAGCTGGGTAAAGGACAACAATATTATTGGACCTGAACAGATTGGATTCTCTAAAAATAAATCAACCTTGGACCATTGTTTAACTTTACTAACCCTGGCTGAGAAGTATATGAATTTGGCACGAAGAAACTTTACGTTGCCTTTATTAATTTAAAAAGTGCATTTGACTCAGTTATAAGAGACAAACTCTGGGCTAAATTGAGCAATCTAGGAATAGATCAGCGCCTTTTAATCCTTTAGAGGAAACTTCACATTGGTACGTCGTGCCGGGTCAAATTTTCTTCAAATGGTTTTCTCACTGACAAAATCCCATCCAACAAGGGTGTAAAACAAGGGTGTGTTCTTGCCCCCCTTCTTTTTAATTTATTTATTTCTGATCTGCCTGGAGCATTGGAGTCTGTGGACGGCCATCCTCCCAGATTAGGTGGCAGAGCAGTGCCGTTCCTTCTATACGCAGATGATACGGCAATTCTATCTTTTACCAAAGTTGGCCTTCAGCGTTATTTGATGGCCTTTGAGAAATACTGCAATCTTAATGAGCTCAAAATTAATTATTCCAAGTCCACTGTTATGGTTTTTAATAGAAAGTGGGTCTCCTATAAATGGCATATTGGTAAGAATAAGATCCAACAAGTTAAGTGTTATAAATATTTGGGCGTTACATTTAATTTTAACCTTCAATGGGCAACTCCTAGGAGAAGGTCTATTAATTTGGGGAAATTGTCTTCCAATCAATTAAAATCCTTCTTTTTCTCCAAAGGAAATCAATTTGTTCCTGCCGCTGTTAAAGTTTTTAACTCTACAATTTTACCTCAGGTTCTTTATGGGGTTCCTATATGGTTTAACACTTTGAATCGTGAAGTGGAGGCGATTCAAGCATCCTTTTTTAGACAAATTATGGGCTTCCCAAACTGTGTGTGTTCTGAATTAGGATTAAATTTAATTGAAACTAAGGCATGGGTGTTGATTATTCGTTATTGGCTTAAACTGTATTTTAATACTGATGATGGTTCGCTTGTTTTTTTATTAAAGGAAATTTATAATACCTCTTGGGATCATAAAATTCGATCTAAAATAAGATCCATTGGCATTTCCCTGGAGGAGTTAACTTTCTCCTCGGAAGTTTATATTTTTAAGACAATTAAACAGAGGCTTTTAGATATTGAACTTCAAAAAATGCAGCCTTCTCAACCCCCTGTCTGTTCATCAGCTATCCTAAAACGTAAGAATGTTGCGGGATGTATCCTCCATTATCTATGCAATCTTGATAGTCCTAGCCATTGCAGAGTTTTTTCTCTTGCACGAGTAAATGTATGACGCACTCCCCTTTCAACCACTTCAATATCCCACTCTCTCAGCCCGTCCGTATATGCTGAAGGAAAAGCGTTGGCCTGAGTGTATTTATGAGGAGATTATTTTTCTTCTTCTCCAGTCCCACACCCATATGTACCTCAGTGAGAAATAGGAGACAAGAGGCTTTTTAACTTGAACAGACAAAACAGGGAAGAGAACTCACAGAGATTGGTTTACAAGAAAAAGGCAGAATTTGGAGGGAAAACTCAAAGTCAGGTTTATATGCGCAAGATTACTTGAGAGATAGCTTAGATGTTTCCTTCACACAAGTTCCTTCAGTTCTCAAGCTTAGTTCTACCTCACAGAACTATTGTTCAGAATTTCAGACTCTCAGTCTCTGTCATTCAGCTTCAGACTCTCAAAACTCTGTCCCCAGCCCAGCTCTCTCTCTCTGACTACCCCACCTCAGTGGCTGTAATCCTCCACACCTTCCTGCTACCGGAATAGCTCCACCTCAGAGACTGAGTCCCCTTGTGACTTGAGAATGGGCCCTCAGTCTCTAACCCAGTTCTCACTCCTGTCACTCCCACAGGGTTGTGTGTGTCAATAGCTTTGGCTTTCACTGAACCACCCTCAGGTTCACAGAGTACAGTCTGGCTTCTTCTTCGTCTCCTCACCCAGCTCTGAATGCTTTTCTGTCCCTCAGAGCTCAGAGTGTCAGCTCTCTGGCTCCGGCCACTCTTGGTCTGTCAGCTCTTGCTGCAGATTAAGCCCTTATCCAACAATCTTCCCATAGATGTTGTTATATGGAAGGTTTCAAAATATTCCTAAACATGAACGGAAATGTGAATGTGCCTCTAACTCTTTGGACTCAATCGAGCACATATTGCTAGATTGCTCACTATACGCGTCCGCTAGGAAGAAATGGTTAAATACTGGGATACATTCTAAATATTATCTTCCTAATAAAATAAAATAAAATGTCAAATTTTATTGAACAATACATCAGTAGAGATCACTGTGGCGGTGGCCAATTTCTTAGTAGATGTGTTAAGAATGAAAAATTTGGGAAACTCTGTGTTATGATTTTATGCTTATTTTAGCTTTTTTTTAGCTGATAGTAGTATTTATACTGTTTTTTTTCCTCTTTGTAATATTGGATATGCCATTAAAGATTGATTGATTGATCGATTGATTGATTGACTAAAAGGGGTCTCATTGCATCCATCAGGCTGAAGAAAGCTGACCAGGCTAAACCAGCAATGTGTGCCATACTCTTCCCTGAAATGAATGTCGCATCTTCTCCATGAAGACAAAGGAAGACCAACATAATCCATTTGCATTTCTATACCCTTCCTTTAGTAGAACACAAGCATCCTGTCATATATTTTCAACCCTATTTCAGATGGACTTAATCCTATCCTGTCACCAGCCAAACCCTCTCTCTGAGTAACCTTCCAGACCCCACCTTAATTTCCAAGTCTATCACTCAATGCTTGGACACTTAATCTCAAGTGTTCCAGCCATCATTCTCTGATATTCTTATTCACTGCACGCTATTAATCCAATTTCAAACAATCAAACCTTTGTCACTGGCAATGACCAGCCATTCTCAGACATTGCCAGGCATAGCCTCTAGCTACATTTATGGGTATAAGTATAGCCCCATTGGCCACAGTAGCTTACTGCCATTTTCCACCTCAGACACAAAATGTGAGCCCTGCACTTATGTACAGTTTCTCTCCCCCCCTTCCCTTCTTGCAACTGCCTCTAGGTGGTGGCCCAGTCCTCGCCAGGCGAGGAATCATCAGAGGAAGAGCCATGCCAGGAAGAACCAGTTCCCCCTGAACCATACACCAGTCCTGCTGAGAATGCTAGAGTAGATGCAGAAGCAGCTCACTTTGATGACTCAGCTCCAGCTGTAACTAAGCAGAGCCATGACCCAGCCAGCTCACTTGAAGCAGTTAAACATCACAGGCAACGGGGCAGAGCAGAGTTTCAGGCTAAAAGATGCAGTGCGCATTTAGAAGCACCAAGGAGAGGGTCAGAATACTGCAATTCATCCAAGGATTAAGGTTGCAATGAGCAGAAACCAGCTTAAAGTCTTGCCTAGGACACACCATCGTTGTGAAAGCAAATTTGTGAAAAAGCTGATACTTTTGCTGCTGATGCTCCATTGACCTCAACCAACAGAACTTTGACCCTTGGACCAGACTATTGACCTTGCTTCTCTGTGCTGACTCTGACTGCCTGAACTCTCCTTGGAAGAAGAGGAGGAAGGAGCGACAGAGCAGGGTGATGCACTGGTGGAAGTCTTACCAGGGCGACTGGATTATAGGTCTGAACCAGCAAGGACAACAGATGCAGAAGAAGGTGGTGCATATTGGGAAGGAGCAGAGGAACAGAGAAGGTTATCACCTCCAGACCCACCCAGCCCAGTTAGCCAGCAAAGATCAAAGGTTATGCTCAGTTTGCAGGACAGGCGTCGCAGCGCGAGATTGCAGGCAATTGGTCGTAGGTGTTTGCAGGAGCCAACACCAGCAAGTGATGCAGAACAGCTGGCCTGGGAAGGAAGTGAGGAGGAACAGCCATAAATCTTGGGCTGGCCAGTCAGTCAGTGTGGGAACAACTTTGCTAATTACTACAAGCTCTGTTGCTCGTGCTGAGATCTCTGCGCACAGTATTGGCTTGCTTAGTTGCCAGCTACCAGTTCCTGCCCTTCTGGCATCCCTGCAGAACCTGGGAGGACCGAGCCTAGACCTTGACGCAAAGGAACTCGTACTGGTGAGTGAACCTGTTCCTTGTTTAGAGGGCTGCCTTGGTTATGCACTCAGTCCACCCACACTACCGGGAAGAGTAAACTGCGACAGGCTCTGCTCCCCCCCCCCCGTATCCTCCATTGCTGGGAGTGGAGTCAGAGGCCAAGCACCTCAGTCTTGTCCCTGCCTGTACACAACACTGACCTTTAGACTGTACTGACCCTGCTTTTGTGTGATGACTTGACTCCTGTTCCCAGCTCCTGGCAAACCTCCTGCCAGACTTCAGCTCCCAGTGCTTGCACTTTGTCTGCTGTTGAGCCCTCTCACTGTATGTAATCTGAAACAGCCAAGCTAGCAGACTCTCTTTGGGACCTCGCTGTTCAGGAAGGTAACTATAAAACTGCTTGGGACCCTCAAACCTTTATTTTCTGAGTTCTGGGTGTGTTGGAAATTGTGTGTGTGTGTGTGTGTGTGCGCAATGAATTTGATTTATTTTAAATAAAATCTTTAAAACTTATCAAACATTTCTTTATTGGGTGCTTCCATTGGTTTTGCTCACCTGGAGCAGAATTGGTTCAAAGACCCCCCCATGCCAGCCTCTCATACAGCTCTATCCACCTCCAGCTAATTTCCCACAATAAAAGGAGGACCCCACCCTGTGCTTGGCATAACATAGGAGCAACAGTTAAATCGAGTCTCTGATTTTCGCTAACGTAAGCCCACCTAGATGAGACCTGTTGGAGAAGCAATGGCCTCCTTTCTCCTCTCCTGTTCATCAGGACTTGATGTGTCTAGAGCAGGCATTTACATGCAAAATAAAAATAATTTCAATCTATAAATGCCTTGATTCAGAGATCCTACTGCGTAAGCAAAGGGTCCTGTTTCCCCAAAGATACTGCAGAGGATGGAGAATGAATTTTCAGGTGGCAGTGCAGAAAAGGGGAGATGAGTAAACCTTCTTTCATGAGCAAAAGTAGTATGTTTAGATCTAAGCCAATATAATTTAGATCAACTGGGAACTGTTTTACCATTACGTAAAGCTATTGAATAGAGGCGTGCATTACAAAATTCCTGAGCCAAAGATATACATGGAAATTGGTGGTTTGCATTGTTGCTGTGATTTTTCTGCAATGGTAACACAAATCCGGGATTCCTAGGTATTACAAACCCCCTCTCTGTGAATAATCCATGTTGTTTTTCATCTTCTGGTTCTGCTAGACAGCCATAACATGCACTCCTGTTATTCTTTGGCTCTAGTGATTTCCTTGTCAATGGTATTTCTCCTTTCCAATGGGATCCCTGCAAGGGAGGAGCCAGAGCAATTCCAGCCAATCCCCTTTGGAGACAAGCTGCAGAGTGCCACCGTTCTCTTTCCCTCTCCCCTTTGTGGGGGCGGAGTCTTTTTGTTCTTTGCAAGTCCTATGGCTGGAAAAATAGAAAGCAGAGGCAGCTTGGTCAGAGGCCCACAGAATTTGAACCCTTGGTCCAATTCACTTGAAACTAAGGAGTTCTGTAGTATTCTGGCAGCACTCACTCCACTGCAATTTGGTGTCATTTATTTAAACAGCCACTCCACCCCCCCCCCAAATTCCCCTATAGGGCAGACTGACAGGGAAAGGGGGGGTTAGCCAAAGGAAGCCACATTCACTTTATGAAAGGAAACAGACCACAAGAAGAAAGGATGGAAAATGCAGAGTTTTCAGTGAAAATATTAAAAGTTTAAATTTTCAATTTCCTCCTCTCCATTCTTTTTTCTTCAGCTGAGAACCTCTTGAAAAAAAACTGTGTTCAACTTTTCTGCATTTACAAAAAAGTTTTTATTGTTTGTCGCTCATTGTAAGAGTAGGAAAATGAAATGAATGCAGGCTGCCCTGCTAAGCTGCTGTTTGACTACCGTTTCAGGATTCAATAGACAGAAGTGTGGCTGTGCAGAGAGTTGCCTATTTGAGGGTCTGATAATTATCAAACCCTTTTTTTCAATCTGCTCGACACTTAAGGTGGTCTTTATATTAGAGAGGGACTGTGGTTGCCCCCAGACCCTTGTATACATTCCCTGTTGAAAATAATGGTCCTGAACCTGAAAAACCACATAGATTTCAAGACCAAATGGGTAATATCCCCAAAATAAGCAATCATGGTAAAAACTTTGCCCCCAAAGCCATTATTGGAGACAATGATGATTTTTTTTCTTGGTGCAACTCTCTGAAAACACATTTATATTTTGTATAGTCTTCAGTAGTAATGAAGAAGAAGAGTTGGTTTTTATATGCCGACTTTCTCTACCACTTAAGGCAGAATCAAACCGGCTTACAATCACCTTCCCTTCCCCTCCCCACAACAGACACCCTGTGAGGTAGGTGAGGCTGAGAGAGTGTGACTTGCCCGAGGTCACCCAGCTGGCTTCATGTGTAGGAGTGGGAAAACAAATCCAGTTCATCAGATTAGCCTCCGCCGCTCATGTGAAGGAACAGGGAATCAAACCTGATTCTCCAGATCAGACTCCACCACTCCAAACCACCGTTCTTAACCACTACACCACACTGGCTCTCTCTATTTGAGACTATTTCAAAACAACTTTCTGACTCACGGCGGGGGGGGGGGATCACTGAAGGGTTATTTTTCATTGGTTCATCATTGCCTGTAGTGTTCAGGAACCATTTAAAGAAATAATCAACCAGAAATGGGATACATTCGATATTTCTCTACAAATAAACAAATAGGAGAAATAACTATTCTTATTAATGGGCTTCAGCTGAGCTGCAATGAAAGAAAAGTGCTGCTGTTACAGCTGTTTGAGTTTGCTTTGCAAAAACAAGGGATTTTCACACCAACCATGCATTATGTAGTACTAGGAAAAGAAATGAAAATGGGGGGGGAGGAGATGATGTTAGAAAAACCATTAGAGTAAAATATCTAACAGTTCATATGAGATACACTGTGGGGAATATTCATTATAGCTGGTTCTTTTATCGTAGCCCTAGATTTGTGTAGTTGTGAGAGAGAGTGAACGTGCAAGCTTTTCTTCATTGTGCATATTCAGTAAATTCTTAATATGACTTAGACCCAAAGGGGTTTTATATTTTGTTCATCATTGCTATAAGAGAGGAAGACTATAGCAATCAGGTCTCCATTTTGGTTGGCTTCTATCTTTTCCTTCCATCTTGTGTTCCATTACCAGCTCATCTCTCCCACTGTCATGGGCCCATGAGGTGGTTGCTTTTGCCTTGAAGTGGCAATGGTGTGTCCAATCCTTAAAAAAAACCTACTCTGGGCCCATGGGAGTTGAATAACTACTGTCCGATCTCAAATGTACCATTCACGAGCAAAGTGATTGAATGAGTGGTGGCTGGCCAACTTCAGAGGTTCCTGAATGAAGCAGATTATTTAGATCCATTCCAATATGGTTTCAGGCCTCATTATGAGACTGAAATGGCCTTGGTCACCCTGGTAGAAGACAAGCACCAGGAAATGGGCAGGGGGGGTGTAACCCTGTTAATTCTCCTGGACTTTTCAGTGGCTTTTGATACCATAAACCATGGCGTATATCTGTATTGCCTTTTGGGATTGGGATGGGGAGGCACTGTTCTGCAGTGGTTCCGGTCCTACCTTAAGGGTAGGTTTCAGAGTGTAATACTGGGGCACTGCTGCTTTGCCCCTTGGCCTTTGGCCTACAGGGTTCCCCAAGGTTCCATCTGGTCCCCCATGTTTTTCAACATCTATTTAAAACTGATGGACAGGTCATTCCGAGATGTGGGCTGAACTGTCTGCCACCAATATGCAGGTGACACTCAGCTCTACCCTGTGCTACCAGCAGATCCCAGGGAGGCTGTGGAAACCATGAACAGATGCCTGGAGGCAGTTTTGGAGTGAATGAGGGCTAACAAACTGAAATGTAATCCTGACAAAATGGAGGTGCTACTGATGGGAAGGTCTGACACAGGACATGAGCCATCTTCTGGATGGGGGTGCACTCCCCCTAAAGGAGCAGGTCTGCAGGTGCTTCTGCACCCGGGCCTCCTGTTGGATAAACAGATGGGGACCTTTCATCAGCTTTGGCTGGTGAGCCAGCTGAGGCTCTTTCTGGGCAATAAAGATCTTGCCATGGTGGTGTCCAGAAGCTACAATTGGTACAGAATGCTGTGGCCAGTGTCGACTGGAATGGCTCATAGACACCATATCACTCCAGTCTCGTTCCATCTACACTTGCTTCCAATTTGTTTCCAGTCACAATTCAAGGTTCTGGTATTGATGTTTAAAGCCCTGTATGGCCTGGGACTAACATACCTTAAGGACCACCTTCTTCCATAGGAACCTACCCACTCACTCCAGTGATCCTTGGAGGTCCTGCTTTGGTTGCCCCTGCTAACTGAGGCTAGATGGGTGGTGACCCGAGAAAGGGCCTTTTCCATCATGGCACCAAAACTTTGGAACTCCTTCCCCAGGGAGATTCATCTGTCTCCCTCTATTGATGTCTTTCGCCAGCAGGTGAAGACCTTTTTGTTTCATATGGCATGCCCTCAATAATGGTGCTGGCCCTCCTTCTAGTGCTCTGTGCTTTCAATTGGATTTTATAATTTTAATTGTATTTTAATTGTTTAAATGTTTTTATGTTCACTTCCTTGTGGACCCTGATTGGGTGGAAAGGCAGCAGAGAAATGTTTTCAACAAACAGACAAATATGGTACACCCAGTCTCATGACAGTCCAGAAACATATTGACTCACCAAAATATCAGCACCTTTAGAGTATTAATCAAGACTTTCCAGCAGTTATTCAAGGTGCATCTTAACATTAATGAACTTCTTTTAGCTAATAAAGTTTTCTCTTTGCAGGACTCAAGACTGGATACTGTAGGAAATATAATCTTCCAGGGCTTTGTCTGCCATCAGGTTCTATACACTGTAAAATAATTAGACATTTAGGGACCCTGAAATTACATCAGTCACATTAACTATGACAATATAAATAGCTTGTTATACCCTCTTTGCCCTGGAATTTCCTGTATGAGTGTCTGATCCCTTATCGTATGATCCCATACCCACATTTTGCCATATACCACCTATTCCTTCTCTTGCTTTCTTTCCAGAGAGCCAGTGTGGTGTAGTGGTTAAGAGCAGTGGTTTGGATCGGTGGAGTCTGATCTGGGGAACCAGATTTGATTCCCCACTCCTACGCATGAGCAGCAGAGGCTAATCTGGTGAACTGGATTTGTTTCCCCGCTCCTACACATGAAGCCAGCTGGGTGACCTTGGGCAAGTCACACTCTCTCAGCCTCACCTACCTCACAGGGTGTCTGTTGTGGGGTGGGGAAGGAAAGATGATTGTGAGCCGGTTTGATTCTGCCTTAAGTGGTAGAGAAAGTCAGCATATAAAAACCAACTCTTCTTCTTCCTTTTTTCCCAACTGTGCTCCATTTCCTGCTTGCTCACTTTTTGCTTTCAAATTGTGACTGAAAAGCACAAAAGCCCCTCTTTTGCTGCATAACAAGCTCAGGACAGCAATTTGCAAATCCAATTTCCACTATTTCTGTAACTTCATTCTTCACCAACCTTTGCCAATAAGGGTTAATCCTGTGGTCATTTTTTTATTGCCTCTGAGGTTGAAGGAGTCATTCAATTAATCCAGTTGTCCAGTTTTTGCACCTTTCTGCTGAGACAGCTGTCACTCTGGTGCATAGCCTCAGCACTGAATTCAATTTAAATGTTGAAGAGGTTAGAAAAGAGGCACCACCTCTTGCTCTCTTCCTCTCCCCAAGATTCACAAAAATGAAGAAGTAAAAATGGTGATGTTGCTGGAATGTTTCACTTGGACACCTCTGGAGAACTGAGGTTGCCTTTCTAGAGCACTTTAGATTTCTGTATAACAGCTTGAGGCTTCAGCTTGTAATAGAAATGTCATGAAAATGTCACATGGGATTAGACTTTCTGCACATAGTGAACAGGTTTATGAAGGTTTTTAAGAGCCAGTCTGGGTCCCCTCCTATACACAGATAATAATATGGGGGAAATGATGTGTGTGCCCATTTCTCTCCCTAATATGAGGACACAGAGAGACTCCAGTTGGTCTTCACAGCCTCTAGGAAGCTGGTGACATTCAGAAATATTGCAGTAACACAACCACTATAGGATATCACTGAATCTCCTTGCAATTTTCACTATTTCTCTTTCTGATCTCTAACTCTCTTCCTTTGATAGCTGATGTGACCTGATGATACATTAGTTCCTAGCTAAGCAGAATTGTCACAGCTCATTTTATTGTCATTGGCTTATGTTTCTGTGATGTCATGAAGACGTGTCAGTCTCAGTCTAACACAGCCAAAGGCTTAGAGAGTCTGGAGTGAAATGAAATGGAGAGTAATCATAGGTAATTGAAGTGCAATATCTGTAGAGACAATAAAAAGGGTTCTGTGAATTACAGATAGGGTTACCTAGAACTGTAGTTTTGAGTTTATATTATTGTTAGCACTATGTCCACAGTTATGGGGCTATAGGTCTCCTCCATCTGGAAATGGTTATAATCTGGCATCACAATAGGCCTTGGGAATAGAGTCTACTGGCTGCCTTTGACTTAGCTGCTCAGATCACACAGAAATGAGGGGGAGTCTAAGGTTAGACAACTAAGTTATCTGATACAGGTTTTTGAAAGTTGTCAGATGATATCAGAGGATTTTATCAACTTTGTGTAGGGCTGAAGTTTGAGCAACACATCCGAAAGGGTTATCCTATTGAGAAAGGGGATTATAATCATTGAAAGTTGCCACCACCCCAAAATGAGCACAGCACACTATCACCCTTGTTCGAAACTGAAAGTATGTAAAAGTCATTACATTTCACAATAGTCACTATGTTGCAAACATTTCTATTTCTGTCCTCTTCACTGGTTCACTTAAATACTGAGTACATTTCATCTGCCCATAAGTAATAATACAGCCTGGATAAAAACTAAAAATTGATATTTCCACTTCCAGGGCATTATTCTTATTTCCGCAGGGGCTGCCAAGAGAACTACTGTGATAATCTTTACTCTTTAGCAATCTCAACCATTGCCAGGTTGGGCTTTTAATAATAATAGGTTTATTGTTACCTGGAGAGATAAGATAGCCTGATGACACTGGAGCAGCTGTTCCTCCATCCAGGGTCATTCTACTGGCATAACAAAGTCCTCATTAAATTAGAAAACATACCAACAAGGAAACGCCTTGTGAAATGTGAGCAAAGGAAGAGAACTAACTGCCAGGAAGTGCACTGGAGATCTCTGAAGTGTCTAGGCTGTAAGAAGGTGTGGTAAATAATGAGGGTAATGCAGACTGTAGCGACAGTGGTACAGACGCATCTCAAATCTGTCTGCTGTTCTCTTATTTACTGTGAGGGATGTCAGTTTGGTATTACCGGACAACACTGTAATGCACTTTCCTTCCACGATCCCATTATTCCAGTACATTTTGAAACACTCACCCAAATGAGTGGGCATAAGCAGATGCTTAACAGTAGAAATGTTGCTGACATTTAGAATTCGGAAAAGTCAGAAATGAAATCTTGGAAGAACTAAACTAATTACAAGGTGAGCGGGGAGATGGCCCTTCATCTTGCATCTCAACTACCAAGTGATAAAAGAATTACTTTAGAAGTCTTCTAAGTGTTAAATATATATATCTAGGATGCTGCTGACTGGGGAGGCCGGATGGTCAGTGTTGTTTAAGGCAGTGTTGCCAACCTCCAGATGGGGACTGATTTCCCAGGATTACAACTCCTCTCCAGACTACAGAAGCAGCCCTGAAGAAAATGGCTGCTTTGGAAGGGGACCTGTATGGCATTTTGCCCCACTGAAGTCTCTCCCCTCCCCAAACCCTGCCCTCCTCAGCCTCCACCCCCAAATTTCTAAAAAAATTCCAACCTGGACTTCGCAATCCTATTTATTTATTAATTGCACAGGCTCACTGAAAGCATTCATGAGAAACTGAGTTTTCCCATGACTCTTTGGCGAGGAAGCTGCCATTACAGACTGTGAAAAGTAAATCTTTTTAAAATTCTCCCGGTGGGGGGCATTTTTCAAGGTTCACCAAATTCACAGCGTAGCATCAAGGGACTCTCCTTGCATGAACCCCAAAGTTTGGTAAAGTTTAGGGCAGGGGGTCCGATTTTATGGTGTCCGGAAGGGGTCACCCCCCTCCTCTATAGAGAAGTATGGTAAAGTTTACAGTGCTTCTCTATGGAGGAGAGTGGGGTGACCCCTTCCAGACCCCATAAAATTGGACTCCCTGACTCAACCAAACTATGGGGTTCATGCAAGGAAAGTCCCTTGAAGCTACCCTAAAAATTTGGGAACTCTACCTTCAAAAATGCCTCCCCCAGAGCTCATTTTAAAAAATTCAAATAAAGAAAAGTCTGGGGAAAGCTGAAAAAGCCAAATACCTGGCTTTATTCTCAGGTTTTGGAAAAACTGAAACCCGAATAGAAACAGCTAATTTTGGGTTTATTTTTGGTTTGGGTTCATCCATATGCACAATCCTCGTGTGTGGGACCATGGGCAGCCACTCATGGGCAGCCACTCAAACAGTGCAGCAGTGCACCAGGGCACCTGGCCTGGTTGCCCATTGGCAAAAACTGCTCTTGCTCAGCTATTTGAAAAGGACTGACTCCAGTCCTTTATCCAACTTGTGTAAGGGACATTGTCATCGATATGGCCACAAATACAGAGGAACAGTTGCTGGACTTAAAAAATTAAATGTTTCTGTGCACAGAAACAGATCAAGCCTGATCTCTGTGAAGCATGCCAAGAAGGGACTTCAGAGACCCAGAATAGAACAGCCTTAGAAAGGGTCAAGAAACAAAGTAGTGACATAATTATATAGCCTTGGGTAGATTAGAAGCTATCTAACCCATTATCAGTAGATATTATCTGTTGACTCCCAGCTACAGAGAGTATCTGAATATGGCAGGAATGTCCAGCTTCACAAAAGTGGCTGTGTTGCTTGAGTGCCAAAAGAGATTAATATGTATGAGGAAATTGTGATCATTATTTTTGAATTTGTTAAGATTAAAAGTACTAAGAATGAACTAACAGTTTTTCATTTCTTTTAAGAAGACATTGCAAGTATAGATAAACTGGTATGGTGTCTGAAGTAAGAAGATAATGACTTAACCAAGAATGTGCACCCCTATCAAGTGGGACAGTTATCTATTGTTAGATGTTAAAATCCTATGAATATGGGAAGTTGAATTAATTGAGAGCTTCTTCTCAGAAAATAGTTTCAGATGGTAACCATAAATCTGACAAAGGGAGCCTTGACTCTGCAAAGTTTATACCCCGAAAATCTTGTCAGTCTCTAAAGTGCTACTAGACTCATAAGCTAGCTCTTCTCAGAAGGGACTCCTTGCCAGTGACCTGCTTATATTTATGGTAAGAAAATTTTATGGATTCATTTTTTTGCTCTCCTTTAATTTTCTTTCTCAGCCTTACCTATCTCACAAGGTGTCTGTGGTGGGGAGAGGAAGGGAAGGAAATTGTAAGCCGGTTTCATTCTCCTTAAAAGGTAGAGAAAGTCAGCATATAAAAAAACAACTCTTCTTCTTCTTCGAGCCAGTTTGAGTACGTGTATTTTCCCTGTTGATTCAGTATATCTGATTCCTGCAAACTATATACTTATATCTTGCACACATCCCCTGTGTGTGTGTGTGTGTGTGTGTGTGTGTGTGTGTGTGTGTGTAAAGTGCCGTCAAGTTGCAGCCGACTTATGGCGACCCCTTATGGGGTTTTCATGGCAAGAGACTAACAGAGGTGGTTTGCCAGTGCCTTCCTCTTCATAGCAACCCTGGTATTCCTTGGTGGTCTCCCATCCAAAAACTAACCAGGGCTGACCCTGCTTAGCTTCCGAGATCTGACGAGATTGGGCTGTACCATGCTGCCTTCCCTCCTGCACACATCCCCTAGTAGTCTACAAAAATGAAGGGCAAATTATGCAAACTGATGCATAGTGCTACCTAATAGGCATAATGAAATGCAAACTCTCATACAGTTTGGCACCACCATGTTAGCCCCTTGCCTTGTTTCATAGTGAGTTAATGACTTCTTCAAGGTTACCTAGGAATTTAGAGCATAGTAATGATCACCTATCTATGGGCTCACATTCCAGCCATGTCTTTGACTTGCATTGGCTCAGAAAATAATATGCTTCACTTTTATGGAAAACCATAGTTTTTTTTCATCTGAATCACCAACTATGGTTTATTCTCTGCCTCCCATTGTGAGGGCCATCTGGTTTTAGCCCTTATCCGTTGCTATCTCTACCCCTTTGAACTCGTACAAGCAGTTCGCACCTCTATGCGTCTTCCTGAGTCCCCCGCCTCGTCCATCTTGCCCAGGTGCCACCTCTCCTCCCCTGCTGTGCTTTCTGCCTTCACTCCCTCGGGCCGAGTCCGGCCGTGAAATGCAGATAGCCCTCACTGTCTCTCTAGGACTGTTTGATGTTTTGTGCTGCACCGATTTGCCTTGTAACCTCCCATGCCTCCCATGCGTGTGAACCTTCGTGCCCTGTAGTAGATAAATACTGTAACCCCGATAAGCTAGTCACTCGCAACTTTGAATCCATGAGCCTGTCTCCTCTATCTGAAGCCTTCAATAAATCTTTTGTTTCTGCATCCAAGTCTGAGCAATTGATTTGGCGAAGTTTGCCCAGCTAGGTTGGGGACTCTCACATTAAGTTGCGAGTCAGTGCCTCTTCGTTCTGCACCTGTACCCTACGGGACAGCCATGTCAGGCGACGAGGAAAAATCTACCCCTCCGGCCTCGCCGGACGGAAGCGGTGCGCCGGACAAGCCGGCCCCGAAGGACAAACCGGACCAGAAGGTGCCAGGCGTGCCCCACCCAGGACCGGGCCCGGGCACACGTCCCAAGACCACCTTTAACACTTGGCTGGATTCGCCGAAAGGTTGGTCACTTTCCCGGACTGAGGCAAAGCACCGCCGCTTGGCCTTAACCGGTACGGGGTTCGAGGACGACCCCGCTCGTCGGGACGCTCTGATGGATGAGGAGCGGAGACAGTGGCAGGAGGAACGCCAAGCGATGGTGGAGCGCATAGATGCCATGCAGCTTGTGATGGAGGAGATGGCCGCTGCCATGGACGCGCTGAAGGTACAGCCCCTGCCGGGTAACCCTCCGGGTGGGACACCGGCGGCTCCCCCCGCGCCTCCTCCCAGCACCCCGGCCCGCCGGGACTTGAAAATCATGTATGATGGGTCGGGGGACCAGTTGACCTTTTTCATGGTCCAAGTGGACATTTTTATGCGGGAGCAGGGCAGGACCTTTACCTCCGAGGAGTCCCAGGTCCAGTATGTGGCCTCCCTCCTGCAAGGCGAAGCGGCCGCGTGGATGGTGTTACAGTACGAGCTCCGCTCCCCTGTGCTACGGAGTTTGGATGACTTTATGATCGCACTCCGTAACCGGTTCGAGGACCCGAATCTGGGGGAGCGGGCCAAAGCCGCTCTGATGCAACTGCGCCAAGGGACCAAGTCAGTGGCGCAGTATGCGAGCGAGTTCCAGTCCTTATCGAGTCGGATTCTGGACTGGAGTGAGGCTACCCGGGTGCAGTTGTTCAGGGAGGGCCTAAACCCGGACCTGCAGCATTGGGCCTTTATGCAAGGTAACCCCCCTGACGTTGAGGGTTGGGTGCGCCACGCCGCCGATATCGAAAATAGGAAGCAGCTCCTGAACCTGTCCAAGCAACGTTCCAGCCGCGACTTCAAACCGAGAGGAGACAAGTCAAGTGGGATCCGTGACCCTCGCACCCCGGGCGGTGCCGGCCCCACGTCAGCGGAGCGCCGCAAGCGCTTCGAGGCAGGGGTGTGCCTGGTCTGTGGAGGAAAGGGTCACTTCGCCTCCCAATGCCCATCCCGCTCCGGACGCCCGGCTTCCATTCGTCCCGTTCCGAGCGAACCTGAGAAGGCCCCCGCAGAGGGTCAACCGCGACGCCGAAGCACCGCTCCGGGACGACGGAGCACTCCCTCGGCACTACACGCGCACGCCCTGGATGGGACCACCAACTCGACCGGTCCATCGGGACCCCGGATTACCAGTGCAGCCTCTGACTCTGCCGAGTCACGGATTACAAATACCTCGTCCCCCTCGTCCAGCGAGGAGGAAGAGTGGGATGTGCCGGCAAAAAACGCCGTCGGTCTGCTGTAAGGGGGGCTCCTCAGCAGACCGCACCGTCCGTTGTGCAAGGAGCTCCACCGATGGTAAGCGCCCAGGAAGATAATGTTTATATCCGGGTTCACCTATCCCTACCCAAGGGGGGTCCAGTTTTAGAGTTCCCCGCGCTCGTGGACTCGGGGTGCGCCCGCACTTTAATTAGTGAGGAGGCGGCCTGGAGATTGCAAGTCCGCCGCAAGCGCCTCCCGGGTCCCCTCCGCTTCTCCCAGATGGACGGGAGTGACTTTAAAAAGGGGCCTGTCACTCACCGAACTACCGCGGTAGTCATGACTGTAGGGGAGCATTGGGAACAGCTGTACTTTACCATTGCCCCCATAGTTGCCCCTGTAGTTCTGGGGATGAACTGGCTGCGGGGGCACAACCCTTCCATTGATTGGGTCAAGCGGACCCTTACCTTCCCAGAGGATCCCTGCGCCATGCATGACAGGGACCGCATGACCAGCACCCCGGCGGCCGCCCTAGTGGGTTCCCCAGAACCCGTTTCCAATACCCCCAACCTGCCCTCGGAATACTCCCAATATTCGGACGTATTTGATGTGCGGGAGTGTGACGAACTGCCACCGCACCGGGAGACCGACTGTGCGATTGAAATTGTTGGGGACGGCAAGTTATCCAAGGGAAAGGTGTACCCCATGAGCCCCAGTGAAAAAGCAGTATTGCGGGACTATTTGGACATCAACTTGGCGAGGGGCTTCATCCGCCCCTCCAAAGCTCTGTACTCCGCCCCCGCCTTTTTTGTCAAAAAGAAAACGGGTGACTTAAGACTGTGTATTGACTTTCGGAGACTCAACGCTGTCACGCAGTCTAACGCTTACCCCCTCCCTCTCATTCCAGACCTGCTAGCACAATTGAAGGAGGGCCGAATTTTCACCAAACTGGACTTAGTGGAAGCCTATCACCGCATCCGCATAAAAGAGGGGGACGAACCAAAAACGGCTTTTTCGAGCTGTTTTGGCATGTTTGAGTATTTAGTAATGCCGTTCGGACTTTCTGGGGCTCCGAGTGTGTTCATGCAGTTAATCAATGAAGTGTTACATGATTTACTGTTTCGGGGGGTGGTGGTATTTTTGGACGACATACTCATTTATTCTGAAACCATGGAAGAGCATGTCCGGCTGGTGCGGGAGGTCCTTCAGCGGTTACGGGACCACAAGTTATATGCCAAAGTATCTAAGTGTGAATTCCACCAGCCTTCCATTACCTTCCTAGGCTACGTAATCTCCCACCAGGGGTTGGAGATGGACCCCGGAAAGGTTCAGGCAGTGCGGGATTGGGAACCCCCTACTACGCGCAAGCAACTGCAGCAGTTCCTGGGGTTCGCCAACTTCTACCGCAATTTCATTCCCAACTTTGCGCAAGTGGCTCTCCCTCTTACTTCCCTTCTGCGCACTAAGGGAAAGGGTGCCAGTGCCGCTTTGCCTTCGGCCCGGTTGCAGTGGTCCCCCCCCTGCCAACGGGCTTTTGAGGACTTGAAGCTCCTCTTCTCGTCCGAACCGATCCTGGCCCACCCGGACTGCACCAAACCGTTTGTGGTCCAGGTAGACGCCTCTGATGTGGCTATGGGAGGGGCCCTCCTGCAGTGGGACGAAAGTGGCGCTTTAAGGCCATGCGCCTATTTCTCCAAGAAGTTTACCCAGTCCGAAATCAACTGGGCCATCTGGGAGAAAGAAGCCGCGGCAGTTAAGCACGCCCTCACCGTGTGGAGGCATTTTCTAGAGGGGGCAGAATTCCCGTTTGAGGTGTGTACCAATCATAAGAATCTAGAGGCCCTAAAAGGGGCTAGAAAGCTCAACGCCAAGCAAATCCGTTGGGCCCAGTTCTTTGCCAAATTTCGGTTCACCCTCAAACACGTGCCCGGCAAGGAAAATGCCCTAGCGGACGCTCTATCCAGACTGCCCCAGTACCGCAACGATTTTGACCGTCCTGTGGACTCTCTATTCACTCCTGAGCAAAGGGGAGAGATCCCTGGCTTGGCGGTCTCTACCCGGTCTCAAACCCGCCACCCCAGTGGTCCCTCGCTCAGGGGAATCCCGGAGGCTTTTCAGCAACGCCTCCGGGAAGCGTCCCTACAGGAAGCGGAGCAACAGACGCTCCCATCCGGTATGGAACAGCAAGAGTCCTGGTGGGTGCAGGGAGGGAAACTCTATGTCCCAGCCTCCCTTCGCAAGGAGGTTTTGGGACTAGTCCACGGAGCCAAGCTGGCCGGTCACTTTGGATTTGTCAAGACGTTGCATTTGGTACGACGGCAGTTCTGGTGGCCGGGCATGAGAGGGGATGTAGAATTGTACGTTCGCAGTTGTCCCATATGCGCCACTGCCAAAAACAGGGGGGGCAAGACCCCAGGGCTTCTGAAACCTCTGGAGATCCCCACCCGGCCATGGGAGGTGATCGCCATGGATTTCGTCACCGATCTACCCCCCAGCAGGGGCAAAACTGTGCTATGGGTTGTTACAGATCTCTTCTCCAAGCAGGTCCACTTTGTCCCCTGCACTGGACTCCCGTTGGCGCAGGGGTTGGCCAAAATGTTTGTCACCCATGTCCTCAGGCTTCACTCGATCCCTAGGAAGGTCCTCTCCGACAGAGGGGCTCAGTTCGTTGCCAAATTCTGGCGGGCCTTCCTGAAACTTATGGGGGTGGGGGAACAGGGTCTCTCGTCTGCCTACCACCCTCAAACCGATGGTCAAACCGAACGGGTGAATGCCGTGGTCGAGTGCTACCTCCGATGCTATGTCAATTACCATCAGGATGACTGGGTAGACCTGTTACCTTTCGCCGAATACGCATACAACAATGCCCCCCACTCCTCCACGGGGTTTAGTCCTTTCCGAGTGGTATACGGAACCGATTTCGGCCCTTTCGGTGCCGCCCCCGTCACCCCCGAACTCGAGGCAGTGCCCGAGATGCAGGAATGGGTACAGGCAGTTAGTTCCACTTGGCCCTGGCTACAAAAGAACCTTGAACGGGCCAAGCGGAAATACAAGGAACAGGCTGACAAACACCGGTCGCAGGGGTGGGAACTTCGGGTGGGAGAACAGGTTTATCTTTCCACGAAAAATTTGCGTTCCCTCCGACCCTGTAAAAAACTCAATGACCGTTATGTGGGCCCCTTCCCCATTACCCGGGTGATAAACGAGGTAACTGCGGAGCTGGATCTACCCAAAACTCTCCGGGGGGTACATCCCGTTTTTCACATTAGTCTGCTCAAACCATTCGTCTCCGCTCCCCAGTTCCACCCCCCTTCCAAGCCAGAAGTGCCCACTGTTGTGGGAGGGGATGCCCACATGGAAGTATCCAAGGTCTTGGACTCCAAGTGGAAGAAGGGAAAGCTGTTTTACCTTGTACGTTGGAAACATCTGGGCGCTGCGCACGATGAATGGGTAGCAGCCCCCCATATGGCAGCCCCCCGGCTCGTACACGAATTCCATTGCGCTTATCCCGAGAAGCCTCGACCTCCTGAACTCGCGGGAGGGGGGCCTTAAGGGGGGCAGAATGTGAGGGCCATCTGGTTTTAGCCCTTATCCGTTGCTATCTCTACCCCTTTGAACTCGTACAAGCAGTTCGCACCTCTATGCGTCTTCCTGAGTCCCCCGCCTCGTCCATCTTGCCCAGGTGCCACCTCTCCTCCCCTGCTGTGCTTTCTGCCTTCACTCCCTCGGGCCGAGTCCGGCCGTGAAATGCAGATAGCCCTCACTGTCTCTCTAGGACTGTTTGATGTTTTGTGCTGCACCGATTTGCCTTGTAACCTCCCATGCCTCCCAAGCGTGTGAACCTTCGTGCCCTGTAGTAGATAAATACTGTAACCCCGATAAGCTAGTCACTCGCAACTTTGAATCCATGAGCCTGTCTCCTCTATCTGAAGCCTTCAATAAATCTTTTGTTTCTGCATCCAAGTCTGAGCAATTGATTTGGCGAAGTTTGCCCAGCTAGGTTGGGGACTCTCACACCCATGTCTCTTTTTCAAACCAAGTTTTATTCCTTATTTGGAAAAAAGAAAATAAAACAGGTTGTGGCTCAGATGTAATACAAACTACGGTTGGTTGTGAATGCAAACAATATTAGTGAGTTGTGCACAAAGGAAGGAAAAAGCAAAAGAAAATGAGCATGCAGGGTTCACATTACAGCTGAACCATGTCTGTGAGTGCATGCATAGGCTCAAAACCAACTGTGTTCACAATACACAGTCACCCTGAATTACTAAATCTTTTGGCAAGTCAACAGATATTTTTTCTTTCCTGCAACTGAGAATTGATTATTATACATTATAACCTCTATCTCTCTCTGTGTGTGTGTGTTCGTGTGTGTGTGTCCATTTTCTGATTCAATGATTTAAAATGCTAGAGAGAGAAAAATAGAGCACACATGCCATCTCTTGGGATTTTTTTTATAATTACCCTACAAACCACTAATTCAACAAAATTGTCTTTTAAACAGCAATTAAAATAATGTGCAATTTGCCCCATCTTGCTGTTATTTGTCTAGATTAGTGCATAATTTTGTAGCCTACTCATATTCCATTACAATCTTGTGTTTCAGCAAAGATGGAATTCTGCGGTTCTGGTCTGATCACTAAGTGCAGCCAGTATTAATCTAATGCTGTATTAATTTTAAAAAAGTATTTAATTTGATGGGGCTTGTAAAAATTGCTGAGCCTTGTTATAAATAATCATTTAAAGGAATACCATAATTCAATTATAATGACAGAATGAGACAAACCTCTTTCCACAGACAAACCTGTTTCAAACTTTATAATCCGTTTTAGCAGCCAGTTGCTAACAGATTTTGGCTCCCAGCTGCTAATGGATTTTTTTAGCCTTTTAATACAATGCCACTTTTGTCCCATTTGCAAAGCAGGGCTGAGCCTGTTTTTATGAAAACAGTTTTCTCCCATTTTCTGTTCTTTGCGGTTCGGAATCGCTGTAGTGTGCTGTTCAAAATGTTTTCAGCACTTCCGAAAGGGCTGCTTTCCCCCCCTGCCATTTTTCACGGAGCATTCTTTTTCATTTTTTAAAAACGTTCTAAGTTTTGTGCTATAGTGCTAGACCAAAATTGTGCTGTAATGGGACCATTGAGATGCCTGCAACCGTCGCAACATAGAAATAGGTGTTTCAGTAGTTGCTAACCAAAGGCATCTGCAGCAAATGTCCTGATGTTCAGCCATCCATGAAGCCCATGAATGGCCAGATGGGATTGGCTGGTAAGTGGCTTGTTGCCAAGAGAATCTTGGGTAGATATCTTAGGCAGGCAAATTTTTCTTTTTTGGGGGTTGAAGTTTGGCGAGTGTTTTGTGTGGATAACTGTGAGACTAGCATTGTTTGAATCATGGTCAGCTGTGGTTTGACAAATTAAGGTGTGTCCAAGAGGGGGTTAACTTCCATAGCCATCCAAATGTGATGCTTGGAAGGAATAAATAGTAATTTGTGAACTAACAACTACTGCTATAGTCTAGAACAACATAAAAAGATTGCAAGGAGTTCTGATATGTAACTGTGTCTTCAGTGAAGGCATGCTGAGAACTTCATGACAAACAAGTTTGGTATGTACACATATAGCTCTCTTTGTCTTTATGACAATTGCAAGAAATTCAGCGACATGCTCGGTGACTTCCGGAGATTTATCCATCAGTAACAGTTTGATACTCTTGTCTGCTGAATTTTTTTGAACTTGAAGGAGAGGATTAATTAATTGTAAACGCTGTTGAGTGAAAAATGGAAAGCACAAGAGGATATGATGGACAGAGTCTGGTTTTTTAAGATGACAACTAAAAAACCTTTTCTCGCATGGTTCTTTCTTATATCTGCCATAGCTGAAGGAAATATATTCAGCCTGGCCAACATGAAGGCCCTACGCTGCTGGGGGAGAACTAAATTTGAAAAATACTGGGCCATGACCTTCTGTGTGTAAGTGAGGCCCAAAGCACATGGTGAACAGGTCTTGTTTGTGCCAGCAATTATTATTTGTTGTTCAATATCCCAGATCCTCCTTTGAATCACCTGGAGGATGTAGGTTTCTCCAGAGTTGGCCATGGCCTCCAAATCAATACCTATGGAGTGGATTTTTTGTAATATCAAATGTGACCATTTAGAAGTATATGGGTCAGTAAGTAGACAGGCTATGAGACTATTGGAAGGAGTTTGGAAATGGAGGTGCAGCCAGTATCTAATGGTCAAAAGCCAGGCTCTAGTTTCCAAAAGATGAAGGCCCAATTCGGCACATAGTGTAAGGTAGCCAACTGAATTGGGAATACCAAGAATGTGACGTCAAAAAAACTCCTTGTTAAAAGCCTGAATCCACAGCGGAATTCCATACAATAGATGGGGGATTACAGGGACAAATTGATTTCCATTTTGATGGAAAAAAAACAAACTATGGCAGACATCTTACTCTTAGCTGATTTTAGAGAGTGCTCTCGGTGGATGGACCGGTTTAATTTGTGGTGGAAGATTACCCCCAGATACCTGGAGGTTTTAACCTGTTCAATTTATCTCCCACCAACTCTCCAGTCCAACCGATTCCACGATCTAGAAAAAAAACAATATTTTGGTCTTGTCAAAATTAATAGATAAAAGGTTCTGCTCACAGTAAGAGACAAATGCTGCTAGAGAATGCTTTAAGCCCACTTTGGAAAAGGCAAGGATCACTGTGTCATCTGCATATAACAGAATGGGAACCGGATGCGAATTCAGTTTGGGAGCATGTTCGGCAAATCTGGCCATGTAAAATGAAAGGTCAGAGATAAATAAAGATGGGGTGCTAAGATGCAACCTTGTTTCACACCTTTTGTCACTAGTATCTTTTGGGACAAAGATCCATTTTCATCCATTCTAACCTGACATGTATTAAAAATATGAAGTTTACGTAGCAACCAGAGAAGGCGCTGGTCGATACCCAGATTATGTAATTTTCCACATAAAATGGAATTTTCCTGTAATTTTGTAATTTCCTGTAATTATGTAATTTTTCTGACGATGGAATCAAAAGCCCCATGGAGATCAATAAAGGCAGCACACAATTTGCCTCTGGAGTGGCATATACATTTTTCAGCTAAGAAGGATAGGGTAACACAATGGTCTAATGTGGAGTGATTTGCACTAAACCCAATTTGCTCTTTCCCAGGAAGATTATTGGCAGTCATCCATTTAGATAGGTTTTTTTGGAGATGCTTCGCATAGAGTTTCCCAATTATGGAAAGTAAATTTATGGGATGATAATTCTCTGGACAGTTTAAAAAAAAATTGGGATTATTATGGAATTTAACCACGAATCCGATAAAATCCCATATTTATCAATTAAAGTAAAAAGTCATGCCAAGGAGCCTGACCACCAGTCTTTATTACATTTCAAAAGCTCCGCCGGTAGGCTATCAGGACCCGGAGCTTTTCCCAATTTGAGGCTGGCAATAAGGTTGCAAATCTCTTTTTGTGTAACTAGTGGCCATTCTGGAACCTCTAACAAAGAGAGTGGTAGCCTATCAAATTCAATTGATCATTAAAAAGGTTGTTGTAATGGAGAGCCCATTCCTGGGAGGATATTGAGGAAGGAGAAAACACTCCCCCCGGCCGGCAGGTTATACCAGCTACCAATAACCAGAAATCTTTGTTATTTTTGCTTTTCATAGCCGAATATAGTTGGGACCATTTCTTCATGGAAAAGTTATGTTTCTTTAGAGCTATCTTTTGTCGGCAAATCCTCCTCGTTTCATAATAGGAGGAAGGGGACGAAGGACACCTACCATAGCTGGTCTGCCAGAATAAGTGACGTAGTTCTCTTTTAGCTAGATAACATTCTGTGTCAAACCATGGACAGTCCCTACACTTCCTGAAGTTAGAATCAAATGATTGGGCAAAATTGTCAAACCCACTAATAATTGAGTTGTAAACTGAAAGTGCCATCACCAAGGACTCAGCGTTGGACAGCGTCTCATTCAATTACTAAGCATCTCATTCATTATTAAGCATTCACTGTTGAACCTGCTCCTGACAACCAATTGTCCACTTTATCCTCTTGAAATGGGGAAGGCCCTCACTATCTGAGTCGGGTAGAAGGGATGCTTCTAGGACAATACTAAATTTATAAGACAATACTAAATTTATAAGAAAGATGGTCACTTTCCGATCGGTCTCCTATCTCAAAATCAACAATAAGGTCCCTCGAATCCACTGAGGTAACTGCATAGTCCACCACACTACAGACGTGAGGAGATACTTAGGTATATTCGCCGTGGGGATCAAATTGGGGAGAACCATTTAAAATTACAAAGATTAAAATTAGAACAAAGATCTGCTAGGTGATGTCCTGCCTGATTTATGACCTGATCTTTTGATTCTCTTGATATTAAAAAGGGGAGTGGGATAGAGTTTTCATCATACCAGTTCATAGCCTTCCCCAGCTCATTATTTGTACCTAGCTTTGCATTAAAATTACCAACCATAAGAAGGGTTGCCCCCGGGAATTTATCTATTATTGTGACCAAATAACCATTTAGTTGATCTCATAAGAGTTTAGAGATAGTCTCAGAGAGGGATGGAGGCATATAAACATTAATTAGCAGGAACTGGTGATCTTTAGAGCATAGATGGAAAGCTTGAGCAATTGGAGAGCATGATTCCAATTGTCTTATATTAAATTTAAAATAGTTATTAATCAAACAGCATAGGACAGCTTTACACCTGCCTTTTGGGTTAGATTTCAATGCAGGAAATACATAGGAACGAAAGCCACTCAGAGTATCCTTAGGAAACCAGGTTTCTTGTAAGAATATAATATCAAAATCCTTTAAAAACTCCATTAAGTCAGGATCCTTCCCTTTACTGCCCCATCCAGCAATATTCCAGGACATGATGCGAACAGTCTGCACCTGCCTTTGTATTGGGCTGGCTAGTCAGTCCAATTCAGTTATTAAATTTACAGATTCATTTTGTTCTGGGCAGATGCAGCCATTTCCCAGGGATTTGGCCAGATTATCGAAAGATAATTTTGCCAAAGGCTCCTGGCAAGATCTAAGGGACAGATCTATCATCTAAGGGACAGATTGGCAAAGCCAATTGTGATGGAACAGAATTTATCTTGTTGGAGCCAAAACTCAGGGGAGTATTACCCCACCCCACATTGACCATTATGAATTTGGGGAGGGAGTTCTTCCATTTCTTGCCTCCCTACTTCCACTAATTCCCCCAAGCTCAGTATGGGGGGTAAGGGCTCCTGAAGCTTCAAGCCATTGGTTGGGAAAGTTTCCAACTATTTTTTTATCTTCCTCAACCTCTGAGTCACGAGGTCCAGTCTGTCAATAACTGTTTCCTGTTCCCCTCAAGGTAAGTTTCCAAAGGAGCTCAAGAGGTCATCCTCCAAATTATTTGTCAATTGCCTGTGGACCAGCAGATGTGCAGAATCTTTGGGTTCTTTGAGTTCTGTATGGACGGGACTATTCTTCTGCTCCATCTGATGGCACTGAGATGATAGACTCTGCAAATTCATCATGGGCAAGAGGGTTTCATCCCATTTATTTAGGTCCTTCCATAATGTCTCTATTCCCCTCTGGACTTCCGCCTTTAGCTCCATAAATTCACTGTCTTATTCCACAGGGGCAATGTGGTAATATTCTTAAATACCCAAACTGGGAAGACTGCTCTGGCAGCCAGCCGCCTTTTCTCTTTGTGGATCAATGAAAGAATTCTAGCTGAGGAGAAAATCAGCAGTGTTTTTTGTGCCTGGTTTGGGGAATTAAGTAATTCAGTCTCAAACAGATCCACCTCTTAATGCCTGATCCTGAATAAGATGGACAGATGTTGTTTAGACTGTCGGACTCCTTTCCAACAAGGAACTTGGCCTGAGTAACCACAAATAGATAGGCAGATCTTCTTTGGTTGAAAAACCAATTGGAAAGAGCTTCTCAGATCCGTTTTGCAGCCTGGCACAGACTCATATTTCCCTTTAAGGTTCGGCTTCTGCCTAATTCCTCCATCTTTGATATTCTGATGTGTTGTCTGTGGTAATCTATTGCTGCCTAGCAGCTTTTCAATCTTTAATGAGAGCTGTTTTAGTTGGGAGTCAATCCCTTGAATGCGGCGAAAGATACAGTCTACTGTTCTTGCAATTAGCTCAAATTGGTCACTCTCCATGGGAGCCCCCGTCTCTGTCTCCTCGACGTTCGACTTGGATTCAGTAAGCTGCTCCCTTAATTCAGGCTCGGGGTCTGACTCAGCATCTGATGTCAAGGTTTTTTCCCCTTCTTCACCCTCCTCAGCTGCAATAAGAGGTAGGAAGCAATTTTCTGTTTCCACAGCATAGGTCAAATTATTTCTCTTGTGTTACGTAGGATAGGAAAAATCTCCTATTTCAAGTTGTTTGGAAACTGGAGAAATAGCAGTTCCCTCCACTTCCCTCTGCCATTTGCTCATTATTGCATACTATTATACGAAACAGGACAGAGCGGGGAAGCAAATAGATAGGAGCCTTTTCCTTAGTAAAATTCCTCTGTATTCCTTGCCAGTAAACTAATTAGGTTTTCTCACACTGGCGCAAGTAGCAGCTAATTTACACTGGGATAACAGCTAAATTGCAGATAGGTTGTAAACTTGCTGTTTGGCTGTAGAACTGGCAGAAATCCCTCAAGATTGCTAAAAGATAGTTAAAACTGGCGACTAATTTAAGTAGAATAAATAAATAAAGAAACACTCTCTTATCCTGAGCCATAAACTTTGTCTCACCTTGACCGTTCTATCGATGGGAGCCTCTCCCTTACTCTTGTCTGGGGGGTAGAGCTGATGGGTGTTTTTTGGGCTTTCTCTGGAGTGTCACTCAACTCTGTTTTTTGCTTTTATTACAGATATCGTCTGGATGGGGTTTCCTGGAGCTTTGGAAGATTATAGTCAAGTTCTTTGCATCTTAAGGGACAGATAGTACTATCACCAATCTCATGTGAAATGCATTCATCTTCCCTGAAAATTCTTACACCTTTTTTGCAACTCCTATAGAGATTCTGCCTAAGGAAGAAACTCCAGTTTTGCTTCAAATATTAAAACATCAAATTTCAGCACAGCTCTTGATAATATCTTTTTAATTTTCCACTGAAGCAAACGTGCTCTCCTGGGCAGCTGTGGGTAAAGCATTGCCCTAATCATTTTGCCTTCATCCATGAAATTCTTTTCTTTGGAGATATAATTATGGCCTTCAGGGGAGCAATAGGAAGGTTGGCCTTATTAACTTAACTTTTTAGTATATATATTCTGCTGCTTATGATTCTTCGCTTTTGCAAAAATAAAAGTAGCAGAAATAATGACGCTTTTGAACAATGTTCGGTGTTACCCATATGGGTGCAACAGTAGAAACAGCCTTTTAAATAGTGTTTGAAGGATGGTGTTCATTGTGGGCATGCCTTTTCTGAGAAAAGTGACCGTTGTTTGCATAATGGCACCCTGCAGATAACAGGACCATACTGGCGCTCTCTGCTTCCTAGTTCTCTTCCTCAGTGCCTGGCTATGTCCTGCCAAATGAAGGCAAGTCATGCACATTTACTCCAGTGAGAAATAAAGAGACCCTGGCTTAAGTGGGAGGTAATCAACAGCGTCTTCCTTCCATCAGATACATTTCTCCAGTTTATTTACATCTCTGTTGCCCTTTGACACTGTGGTTCATGACCACAGGATATGGCTCATGAGATTTCTGTTCTTCAAGAAAAGTGGAGATTCAGACATCCTGTAGTACCTTTAAAACTAAAAAAAATATGGCCTTGAGCCTACTTTCAGATCACTTAGCCTATGAAACTTATGCTTCAATAAGTGGGCTGGTCTTCAAGGTCTTTGAAGGATTCTTTTGTTTTTGCTGCAATAGACTAACATGATGGTCCCATTGGAGCTTGGGAGAACAGGGAACTCTATTCTCAGCCTATTTGATAGGAAAATTACGTTCAACGGATGATCAAATGGTTTATCTGTAGGGTTGCCAGGTCCCCCCATGCCATCGGTAGAAGCTTTGTGGGGGTCAGGGTGGGGGGTGGTGACCCGCGCATGCACACAGCACAATGACATAACTTCGAGGTTTACCCTGGAAATGCTAGCATCGTGCTGGACGCTCTAGCACATTCCTCCAAAAACTCTATGGAAACTCTATGAAAAAGTTTTGGGGGTAGTGCTAGAGCATTCCCATTGCGATACTGGTGCTTCTGGGGTAAACCTGGAAATGATGTCATCGTGACATGCACACACTGTGCACACAGATCACTGCCCCCCCCTCAGCTGGCCTGCTTCTGCCTGCCAACCAGCTGAGGGATGGCAGGCAGCCCAGTTAATTGGCAGTCAATTGCCCGCCATAACCAGACATATGGGAACCCTATTTATCAGATGGTAAGGAGCCCAAGTATGTTGATATCGTCTACATTGTTTGCTAGTGAATGAGGTTCAAATTTACACAGCTTTGTAGTGTTTATAGTGTTCACACCAGCCCCTCCTCTTGTAAGATGCTGTCACTCTGGAATATGCTGACGGTCTTATTTTAACAGTGTATAACTTTATTTAAAAAAAATGAAATAAAAAATGAGACCTACCTAAAGCCATAAGTAAAATCTGATCTGGCTCCAGAGTCTGGTATCCTCGAACTCTAATAAAAAATGGAATGGACTTCCAAATATTACTCCTCCTTTCTCAATGGTCATTCTTGAAACAAAGAGGAGATTTGCATTTGAAAGAATGGTCCAGTGACTCCTTAAAGACTGACAAACATATGGTATTACAACTCACTGTGTTCCAATATCTGCAGCAAGAGTGGACAGGTTCACTCAGTTTTGACTGAAGAGCTTGCAAACATGGCTACCAAAAACATATAACAGATACATATATCTCTGGGTTGACAGGGGTATTTTCCATTTAAGTGCAGTAACAGCAGATATACTTATGGCATTTAGCACTAAAATAATTTATTTATATAATTTCTTTATATAAACAAAAGCAATAAAGTAATAACAATAACCTGCAGAAATAGTCTTATTTCGTAGCAAAGCCCTTTTCAATACATCATAAAAAATTATAGATCTTTTCATCACCCACAAGGGTGTACAAAACAGCAAAGAAATACATATTTTGGACATAAATCACCAGTATAAAACATTGTAAATGTAGGCTGGTACACAAAAGGCACAGAGACACTTGAATTTGCTGATGTTCAATCTGTACTTGGAACACTTCAGACTCTTCCTTCTACAGTGCTTGAATCCTGGAAGCTCTTGAAGAAGCCCTTTTGAGACAACAAACTGTTCAGGCCTCCCCACCTGTACTGTTGCTCTTCTTGCACCAGTACAACAGTGTACTTCTAAGCATAGTTACCCCTTTCTGAACCCATTGACTTCAAGGGTGTTATTCTGTTTAGGATTTCATTTTAAACTGCTCAACATTTGATACAGCTAGCCAGCTTAGGAATGCTCCAATCAATTAACTATAGTAAAAGATGGGAGTTACTGCCACACATCCTGCAGGTAAGTGCAGGCATGTTTGTTTATATTGCTGCTAATGGTTGAGTAATAATAGTATGAGTTACAGCAGAACAAGCTTTCATGGGCTGATGATCTGACAAAATGGGGTCAAGACTTTAAAAAACTTATGGTAGCATAGCAGTGCACTCCTAAAAACATTTTACTGGGAGTAAATCCCACTGAATAGACCTGAGGCAGATTCTGACCAGACCTCCTTGAGATTGCTCTCTTACAGTGCAATTTCTAAACACCCCTCTAAAACTGTTGTAGTCAGTGGGTTTAATAACTCTATTTAGGATAATACTGTGCACATGTTAATCTTTAAGGTCTCATAGGATAGTTTATTTATTTTTCAAATTTATAGCCCACCTTCATTCCCAACCAAGCCTTGCTCAGGGCGGGTAACAACCTCTAAAAACATCTAAAATACATAAAACCATATCAACAGTAAAACACTATTTATAAAACCAGAAACAAAGTTGCCTTAAAACAACCCAGATGCCACCATGGATTGGATTTCAGCAGGATGACACCCCGCAGCTACCAAGAGTGAGGGGAGGATGAGGAGGCCAGCAACGATGGATGGACTTGCGGCTGCCCTCAGGTGTAGGCCTGGCGGAATAGCTCCATTTTGCAGGCCCTGAGGAACTCCTTAAGGTTCTCCAGGGCCCTGATGTTACTAGGAAGGCTATTCCACCAAGTTTGTATACAAACAAGGATAAAAGAACATGAAAGATACTGCAGACTTGGCCAACCTGAGAAATCAGCAGTGGCTGAACATGGACTGACACAAACAGGACACAGGGTCTTATTCCAAGACACTGAAAGACTGGACAATTCTACCAACTATTTTGTCAGATTGCACAGAGAAGCCATTGAAATTCATAAACTTCAGCACAACTTTAACAGAAAAGAAGAGAGTTTAAGAATGAATAAGGCTTGGCTTCCTGTCCTGAAAACCTCCAGACTTACAAAGACTACAGTCCACAATAGCCATGCAGATTAGCTTTGGATTCCACATGTTAACAGATCACTTCAGGATACAATGGTTCCATATTAACATACCACACCCTCATTAGCACATTATCTTGATACTTACAGGACAATGATTAGCACATTACTTTTGCAGGACAATACTCAGCTCAAACCCAACCCCTTTCTGACTATATATTACTCTTCCTACACCCTTGACACTGAGAGACACTGTCCTTCAACTACTCTGAACATGCCTGCCACAGCTGCTGGCGAAACGTCAGGAAAGAAAATACCAAGACCACGGTTACACAGCCCGGATAACCTACAAGAACCAATGAACTCTGACCGTGAAAGCCTTCAACAATATTTTATATTTTCTGTTTGCTCTTGTTCTGACCTTTGGGTTGTGGTGCTTATGCCATTTTTAACTGCTGGCTTTATTTGATTTCTATTTTATTCTTTGTATTGATATTCAAGACAATTTTTGCTAATATGAACAAGGAACAAAGCATGTTAATTAAATAAATACAACAACAGTGTAATGCTTCCAGGTCCAGCACTCATTTGCATAAACTGTCAATATGAAAAAAACACAAATTAGTTTTCCAAAAGGAGTTAAATGCAAAAAAAAAAAAAAAAAAAAAGGAAGTCTAGTCCTAGCTAGAGTATGCTAAGTGTAAGGCAGCCCAATCCTAAACATCAGCTCATTGATGTGTCACTGATTTTGGCACCTGCATTGCTACTCCACATCTTATGCTCTCTCAGAAGAGAGAAAATGTCCCTCGAAGACCCAGTGTCAACGATCTGAGAGCATAGTAACTGCCATGGAGATTCTAACAACAGTGCCGATATCCACCCACCAATCATAGAGCTAGAGGATCCAGATCAGTGTTTGTGTATTAGAATCATAGAATAGAATCATAGAATCATAGAGTTGGAAGGGACCAACCAGGGAGAGGACTTGGATGGGACGCTCCTAGACCAGATCACAAAGTTATCAAAGAGATGGGACATGGTGGTCATGGGAGATTTTAATTACCCGGATCTGTTGGAAGTCCAACGCTGCTAAAAATGCAAGATCCAATAAATTCCTGACTTGTCTTGCTGACAACTTCCTATTCCAGAAGGTGGACAGGGAAACAAGGGGGTGAGGTTGATTCTCACCAACAGGGAAGAACTGGTCGATGAGGTTAAAGTAGTAGGCACCCTGGGTAGTAGTGACCACGTACTTTTGGAATTTACAATCCTGGGGAAAGGAAAACCTGTACGTAGTCAGACATGTAGGTTGGACTTGAAAAGAGCAAATTTTAACAAACTTAAACTTATGCTAGGTAGAATCCCATGGTCAGAAATACTTGAGAAGGGAGTTCAAGAAGGATGGGAGTTTCTTAAAAATGAAATACCAAGTCTTAGAAAAGATCAGGATCTTGGTCTTATCAAAATTAATAGATAGAGAATTCCGTTTACAGAATAGGATAAAAGAAGCTAATAAACATTTAAGACCCATCTTTGAAAGGGATAGGACTGCTGCGTCATCCGCATATAACAGAATAGGGACTTTCTCAGAGCTTAGCTTAGGTGCATGACCATCAGTATTAGCTAAAAAAGCAGGGAGATCTGAAATAAATAAATTAAATAAGGATGGTGCCAGTACACAGCCTTGCTTTATGCCCTTTGTCACCGGGATTTTTTGGGTTAAAAGGCTCCCCTCATCGAATCTAACTTGACAGGTATTGGATGTATGGAGGTTACGTAATAAAAACAAAAGGCGTTGGTCAAGGCCCATATGGCATAGTTTCTCCCATAAAATCTGTCTATTGACTGTGTCAAACGCTCTTTGAAGGTCGATAAAAGCAACATATAACTTTCCTCTAGGGAACTTAAGATATTTTTCTGCCAAAAATGCAAGAACTGTGCAATGATCTGTTGTAGAATGGTTAGGTAAAAATCCAATTTGCTCTTTCCCTGGGAGATTATGAAGGGCCATCCATTCAGATAATTTCTTGAGGAGATGCTTGGCATAGAGCTTTCCTATAATAGACAAAAGACTAATTGGTCTGTAATTTTCTGGTTTACTGGGATCACCTTTCTTAAACAATGGTATTATGATAGAATTCAGCCACGAATCTGGGAGGATACCAAATTTGTCTATAAGCGTGAAGAGGTGTGTGAGTGGCGGGGCCCACCAATCGGAATTACTCCTTAGGAGCTCTGCAAGAATACCATCGGGTCCCGGGGCTTTGCCCAATTTTAAGCTAATAATATGTTCTCTCATCTCGTCACAGGTGACAGGAGGCCATTCTGGTACATCAGGGGCTATAAAAGATTCTCTGATAGAAACCCCTGGGGACTTCACATTAAAAACATTAGAATAGTGCAAAAACCATGCCTGAGCATGAATTAAACTTGCAGAGTTGCCGCCAACCGAATAATTAAGTCCTGAAATTAGTGACCAGAAAGCTTTGCTATTTTTACTATTAAATGCTTGGAATAACTGCGACCATTTCTCCATAGCAAAAGCATGTTTTTTTTCCGGCTAGCAAAATTTGGTACCCCTTTCTCTTTTCGCAGTACACTGAAGGGACCCAAGGTAACAGGCCTGAACGCATCAACTTAAACAGATGGCGAAGCTCTTTCTTTGCAGCAAGGCATTCAACATCAAACCAGGTGCTATTTAGGCATTTAGAGGACCTATGACTAATTGGTTGAGCAAAGTCACCAAGTCTGTCAACAATATTGTTATATATTGACAATGCCACCATTGGGGTTTCAGCATTTAGTAGTTCATTAAATAACTGCTGCCCAGTATCACTATGTATCCATTGCAGAAAGAAGGAGGGGAACCCTCATTTAATTGTTTATTATAATATTTACCGATGAACTGTGTATTCTTTTTTAGATCTATATCTAGCTGCTTTACATGTTTGTTTTGTTACTGTTAATGCCAATAAAGGTTCTGTTTTCTGTTAAAAAAAAATGAAATACTGAAGGCGCAATCCCAAACCATTCCTATGAAAATGAAAAATGGGAGGAGCCTAAAGAGGCCAGGGTGGCTCCATAAACAGCTTTTTAAAGAGTTGAGAAATAAAAAAGACTCATTTAGGAAGTGGAAGGAGGGCCTTATAACCAAAGAGGAGTATAACAAATAGGGAGAGTGCTTGTAGGGAGAGTGTTAGGAAAGCTAAAGCTCAGTATGAGCTTAGACTAGTGAGAGATGCTAAATGCAACAAAAAAGGGTTCTTTTCCTATGTACAGAGTAAGAATAAGAACAAGGACAAGATAAGCCCATTGTGGGGACCGGAAAGTGAAATTGTAACAGGAGATGAAGTGAGGGCAGAACAACTCAATTTGTACTTTTCCTCAGTCTTTTCTTGCGAGCGAAATGGTGCTCAACATGGCATAAGCAGAATACATGATGAGGGAAGGGAGTTGCAGCCTAGGATTTGCATTGGCGTACTGCACAAACACCTAGTTTCTTTAAATGAAACAAAGTCCTCAGGGCCAGACAAATTGCATCCAAGGGTACTTAAAGAACTTGCAGATGTAATTTCTGAACCTCTGTTCATTATTTTGGATAATTCTTGGAGAACAAGTGAGGTGCCAGAAGACTGGAGGTGGGCAAATGTTGTCCCCATCTTCAAGAAGGGGAAAAAGGAGGACTCTGGTAACTACCAACCCATCAGCTTGACGTCTATACCAGGAAAAGTTTTCGAACAAATCATCAAACAGTCAGTCCCTGAGCATTTAGAAAGGGTGGATCTGATCACTAAGAGCCAGCATGGGTTTCTCAAGAATAAGTCATGTCAGACTAATCTTATCTCCTTTTTTGAAAAAGCTACTACCTTGCTGGATCAGGGGAATGCTGTAGACATAGTTTATCTAGATTTCAGTAAGGCTTTTGATAAGGTTACACATAGTATTCTAGTTGACAAATTGGGAAAATGTGGTTTCGATCCTATTATTGTTAGATGGATCTGCAACTGGTTGACAGAGCGTACCCAAAGAATGCTAGTTAATGGTTCCTCGTCCACTTGGAGAGAAGTGACTAGTGGAGTTCCTCAGGGATCTGTGCTGGGCCCTGTATTGTTCAACATCTTTATAAATGATTTGGATGAAGGAATAGAGGGGATGCTTATTAAATTTGCAGATGATACTAAATTGGGAGGGGTAGCAAATACAGTAGAAGACAGAGCCAAGTTGCAGGATGATCTTGACAGGCTGGAGAAATGGGCTAGAACTAATAAAATGCACTTCAACAAAGAAAAATGTAAAGTTCTGCATTTAGGTAGGAAAAATGAAATGCATAATTATAGGATGGGGGAGACTTGTCTGAGCAGTAGTGTGTGTGAAAAGGATCTTGGGGTGTTAGTAGACCAAACACGGAACATGAGTAAGCAGTGTGATGCTGTAACTAAAAAGGCAAACGCAGTCTTGGGCTGCATCAACAGAGGTATAGTGTCCAGATCACGTGAAGTGATGGTATCGCTTTAGTCCGCTCTGGTTAGACCTCAACTGGAGTACTGTGTTCAGTTTTGGGCACCACAATTTAAGCAAGATGTAGACAAGCTGGAACGTGTCCAGAGAAGGGCAACAAAGATGGTGAGGGGTCTGGAGACCAAGTCCTATGAGGAAAGGTTGAAGGAGCTGGGTATGTTTAGCCTGAAGAGGAGAAGACTGAGAGGGGATATGATAACCATGTTCAAGTACTTGAAGGGCTGTCATATAGAGGAGGGTGCCGAGTTGTTTTCTGTTGCTCAAGAAGGTCGGACCAGAAACAACGGGTTGAAATTAAATCAAGAGTTTCCGTCTAGACATTAGGAAGAATTTTCTAACAGTAAGAGTGGTTCCTCAGTGGAACAGGCTTCCTCTGGAGGTGGTAAGCTTTCCTTCCCTGGAGGTTTTTAAGAAGAGGTTAGATGGCCATCTGTCAGCAATGCTGATTCTGTGACCTTAGGCAGATGATGAGAGGGAGGGCATCTTGGCCATCTTCTGGTCACTAGGGGTGTGGAGGGGGAGGTAGTTGTGAATTTCGTGCATTGTGCAGGGGGTTGGACTTGAGGTGGAATACCTTGTGAGGGGTCAGAGCACCGTGTTTGTTCCCATCTTAGTCTGTTGGGCAAACAGCTCAGTAGAAACTGGATTTGCCTCTTTTCGACAAGCCTGTGATAGATGGGGTTTTTGAAATTCATGTTTTTCATGAGGTAGAAAATTGTTGAGTTTGATCATTCTGTTTAGGATAAAATACTGATACGAATCCTAGAAATTCTAACTGCATATAAACAAAGGTGCTTTTCACTCTGGCTTCATTTCCTTGAAGGATTTCCAGCCAATCACTGTTATTTATTGTGTGTGATATAATGCATCCCTCCAGTTACAGTGTGAAATAGCATGGAGAGCTGCTTATTCCAGGCAAAAAATAAACATTGGGAGATCAATGGGCTTTTTGGTATAGTGTGTTAAACATTCTTTCAAAAATGATTGCATGCATTCACTTCAGACCTACATTTGAAATTTCATTAAAATGGTTTGCAATCTAGTTTAAGCATTTATGAAGCCACCCATAAGGTTACTACTTATACTATCCATTCCTTACATCCCATTTATGCCACAAATCTAATAACAAGTGCAATACAACTGTTACAATTTAGGATTTGGACCTGGAAGACCTCAGTTCAGATCACTGCTAATCCATCAAGGTTTTTTCATGCCCTTGGGCAAACCATACCTTCAAAGGAGATCATAGCTCACAGGGTTGTTGTGGGGATAGAATAGGATAATTTATTTTTATTGCATTTACTTCATTAGTCCAGGTATGTACTCTGGGTTCCCTCCAGGAATATGAGTGGGGTTTAAATGTAATATGACCAGTTTTAATTAAGCATGGTTTCTCCAGTACATGTACATGGAACATTCCTTGGTTCATAGGATAAAATGTGAAAGCCTCTCTGTACATCTCTTTTTACACAGTGGAGTTCTATTCTATGTGGAAACGTATAGTCTTCTGAGTTTCTGGTTTCACTTAATGGCATCAAACCTATGGAAGACATTTTGGTCAGTCTTCTTAGTGAAACTGAAAGCTTCTCAAATGAATGTTATGGTACCTTTTATGAAATCTGTTTTTATTTTCCATACTAGAAAATGATTATGATGCCACCTATACATATTTTTACATTATTTTCTTACTTTTCAATTTATTTCCCAAATAAGACCTAGGATCTTTCAGTGGCACCTTAGAATATTTATCTATGCAAAATTAAATAGATATGCCACTAACAAAAAGACATACGGAATAATAAAATGTTCAATGGGCCTTGTGTTGCATTGTTGTATAACTACATTTATTTATAGATTTTTTGACTTTGTAATAGGTTTCAGTCTATCTCTGCTTTATGGTTTGCCAGTGCACCCGGAGGGGAAGTTAATTCTAATCAAATTTAGTATCACAAAAGTAAGCGCTGAGACAAATCAACAAAAGACAGATGATTATGTTGCTAAGTTGTTTCTATCTTGAAACTAATTCTGTATGGTTCAGCTGTTGCTTCTCTGTTTATTTGTGGTCTCAGTTTGCACAGAGCTGTACTTGAAGGCATAGAGCCAAACAAATACCAAAATATCATGGCATAATCAGCATCTAGACAGCCATTTTGTGCTTATGACTGTGCTGTTGGGGGTGATATGGTTGGTTAAAATAGATGTCATTATTTCAGGGGCTACCATTTGCAGCCCCTTTCCCAGTGACTGCACTTTAAACAGCAGAGTTCAACCCCCCCCCAAAAAAACCCTTCCTTTTGTGCTGCCAGTCATAAATTGTGACACTAGACTAGGTGGCATCAGAAGCCCTTTGCAAATCAGGTTGTCATGAATATAGAATGTTACATCATAGGTGCTGCATATAATTCTGTCTATACAGGTTGAATATCCCTTATCTGGACATCTGAAATCTGGACTGACCCCAAAACTGGACATTTTGAGCAGGCATGCAGGCAGATCCATGCTGCACGGCTGCTCCTGATTTTGGAGAGACCAAACAGTGTGGATCTGACTCACGGCCACACTACCCAGCCTCTCCTGACATAGGCCATGGGAACCTACCTACCTGGGGGAGATGCAAAGAGAGATGGCCAGGCCAGCTGGAGGGAGAAATCGACCCCCCCCCTTCCTCAGTGCTCTGCAAAAAGAGGAGATAGGAAGGAGGATGGGAAAGGATGGGGAGAAAAAAAGGGAAGCCAGCTTTCCTTCCAGGGAGGAGGAGACTACCACTAGCATGCCTATTCCAACATATGGAAACATCCGAACTATGGAACGCTTCTGGACCCAAGCAGTCTGGATACAGGATAGGCTAATTTTGCACATATACCCTGAATGTGATTGAATTAGAACAAACCTAGGCTTGTCTTGCTGTGTGTAAAGGCTGTCTAGTAGCAGCCTACTTATGCTGACCCCAGCAAGGAGATTTCAAGGCAAGTGAGAAGCAGAGGTGGTTTCCCAATGCTTTCTTCGGCAGAGTCTTCCTTGGTGGTCTGCAATTGAAGTACCAACCCTGCTAAGCTTTTGAGATCCAACAAGATCTGACTATACCAGGGGTCTCAAAACTGCGGCTCCAGAGCCGCATGCGGCTCTTTGACCTGTTGAGTGCGGCTCTCCGAACTTGGTTTGGAGCCCCTGCTCTTGCGCCCGCTCGCACCGGCACGCCTGAGAGAGAGAGAGAGAGAGCGGGTGCGCTGTCTCCCCCCCCCCCGCTGTGGAGAATGGCCGTGTCCCCCTTTCCCTTGCCCTCAATGGTTGGGAGGCTAAAGCCTCCCCTCCCCTCTAGTCGTGCGATTGCTGGGCGGGCGGCTCGGCTGTTCCTGCCCCCCCGCCTATCAGCTGTTGGGCGGGGCGGGCTTCCTTTGGTAGACCTGGCCTTCGGCTGAGTCCCATTGGGAGGCCATGTCTACCCACTGGCTTTCTTGGCAGTAGACCTGTACTCCGAGGAGGGGAAAATCCCCCTTCAGAGGCCAGGTCTACCTATTGGCTTCTATGGGCCTCCGGAGGCCAGGTCTACTGCCAAGAAAGCCAATGGGTAGACCTGGCCTCCCAATGGGACTCAGCTGGAGGCCAGGTCCACCAATAGGCTTTTATGGCAGTAGACCAGGCCTCCAGACGAGGATTCCGGATGGGGAGGGGGAAATGGCAGGGACTTAGAATTTAATTTTTATCAATAAATAAGATCACTATTAAGTATGATATCAAGTTTTATTCAGTGTGCCTATAATTTAATTAAGACTTAAAACTTTAATTAAAGTTTATTAAGTAAATAAACAGTGTACCTACCTATATAGTTTAAGTTTAAGAAATTTGGCTCTCAAAAGAAATCTCAATCATTGTACTGTTGATATTTGGCTCTTTTGACTAATGAGTTTGCCGACCCCTGGACTATACCATGTTGCTTTCCCTTCCCTTGCCTATAGTAGTGAATCATAAAGAAGGATCATGTTAATTTAACAGTTTCTTATATTTCTTTTTTATTGTACTTTATTTGCTGTACTTTTCTCATGGAAATGTAAAGCAGATTACACCGTGTAAATCGATAACAGTCCATGCAAAGAGATATTTAACAAGTGTATGAGGAGACATCGAATGAGTAATGTACTAAAAGAAGAATTAAAATTAGGAGTAGAATTACCATAATCCAAGTGAGCATAGCATATTAGGCATGATGCAGAGTGTGGATATAATGAAGAAAATTATATTACATCAGTAGTGAACAATGAAATGACAACAGAGTGATACATGCATCAAATTCATAATATGTCCTATAGATAGTGATGTAACCCACTATCTCTTTCTTTTTATCAAACACCTTCCTGATCAGATGAGTCCAGAAAAACAACCACACCTTCCTGCTCAGATGAGTCCAGAGCACAAGTGGTGGATTTTATAGATTCCCAGATCCTATCAACATCTGTCATAGTAACTGGGCTGAAATGCTCTATAAATAGATCAGACAATGCATTGGGCATATCTTCTGTCTGAGCTATGTTGCAACCAGCATCCAACTCAGAATGAACATGAGAGATTTTATCAGCCAAAACTTGGCAAAAGCATCACAAATGATTTCCTGTTCCTGAGATAATAGAAGCTCAGATTTAGGAGATGCCTTATCCAGTCATCCATTAGAAAAGGAAGTCATACACTGTACAAATGGAACAAAAGTTCCAGTCGGAACAATCAACATAGTATTGCCATGACCTAAGAAGCAGACGTGAAATGGGATAAAATACCGGAACCCCATTGTGGGTGGCCTCTATGGACATTTCTATTGTGTTGTGTTATGTACCACAAATATTGAAAAACAATTGTAAATTGTGATACTTGTTAACAATTGTACAGTGGCAAGGTGCTCCCCTGCTAGCTGGCTACACACTGTATTTTACAAGTGTCAAGGACCTAGATAAAGGTTGCACTATTCTGAAATAGGCTTAACAGCTTTCTAAGAACAGCTTTCTAAGAAGGTGCTTGGGGAGTTCCATTTAATACATTACCTGTCATACCCAAAAGGTGCGTCCATTAATGAGGCCATACCACCAGAGCTATGTTCTGTAAAATATGCATCTTTCAACCACTCTGTCTGCATAGTTCGCTCTTGTGGCCTCAGGGCAAAAATGGCAAAGTGTGACATTCACTCTGCATTTTGCCTGTTGCCTGTTCATTCTGTGGACTTTTGCCTTTTAGGTTTTCATTTTCAGGGCTCCTAGTATGTGGACAAAGTTGTGCCCATGGGCTGCTCTGCATGGCCTATGAGCACCTTCCTTGAATGGGTGGTAAAAGAAAGATCAGGGAGTTAAGAAACATATACTATAGTTGCAAATTGCGACAATTAAGACAATTAAGGCATTAAGACTTTGAAAATCCCGTCTGGAGCTTGGTAAGGGCAAATTGTTATCACTTGCTTAAGCCTAAAGAGATTTGAAATGGTGAAGTCAGCTGTAATCTGGGCATGCTGCCAACTGGAGTTCAACAAAACTATTCACCTATGCTGTAAAGTATATGTTAAAGATCAGTACCAGCACTTAGGCTCTATATTCACAGTTGTGTGTGTGTGTGTGTGTGTGTGTGTGTGTGTGTGTGTGTGTATATATATATATATATATATATATATATATATATATATACAGTATATATAAAAACAGTAACTGCATCAGTGTAAGACATACATAACCAACACATCAATTCATGCCATACAAAGGAAACAACATATACAAAAGAAGTCCAAAATGTCAATTTCCTCTATAGTCCATTAATTTTCTATTAAATTAATCCTGGATGGAATTCATAAGATAAGTCTTTTACTTCAAAAGTCCACGTAGGAGCACAACCAGGAATAGCTGACAAACTTTAAACTGACAAGCTTCATAGGGAACATTCTCTGGATTGATTAACGTTTCCACCACTAGGTGGCTTCATCAGCCCAGACCCATTGCTCAGAAAATCACTGTGCCACTCACAGCTGTACCTTCACATAGTCACATTGAGACGTCTCAAGTTCAGCTGGAACTTGTAATTGTAAATAACTGATAACACAGGAAAAATTAGGTCTTTTGGAACTTTGGGGGGCGGTAATTGAGTTTCAGTATTCCGTCATTTAAGCATCATTTGAGCCTTTTAAGTTTAATATCAAAAGTGCTATTAAATGCATAACTGTAATGACTGTTTATATCTTGTGGTTAACATGCATATTAAGCTATCTAAGTTACTGTGTAAAACGTTTGAAGAAAAGACTTTAGATTTTGAGAATATACTTTGAAACTGCACATTCTTATCAATTTTCTATGTAACCTATTCATCTGACAAGAGTTACAAAGGATGGAAAGATTATTGGAAGAAATTTTGGCTGAATTGTATTTTAATATATGAGAATTATGTCTTTGATCCTTGGGAAAGATTTAATGAGAAAATTGTAATAGATGGGAACAGATTTAAGTTCTCATAACAACTAAACCTTGAAAGGGTATATAAGGGGGTAGAAATTGTAAGATATCGGAAGACTCAGAGTTTCCCGGTGTGGTATGTTCCTCATTGGGTATGTAATGCTGTTATAATTTTTGACTGTTATAATCAGTTATCTCTTATAATCAGGTCTGTGAGACTTTGTCATGTAAACTAGCTTGTTTTTCTTATTCTACACATATTGCATATATATAAATTTTATGAAGCATAGCATTCCATTCAATTTTTATTAATGTTTTAGTCACAGACCTTAACAATGTTCAGATTAAAACCATACAACATATATAACCCCCAACACCCAGAATTACATGAATAAAATTTTTAACATGTTACAGTTGCATATATACATTTTGTTGCTGATTTAAATGTTATAGTTCCCCTAAAATATTCTTTCTGTGGCAACTTCGGAGCCTAATTTCCAATAAATTTCTTCCTTAACTTAAACGCTAACATGATTTCTTAAAAAAGCCACACTAAGCGTAGAGTTAATGTCTGCCATTAAAAATCTAACTCGGCCCTGAACTGTATCTAATATACCTGGGATGTGCTGGGTTAATTTAAAAAGAATGGAGTCATAAAATGGGCAACTAAACAAAATATGTGGGAGATCCTCTATCGAACCTGTGGAACAGGGACATAGTCTTAGATTATGGGGATTTTTTGTATATCTACCATGGGTGTAAACTGAAGGCATCATTTGAAATCGTGCCGTTGTAAATGCCTGGGTCCAAAAGTTCCATTAAATAATTTGAGAGGCGCTTATTCGATTTGAATAAAGGATACCATGGGGGAGAACTTGGACTTTTGTATTAGGCACATATCATTATCAGTTTCTTTATCAGCTGTCCGTTTCCTGATATCTTTTGGGTCCCATGTGTTTAAGATTTCCGGCGAAGGCAGCTTATACAATTGTAGGATTGGTATGAGGACCTTATCCCAATGATTTACCTTTGAGTAGAACATATAGCCGTAATTCACCAATTTCAAGTTAGTCGATTTCCTCAGTTTTAGGTAAAAAATAAAATTCTTAAATGGGCTCTCATGGCAACTGACGGCAGGCCTGCCTTTACTCTAAGGAATGCTGCAGGCACCCCTTGAGGCAAACCCAAGATCTTCCTTATAAAACTATTTTGGATTTTCACCAAATCATACAATATTTTTGGTCTTTGCCCCCAGATCTCAATTCCATATAACAACTGCGGTATTACTTTCCCCACAAAAGCTTTAATTGCTGGGGCAACTATACAGCCTCCTCTAGAATAACAGAATTTTAAAATGGCACCCATAGTTCGACGTGCTGTCAGAATAGCAGATTTACGTTGCATTTGCCATGACAATGTAGGTTGGAAAATTATGCCTAAGTATTTAAAAAGTTGGTGCTGCTCTACTTTTTGGTTTGCTGTTGTCCAACTGTGACCAATCCTATGATTGCCAAAAATAACTATTTTAGTTTTGTTGTAATTATTCTTGATATAGTATACAACCAGCGTCTCCAGCCTTTCCTTTAGCCCAGTTTTCATGAGGGCCAAAATAGCTATATCATCAGCATATCATAAGGTTTTTATTTTCCTTCCAACCAAAATGGGGGAGAAATGTGTTAACGCGTTCATCTTTTGCACTATATCATTAATATAAAAATTGAAGAGGAAAGGTACTAGCAGGCAGCCCTGTTTCACTCCTTTTATTAGGGGAATGGGTTCCGTTAAACTTCCAGTTCCTTCCACTCTAACGGTGAGATCGGTATGCAATTCCCTTATCAATCTAAAAAGCCTCTGGTCAATAGACGTATCCGCCAACTTCTGCCAAAGCCTATTTCGGTCAATTGAATCAAAAGCTGAAGACAGGTCGACAAAGGCTACAAGCATAGCACTAAAAAGAATTTTAAACTAATTCAATCAGGTTGCAACACTACTTATGGTGGTTACGTTAAATAAGGAACCATACCTTTCAGTGAGGTATAAATCCTACAAACATAACCACTGATCACAGTAGTTTGAGCAGCTTCAAGGGTCCCTTATGTCACCCACTACCTGGATGACTTTTTGTTAGTAGGGCCAGTGGGCAGTATGGTATGTGATCAGCTATTAGCCTCCTTTAAGCTCCTGATAAGATTGCCTCAATATTCCCTAGAAATAATCATTGCAAGCACAGTAGTGTGATGATCAGCTTTACTCTTGCACTGTAGCATTACAACTTGTGGATGCTTTTGTCCAGCTCAAGAACTAAAACATATCATTTAGCAGAGAAGCAGTGATATCCATGGGGTTGTGATAATTTTAGTAAATAAACTGGTCAACGTATATAAAGCATGGAATCACTTGCCATCCATTCCCCCCCCCCCCATTTGTACTGGCACAGTCTGATGCATTCTTTAAGTGGCCAGCATTGGATAGACTGGATTACCTGCTTTTTAAAATCCGTGCAGCCAGTGGCATCTATTTGAGAAGTGATCACAATAACTGGTTTTAAGATTAGCTGGTTTTGTGAGCAGACAACAAGCAGTAAGTCTCAACTTAAAAAACTTTTTTTTGGGAGATAGAAGCAGTGGCAGTCCAGTAGTGGAAGGAGGTACTGGTGAGAAAGCTGAGATGCAATCACACAAGATGAAACATCCAAAATCATTAGATACATCCAAACAGCTCAGCAAACAACCAGCTTTCAACTCATAACTAAAATGTGAGCTGTTCCTTTCTGTGTTGAAGTGTAAAGTGCTGCCTGACCTACAAGAATATTTCCCCCTTTTTTAAGCTCAGAGGACACCACTCCAGACTTTGGCCTTTGGCCTGCTGAGAGCCAAAGCTCCTACGCACAAGAATTCATGAAGCATGGCCTCAGTTTACTTTTTCCTCCTTGTTAGGGATCTTTTATTGATAGGGCACCCTTTGTTACCTCGCACCAGGGTACCTATTGTGGACATCCACTTAATCTCCTCTATGAGTCACAAAGGGCCTCCCCCTTGCCCTTCTGTACCTAACACAGCTTTGAGCCATAAGGCTGTTTCAAGCTCAGGAGAGCCCATGACTCTTCTGCTGACAGCAATGACTACTCCTGTTGAATATGTGTGAGGGCTTTTGTGTCAAGATGTCCTCACACTTTTTCCTTGCTGAGATAACTTGCAGTTTTCAGCAAGTTGCTTCCAGTGGAGTCATTAAGGGTGACTTGGAACAAGCACAATAGGTTCCCCTTTTCAGCTGCGCTCAGGGGCACCAAAATGCAACCCCATAGAAAGAGGCACTGGCCTGTTACTGACTTTCAGCCTTTTTCCAGAATAGCACGAATCAGTCCTGAGCCGTCTTGATGAAAGGAGACATTTCATGGACTCCAGCTTGGATCCTCCCAGCATTCCTGCCACACCTTGCCCCATACCCTCTTTACTGCAATCTCTGTCCCATGTGGGTTTTTTTTTTTTTTTGTTCAATGGATTCCCATAATCCCTAGCATAGCCATTTTGGAGGTCCAATGGGACTCTCCTCCCTTTTCTCAAGTGTAAGTGGTAGTTCCAATCCTCCATCTTGGAACAATATCAGAATATGCTGGGTGGAACAATGTTAACAGACAAGTCTCCCTGACATAACCAATATGGTTTAGGTAACTGAAGGAAAATAATTGGTGGGTTTGATTATAATTGAAGGATAATCATGGGTAGCATGAGCAGAGTGATACTTTCATATGTGAACTTCCCTGCCTCTTTCCCCTTATTGAAACCCACTGTGCTGCCCAAAACCATGTCCTTAGGGCTAATTGGGCTCCCAGGAACAACATGGGGTTGAAGCAGAGGTCTGCAGCAAGAAGGGAGAATCAGAAAAATTGTTCCTTTCTTTTCCACTGGTGGAAGTCTCTTACATCAGTGCAAAAGCACTAATGTTCCAACAGCTATACTATGAGGAAATGGCCCTTCATAATATCCCTACCATGCTCTCATAACACCCTAATCAGAACATCCACAAATTATCAGAAAAATTACTCCTTTCCTTCAAGTATGACTGGTTGATTGATGTTACTTGAGGAGGAGAAATGGCTCAAGGGGTAATGACTACCACACAATGGCTAAAGGTATTCAATATAGCTGCAGTACTGGAACTTTTGTATCCAAATGATCCTTTGAAGAAGCTGACAATAGTTCAGATGGTCACTACATCTGTTTAGGAAAGAATGCTTCTGGAAAACTTACAGGCTACACTGGTTTACACCTTTGTAAACTTTCATAATACATTTGATCCATTGCTTTATCAGAACATAACTGCGTAGGTTATTGTCACATTCCTTCTACTCCCTAATTGGGAACAATGTCTCTCTTTTTGATTGAAGTGGAAGAAGTAATGACTGGCACAGCATGGTCATGGATACATCTGCCACCTCCTGGTGACAATTTGCATAAGTGTAGCGTAACATTTCTCAGATGCCATATTTATGTGAGCTGCTACCAGAAATCTTCTGCTACAGTCACATAAGTGGACACACTCAGACCACTCAGTATGAAGTAATATACTAGTCTTAACCAGTCAGTTGTATTCTTCCCACTGTCCTGTACTACCATATTTTATTTCTTCATTCCAAAATGTAAATACATTTCCTGGGCTATATTCTCAGCTGGTGTTAACCTCTGTCTAATTGCTTTCCAGAAGATATGTTGATTTACTCCAGATGGCAAATGGCTTCTATTCTGTAATAATCTTGAAGAAATTGTCATCTGCTCTCAAGACGTGTGGTTACTATTTGCAATAATCTTTGCACTCCTGCATTGATTCAGTCATTAGTAAAACAGGCAGGTGATTGTGAGTTATCTGCAAAAATATTTACAACATTTCCCCACTGTTAAGTAACTTCAGGAAAAAGAAATTGTCAGCATAAGAAGTTAAGGGTTGAGGTTGATATGAAAACCATCTGCATTCTAAAGATAAGGAAGCATGAGCACAGGTATAGGCAAAATCCTTTAGCCTTTGAGAATACAGTCAAGTTTTATTAACTCTGAAGGACTTACAACTAATTTACACAAGAATAATTTATCCCACAAATAACACAAATAACATAAACTGCGCATAAAAATGGAGAAGAGCTCATTTAAGAGCAAGCAATGAATGGGAAATCATTTCAAAGACTACCATACAATCAGAGCCCCCATATACTGGAGGTTCCTTGTATCATCTACAAGATGGTCATATTGTGTGGAGAGTCCCTGTAAAAATGTTCTCTAGAGGTATTTAGGCAAATGACTGAAAACATGGATAAATGTAGCTTTGGTTGACTGAGCTGCAGAATAATTTAATATAACTTGGGAATGAGGGCATAATAAAACTTGGGAGTGAGGGTAGGATGGTGAAGGAGGGCCATACATGGAAACAAAGGGGCTGAGGGAGGCAAGGGTTTCTGGAGAAGGAAACACATTATAGCTGTCTCTATGCCAATGCTAGAAGTCTCCAAGCCAAGATGGAGGGGCTGGAGTGCTTGGTGCTAGATGACAATTTATATATAGTGGGTTGGATGTGAGGGTGATCTGGCTGTGACATCTGTCACCCCATTGATCGCCAGGGTTGATTCGGTTGATCTGGCTGGCTAGGCAGGTGTCCCCTACCTCCGTCACCACTCCATGTGCATCCTTCCTGAAGCTGGCGCTTGGTGGAAGAGGAGGACCATCCCAGATAGAAGGAATGTACCATTCTTCAGTTAAGGGTACATAGTGGGTATCTCAGAAACATAGTAGATTGGGGAAAATCTCTGGGATACAGTCATCCTTGGGTATTGCCTCTTTAGGCAGGACAGGGATGGATGGATTGGGGGAGGTGTTGCATTGTATATCAAAGAGGACATACAATCAAATAAGTTAGAAAATATTAGGGGAATGAACTCCCCAGCGGAAGCAAACAGTGTGGAAATATTGGGCTCTATTGTCCACCTGATTGAATCCTTGAGGCTGATCTTGAGATGGAGAAGGAAATAAGGGAGATGACTAAAGCAGATAACATTATGATACTGTGAGACTTCAATTACCCTCACATTGACTGGGTAAACGTGTGCTTGAGTCATGCTGTAGAAATAAGATTCCTAGACTTTAGAGGTTTCAGGTATTTTCAGATTCAGGTTTATTGGACCTGAAATTTTTCAGGAAACCTTAAAAAAGCTGAATACCCATATGGGTAAATGGGTATTTGGGTTTTTCCCAGGTTTCCCCAAAAAATTGGCTCCATTGAAGTCGGGGGGGGGGTGTTTTTCAAGGTAGAGGCACCAAATTTGCAGCGGATTCTGCAGATGACTCTCCTTAGAAGAACCCCCAAGTTTGATGAAGTTTGGTTCAGTGTGTAAGCGGCCCCAAGTCCCCTGTAGGGAAAGGGTGCAGGGCATAAATCAATAAAATAAATAATAAATAAATAAACCCTCTTGGTGGCTTTCATTATATTGATGACTTGGAATGATTGGTTGGTGTCTGTGGTTGTACAATACACTACATGATCAAGGCTACAGGAAGGGGAGAGAGTCAACAGTTTGGAGATGTTTCATTTAAAAGAAAAGAAATCCCTGTGAGTTTGGGATTTTATATTTTCTGAATAATTTGTCGCCATCTGGAAACTTTGTAACCTGACTCCAAACCACTTTTTCAATTACTAAATATGAAGTAGTAGAAAAGGGCAAGAGTCCAGTAGCACCTTAAAGACTAACAAAAATATTTTCTGGTAGGGTATGAGCTTTCGTGAGCCACAGCTCACTTCTTCAGATACTGTGAATTAAATACGAAGTACTTCGCAAACAGGACTACTTGAAATAAGTCTCATTTTATTTAATAGTGTTCTTAGGATTGCAGCCTTAGGATCTTGCCTATTTACCTGCCTCCACTGTAAGAACTATGATATATAACTCCCCTCTCCTTCTTTTTAACTAGCTTACCATCTATAAGAAGTCTACACATCCTTTTTATCCCATAATTGCTATGTTTTCATAGGGATTTTTTGTTAAGTTTTCTTCCCCGTTGATAAAGAAGATTTTAGAAATATTTCAATAGCCAGCAAACATGTAAATATTAATGCCTGTTGTTGGCGATTTTTCTAACTTATCCTCTAGCTGTTTGTCTGAACAATCCTTTGTGATGTTGATAATTCAGAAAGATTCCTTATTGGTAGCACACTGTCTCCTAAACTACAATTTATATATCAGGAGGTATTACAATCATTTGGGAAAGCTCTAAATGCTAAAAATGGCAAGCTGAACACAGGCATGAAATGGTTGGCAGAAAAATTGGCAAAACACCTAATTTCTGATTTTTTTTAAAAAAAGAACTAATTGAAAGAAATGAGAGTCCTTAAACATATGCAAATCTTGAAAGAATGGGAAATGTATAGGGCTAGTCATTAGTAGTTCTTATTTTCATTATCATGGTTGATCTTATCTTTATTTGATGGCCAAAGCTTTTTTATTTTATTTTACATCCCTATTGTTCTTCTGTCAAGGGCTAGGCTGGGACTATATAGAATCATAGAGTTGGAAGGGACCACCAGGGTCATCTAGTCCAACCCCCTGCACAATGCAGGAAACTCACAACTACCTTCCCCCTACACCCCCAGTGACCCCCACTCCATGTCCAGATGATGCCCAAGATGCCCTCCCTCTCATCATCTGCCTAAGGTTATAGAATCAGCATTGCTGACAGATGGCTATCCAACCTCTTCTTAAAAACCTCCAGAGAATGAGCACTCACCACCTCCCGAGGAAGCCTGTTCCACTTAGGAACCACTCTAACTTTAGAAAATTCTTCCTAATGTCTAGATGGAAACTCTTTTGATTTAATTTCAACCCATTGGTTCTGGTCCGACCTTCTGGAGCAACATAAAACAACTTAGCACCCTTGTCTATATGACAGCGCTTCAAGTACTTGAAGATGGTTATCATATCCCCTCTCAGCCTTCTCCTCTTCAGGCTAAACATACCCAGCTCCTTCAACCTTTCCTCATAGGACTTGGTCTCCAGACCCCTCACCATCTTTGTTGCCCTCCTCTGGACACGTTCCAGCTTGTCTACATCCTTCTTCAATTGTTGTGCCCCAAACTGAACACAATACTCTAGGTGAGGTCTAACCAGAGCAGAGTAAAGTGATACCATCACTTTGTGTGATCTGGACAGTATACTTCTGTTGATACAGCCCAGGATCCCATTTGCCTTTTTAGCTACTGCATCACACTGCTTACTCATGTTCAGTGTTTGGTCTACTAAGACCCCAAGATCCTTTTCGCACACACTACTGCTGAGACAAGTCTGTCCCATCCTATAGTTATGCCTTTGATTTTTCCTACCTAGATGCAGAACTTTACAGTTATCTCTGTTGTAATGCATTTTATTGGTTTTAGCCCAATTCTCCAGCCTGTCAAGATCATCCTGTATCCTGGCTCTGTCTCTACCGTATTTGCTACCCCTCCCAATTTAGTATCATCTGCAAATTTAATAAGCATCCCCTCTATTCCTTCATCCAAATCATTTATAAAGATGTTGAATGACACAGGGCCCAGGATAGATCAACGAGGCACTCCACTAGTCACTCCTCTCCAAGTTACAAAGGAACCATTAACAAGCACTCTTTGGTTGTGATTGTCAGGATCAGGCATCTGTCCCTAGCATCCCATAAGCAAACTCATCCAGGCAGGTCACTCTGAAGCAGTAATACTTTATTAGGAGAAAAAAAGACAGATTAAAGGACTGACTGCCTACAGGCAGGTGAGGCTGGTAATGGCGAAACATAGGCAGGTTACATGTTTAAAAGCACTACAGGCCGTGAAGGTAAACATGGCTAAGCAACCCCGAGATAAGTGATTCCCAGGAAGGAAGACTAAACATTAGACGCAGCTGTGGAAAACAGGACAAGCAAAACTGTACACAGAGTTAACAGGCATGAGAACCAATAACTTGATGTGTAGCCAGAAACTGGCCTACTCATGTCAAGAGCCTTTACTCCTGCTAACAGCAAAGGCCTGACAGCGATCTGTCAACCAATTAAAGATCCACCTAACAGAAACAGGATCTAAACCACATTTTCCCAATTTGTCAACAAGAATGTTATGGGGAACCTTATCAAAAGCCTTACTGAAATCAAGATAAGCTATGTCTGCATTCCCCTGATCCAGCAAGGTAGTAACTTTCTCAAAAAAGGAGATAAGTGTCAGGCTCAGGCGTCTGCCCCTAGTATCCCATAAGCAAACTCGCCCAGGCAGGGGATCCTGAAGCAATAATACTTTATTAGGAGCAAAAAGGCAGATTAAAGATGCTGACTGCTCACACACAGGTGAGGACAGTAATGAGAAAGCATTGGCAGGTTACAAGTTTAAATGCAATGCAGACCTAGAAGGTAAACATGGCTAGCATCCCTGAGATAGTGATTCCCAGAACAGAAAGACTAAACAACCCCACAGCTGTGGGAACAGGATGTAGGAAACTGTACACAAGATTTACAGGCATGAGAATCAAGGTCGTGGTCTGTGGCCAGATGCTGGCCTGCTCCTGTCAAGAGCCTTTACTCTAGTTAGCAGCAAAGACCTGACAATAAGATTAGTCTGACATGACTTGTTCTTGAGAAACCCGTGCTGGCTCTTAGTAATCAGATCCATCTTTTCTAAATGCTCAAGGACTGACTGCTTGATAATTTGTTCAAAAACTTTTCCTGGTATAGACGTCAAGCTGATGGGTTGGTAGTTACCAGGGTCCTCCTTTTTCCCCTTCTTGAAGATGGGGACATTTGCCCACCTCCAGTTTTCTGGCATCTCACTTGTTCTCCAAGAATTATCCAAAATAACGAACAGAGGTTCAGAAATTACATCTGCAAGTTCTTTAAGTACCCTTGGATGCAATTTGTCTGGCCCAGAGGACTTTGTTTCATTTAAAGAAACCAGGTGTTTGTGCAGTACGCCAATGCAAATCCTAGGCTGCAACTCCATTCCCTCATCATGTATTCTGCTTATGCCATGTTGAGCACCATTTCGCTCGCAAGAAAAGACTGAGGAAAAGTACAAATTGAGTTGTTCTGCCCTCACTTCATCTCCTGTTACAATTTCACTTTCCGGTCCCCACAATGGGCTTATCTTGTCCCTCTTCTTATTCTTACTCTGTACATAGGAAAAGAACCCTTTTTTGTTGCATTTAGCATCTCTCGCTAGCCTGAGCTCATACTGAGCTTTAGCTTTCCTAACACTCTCCCTACAAGCTCTAGTTATTTGTTATACTCCTCTTTGGTTATAAGACCCTCCTTCCACTTCTTAAATGCGTCTTTTTAATTTCTCAAATCTTTAAAAGGCTGTTTGTGGAGCCACCCTGGCCTCTTTAGGCTCCTCCCATTTTTCCTTCTCATAGGAATGGTTTGGGATTGCGCCTTCAGTATTTCATTTTTAAGAATGGGAGTTCATCCTTCTTGAACTCCCTTCTCCTCAAGTATTTCTGATCATGGGATTCTTCCCAGCATAAGTTTAAGTTTGTTAAAATTTGACCTCCTAAAGTCCAACCTATATTTCTGACTACGTAGTTTTTCTTTTCCTCAAGATTGTAAATTCCAAGATTACATGGTCACTTCTACCCAGGGTGCCTACTACTTTAACCTCATCAACCAGTTCTTCCCTGTTGGTGAGAATCAAGTCTAAGATAGCAGATCCCCTTGTTTCCCTGTCCACTTTCTGAGATATGAAGTTGTCAGCAAGACAAGTCAAGAATTTATTGGATCTTGCATTTTTAGCAGAGTTGGACTTCCAACAGATATCCGGGTAATTAAATCTCCCATGACCACCGTGTCCTGTCTCTTTGAGAACTTTGTGATCTGGTCTAGGAGTGTCTCATCTAAGTCCTTTACCTGGTTTGGTGGTCGATAGCAGACCCCCACCATAATATCACGATTATTTCTTACTCCTTTTATTTTTACCCATAGACTCTCGACTGGATTTCCATGCTCAGATTCATGTATTTCTTCACAAGTGTACACATCTTTGACATACAATGCTACTCCTCCCCCTCTCCTTATCTGTCTATTCCTTCTAAACAAGGTGCATCCCTCAATCTTAATATTCCAATCATAAGTGACATCCCACCAAGTTTCTGTAATGCCTATTTGGTCAAATTCCCCTCCCTGTGTTAAGGCTTCGAGTTCTTCCTGCTTGTTTCCCACACTCTGTGCATTAGTGTACAGACATCGGAAGCCATGTCTTATGTTCCCTGAGATTTTCGTTTCTGTATTTACCTTCAAGTTTATGTTTCCTCGCACACATGCCATACGTAAATTCTGCAGCCATACGTAAATCCTGAATTAGAATATATTGCACTTTGTCTTCAAATTATTATTGAATTCTTCCGTTTCACAGAGTCCTACTTTGCACTTCAGTCCCATCTGCAGAACATGAACAGGCACTGAAAGGTGCACAGTCTGGATCACAAAAAAGGATTATATTTTGTGAAATATTTTCCTGACAGGCCATCCCACTGAAAGTAAGCTTACAAGATCTCTAGCATTTAGCACCAACCTGACTCTTGACCCCTAAATTAACAGTAGCATGATGGACCATTTCTTCCCTCCCACATACAAACTTTGAAACATTTACCTTTAAGACAGCCCAGCACTATGTTCCCTCAGATATATTTATTGCTTTGAGTTATTTCTGTTTTCTTGCAAAGAAATGTCACCATTGTAAATAATGACCTACACACACACATGCAGGCACACATATAAAATATAGATACAGCTAGTATGAACCCTTCACTATCATCAGTGTGGAGAATGAACCTTAAAATCCTTGGCTGGCCCTATTTTAGCCCCCGCTCTGTATTGATCAAACAATAAAATGGGTATATTAATATCAAAGGAAAACAGTAGCTCAATCATTGGGGAGATGTAATGGGGTTGAAAGTACATAAATTCTGAAGTAGCTCATAATTCATGTGAACAAATTATGTGTGGGGAAGCATCACAATGGTCCAATTGTTGGACAAGGTATCATTATAACATAAAAATTATCCATGCTTTTATGTATCATTATATCTATGGCACTGGAACAAGTCCTGCCACCTAATGAAAATGGCTGATGATAATCAACAAAACACATCACATACATGGTCTCAGTCATCCATACAACAACCCAGTATTTACTTATTTGGGTATTTATTTACAATATCTATGCACTGCCCCTCAGTAGCTTCTATGCTTTTAAGGCAGCTTCCACACAAAGGTAAAATAATAAATAACCAAAATTGATCTACAATTAAAACCCAAACCCCAGTGGCTTAAAAAAAAGTATCCCTAAAACAAGCTACTCAAAGCCCCTTCACAAACAAACAAACAAACAAACAAAAAGAAAAAGAAAATTACAGAACCCAATTTGAGCTACAAGAGAATCAGTGCGGATCAGCCACTGTAAATGGATTGGGCAAGTAAATTAATCAAAACCAGATCCATCCAAAATAAATTAGATGAGATAACCCAGCAAATCAGTAAGAAATTATTGAAAGGTCTGGGAGAAATAAACATTTTAATCAGATGCCTAAAATTCAAGAAGCTTGATGCCAGGTAAACTGACGAGGGGAGTGGGTTCCACAATGTGATATTATTATCTCCCTAATGAGATGGACAAGCTGTGATGGGCACAGGAGTTTGGAGGCCTTTCAGCAAGGTACCTTCAGTGGACCACCTTGACCCAGAAGAGGCTACATTTCTGAACATGTGCTCTGATCTTCTCATGTGGTCTGTTCAAAGGGGGGACAGCAGCACTGCAGAGATAAAGCCTTTGTTTATCTTGGGGCACTAGCCAAACATGCTATTCTTTGGAGGCACCCATGGATGGACACTGAGAGGCAATGTTTTGTTTAAGTCTATTAACAGTGCAAAGCAGATGTACACTAATCTAAACTCTTGGCTTTAGAGGACTTAGAAAGATGTGACTCTGCGTAGGATCACACTGAGTTGGATGTAGGGTTGGCAGGTGTCCCCACCCCACTAGCGGGAGGTTTTTGGGGTGGGGATGGGGTGGCAAACCTGTGTGCATGGCCATGCACGACACGCTTATCAGCACATTCTTGAGGTTTGGAGGTGAAAATGGTTAGGAGGCCCACAGGGCCTTCTGCTGGCACAAAAGGCACTTATGCCTGGACACTGGCGTAAGTGGAGTTAAGCCAGCAGTGACAGGCGGCGGAGGGGGAAGGCATGGGGATGTAGCTGCAAGGGCCGCACCAGCGCCCGAGAGGTGCAGAAGCGGCCTCTGGTGGCCGTGGGGGCATTCCTGGGGACATTCTGCTGGCTAGGAGGCCTCCTAAGGCCCTTTCAGGCCAGGAACACCCACTTTTGCCACTGAAACGTTATGCCAGGTATTTACCTGGCGTAGCCCATTGAGCTCCCTGCAATCGCTCCGGGCCCTCGTCTCTGCGCTGCCTGAAAGGACTGCCCATCTCAGTCTGACACCTCTGGAACCCAACTAGGAAGCCAACCAATGGGGCCATCCCAGGAAGTGGCAGCACCCCTCTGGGGGAGGGCCCTGAAAGGCAGGAAATTCCCTCATAAGCGGCACTTTAAAGCCGGCGCTCGCTTGACAGGTAAGCCTCACATGGGCTGGCATGCTGCCGGTCAGCTTCAGGGAGGAAGGAACATTGTGATTTTTGCCCTCCAACTCCCAACTCTTGGGGGACTTTGCACAATTTTGCCTCCAATTCCCACTGTAGGGGGACTCTGCCTGGGCCACCCCTGAAAACTAGGGGTTGGCCGGTTCCTGGGCTGGAGTCTCCCTTGTGGACTGACTGTGGGCGGGTGAGGTCTCCAGGCTGGTGGGGGCCTGCCCCCCTCCACCCTCTCCACTGGAACAGTGGATGTGCAGACCTGCCCTCGCCCTAGTGAGAGCCTCTGCTGACCCCTCAGGGAGGCCACCTCTGATCCCTCTCTGCTTTTTTACAGATGCCAAGGGCAGGTTGTCCAGGGCAGGGGCTTGCCACCAGGTCACTGCTGCTCCACCCAGCCATCCCGACAGCCGCCCTCGGAACAGTGCACCCCCTTCAAACCCCAGCCCCTGCCGCCACTCATGCTGCTGTTGCTGTCAGGCCTCTTCAGCCTCCATGGACAGCCTGAGGACAACCCAGCCGGCTTCAGAGACGAGCCAAGACCCAGGACCACCACCATGCCACTATGGCCCAGATGCCGGCCAGGGGTCTGCTGGGTGTCCTCCCTCACATCCTCATTTCTCATTTCAGATATCTCTGTGGGCCAGGGCGCCGCATTATACCCCCACCACTGTCAAAGATCCTGATGTCTCAGGGAACTACCCACAGAACCAACACCCCTGACTGCACCCATGACTGGAAGGTGGCTGTATGTGGAGCCTGTGGCCACATGCTTCACCACCTTGCTCCCAGCTGACAGTGGACCAAGCCAGGCTCACCCCGCCACACATCCATCTCCTACGCTGCCTCCAAGCCGCCACGCCATGGGCCAGAAGTTGTGAGGAGCCAATCTGCGAGGGGCAGCTCCTGTGGCCTCCATTCTCTGTGGCAAATCACTTTCCCCACCCACACACACACACGGCCACTGGCCGCAACCTCTGCTCTCTGACCTCTCAGGCTGCCCATGTCCTTTAACTTCTCGATCACCATGGCATACTGTAAATAAAGTTTTAATTTTAACATGGGGCGCCTGATTCTGGCTTTGGGAAGGGGATGGGTGGGTTTTGCACAGCAACTTCACCCAGGCTGGCTGAGGGAGGGCTCAGCCGCAACCCCCTTGGGGGTGCCCTGTTCCCCCTCTGGACTCAGGTGCCATCTGTTGGGGGCCACAGGGAGCTCGGAGTATGGTCTGGGGGGGAATTCCTCTTATGGAACTGTAGGGTGGGTAGCAAGGCCAAGGGAGGTCAGCCCCACACACAGGTCAGCCACCAGGAGCTGATCCTTACTTGGCATGCCAGTCTAGCAGCCTCTGTGGATGGCCAGAATGGCGGTCCCCATTCTGGGGCCAAGGGAAGGAGGACTGGGGCTCATGGGTGATTTCCCCATCACATCGGTGGCCCTCCCGCCCTCTCTCCTAGGCCCAGCCAATGTGGAGTGCCTCTCCCCTCCAGGCTGCTTGTCCACCTGCAGCCACAATCAGCCACATGGCTGCAACCGTGTTGGCGTGGCCACTCCCTGCTTCTCTGATGCCGGACCTCTTGGCCAGGTTTCTGCTGGCAGTATTCCTCATCAGAGCAGCTGGCGTATACCCCTGGCATGGAGTCATGGGCCGCAGCTGTTAATCACCAACAGTAGCCGTACACCCAGGCCTCCGTCCCTGTAGTGGAGTGCTTGCTGCTGGTGAGGCACTGGAAATCACCTCTCTCTTCTCCTCTGATGTCCTTCACCCAACCCCCACCCCATGGCTTCACTCCCAACATGAGGCCAACCATCATGGGCCCCATTATCCCCCTGGGAATCCCCACAACCTCTGTGTTGTTTGGTCTATCAGGAGTGGCGAGTGTTCCCCGCAGAGAGATCAATGGCCATGCCGACCAGCGTGTTCCCCCCCACACACACACACACAATGGGACACACCATCTGGGCCTGCGGCTCCCCAGGGTGACAGCCTCGTCAAGAGTGGGAGGTTGGTCTGGAGAGCAGCCAAACTGTTGTTCTGGCATCATAATCCCTGCCTGCAAGGCCTTTCTTCTGGAGACCCCACCACCCTCACATTGCCGCCCTCTGACCGTGAGCCCTTCCCCCACCCACTAACAGTGCCCCAAGCGACTGGCCCCAAGATCAGTGGACTACAGAGTCCCCACTCACCGAGGAGTGATCAAGCCACCCATGCCAACCAAAAGCATATGGGTCCCATCCCCCAGCCCCTTCCTCTTTTCTCCCCACTTCCCTTCCCCTCACTGTCTCCCAATAAAGGGCAAGAGTCCAGTAGCACCTTAAAGACTAACAAAAATATTTTCTGGTAGCTTTCGTGAGCCACAGCTCACTTCTTCAGATACAGAATTATCCCAATAAAGGGTTTGTGGTGTGGCAATTCTACATCCCCTGATGCCTCTGAGGTTGGGAACTGGAGGAAGGGTGGCAGGCCGGCATGCACCAAGGCCTGGAACCCATGGGAGGCTCCTGAGGAGGCAAGTGATTCATGGACCTGCCGCCCTCAGAACATGGGCCAATGCTCAGCAGCCACAACCTGGTTAGGCATGGGTTTAGCAGCTGGCCAGCTCCCAGAGTACCAGCAGTTTCAGATGTAACGTGGGGAGGGCAAGGTGTGGCATTGGCTCGCTGCCAGAGTCTGCCCATCATCACTGACAATAGAAAGCATGTGGAGCCAGCCTTCTATTGCCACAATTGCTGGACCCTTCCCCCTCGGGCCCACCCCCACCAGGCGGAGGCGCCACTGTCAGTCCCTCAGGTGAGGAGACCCTATGTGCCCAGAACTCTGGGCACCATGAGAGGTCGGGCACCCGTGCCCACACAGGAGTCTCCTCTTTCGGTTGGCCATTGCTCATAGGAGCGGCCCTTCTGATGTCCTTCACACTCGCTGCTGGCCTCTGCAGGCCCTACATGGCCACTGCTGCTAATATATGGGAAGAGGCGACTTTCTCCTCTTTCGGGCCGGCGGCAGGAAGGCTGTCTTACACAATTTCTCCCACTGAAGCAGAGAAGCCACATGGGTAGATGGCCACCGTCGATTTGGTCCTCCCCCTCCCTTATCTCCTCAACAGGGGACCCATCTTTTACATAGTACCAAAACAGAGGACGGCACCTCCCTTTGGGTAAGGGTTGCTCCTTCCTAGCTACTCCCCCCTGGCCCCAAGGGGGGGGAGTGTCCAGAATGGTGGCAGGGTGTGGCCTGCATCAACCACCTCTCAGCCACAGCCACCAGCAGGAGAGGCCATCGGAGGGCCCAGGCCACAAGGCATGCCAGACAGTCTCCCTGAGCCCAAAACTCATGGCGGGAGAGGGATGTGGTTGGCAAAGGGTTTAGGAAGAAAAAAAAGGAGGGGAATAAAACCCAACCTGAAAACAAAATCTGGGTACCCAAGGTTGGGTGAAAAGAAAATATATATATAAGTCTATGTATAAATAGTGAAAGTATAATTTATTAGAAACTCTATGTAAAAGTTAAAATTATTTAAAAGCATTAAAATAGCACAATGGCATTTCCTGAGGCTGATAACTGTAACCACATACCAAACGCGTTTTAGCCTATGGGGCCTTCATCAGTGGTTAATTCAAGCCCTTTGTTAAGCCTGCACACATTTACAAAAGTACATTAATGAATACTAATACTAATTAATAAAGTATTATTGCTTCAGGATCACCTGCCTGGATGAATTTGCTTTTAAGGGGTGCTAGGGGTAAATGCCTGATCCTGACAGTGCCTCTGGGATCTTTACTGGGCCCTGTGTTGTTCAACATCTTTATAAATTTCAAATTTCAATACCTTTATTTGTATACCATCAAGCAGTCGATCAAATAAAACCATCCCTCTAAACATATAAATGATTTGGATGAAGGACATTGGTGATCACCCCCTGGAACCTGCTGCTGGCCAGGAATCACAGGAACAGCAGCACTTTCTGCAGGACAGGGATTGATTGAGGGCCAGCCAGAGTCCTCTGGAGAGCGGGGCCCACCTCTTTGCAAAGCATCAGGCGGAAGCGGTCGAGACAATCGGTGTCTGAGAGCTGGAGGGTGCTGATGCTTTCTCTGTACCTGCGGGCCCGTCGGTAGCGCCATCGTCAAAGAGCAACCCAAATGTACAGAGCTGGCAGTAGGTGGCTGACTCTCAGGCCAGGAAGGTGAGACACGGGCGGGACTGGAAGGGGCACCAGACATGTCTTGCCTGGCCACCATTGACACTCCCTCTGGCCCCTGTGCCAGGGGCTAGCTCACGTGTTGAGACGAGGCGGCCTGGAATGCATTCCCAGATAATGGAGTCAGGGCTCAGCCATCTCCCCCGCGCTCTGCAGCTGCAAGGTGCCAAGGTCACCCAGCTGCCAAACAGCCCTTATCTCCCACACTCCCAAGTGTGCCCCCTCCCTTCGCACAGGGCACCCTAGGAACATGGCAGAGAGCGGTGAGGCTAGCCAGACTCCCTCCTGACAGTCCAACTGGACAGAGTCCGATAAGGTGCTCCTGTTTGGAACAGTGGTAGAGAATGTGTCGGTCACCATCCTCCCAGATAGGCACATGCTGACACAGGCGAGATGTCGTGAGTTCTGGGAGGATGCGACCCGAAAGGTGTCCGCCCTGGGCCAAGCGACCAGTATGGAACCATTGTTTTTGAAGTGGTGGAATGACTCCAATGGGCATGCCAAGAAATGGGTGCAGTGTCTGGTGGCGCAGGGGTTGCCCTTCGAGCAGGCCCTGGCCACAGGACTGGAAGGGCTCGAGAGACCATCTTGTGGCCTCTCATCCTGGCCATGGTGGTGGAGGGGAGAGGTGTCGAAGTTCTGCATGGAGAGTGTCTGGGGGAGGGGAACCCCTGGAGCCCCCCACCACCTCCCTCTGAATGCCTCCCCTGTGTCTTTCAGTGCACGACTTCCAACAGGATGCCGCCGTCACCTGAAAGCCTGGTCAGCACTGACTCCCAGGGCAGCTGGGCCGCCTAGGGCCCAATCACTCAGGAGGGACCCCTTGCACCCAGGATCCCAGCACAGGATGCTCGCACGAGAACCCTGCAGAGATGGCTGGGACCCTGGAGTGCAGCCCCCTCGAGAGCCACGCCACCGCCCAGGAGGAGCCGATAGAGCTGACCCTGGACATCAGCTGTCCCTGCAAGACAAGCCAGGCTGGGACGGAGAGTGCAGGTGTGGGCCGGCTGGGAGGGAAAGAGGGGAGTCAGCTGCTGGGCCAGACTGGAAGTGATGGGATGCCTCTCTCTGCAGGTCTGGCTCCCTTGTCCATGACCTTCAGTGCTCCTGTCATCCAGCATGTGTGCGACCAGCCCCCTGAGGAGCAGCATGGTGATGCCGGTAACGTGGTGCAGGAGTCCATGGAGATCCTGGGGTCTCATCACCTGCCTGATGGCCGCCGCCCAGCACTCGAAACCTTAGGAAGCTCTTAGGAGAGAAGCTGGGTGGCTGCCGGCCCTGCCCCCCCTCCATGAGCCTCCTAATGAGCCCCCCAGGGTGGCCGCTGACCCTGATGCCGAGGAGGGGCCGAGGAGGCCGGCCCCTGGGCCTTGAGCATATGGGCCCTGGCCGGCACAACCCATCCCCCCACCTTCTCCATATGAGAGGCGATTTAGAGGGATCACCTGGAGGCCTTGGCTGCCAATGCCACCACCTCAAGGGGCCATCTTTCAACAATGATGGAGCTGATCCACACCATCACGGAGCAGCAGGCAGGATTACTGGGGGCCTTTCAAAACCTACCCCATGCCATGGCTGGGGCCCCACCACCTCCTTGACCCCCTGCCCCCCCAACCAGCTGCAGACGGGGCCGTCCCCCTGGATGCCAAGGGCAACAATAGGCACCCCACTTCTGCTGCCCAGAGGGGTGTTGCTGGCAGTCACCTCACCAGCCTGGCAGTCGTGTCAAGGGGAGGTCTGATGCTTGGGTGCTACTTAGGGGGGAAGGGACCCGTGGAGGTGGCCCTTCTGATACCTCGCCCTATTTCTCCGAGCCCACAGACCCTTTTTACTGACACTCTCCCGACACCTTCGGGAGATCTCCTGCTCTTCCTCTCTCACCCTTTTCTCCCTCCCTCGCAGCCCCTGCCCTTTCCCCTGCACTTCTCACTGAGGGGCCGGCCCCACCCCACAGCCTGTCCCTCCCAGCCCCAGTCTGTGCCCCACCTGTTAACACTATGCCGCTCCTCCAGAAGTGGCTCAGCAGCATGTGACGGCCCTTACTTCTTTGAAACAATGAGCCTGTCATGGAGCCAAACAATTTTGCAATAGGATGGCATCTGATGTAGCAGCTCTGAGCCTGGCCTTGGCCAAGAAAGGGCAGTCTATAAATCCTAACAACAACAACAGCAACAACGCCTCGCACTGTTTAGCAAAGAAAAAAAGAAGCTAAAAATGGATCTGAACAATAGTTAATCAGGACTAAATAAATTATTTAAAAGGGTAAAAAAGGGGTTACTGAACAGGAACATGAAGGCATAAGGGGTGTGGAAGAGAGACACCAGTTGTGTGAAGCAAGGGGGCACATTTCAAAAGGGAAATTAACATTTATGAAACGTGAAATGTTTCCGCTCAGGACTAATCATAATCCATCACATGGATGACCTGAGCATGGAACCTGTCAGGGAGGGAGTAAAAACTTGTCTTTGGCTTGTATCCATCAGACTGGGTGATTCCCTAGACTGCATTCCAATTTACAATTGGAAGTTGAGCTTTGGATATGGGCATTTTAATCTTGTTAAATGTTATTACGGTGGTTATTTTTTTCAAAAGAAGAATAACTTCATGGCTGAAGCCACACTGTTAATCCATTCAATTCTGTTCTCAAATACAGAGCAATTTAGAGGGAAAGTTCTATTTTGTTTTCTGGAAATGCCAGAGGAGATTTGGAGAGACCAAAAAAAAAAAAAACAATCACTAAAAAAAACCCTTCTACTTTACCCCTCTGTGCAGCTTTGGAAATTGGCACAAAGAATTACATTACCCAAGCTATTCATTAATACACAATAGTGAAGGTGATTTACATATACATAATGTACTCACCAGTTAAGTCCAATTGTTTTGGTGATCCAATTATTTTTGTCTTCTTAAAAAAACTATACGCAAACAGAAAAGAGCCATAAATTAGTGCTGGCGGGGTGTGTGTGTGTGGGGGGCGACATTTCCCTTTGTTCTTCTAGTTGCTTTTCTTGATTGTGTTTGCATGTTTGTATTTTCCTATAAACTTCCTCCCCTTTTAAAAACAAAACTGAAACAGCAAAATCAGATTGCAGGCTGTACAGTCTTTAATACAATATGCTGTACAGTCTTCAATCTTGTTGGCCTGGGCAGACATTTCAGCACTTTTAAGCCTGATTACAGCTCGTGTATAAGTAAAACAGGATGAAGAATGACAGAGACAAGATGCCACCTGGCAATCTGTTCATCTTGGATTTCTTCTGCATAGTAGTTTGTGGTTAGGAGCAGAGAAATTTTCAGATGACTTTAGCAGTAGGTGCATGATTTCTGACAACTTGATGATGGCAATTCCCAGTGACACCTGCATATATTTGTGGTCTAGCTGCTTTTTCCCCCTCTGCCATTCCCGCCCCCCTCACGTTCCTGCTAAGGCACATTTAAGTTCCAGTTTCAGGGACTTAAAGACAGTTGTTGTGAGCTTCCTTTTGAAATCACCACCTTCTGCAGAAATACGCATCCCCAACCTCCTTGCAAGGATTCTTGGAGTGTAAGATGGAAGCCGGTACACTGATAAATTTATGATTATATTGCCTGGTCATACTAACCAGCAGTGCCAGATAAAGCTGTACTCTTAAACAAGTGATCTGATTCACAAGGACAGACAAGATCAAGAATTAGTTAGACGGCCAGAGTTGTGTAGACAATCAAAAAACATTTGTGAAGAAAAAAAGGGAAACTAGGACATGCTGGCTTCTAAAGAATCAAAGGTTACTTACTAGATAGGTCTGATGTCAGAAGTTTCAAAGGAGGTCCTTACAATGAGCTATGCCAGTCAGAAAAACAGAAACTACACAGGGAAAACCAGAATGCTTCTTGACCCAATCCATGTCATAGTCTTATGAACGTACCTTATAGATAAGCAAAATATCTACCCAAGACCGGTTGGCATGATGATGGGTGGAATAGGAGACTAATAAATCTTTCTTCAAGACCAAAGTTTGTCCTTCATCCTGAAAAAAAGAACCCTGTTAATATCAAATACATGCTTCAACAAATACCTGATTCCCACTTCCGAATTCATGTTTGTTTGGGTTTTTTTATTGTCGCAATATTTAATAAATTCAGAAAATCAGCATTTTGCAATATTGGTTCTCTTTTGATTATTGTGTGAAAATTTGCACAACTGCAAAACAATGCTCTTTGATGAAGAAATAATTAACAAGGAAAAAATGAAACATCTGCTTCTGAGAGCTTCAAAGGATGGAGTTTTGAATGTAGATAATACATTTTACAGATTGGAAAAAGATTGCGAGTTTGAAAATTTAGCTGGAATTGAGTACTTACAAGGATTAGTAAAGGCTGGAATAAACCCCAAGTCTGTCAGAGACCGCATGTTATTTTGTTTCGCCTCTGCAATGCTTAAAAGCACTCCCTTCTCTCCATTATCTGGTATTCAGACCATGTACTTTACCAGGAAAAATCCAGGGAGGGGGGGCGGTGGCACTGCCCTAAACCCTCTCATTCCCACAGTAGAGGTGACAAAGAGAAGAATGGATGTACTGGCAGTGCCCAGATTCACCATGAAAGGAGGAGCACAGGCATAATGGGCCCTGGCTTCATCCTGTGATGGATAGTGGCTGGCAAGGAGTATGGGCATGGTGGAACTTGCCAGGCTCTGCCAAAGAAGAGGAACAGAGGCATGGCAGAGACATGCAGCTTTGCCCTGCCAGCCCTGGCAAGATACAGCCCCCAAAGAGGAGCATGGCAGCATCTCCTTTCCTTTCAGTTAGGGTTGCCAGGCCCCTCTTTGAGACCAGAGGGAGGTTTTTGGGGCGGAGCCTGAGGAGGGCAGAGTTTAGAGAGCAGAGGGTCTTCAATGCCATAGAGTTCAATTGCCAAAGTGGCAATTTTCTTCAGGTGAACTGATCTCTTTCTGCGGGAGATCAGTTGTAATAGCAGGAGATCTCCAGCTATTACCTGGAGGTTGGCAACCCTACCTTCAGCTCACTCTGCAGTCCTCCATCAGGTGAGATGGCATGGTGGCAGGAGGCACCGTAGCAGCAGCAGGTAGGGCATGACCTTTTTCCAGGTCTGTTTTGCCCCCCTAATCTGCCATTTGCACCATTAAGAGGTATTTTCCTTTCCCTCCCCCCCCTCTGTTCTGAGTGCTGTTCCATTATACTGAAGAATCTGGGCAAAGTTATGTAACCCAAATAGAATGAGACCCATTGATGCTTCCCTGAGATATGAATGGGCTATTGTGGACAAGTTATGCTGCTGTGTAGGTTTCCTTCCCTCTGGCAAATCGCAGTGGGTAGCCGTGTTAGTCTGTCTGCAGTAGTAGAAAAGGGCAAGAGTCCAGTAGCAAATCAGAAGAAGTTTTAATCTCTCCTTCAGAAATCAGCCATCTTGAAAGGATCCATCCTGCCTTCTGTTCTAGGTGCTAGTGGATATTATTGCAAACAGAATCCCCCATCCTCACCCAGCACAAATGCTTCCATGGGGAACCGACACTTACATTCTTTGTCTTTTTTTCAAAATCAACCCATTTCTTTTTGGCAACAAAGGAATTTTAATTAATAAACGTGATATAACTTCGCTTTAATTAATAGTAACTTATGGGATTCTTTCTTCATACATGTGCAGACACGGCACCTTCCCTCTCTCTTCAGCTGAAATGGGAATCTCCTCCAAGCTCTTAATACTTAACAGAACTATTGTGCATGGGGGAGCTATCTTTGAACAGTTTGCACTGACTGAAACAACAAATTATTCTGAGTCATTAATCAAAAAAAGGAATTGTCAGTTAACATTTGGAGCAGTACCATTACACATCACAATAGGATACATGGTATGAACCCTGGGAAGTAATATACCAAGCAGGGGGTGATGATGACATCCCCCAAGTTACAAAAAGAAAAAGAAAAAAGACAGTGAAGTAACGTAAAACACCAAACAGGTAACAAAAAGGAGGAAAATAAATGACAGACAAACCAAATGGGAAAAATACAACAGAAATGTGCTTCCGCTCAAAGAAGGGTTGAAAACTGACAGTAGTAGCTGTTCCTTCCCATGGCACAAAAGAACCAACTCAAAGCACCCTGGTGTGAGTTGAATCAATGAATGGGAGAATTTCATTTACATTCCTAGCTGTGAGGCATGGTGGTACTCAGGAAGAAGGGAATATAATCAGTTCACACTGAGGGTGGTAGATCCATCCAATTTTTCCAGTTAAGTAGTTCTTTGACCTTGAGACCCAGGTGCTTCCCTCTGAAGGTGATGGGGAACAACTAGAAGAAGGTGTTGTCTGTATATCAAGACAACAGCAGCTCAGAGTTTCCAACAGTGGCTAATTTTCATGCTAAAGATGTCTGAAATTACATTCATGAACAGGTTAAAGATGTTCACTGTCTCTACAGAGTGTTGGAAACCTGTAAGCATTTTAATGAACAATTGTACAGCTTGACAGTCTTTAAACCAACTTGTTCTCTAACCTTCAACATCTAGAGTAAAAGGACCATTTAATTAAAGTAGGGGAGCTGTGGGGCCTTTGCTACTGGCAATGCAGGAATCTAAAGATGTGCATGGGTTTGCAGTTAATAATTATGAAATGTGTCCATTCAATCTCTAGAACCACCTGCCTGTTGTTAAACACGATTACTGAGAAAATAAGTCAGCGTGTCAACAAAATACTTGAACAGAAGTCCCAGCTCAAGTACCAGTGCCCTTAAGACATGTAAAAAAGCATGTGCCCTTGAAATAAAGCTCTTTGCTCTAGATTCCATTGGAAACATATCCTCATTCCGATATTACAGAACTTCCTGGAGTTTTAAAGCTTTGAAAAGATTTTTTTTTTAAAAAAAACAACAACAACAACCTCAAGTGTGCAAGCTAAAAATTCACTAAGCAGAAACAGAGCAGGAGAGGATCGCAGACAGCTTTTTGAATTTCATGTAGCGCCTTTGTGTGTGCACAACAGTATGAAGCTTAGAAGAAGACACCTTTTAAACATTTCTAATAGTTCTCTCTGCTGAGAGAGCAACATTGGTGAGGCAATGGCAAAACAGAAGGGTCTCTCTTGGAAACAACGGATCTCCTTAAAAGCCTCTTGTTAGCTAATCCCTTTTAGAAAACGATGAGGTTCTTTTTTCCCTGCACTGAAACTTGGGCGATTAGGAACCATTGACATCACGAAAGTCAGGTCAAGGACCCCCTGATAGCTTTGAAAGAGAAGCTCTTTCTTCTGTGGATGTTAAAAGCTGCTTTTCTGCCACTGCAGGGTCCACTTGTTTCCTTCCTACCCTTTTGAGAGCTATCATAAACAAATTGTATGCTTCCCCCCCCCCATTTATAAGTTTGTACAATGGGCAAAGGACCAAAAAAAATAAATATTTGGTTGTTCTTCTGAACAACCAGAAAGAAGCAAAAAAGTAGACAGACCCTTCTAAATACACGACTGGAGAGAGGCAAGGGACAAAGACTGTGGTCCAGAAGCCTTGAACATTTTGTTTCCCAATAGCAGGTTCATGCTATGTTTGAGAAACCACATTTAAAAATCAACAGAATGTGAAAATTTATTTTTAATGCAGCTTGGGGATTTTTTGTTTGTCTGGGGGGGGGGGGTAGGAGATGACAAGTGTAGGTCCAGACCATGTGCAAGGCACTCTATTTATTTATTTAGGCCTAGGGTTGCCAATCTCCAAGTGGTAGTTAGAGATCTACTGGTATTACAACTGATCTCCAGGTGAAAGAAATAATTTCATCTGAAGAAAATGACTGCTTTGGACAGTGGACTCCATGACATTATACCCCATTGAAATCCCTCTCTTCCCCAAACCCCACCCTGCTCAGGCTCCACCCCTAAAATCTCCAGCTATTTCCCAATCTGCAGTTGGCAGCCCTATTTAGGCCTCTTCCCGGTTTTGGCCGGGAAGAGAGTGAGTTATAAATTGAAACAACAACAACAACAACAACCTACATGCAATGGCCTCAGTGTGATATATTGACTTGTACTCAAGGTTCTTGGTCCTGCTCAAACCTAGGAAAGTTACAATCTCTCAGCCTCAGCATCCTAATCTAGAAAATAAACCTTGTTTATGGGGGTGCTGAAAGAGTGAACAAGTAAAAGAAAGACAGTGTGAAATATCAGTTAGAATTTTGGAGAGATCCTGGTTCAGTCCCCACCCAGCCATGAACCACCTTGAATTTTTGGAGAAAAAGCAGGATATAAGGTGTTAAAATATACAAATAAAGTTGTTTTAAATAAATAATTGATAGTAGGGTTGTGCAAAAAAAACCCCAGTAAATTGTGGGTTCGGGTTTTTCTGGGCATGTTTTTTTGGGGGGTGGGTTTTGTAAACTTGAAATAAGCCGAATACCCATACCAGTAAATATGGCTTTTTTTCCAGGTTTACAAAAAAAATATTGGGCCCATTATAGTCTATTGAAAATTCTTTTCGAAGCTCCTGTGGGGGCATTTTTGGAGGTAGAGTCCCCAAATTTTCAGGGTAGTGTAAGGGGTCACCCCTCCTCTATAGAAATGCATGGTAAAGTTTACAATGTTTTTCTATGGGGAATGGGGCTACCCCCTCTGGACACCATAAAATTGGATCCCCTGACCCAATCTTCACCAAACTTTGGGGTTCATGCAAGGAGAGTCCCTTGAAGTTACCCTGAAAAATTGGGAACTCCAAAAACGCTCCCACAGGAGCTTCGAAAAGAATTTTCCATAGACTACAGTGGCCCTATTTCACACGTGCTAGGAATTGCCAAACCAACTTTCTCATCATTGGTTTCCATGGGCCCATGGAAAGCAATGGGAGGGCAGGTCTAATTCCAGTGGAAAGGTGGAGAGGTATGTGAGTAAGCACAGGCCAATGCCTCCCTCCCCAAGAACTCACACAAGCCCTACACAATCAGACACCTACCCAAACCAGCAGCACAACAAACCACACAGAGAAGTCTAATGGAGCCAAGACTCTTTACAGAAACCCTGAAACACAACACACCACAACAACATCAAAAGTGGGGGCACTTTTGCCATCCCATACGAAACCACAATCCAACACTATATGCAGGGCAGAGGCCAAACACCAACACCCAGGCACGCTCTGGCGGCATACGCCCAACAAAACCCATGTCCAGCCACACAATGCCAGGTAGCTGGAGGTCTGGGGCACTGCTGCCAGCCCAGATGTGGTGCCAAGCCAATCCGATGCACAGGGCAAAACCCAACAACAACCAGGCATGCAACAAAGGTACATGCCCACATTTTTCTTTTGGAAGGAAGGCCTCAGAAAGTGAGAGGGAGGGGGTTAGGGCACTGGCTGGAGTTGCTGACCCATGGGAGGGTGCACCTCTAGAAAAGAACATCTCCCCCATCGCCTTGAATGCATTCACTGCTGACTCTATCACAGATAAACTTGTTGATAGATTCCCTCAATGCCTTGCTTTCATTTATATTATCCTCCCAGAGAATCTCAAATCTTCTCTTATCCTCCTCTTGATGCCTGTCCTCCATAGGGCATTCCTGGTGCCTTCTCTCTGCTGCCTCAGCCTCAGTTTCACCGCAACATTTGTTTTGCGACATCATTCAAAACTGAATATATATATTTTTTATGGTTTTGAGCTGCAGAAAAACGCTCCGCTGCAGAAAGTTCAGCTACCTCACGCTCTTCTTGTGGACCTGAAAGGAAGGCATGTTGAATGGGTTTTTCTTTTAAGGCACATTTTGTTATGGTCAGAAATAAAAAAATAAACTGACATATGGGGTGAATGTAATGCCCCATAGACAGAGAAATACATTTTGTTACACAATTACAGTTTTAATGCAGCAAAAAGACATTACACAGATCACTATTACTTAGACCAATACATGACACAAAGCACTTACCTTCTTGATGAACATCATTCATGTTAGAAGGTTGGCCAATGTTAGAAGGTTGGCTAACATCTGACTGTGTTCCTCCCTCCTCGGAGAAAGATTCAGCAACATCTGCGCACACATAAAAATTGATATTTTGGGGGGGTATTTCATTAGTCAACCGAATACCCCTGCCGCCCAGAAAAAGTAGCTCACATTATTATTATTATTATTATTATTAGTCAACCAAATCCCCTCACAACTCACCTCTCATACAATAATAGAATCATATAGTTGGAAGGGACCACCAGAGTCATCTAGTCCAACCCCCACGAGGAAATCCAGAGGAGTGGCAATACTAACTCATGACAGTATGAGTATAGAGATAATGGAGCGTAAATTGTAATTATAAAGGTATGGAGATGTAAAACGACCTCCAATGCAATAAAAATATATTTTAAAAAATCTAGTCCAACCCCCTACACAATGCAGGAAATTCACAGCTAATTCTCCCCACACCCCCAGTGACCCCGGCTCCATGCCCAGAAGATGGCCAAGATGCCGTGTCTCTCATGATCTGCTCAGATGTGGAGTCACTCTGCGGCTGGCATCCCTTCTCCCCCCCACCCCCAGCCCACCTCTCAGATGTGGAGTCACTCTGCAGCTGGCATCCCTCCCCCCCACTCCCAGCCCACCTCTTAGATAAGGAGTCACTCTGTAGCTGCCATTCTTCTCCCCCCCCAAAAAAATGCCCTCCCCAAGAGGCAGCTTACCCATTAGAACTGACTGCAAAATCACCCCTTCCTACTTACCTTGCTGTGTATTCTGTTGCATGATGTCATCATCTGAATTTGAGGGATCATCTCTTCAACTGTCAAGTTGTTCATCTGCGGAGTTTAATGGTCAAATTTCAATGTTCGTTGAGCCACCCAGTTTTGCAAACTTATGAAAAGAAACTGCACCCAAGTGTCACCTTCCTGAGTCCATAGGTGTGGATGCCCGGATGTCCTCTTCATTGATAGTTGAGAGGTCACTGTTATTACAAGTGGTCTGTGATCCCTGCTCCTCAATGATCCATCGTACCTGCAAACTTCTTGCTACTCTCTTGGGACACACACTTGCATCCCTTCTCAGGATTCATTTTAATTCCCAAAAGAAAGGACAGGTTGCGGGGTCATTCCCTGACCTGGAGTTGTGGGCACACACCCGTTTGAACTCGTGCCGCAGTTCCTTTGTTTTAGTATGGCACTCCAGGGTTGAACGTTTGTGTCAAAGTGCTAACATTTGTTTTGATATCCTTTCAAAGATATCAATATTTCATTGTGTGGTACACAGGGCCTCCTGTCTTCTCCTCACCCCATATACCCAGGAGATCTTGTGTCTCCTTCTCCCTCCAGAAAACACCAGTGTTGGATGCCATAGTAAAACAAAGCAACAAAGCTACTGTAGAATATACCAACAATGGCCCCTCACGCAGTTCAGCACTGAGGACAGTTCTCCTTGGTATAAATTTCCCGTCCAGAGTTCCTGCAAGGTGATTGGTCCTCAGAAATGAACCCCTGTAGGATTGGCCAGTTGCTCACACGTGTTTGAAAATTTGTCATGTAGGGACTCTGAGGAGAAATAAAACTAGTGCCAGATAGAAAAAAAGAGAACCCCTCAGATTACCTATGGACTATTAGACTAGCATACCAATGTCCCTTCACTAGTTCAAACAGTTTTATGGTGGGGGGGGGAGGCGGGAAGACGCGCTGAAAGGAAGAAGAGAGGAGAGGAAATGGGACGTTAGAACACCACATGTCTCGAACTTGTATAAAACGAAAACTGCTGGGCTGGCAAGAACCCCTCAGAATACTTATGGACTATTCGACTAACGTATCAATGTCACTTTGCTAGTCCAAACGGTGTTGTTATTATTATTATTATTATTATTATTATTATTATTATTATTATTATTATTATTATTAAAAAAGGCGGGAAGGCGTGGGCGGCATAGGAGAGCTGAGGGAGAGTGCTCTCCCCCTCTTGTCACGTGACCATTTAGGCGGGAAAATCACGGCTCCGTGCGAGAGGGGAGGGGGAGCACTCTGTGTATTTGAACTTTCTAGAAGCTGACAAGTCTGTCTCCGGCATGTGGGACTGCACAGAAGACCACTCGATGAACCACAGTTACAGGTAAGTGCAACACTGTTTATCATCCTCAGTGTGTCCCTTCTCAATGGCCCATTGCTTTCAATGGTGGGGAAGTCTGCCGGGCATAGAGAAGTTTGCAATAGAGAATCTGACAGAGGCCACTTCACTATTTCTTCTCTGTGGAGGAGGATGGGGCAACCCCTTCCAGACCCCATAAAACTGGATCCCCGGAGCCAATCTTCACCAAATTTGGGGGTTCATGCAAGGAGAGTCCTTTGCAGCAAAGCTCTACCTCAATGCTCTACCTCAAAAAATGCCCCCCAGGAGCTTTAAAAAATCCACGAATGCCTGATTTTTTGGGGGAAACCCAAAAATAAGCCGAACTCCCATATTTACTGGTATGAGAATTCAGCTTATTTCAGGCTTCCAAAAAAAAAAAAAAAATCGGGCCCAATGAACCCGAAATTTACTTGATTTTTTTTTTTTTGCACAAGCCTAGGTCCGACATGAGGTCAACTTCCAAAAATATGTGGAGTTCTTTTGTTTAACTGATTGAATAAGTTCTCTCGAAAGTTCCCTCATGTATTCTTTCTTTTTACCAGGTATAAGGAGTTTGTACTTTTTCTTCAAAGTGCTTCGCAAAGCATCCACTTCTCTCAACCCACACACAAATACATATATGTTACACTTATATACATTACTGGCATAGTCTCCCAGCCAATCAACTGCTGGCTGCCTTGTCTCCAGGACCATCTAGCTCAGTCCAGTGCAAGCCAGTTTTTCTGCTCAGTCATTGAGCTGTCATGTGACACCACCAATCACCTGGCTGTCACTTAGATTTTTTCTATCTGCTTGCCATGTGCAGTCTTACATGTCAACACTATCACCATTAAAAATAGTTTTGTGATATTACTATTCAGTAAAATATATTGGATACTGGATATTTTCCTAGCGGCTTAATCCTATTGGGTCATTCCAAAGCTAAATCTGATATCAACACCATTCTTGGAGCCTCCAAAAATGGAAGTGCCTGGGCCTCTCAGGACCTCTGAGAGGCTCCAGGGGGGTTGGGGTGTTGTAGGATAGCCTGATTCAGCTATGAAATTCATTGGGTGGCCTTGGCAAAGTCTCTTTGTTTCTCTTCACAATCTAGTCTAGCCCATAGGGTTATTGCAAGGCTAAAACTGTGCTCTTTGAGGTCAACACAAGATACAAATTTATATTATTTAATATAACCTCCAAATGTGAGACACCTGTGGTCTTGTCCATTAGATCTTCTGTCATACCCTTTGTAAATAGTAATTCTTATATAGGTTACAGTTCTGCCTCTACAGTCTGCTGTATTAATCTTCCCTTTCACCTAGAGTCAGTCTATTTGGTTGTCTAATCTTTTTTGCTTTACATGACAATCCCTTGCTCCATTAACTGGGTCATCTGCTGCCTTTACTAATTTCATCTGCTTCTGATTGGATTTCAGGCCATGGGCCTAGTTCTATACACATTTACATTACTCCAACCACACAACCTCTGATCTCTTGTGGGGTGTCATCATTAATATACATGCTCTTGACTCTCTCCTTCCTTTTCTTTACAATAGTGACTGTTCAGGCTTGCCAAAGACATTTGTAGCAGGTTCAGTGGAGCATGTAGCTCAAGCATTGGATTAAGGGACTTTGACAGGAATAAAAGAATAAGAAAATAGAGTTGGCTTTCTTCAGGGATTGGTTTTGGAAATGGGATTAGGGAACAGTTGGGTGTAGGGTTGCAAACAAACCAGGAGAAAAATGCCCTGTCCCTTTCACAGAAGCTTAATGTGTGGAAATGGGAAGCTGAAGCTTATCATAGCATGGAGGGAAATAACATCACCTGGTAAATAATTGGAATCTTTAAACTGTGATTTTATGGGTTTTAATCATTGTTGCTTCTATTTATAATGTTTTAGTTATGTTGTAAGTTACCTTGAGCTCTGCAAAGGAGAAAGGCAGCTAACAAATATTTTAAGTAAAATAAATACATAAAAATCATTCCGTTAAATCTCTGTTAAAGGGATAGAACTTTTTTTTTCTCCAGCTAGTTGGTAAGTGGCAACCCTAGTTGGGGGGAATTAACACAAGAGTTTATTTCCATTCATGGGAGAGTGAGGAAGAGCTTAAGAACACATGTGAAGTGAAGTTTTGCTTCTCCTGCTCTGATCTGTAAGTTCTTAGAGGGCATTAGTTCCTAACTAGATTGCAGCAAACAGGAACTAGACAATCATTTATCAATGATTTGGATGAAGGAATAGAGGGGATGCTTATTAAATTTGCAGATGATACTAAATTAGCAAATACGGTAGAAGACAGGGCCAAGATGCAGGATGATCTTGACAGGCTGGAGAAATGGGCTAGAACTAATAAAATGCACTTCAACAAAGACAAATGTAAAGTTCTGCATTTAGGTAGGAAAAATCAAATGCATAATTATAGGATGGGGGAGACTTGTTTGAGCAGTAGTGTGTGTGAAAAGGATCTTGGGGTCTTAGTAGACCAAACACTGAACATGAGTAAGCAGTGTGATGCTATAACTAATAAGGCAAACACAGTCTTGGGCTGCATCAACAGAAGTATAGTGTCCAGATCACGCGAAGTGATGGTATCGCTTTACTCTGCTCTGGTTAGACCTCAACTAGAGTACTGTGTTCAGTTTTGGGCACCACAATTTAAGAAAGATGTAGACAAGCTGGAACGTGTCCAGAGAAGGGCAACAAAGATGGTGAGGGGTCTGGAGACCAAGTCCTATGAGGAAAGGTTGAAGGAGCTGGGTATGTTTAGCCTGAAGAGGAAAAGACTGAGAGGGGATATGATAACCATCTTCAAGTACTTGAAGGGCTGTCATATAGAGGAGGGTGCTGAGTTGTTTTCTGTTGCTCCAGAAGGTCGGACCAGAACCAACGGGTTGAAATTAAATCAAAAGAGTTTCCGTCTAGACATTAGGAAGAATTTTCTAACAGTTAAAGCGGTTCCTCAGTGGAACAGGCTTCCTCGGGAGGTGGTAAGCTCTCCTTCCCTGGAGGTTTTTAAGAAGAGGTTGGATGGCCATCTGTTAGCAATGCTGATTCTGTGACCTTAGGCAGATGATGAGAGGGAAGGCATCTTGGCCATCTTCTGGTCACTAGGGGTGTGGAGGGGGGAGGTAGTTGTGAATTTCCTGCATTGTGCAGAGGGTTGGACTTGATGGCCCTGGTGGTCCCTTCCAACTCTATGATTCTATGAAGTGTGGGGTGAAAGAGTATGGTGTAATAGAAGAACCCTAATTTATCAGAAAGGTGAAGGGAAACTTATTCATACCAATCAAGGGAAACTGCAGGAGATGGTTGACTTATATTATGGAAGGTATACTAACCCATACTTAGGAATTAAGAGGAAGCTCTGAAATAGAGCATTATCGGTTGGATCAAGTGATCTGTCAGTGAAAGGTGTTGAAGGTTGTGGATTTTTGATACATCTCCCACACCTCCACAGCAGTCTTTTCTGACTCTGGAAAAGTTGATTCCAGGACTCACATGGTCTAACAGCCACAGCAGTCAGAGAGCTGCATGAGGAGGGAGAAGGGGACAAAATTGTGCTTGCTTTCTCCCTCTTCGGTGAATGGAGCTGCACTTGTAAAAGAGGAGGCATTATTACCTCCTTTCCCCTCTTTGCATGTGGACCTATTAGCCCAGGGGTGGGGAACATCAGGCCCGGGGGGCGTATAAAGTAAAGGTAAAGGTCCCCTGTGCAAGCACCGGGTCATTCCTGACCCATGGGGCGACGTCACATCCCGACGTTTTCTAGGCAGACTTTGTTTTGCGGGGTGGTTTGCCAGTGCCTTCCCCAGTCATCTTCCCTTTACCCTTATACGGGGGGCGTATAAGGCCTGCGAAATCATTTGGTCTGGCCTTCATGGGTCCTGGCAGATCTGTAGCTCAGAAGGATGCTGCCCTGTCTGAATCTCTTGGGCCCAGCTGGGGATGGCAGAGCTCAAAAGCAAGTCACTCTACATGGCAGACACTTGGAGCCATCTCCAGTCATGTCTCTTGGCTAAATGTTTGACCAAATGTAGCAGGGTAATTTTTAAGTTGATAATTTTGTATGGCCCATGAATGAAGTTAGAAATATCCAAATGGCCCTTGGCAGAAAAAAAGGTTCCCCACCCCTGTATTAGCCCATGTGGTCCTGCAACCCGAGTGTCTGAAGGAACTGCTGAGGAGAGTGGTACATAGTGTTCAGCTATGCTCTTTCTGCTGATAACTCTGCCAGATACAATCCTGTCTTGCAGATCAGCCACTGAATACAGGTATGTATTGTTATGTATTGTCTAGTTTAACCCAGAATCACATGTCTCCATTCAGAAGCGGTGGGGGGGGAGGTGAAAACAATGCCAGTGAAGCAATGACATCAAATAGAATGGAGAAGAGTTGAATGTTTTCACAATCTATGTTTTTTACCATTATGAGGGAGAGGGAAAATCCATACCATTGAAACTATTAGGTCCTACCCAGAAATAGAAACTGAAAAAATTCCATGTAGCTCTGTTTAAACCCCACTGTCTTTGATGAAATTTAAGCAGCCTGTATACATGACTGCACCCTCTCTGTGTAACAGCTACAGATCAGTAATGATATATTTAAAAATAGTCTTTTTTTCACTTTGGCACCCTATACCATGGGGCTATTGTGAAATGCTTACACTGTGGCTCCCTGTTTCTGCTTACATAAGAAAAGCCCTGCTGGATCAGACCAAGGCCCATCAAGTCCAGCAGTCTGTTCACACAGTGGCCAACCAGGTGCCTCTAGGAAGCCACAAAAAAGACGACTGCAGCAGCACCATCCTGCCTGCGTTCCACAGCACCTAAGATAATAGGCATCCTCCTCTGATACTAGAGAGAATAGGTATGCAACATGACTAGTATCCATTTTAACTAGTAGCCATGAATACCCCTTTCCTCTATGAACATGTCCACTCCCCTCTTAAAGCCTTCCAAGTTGGCAGCCATCACCACATCCTGGAGCAGGGAGTTCCACAATTTAACTATGCGTTGTGTGAAAAAAAACTTCCTTTTATCTGTTTTGAATCTCTCACCCTCCAGCTTCAGCAGTATTATGGGAGAGGGAGAAAAACATCTCCCTGTCCACTCTCTCCAAACCATGCATAATTTTATAGACCTCTATCATGTCTCCCCTCATCCGCCTTCTTTCCACGCTAAACAGCCCTAAGCATTTTTACCGCTCCTCATAGGGCAGTTGCTCTATTTTGGTTGCTCTTTTCTGCACCATCTCAAGCTCTGTAATATCCTTTTTTAGGTGTGGTGACCAGAACTGTACCCAGTATTCCAAGTGTGGTCTCACCATAGATTTGTACAAGGGCAATATGATATCAACAGTTTTATGCTTCTTTTGGAAATGCTTGATTGTGGGGCTATTTATCAAATGTGTGGTTTCCGAAATTCCTTCTTAAAACTGCCTCCCAGGAGGTCTTCAGCTCCTCAGGCCTGACAACCTCATATATTATTTTTAGGTGTTATAGCCGTGTGTTTGTGAGTGAGTTATGCTGTTCACTTATGGAAGCTCTTGGGTGTCTGAAAAAATCTTTGTGATTACTTTCCAACACCAGCATTATGAAAAGTAACCTCAGCTCTTAGCCTTGAATCTTGATACTGTCTCCTAACAAAAGGTCTCAATTAATGAAAATCCTGTGAAGACTATAATACCAGCCTGGGGGGCGGGGGAACTGTATTGATCAGAATTGGAGATGGAGGAGTTTTGCAAAAACAATTTGAATGAACTTAACAAGCTGAAAGAGGTGGGGCGTCAGGAAAAGACTAGCAGGAATAAGTCACTATGAGAAGGTCAAAGAACTGGAACGAAGAGCATTTATTTTGTTTTCCTACATTGACCCTGTTCCAGAGAGAATCATACACAACAATGTAGACATGGCCAAGAGTGTTTTAAGGATAATTGCAACCTGCACTGCAGCATGGATAGAAAGGCATACTTTATCCCACCATTAGAAGTGCAAATGGGGGCTACACTGGATGTTTCCTCTAAACATTCATATGCAGTGCAGATATACAATCCAAAATGAATGCACATTTGGTCCTCAACACTTATAAAATCTGCTTGCTGGATCAGGGTTCCATTCCCTCGTCCAGACTTTCACCAATACGAATCCTTCAGAAGGCTCTCAGTCATTAAAACTGACAGAAGAGCCTGGGAATTAGTTGAAGTATGCAAACACTATCACACTGAAATTAATAGCAACATATTAAATGACTTGTGGCCACAGATTCGCCAGGGGTGCATGAAATGATTCTGCCCTTGAATCTAGCAATTCACAGCAATACAAACAGAATACAAATTACAAGTGGAAGTTATGGTGAATTTCTTCAGAAAAATTGTGAATGTAAAGCATGTTAAACATTAAACCGTAACAGTTTGTGTGGGTATGAATAGCCAGGGAGGAGATTAGATATGAAGGGACAGCATGACCCAAAGTCAGCTTTGTTAGATGGAGTCACATTATAAGTGACATTATATTTTGAACCCACAATTCCCACTGATTTGAGTATTTCAATCTGAGGGGAATTAAAGGTACTTAACTATGGCTGGCTAATGTTCCAGGTCAGTCACTTAGGGGGGAAATTGTCTTTAAAGGCAATGTTTTCCCCTCAGTGTCAGAATGTGACACAAATATAAGCAAATACAATAAAAAAATAGCTAATAATCTTCCTTTTCAAAAGATATCTTAATTTTTTGTAGTCTTTCAACAATTTAATTTCCCCCCACATTATATTCCCAAAGGGATATTGATAGTTTGACAACTCAGACAAGTACCGGTGTTTTAAAAAAGCAATCAACAGTGAGAGTAACACAACTACAAGAACTTGTCTGTTATTTCAGTTCCAATAGAATATTGCCATTGCATCCCAGAATGAAGACAACATAGAGTGTTAATTAAGAGACAATTTTATTAAAGGCTGATGTGCTCAACCAGCTCCTTCCTTGTAGCTTCCCTCCTCCTTCCTAAGTGTGGGTTGGCTCATGCATCTGAGAGACTTTGAGAACAAACCTAAGCAGGTATACTCAGAAGTAAGCCCCATCTTATTCAATAAGGCTTACTCCTAGGAAAGAGTCCTTAGCATTGCAGCTTATGTGTCTCTTGCACCCTTAAGTATCATTGCCCACATGCCTAAAGGATCTGCTAAGGAATCCACGTCCTCACTATCACATAGGGTTTCCAGGGCACTTGGAGTAGCAGGCCATTGCCCATCAATCCATCACCCGGCCACGATCACATCACTTCCGGTTTACACCCAGAAGTGCCACATCACAACGGGCCTATTATCGGGTGTAAACCGGAAGTGATGTGATCGTGTTGCCGTGGCCACTCGTGCATAATCACTGCCCCAGCTTTGCCCCCCAAACCTCCCACCAGAGGAGAGGGAGAACCAGGCAACCCTGCTATTGCATAGGGTTACCAAATTGGGCCTGGAAAATTCCTAGAGATTTGAAGGTGATGCCTGTGCAGGTAAGAATTAGGGGACGGACTTCAGCAAGAATCTATGGTATACCATAAAGCAGTGGTCCCCAATGTTCCCTGGTGCCCACCAAGTGTTTTTAGAAAGTGTGTGCGACCAGGTGGAGCTTTTGTCCAGGAGAGCTTGTGATTGGCCATTGGAGTTCCAACTGAAGAATAAAAGTTGATTTTTATACCCTGCTTTTCTCTACCTTTACGGAGTCTTAAAGCGGCTTACAAAGAGACACATTGTGAGGTAAGTGGGGCTGAGAGAGTTCTCAGAGAACTGAGGCTAGTCCAAGTTCACCCAGCAGGCTTCATGTGGAGGAGTGGGGAATTGAACTCAGTTTCTCTGATTAGAGTGCGTCATTCTTAACTCCTATGCCACACTAGATGTTCACATTAAAACAACATTGTTAGAACAGTGTTCATTTTAAGAACATAAGAAAGGCCCAGCTGGATCAGACCAAAGCCCATCAAGTCCAGCAGTCTGTTCACACAGTGGCCAAACAGGTGCCTCTAGGAAGCCACAAACAAGACGAGTGCAGCAGCACCATCCTGCCTGTGTTCCACCGCACCCAATATAACAGGCATGCCCCTCTGATCCTGGAGAGAATAGGTATGCAGCATGACTAGTATCCATTTTAACTAGTAGCCATGAATACCCCTTTCCTCCATGAATATGTCCACTGCCCTCTTAAAGCCTTCCAAGTTGGCAGCCATCACCACATCCTGGGGCAGGGAGTTCCACAATTTAACTATGTGTTGTGTGAAAAAATATTTCCTTTTATCTGTTTTGAATCTCTCACCCCCCCCCCAGCGTTAGCAGATGACCCTGTGTTCTAGTATTATGGGAGAGGGAGAAAAATTTCTCCCTGTCCACTCTCTCCAAACCATGCATAATTTTATAGACCTCTATCATGTCTCCCCTCAGCCGCCTTCTTTCCAAGCTAAACAGCCCTAAGCGTCTTAACCGCTCCCCATACGACAGTTGTTCTAGTCCTCTAATCATTTTGGTTGCTCTTTTCTGCACCATCTCAAGCTCTGTAATATCCTTTTTTCGGTGTGGTGACCAGAACTGTACACAGTATTCCAAGTGTGGTCTCACCATAGATTTGTACAAGCGCAGTATGATATCAGCAGTTTTACTCTCAATTCCTTGTCTAATTATGGCCAGCATGGAATTTGCCTTTTTTACAGCAGCCGCACACTGGGTTGACAGCTTCATCGAGCTATCCACTACCACCCTGAGATCCCTTTCTTGGTCTGTCGCTGCCAGCACAGATCCCATCAGTGTATATGTGAAGTTGGGATTTTTTGCCCCAATATGCATCACTTTACACTTGCTCACACTGAATCTCATTTGCCATTTTAATGCCCATTCTTCCAGTATGTAGAGATCCTTCTGGAGCTCTTCACAGTCCGATTTTGTTTTAACCACCCTAAATAATTTGGTGTCATCTGCAAACCTGGCTACTTCGCTGTTTAACCCCAACTCCAGGTCACTGATGAACAGGTTGAAAAGCACTGGTCCCAACACAGATCCCTGAGGCACTCCACTGCTCACATCCCGCCATTGGGAGAACTGACCATTGATTCCTACTCTCTGCTTCCTATTTTTCAGCCAGCTCTCAATCCATAAGAGGACTTGTTGTATTCTCTCTCACTTATCTTTCCCAGTGTATTTTTGGGGAGCAGTTTTGGCAGTTTGGCTTCCTCTGTATTTGTGGCTCTTCCTTCTCCAGCAGCCATTTTGTAATTGGTATACCCTCCCGTGACAACTATGTTGTGGTTAAGCCCACCTGTCAGAATTACAAAGGAGCCCACAGGCTGAAAATGTTTGGGGAACCCTGCCATACAGTTTACCCTTTGAAGCTGCCATTTTCTCCGAGGGAATTGATTGTGGGCGGGAGGTATTTGTTAATTTCCTGCATTTGGACTGGATGACCCTGGTGGTCCCTTCCAACTCTATGATTCGATGATCTGTATAATCTGGAGATCAGTTGTAATTCCAGCCGAACTCCAGGCCCTATCTGAAGGTTGGCAATCCTAGGCCAGTAGTCATTAGCATTCAATGAGGCTTTCTCAGCTCCCTCGCCAATCCACCTGGAGTAGTAAGGCATGAGAGACTAGCTTCAATAAACACATCTTCACCCTTTGAATGTCTGTGATTGAGCACCATATCACCTAATACTTTTGCTCCAAAGTTGCATGATTCCTGCTCATTTACATCTGATTAGGACATATGCAGCCAAATAAGTGATTGTGCCTGTTAAAGCATTCTTCCCCTCAACTCATGTGGTACTGGGAATGTTTTTTAAAAGCTGCTGTTTCTCCAGCTAGTGGGGAGTACAGATGAAAAAATATAATCTTCATTCCCATATAGAGAGACTAGGTGTCCTGCTTGAAGCAGGAGACCCCCCCAGCCTCCTTTTTTGTTGCCTGCCACTTCTCAGTGAGGCGGGGGCGGGGCTTTCAGAAAGCTAGGGTTGCCAACCTCCAGGTGGTGGCTGGAGATCTCCTGCTGTTACAACTGATCTCCGGCGACAGAGATCAGTTCCCCTGGAGAAAATGGCTGCTTTGGCAATCGGACTCTATGGCATTGAAGTCTCTTCTTTCTCCAAACCCCACTCTCCTCAGTCTCCTCCCCTAAAATCTCCAGGTATTTCCCAACCTGGAGCTGGCAACCCAACAGAAAGCTGGTGTCATACGATAGAACAGCACCACTTCCAGAAAATATTTGGAAGTGATATCACTTTGCTGCCATGACATTGACATGTCGCTGTAGGATTCAGACAAAGGTTCATGGCTTATTCCCCCATCCCCATCGTCTCTCTCTCCCACTGGTTTCCAACTGATGCCAGGCAACCCTAGCCCCATAGCAACTGGTTAGTTCTACCCTGTCATATTATGGGGAGTAGAGTGACATAATGGTCAAAAGCCGGGTGGTGGAGCATTGAAATATGGCACCCTCTCATTAGGATGTGATCACTGATTGGCTATGATCACTTAAGCAGAACTGGAAACGGAGGGGGGAAATAGAGTATAAAGCAACAATAAAGTAGAGAAAGGGGATTGATTGAGAATAGCAGGAAAGAGCCTTGAACAAGATAGGATTCAAGGTTTTGTTTTGAGGGAAGTATGCCAAAAATGGAACCTGGGAAACATTTGGTTTTGCCTTATTCTGTGTTCCTACTGTAGTTTATAGGAACAAAGTGAAATGAACTGAATGAGTTCAGAATCTAGCTGAAGAGGTAATATTTAATATGATCAAATCGCCTTGCACTGAGAGGCTCTTTTGTCTTCAACCCCCATTTGTCTGAATATGTTGCAGACATATGGCAAAGATCTCAGCTTGCCATTTAAATGAAAAGTTATGAATTCAGGAGTAAGCCAAAGGGTCATCAGCCACTTTCTCTGCTACCTGTGATGGTCCTAAATTAGCTGTAGCTACACTTGAAAAGGAGTCTAGTTCAGGCAAGAAATTATTCTGCAATACTTTGCTACTATCTGATTAGTCACATTTGATCCAGCACTTCCATGAAGTTGTTACCTTTGGGCTAACCTCTGTGAGACTTGGTAACGTTTTTAATGATTTCTAACTTGGTGGAAATTAAATTAAATTTGAAAGGCTGACCTGATGAGATGTCAGATTAATCTACAAGCACTATATTTTTTTTTAAAAAAGAGTACAACCTAGACTATTTTGGAACCATCAAAGTAGTTATATCACCTTTACATATAGGAACAAAGTTTCATGTGATATCCACTGCTGAATTAGGTATAGAAAGAATGCTGGCTTAAAAAGCAGTTAGTGTACTCTTTAACAATGCTGACCATGATAACGGCTAGCTCTAATAAGCAGATTCAGCTATGCAGAAGAGACCATATGCAATTCAAAGACCTTCCTTAGACTTACATCAGTGTTCTGCATGTGTTTATTACACTAGTACTGGTTAGTGTCAGTAAGCATGCGAGCGTAGAACATATTTATGACTTTTGCTACTGTCATGTCACATTGCTGCAGGTGCACTGGAAGTGACATGTGTTGTGACATTGGCCGAATGTACTCCCAGAAACAGCCTACAGGCCCATCTAGAAGATCAAAAAGGATAGAGTCTAGTAGATCAATGGAGGCAGCAGCTAGATTCCAGATAGTGCAGACAAATGTCAAGCTTCAGTGGGTGGCCACACAATGGAAGACTGCCCATCCTTTAAACCCATAGCGACAGCACTAACAGACTCCCCAGCCAGGATTTGGAGAGCCCCTGGTCTTCCCAAAGAGAACCCCTGTGTGAAGGAACACCTAGGGACTGTCAAGGAAGTGTGCTCCCACAATTCCTTGTGTTACAATTTCCTTGGTTCAGGCTCTTGGCCTGCTAAACTTTGGCAGGCTGGAATGCAAACTGACCAGCTTGCAAATTTACGGCCATGAGAAGGCTTTAACTTCTGAAGGACTCACTCCTGTGGGGGAGAATAGATAACACCCAGCTGTGGACAGTTTACAGCCTTCTCTCTTCCACCCTAAATTGAAGGTCATTAGTTACCAAGGTAACAAATATGTCAGGCAAAGCCTTACCTCCCACGTTGAGGAAATCCAGGTGCAAGGAGTACTGCAGACTCAGGGCACCTTTGATTTACCTGATGCAATAGAGGGGCAATGTTTGACAAATCAATTAATCACTGGTTTATGGACTCCTTCGCGATCTCATTGGCCCTTGTGAGCTCACGCTTTTGGGATTTCGAAGATAAATGTAAGCCAGTTTCATAGCCAAGTTATGGTTGCTTGGGGATGGCTGGTCCAGATCCTTGCTTCATCAAAAACCTATTTTGATTTGTCCTTTCAGGGGGAAACTCTGTCAGACTGAACTTTTGGAACTCTGCATGCTGAATCGAGATGCTGAGAACTTTGTGGAACTGGTAACAAAACCTATGTGAACCTTGCTTGAATGCCTTGCCAAACTTTGAACCTAAGAACCTTAATTGTGTAGTTAGTTATCTTTAAGCCTTTATTATTTTGATGCTTAAACCACTTCATGAATTTTTCTTTCTGTAATGAGCACAAACCTTTGGAATAAATACTTAACCTATATTTTGGTCTTATCTTTTGACTCTGTGGGTTCTAAGCTCTAAATCTGAGTGCCTTATGGTTGTTTGACCACCTACTTAAACCTTTTGCTAGCGTAATTCTCTCCTGTTGGGTCTCTGCAGGGAGAGCGTTGCACATTGATTTGGTATCAGCGGGCAGAGGCTGCCCTTATCCTCTGCCTGGAGCTAAAAGGGCTGGTGGCAGCTTACCCACTGAGCGCAGGGAGGTTCCTTGGCTCAGTGTTTTGTTTTGGGAAATAACTCTTGGCCAACCTTAAAAGAGGACTGCCCAGCGGAGGCTGGGTGGCTTTCCTCTACAGGGACAACATCTTCTTTGCAGTCAGATGTGTTGTACCATCATCTAGCAAGCTGCATGTGAACCAAAATACCACAGCAAGTGTTTACCTGACAAACAGCCAGTGATGAGGGAAATTCCCAGACCAGGCTTTTGCAAATGGCGTCTTGAGTGCCCAGCACCCTATTTACCGAAAACTGGTATTCTGCTTTCTGAAACCCACCTTATGTGATAGGTCAGTTTCTTATAGTATATGTGCTTGTACATATTTAGGTGCAGTGAATGTAACAAGTACAAATATTTCATTGCTCTTCTATGCCCAGTAATATTCATCCTTAAACTACTGGTGGATGATATTCTAAAAGAATAAAAAATGCAAAGATGTTAAGAATGGGGCATTCATCAAATTAATTCAGAGGACTCTGAGTTCTAGGAATGGAACAGTCTGACATGGCAGATGATAGAAAAGGTCGTCATTTTGCCCTTTGACATTGTTTCAAGGGGTTATTTGTCATATGCGGTTTCACAAGTTAATTAAGTTGTGATTTCTGTGTTTGTGCATTTATTAACACATGCCTTTAACAGGTCTTGTCATCAACTTCATTGCCAAAATAAGAGCCACAACCTACCCTAGGCTCACATAATCAATTCAGTTTGTCTATTATCATGACAGAGTTGCCAGCTTTTTAAAAAATATGGAGGAACTAGAATATGTTCAACATGAAGCAAAATCCTAAGCCTTTCTCTGCTGTGGCCTAATGAGTTTGTCTCTTTCCATTTCACTAGGAATTACTGAGCAATAGTAACTTACTTGCTATTATGAAGCTGGCCAACTTGAAGAGGGGGACAAAATGTTGACCTCATGATAGGGTTGTGCAAAAAATATTTTTGGTAAATTTCAGGTTTGGGTTTTTTGGGCCCAATTGCCTGGCTGGCACCTCAAAGTCTGGGGGCTGCCTTCGTTTCTGGGTCGTTTTGCATGATGTCCATGCAAATTAGCTTCCAAAGGCTTAAATGCAAGGAGGAAAAAGGCTTAAATGCAAGATAAATAAAGCACAGAAAACATTCCTTTTGGTGGCATATGACATCCTGTGAACAGTCCTTCATTGTGGTCATGAAAAATCTGATTCCAAGAGATGGTCACACTGTGGGGAAATGAAGCCTCTAATCAGGGCGACCTTCAGTTTGAGAGCAGGTTTTCAAAGGGGGGGGTGAGATCGGAGCCAGGCGAAGTCTCAAAACAGGGCTATCTGAAGGAGATTGCTCATCCACGTGGATGAAGAAATCAGCTTTGGTAGCCTGGTGGTGTCAGGAGCTGTTGAAGCTGGCTCTTTTTAGTTGGAGGGTACATCATTCCGGATGGGACTGGGTGAGCCCCGTCTATTAAATGACTCTTCTGCTATGCAGACTAGTCTTCTGTTGGGTGATATACCTGGAAAGTTGGTCAGACTAAGTTGGCTCCAATTACACAATCTCCATCTCAAAAAGGCCCCAACAAAACCAGTCCAAAAAAGGAAAGAAAAAGGGGAGAAAGCACAGAGCCCTGCCTCTGAGCAAAGGTGAATAGCCAAACACAAAAAAGCCGAATATCTGTTCAGCTTTTTCAGGAATCATCTATTTGGCTTTGGCTTTATCTCTGGGTTTTGGTGTTCGGTAAATCCGAAACCTGAAATTTACAGAAACTGCTAATTTTGGGTTTATTTTCATTTCAGGTTTATTGATATGCACAACACTAACTCATGATGCTCCCTTTCACATCCAGATCAGGACTAGGGTACTAAACACTCGCGTTCCTGCTCTTAGGGTCACACTGTAGAAATGGGTATGCTCAAAACCACACCCATTTATTAGCAAGAAGATACAGGCATTGGCACAGCTGGTTAGAGGACCAGGGAGCTAACTTAGTCTACAATTCTAACTAACAAGTGGAACTAAGAAGCAGGGAACCTACCCCATGAGACTAAACCAATACACACACACACACATCAGAGGGGGGAACAGACTGTTCCACTGTAATGCATACAATGATACACCTTCCCGCCATCTATGAGGAACAGCCTCTCCCTGCCTTATCACAAATTGCCATAACTTTGCACCATCTTTTGGTGTTAGATTGATTGTATTGATCAATCAATACATAGATAAGTAGCCTTCCAGGCAAAAAAAGTACTTAAAGGACTGCCTAAACCTATGTGAACCTACAATATGATGTGAACCTATACAATGTCTCTATTATTCTACAGATTTGTTAAAATGATCAATAGAGACCATGCTGTGTATAGGCATTTTTTTGTTCTGGCATGGCACCTCAGTTGTGGAGTGCCTTTTCCACTGGTATTCAGCTGGTGCCAGTTCTGTTGCATTTTCAGCACATTTTTATTTACTCATGCCTCATGCTAATGAGTCTTTGTTGTTGTCTTTGCTCCTGTCTAATGAGTCCACTCCATTTCACTCACTGTATTTTTAGAATTGTCTTTAGTATTTAAAAGTGGGAACTTGCAAGGACTAGCAGAAAGCATCTCATTTTCCCCTCTCCCACTATTTCCTCTTTCCCCTTTATTTTTTATTTTAGTATTAGAGGTTTTACTGAATAATCTTAGAAAATCTAATGATGTAGTAGGGGTAAGAATAGGGAGAAATCATTATAAACTTAAAGCTTATGCTGATGATTTAGTATGTTTTTTGATTGACCCGAATGAACAGTTTGACAAATGGAACAAAATACTGGAGGTTTATGGAAAGATTTCAGGTTTTAAAATTAACAAGGCAAAAACAAAAATTTTGGTTAAAAATATGACTCTTTCACAGCAACAAACATTGACCAAAAAGTCGGGACTCAGTATTGAACATAAAGTTAAATATTTAGGTATATGGTTATCGAATAATAATCTTAATTTATTTAAGGACAATTATGTGAAACAATGGCAACAAATAAAAAAAGATTTGATAAGTTGGGAAAAGATTCCTCTATCACTTTGGGGAAGAATATCAGTAATTAAAATGATGTTACTGCCCAAGATGCTTTTTCTGTTTCAAAATTTACCAATAGTGACAGGGGTACAGACATTTGAGGAATGGAAAAAAGATATTCTGAGATTTCTTTGGGGTAAAGAGAGACACAGGATCGCATATAATAATTTAATAGAACTAAGGGAGACGGGAGGACTGGGATTACCGGATTTAAAAATGTATTACCAAGCGGCATGTTTCACCTGGATTAAAGATTGGATTCTCTTGGAGAACCCAAAGTTATTAGAATTAGAAGGATATAAATTACGATTTGGGTTGCATGCTTATTTATGGTATGAGAAGCAGAAAGTCAACAAGGAATTTTATTTTCATATTATTAGGAAAAATTTAATACATGTATGGAATAAATATAAAGATGCTTTAGAAAGTAAAACTCCCGGTTGGATAAATCCTATAGAAGCTTTTATGCGAAGAGGAGTACATTTAAATTTGGACTGTGATATCTATAGAGAATTGATAGACTATAGAGATGGGGTATGGATATTGAAAACACGCGAAGAACTTCAATTAAAAGACTGGTTTATGTATTATAAATTAAATGATGTTTTTATTAAAGATAATAGATTGGGATTTAATCATACTAAGTCTAACTTTGAGATAGTATTATTGAAAGGTAATAAAGGATTGATTGGTAGGATTTATAAAGTACTTTTAGAACTGAACTTAGAACAAGAAAGGATTAAACCAGTCATGTTGAAATGGATGAGAGATCTAGGATATAATATTGATTTGGAAATTTGGGAAAAGCTTTGGAAAAATGAATTTAGGTTTACTATTTCGAATGAAATAAGAGAAAATTTATATAAAATGTTTTATAGATGGTATATAACCCCTGTTCTATTGAGTAAAATGAAAAAAGATGATAAAGCGTTATGCTGGAAATGTGGTATTGATATAGGAACGTTTATGCATAGTTGGTGGTTATGTAAAAAAATTAGAAGATTTTGGCAATTAGTTATGAATGAAACTAATAATCTTATTAAAGTAAAAATTAAGCGAGATCCCGCTTTTTGTTTATTGGGCATTCCAAATAGAGAATTGGATAAAGGTGATAGAGTCATATGCCAATATAGTTTTGCAGCAACTAGAATTATAATTGCAAAAAAGTGGAAGCAAATGATTAAACCTTCAATTAGAGAATGGAGAGAAAAACTATGGTTATATATGCGGATGGCCAAAATTACAGCATCTTTACATGGTAAAGACACGGAGGAATTTAAAATTATGTGGTCAAAGGCCGCTGCATATTGGGATAAATCGGCAAAAACGGATTTTAAAAATTTAATTAACGAATTATAGTATAATGTGATTTTAATTAATGTATAATAATGTGATTTTCTTTTATTAGTCACTACACCCCATCGGAAGTCCATTGGTGATGGGCACTGTGGTGGGTGGTGGATTTTTGAAGTAGGGCGTAATATATATTTTCTATATGTATAACAACACATGTATAATAGAATTGTACGCTCTATGTATGTTTGTATTATTTTTTGTCTTTTTATTTTACTATTATTTTTTTTCTTTTTTTGGATTTATTATAAAAATCAATAAAAAAATTATAAAAAAAAAAGGAAAGAGGAAATAGTGGGAGAGGGGAAAATGAGATGCTTTCTGCTAGTCCTTGCAAGTTCCTTTCCTGAAAGCCCCCATAGTCTCTCCCTCTTCCTGCCCCCTTCTCTCCTTTGTGCCAAACCAACCTATATTTATCTCTCTCCCCCCTCCCCCGCCCTGGTCTTCAGCTTTCCCTCTCCATCCCCAACAGATTCTACCTAGGAAAACTATGGCCCAATTGTGTGGTGCTTGCCATTGGGCAAGACCCACTTGAAAGGTAAAGAACCCTCAAGGACTTGTGGGGGTGTATCTCACTTTCCCCTGCCTATTTCCCTTTCCTGAAACCCCCCTTTTTCTGCTTCCTTCTGGATTGCCAGTACCAGGTTGGGAAATTCCTGGAGATTTGGGGGTAGAGCCTTGGGAGGTGAAGTTTGGGGAAGAAAGTGACCTCAGCAGGGTATCATGTCATAGAATCTACCCTCCATAGCAGCCATTTTCTCCAGAGGAACTGATCTCTGTCATCTAGCGATCAGTTGTGATTCTGGGTGATCTCTAGCCCTCAACTGGAGGTTGGCAAACCTAGTTCCCCTGGAGGAAATGGCTGCTTTGGAGGATGGAATCTATGGCATTATACCTTTGTGAGGTCTCTCCCCTCCTCAAACCCATCTTCCCCAGGCTCCACTCCCCCAAATCTTCAGGTATTTCTTAATCTGGAGTTGATAAACCTATTTCCTCCCTCCCAAAAGCCAGCCTATCTTCATCTACCCCTCCCTCCCTGGCAGCCTCTTCCTAGGAAAACTGGCCCAGTTTTGTGATGCTGGCTACTGGGCAAAGCCTACTTTCATGATAGGATACTCTCAAGGACTTGTGGGGTGACACCTCACTTTCTCCTATCTCCCCGTGCCCATTCTGTTTCCTCTGGCCACCCCTATATCTTCTCCCCTTCCCCTGCCTTATTCTCTCCTTCTTGGTTATTCACAACCTACATTTAATCTACCTCCCATCTGCAGCTGGGGACCAAAGAAGTTTACCTTAGTCTCCTCTCCTTTTTAACCTCCCAACAACACTGGAAGGTACATGAGGATGAAAGTATGTGACGGGTCCAAAATTACCCAGTGAGTTTCCACAGCAAGGCAAGAATTCGAGTGTGGATCTTCCAGACACTATTCTGAAGCTCTAACCACTAAACCACACTGGATTTCATAGGGTGGCTGCTGTTGAATAGTAGCAAGCAGCCAGGCCTAGTTGATTCATGCAAGTTGGGTGGTATCAAGTTACCCAGAGCTTGCTGCCAGGCCTAGGGTTGTCAACCTCCAGGTGGGACCTAGAGTTTTCCCAGAATTACAACTGAATTCCAGATGGGAGAGATCGGATCCCCTAGAGAAAATGTCTACTTTGGAGGGTGGACTCTATGGCATGATATCCTGCTGATGCCTCTCCCCTCTCCAAACTCTGCCCTCCTCAGACTCCACCACAAAATCTCCAAGAATTTCCCAACCTGGAGCTGGCAAACCTAGTCAGGCCTGGCTCCAATGAATCTTCCTTCAAAGGCCAAAATAGGCCTGGAAAGGATGCTGCTGCCCTTGCCTCCTGCCTTTTTTACTCACAGAAACTGAAGCCTAGAATGCTGTGTTTGCCTAGCAACAGTCACTGAGGGAATCAGTTGTTTTAAAAAATGACAGGTGCTCCTTTTATCATTTTTTTTACATTTCACATTTTTCTGCAAACCTGCCTCCCCCCTTTTTAGAATGATCTGCCTTGCTCGTTCACTGCTCCAGTCTCTGGATTTAAGTATCCTTATATTTGACTGATTTCACTATTAGTAAATAGATGATTTTGTGATGTCATGGTAATGATTTTTTTTTTATAGAGGCCATATTTTTCTGCTGTCTTATTATTGCTGTTCTTTGCTCTGCTATTTGCTGCTTAAGTATTTTAGTGTTCTTTTATGCTGTTACTGTTTATTAATCCTTTTATTTCTTGCAGTTTATGTTCGATCCTTCTTGGTGTATTGATATTAATTTGGAGCTTGCCTGAACAGTCAATTTGACAGTGTGGCATATGCATATTGAAATAAATCAACAATGAATAAATAATTAGCTCTAGGTGATTATGACTGAATAATGACTTACAATTGTAAACACATGGTATTAAATAAATTTGAAATAGTATCTATTTTTTTAACATCTGGATATAACTAAAATGGGAAAATTACTTTTCCTAAACTTTGGGATTGAAAATGGTAATTTTCCTTTTTGCTCTGCCTTGTTTATTTGCTCATTTTTCTGGCTATATATACAGCCAGAAAGATCACAGGGATTGATTAAAGTGACCAAAATGCTTCCACTTGTCTTGTACAAACCTTGACAGCTGGATGTTGAAAATAGCCAAGATCCCAGTTTCACTTTATTTTTCTCATCCGTTCAACTGCATTCAGATGTTTCCTCCATCTATTACTAGGATTCAGCATGTGCAAAATTTACAGAAATGTGTCAAATAAGAAGAGTTAAAGCTGTGTAAAATCTCCCTCTTTTATCTGCTTGACTGGAACAAAAGAGATGGCAGGAGATTACGCAGAAAGGAGATTTTCATTGCAGAGTACAATCTACATAACAAATCCTAAAATAACACATCAGATATACAAGGGAGACAATTCAACCCCTGCTTGAATAATCAGGTGGTTTCCCCCTCCCCCAGTACATTGTCTGTCCTTGGTAAGTGAGCAGCCTTTGGTTTCTCTGCTCATCTTTGCATGCAGATAGAAAAAGGGCCTTCATTTGCTAATTTTCCTCCACCATTATATGAAATTACACAGCATGGAAAATCTGGGATTAGGCATGGGTCTGGTAATGTTAAGTCTATTACAGCCAAAGTGGGATCTCTTTTTTTCTTAAATATCTCATCTTTACTTACTTTTCCGGTGCTAAATTGAACATTTCAGAAGATAACACAAACCAAAAAAACCTTGCTATTTAGAAACTGACTCATGTAAAGTCCTCATAAATGAAGAAAAAAATAATAATCTGCCCAAGGTCATGAGCAAGCATACTGTTGGCCACACAAGGCCAAACACAATGCCCCTGGAATTGGCATTGACCAATTATGGTTGAACCCAGGAACATGGCTTCCTAAAAAGACTTAAATCTCTCTGAGGAGCTCAAGAAAGGCCAACCTTGTCAAAAAGGTCAGAATTATTTCACTGTAATGGCCTAATGTAGCACTGTAGCTGATCTTCATGAATACATGGTAGAAGATACATTAGGCTACAAACCCAAAGGAGAGGGTCAGTAAATGACTGGTTTAAATATTGTCAACTTTACGAACTATATTTGAAAGATAAACAAGCTGGATTCTCTAATAGAAGCTCTGAGTTAGAGAACATATTGGATAAGGGAAATAAAGGATCAATCTCTAGATTGTATAAACACATTTTAGAGTATAATCTAGAAGACAACAGAATAAAACTGGTAATGATTTCTTGGGCTAAAGATCTGGGGAGAAGTATAGATTTAGAGAGGTGGGAACAGCTTTGGATAAAAGAATTCAAATTTACAATTGCAGGTAGTATAAGTGAAAATATGTACAAAATGTTCTATAGAAGTTATATAACACCTGTGATAGTAGCAAGAATAGATAACTCAAAAGGAGGAGAATGCTGGAGATGTAAAGAACAAAGGGGTACATTCTTTCATGTTTGGTGGACATGTCAGATTGTACAAAAATTTTGGAAGAGTGTAGTAAGGGAGACAAACAAAATGCTGAATATGAAGGTGAAAAAGTCCCCAGAAGGTGAAAAAGTCCCCAGAAAGCAGAAATAAAATGAGAGGACAAAGAAATTTGTCAATATAGTTATGCAGCAGCAAGATTAACAATAGCTAAATCCTGGAAGGGAGATAAAGATTTATCTAAAACAGATTGGAGAGAGTAATTTATTTATTATATACAGATGGCCAAACTGACCAATGAGATACAAGGCAAAAGTAATAAAGATTTTGAAAATAAATGGAAATTGGCATTTGTATATATACAGAGAAAGACAAGGCACCTGTATGAGGTTAGTTCTAGCCTCATGTAATTCAGCTGGGAATGTTACTTTGACAGGAGAAGATCTACTTGGTGTCAATGGTAATAAATGTTTGACAGTTGGTGATCTAGACTGAAGTTTGGCCTAAGCCTTTTAACCAATAGGGCCAGGTGTATATAAAGAGTAGAATCACAGCAGAAAGAGAGAGCTTGGTCTTGGCTTAGCTTGGATGCTGGCTGGGATCACACTTGGTGTAATTATCCAGAAAGAGGCCTGAAGAACCAGAGGAGTTGGAAGAACTACCTTTTGACTAAACAAGGCAAAGGAATTTTACTTCAAGGCTGAGCTGCTGAAGAGAGCTGGCTGGAAACTCTGTAGCTATCAAGCTGGAAGCTATCCTCAGGATTGATGGTGAGGAAGAGCTGAGGAGACTTGTTTTGTGAATATCTTGCAGAGACTTGCACATTGGCATTTTGTAAGTTTTTATTTTATAAATAAACCTTTTATAAATTTGCTAATTAAAGGCTTATGAGTGCTTGGAAGGTCAAGACTTTATAGTAACAGGAGGTGGCATCTAGGTGTTTATGGAAACAATGACCTCAGGAAGCGCTCAGTTGCCAGTGAGTAAGGGGCGAAGTCATCACAGGGAGGTACAGACACTTACTGTGTATCTCATCATATTCTAGGCCCTTCACACATTGTAGTTGCCATTGTAGAGGAGCATTCCCCAGACTCCCTAAATATATTAGTCAGATGGGTGTATCTTTTCATGTTAAACTGGAGTACTTTTCTGTAAATATGGTGCATATATTGTAAGGACCAGTAAGTTCAGAGCCACATCATAAATATGTAGTGTAGGAAATGGAATGTAGGGCTGTTGAAAAAAAAATTCAGTAAAATTCGGATTCGGCAAAATTTGACCCATTTTCATTCGAGAAATGCCGAAGTCTGAACTCCCCCAATTCGGATCCGTGGAATTCGGCGCCCAGTTCCGAGTTCGGGGAAACATTCAGCCGAATAAAGCCATTAAAAACACATTTGTGCCTTTCCGTGGCTCCGGGGGAGCATTTTTTGGGGTAGAGGTCCGAAACTTTCAGGGTAGCTTGAGGGAACCCTTCTTGCAAGAACCCCCAGGTTTTGTGAAGATTGGATAAGAGGGTCCCGAGATATGGGGCCCGGAAGGGGTCGCCCACCCCAAAATAGCCCACAGGAATAAAGCCACTTAAAGCACATTGGCAGCATTCCACGGCTCCGGGGGGGGGGCATTTTTTGAGGTAGACATCCCAAACCTTCAGGGTATCTTGAGGGGACCCTTCTTGCAAGAACCCCCAAGTTTTGTGAAGATTGGATCTGAGGGTCCCGAGATATGGGGCCCAGAAGGGGTCCCCCCACCCATCTGCCCAGCAGGGGGTCTGGCTGCCTTGGCAGTTGGGCCTTACCATTACCCCGGCCCGGGGGAATAAAGCCATTAAAAGGGATGTACTAAAAGGAATGACAAGTCAGCACATTGGAAACAATGGGAGAGGCTGCCCAGCCCATTGAAGATAATGGGAGAGGGGAATGTCGGTTGACTTGCATTGACTCCACTGAAATACATTACAGGGGATGTACTAAAACGAATGACAGACTAGCCCATTCGAAACAACAGGAGCGGCTGCACAGCTCACTGGAAACAATAGGAACCAGCCAGAGAGACTCACTGACCCAAAGTTAACTCCACACGAAGTTGGCAACCAGTGAAAACAGGAGAAAGTACAGTCCCACACAGAGGCAATCAAGCCCACACACACAGTAGAAGCCAGTCTGTGGCTTCTAAGAGCAGATGTAACTACACCAAAAGTGCATCAAACAATGCTCAAAGCGTAAGTAAACAGCGTAACTAGCATGGGATGCACTAAAAGGAATGATAAGCCAGCCCATTGGAAACAATAGGAGAGGCTGCCCAGCCCATTGACGATAATGGGAGAGAAAGGCAAAAGCCAATAAAAACACATTACAGGGGATGCACTAAAACGAATGACAGGCTATCCCATTAGAAACAACAGGAGCGGCTGCACAGCCCATTGGAAACAATAGCAGCCAGCCAGAAAGAGACTCACTGACCCACAGTTAACTCCAGATGAAGTTGGCAACTGATGAAAACAGGAGAAAGAACAGTCCCACACAGAGGCAATCAAACCCACCCCACTTTGGCTTTCCCCCTCACACTCACACACAGAATCTGATTCCCCTCCCACACACACACACACACAGGAAAAAAGTTATAGATAAAAGCGCCAAAATGGGTCAAACTGTGGATGTCTTCTGTTCCAGCAGAAGCAGGGCAGCAGCAGCTGCTCAGGATCTCTCACGACTCTCTGGCCATTTATGCAAGGATTTGCCTTTGATTTGCTGCTCTGTAGAGATGCACATTCAGGATCGCCAGATCCCATTCATCCCAATGGGCAGTTGGGGGGGCATATCTCGGGACCCTCTGATCCAGTCTTCACAAATCTTGCAAGAAAGGTCCCCTAAAGCTACCCTGAAAGTTTGGGACGTCTACCTCCAAAAATGCTCCCCCGGAGTCATGGAATGCCGCCAATGTGCTTTAAGTGGCTTTATTCCTGTGGGTGATTTTGGGGGGGCTACCCATTCCGGGCCCCATATCTCGGGACCCTCAGATCCAATCTTCATAAAACTTGGGGGTTCTTGCAAGAAGTGTCCCCTCAAGCTACCCTGAAAGTTTGGGACGTCTACCTCCACAAATGCCCCCCCCCGGAGCCACAGAATGCCGCCAATGTGCTTTAAGTGGCTTTATTCCTGTGGGCGATTTGGGGGGGTGACCCCTTCCGGGCCCCATATCTCGGGACCCTCTTATCCAATCTTCACAAAACCTGGGGGTTCTTGCAAGAAGGGACCCCTCAAGCTACCCTGAAAGTTTGGGATGCCTACCTCCAAAAATGCCCCCCGGAGCCGCGGAAAGCCGTGAATGTGCATACGTACCCCCCCACGGGGATCATCTCTCTCACACACAAACAGATGCTCTCTCTTTCTCTCCCTGGGCTGCGCAACAGCTGGGCTCATGCACTCAACCACGACTGATTGGCCAGAAGAAGACCCAGCTTGGCCACTGCTTGGCTGCGGGAGAATGCTGCTAGTTGCTTACTAACTGATGGTTATGCTGCTGATTCGGTGCCCCTGAATTTGCCGAATTTATTCGGTGATTGCCCCGAACTCACGGAATTCGGCTCTTCGTTTTCCCGCCTTTTTTGAATTCAGTTCCATCCCAACTGAAAACCCCCGAATCGGGGAAAATTCGGCTGTTTTTTCAGTTCGGACGAACTGAATCGACAGCCCTAATGGAATGCTACAACTGTGCAATTGTCGTAGGCCAACCTGAGCTGCCCTTTTCCTCTGAAGAAGAGGAGGGCAGCTCGGGTTGGCCTACGACAATTGCACAGTTGTAGCATTCCATTTCCTACACTACATGTTTATGATGTGGCTCCTCTGAGGAAGAGGAGAAGTGGGAATCTGGGCCCATTCCTCCAAGGACCGCACTGGAACAGCAGGAACAGACATCAGAGCCACCAAGACCCATGACAGGGGATGAGGGCTTCTTCTGGCAGCAAACAGAACAGAGGCAAGAAGGGCAGGACTCCTCGCCTGCAAGTTCTCCCAAGCTTGCTGAAAAGCAGAGAATCAAAGCCCGGCTTCAATTAAGGGAAAGAAGGCAAAATGCCAGGAGAGAGAATGAAAGAAGACAATTAAGCCTAATCAGGAAGGAGTGGAAGAAGCTGGAGCTGTTAGGCTGATAAAAGGCCAGGCAGTTTGCCAGAGTTCTTGTGGGTTCAACACATGTTGAAGGCCACTGACTGAGAGAAGTAAACAGAAGCCCCAAGCAACTGAAGCCATCTCAGTCAACCCCGGCGTGCAAGCTGCAGTCTGATCTGGTAAACAAGAAGGTTGTGCTGGTAAGTGCCCTTACTCCTTTGTCTGCTAATTACCTTAGTCTACCCTTCCCCCCCGGGAAGAGAAAAGCCTGCGTCAGGCTCTGGTCAATGCAACACTCCCATTGCTGTTGTTGAAACCAGAGGCCAAGCCTCTGGCCTGGTTCCTGCCTGCATGCTACACTCCTGCCGGAATATGACATGTTGAACCCACCACACCCTTTCTTATCCACTGGCCTGAGATGAAGGAGGAAGGAGCAGCTGCTTTAGCTGCCCAGAATCAGTCCCTTCAGGGGCAGGTGGTGCAGCTGACAAATATGGTGACTGTGTTGCAGCAGCAGCTGCAGCAGGCTCAGCAGCAGCCTGCTCCCCCAGTGTGGCCACACAAATGCCTGGTCCCCCCACCGGAGAAGTTTGCTGGAAATATGGGGGAGTTTCCCACCTTTTGGGGCCAGTGCCAACTATTCATTCAACTCGTGGACTGACTAAGAAAATCTTAATTCAAAGAGGCGTTAAACAAGGGTGTGTTTTAGCTCCCCTACTTTTTAATATTTTTCTTTCTGATCTAGCGCAGTCATTGGGTTCAGTTAATGGTCATCCACCTAAATTAGGGTCCCAGTCTTTACCTCTACTTCTTTATGCGGACGACACCGTCATTCTTTCTTTCACTAAAGTAGGCCTCCAACGATATTTAGATGCTTTTAATATTTATTGCCATTTTAATTTACTTTCTATTAACTCCTCCAAATCAAAAGTAGTGGTATTTTCCAAAAAATGGTCCTCATACAAATGGCACATTGGGAAGGATTCAATTGAACAAGTTAAAAGCTATAAGTATTTGGGAATTACTTATAACTATAATCTCAATTGGTCTATACATCGACAAAATACTATTAAAGCCACCAAGATTTCCTTAAATCAACTCAAGCAGTTTTTCTACGCGAAGGGGAATCAGTGTGTTCCTGCAGTGATAAAAATCCTGAATTTGAAAATATTCCCCCAACTTCTGTTTGGAGTTCCCTTATGGCTTGGAACTCTTAATCAAGAAGTGGAGAACATCCAAGCCATATTTCTTAGACAAATATTGGGGATACCTAAATGTGTCTCATATTTCACAATTTGTTATGAAACTGGGCAAAACTTGATTGCCACCAAAGCCTGGATTCAAACAATAAGATATTGGCTCAAATTATATTTTCAAACTGAGCCAAGTTCCCTTTTATATTTCTTGAAAAGTGAACTTCATTATTTCTCATGGGACATATTGATTAGATCTAGACTCTGTCAAATTGGAATTGATTTAGATAATCTTGCTCTGGCCAATGAATCTTACATCTTTAAAAGAATCAAGCAACATCTCCTTGATGTAGAATTGCAGAATTTTAACCCAGCTCTTCCCCCCATCTGCTCTCCGGCGGCCCTAGGCCTTAATAATGGATCGGGTAAAATGGCTAGGTATCTAGATAACCTAGAGATACCTTCTCAACGCCGCGCTTTTCTATTAGCTAGGGTTAATGCATTCCCATCTAGGATGCTCTTAGGCCGATACCTCCAGATCCCTAGACATGAACGCCTATGCACATGCGGTTTAAACTTGTTAGATACAATTGACCACATCCTTTTAGATTGCCCCTTCTATGTGACTCTGCGGGATAAACTGCTATCTACTTTGCTCCAGTACAAGACATACAGGAGTAATGAAGTGAAATGCAAATTTCTTTTGAGTGACCATGATCCCAAAATTACTGCTACCGTGGCTGAATTTCTTACAGGAGTTCTTAAAGAACAAGAAAAGTTTTATTAACCCGACTGTAACTTATATGTATTGCCCTTTGGAGGTATTTTGTTGTTGTTTTTTCTATCTCTGTCTTTGGTATGCCAATAAAGGTTAATGAAATGAAAAAAAAAATCATTCAACTCCATCCTGGGGATTTCCCAGATGATAGTTCCAAAGTGGGATTTGTCCTGAGCCTGCTGAAAGGACAGGCTGCTAAATGGTCTACCCCACTCCTTCTGCAACAGTCCCCCCTGCTCCAAGATTGGAGAAGATTTCTGGGAGAGCTCCAAAGCACTTTTGGCAACCCCGTTCAAGTTAAGAATGCCAACAAGGGTGGGGCTCTGTGGCCACCTATGCTGCAGAGTTCCAGCTGTTGGCTCAGGATTTAGCCTGGAATGAGGCCGCCCTGGCTGACCAGTTTGTGAGAGGTCTGTCAGAGGGGGTGTTGGATGAACTAGCTCAGGTCGAGCGACCAGCTACTGTACAGGAACTGATAGTGCTATGCCAATGCATCGACCATCGCTTGGAAGCCCAGAGGCAGGCCTGGGCTGAGGGATCATGCAAGAGTTAGCCCCTCTACCAACCCATGTCTGGCCCAGTCCCCAGACTGCCTGCAACAGAAGAGAGAGGTGGCAGTGAGCCCATGCAACTTGGGGCCGCCCGAAGATGGTTGACGGCCATGGAGAAGACCAGACAAAGAACCATGGGCCTCTGTCTGTACTGCAGCAGGTCCAGCCACTATGCCAGCTCTTGTCCAGAGAAATGCTGGCCAGGGAGAGCGGAAAACAGGCCTCCCTCTGTTTCATGGACTCGGACTTCACATGCCAGAATCAGGTACCCATGCAGGCTAAGGCCTTGGTCACCCAGGTAGAGACCATAGATGGCCGCCTCCTACAGTTTGGACCAGTCACCCATGAGACTGTGGGCCTGATTTTGAGGATCGCTCAGTACCAAGCACCACTTCAATTTGACTTGGTGTGCATGCCCCCATTCCCGGTGGTGTTAGGCATGACCTGGTTAGCTCAGACAAACCCTGCCATTGATTGGACACAACGCATAGTACATATCCCGCTGGTAGCCCCAGATGCACCGGGGTCTGCCATCTCCGCAGCCCGGACCAGCCTGCACTCCCCGAACAGTACACGGACGTGTTCGAAGAGACCGGGGTGGACCAACTCCCCCCTCATCGCCCCTATGACTGTGCTATAAATTTCACCCCTGGGGCGCCGCTGCCTACCAGCTGCCTGTATTCTCTGCCCATACTCAAACGGGTCACCCTCCACAAGTTTATACAGAAGAATCTGGGGCAGGGATTCATCTGGCCCTCCACTTCACCTACCTCCGCACTGGTGCTGTTCGTGAAGAAGAAGGGGGATGAGTTGCACCTCTGCCATGACTACCAGACATTGAATAAAATCACAATCTGAGATCGCTACCCGTTACCTTTGATCCCAGAACTGCTAGAATGCCTTCGGGGAGCAACTCGGTTTACGGATCTGCGGAAGGCGTACAACTGATACGAATACGGGCAGATGGTGAGTGGAAAACTGCTTTCGGGACCCGGTATGGCCAGTTCGAGTACCTCTTCATGCCCTTCGGCCTATGTAATGCCCCGGCGGTCTTTCAGCAGTTCATTAATGAGGTGTTCCGGGACATGCGGACCGGTATGTAGTCATCTACCTCGATGGCATCCTCATCTATTCTAGGGACCCTGACAGACATCCAGCACATGCCCGGTCCATCTTGACCCGCCTACAATAGCATGGGCTCTACGCCAAGCTAGAGAAGTGTGAATTTGACCAAGCGGAAGTAGAGTTATTGGGACATCGAGTTTTGGACCAGGGAATCCGCATGGATCCAGCCAAGATTACTGAAGTGCTGTCCTGGCAAGCTCCGCAGAACCGGAAAGACGTCCAGCGGTTCCTGGGATTTGCCAATTATTACAGACAGTTCATCCCTGGGTTTGCCACCCTCACAGTCCCCTTGACCCGCTTGCTCAGACCCAAGGAATGGTTTCAATGGTCCCCCGAGGCACAACAGGCGTTCCAGGCCCTGAAGACCAAGTTCACCACTCAGCCGGTCTTGGTGTACCCCAATCCTGACCTCCCGTTCATTGTGGAGACCGGCACCTCGGACATAGCCCTGGGAGCCCTCCTGGGCCAGAAACACTCTCCTGATGGCCCAGTGTGGCCCTGTGCATATCATTCCCGGCAGCTCTCCACCGCGGAATGGAATTATATCATTTGGGAACGGGAGTTGTTAGTGATCAAGGTGGCCTTTGAGACATGGAGACACCTCTTGGAGGGGGCTCGGCATTCGGTAACGGTGCATACAGACCACCATAACCTAGAGCACCTGCAAACCACCTGAGCATTGAACCAACGGCAGATCTGCTGGGCCCTGTTCTTCTCCTGCTTCCACTTGGTGGCCTGCTACCTCCCAGGGTCCCAGAACAAATGAACGGACACTCTTTCCAGGAAACCTGAGTTTGCACTGAAGCCCGGAGAAGAAATACCGACCCCATTGATCCTAGCCCCGGAAATCCTCATGGCAGCACCTAGTACCATAACCCTACGTGACTGCATCTGGATGGGCCAACAAGGAGACCCTTGGGCCCAGCAGATAGTGCAAGCCTTCCAGGATCCGGCAAAAAGGCCACAGCTGGGATACACAATGCAAAATGACCCGCTACTCTACGAGGACTGGCTGTATGTACCTTCAGGGCTGGTGCAGGGTGAAGTACTATGGTTATCCCACAATGTCAGAGCAGGAGGGCACTTTGGCCAGTATAAGACCCTGCACCTACTCTCCCTTGAATTTTGGTGGCCACGGATGCGAGGAGAGGTATTTTGCTATGTCCAAGCCTGTGAGGTCTGCAGACTGGCAAAAAATATACCTGGAAAGCCCGTGGGACTCTTACAACCTCTCCCCACTCCCACATACCCTTGGGAAGTCGCATCCCTGGACTTCATCACAGAATTGCCTGAGTCACAGGGATACACCTGCATCCTCGTAGTCATGGATCTGCTCACTAAACTGGCCCATTTTGTTCCATGTCCAGCACCACTCTCCGCCAAGGAAACCTCACAGTTATAACTGCACCACATCTTCCCCCTACATGGGGTTCCCCAGCATATCTGACCGGGGCGTCCAATTTACCTCCCGGTTCTGGTGGGCTCTACAAACGCTCCTGGGTGCACAAGTGCACCTCTCCTCGGTGTACCACCCCCAATCAGATGGGCAGACAGAACAAACCAACGCTACTTTGGAACAATACCTGTGCTGCTGCGTGAGTTACCAACAGGACGACTGGGCGAGACTCTTAGCTGTTACGAAATGGATTGCCTATTTCCTCGACTGGTCATGGCAACCCCAGCTGGTGCATGCCGTCACCTCTCCAGAGCATGCGGCAAGCCTAAAGCCGCCTGGAAAAGAGCGCCCCGTCATCCCGCAAATCGGCAGCTGAGAAACCGAGGCCAGGTCAACTCTCCAGCGAACCAGACGGACTCCATTTCCCTGTTTGCCTTGTTCCAGTAGAAGCCATTTCGCAAAGAGCTGACAAGCACGTAGCCCTCACCAACACCCCCCTCCCCTTGCCTCATCAGCATGATTAGCTAGCCATCAACAGATGTTGAGACAACAGTAAAACAATATTCCTCCAGCTATGCAAAGTGATGAGCCTTGGAGACAGCGATGTGCAGCTTTGTGTATGAGTAGTAATCCCATCTACAAGCAACTCCTGGGTTCCCCGGAATTGCGCAAATCAATGGAAACAGCATAGTTTATCATTAATCCCTTTGTCACCTTTTGTTTTAGCTTGGGAACCACGAGGGTAATCCAATCACCCCGCCCCCAGGAGAAAGGTATAACTGAGGTCTCCTGAAATCCATACCTTACCTTAGGTCTTCCCTTTTCATACTGACTGTCACTCTGTCAGAGTGGGCAGCCATGCTCAAACATGCAGGGGACCCCCCCTGACCCCTTTTTATTCCTCTTAGCCTACGGAGCTCAGGACAACTCCGCTTCAAGATAGGTACAGTATTTCCCATCATCGTAAGCCTGCCACCTTGGCAAAGGTCTCTTTATACCACCTTTTGCTCCTAGACTCTTTGTATGTTTGTATTGCTACACTGAATGCTTGAATTACATAAACTCTCTTAATTTGGAATCCCTTGCCTCTGTCAATATTCTAAGGTCACAGATCCAGGCTTTGGTATATATTGATTGCATCCCGCTATATAAGTATTATAGTTACTGTATGCACGCTAATTCCCCAATCAAAGCGCATTTCGGCTAACATACCCATGGCAGAATTTGCATATAACAACACAGTCCACACATCAACTTGGCAGACCCCGTTCCTGGCAACGTACGGGCATCACCCTCGATACTTCACACAGACCACTCCAACCTCAGCCATCTCCTCGGCGAACGCCTTCATTCAGGAATTACAGGCAATCCACCACTTGCTCCAGGAACAATTGGACAAAGCCAAAAAGACCTACAGGGAGGTGGCAGACAGACACCGGCAGGCCAGCCAACCCCCTGCAGGTGGGGGAGGCGGTATGGCTGTCCATTAGGTACATCCGAAGCCAACAGCTGTCCAAAAAATTGGACCACCAATTCATTGGGCCTTATCGGATTGTGGAGCAAGTGAACCCCGTGGCATTTCATCTTGACCTGCCTTGCACCATGCGCATTCACCCGGTATTCCATCGATCCCTTCTTGCTCCTGTGGTACCCCCGCACCTGCTTTGTGCACCAGAACCACCGCCCCTTCCAGTAATCGTGGATGGGCAGGAGGAATATGAGGACGGCTGACTCGTAGACTCACGACGACGCAGGTTTTATTCTTGAAATTGAATCCTGGCTTCATTAATAACTTTGTTATTGATGTCTGATGAAATAGTAGCATCAACAGAGACCAAATAGGCACAGAGGAGTTTTTTTGTTGTTGTTTTGCTTCATTGTAACAATGTAATGTCTCACCTCTTTTCAGAGAGAATCCATTTTTGAAAATCTGGATCTGGCACACTCTACTTTTTTCATTAGGGAAATTAATTAAACATTTAATCCTCCAGAAATCAGCTTCTTTATTGTAAAGCAAGGCATATCTTTCATGTTGTAGTTATGTTTAAGAAATAAAAAGCAGCATGCTTTTGTTGGATGTCATAAATATTAAACATCCTAATTGTTGATGGTTCAGGTAACTGGAATAGACCCACATAACATCAACATCAAACTAATGGCTCATTATAAAAGAATTTCATTAGGGCAGTGGCAGATCTGTCAGTTGGTTTTTGTTGGAACTACATTTTCTGGCAATATATAAAGGTGTTTTGCCTCATCAGACCAAAGGGATTATGATGAGCTAGAACTGCCAGGACACAGAATTAAGACATCCAAAATGTGGATTATATTCATGACCAAATTTATGCTCACCATATGAACAAGTCCATGCTGAAGAGATCACAAATATCCAGTCATGAAATTTTTCACAGTAAGTAGCTCATTATAGGTTTGATACAGCTAGGTTCCCCCACCCCGCATAATCTCACCTAATTTCACTTCTTACTAAAGCCCCATCATACATGACTTTTGTACATGAAAGTCCCATTATTCCCAGCATAGCCATTTTGGTGGCCCATTTCCAGCACCCAAAAAGGTGGTTGGATCCAACTCTCTATAATTTTCTTAGAATTTGTGTGTAAAAATATGCTGTAACAGTATAGAGCTTTCATCATAGGTTTTTTATTAATACTTCTTTGGAAGGCAAGATTGGGTGGATCTTTTGTATGTAAGGTCAAATTAGAGTTGCATTGTCTTTTCTAATCTTTGTTCTTCCTATTAAATTAAAAGCAGAATGGCCATGCCAAAAAAAAAAAAAGTTGTCATAATCAATCCTAAATAACCAATAAAGATAAGTGATCAGACATAACCAGCCACTTAAAATTATGCAGCCTCAGTGTTTTTTTAAAGATGTAGTTTAGAAAAGTATGAATGTTTAATGATTTAGAGACATTGTTAAGAAGTTTTAAAATACAGAGAAGCCAGGAAAGATACATAATAATCTTTCATACATATTTAATTGGATGTTTATCTCTAATTGTCACTGGGTCTTCTTTCTTTCTTATTTTGCTCTCAGTTTTTAGCAGAGCTGTTGCTGAGGACTGGAGATGGGTGTGTGTGGAAGTATCAAACAACCGCCCCCCAACTTGAAAATAATCCTGGACAAATTGTTACTTTGATTTTTTGCTCATTCCACAAATAATTATAACATAAACCCTGATGAGCCTATGGTACTTTATGCATGGGTACTTTGACTCATGTTCACCCCTGGACTGACTCGATTGTTCTTTGGAGTTGTACATGAGTTTCTGTCCCTCAGAGATGACCTCACGCCCAGCCCTCGCAATGTCTGGGTTTTCCTGATGCTGTTAACACCTGATTCTTCTATCTTCCCTGAGATCAGCCCGGGTCAAATCATCCTCATCTGCACATATAAGGCAAAGCGCGGGACAGGGTTGCTGGGGGGGAGGTTGATTTTTTTTCTCACAGTAAGCACTACAGCCAAGTACAAAGCAGTATTTCAAGGGGCGGAGACTCAGATGCCTTTTTTTTTTGTCTCCCACCCGGAATTCTTTTTGAGCAGACATTTGTCTAACATAAAAATGGGTTTTAAAATGATGCTTGGGTTTCTCCCCCTCCCCCAACCAATTTCCTTTTAAAGAGCTCCATTTTGTGAAATATTTTTTAAACAGCCCTTGGGTTTCCACCGGGGGGAGAGGGGAACTGGACATTTTTCTCACAGTAAGCACTACAGCCAATTACAAAGCAGCGTTTTCAAGTGGTGGGGACTCAGATGCTTCTGAATTTGAGCTGGTGTTTTTGCTGGTGCATAGCATTTGTAAGAATTCGCAACAGAAAGTGTGGGTCGAGCGAGCATCAAACTCCAGGTAAAACTTCCATGCATAAAAGACCTATAAGTCTCCTCTCTTTTAACTTTATATGGGGTTGGACAAAATGTAGGCCTGTCTGTTGAATCACAGTAGCAGGTTAAGGTGTGTGCTTATTATTATTATAAATTATTATGACCTCCTCTTTTCTTTTTCTCCACAGCTTATGGCCCAGCAGCAGCAATAAGAGCTGCCAACTGTCTTGAGAGAAAATATCATGTCCCTTTAACAGAGGCTTAATTTACCTTCATGTCATAAAAAAGCTTCAGCAGCCTACCCTATACATTAAACCTCCACCCCCCCCCTCCAGGCCAGTTGGCAACCCTAATTGCTGCTGCAATCCTAGCATATATAATGAGTTCAGAACTGAACACTTTCAAACCAGGGAACAGGTTACACTCTCGGAGTACAGGCAGACATAATATAAAAAGTGAAACTCACATGTTCTTCAGCTGCTCTGCAATCACCTTCAAAACTGAAGAAGTGCAGTGCAGTATCAAACAGTGAGTCATGTTCACTAGGGCTGTGAGCACATTCACTCACTCACTGTCACTGCTGCCTCCACCTCTGTTTGTCTTTGATTGGGGTACCTCGGTAAGAAATGGCACAAACTCCTTGCCTTTTAGGGATCTGTCTGTGAAGGAAATTAATTTTATCCAGCCAGAAGAAGGGTTGAAAGTAGTGGGGTTAGGTGAGCATGGAAGTTAGCGGGTGTGGAGGATTAAGACTGACAAACATCAACCAGTGTTTGATTCCCTAGTTTGTTTGCCTAAATCTTGTTAGATCTATCAGCAGCCTTTGACTTGGTCGACCATGATCTTTTAGACCACTGCCTCGCCAACATGGGGATTCAGGGTACAGCCCATCAATGGCTGCACTCCTTTCTCCAAGGTCGGGGACAGAGGGTGGTGCTGGGGAAGGTGGTGTCGCAGCGACACCCTTTGGTGTGTGGGGTGCTGCAAGGAGTGTTCCTCTCCCCTATGTTGTTTAACATCTACATGCATCCCTTTGCCCAGCTAGTTCGGAGTTTCGGGCTGGGGTATCATCAATATGCTGATGGCACCCAGCGTTACTTGCTCATGGACGGCCATCCAGACTCTGCCCCAGACACGCTGACCGGGTGTTTGGATGCTGTGACTGGTTGGTTGAGAAAAAGCCGGCTGAAGCTGAATCCAGCGAAGATGGAGGTCTTGTGGCTAGGCCGGAGCAGCTTGGGGTCGGGGTGCCAGCTCCCAGCTCTTGACAGTGTGCAACTGACATCTGCACCCACTGTCAAGAGTCTGGGTGTGATCCTGGATGCCTCGTCTATGGAGGCCCAGGTCACAGCCGTGGTCAAGGCGGCTTTCTTCCATCTATGCCGGGACCAGCAGTTGGTGCCCTATCTCTCCTGCCCCGACCTAGCCATGGTGATCCGTGCGAAGGTCACCTCTAGGCTAGACTACTGTAACTCGCTCTATGTAGGGCTGCCCTCGAGACTGATCCGGCGGCTCCAGCTGGTACAGAATGCGGCGGTGAGACTCCTTACAGGGGTCTCACCCCGAGAACATATAAAGCCAGTGCTCTGCCAACTGCACTGGCTCCAGCTGGAGTATCGGATCAGGTTCAAGGTGCTGGTTTTGACCTTTAAAGCCTTACATGGCTTGGGACCCTCGTATCTCCGGGGCCGCCTCTCCTGGTAAACCCCCCGAAGATCTTTATGGTCAACTGATAACAACTTACTGGTTGTCCCTGGCCCTAAGAGTGTGCCGCTGTCCTCAACAAGAGCCAGGGCCTTTTTGGCCCTGGCGCCGGCCTGGTGGAATGCTCTGTCTGGTGACATCAGGGCCCTGCAGGACATTAAAGAGTTCCGCAGGGCCTGCAAGACAGAGCTGTTCTGCCAGGCCTATGGCTGAGGACAGCCACAAATATCATCTGCTGCCCTCCCTATTACCCCTCCTTCCTGTTATATTATCATTGTCAACAGAGGGGTAACCTGCTGCAAATATCCAGCAATACGAGTGTGGTTAAGCGCCATTGGAAATTTTGTGTTTTAAGTTTTAATTGGGATTTTATTATTTTAAATTTAGATTTTTATATTGATGTAGTAATACTTTTATATGTTACCCGCTCTGAGCCAGCTTCAGCCAGGGCGGGCGGGTTATAAATAAACAAATAAATAGTAATCTGTGAAGTCAATGCTATGAATGTACTGTCAGTCCTCCTTTTATAATCTAACATATAACCTCAAGTAACATGATATGTCTTATCCCCTTAGCCTGTGAAAATGGCTCAGTCAATCCAGCTGTCAGGACTGGGTGTGTTCAGAAAGCCCTGATGAGCCCATTTCTAACTTGGTATGGTGTTGGGAGAAATGTAGGCCTGTGCGTTGAATCACAGCGGTGGGATGGGGTGAGGGCAAAGGGGGAACAAAACATAGAAGATGAATGGCAGAAGGAGAATAATGGAAAGGAGAGAGAAGCCCAGCCTCACTAATAGCTGTCAAAGAGCAAACACAGGCACCCTTCTAAGTGAAAATCATCCGTCCCATCAGTGGCTGAAGGTGACTGCATAACCCAAAGAGTAATTTCTAAGATAAAATAAAAGAAGCCCTGACAATAAGAACAAGCCTAAAAGAGTCCTTTAATGATAGGGAAAAGGGTATTACTAATCTGGCAATACAGGGGAGAATTCATGGCATATTATAGCCGATGACAAAGCTGATAATAGCAATTAGCTGAACAATACCAGAGAAGTGACCCTTAATACTAAATCATTAGGTGTATCTGACATGCAACAAATTATGATAAGATAAAATAGAAAGTTTGCCCATGCTGCATGAGTGCAATCTGCATAACTGAGAAGGGGAGAATTATGCTTTATTAAATCTAATGATGTAAAAGGTCCCAAACAGGGAAAAGATCTGAAAAGTAAGAAGAAGAAGAGTTGGTTTTTATATGCAGACTTTCTCCACCACTTAAAGAAGAATCAAACCGGCTTACAATCACCTTCCCTTCCCCACAACAGACACCCTGTGAGGTAGGTGGGGCTGAGAGAGCTCTAAGAGAGCTGTGACTAGCCAAAGGTCAACCAGCTGGCTTCATGCGTAGGAGTGGGTAAACCCACCTGTTTCACCAGATTAGTCTCCGCCACTCATGTGGAGGAGTGAGGAATCAAACTCGATCCTCCAGATTAGAGTCCACCACTCCAAACCACTGCTCAGTAAGGCACTGAATTGGGTTGTTTCATAGTTTTTAGGAATATCCATTAAGATCTATTTATTAAGAAGAAATAGATGCCTTCATTGAGAAGTATTCTATCTTTGTTCCTGGGGTTCTGCTTGATCTTCCATCAAACAGCAAGTCATTTTGAGGACTAGTATTCAAGGTGCAAAGAAGTTAAGGAACCTCCCTATTTCTCCGATTTTGTAGACCCTGCAAAGACTGCAGAATTTTTTTAGAAGAGCTATGGGTGCTTCTAAATTAGCTCTTGGTGTGCACACAACTTTAATAAAATGCTTTTCAGCACACCAAGAGCTAATTAAAGAAGGGTTGATTTGTGTTTGTGCAGAACATAAGTTTGTTTCTTTTTATTTTATTTTATTTTTGGTTTTCCCCATATTACAAACATATTGATGCTTTTTTTGTATGAAAAACCCTGGTAACCCCCCCTCCCATGCAAACCTTTTATGGAAATTGGTTTCCCATAAAGCAGGAGAGTACTCCAAGGGGAAAGTGCGTGTGTGTGTTTGTTAAGTGCCGTCAAGTCGCAGCCGACTTATGGCGACCCCTTTTGGGGTTTTCATGGCAAGAGACTAACAGAGGTGGTTTGCCAGTGTCTTCCTCTGCACAGCAACCCTGGTATTCTTTGGTGGTCTCCCATCCAAATACTAACCAGGGCTGAACCTGCTTAGCTTCTGAGATCTGATGAGATCAGGCTAGCCTGGGCCATCCACATCAGGGCCCAAGGGGAAAGACCAAGATTTAATTGCAAAATCCACCCTAATAGAATTTCATGATCATCCTTCATGACTGCAATTCCTTGGATTGAGCAGATCTGGCTGAAAAGGCCAGACAAAAGGTCATGTTCACAGTACTGCCACAACCAAATTATGTAAATGTTAGAGCTGATATGAGCATTAAAAAGTATCAGGATTTATGTATCAAATGGAAAGCTAGCCATGTCAAGGGGAAGGATTCTAACCTTTCCCGATTATCTAATTTTCTAATATATAAACACCAACATGTACCAAGAAAATTAGATGATCGGGGAAAGGCTAGAATCCTTCCTCTTGACATTGCTAGCTTTCTATTTGATATATAAGGGTTTGATATATAAGGGTTTGAATATATATATATCTATATATAACACCTACATGTACCAAGAAAATTAGATAATGCAATCCCTCAGTTGCTTTCTGGTTAATAAAAGAGTTGGAATAGTGTTCTATGATGTGCTTTTTCTAAGTTTATAGATCACCCTGTCAAGCATTTTTTAGATAACTAGAATATAAATGAGATTAAATTCTAATGGTGTAGAAAGAGTTCAGCAACCAAGCTGATTTTACATACAGAGAAATATGTGATTGTGATTTTGTCTAAGAGCTCCATCAACTGCAGAAATCATCCAGCTGTTTTAGCACAATTTTGTATGTTCAGAAGCTATAGTGTTAAGATTTAAGGTATCAGATCCTATTTGATGCACCTAAGTTGACTGCTGTGCATACATCATTGTGGCATCAGTGTTTTTCAAAGCAAACATATGAAGTATGGTTACATTTTTGCATCTTTCAGCACTTATGCAAATAGTCTCTTGGAATCCTAGTTGGGTTGGGGTTCCAGATGCTCTCACCCAAGTAATTAAGAACAAGATGTATGTTGTCTACAGGTACTTTGCAGGTCTTCTACAAGAAAGCAAGAGGAGTGTAGAGGTTAGAATGAAGACCAAGGTTCAAATCCCCACTCTGTCATTGTTGGGTTACTTTGGGCCACTCACACTCTCTCAGACTAACTTATGTCACAAGTGAGGATAAATGGAGGAGAGGAGAATGGCTTGGTCCCTCATGTCTGCAGGAATGCCTCTCTCCTTATGCTTCACCAGAACAGCTTTGTTCATCCCAGCAGGGCCTTCTGCAGGTGCCACCCTACAAATGGCCAAAATCAATAACCAGCCATACTCATGTGTTCTCTGTTGTGGCCTCCACCTTTTGGAATGGCCTTCCTGAAAAGCTTAGGGAGGCTCCCACTCTCCTGGCTTTCTGCAAACTGTGCAAAACAGAATTGTTCAAGAGGCCTCTTGTACATAGGTAAATAGGACTGAACTGTAATGAAATGGTTCAGAAATGGCCTTTGATAAAGCGATAAGAACTGTAGCCTATAGTACTGCTGCCTATCACTTATCACTGTAAGTATGCTCTTACTATGTCATTTCTGAACATTTTCATGTGTCGTGTATAAATGGTTATGTTTTGTTTTAGTTTTGTTTCAGCTTTGTTTTAGATTTCTGCTTCTTTTCAGATTTCTGTAGTCCAAACCCTATTGCACTGTTCATTAGATGTCCCATCCTGTTGAATTACACTATGTAATCTGCCTTGAGTCTCAGTAAGAAAGGTGATCTATAAATAATGTAAAGAAATAGATGAATAAATTTAAAAAATGGGGAGAAAGGCAGGATATAAATGAAATAACTAAATAGATAAGAAACACCAGTGGTTATGAGGCTGCTGCATAAAGTATGTTGGCCTGCCTTCAGTCTCTGGGTGCTCTGTGAATTTTGCATGTCACACTGACCTGCATTATGCATGTTCAGATAGGAACATTTTCCTACATATAATTTCCAGTCTTCACTCTGTAAGCCTTAGACCACCTTTTATTTTATCTTTTATGATTCACATCAACATCTAATCATTCCTCACATGTAAAGAAGGAGAGAAGAGAGGCATTTGTAATATCCCTGAGCACTTTAGCCAATGATATTTCTGCATTACAGCTCATGTTGAAGTAAGAGGTACTTTACACCTCCCATGTGTACCAAAGAAACTCAATTTTGAGATATGTAAAGTAATATGAAGAAGAATGCTTCTGCAAATGCTTCTCTGCATTTTCTCCCCTGCAGAGTAACTTGTTGCCCACAGTGTGTTTGATTTTAAGAAACAGAACAGGAAAACTCTTTTTATGTAATTAATCAATGGGTTCTTGGTTCTGGGTCTGTGGTAGGGTTGCCAGGCCATATCTGGAACCAGTGGAAGCTTTGGAGGCAGGGACACGGGGGGCAGTGGCATATGCACTTCTGTCATTTCTAGGGAAAACCTGAAAGTGACATACGGTAGCTCTAAGAATTGCTGGGAACTCTATGGTAAAATCATGGAGTTTTTGGCAATTCCTAGAGCTACCCTATATCACTTCTGGGTTTTTCCCAGAAGTGATGCAGTGCTGCATATGCTACTGACTTAAAATATATCCTGCCCCCACTCAGAGTGGTGGTGGGTAATGAGGGCTGCAGGCAGGAGGCCTCTCGCCATAGCAGAAGGGTTGGCAGCCCTAGTCTGTGGGGTATGTACTTGGCAAACAATTCAGAACAATAGCCATTCTAGCTGAAGCCAAGTCCAAATCATATATGTGCTGAGGTACTTTGTTTCAGATTTTTAAAATGGCATAAGAAAAGTAAGTATCAACTCTATTGGGCTTGACAAAGTATGATAAGTGGACAATCTCAGCTCATTTCCTTTTTGTACATTTATTAAAAATGTATGTGTGAATTTAAAACTGCAAAACTGTTCTTGTGCTACAATCTTAACAAACTCCAGAAAACAAAAAGAGAAGAGGGGAGATCACCAAGTCCTCAATGCTGCACTACAGACAAGACCAAATCATTTTAGAGCCCCTAAATCAGGGCCTGGAGTTCAGACAGGGAGAAATTTGCAAGCATTTCTAGCCATGATATGTCTTATTTAACATTTTCATTATGAAGTTGCAAGAGAAACATCTGGAGCTGGAGGGACTGATTTATGTGTTCCAATCTTCCCTCATAAATCTGCATGACTTGGCTGAGCAATAGCTAATGTGTCACCAGAACTCTGAATGTGATTCTCATGTTCCGATTTTATGCAGATCAGCTCGCTGCCATTCCCTCATTCATGGAATCATTTTTGCCAGCTGTTGACTGAACACAAATGAGGCAGATCTAAAAGCTTATTTAAATTATAGTGGTTAGCAAAATGCTCCAGAGGGCACAATGGGATGGGGAATTGTCCACTGCATATATGCTAGTTGTGAGGGCGATCTGGCTGTGACATCTGTCACCCCATTGATCTGGCTGTGACATCTGTCACCCCATTGACAGCTAGGGTTGATTTGGCTGATCTGGCTGGCTAGGCGGGTCTCTACCTCCCTTGCTGCTCCATGTGCATCAGAAGAAGAGGAGGAGGGCACTTCTGCTAGGCGGCTGAGCGAAGCACTTGTCTCCCCGGGGGCTCCAGGAGGGGGAACCAAGAAACGACTTAAACAGGGGTTAAGTCCTTATTTGGGGTTTGCAAGATTAGTGCAGAGTTTGGTGATGGAGTTGTACAGGTGCATTTAATCCCTTGTGCAGACATGCCCTCCGCTCAAAGACTGGCTCACTTATTTGTCACAAATGTTTTCAAATATCATTCATTCCCGCGCAAAATAATTTTAGACCGCTGATCTATATTTATAGCCAAGTTCTGGAAAGCGTTCCTCAAACTGGTAGGAGTTGAACAAGGTCTGTCAAGTGCCTTCCACCCCCAAACAGATGGACAAATGGAAAGAGTTAATGCTGTACTAGAATGTTATCTCCGGTGTTATGTGAATCATCACCAAGATGATTGGGTTGATCTATTGCCTTTTGCAGAGTATGGATATAATAATTCTGTTCATCAATCCACAGGCTTCAGTCCCTTCCACATTGTGTATGGGAAAGATTTTGGCCCCGTTGGGCAGGTGGATGTGTCAGGGGAGGGGGGGGTGCGGAGATGTCGGACTGGATTCAAACCATCCAGTCTATGAGGCCTTGGTTAACTGAAAACTTAGAAAGGGCCAAAATAAAATATAAAGCTCAAGCGGACAAGCATCGGTCCCCCGGCTGGATGCTCAGAGTGGGTGATTTGGTATATCTGTCCACCAAAAATCTACGGTCTCTGCGACCCTCCAAAAAACTGAGTGAAAAATACATCGGACCTTTCCCTATCACCCGAGTTATTAATGAAGTCACGGTGCAGTTGCAACTCCCCAAGAAGTTGAAAAGGGTCCATTCAGTATTTCATGTCAGTTTATTAAAACAGTACGTGCCCGTGTCTCAGTGGCATCCAGAAGAGCCTCCAGAGGTTCCCAAAATGGTGGGGGGGAGGAGTACTGTGTGGTTTCCAAGATCCTTGACTCCTGCATTCATGGGGGGGGGGGCTGGAGTACCTAGTCCGTTGGAAACATTTCAGTCCCGCCCATGATGAATGGGTTAAACATCGTCACATCTCCGCCCCTCGCCTACTGCGTCAATTCCATGCTTCGTATCCAGATAAACCCGCCCCATCGGCTGAGATGGGGAGGGGGAGCCCTAGGGGGGCAGAATGTGAGCTCCAGACTGAGAGCGCAGCTGGAGTCAAGGTCAAGTAGCTCAGAGGTTTGTTATGATGGCCTGCGCCCTGGCGCGATAACTGTAATCTATCATGGGAACCAGGCTCAGCCTGGTATCCAACAGTGCCTTTCTGATGTATATGTTGCAACCTGCCCGCTTCCCCCCCCTTGAGTCCTCGTACCTTTTCCTGTAAGTTGCTGCTATACACCTTATGCTTCCCAAATAAACTGCTTCTTAGACGACTCTGTCTGGACGTCTGTTGATTGGGATTTGACAGGTGAACTCAGACCTTACACCACCTTTTTTCTGTTGCGAATTCTTAAAAATGCTATGTACCAGAATAATCACCAGTTCAAATCCGGAAGTCCCCACCTCTTTAAAATGCTGCTTGTAATTGGCTGTAGTGCTTACTGTGAGAAAAAACATTGTTCCCCTTTTCCCCCAGTGGAAACCCAAGTGTCATTTTAAAAACAATTTCCCAAAATTGAGCTCTTTCAAAGGAACCGGGGGTGGGGAGAGAAACCCAACTGTTGTTTTACAACCCATTATTATGCAGGCAAATGTCCACTCAGAAAGAACTCCGGGCGGGAGACAAAAATCAGAAGCATTTGAAAATTTTAGTCTTCGCCCCTTGAAACGCTGGTTTGTAATTGGCTGTAGTGCTTACTGTGAGAAAAATGTAAAAAAACAACAACCCAGCTCTTCTGTCCCACTGGCTTATGCATGGAAATTAGGACAATTTGACCCGGGCTGATCTCAGGGGAGATCGAAGAATCGGGACCCAGACATTGAGAGGGCTGGGTGCGAGGTCATCTCTGAGAGACAAAAAACTCATGCATAACTCCAAAGAACAAATGAGTCAGTCCAGGGGCCAACATGAGTCAAAGTACCCATGCATGTGAGCCCAAGGACCTGTGTCTGTCTTTGACTGTACCTCCCACAAAGTGCAGGATTCCTGACTCTGGACTGGGGGAGAAGTTTTCACCTAAGCAGGCAGGAGTGTTAAAAGGTGAACTCTTTCTTTGTTCTGTGTTCAAACACTTTGCCCAGATGCAGTGACCAGGGATGTATTTGCTCCATCTGAATGTAACTAGCATAATGTAACTCCGCTAGATATAAGTTTTCCTTTTATTTCCTTGAAGCTGTATTCTCCTACTATGATGGCTATTTTCCATGTATGTGCTCTAGTTTAATATATAGTAATAAAGCTTCCTTCCTGTTTAAGAAAGCAGACTGTCTGAAATCCTAACCACAAGCTCAGGCCACTCATACATGCTAAAAACATGCATCCACGGGAGCTAAGGTAATTGGAAGCTCTGCCCTTTGTACTTGCTCAGAGGCAGTCTTACCAGCATACCTCAAGGTGCTGGTTACTGAGAGGCTGGTTTTTTATATCTTGGGGTTGTGGCAATAAGAGGAAACATGATTTTACCTGCAGGCAACCATTCAACACTCATGTGAGAACACGCAGACCCAGTGTGGGAATGTGACACCATCTACCAAAGAAAAATTCCATCCTCCCACATAGACCCCATGAAGTACCAAGGGATCCAGCATGCAGGGGGAGGGCTTTGTACCTTTCACAGGAATACCTGATTAATTGTTCCATTTAATTGGTTATTAATAATAATTAACAAATGAAGTCAGTCCGACAGAATTGAGAATGCTTAAACCATTGATAACAGTGGGCTTAAGTATGTGCAGGCAGGCAGGCTTGCTTATTTATTAGAAGGTTTATATCACATTTCTTTTTCAATAAAGAACCTGAAAAGGTTTTCAGGCAATATAAAAAGACCATTCCAAAATAAATATTAAATTTTGTTGTTATAACCTTTTCGCAGCATTAAACTAAATCACCACAAACTGCTTTATGTACCAGTGTCAGGGAAAAGAAGAACAAGCTCATACAGGACCCAAATGCTTTCTTTTAAGCAGAAAGGTTTTCACTGCTCATCAGAAGGGAATCAGTGATGAGGACAGGCACAGAGAGGACATTCTACACTCTGGTGCTGCCACCAAAAAGGGCTACTGTGTGTCCCATTCCACTGAATCTCAGATGGTAAAGAGTGTCAGACAGGGATGCTGGATCACCCATCGAGGACCCGTTGACCCTCAAAAATATTCAATTTTTGAACATTTGAAATTAGATTGAAAATGATCTGCATATGTATGTTCTCACACTACTTTTCAACATCCCCAAGAGTCAAAAGAAGGCATTGGAGAAGTCTTGTGTGGCTTGCCTTTATGACACTGTCTATATGAGGATGAGTTTACAAGAATATTATTTTGGTAAGCCACAACAGTAATATAATTTCTATATGCATAATAGGTTTGGAGTAGATTTCTAAATATTACAATTATTCTTTTTATAAGGAGAATTGAAAAAGCCTAGCTCATTTTGAGCAATGCAAAAGGGGTCTTGAATTAGGCTGCCAGGCCGTCTTCTCTTCTTTGAAGTTTTCTCCTTTGGAAAGACATTGGCCATTAACACATGGCAAGTTTTGAAAAAGTTTGTGCCTCCTCTATTGCGTGCCTTTTGATCACACATTCATAAAATTGAATGCATGGTCAAGAAGGCGCACCTCCACTTGCCTCCACCAGACAGGGTTGGCGGGGGGGAGGTGGAGGAGGGCGGGGAGGAGAGAGAGAGGCACGGACTCCGGCGCTTTTCCTCTGTGGGTGGAGACAGTAGTGAGTTGACAAGGGGGAGAGGGGGGGAGAGGCGGCATGGCTCTGCGCCCCTCCACGATGCCATCCCACTGGAGGTGAGGGGAAGGCCAGCGGTGGGGAGGTGGGCGGAGGCGGCATCGTGGTGCTGTGCTCCTCTACCATGCAGTCCCACTGTAGGTGAGGGGAAACAGGCAGTGGGTGGAGGGGGAGAGTCGGGGCGTGGGGTCTGGGTGCCTTAAAGGTACCTCTGTCGCCGGGTCTGCCAGTGGCTTTCCTCCAGTGAAGAGTTAACCCAGAAGCTTAATGCTCAGGCAAACTCTCGCCCTTGGAGTGGGGCTTGTGTTTAAGTTGGGATAACAGAGAAATGTAAAAACTTGGGGAAGCTCAGGGATGAGCCAGGTCGAACTCGGTGGCCGGAGACGGCCATGTGTGTGGACATGATAGATTCGCTGCATGCCCGGGAGTTTCCCCAGACAAAACGGCCATGCGTTAATGGCCATTGTCTTCTGTAAAAGTTACCTGGAAAGAAAAGGAAAGAAATATAAGCTTCAAGTCATATGGTCAACTGTATCTCTACTCACCTTTTTCCTGTGATGCATTCATTTCTCAAATCTCCTGCAAGAGATAGAGAAAATACTATGTGCTAGTCTGAAGACTTCAATATAATATAATTGTATGTTTATTTAGTACTCTGAGAACATATGTAATTGTTGTGTATATTTTATGGTTTTGGTACTATTTGATAGACAAATATATTGCACAAATATATCTGACTTATGATGTCTATTTTCATTGACTTTAGCATAATAGCATAAAGGTATTCCTGTTCTGTACCATATTCCAGCCTTGCCATTTTGCCAAGCTAATTCAATATGTGTTGGGTCTGGATCACAAATACTTTTCTATGCCCTGTGTCCATTTGCCCAACACACTTCACACACACAAAAATCTCCACTCACAGAAGAGGTAGCTTCTTTAGTTGTCTCGATCCTGCTGGAATAAGAAGTTGGGGAACCTCTTGAGTCTCCCCGTCTCACTGCCATAGCCAAGTCTGTTGGCATTCATTGCAGTCTGTGAACTCACTGCAGCCTGGGAACTGTAGCTCATACCAGTCAGATCTGCCACCATGATAAAAGCCACTTTATGTAATGGACATGAAAGGGTGCATGGCTTGCCCATGATGATAAACAATGCAACCAAGTCAGTAAACTGTGAGTGTGGGAATCTGCATGTAAGGGGCCAGGTCCATTCTGAGTGATGTCCCTACACAAATGCAAAAGTACTCAAAATGCTGTATGATTTGAATTTCAAACAAGTGCATGTAAATCACATGGTAGAAGGGCCTTCAAAGGCCAAAATGGCCCCAGAAAGGGCTTTGCCTCCTCCCTCTGCCTTTTACTGACAGAAACAAAGGTTGACAAAACTGTTAAGGTTGCCTAGCAATTCCCACAGTGCCGTTGACAGGGCATTCATTTCTTAAAGTTACAGGGGTGGCTTTAATAATGGGGAGGGGGTACTCCCCAGTTATTTTGTCCGGACTTCAGATTTTTCTGCAAACCTGAGGCTTTTCTAAGACTTTGTCAGGAGCGGGCCTGTTCTCGACACTTCTGGATTGTTTGGGGTTTCTCGTAGCTGCTCTGCTTTGCTCGTCTCAGCCAAGGACTATTTACCTAAGGGACATTCCTCTTGGCTCCTCTCCCGTGGGAGCTTGGCCGAGGGTTTACCATGCCAACCTGTGTTATCTGATATGACCATATATACAACTGTGTAGGTTCTGTTCGCCATTCCTGGCTTAGTTTAGTTTGCAAGCTCTGTTTTCCTGCCTGATTTCCATTAAAGTCAACTTTCCTTGGTTTACCTGCCCGGGCTGTTGCTTTTGGGGAATTCTTCGGGACAAGGGCTTACAGACTTGTAGAAAGTCTAATCTATTTATGGTCCTAGACTTAAGTATCCACAGATAAGGCAATGCTGTGAATTAGACATATTGATGCAGAATAAGATCATAAACAACCCCTTGTATCTGGCTAACAAGAACACATACAAGACTCTTTTTTTTGGCTCACAGTGTTGTTTGCTAAAAAGTGTTCACAGTATTTTTGGCTAAATAGTGTTACAATCTTGCTCTGAGATCACAGCCTGGAACAGAACCTTGCCCTTTCTTCCTGACTGGATTTGTACAAAAAGGGGTTATTTATTCGTTATTTGCTTGTTTAAAATGTTCCCGTGCCACCTCTTCAAAGTCCTGTTCATGGCAGCTTGCAATTCAATCCCAACTTTCTCAGGTTGTACCATGTAGCAGACAAAATGGTCACAGATGAGATAAACCCCTCAATCCTTCAGTTCCTCTTCTCAGACTACTTTTCACCCAGAAGTGGGAGGAAACAGGGATTTCTTGAGGAAGAGCCAGAAATAGGAGTCAGAAAGCAACGTGCATAAAGGAGTTTGTGGGAAACAGGTAAAAATTCGATAATACAATGCAAAGTGGTCAAGTCACAAAATGGACATTCACAGTAAGAATCACTAACACATCTAGCTAACATTTGTTACAATTTCTGTCATCTGCCCCCCTCCTCAAAAAGGACAATTTGTCCTGGCCCTATCAACTTCAGATGAGGTACAGGACACCACTGGAACAGGTAGGAGGCTGCTTATGCCCCCTTTCACTCACAGGCTGTGGCTGAAAGGGCAGAACAAGATGAACTGCTTGCTATTGCAAGGCTAAACAGAATTTTTATTTTGGGGGGGGGGGGTGCCGCATTGGCCAGATGCAAAACCTATTCATTTTCACCTGCTCTGTGTTGTTACTCTGGTTAAGTGGTGTCAATTAAATAGTCCTGGTTGTTAAACTGATAAGGCCAAAACCTGTTGGTAGGAACAGGGAGGGTGATTGCTCAGGATAGGTAGGGTTAATTGGCAAGCACCCTGAGACATCAGCACAATGGGGGGGGGGGTTTCCTGGAAGAGGCCATCACATGCCTTGCAACTGGGTGAACTGTGAAGGAGCACCCTTAGCGCTGAGAAGCCTCTTTTGAACCTAGGGTTGCCAACCTCCAGGTGGTTATGCAATTCAAAAATCGTCCCTCGTGCTATAATAACAGAGTTGAAGGAAAATAACAAGCACCATTTTCTCCAGGTGAATTGATCTCTGTTGCCTGGAGATCAGTTGTAATAGTGGGAGATCTCCAGCCACCACCTGGAGGTTGAAGGAAAATAACAAGCACTGATGGCTACTGGAAACATCAATAAGACTTTTTATAATTCAGTCATGAAAATCAAACCTTATACAGTGAATCAGAAGCAAACAAAGTCCCGTGGTGAAAATAAATTCAGCCGGGTGAGGTCTCCCAGTTGCCAAGTTCCAGGTGAAGGCTGGAGATCTGTTCACTGGGGCGGCACTAGCGGCACGCTAAGCCACAGATGAAACAGGTACCGCAGGCAAAAGTAATTGCAGATCGATGTTGGCTGTATGTAGCCGAAGAATTGTGAGCCAAAACTTGATTTTAAAGTATATTGTAACAAAAATTAGGGCTAAATTACCCTTTACTTTGAGGAGAATTTCCTTAGAATATTTTAAGCCCGAAATAGGATTCCGGTATTTTCCTATGTCGCTGATGCTTTGTCCATCGGGCTTAAGGTGGCTTGAGCTAGTATATTTGACTCTATATAAGAAAAATAATACAAAAATGCGAGACTTGAATATGCTATACAATCTTAAGAATACTAATATTGCTAATGTAATTATACAGAGGAGTCTTAACACATACATACCAAATGCCAGTGAATAATATCACATCTGTCATGAGGAAGGCTTGTAGCATTCTTAACAAAGTGTGCTTTGTTTGCTTCTGATTCACTGTATAAGGTTTGATTTTCATGACTGAATTATAAAAAGTCTTATTGATGTTTCCAGTAGCCATCAGTGCTTGTTATTTTCCTTCAACCTCCAGGTGGTGGCTGGAGATCTCCCACTATTACAACTGATCTCCAGGCAACAGAGATCAATTCACCTGGAGAAAATAGCTGAAGGTAGTTTCTATGGCATTGTACCCTGTTGCAGTCTCTCCCCTCCCCAAACCCTGCCCTCCTCAGGCTCCACCCCCAAAATGTCCAGGTATTTCCCAATGCAGATATGGCAACCCTATTTGGACCTGGTAGGAGAATTGCAGCACATCAAGAAAGAGGGATGAAGCTTGGTACCTCTTGGCACATATGGTTAGGGTTGCCAACCGCCAGGTAATTCCTGGAGATCTCCTGCTATTACAGCTGATCTCCAGAAGAAAGGGATTAGTTCCCCTGGAGAAAATAGCTGCTTTGGAGGTTAGATTCCATGGCATTGTACCCTGCAGGGATCCTTCCCCTTCCCAACCCCCACAGGCTCCACCCCCAAAGTCTCTAGGTATTTTGCACCTTAGCGCTGGTAACCCTACATATATTGTGCAGGCAATGATAAGCAAGGCTGTCAGAAACACCAGCCGAGTCTGGAATCAGGGTGAATCTGCCTAAAAGGCACACCAGGCCAATGGCTATCACAACCCACCCTCAAAATCTTTGGCTTATTCAAGTAAGCAGTGATGTAGATGAGCCATTTATGTAAGTTGTATATAGCTGAATAAATAAACTAGTTGAACCCATGCTTAGTTGTCTCATGCCATCATTTGGGGGTTACCAGGGCAAACCTAAAACCAACCCCGGCTCTTCTAAGCAACCTACAGCAACTGAACAAAAACAAATGCCCTCCCTTCCGACACACACACAACTATCACCAGTGTTCTATGACAGCAGAAAGTTCACTGGTACAGCACCTACTCATGACAGGAGACTTCAGTAGTTCAATGATGAAAAACCACATTTCTAACTCATCACACACACACACACACACACACACACAAAGGATTTCAAAAATACTTGTGTATTTGACCCCCAATTCTGGTGAATTGGCCATAGTGTTGAGAGGCAATCATAGCACACAGATTTCACTATGGATGAGAGAACCACATGCTGCAGTTTTGAAAATTATATTAGAAGTGAGGATATGCCATAGAAAATGTATCATGAAATTATACTAATTAGGGTTGCCAACCTCCGTACTAGCTGGAGACCTCCTGCTATTACAACTGATCTCCAGCTGATAGAGATCAGTTCACCTGGAGAAAATGGTCGCTTTGGCAATTGGACTCTATCCCTCCCCTCCCCAAACCCGCCCTCCTCAGGCTCCACCCCAAAAACATCCTGCTGGTGGCAAAGAAGGACCTGGCAACCCTAACACTAAAGATGTCAGACCCAATTAACTTAATAATGTGGGTACAAAAAGCTTAACTGTTCATAAGGCCCTATCCTGTGCTCTTTTAATACCACATTTGGTGATTTCCAGTCAAGCTCCCTTTTTGAAAGAAAAATGACATAGCCAGGGGGCTCAAATAAAAACAGGAAGAAGAGGATTGTTCATCATGAAAAAGATACTGATAAAAACGGAAAGAAGCAAAGTTAGGAGACTGTATTTTTTTAAAAATCACTGGCTGTTAACTCTAGGCACCAAAGGACTGAAACTTTGCCGTGAGATAACACCTCCACAGGAAGCAATTTCTGCAACCATCTTTACGTTGACGGCAGTGAACCTGCTGAGTTACATCTTATAATTGCAATTGTAATTGTTCTTGTTTACACTTAAGTGTGTGTGTGTGTGTGGGATCAACCTGAAAGCATGGTCTTCCTACATGTAAGTCTCTAGAAATAGCTCAGAAATGCCCCATGCTAGCTCCATCAAAGAAAAACATTCAAAACATAATAAACATTAGAACCTTGTACTGAGATGCCCCTCTTCCATTGCCACCCACAAAGAAGGTGGATTCACCTCCATTCTAAATAAAATTCCACTTTGGAAACTGCAGGTCTACTTCTAACATATAATAGACTATCTGTATTAACTGGTTAATATATATGTATGTGTTTGTATATGTCTTTTTGTTTATTATGTATGTGTAACATATATATTCACAGCAGGGCTTCCAGGCACCAAAAGGATGCAGGATGACCGGAACAGCAGTGGCACACTTTAGTAAAATTGAAAGTATCAGAATAAAATGACAAAGTTACCTAGAGGTCTGTTAAGGTCTGGCTTTCTTTGGGGTTTCTAATAACTTTTTAAAGATGTGATTTTCTGCCTGTAATGGCTGTTCAGACAACAATCCCTCCTTTTCTTCTGAAAGCACCCCTGTTGGTAGAAAGGTCCCAGTCATTTCCTCCTTCTTAAATTGCAGATAAAAAGCTCTTTTATGTTCATAATGTGCTTCTCATCCAGACATACATTCAATAGACAATGAATAGAAGAATGCTGAAAACATCAGTATTATGAAATGTATTGTTCAATCTAGTTACATAAATAATGCTGGGGAAGGGGAACTGGTAGAGGTCATACTTCATGCCATATTTAGACAGAAGATTTTCCCTGTTGTTCGAGATGTCCCCTTTGCTAAATTCCAGATCAATCTGTAGAATTTCTAAAATCAGTTATGGAACTGGATCATAATTTCTTTGGCTGCTTTCTATTCATTCAGTTTATTTTTATCTTTTTAAAATTCTATACATAATATGCATTTGATAAAACACTGCAAAAAAAGCAACCTTGATGGGATTTTATGTATGATTCCTTCTGTGTCATTTCCCCCCCCCCCCCAGTGTGGTTGTTCTCCACCCCAGTCTAAAACTTAAGCCTCTTTACCTGATATGGAGGGAGTGTTCTGATTTTTCTGTGGCTCTCAGCCCAGCAGGTGATGGAACATTTACCATATTATTTTTGTTTTGGCATAATTGAAATCAGGCGTTCCTCCTGGCAATGTAAGGCTAGAGCCCCCAAAGCGCATTTCAACCCTATTTTAGTCTGAAAGAGAATCACTGCATCATACGTACCGTAAGTATTGATAAGTTTTTCCCTGCCAGTTTTGGCTCATGGATGTCTATATTTTGCAGCCACTTTATGAGTGAGTCAATGTATATATTAAATAAAAAGGGAGCTAATATACAACCTTGTCTCTCTCCTTTCTGGGTAGGGATTGATTCAGATAGATGGCCCTCCCAGTTAAACCTGACCTGAAGGCTGGTGTTCTCATGAAGTTGGATAATCAGAGCCAACAAGCATCTATCAGTTGTAGAGCTAGCAAGTTTGGTCCATAAATGACCTCTAGAGATAGTATCAAAAGTGGCTTTGAAGTCTACAAAGTCTGCAAATAATGTATGTTTGTCAACTAGGTGGTGTAAAATTAAACAGTGATCAATTGTTGATCTACCATGTCTAAAGCCAGCATGCTCTTCTAGATAGCCTTCTTGATCTAGCCAAAAGTGGCTTTGACGTCTACAAAGTCTGCAAATAATGTATGTTTGTCAACTAGGTGGTGTAAAATTAAACAGTGATCAATTGTTGATCTACCATGTCTAAAGCCAGCCTGCTCTTCTAGATAGCCTTCTTGATCTAGCCAATCACATCATTTAAGACAGAGGTGTTTGGCATATAGTTTACTAACTATGTTTAAAACGCTGTTAGGTCTAATTGGATGGGTCCATTTTGCAGCCCTTCTTAAAGATAGGGACTATGATGGCCATGCCCCAGTCCTGAGGAATTTGGGCTGTGTGATCAATGTAGGCGAACAACTCAGCTACAACTGGGGCCCACCAATCGACATTCAATTTTAGTAAATCAGGAGGGATGAAATCATTACCTGGAGCTTTGCCACTCTTTAGCTGAAGAATTAGTTGTTTGACTTTCTAAGATGTTACCGGGACCATTGTGGAGTCAAAGTGAAATTTCTTATTGAGTATTAATATGTTGGTTTCCATATAGAGAAAAGAAATAATGTTCCCAAGACTCAGCAGTTATAGTATTGGCCATGTGATTAAATACAGACTTGGAGCAAGGGGAGATTAATCTCCAGAACCCCAAGGAGTCTTTAGTCTCCACAGTCCTAATAAGGGCTGACCAACTTTCATGTATTGCCACTCTCTTTTTTATTTCTTAAAAGAGCTTTGTATGTTCTTTTGCTTTCTAATGACTCCAATTTTGTAGATGGTGAAGGGTTAGTTTTGAATTCATTCAAGTGTCACAAAAGATGTTTCTTTGCGGATACACATTCCTGATCAAACCATTTCTTCGATGGAGTTTTTGGGGTAGGATAAATTAGTCCTGTTTGGATAGTAATGGTCTCAAATTATTAATAAATTCCTCATATGCTGCAAGAATATTAATATTGTTATCTGCATGTCCCGTGAGTCTGACATGGATCTCTCTACCCTGTTCTGTGTTCGCCCATTCACTGATAGCATTATTGAGTTGCAGGCTCCATTTAATGTTAAGTCTTCCTGGTTGTATTGATGCATCTAGTTGTAAATGGGCAGGGTGTCTAAGGAAATGGGTTCCAAAATCACAGACAAGAATAAGAGGAAGGTGATTAATTTGACTTTATACCCATCACAGGACAATGGCACTCCAAGCCAATCCTTAACCAACACCTCGAAGGTTAGAAGCACTGAAAGATCCGCTGGCACATACAGTACAGTCAATCTAGACCCCTTGTTTAGGGATGAGGAAAATATCCAGCATGAGCACCCTCAGCTGCAGGTACAACCAGAAAGGACATCAGTAGTCATAAACTTGGACCTAGATTTAAGATTGGCAAGAGTTCTAGCCCAAAATCCATGGGCAGGAGGTGGAACCAAAACATTGGCTCAGGAGCTTCATAGGCATATTTGATGGAAATATCTTTCCAGGGCCCCTCTATGACTACCCAGCCAATTGACAAGAGAAATGAGTTGCTAGCCAGTCCATCTGATGACTGACTTATAAGGAATGGTCAACAACTATCCCTGCTGTGCTGGAATGTGGAAGGATGGCACAGCAAAAGCATAGACTGTGCCTTTATCAAATTTATCTCCAGGTTTGATTTATTATTTTTACAGGAAACTTGGATGACCGAGGAATTTGACATTCCTAATTATTTCCCCATGATTACAGATGTTACTCAAAGCTCTAAAGGGGAAAGATCTTCTGGAGGGTTGGGAAATTTTGTGTCTACTGAACTGAAGGCACATGTTGTAAAAATACCTTTTTTTGCTAGTTGGGCTGTAGCAGCATTGCTATCCTTTAGTAAGTTAAAGTTTCTTTGTATGAGGTGATGGAACAACAATTCTCAAGAGTTGGGTTGCCAGCTCCGGGTTGGGAAATACCTGGAGATTTTGGGGGTGGAGTCTGAGGAGGGCAGGGTTTGGAAAGGGGAGGGACTTGAATGCCATACAGTCCAATTACAAAAGTGGTCATTTTCTCCAGGGGAACTGATTTCTATCTCCTGGAGATCAGTTGTAATAGCAGGAAATCTCCAGCCACCACCTGGAGGTTGGCAATCCTACTCAAGAGAAAGTAGAATAAGGGGCATACACATGGTATGGTAGCTAAAAAGGCAAATGCGATCTTGGGCTGCATCAACAGAAGTATAGTGTCCAGATCACATGTAGTGATGGTATCACTTTACTCTGCTCTGGTTAGACCTCACCCAGAATATTGTGTTCAGTTTTGGGCACTGCAATTTAAGAAAGATGTAGACAAGCTGGAACGTGTCCAGAGAAGGGCAACAAAGATGGTGAGGGGTCTGGAGACCAAGTCCTATAAGGAAAGGTTAAAGGAGCTGGGTATGTTTAGCCTGAGGAGAGGAGGAGAAGACTGAGAGGGGATATGATAACCATGTTCAAGTACTTGAAGGGCTATCATATAGAGGATGGTGCCAAGTTGTTTTCTGTTGCCCCAGAAGGTTGGATCATAACCAACGGGTTGAAATTAAATCAAAAGAGTTTCCATCTAGACATTAGGAAGAATTTTCTAACAGTTAGAGCAGTTCCTCAGTGGAACTGAGGCTTCCTCGGGAGGTGGTAAGTGCTCCTTCCCTGGAAGTTTTTAAGCAGAGGCTAGATGGCCATCTGTCAGCAATGCTGATTCTATGACCTTAGACAGTTCACGAGAGGGAGGGCATCTTGGCCATCTTCTGGACATGGAGTAGGGGTCGCTGGGGGTGCCGGGGAGGTAGTTGTGAAATTCCTGCATTGTGCAGGGGCTGGACTAGATGACCCTGGTGGTCCCTTCCAACTCTATGATTCTTTGATTCTATGGCATGGTCAACCCACATGAGCCAGAAGAGAACTCTCAGAACCAAGATTGATGTTTTCTGAACATACAAGGAATTTTGTAAATATAGGTTGAGTATCCCTTATCCAGAATGCTTGGGACCAGAAGTGTTCTGTATTTTGGATCTTACCATATTTTGGAATATTTGCATATACATAATGAGATATCTTGGGGATGGGAGCCAAGTTTAAACACGAAATTCATTTATGTTTTATATATACTTTTGCACATAGTCTGCATGTAATTTTAAACAATATTTTTAATAATTTTGTGTACATTGAACAATTAGAAAACAAAGTTGAGAGAGGCTTGGCCCCCTGCTGAGGGCTTGTGGGTAATGCCCTTGTGGTTTTTGGATGTCCAGTTAATGGATACTCAACCTTTACAAAGTCTTAATTGACCCAAACCAATTACAAACCAAATAAAAGTACTTACTGATGTCACTGATTTTAAATAAGGAGTTGGTGAGGACAACATCTCATCTAGAAATTACTTGAATGCCCTCCGGGGCCAGTGCTTCTGGTTTATGAAGGAATAATGAAAATGTATTCTTTACAAGCTCAGAGGATAGGGTTGCCAACTTCCAGGTAATAGCTGGTAATCTCCTGCTATTACAACTGATCTCCAGCCAATAGAGATCAGTTCACCTGGAGAAAATGGCCGCTTTGGCAATTGGACTCTATGACATTGAAGTCCCTCCCCTCCCCAAACTCCACCCTCCTTAGGGTCTGCCCCCAAAACCTCCAGCTGATGGTGAAGAGGGACCTGGCAACCCTGTCAGAGGAACACTCATCTTTAACTAATTCTAATGATAAGTGCTGGGGCTGAGCTCCAAAGAGACTATGATCAAATTAACCTTGGCCGTGTCCGCACTTACCATTTGCAGCTCCGATTTCTGTGGGGTTTCCTTGCATGTTCCCAATTCATCTCACCCGAAGGATTCCCAGGACATCTCCAGAGCGCAGTTTCTCCGCGGTAAGAGGATCCGCTGATAAGGCGAGTTAAAAAAATAAAGCGTCCTCCACACTCGGTGCCTTAAAGTGGGAACATGCAATGCGTCCTCAATCCTGCTGCCAGCCAACCCCTGTACTCCCCCCGCCTCCCTTACTAAAGCTGAACCAATCGCCGTCCTTGCTTGGAGCGCCGACTGGGCATGCCTGGAAGCTTGCCGGTCTGGGGATTTTCAAGTGCAGCGGGGAAAGGAGGCGCGGTGGGAACAGGAATTTAAAGGCGGTCTGGATTCTTGTGTATTGGATGCGTGTGATTTGCGAGGTAAGTTGCTGGTGCGTCACCGGGACTTGTTAGAGATCTTTGAAAAGCATGAAATTGACTACTACATTCTGCTGTACTGGCTATATATGTTGTTTATAACTGGTGATTTACTTACTGAGATGTAATTGATAACTTTTTTTTGGGCAGTGTAACCAGCATTCTGATCCAAAAATGTTAACTTCTAACCTTCAGAAATTATGCAACCCAACAACACACATCCAAATTTCTGTTACGATGCCACTTAAACATCTTGGCACTGGCTGAATCATTTCTTTTTCACCAAATATATTGCTCAGATATGACTGAAGCAGACATAATCTAGGTTTTCAAATCTGAAATTCAAAATGGAGTATCAATCTCTTCAGAGGACCACTTACATTTGTCCTTAACACACTCAGGAAGAGAATATGCACTGTCTATTTTTAATGCAGAAAAAAGATAAAGTAGATACAATAGAAACTCAATCCCCAAATGAACAGCATGTTGCATCTTGTGTAACCATCTGTTGTATCTGCTCAGTGGGAATAGAATGGCTTATTATAAGTGAAATGGCGTAAGCAATGCTAACACATGAAGCATGTGTCAATAGCTGCTATCATCTACACTCCTGCTTGAGAATAAGTCCCATCTGTATCTATAGCCCATATGTTTCCAATGTTTGGGAATTTTTTCCTACCCATATCTTTGTAATAGAAGGCCCAAGACTGTGCCTTTAATGGATCCTGCTGTCCTCTCCACTGCTTGGCTTCTTTCTCCCTTTTCTTCTCATATGTATTTCCATATAGATATTTACCTTGATGTGCCAGCAATCTCCACTTTATTTCAGTAACTGTAAATATTCAATAATACCTCATAGTTATTCTCTGTGGGTTAGATCCAAACTTCCTCTAGCAGAAGAAGTTGTGCAAGAACAGGGGAGGGAGTTGGTTTCTGCCAATTTCCCATTCTGTTGCATCTTGTGCTATTCCAGGTCCCCCAAGAGTAGTTATTCAGGAAATGCAAGGGGGATAGAGAAAGAAGGGGAAGAGAGCGAAGAACATTTTCTTGATCCCTCATCAACTCATGGACATTTGGATGTAGCCCAATGAATTTTATCTTTGGGCAATTGAGAAACATGAATTGAGTAAAGGTGGGGATATCTTCTGGCACAGGTAAATCATTGTGTTAATTCATTATTTGATTTCTTTGATTACTCACTGTTTGATTACTCACAACTCGAAGATTAAAGTACTATCTTTGGTGTTCTTCACTGAAAATTATCATCTATTTATACATGCAAATCATAACTTTACACAATAGTAATTGAAGGCTACATCATAAGAACATAAGAAAGGCCCTGCTGGATCAGACCAAGGCCCATCAAGTCCAGCAGTCTGTTCACACAGTGGCCAACTAGGTGCCTTTAGGAAGCCCACAAACAAGACGACTGCAGCAGCACCATCCTGCCTGTGTTCCACCGCACCCAAAATAATGGGCATGCTCCTCTGATACTAGAGAGAATAGGTATGCAGCATGACTAATATCCATTCTAACTAACAGCCATGAATACCCCTCTCCTCCATGAATATGTCCACTCCCCTCTTAAAGCCCTCCAAGCTGGCAGCCATCACCCCATCCTGGGGCAGGGAGTTCCACAATTTAACTATGCGTTGTGTGAAAAAAACATTTCCTTTTATCTGTTTTGAATCTCTCGCTCTCCAGCCTTAGCAGATGACCCCATGTTCTAGTATTATGGGAGAGGGAGAAAAACGTCTCCCTGTCCACTCTCTCCAAACCATGCATAATTTTATAGACCTCTATCATATCTCCCCTTAGCCACCTTCTTTCCAAGCTAAACAGCCCTAAGCGTCCTAACCGCTCCCCATAGGACAGTTGCTCTAGTCCCTTAATCATTTTGGTTGCTCTTTTCTGCACCTTCTCAAGCTCTGTAATATCCTTTTTTAGGTGTGGTGACCAGAACTGTACACAGTATTCCAAGTGTGGTCTCACCATAGATTTGTACAAGGGCAGTATGATATCAGCAGTTTAATTCTCTATTCCTCGTCTAATTATGGCCAGCATGGAATTTGCCTTTTTTACAGCAGCCGCACACTGGGTTGACAGCTTCATTGAGCTATCCACCACCACCCCGAGATCCCTTTCTTGGTCTGTCGCTGCCAGCACAGATCCCATCAGTGTATATGTGAAGTTGGGATTTTTTGCTCCAATATGCATCACTTTACACTTGCTCACATTGAATCTCATTTGCCATTTTAATGCCCATTCTTCCAGTACGCAGAGATCCTTCTGGAGCTCTTCACTCTGTGAGAAAAGGCAAGGGGGTTGCAACACCAGGCTATTCCTCCTCTTCGTTGACCTCTGATCCTCAGAACTCTGACCACAGTCAGCTACACCCTCCCTTGCCTGCTTCTGGGCCCTCTTTAAATAACCAATGGGATGTCATACCCTCTTGACCATTTTCACCCCACTCAGGTGACCTGGAAGTCCTGAGGATGGGAGGAAAGCTGTCATTGGTCTAGACAGGTTCATCCTGCCCCCATCTATCCATCTAACATTATGCCGGAAGCCTTTCCCAGCACCTGTCTGCAGGGCTGCCTTTTGCTTCAGAGGCCAGCCCCACCCACTGCTTACAGCCCTGTCCTTAGAAGATGCCTGCTTGCTTGCTTCTTTCCTCAGAAGCCATCCCTGTAGTCAGCCTGTAGGTACATTCCCCACAAGTCCACCCTGGTTGTGCTGTGTTTTGAGTGGAAGGCACCAGGCTAGTCTTATTCCAGACCAAGTGAGGACAGAGTGGTGCCATCCCAGTGGAGCCATGGCCTGGCCAGCAGTGCAAAAGAGTTTGTCCTTACTGTCTGCTGTCATCATGGAGAGGAAAGCAGGGACTTGCATTGTTGTAAATGGCAAGGTTGGGTAGGGTCCTGCCACCGGACAACAGACATTTATAATGAAGATAACAAAAAATACCTGGCAGGGTCTAGGAGTCATGAATTGTAAGAAGTACAGTTTATGCTGGAATGAAGTGTTCTTAGTCTTTAAGGTGCTACAAGACTCCTGTTTAATTTTGTCGCAATGGACTAATATGGTCTTCAGTGCTATCCATAGATTAACCTATCACTCATCAATGCATACATTAAATAGAAATTGAAAAGATATGCAAGAAGAACATCTGGCTCTATAGATAAACTTGCTATAGATGCTGCATGTTCAAAAAACTCACTGATGATAAAATGTCTTGGTAGCCTATATATTGATTATCAGAAAACCTTTGGTTTTATACCACATTGTTGGCTACTTTAGATAGTGACGACTTTTGTAGTCCAATTCCAGCATTACAGTATGTCTAGAAACTATGACAACCAACTGGATCACTACAAAAAAATTGGACAACATTAACAGGGTTGCCACTCCGGGTTGGGAAATACCTGGAGATGTGGGGGGTAGAGCCTGAGGGGGGTAGGGTTTAAAGAAGGAGGTGACTTCAATGCCATAGGGTCCAATTGCCAAAGCGGCTATTTTATCCAGGGGAACTGATCTCTGTCGCCTGGAGATCAGTTGTAATAGCGAGAGATCTCCAGCCACCACCTGGAGGCTAAACCAAAGAAAATGTCACCTATGCTGTAAATCGTATGAGATTGAAAAAAATGCGACAGCACGAAGGCTCAAGTAACAATAAGTACAAGAATCACTGTAGTGTCATATAATAATCAAATATGCATCAATGGCAATGAACTCAAATAAGCATGATAGCAAGCTAAGTTACATAGCATTATTGGATAATGCAGATTACAAAAAGCAAAATAATTAGCAAAAAGCAAGATTGATTACAAGAAGCAAGAGAGGTCGAAGTCAGTATGTCGTGTTGCAGGCAAGGAGCAAGGGCTGGAAGCGTAGTCTGGAGAACAGTCCAAGGTCATTCACAGTTCAGGCAGAGTCTCAGTACAGGCAAGGGCAGTCTGAGGCATTAGTCAGAGTCAGTCCAAGAAGTCAGGATACCAGGAATTCAAAGGATAGCAGGGAAACAAGGCCGGTACACAAGGAGGTTGGTGACAAGTTGCTTGCACAGCAGCCAAGCCTAACTGATGGCTTAAATCCCTTCCCCTGCTGCTGTTGCAGAGCCAGCTGAGTTCACAGGAGGTGCTTCAGCCCTGCTCTTCCTCATCACTGCTGCTAAGGAGGTTCCTCTGTAAAGCCTTCAGACTTACACTCTGCCGTCTCTGCTGCATTGCCAGATAAACCTGTCTTCTTCTCTGCTCCAGTGGCCTTGACGAGGCCTCTGGGGACACTGCATGTTGCAAGGTGTCAGGTCCAACTGGAGTCCTCAAGCTAGCAGGCTGCAGGCATGGTGAGTCATCTCCTGACTTTGGCTGATCCTCTATTCTGGCAGGCTTTAGACAGTGTGGTTGTTCCTGTGGGACTTCTGCCTGAGGATGTCTCTCTGTTCCAACTTCTATTTCTTCTTCATCATAGGACGTCTCTGCAGGATGACTCATGACACAGTATTTACTAGCTGTTTACTAGCTTTCAGACTTGCAATGTAACTTAGCTTGTACTTCTGTGATATTCCTTTAAGAATATTCCCGTGTGTTGTCTCTACTATTATCGTGCCTAAGTTGAATCTAGGTATGTATACTTTCAGTTAGTTATTGCAAGGATGCAATCTGTAAGTTAAATTTCATTGTGTTAATAATATTGAGTCGTCATGATTATTATTTATGTACAGGCTGACGAAGCTATATTTCTAGCGAAAACGCGGACATAATTCGGGAAGGAGCGTTCTCTGTGTGCAGCCCAGTTACCTTGCCTGCACAGCGAGCTCCACGCCCGACTTTCATTTATGTTTGCAGCTGAGCGGAAGCCCAGCTATCTTGCTTGCCAGCGGGCTCCACGCCCCGACTCTCATTCTTGCTCGCAGCGCTTTGCGCGCCGGATTTCTACACTTCAGGAGTTCACCCGTTCTTTGGGGACCTTCTCCCAGTGGTCTCGTCTGTCCATACAGCTATTATGAAGATGTATACCATCTATGATGGACTTTACAGGACTTCAATTAGTTACACTGTATTTTGTATAAGTTTCATTTGATTGTGATTGCTATCATGCTTATTTGCGTTCATTGCCATTGATGCATATTTGATTATTATATGACACTACAGTGATTCTTGTAATTGTTACATGAGCCTTCGTGCTGTCACATTTTTTTCAATCATTTTTTTAACCACTTGGAGGCTGGCAGGAAGATCAAGAAGGGCATTTGTCTGAAAGAGCAGGAGACTCACTCAGCGGGGGGAACTTGCCGGCAATGCTGTGACATCAGCAATAACAGCATGATGTCACTTCTGGGGTGATCGTTGGTAAACCCATCAATCAATCTAGTATGCCTTCCCTTCTCTCTTCCCCACCTTCTAATTCTTCTGTGTGTCCCCCCTTTATTTTCCAATCTTATTACTTCTCATCCTTACCATAGCTGGGGAGTTAAAATATACTTAAATGTGGAAAAGAAACCCTTTGTTCATTTTATGAACAAAGTTAATATTTCCCAAAAATCTATCAAAGTAGTGAAAGGGAGATTTGCACACACACATACACAAACACTTTTAGGGTTCTCAGTCCCCTCGTGGGGTCAGGGGGACTCCCCTGTTTTGGGCCCCCTCCCCTGGCACCATTCATCCAGCTGGCAAAGGGACTTACCAGCAGTAAACGGAGGCCTAGGTGCACATTGCTGGTGCCCCACAGGAACACTCTGGTATTTGGGCAAAACTCTATAGTAAAAAATGGCTTCAAGTTCTACCAAGGAGTTTTTGCCCAAATACCAGCGCATTCTCGCAGCACAGGCAACATGATGATTTCACTTCTGGTGGGTGCTGGAAGTGATGTCGCTGTGTTGCAGACAATAGAGGCCTAGGCATCAGTTTTTTGCCAATAAGTTCCCCCCATCCCCCGCCAGTTGCCAGGGGGTTCCTGGCAACCGAAACCAACTTTTACATGCACATTATCTGTATTACTCTGCATTAGTGGTTATAAATGTGGAATAGTGTCTTAGGTGAATGCCTTAGTTCCAGTTGATATAAAAGCAAATAATACTCTAGCTTAAATATGTGAATAGAATTTGTTTGTGGTTGTAAAATAAATCTTGTTTTAGACTTAGTTAAAGCATATATGAAGTCTGAGACTAGAACTTAGAGCAACCTCCCCTAAATAATTAGAAGTGATTACTACTACTATTAGCATGGGTTCCTGGGAGCTCCCACTTTGCTGGCCTGGGCTAGGGGGGAAGGTGGAAGGACAGTGCTGGGTGGGTGGCTCCACCAGCGGCAGCAAGGCTTGTGTGTGGCTTTGCGGAGCTGCCCGGCTCTTTGCCACTCAGGCACGGCTGTTCCCCGCTCCAGCCAATCAGCTCCCGGACCATAGGTTCAAATGAACCTATTGCCAATAAATAAGTTGTGGCCATTTGTTTCCAAAAAAAGTCTGATGCTTGTTATTTAGCACGATATGTAAGATTGGTTATAGGCTTGCCCGTCGCCTCCTTCCACAGCTTAGCCCTGGGTCCACAATTATTATTATTGTGGTGGTGGTGGTGGTTGGACTTCTCAAATTTTACCTTTTGTAAATGCAACTTTGTTACAGTAGGCATTCAGCTTCAATGGGAGCTCACTTTATCAGATGTAAGAAGTGTATCCTATAATAGTAGACGCTCTTTGGTCGTTCTTGTTCTTAATTCCTCTCCACACCATATTCAGAAATGCAGGAAAATCATCAGGGTTCTTTCTGCCCTCTGTCACACACACACACACACACACACACACACACACAGAGGCTTAGTTCCTCCTCTGTCAACATAGCTATTTCTGAAAACATTTTCCCCTAACCTTTACATCTGTGGTTCCACTGGCCCAGCTGCCATCTAATGAATAAACACAACAAAACTGAATTTTTTTTTCTAAAAACACCAAAAATGTCTCAATTATAATTACCAGTGAAACAATGTACAGTTGTTTACTGCTTGCCCTGCTGGAGACTCTAAACAGTATCTCATATCAGGTAATCAACTGGGGCGGGGGGAGCCATGAAGAAATGACAATGTGTTGTGGCGCAGAATAATTATTACATCTTATCATTTGAACAGCATTTACAAAATATGATTACGCAACACCATCTATATTCATAATCATTTTGCTGTACTTTGTATTCCTGTTTATTTCACATTCAGGCTTGCCTCGTACAGCTCTTTAGCCAATGCAAGGGATCAACTAATCTTTGTGTAATTTGTAGACCAAACAATGTCTAAAATGAAACCCTGCTGAGTCTTCAAGATGTCCCTCATCAGAGGTGAGAGGTGTAGTACTTCTGACTCAACTCTTGATGGCTACCAAATTATGCAATGGAAATGCTAGTTACATTTTATAGAAATTATCTTCCTTAATGTATACATAATGTTTAAATATAATTATGTGTTAGACTAGTGATCCCTAATGTGGTGCCCATGGGTGGCATATTACCAACTGATGTGTTTGCTGGCACCCACTTGCCTCTTCCTCAAAGCAAGGAACCATTTCTGGCTTCCGTTCACCTCATTAGAGTAGGAGGTGTTTAAGAAGAGTCTAGGAAGCATCATCTTTCAGTCTGCAAGGAAGACCAATTGGGAAACAGTGTCCTCTCATGTAGGAGAATGCTTGGCTTGCAATCTCCCAATATTTTGTGATAGGGTCCACCCTCTATAGCCGCCATTTTGTGGTGACACCCTCTACCCTGGGCTGGATTAACCATTAAGCAAAATAAGCATGTGCTTAGGGAATGGGGGCACCACAGAAATTTTCCATTGTCAGATTTACCATGAACCATATGGTGCAAAACTGCAAATGATGCAGCTCAACCAAGGTCCAGCTCAACCAAGGTCCACAAAAAGTAGGAGAAAACTTTTCAAATATAAATAAAGTGGAAGTATACAAAAATAAGCATCCTTTTCCATCTTACTGTAAGTTTTGTTTAATTTTGAAAAATAAAGTTTTATTTGATGGTTTATTATTGTTTATATTTTGAATTACATATATATGGGGGCACCAAAATCTTTTAAGTGCTTAGGGACTGTAAAGGTCTTAATCTGGTCCTGCCTCTACCTATTCTCCAAATTCCAAAAGAGCCCACGGGCTTAACAAGGTTGGGGACCCCTGTGTTAGACCTTTGTAGGGAGCAAAATTGCATTCTGCCTGCATTGTGATGCAGTAAGAAAAAGAAGAATCGGGTCAAGTTGACATTTTGGACTGAGAAAAAGCCCCTAAATGAGTTCCAGTAAGTAAACAGTTCCAAGAAACAAAAAGACACCATTTAATTGAAATCAGATGGTATTTAAAATGAGTGTAGATGCCAAGACTTGACTAGTAACATTTCTAAATTAAAAATCATGGGGATGGGGTGACTGAAATGATGCATTTAGTTAGCACAGGAGTGTCAACATGGTTCCTGTGGGTGCCATGGCACCTGCCGAAACCTTTCCTGGTGCCCGCCAAGTATTTTTAGACAGTGGGTGGGGCCACATGGGGTTCTTGCCCAGTAGGGCTTTTGATTGGCCACTGGAGATCTCATTGGTTGTGCCAATTAAAATAATGTTTCAGCAGTAGCTGCCACCACAGTGGCCTTCACTTTGCAGATACAGTGGTGGTGGTAAAGTATTGTTTCTTTGCTGTCATCATTGCCATGGAGTGTGCTTTACAATGAGCTGTTACCTGTTGTTCTAGTCATTTCCCTTGTCTTTTCATCACCTACAAATGTTTCACAACTGTTGGCCGCCGCCTTTGGTGTTCTTTTGAATACAAAGGAGGGGATATAAAAAAATAAATGAATAAAACTGGATGGATGGATGAATATTGAATATTGATTTTAAAAGACTGAATCGCTAGAGATCTTGACACTCTTTGGGTTGCCGGCTCTGAAAATGAAAAGGATATAGGCCATGAAACAAGACTTTAAAACATGGTAGCCCAAAGAGTTTTTGAGCAGATGCATTCCCTTGTCTTCTCCCAGTATGTTTCAAGACCTGCATCAGTCATGCAGCACCAGTGGGACAGGTAAAAAAAGACCACCGTGTAAAGCTTCCACTTCTATGGCACACTACTGTAATGATTTCAAGCCTTACTCTACTGTCTTGGGTCTCAACTATTAAGTTCTGACAGGTGGCTTCTTTAGGCAAGGACTGGGCGACTAGGGTTGGACAAAGGTCTCCCCTTCATTTGCCTATTGTCTAAGCCTGTTGCCACCAAGATCATTCCCTTTTTCTCTCTGCATTGATAGCTGAGGGCCTACATAAAACCACTTTTCAGATGGCCAGTTGCGGGTTCCTACTTTATAACAGCAGGATTGAACACTGAATTCTTCAATTAAAAAACCTGAGTTTCATAGGTTGTGAGCTGCCTAAAGGAACAGTTTTGTGGAACTGGGAACTGAAAACACAATTTTCAAAGCCGACTATCTCTTTTGACTATTTTCCTCTCCTTAAACATGCTTAGATTCTCATTTGTGCCAAGAGGATCTGTGTTACCTATTGAGCTCAAGCTCCGCTGTTCAAGTTAACATCTTGGCTCCTAATAATAAAACCTTGCCACCACAATGCCCTCTGGCATTATTGATATCCTTTTCTTCAAGGAACAGCTGCGGAGCTTTCCTTTCCCTCAATAACTGTGATGTTTCTGTCCTCACACACCGACAAATCTCAGGACACATGTCGGTTGCACGAACACCAAGGTTTATTTTCAAATCAAGGTAGACAGGGAGAAAGATTGGGGGGGGGGGGGGTTCCTTCATAAAAGCAAATAATAAAGATCCAGATTTTGCTTTTAGGAAATATACCTCAAATGCAGGGATCATGACATAGCTTTGCCTTGTATGATTGTTATAAGTGTTGGTAAGATGATGGGTGGGAAGAGAGAGAGAGAGTGTGTGTGTGTGTGTGAGAGAGAGAGATTCTGACACACTCTTGTGTGACCAAAAATAGAATCCAGATTGAGGCTACCCAGTTTACAAGGTGGTTTCTGGTTCTCAAGTGGGTGTCAGGCATCGCCTGAGAATGGTACGTTGTGGGTGAGCCTGATGCCAGCCAAGGCCAATGTGTTATTCCTTTCCTAAGTGTTTTGACTCCCTTCGTGGGAACCTCTAGAAGTCGCTTTTGGGAGGGGGGTTACCATGGTTCCCTGGGCTATCTGTCTTCTGATCATCTATTTATGCCATGCACTGTACAATTGATCCTGACTAGTGTCCTTTTGTGAGCTCTAGTCCCGTGATAATCCCACAAACAGACTCAGCAGGCAGATGTCCTACGAAGAGCTGATTTATTAGGAAAGTTCAACGGAAAACAGAAGCCAAGAATCAAAAGGACACTAGTGAGGATCAATTGTATGTTGCATGGCATAAATAGATAATCATAAGACAGATAGCCCAGGTAACTCCCCTCCCAAGAGCGACTTCCAGAGGTTCCCACGAAGGGAGTCAAAACACTTAGGAAAGGAATAACACATTGGCCTTGGCTGGCATCAGGCTCACCCACAACATACCATTCTCAGGCGATGCCTGACAGTGGCTTAGGTTCCTGGGATCAGTAGAGGAAGGGAGCAGGTTTAGCCACTATCCCAATGACATGCTTTGGAACACCACTGCAGTCTGTAGCACAACTCCTTACATTCTCCTACACTCATGAATAGGCTGCCAGTTACTCCCATGGGTCATAGCGCTGTACTCCACCTGTGATGCTGGGTGGCCTGGCCTCTATTGGCTGGAGTGCTACAAAGGGTGAATATGTGTCTGTGTGCACAGGACACCAATCTCATTTCCCGTTACAAAGCAAAATATTATTATTCTATCTACTACTGAATTTGATGGGCAGGGATTAAATAAGGATTTCAGTTGACTCAGGGAACTCCCCAGCTCTGCAAATGCATATTTGTTTGCAATTTAAAAAAACACAACAAAAAGGAACAACACTAATAAGAGGCCTGACAAAAAAGATGTACTTCACTGAAACCAATGGAACTTCAAAGTGCTTATCTTTGGTTTGATCATACTATAATGTACAAGGATAGCAAAACTTCAGCCTTTTAAGGCAAGGATCATACCAGTTCATAAAGGGTTAAATTTCAGATTTATTTATTTTTAAAACTTCCAAAAATGGAGGAGTGGAGGTTGATGTTGTAAGGTGCTTTGGGTCCCCATGGGGGAGAAAGGCAGTTTATATAAATCCAAATATAAAATAAGTCCCAGATTACAAATCCAGTAGTCAGATTTTTTTTTTACATAATTCACTAAATGAGTGGGTTTTTCCTGTTGTTTTTTAATTGCTTCAAAATTTCATTCCCCGCCTGCTCTAATTCTTGCCTTGGTCTTGGTTCCCATCAGCTTCAATGAGAACATGCCAGCAGCCTCTTCTCTTCCTCCCCCCACCTTTCCTGCACTGACTGTGATGGTAGCAGAGGCAGCTACCACTGGCCAGGCTTTCTGTGGTTGTAGCATCAAGAGCCAGGCCACTTAGCCAAGAAGACAGGAGAGAAGAATCTCCTGCTCTCCTGCCCAGCCTGGCATCTCATATGCTGCTTCCAGTGTGTCTTGGTTTACCCTGGGAAATGTAGTCCTAAGGCATTGTGGCACAGTACCTGAGATGTGCTGGAAACAGAGTCTGAGGCATCAGAGGAGTGGGCGAGGAGGGGAGAAAAATATTCCTTCCCCATCTCTATGTTCTTCTGTCTGGTTGGGTAGCTGCAGCAAGCTTGGCCAGAAATAGCAGCCACCTTCCAGGTAAGTGTAAGGAGTGAAGGGAGAGGAGGAGGTAGGGAGGGAAGGAAGGAAGGGAAAGAAAGGGAAAGAAACAGGAAGAGGGAGAGCAAAGGAACCAAGGCAGTTATTCATTCATTGTTTTGACCATTCATTTTTGTTACCATAATGAGTGAAACTAGGCTTTTCCAGTTGGGGTGTGATTTTTTTTTGTCCACATGGTAACATAGGTTACCCTATAACTTATTCTTTCAAATCCATCATTAAAATCCACCTCTACCGTGAACTTTTGGCTTATCCCTAACTGAACATAAGTCTTAGGATGTGTAACTGCATCTGTACAATTCAAGTATCATCCTGGCATCTCCCCTTCCCTTCCTTTTCCTCTGTTGTCTCTCCCCTATTCTGTGTTGAATTTTAGACTGTAAGCTTTTTGGGGCTGGGGCCTATTTTTTCCTGACACATTGTAAAGTGCCATTTATATGAACTGATTCTATCTTAATGTGTAGATGTTTGAGTGAGTGAGTGACAGAGAGAGAGAGAGATTTCAAGTGATCCAATGATCTGTATGTCCTTTTATTTTCCTTTCGGAATCAACTGTTGTATTTTGGCATGCTTGCTCACTCTGTTTCTTAATCTTTCCTCTGCAGTTAAGAACATCAAAAACTTAACTTTTAGGGTGATTTTTGCTTCCTACCTTTTAACGGAATTTTGATTTCCCATTTCCTCTCCCCTCTACAAAGTTCCTTTAAGGAATAGTTGCAGCATTCACACACACACACACACACAAATCCTGATAGAAGTGAGATTACAATTTTGTTTGATGGTCCCTTTAAAGCTCCAAATCCTATTTAGTACCCCTTTTTAATTCTCCAGACTATCTAATCACTAAGCAAACAGTTCCCCACAAAACAGCCAAAGCGTTTGCTGTTTCTTTCAGAATGCCAGCAATTTAGAGTACCACTCTCTAGATGGGTCCTTCATAAGCCTGTGGGCAAGTGATCTAAAAACCTTCTAATTATTTCTGACCTCTCTATGGTAAAGTTTCTTATGGCTAGGGACCAGCAAATTACTCACAACAAAGATCTTAATGCTCCAAATAAATTCTCTCCTCTCGGATTAAAGTTGGGATCACTAATGCAATTTTAATCCGCCTTTGATACAGCCTGCTATTGATGTGGGCTGAACCAACAGCAAAGCAACAAGGTTAAGTCTTGGGAATTATTAAGCTAAAGTTCTTGAAAGGACAGCGGCAGAGCGGCGGGTTAATCAGGAAAGAGTGCAATACGGGAAGGAGGCAACAATTATTTTCCACTTTGCATCTTCAGTACTGTGGAAGAAATAACTAACCCTGTCTCCTGTCCTGCATAAAATCATTGATTTGGCACTTCTCCCAATTGAGGCAATCAAGCAGTGAATCAAAAACTTGATGCTGATAAGAGGCATAAGTTCCAACCCAGAATCTGACTTGGGCAGGCATAGTGTTCTTCGAGCACATCGACTGCTTCAAGCTCTTCTCCACAATTGCAAGGGTAAGTTATTTATAAATTAATAGCACAGCCCTAGCAACACTTACCTAGGAGTAAGCCCCATTGAAAAGACCTAAGTAGGATTCTGAGTAGACCTTCTTAGGATTACACTCTAAAAATGCTTAGCATGCCTGCTTTCTGCACTTCATTTTAAATCTCCATTTGCAAAACAGTCTTCCTGCACTCCTTACCCTGGATTTCTGTGCACCCAGATCTTCATCTTTACTGTCCACTTCCTGCAATAGCCTACACAAAAACAACACCAACCGTCTTCAAGGTGCCAGGAGTCTCCTCTTATTTTCTGTACAAATTCGGCTCGAGATGGGGTTTCCTGTATCCTTAAAAATGTAGCTCTCTCTTCCTTCTTTGCAGAAAGCAATGATTTTAAGTCCTTCCCCCCCTCACTTTCATTCCTGCATTCTAATTTACATGGCATGAACCCCCACCCACCCAGGCGTTTTTCTGCTAGCTCACAAATAATGTCGGGGGAAGTGTGTGTGTGTGAGAGAGAGCGATGCTGTGGTCAGCCAATTTACACACCAGCTCTGAAGCTTCTCATCAAGGCTTGATAATAGTAATGAGAAAGGATCCTCCCTAGCAGGCGGGAGGTGTGATGGGGAGGAGGCTGAGCAGGAGGTGGAGTGAGCCTTCTCGCCCCCTGGCGCCTATAAGGAGCTGTCCAGCTCTAGGCTCCTGAATTCCAATTGCAGCTCCTGGAGGTGGATTTCAGACCCTGCCTCTCTCGCGCTTTTGGTTTTTTCACCGTTGTTTTGGCGCTGCTCCTTTAAGATTTCCTCAAGGAGGGTCTCTCTTTTTCTCTCCTTTTTCAGCTCCCTCGCCTGCATTTTCAGGAGCGTCTGCACGCCGGATGCAGTAAAGGAGCATCGGAAGGCAAGAGAAGCCAGAGCAGCCGCTGTCTAAAACTGGAGATTAAGAAGAAAGGGAGAGCAAAAGAAAATGGATCCTATTGCACAACTCATTTCGACTTTGCTGTTGTTCAGCTTGTGGAATCTTGGATTATCAGCTAGCAACCGTAAGTATCAAATCATCCTTTTCACAGTGACCTGCTTACATGATTTAATTTTTTGGGGGGTGTCTAATGATCAAGGGGGAGAAGTCAATCAGCAAGGTATCACCAATAAAGTTATTTTAAGTGCCCCCTCCCCTTGCAAATGCCCCTCTCTAAGGAGAACTAAGGTGAAGGTTCTCTACATTCTGAAATAGGAAGTTGTAGAAATCTGGGCATTATCTTCCCTGCAGCAAACCTCTATGTCTGGGATTCCTGAAATTGAAGTCGTTTCTCCTGGGTCACTGGATGAATTGTGTTTTTTTTATTTTTACGCCTTCATTTTTCATGCCTTTAATGAAATCATGCAAATGCCTTCAGTCACCTCCAGTGCATAGTGTGGCTTTTTTCAGCCCTAGATTTAATGATTCACAAGTTACCTCTTCCCCATTCCAAACTGGATTTCATACCCTGTATTGTGTTGAATCATATAGGCATGGAATGGATATTTGATTTTCCTGTTGTATTCCTGATGTTGATTTTATTGGGAAAGACACATAGCTATATCTGAATCACACCAAACAGCAGCTGCTGCTTGAGATACAGAGGTTGTATGTTTCTCCAAGCCAGAATTAAGTACACACTGGAATGTAGGAAACCAGCTTAACAGAGCATAGCATTTAGACTAGTAGTACATGTGACTGAATTTCAAGAAGTCTGTATCTGGAAAGGCTCTAGTGGTAGTTTAAAAAGAAGAGAGATACAAACCTGACTGTATTACTAGTAATCTGTAGCTTCCACCTCTTCTTCCTAAACCACTAGAAGTGTGCCTTATAATCATTCTGTTTTCCATTTGGAAAGAACCCTCTTTAAGGTCTTTTGTCTTTTCTCATCTACTGTCCCTCACCTGAAGGGTTGTTGTTTTTTTTTCCCTTGGGTAGCAATTATGCTAGAAATTAAGGAAGAAAATTATTGTGAGACTATGATCTGCATTCATTGTCACTGCAAAGGAGAAGAAGAAAAAGTCAAAACAAGGGATTGCCTAATCTGACATTTATCTTAACCACCTTTGCTCCCATTAAGCAATCCTTGGGCACAACTGAACATTGAGAGTAATAGATGCCAATTCTTCACTTTGTGGTTGAATGAAAGAGGGGAATGAAAGCACACATCAGGAAACATGAGTATTTTAAAACTGAGGACTGTGAACTGTTCAGAAATCATGACTCAACTGGACCTGTTCAAATGCTTGCTTGACAGGGGGAAGGGATGTGGGGGGGTCAAAACTGCATAGAAATAGTTTAGGCTCTTCATCTGGAGCTCATCATTAATTAGATAATGGAACTGGCTTATGAAAGGTGCATTTGGGCTGCTGTTTGTAAATGTGGCTAACATCTGTGTTCATTGAATGAAGTTTGTAACAGTCAAGAATAATGAGCACATGTTTAAAACAAGTGATATTTTTCATGTCATGATTTGGAAAGACTTAAGTTATTTTTGAGTTCTACTGGGTTTTTTGAACACTAGAGGTCACTCTTGACTTTTTGATTCTGTGTTTTAAAGACAAGAGAGATGGGGGTTCAAGAAAGATCAATTAGTATGTCTATGCAACAAAAGTAAGGAAAAAGTCAAATATAATAAACATCGCGAATAAGTATCACCCTCTTAGTGGTCCTATGAAGATCTTACTTTAATGACTAAAAATGATAGGCAAGCACCAATATTTCTTCAGTCCCAAAACACTGTAGCTGATATTTTTCATAATGCTCAGCAGCACTAAATGGGAGGTGATTTAAGCAAGAAGGCCAATGTGGTAATAAAGTTAATTCCTAACATTTTAAAGGAAACTCTGTGTTAATGAGTTTTACTATTTCACTGGTGACACTTTAATTTCCCTATGCCAATAAACACTCCAAATGAACAAACCAACTGCTCTCTAAATATGTAGGACTCAGTCTTTATAAACCACAATGATCAATCTTTTTATTATGTTGTACAGTTTTTTACGTATTCATTGAGCAATGAATTAGGCTGAATGTTCTTTCCCAGGAGCACAGCTAAAGATTCTTCCAGGAATCAGCAATAATTACCAGTTTTTCCTCAAAATCTGTCATCTTTAAACCTTGAAAGAGCTTTGTACACATCGTTGTAACCATTAGGAAAAGTTTTCACCTTTCAGAAAAACAGGCCCTTAGCATTTTGGGCAAAACCTAGCATCTATCCCCAATTAGACCTATATGTGAATTCCACTTCTTTTTCAATGCTTCAACATCTTTCTTTGGGTGTTTGCCTCAGTTTAATGCAAGTAATAAGGACATTTTGGAGGACTTTCATTCATAGGATCGCCATGAGTCGGAAGCGACTTGACGGCACTTAACACACACACACACACAATAAGTCATTGCAATATCTAAATAACCTTGTAATATAGAAGAATGCCAATGCTCAATTTTATCCAGTGTTGTCTTAGCAAAGTACTATAAGATTATGTTGATGTGACTGTCTTGCAGAACAATTCTAAGCATGTCTACTAAGAAGTATATCTCACTGACTTCCATGGGATTTACTCCCTGTTAAGTGTGTTTAAGACTGCAGCCTTAGTGGCCTTACTGCTAATCCTATTCATTCTTGGAAGCAGGTCCCCATGAGTTTATCAGATATGCATAGGACCATAAACAATATGGATGAAATTCTAGCAAGAACTACAGCATCACAGTAACAAGTCACTAGAATATGCCAAGTTTAATAATCCATCAGTGAACTCCACAAATTGACACATGCGGTAAGGCTTTGTGTGCATGCTCTGAAGCTTACAGATGCTTTGAACTACACTTCAGAACTTATTTCAGCAGTCTTTTAATTTGTCTATAGAAATTTCCATGGAACATGAGTGTATTTTTTAATTTAAAAAATCATACCTATCTTTTAACTGCACCATTTATCTATCCATCTGTCTATCCAACCATCTATCTTGTTCATAGTAGCAATGAACTGGAACAATCCTAGTCTATTAGAAGGTGAATTGGTGCTGGTGGAAGTCAAGTACTTTTGATAGACTACTGAACTCTAGCAGCATAGAAACAGAGAAACAAAGAAGGTCATCTAGTTCAAACCTCTGCACTAGCAAAATTTACTAGATGCCGAATAGATGAGCCCCATGTCAATCCAAGTTGTAGCATACCATAGGTAATATGTCTGGTGCCAGAGGTCCTTGTAGAATGAATAACTTTAGGAAAGACTATGGTGACTCCTCCAGACAGAAATTTTTCTGATCTATTTCTGCATGGATTGAGATTACATTGAGAAATGTAAATTAAGATTTCTGTTTCCTTACTACTTGTTAGCACATGTGCTGTCCTCCAACTCCTTTATTTTTGACACCAAATATTGAAATGAAGAGCTGTCTTTGACTCTTTATCTTCTTGATCAGCACATGACCTGAATATTAATTAACTGTCTCACAAAAAACTTTCGATAATCCTAGCAACATGAAATGAAGGAGAGAAGTTCAGGGGATATTGTTACAAGCATTAGAGCTACTTCATGCTAATGTAGTTCCAGAAATACCTCCGGCTCTCTTCATTGCAGCACTTTATTAGATTAAATAACTACAGTAGCAATGAGATTTCTCCCCAGGATACTAATTACAGGAAAATAGATTCAATAGACATACATACACTAATGAATGCTGTATCACATATGTAATGGATACAATTTTAGTGCAACTTAATAGAAAGGTGGGCTTGCAGGAAGACCCCAGTTTTGCAGATTTAACCTCTTTCTCCCCATATGTGATTCCCACAATTGCATTTTATATATGTCCTTTTTGTGTTGCTGTATACATTTTGGGGATATATAGATATCTATCTCACAATGCTAAATGTGTTCTCAGATGGCTGTGTGCTTCTGCATACAGATACAACAATTTGTGCACTGTACAATATAATAATAAAGTGGAGAAATGGCAGTGTCTGAAGAATAGTAAAACAGTCAAGGGCATGAAAGCAGGTTGCAAAAATTAAGTGGAAACAATGGGGTAGAAAAGTCCAGAAACGTTTGTGGATACTTCTGTTTGCACAGTGGAGCTTTATAGTTTCCCATTTCTAATCACAGGTCCCTAAATTTCAAATAAGCCTCACTTGAAGGGATCTCAGTCACACTGGCATGGAAGGCTGTTGTTGGGCAGCAAAATGTAGGGATTGGAGGTGAATGCATGACCAGAAACATACATACAGCTTTGAATTGAGGCGGATGCATTTAGACTTTGGGAAATGGACATTTAGATAACATCTTTTTCAAAAAGTGGGAAGTGGGACAATAACAGTTCTGAAAAAGCATAGGCTATGAGACTTCTATTTCAAGATGTTGCAGTAATAGGAATGCCTGTTTCATGAATGCACTATTTATTTATTATTTATTTGCAAAATTTGGGGCAGAACAGGGAATTGGGTATAGACTGAACTTGCAATATGTATCTGTACAGAAAGGGTCATTGATATGGATGAGCAGTTTCCACTCTTTCTGTTCCTTTATTGTTTCAGAATTTCATTCTGTGCTATCTTTCTAGTGTAGATATTGCATGTCACTCATGAACACATGAAGCTGCCTTATACTGAATCAGTCCCTTGGTCCATCAAAGTCAGTATTGTCTACTCAGACTGGCAACAGCTCTCCAAGGTCTCAGGCAAGGGGACTTTCACATTATCAACCTGCCTAGTCCCTTTAACTGGAAATGCTGGGGATTGAATCTGGGACCTTCTGAATGCCAAGCAGATGCTCTACCACTGAGCCACAGCCCCTCCCTATCCCATCCTTTCCCCAAGAAGCTCAGGACAGCCAATCTTCCTTCTCAGCCAATTTCCCCTCCTCCATTTCATCCTTACAACAATCCAGGGAATAGTTTAGGTTGAGAGAAAGATCACCCAGGGAGCTTCATGTTTGAGGGGGGATTTGAAGCTGGGTCATGCTAATTGCTTCCCTACACTAACTGTCTGGCTGCAGTCCTAAAGGCACTTTCCTTGGGAGTAAATCCTAATGAAGAGGGTCAATAGAACAATTTATAAAATTAATCGTGAAACTGGACTGTGACACTTTGCTGCAGTTTTCTGTTCCTATTCATTTGCATTAGCTCACACTGTATATCCCACTGATCACCTGTCCATTGATATAACACTGTAAGAACAATAACAATATGCTCATATACATGACTGCATCAAGATTCTTTTTGTACAGAGATCTACTGATGAACATATATATGCGCATTGGAAAAACATAATTACTAATGCTTTGGTCCCACTTTGTAAAGAAGACCAGGTAATTAGATGGGAGGAATTTCAGAAGCATTTTTATTCATACTAGATATAACAAGAAGTTTTCCAGCACAGAATGTTGCTGTGGTGATAAACTTGGATTCAATGGAAATTTTTTTGCTGACGGAGGAATCTCCATCAGCAAAGCACCCTTCCCTGCCTCCCCGCTCCCAATGCCGCCCAAAATCCCCACTGAAATGCCTCTCTCGGGGGAGCGGAGCACAAAGGGCCACAAGAACAGCGTGAGGTGGGAAATGGAGGATTACAGCAGGAAGGGAAGTCAGAAGTCCCACTCCCTTGGTTTGTATAAAACCTCTGCTTGATCTAAACTGTGGACATCTACATCAAATTAGGCAGGTATTTTTCTGTTTAAGCCAAGTTACTCTCATTTACTTCAAGAGGAGTAAATATCAACATTTTATTTAACAAGATGGATAATATTTCTCCAGACTGAACAGTTATTATAGTCTTTAAATCTACTACTAGGAGGCAACCAAGAAGTTGATAGATAGATAGATAGATAGATAGATAGATAGATAGATAGATAGATAGATAGATAGATAGACACACACACACCCTGATTGCATTATTGTGATTAGGACAACAAAATAACACAAACTACTGTGCAAGATTTTGAGCTTATGAACAGCAAGAGAAAGAGTGAAATCTGTTCATCCAGCTTTGAGCTTCCCAGAACTCTTCATCAGGGTGGATGTAACAGGGGAGGGGAGAGAAGAGACGTTTCAGGTACTGATCCTAAAGCTCCTTGTCCCCAACCTCTATAGAATGCCAATTAGACCTTTAGCCTTCAAGGAAGGAGGTTGAAAGGTCAGCATCAAATAAAAGATATGTTTTTAAAAACCCGGTAGTTGATCAAATGACTCTGGTGCCAGATGGAACACATAGGGCCCTTAAATGTCTGGAAGGACAATAGAAAGCAAAGTCAACAGAAAGCAAACTGGGTAATTTATTTTTTAAATTTTTGTTTCAATGGGGATCCACAGCAGTTTGCAACACCCCCCACCTCTTCCTAGTTCTCCCAAACCCTGTTCCTACACTCTACCAATATACAACGTTGCCTATTGATATGACCTAGTATGTGGGGGAGTCAAGAAACTGCTTAAGCACAGTTGAAGAGAATCCTTCTCTTTGCCAGCAATATTCAGTGTTCTCAAAGTAGAAAAAATTTGCCAGTGTGGTGCAGTGGTTAAGAACGGAGGACTCTAATCTGGAGAACTGGGTTTGATTCCCCAGTCCTCCACATGAGCGGTGGACACTGATCTGGTGGACGGGGTTTGTTTCTCCACTCCTACACATGAAGCCTGCTGGGTGACCTTGGGCTTGTCACAGTTCTCTCTGAACTCTCTTAGCCTCATCTGCCTCACAAGGTGTCTGTTGTGGGGAGAGGAAGGGAAGGTGATTGTAAACCAGTTTGAGACTCCTTAAAGGTAGAGAAAATTGGAGTATAAAAACCAACTCTTCTTCTATTTCTAAAATCCCAACTACCTACAATCTCTGTGATAAGTAATATATTTCATAATAAGTGAGATAGTCACGGTTTATACTTTTCTGGGAACTGTTCATACACAGAACTTACAACAACCTCCCTCTACTTTGTCACATTAATAACTTCTGAGTGAATATGACCCTCTTTGCACTCACTGTGTGCCCTAGACTGTTTGCTCTCAGTTTTTTGTTTTTTTTATAGCACTACTGCTGCTCGTCTGTCTTTACAAATGCAGAATTGTTCGCCAAAAGAGGAAATATTCAGGTGCAGCTGGCATAAAGAATAGGAAAATAGATGTTTATTTGTATTTATTTTAACAACATAGCACCAGACCTTTCTTGAAATTATATCAAAGAATATTGTCGAAGGCTTTCACGGTCAGAGTTCATTGGTTCTTGTGGGTTATCCGGGCTGTGTAACCGTGGTCTTGGTATTTTCTTTCCTGACGTTTCGCCAGCAGCTGTGGCAGGCATCTTCAGAGGAGTCACACAGAGAGACACTGTCCTTCAGTGTTACTCCTCTGAAGATGCCTGCCACAGCTGCTGGCGAAACGTCAGGAAAGAAAATACCAAGACCACGGTCACACAGCCCGGATAACCCACAAGAACCAATTATCAAAGAAGTTTATCACAACTCAAAACTCATACAAGACAATAAACCAGAAAATGAATTTTGATCTCTAAAGCCACCCAATGTACACATTCAAGATTAATTACTAACCTCTCTGCTTTTCTCCCAAGGGCCAAAATTAGGGTTGCTGCACTTGTTCAGCAGTTGAACATACCCTGTTTGACCACTCATGATCATAACTATGTGCTGATAAATGATATGCTCAGATTCTATTGGGCAACTTGAACAGCTGCTGAACATGTTTGCAACGGCCTGCAGCTGAATCACAGTTGATTACTTGATCATCTGGGAGTAAGGTTCTGACTTATCACCACTTCTAACAAAAATAGCTATACACTGAAACCGGAGTTCAGAAGCAATGTGTTTGTTTCTTCCCATTGCAAAAGAGAGAAGGAAAAGGGATTGTTTCCTCTTCTCTGTAGTCCAAGTAATTCATTCCTTTTCTGCGCAGCCCAAATTGACCACTTGGGATGGGGAGAAGAGAAGGGGAATCACATGAGTTTCTGATCACCCCACACCCAAATTTGCTGCATTTCAGCAAGTCTGGGATGCAATAAAGTTTCCAGGATGGGAAATCAGAAATACCTAACTTCCAGTTGATTAGTTGTGTAGGCTCCTGATTCAACCCCCACCCCCCAAAAGCTGGGTAAAGGGCAAAAATTCCCCAGCAGGAAATCAGAATCTGATTGCTGGCTCATTCCTCTTCACCTAGGAATCAGCGTATGATGGCTACAAGTAACCTATTTCAGTGAATAAAAGTGAACATATTTTGAACAGCTGAACAGCTTGTTGATTCATTGGTGAAAAGGAACTGAGCTGAACTGGCAGGTGTTTAAGAATCTGTAACCCAAAAGGTTAGATTCTTGTTAATTTTCACTGGCAAAAAGTTAATCATTATTGGGTTATGACAGAAAATATCTGGGAAACTGCTCTCATTGATCCAACATTATACCATTATGTGGATGCAACAGGGCCTGTTTTGAAGATCTTAATTGGAGGGAAGTTATTTGCAAAGGGGAAGCTCTGCCTAAAACAGTGTTTAAAATGAATAAGGGAAGATCACAGGTCCTTGTGAAGCCTCCTCAGAGTCAACCAATTCTCAGTCACCAAATATATTTGACCCCTGAACTGCTGGTATTGTCAAAAATTATTCAACGATTTCCCCCATCAACGGATCAATTCCATCTTTCAACTAAATTAAGCTCCACTGCCAAGCTACAGGTCTGTGTACTAAGAAGAGATTAGTTTATCCATGCTTTTCTTATGCAAAGCAAGACTGAACCAATTGACTTCACTCTGCAAGTTTCTGGCGAATCTATAGTGGTTCACAGCATTGTTTTCACCTTTCATCTGAGCATGCACTATAGGGCTTAGCTGGCTGTTCGGGTGTGACCTGTTCAGCACATGCAAGTGAAACTGCTTTAACAGCCCACCTCTAATAATGCTGTGATCATCACAAATAATAAAACATGTCCTGCTAGCAGTGCCTGTTTTTTCTCATCTTTACAGCCTGACACTATGAGTGTTTAGACTGAAGGCCCATTTAATTTAGGAATCTGAAGAAATGTGCTGTACCTGCAAGAAATTTTGTTAGACTTTAAAATGCTACTGGACTTTTGCTCTTTTCTGCAGCTATTGACAGACTAACATAGCTACCCATCGTGATCTATCTCCATTTAATTAAGTGGAATACCAGCATTAGAGTGGAGTAACTCTGCATAGGATTGCACTGACAATTTCTCCATATCTCACTGGTAAAAGGAAGAGTACTACAGAGGCTATATCTGCTCACTCCATCTCTCTTTGATTTATACGAATCTTTGATGTGCTTTCACCCAGTGATTATTGTAGGGCACACATTTTTCAGTGAGCCTATATACAGAAAGGTGTTTCTTGATGATTCCAGAGTCACAGTTTATTTGAAGTAGCTGGCTCTTGAGGAAGTCTCAGATACTAAAATGAGAACTGGAAAGTAGCATAGCTAAGGGTGAGCAGGTATGGCAATGGATATCACCTTTGGAAGCAGCAGATATTTAGCACCTTCCAGTCTATCAGGCTACAGCGGAAAGTGAAGAGTAGATTTTGGCAGCAAAAGAACAGCTGATTTGGCACAGCTTAATCCTGCAGTTGTTTTCTCAGAGACTCTAAAGTTGGAGACCTGCTGAGTTGTAGATTCTCGAGACCCAACTGTGCTTTGCAGGCTGCTGACTGCACATATGCACCCTCATGCTGCCAGCTTATTCTTCCACACACTGTGGCAGAGTATACACGTTACCAAATACATCAAACTAGCGATGTCACCAAAAGTCTTAATTTTCTGGCTTAGAACATAAATTTACACAGCTCACAAATGTTTGGATGGTACAAACCAAGCATCTTTTCCTTGACATGTTCTTCTGTACCTTGGAATAGAAAAGAATCTACTACAGATGTGCAGAATGTTTTCCGTTTCAGTCTCTCTCTTTTTGTCCAAGTCATAGGCTTGAATCCACTGAAGCATTTCGCTGGATGGAAGCATTTCAACTCAAATAATTCAAGTTCCTCGCTTCCCCATCCTATTGCAGCCCCAAGTGCCCCAGAAATAGGAGGACCCCCCCCCCAGAACAGCATTTTTGGGGGGATTTTGGGCTGAAGCAAGAAATACATAAGAAATTCCAGGATGGAAATTCTTTCATCCACAGAAATGTTATAGTTGATCCATCTTATTGATAGATCTAAGCAAATGTGCCCAACAAGTGATTTTTAAGATTTTGGGGGTCTCTGGGTAAGCCCTGGGAAGCCCCAGAGCCATGAGGAAAAGAAGCAGTGTGATCTTCACTCTGAGATAATGGCTGGGGCCCAACCTTTGTTCTCCACTAGCAGAAGGGTAAATCTGCTGTTGGAGGATAAGGGGATTTTTTTTTTTTTTTTTTTTTTTTTTTTGCTAATTCTTCCCTCTTACAGGTGTTCCTCAGGGCCAAACCACACTTTTTTTTTTTTGACAAGTGGGGTGCAGGTTCCTTCTCAGAATATTCCATGTACAGCTCCAAAAATGGGCAAATTACTCTCCTTGGCCATTTTGGCTCAGGAAAATGGTGCCAGGAGCAAGCAGGAGCCCCTTCTCTTCTCTGTACTGTCATTCCAAGCCCAATCGTGCACCTGGGGACATTAAAAATGCCTTTCTTTGAAGCTGCTATGTGATAATGTGTGGAAAGCGAGTTGAGTCCAGGCAACCCAGACCCAGCTTTTCAAAAAGCATAATATGTGGTTTGGCCCTCAGTGCTCCCCAGCATTTGGGAACAGCATTTCAGGAGGCACAGTGAACTGAAGAGGAAAAGTGGAAGTGGGAACGTTCTGTTGCTTTCACTGAATTCTGCTTGTAGTTCTAAGTGAATATCTGCAATCCAGCACACAGCTGAACACACTGAAATCAACAGAGTATAAACCTGCACAACTGTAAGATAGGCTGTGATTGACATTTGTCATGAGTTGCTTCGTGCAGGAATAACCATGAGACTTGTCAATGGAGGGTTATTTTAAAATCTTTTATGATGTAGAAGAAGAGTTGGTTTTTAAAAAACAATCAAACCGGCTTACAATCTCCTTCCCTTCCCCTCTCCACAACAGACATCCTGTGAGGTAGGTGGGGCTGAGAGAGTGTGACTAGCCCAACGTCACCCAGCTGGTTTCATGTGTAGGAGTGGGGAAACAAATCCAGTTCACCAGATTAGCCTCTGCCACTCATGTGGAGGAGTGGGGAATCAAACCCGGTTCTCCAGATCAGAGTCCACCGCTCCAAACCACTGCTCTTAACCACTCCACCACGCTGGCTTTTGATAAACAAAAGGAACTGTTTTGTTATTGAGTTGTTTCATATGGTTTAAATAGTCCTCAAAAAGTTATTTCATTATTCTTGGAATAATTCTGTAATGTGTAAAAACAAGGGAAAAAATGGACTAGTTGTATGTTAGGGTTCCCAAGTCCCCCTCCCCACCCAGCCACTGGTGGGGGATGGGGTATATTTCATTAGAATGGTGTGAATCTCCCAGTCAAACTGGTATTCATTCTAGTCACCTGCTTCTTTATCAGATATCTAGTACTGTGATACAGTTCTGTTTATGAGTGGTAGTTCCCAGTTGGAACATGCATCAACATCAACAGACATGTCCATCAGATTTCCCTGGGGGCTCAATCAGGACCATAATATAGATGAGTATGCACATTGGATATGCTGCTAGAGCTACCTGAATGGCTCACCCATCTTTAATGATCAGCCACAGAATATTTTGTGATAAGATGGTCCTCAAACAGCTTTGTAATGTACCTTTTAAAGTATACCTTTTGAGTTCCTCCTAACAAGCTTTCAACAAGCAAGCAATTTTCTGAACTCTTCCCCTAGCCAGTGTACTAACAGAAGTAGGGAACTCCAGTGGGGTTTATTCCTGTGTAATTAAACTCTGCTTTCTCTGTCAAATCTCAGAGGTCTTGGCTGTTAAAATAAGGAGCATCATCACAGTGATCAACATTTCTACCTAGCATCTGAGAAGCAGGAGGATTTCTGTACACATTGCTGGGTAGAAGTCACTGATAATTATCTTATATTAATTTTGCTTCTGTATTTTCTAATTGCCCTGCACAGATTCATATGGGTCAGTCCTGCCTTCTGTTCAGTGGTTCAACAGAACTGATTGAATTTTAAATGATGACAACAGCGCAGTGTAATGCCCAGAGAAGAAAGTATGTGCCAAAATACTCCTGTATTTTATTTTTAACTAGAGAGGTTGTTGCAGTCTCTCCCCCTACCCTACCCATGTAAATCAACAAGAATTATGGAGTGTAATAACAAAATTGTCCAGACAGACAGATGTTCTGTAGGTGTTTCAATTCTTAGTCAGTGTCTGTTGTAGAAAGAAAGACATTTATTAGAAGTGAAAACATTTGCCATTCATTTTTAGTCATTACGTACTGTTTCTATCTTGACTTCCTATTTCTTTGCAGACTAAAAGGTGTATATGTTGGCTCCAGACACTGCAAACCCAGAATCCTTCCCTTTGTTGTATTTCACTATAAATGTGCCATGGGACTTCAATTCAGAATTAGATATAGTATGGATTTCTAATCTGTGTCTCAATGTGAATTCTGATTGACATGACAGGGTACTTCATTCTTAGGGTACTTCATTCTTCCCTCTTTCTGCCACTTTCCCCTCCCTCTGGCTCTTCCATCCCTCTCAGCTGAGCAGCTGTGAAGTCTTAGAACATAGCTTTGGGGAATGTGCTAGAGAAAAGAAATTGTGAGGGGAAAGTAATAGGTAGGGGAAAAGTTAAGTGACTTTTATCTTCCACCACTTTTGCAATTGCACCCCATCCCTGTATTCACAACAACAATGAGGTTAGGAATCCCATTTTACAATTTAACTTCTGTTTTCAGCCTTAGATTCCATGAACAGTGGGATCCCATGAATTCCGATTGTTGCGGTTAAGGTGGCCGAGGCCATACATGACACACAGGACCTCCCAGTGGTTGCCAGTGGAGTTTAGTGCAAGTGGAGTAAAGAAAGAAACACGCACACAAAAAGCCTTGCAACTTTTCCCCCTCTTCCAAGGTGGATTATTCTTGCCTTCTCAGACATGCCAAGCAGCTCTAATTGGCCCCATACTGAGCAGCCCACATCAGGGTATTCCCTGCAGGGTTATCAAAACTCTACCCATAGAGGCTTGTATGTTTGGAATTTATGAACACAGCAGTCAGATAAAACTAACAGCAGAACGCTAAGGCTCATGGTTGTAGTTTATAGAGGAGCTGCTGAGCTAGGTTGTTACCGCTGATATCCTTGTGCAACAGCTTATCATCACGCAGTACAGCAAGTACCATGTGTAGTTTCGGCTGTTCCAGAATCATGGCACAAGAAGCATATCAGATTGGCCAGCCAATCCCATATTAGAAGGTTGCTTATATATCCTTTTCTGATTGCTTTAACATTTAGACATATGCAGCCATCCACTCCTGCATCTCTACCTGTGGCCACAAAGGATATTCAGTAGGGATGTAGTGACTCTGAAGAGCACAAGCTTCATAGAATATAGACTTGCACATCTTTTGTTATGCACTAAGGGAGGTGTAGGAGAACTAGCCACACTTTTGACATCCCTGTTACAAACGTTACCTGTACTCTGGCCTAGAAACAGGAAGACATTAAATAAAGCTCACCAAAAGACAATAAAAAACACAGGTTCTGAAATAAAGCCACTCAATCTCCTGCCCCCTTAAATATGCGGTTATGGGCAGTTGAAGCTTTTCATACCATAACACCACCTGTTAAGTAACATCTCATTAACTCTCTATTAAAGTGGCAGGATTTTTTTCTCCAGGTAGTTGGCAACTGTATGAAGACAGGGCATTTCTCCCTTCATCTGAAAATAGGGTTGCCAGGTCCCTCTTCACCACCGGCGGGAGGTTTTTGGGGCGGAGCCTGAGGAGGGCGGGGTTAGGGGAGGGGAGGGACTTCAGTGTCATGGAGTCCAGTGGTCAAAGTGGCCATTTTCTCCAGGTGAACTGATCTCTATCGGCTGGAGATCAGTTGTAATAGCAGGAGATCTCCAGCCAATACCTGGAGGTTGGCAGCCCTATCGGAAAAGGAACCTACTGTAACAGGTTCTGGAAGAAACTGTAAGGAAGCCCAAGGATTTGTTCAATGGAACATATACAATAATTACATATTTGAAAGCCTTATTTAAATTCCTTCTGTATGGTTGTCTGCAATCTATAGATGTGTGTGTGTATGGGGGGAGAAAATACCCAAAGTTCAAATAAATACCATGAGGTCATATGAAAGGCAAAGTAAACAGTTCCATCTCTAATTGGATAATGACTGTGCTATCAACACTCCAGCACTTATTAGCCAAATTAGATTCAACACCCAGGATCTTTAGAGTGGTTTCTGAGAACCAAAGCTTTCACATATTCATCCAAGTCAACCTCCAACAGAAGCAGCACTTATTACATCACACCCACCCACCAGAGTTTCAAACACTGCATCTATATAACATTCAAGTTTTTACAATGAGATAAATACTGTGGGCAGAATTTTTGAGCCTGTAACTTAGCTTCTAAAAGACACATGACCACGAGAAGCTGACATATCAAGTCAGATCACTGATCCATACATCTTAGTATTTTCTCCTTGGGCCCGCAGCAGCCCTCCGTGAGCTCAGGTAGCAAAAAAGGATTTCAAAATAATTGCTTACTTGGGGTACTTTTAACAAGAGATGGTAGGGTCTGAACCTTCAGTTTTCCGAATAGAGAAATAAAGGACACATATTCTTTCTCTAAGCCATTGGCCTAAGGCATATGATTTTTTTATGGATTCTCCACCCCCCTCAGCCTAGAGATCACATTGCCAGATCAACTTCCAATTTAAATCCATAGAACTAGGCTAATAGTGACTTTCTAGAAACAAAAGTAATAGCAGATCCGTTTGTTTGATCAATGAAATCTTGACTCTTGTTATAAATGAAGCTGGGGGAGGGCTCCCACATTCAAGTTTTGAAAAACATTAGAACTCCCTTCCCAGGGAGATTCACCTGCATCCCTCATTCAGTGTCTTCCGCCAGCAGATGAAGCCTTTTTTGTTTTGTTTGGCATACCCCCAATGACCATTATTGGTTTGTGTGGTTTTATTGGTTTATGTGCTTTTATTGAATTATTTGATAATGTTAAATGTTGCCTTTAATTGTTCAAATGTTTAAATGTCATTGGGGACCCTGATTGGGTAGAAAGGCAGCATAAAAATGCTTTAAATAAATACACTTCTTCACCTTATAAAGGCAACATGAAATGATATGTGTATTGGCCATCGGAGATATAACACTATTGACAGTCAATTGCAGGTTATGCACTGCATATGAAGCTGCCTTATACTGAGTTAGACTGTTGTTACCTTTGTGCCAGCCAGACAGATTTCCCCTGAATATGGAAGATCCATTTAAGCAGTCTGATTTAATAAGTTTGTAATAACCTCTTTTCCTTTCTGTAAATGTATTGACAATGTATTAGGACAGCAAGGGATTAGCTTGTTGCTGGGCAGGATAACTGTGTGTGTGTGTGTGTGTGTGTGTGTGTGTGTGTGTGTGTGTGTGTGTGTTGAGTTACTAGGGGAAGAATGTCTGCCTGGATACTAGCTAGCAGAGTGTGTGTGTAAGTAGGGGGAAAGTCATGGAAAGTTATGTTGAACGATAAACAAGAGCTGAAACCAGGAAAAAGCTGTTGGAGCTCTTGAGGCTCCAGACAATGTTAAACAACCAGATAGGCATGGAATGTTGACATGTCCTGTCAAAGCATGGAAATGTAATAAAAGTTCTCACCCCAGTATAATTGGGGCCCAGTTATTTTGCTTGCTAGAGCGACTGGGTGTCCAGCTGGAATAAAACTGTTTTTCTTGATAACGATCTCTGGGTCTCTTCCCCCCCCCCACGAACCCCGGTTTCCACTACATTGCTTGGTGCCGTGAAATCACGAAGGGGGGGGGAGAGATGGGGTGTTGTACACCTCTGGCCCACCCGGCACGGGGTGCTGTGGCCTGGGTGCCTTTGGGTCCTTTCTGCCAGCACGACCTTTTTTGGTCGAGGGAGTTATGCACGGACACCCTGGCCTCAGTCCCGGGTGGGGTGCCATCAGAACCCAACAGGATTGCAAGAACCAGTCCTGCACCTCCGGAGGAAATCACAGAAGTCGGGTAAGAATCAAAAGGGGACTCAGGTCAGTTCAGGTCAGTTCAGTTCAGTTTCGGAACCCTCTGCAATCAGAGGAACGGAAGCCTGATCAGCTTTCAGATTCTGCCCTAGTACAGCCATCAGGTTTGGTTGGAAACCGCAGAGATCTTAGGTCTGGTAGGAAAAGGAAGGGGGGAAGCGTATGAACATGCTTGGATTGTTGTGTGATTTTGTGTTTGAGTGAGCTGTGCTTGTGTGTGAGTCCGTTGGAACATTTTTGCACACATCTGTACATATATTGGGAGGAATGGGTGGAAAAGTTTTTCTGTAGTGACACCCCAGTGGGTGCCACATAACTTTCCAAGAGTCTATCAGGACTATCCCGAATGTTTAGTGAGTCACCAGGAAATTACTGGAGAAGGGCTTATCCGTTTGGACCGTATATTGATGGGTGGAGAGCTCTGTTACAAAAGTTGCCGCTGAAGTCTGCTCTCTGGGCTCACCAGAATTAATACAGCATCGTGATTTTGTTGTACCGAACTAATGACATTCAGACATAACAAGGAAGCTACAAGCAAAAGCCCTCTCCTACCCGTTTAGCATACAGGAGAGGAAGAATGCCTTATAGCTTCCAAGCCTGCACGCCAGTCAGGGACTCTGTCAGATCAACCGTGCCCAAGAAGGCTGCTCCGATGCCACATTTTAAAAATCAGTTCCCAAAGCCCCAGCAAAAAGAAACAGATTCTTCCACCCAGGGGAGGAAAGAAAGCCTCAGAACTATAGCCGAAAAGCCCCTGCAGACAGGCTCCCCATTCCCCACAAGCCCAAGAAGCCAGCACCGTGTCTGCATACCAGGAAAATAAAAAGAAGGAAGGAAAGGCTGAGGAGAGAGGGAAAAATCCGCCAAACCTCTCTCCCTCCTGGCTGCAACAGTTTTCACAATGATATTAAAGGACTCCTGGGGGAGAGAAAAAGAGGGACGGTGGGACAAGCTCTGGTTTTCTTTAAAGTCAGCACAGGCATGCAAAAGAGGGCATGCCTCAGCGCTAAGCAGAACAGCCTGGAGGCTGGCAACCGTCCATTCCACAAGCAGTCCCTTCCCTAGCCCCACAACGCAAGAATCTTAAAAGCATCAAATTTGAAGGAGCAGTGCCCAAAAGCAGCCTCTGCCCAGAACTGTGAAATCAGGAGGCTGTCTTAAAAGGAAATGTAGAAAAGGACTCTTTCTGTCCCTCCACATAGGCAGCCCATTCAGAGCCAGTTTGGGCTCTAAAGACAGCTTTCCGCCCCTGTGTAGTAGCCTTTGCAGCCCCCACCTCCGAGCAGCCTCCGCGTGAGAGCAAGATCAGGATCAGTCCCATCAGCTCAAGCTCTCCACAGACTCTGGATGCGCATGAGAGCACCTCTTCCCATGGCAGCAGCATTTCCAGTTCAGACACCGAGTGGCCCATTTGGGGCAGGGAAGAGAGGGGGGGCTAAAACAATCATGGTCCTGCAATCTTCGTCCCACCTGAGTAAAAAGCCAACCTCCCAGCTAATTCTCCAAGGCCCACCGGAGGAAGAGCAAATCCCACCAGCATACAATCCCCACTACCCGCTGTTGCCTCTGCTGCCCTATTGCAAAAGAGCACCGGAAGATTACTTAAGCCCTTCTCCATCTAGAGGGACAAGCCCCGAATGTACAGGCAAATGCTAGGCGAAGGGAAAAGCAAGCGTTTCAGATGAAACCCAAGGCAGAAACCCAGAAGGCAACTAGCATTAGTAAAGTGGGGTGGGGGAGCCAGAAGAAGAAACAAGCCCGGCTAGATCAGTCGGTAGAGCATGAGACTCTTAATCTCAGGAAAAAAAGGAAAAGCCAGATCTTTTAGCAGCCTCAGACATTTTTTGAGAGGCCCTTTTCTGCGAACGCTGACTGCCTCCCCCTAATGAGCCAGCACTTAGAGCTAGCACCACTGTAAGAAAAAATGCCTGTCAACCAGCTGGGCCTCTTCAAGTTAGGAGCCAGGGGAGAAGGGAGAGGAACTAGCTGGGCGCCTCCGAGAGGGGAGGTATGAAAGAAATGAGGCAGCGGAACACGCCAGACAACCGGCCCTGATGAACTGATGCCGCCTGGGCAACCAGGCCAGCCAGGAGTGCCAGAAGCGCCGATTCAACTGCCGTTGGGAGGGTTGCAGCGGACCTCTGTTCCGCTCCCCTCAACTCCACAACCGAGACAACTCCAGCTGGCCGCCTGGACTTCGATGCTGCCTAGACAATTGATGAACTGATCCTTCTGTTACAAATTGAAGCTGACCAGGCTCCAGCCCCCCCCCTTTGCATGATCAGAATAATGGTTGGGGGGGGGGCAACCCGTTGAGTTTATGGATTACCACAGGAGCCCAACATTACCTGCCCAGAGGCTCCAAAGTACAACCAAAGTACAACCATAGTAGGAATCCAGGCAGCCTGATACTGAGCTACCCACCACAAGAAGTCAGCTTTGCCTGGAGCTTAAAATGACTGAGGCTGCCCCTGGCTGCATGAACTTTACGAAAAGTACACCCCACCCTGATAGACTGAGTGCCTACCAATGTTCCAGAGCTAACCGTACTCAGGATGCCCTGAGTAAAAGCCATCCCCGCTGCGGCCGGACCTCTCTGAAATCCCCCGATTCAGCCAACCGCTCCGTTCCAGACATTGCATCCAGCCCTGCAGCGGCCCAGCTCAACTGAAGATCAGTCCATCTTCCCCCTCTTCTAAGTCTCCCCTCCGACTGCCGTTCCAAAGTTACTTTTCATCAGCTAGAGTGCCCAGTGCCCAGATGTGGGAAAAAGTCTGATGCAGCAAGGGCAGTGGGTCAAGAACTTGGCAACGCCGATGCACGTTCAAGCCCAGCCAGTGCCAGAGAGTTTGCCCTGCATCTAGTTCAACTGTTTTCAGATACACAAGTAAAGTACTGCAGGACTTCTTCCCGGATGCAGGTTTCCTCAGTGTGACTCTGATAGCCCAGGAGGTGAAAACTCTGCTCAGGGACCTCCAGAGGTCATGATGACATTGCTTTTTGTCTCAGAACTTTGATTGCCGCTCTCTCTGACTTGGACAGAAACACGATTGCATTAAAAAGGGGGGGGGGCTCTGACTTTACAAACTTTTCTGACTATGGGCTAAAGGAAAAAACCCCTTCTGGTCCAGCTTGGAATATTTCACCGGCTGCAATTGCTTCCAAAACCCAGGACACAGCCTATATATATATCATCAGGGAATCCAGAAATACCTGAACTGTCTCTTGCTATTTGCCAATCTGCTTGAAATAAGTATGAAAACCAGGCTCTCGCATTCAGGACAGAATGTTATTTGTTATATGGAACTGAGTAGAACACCAACAGAAAGCTCAGATTCAAGAGAAGCATCTGGAATTTCAGATGACAAGGGGAGGAAGGTTACAGTCTGTCCCATACCCTGAACACAGGATAATTCGAGAGTTGTTGGGAAACAGCTGGAGTCTGTTGTATGTGGATCCTGGATATCACCCTTCCAGCTAAACCCAGCCGCTTGTGGTGAAGAGAAAGACTTTTTTAAAAAATGGACATGTTGTTACTGTCCTGATGGATGCCAATGGGAATAACTGTAAAAAAAAAAAAACACTACTGTGAAAATCCGTGCCTCTCCTTCTGCATTGGGGGTAGGAAGCCTCTGCCTCGACGCCCCCCAGCTCCGTGTAAGGCAGGCCTGGCAGAATCCCAAGACTGGGCAGTTACAAGTTTTACAGATGGAAACACCCGGGGGACTGTATGAGTTCCACAGGCTGTTATTGCCCTAATGGATGTTAAAGGAAATTATGGACTTTGAAAAATATTGAAAGAACTGTTGTGTGAAAAATCTGCTCCTCTCCCTTGTGACCTGCAAAATTTTCCCCAGCTGCCTGTTTTACAGATGGAAAGTAAATGCTGTTGTGATTTGCAAGCGACAGGTTGAAGCACAGGCTCTGCCTCCAGCCATGTTGGCACAGGAAAGCTGTCAACGTTTGCACTGACCCCACGGATCCGAGAGGAAAGATTCTGACCTACAGTATTGAAATCAAAAGGAATAGTTCTGCCCATATTTCCAGGGGGCAACACGCCTACAAAGTAATCCCCCTGATACGACTGGCACCTGCTCCATTGGAAAGTCAGCCCCAGCCCTTCCATCTCATAACACTGACTACTGCTGTGTCATAAGCCACAACACATGTGCCAAGCTCAGCGATCCCCAGGTCTGTCACTCTTCAAGTCACAAGGTTGGTGTCATCAGTCACAACCCCTGCTCAGCACAGGTCTGTCTCTCTCCAAGTCACAAGGTTGGAAAAAGGTTTATGCAGGGGAGGGTGTTTCCCCCTTAGGAGGGGGCAGGGCTAAATTGCCGGAAATTGCAACAACTGAGTAACTGGACGGAATGGATGTTCAATGAAAGTATTAAAGCCCTGAATAAATTTAATGAGGAACGGGGTCAAATCAAAAATGTTGTTTTGATGCAAGCAGGTAAAGAACAAAAAGTACTGTGTATGGTGTTCACTGCCCTGAGGTGGGTGCAGTGGTGGAAAGACATTGTCGTGTATTTATATAGGATTTTCAAGTATACATTAATATAACTGCGTGCAGTATAGCCTGAGCTGTTTATCCCCGGGAGCAAACTGAGGGAGGAGGATGGGACTTGGAAGGTTGGTTAAAATGAGAATTGGGACGTCGATTCTGTGGTTGGATGAGTGGTTTACTAAGATAAGTGGGTTCTGGGATATGTATTGTTACTATGTATATTGTCGTTAGAAGGCAAGGCATGGCAGACCGCGATGGAAGGTTGGTGGGGGGAATGGTATTGGAGGGTAAAAATGTCATAACAGTAATTCTTTTAGTCTTGAGATGTGTATTGTTGTTATCATGTGTAGTGTCTTTAATTAGCAAGATATGGTGTTCTGCAATAGAGAGTATGGTGAAACGGAAAGCAGCAACTGCGCTTATGTCCTTGCATAGTCGTGAAGGCTTACAGCCGCGGGTGTGATTAACAAGTGCAAGACTTGTATCACAAGGGGTGAATGGGACAGCCACTTTTCTTCTCCTTTGGGTTACTAATTGCCTGACCTTCTAATAGAGGCTTAATGATATGGGATGATGTTTACCTCCATGCCATTAAAAGCTTCAGCTGCCCATTTCTATACCTTAACCCTCTCTTTAAAAGATGACATTTTTTCCAGGCCTGTTTTCCAGGCCCCTATCATTACCTGTACAATGGTCAGAAATGTGTGCAGCCTTTACCTATATGTAAATGAAGTAATAAGGAAGTTGTACCTCTCAAATGTGTACTTGTACTGTTAAAGGGTTTGTTTGTGTGTGAGGGGCAAGACACCAAGCTTAGCCCCCCCCCCAAAAAAAAATACACCAGAGGAAGAATTCCTGCATACTCTGCACAGACTTTATAAATACCTCCAAGTTCTTCAGAACAGTGGTAAATACAAATGGCACAGCTGAACTACCCAGGCAGAATAAATTTCTCTGTCCAAATCAAGCTTTCTATGTGATGAGGCAAAAAAGGCTGAATTTGCAGTAGGGTTTTGTTTTTTGTTTTTTTCGGCTTTGGGAATTGTGAATAATTCATCCTGCTCTATTAGCCCTGAAAAAACAAACAAACAAAGTAAACGTATGGGCGCATGAGAACTCATTAGAAAAGTTAATCCCACAAATGGCTGAATGTGGAGAAAAATCAGCTTTTTGTTTTAAAAGGCAGCTTGGCTCCAATCTGCTCTGATATGATTTTGCTAGTGAGGGTATAATTTAAGTCAAACAATTTGAGCAGGGTTACTCAATAAATTAAGTTCTCAATATTTAATCGAGGACAAAAGGAAGGAAGCAAAGGAGAAATTGCATTTTCATACTTTGATTTCAGAGGGGTGACTTGAGAAGGAAACATTGTGGAAAGTATTTGTGGGCCTGCAGTTAATGGTGTTGCACATAGAACAAGAAGAATGCTTTCTATTAGGGTTGTAAATATCGATATACCCAAACCAAAACAAACCCGAAATTAGCCGTTTCAGCAATATCTCAACTGAATACCAAAACTTTGGAACCTGCCCAAAGCCAAATAAGCGATTCCCGAAAAAGCCAAATAGATATTCGGCTTTTCGGGTTTCAACTATTGTTGCGTACAGGCTGGTCTGAGTCTCTGCTTTCCACACAGCAATGTATCGGTGCTGAAGGAAGCAGAGCCTGACGCGTATTTTACTCTTGCCGGGAGGGGCCGGCCGCTCCTCAATAAGCGCAGAAACAGTACACTCACCATACAGGAACAAGGTCACAGACAGACACAAGCTCCTCGCCCTTAAGGTCTTGGCTGCAGGCTACGGCTTTCTTCGAAGTTCAACACCACGGCAAACCGGACTCCAAATGAAGCTTCTCAAGATAAGAGATAAATCTCAGACGAGGTTGTCAGAGACAGGTGGCATGCAATAACATTTGCTCCCACGAGGCACTTAACGGTCAGTCTTGCTTATATTGCCTTCATGGCAACCCTGTTTCAGCTCAACTGTCGGCTTCAGACTCTGATTCCTCCTGCGCCAACTTATGTCTTTTGTCCAAAAGCTGGGCCGACTTTCTCCTTTGCTGCAGTGCCATTCTACCTTTTACTCTTCTTCTCTCCACTGGTGGAGGAGACCCTGAAGGTGAAAGGCTTTCTCTTCCCTGTTCCTGTTCTCTTGTTTCAGACGGCGAGTCTTCTGGCTCAGAGGCCCCGTCTTGCTGTTCTGGTGTTATCTCTCCAGAGGGAGGGCTTGTTCTGCCACCTCCTCTTCTTCTGAAGAGTAACTCTCAGGCTGACTCACAACAACTATTCACCTTCTGTAGAGTCTCCATTTTGTGGCTCTTGTTGAGTTTCAAGGAGAGCTATCTCCTTTCTTCGTATTCCTGCCCCCTAACTGGTTTCCAGGGCAGCAGGAGGGAGGAAGCAGGCATCTTGGAGTGGCCAATAGGAAGGCTCACTGGAGCTTCCCATGTGGCCAATGGCAGCAATGCATTCTGTATTTCATTTCACCTGAAAGAAGGGGTTGATTTGATTATTGGGTAGGTGTCAGGAACAGGCCATGAGGATGGTATGCGGCAGTGCGATTGTGCTGCTTCCAGGTGCTGTTGTGCTATTCTGTCCAAGGCCAGTCTATGCCCCGTGTTTAGTCTTCATAGATTCCCATAGTGTGGGAATCGCCAAATACTCCTTCCTGCCTCTTGGAGGGGGGGGGGGTTGCCTGGTAACCGGTTATCTCCTTTTGATCTTCCATATATGCTATGTACCTTGCCTTTGACCCTTACTAGTGTCCTTTTGAATATGGCTTCTGAAACCTGTCGATTCTACCCAATAAAACTGCTTTTGTGGATTGGTTGTCTGCTGAAGTCTGTTTAAGGGGGCCGCAGAACTAGAGCTCACAGTAGGGGTTGCTTGCTTCCATTTCTCCACTGCTTGCTGTTTCAAAGTTGCATTGTTTGAATTGTGGGGGTTTCTCTGCTTCAGATCCCCTAGGCCTTCTATAGAAAAACTGCACATCAGTAGATAGACTGTTCACTGGTTTGGATTACAATACCCTCTTGAACGCCCACATTTCTCAGTTAGCATTTACAAGAGCCAAAAAATGTTCTCAGACTAGTGACAGAACAAGACTGCACTGTCATTCAAAAATCTTCACAGGCCATCACTCCCAAGCATGTAGTTAAAAATAACAATCTGCAGGAAGAAAAAATAAATAAATTTGTGCTGTAATAGGGAAATCAAGACATCTGGCTTTAGGTGAACATGTAAACACCAGACAATGGTGCAGAAATATGACTCACACATAGGGAAGATGAAATGACACATTAATGGGGCTCAGAGATCTAGAAGTCTCCATCTTAGGCTACAAACCAGGGATGCCATTTACCTGCTCAGGGTGGGAGATGTGCCACTTCCAGCTCTGATAGCCTGTAGGATAATTTTTTTTAAATCACCTTCAGTCCAACTATATCATGTCACTTTAACATATTTTCTGGCAATTCCTACATCAGAGTGCCATCATTTCCAGATTCCCAGCCTTTCCTATGTAATTACAATGTACTGTGACATGTACTGCTCTGACTTGGATGGCCCAGGCTAGCCTAGTCTCATCAGATCTCAGAAGCTAAGTAGAGTCAGCCTTGGTTAGTACTTGGATGGGAGACCACCAAGAAAGTTCAAGGATGCTATGCAGAGGCAGGCAATGGCAAACAACCTCCTTTCGTCTCTAGCCTTGTGTTGCTGGAAGTCAGCTATGACTTGAGGTAGGATTGCCAGGTCCCTCTTCACCACCGGTGGGAGGTTTTTGGGGCGGAGCCTGAGGAGGGCAGGGTTTGGGGAGGGACTTCAATTGCATAGAGTCCAATTGCCAAAGCAGCCATGTTCTCCAGGTGAACTGATCTCTATCGCCTGGAAATCAGTTGTAATAGCAGGAGATCTCCAGCTACTACCTGGAGGTTGGCAACCCTAACTTGAGGGCCCATTCCATAACCATGTAATATACTCCCACCCATTACTATCCTAAAGGGTTTTTTTATATCATCACTCCAGAAATAATATATAAATTTTTCCTGTCATGACTCATGTGACTGTATATATGAAATAGAACTGGAAGAAGGACATGTTAAAAGTCTGCACCAGGCCCAGGGAAATAACAGCTAAGAGATTTGGACACATTACCAATATGAAATTGTGATTGGATATGTTTTTCATTTCATAATTTGCTTTTTTAAAAGAATTGTTTACCTTTAAACAATGCTATGTCATTAGAAGAAATTAGAACATCTTTGTTGTTTCAAAGGTTTTAGCATATATTGCTCTTAAGGTTATACACTCTGCAACCGTAAAGAACAGAGACATTTTAAAAACTGCACTTGGAAAACATCAAGAGTCTTGATATGCAAAGAACAGGCATTATTCCGCACATACTCTGGGCACGTGAAATTTACAGAGCAATCCAAACAGAGTTATGCCTGTCTTAGAAGGATATAACTCTGTTTAAGAGTGCATTGCGATTGTTTGCTATCTGATTTAAAAAGTACGCATGGGGACAAAATGGCAGCAGAGCAATTGCAGCTAGGTAGTCTTTCCTACAGACGTACACTGATTTCACATTCATTCCCTCTCCTCAACGAATTCTTGCAGTTAGGAGGGAATTAACAGAGAATTCTCAGCCCATCTATTTGCTTAAGGGTTTTTTTTTCCTTTTTTGCCATCAAGTCACAACACTTACGGCAACCCTGTAGGGTTTTCAAGGCAAGTGATGTTCAGAGGTGTTTTGCCACGGCCTGCCTCTGCATAAGGACCCTGGTGTTCTTTGCTGGTCTCCCATCCAAATACTAAGCAGGGCTATCACTAGTATTGAAAAGCTGGAAAGAATAAGACCCAGGCAGTCAAAACGAGAAACATTCTGTGGGAAAGAGGACTGTCAGAGGAAGAACCACTTTGAAATAAGAGAATTCATCATAACCATTGCCCCTGAGGAAGACATTTTGTTGAAATGCATTGGGCTGTGCACTTTTGCATTAAATTCTCCATCTGGCATCAGTTTGAGATCAATCAGGCAGAGTAAACCACATGGACTCAATATTTCCATTCCACTTCATTTCCTGTGATCTCTTATAACTTCCTGCTAAAAAGCAGGTAAAGGTCCATGACAAATAATGCATTTTGGATAGCACTGACATTTGCCGATATCTACTCTGAGATTTCCAGCTGAGAAAAGTGTCAGTCCTCTGAAACTGTGGAGTCACAGGCACAAGGAAGGTTATAGCTGTTTTCATTGGCCCCAGTTCATCAGGAAGGTAGTTTCTTCTCTATAGAATGTTTTGAGCTATATTAGAATTCAGTTTACGTTTGTCTTACTGGGCTGCAATCCTAGACAAAACTTTGGAGCAAGCACCACTGACTACTGTAGGCATTACTTCTGAGTAAACATGCATGGATATAGGAGGCATGTCAGTCAGAAGAGAGTATATAGCATGGGACAAAGAGGGAGATATTTTGGTTCTTGCCATTTGTCTGGCTTCTAAAGAGATTTGATTATCCACTACAACCTTTATCTTATGCAACACCAGTCTTTAAAAATTAGATCTGAATAATCCACTACTTTTAGAGGATGTGTCTGTTGACCTGGTGTGCATGACTGATAGCTGGCTAGAGGATACTGATAAAACCTTCTGTCATTAGGGTTCCCAATTGCCCACCAACTCACCGGTCTGCCCACCACCCCTCCGCTGGCAGGCGTGCAGGAGTAGGCCAGCTGAGGGGGGCAGTGATCTGTGCACGCAGCACATGCACAATGCCATCACTTCTGGGTTTATCCCAGAAGTGCTGGTGATGCTCTAGCACTCTCCACCAAAACCTCTATGGTGACCATAGAGTTTTTGGAGGAATGTGCGCACGGATCTTTGCCCTCCAGCCCCGACCCAACGAAGCTTCCGCCTGTGGCATTGGGGGACCTGGTAGCCCTATCTGTCATAAATAAGTGCAACCAAGCTGGTTAGGTTTCCCCTCTCCTACACATGAAGACAGCTGAGTTTGGAGGCACTCAGTTGATGGCACACCAAAATGGTGATATTGAAAAAAGTGCTTTATACTAATTGTATTTGATATGACATTTAGATTCAGTTGATCTGAACATGCTGATCTATGCTACCCTAGGCTTTATGCTGGATTCCTGCAATGCAATTTACAGGACGCTACCCTTAAAGTTAACTCAGAAACTTCAATTGGCTCAAAACACAGTGGCTTGTCTTTGAACGAGGACATGCAGCTTTCGGTATATCACACCAGCCTGTGTTTGCATTGCCTACTGTTACATTTCTAGGTTCAGTTTAAGATGGCTATTTCAACCTTTAAAGCTTCACATGGCCTGGGATCCACATATCTGAAAAACCATATTACCCTGTATTGACCTGTGTGCAATCTCTATGGTAGGAGAAACCATTTTTATGTGAATCACTTTGCTTCAACTTTTTGTGGGGATAAAGCAGTATAGAAAAACCTGTTTGGCCACTGGTGAACAGACTGCTGGACTTGATGGGCCTTGGTCTGATCCAGCAGGGCCTTTCTTATGTTCTTAAATAAATAAAGACAGAGGATTGATCTGTTAGACTGCAGCCAGGGAGTGTGAAAATCATTTTGGAATAAAAAAAAAAATCACAACTCACAGAACAGACATCTTATACAGACCTATGGGTTCTGATATGTAGAAAGAACTCTTGTGTGAACAGAGGCTTCACCATTTAAGACAGCTCAATGTATATCTCCCTATTGTATACACAGAAATACAGAAGCAAGCAGGATGGAAAAGGTTCCATCTGAGCGCACCATGCTTTGGATTGAGAATAAAAGCTTGTCTGTTCTTACTACAGGTTCACCTCTAGAGCTAGTTCATGGATCTGTTTTTATAATCTTCCCCAAGCAATTTCTGCTTCTTAGGATCAGGGATGCTTCAGAACAATATGCCATGTAGCAAAGATGGCTGCATCAAGAAATTGCCTTCTCCCTCACTGTGGTTTGATGCCTTCTGAAATAAGTACAAGAGGCTCGTAGGCCTCAGGATCATCACATCATGGTGTGTGAAAGCATTCCAAGGAAATAATTCAGGTTTATGCAAGTATCTGATCTCCTATCTTACATTAAAGAGAGGAACAAAACAAAAACAGAGAGGAATATGACAGACTGATATTTGAAGTAACACTTATATCTCTCAAGAGAGAGGCATTTAATCTTCTGATGAAGAAAGAGATGTCGATAATTGAAGCTGGCTGTTCTTGCTATTATCTTGTGCAAGATATCCACAGTCAAAACACTTCATTAAGGTTTTTGGGGCAAAAGGCCTAATTCTGTGATTGTGAAAAGTATGCACAACAGGGATCCCATTCCTCTGGTTGCTTTTATAGCACAGACTGCAATAATGAGGCTCGTTTCAGACCTCTGAAATAGATGATCTGAGATTAATCTCTTCCTCTTGATTTTCACTCCAAGAGGGCTAAAGACTATGGGCAAGACACAACTGTGTCAAGTTCTACCTTGATTTTTAAAAAGACCTTCAGAGATTTGTATTCTGTCAAAAGGATGAATAGCTTTCTGCTTAAGGAAAGACACAGGAAATTTCACTCACACATAGGTAGGTACAGATTCAGTGTATCTAGCCAAAGGCCATTACAATCAAGTAGACACAATCAAATCAAATTCAACAAGAAAACAGTTAAAATCAAATACAAAAATAAATTTAAATCAAATACAAATGTTGTCCAGTTTAACTGTAATGCTGGCTCAAATTTTCATGGCTGCTGGAAATCAGATGATCACTCTAACCCCAAACTTCAATGCCATATAATAGTTGGGAAATAACTTTGCTGAGGAAAAGTTTTATAGCTGGAACTATAAGAAACCCTCCTTTTGTAAAATAAAATCTCAGAATAGCACCAATTGATCTCATGGCTATTGATTTGATTGTTGCCAGGTGCTCCTTCCAAGATAAGGATTGAGTAAAAGTTATCCCAAGATATTTGAAGGAACTACATTGTGCAACTGGAGAGCCATTTATGCTCCATTTCAATTTGCGAGGCCTTTTTCTGAAAATCATCCCTTTAGTTTTGGAGTAGTTAATATTTAAGGCCTCTTCTTTACAATAATCTCTCAGCCTCTGAAGGAGCTTCCTTAAACCTGTGCATGTAAGGGAAATCAGAACCATGTCATCAGCATTCAAGAGAACTGAAATTTTCCATAAGCCCAGAGAGGGGGGGACACAAATTCAGAGCCAGATAGCCTCAGAATGATGTCTTTTAAGTACAAAATAAAAAGTAAAGGGGCCAGCACGCAGCCCTGCTTTACCCCTCTAATTATAGGAATTTCCTCTGTCAATGATCCTGAAGTTCCCACCCTAATGTTAGCATAGATGTTAGTATGGAACTCCTGAAGAAGAAGCAACAAGTGTTTATCTATATTTGCACAGGCAACTTCGCCCAGAGACGATTTCTGTCAATGGAGTCAAAGGCCACTGTCAGGTCTACGAAGGCCACATATAGACATTTGGTGGGACCTTTAAGGCTTTGTTTAACAAGGTAAAGGAGGGTTTGACAGTGATCTATAGTTAAATGACTTCTTCTAAAGCCAGCCTGCTTAGGGTAAATGATGTGGTTGGATGCCTCCCAATTCTCCAACCTGGCCAGAAGAGATTTGCTGTATAATTTGGCAACTGTATCCAACAAGCTTATTGGGCTGTAATTTTTTGGCTTCTCTTTACTCCCTTTTTTTAAATATTGGGACCACAATACTTAGCTTCCATCCTGATGGGAAGACACCAGCTGCATTGATTTCAGTAAATAATTTTGCTAGAACTGGGGCCCACCATTCAGGAGAAAGCTTATACAGCTCAGATGGTATCAGGACTTCCCCAGTGGACTTGCCCGAGGCAAGCGATGCAATAAGAGCTCTGATCTTGGGCACAGTGACAGGAGGCCATTGTGGTAAAGTGGATAGGTTATATGAAAGTATCTGTTGCTGAGCTACATTTTCCGAATTGGTAGAGGAGGCCACAGATACTAGACTAAAGTGGTCATACCATAGTTTTGCAGGGATTTGAGCTTCCATCAAAGAAGGGAGTTTGCCAAGGCCGAAAGAGATGAGTTCCCAAAAATGGGCCTCCCTCTTCTCTTGCACAGCCAAATCTAGTTCCTGCCATAATAATTTAGCATGCTCATGCTTTTTTTTGCTTGAGGAGGTTTTCGTAGGCACATTTCAGTGAGGAGAGGAACTTGATAAAAACTCCTCCCTGGCGATGATGAGTTTTCTTGTGTAAAATACTAGCTCTTTCTTGGCCTTTCTACATTTGAGGTCAAGCCACCCATTTTTAGAAAAGGTAGTGGATTTAATAGGTCTATTATTGCAGAGTGCAGGTCTAAAAACTGCCACTATATCTTCAAAGAGTGTTATGGCATCTGAGTCAGCCTGTAATAGTATTTGGTGTCTGGAACATATGTTGTCCCTCTCCAAAAATCAGACTAATTTGGCCTGAAGTTGTTCAGACCACTTGAGTCTTCTTATAATTGGCTGGTTCTCATCTAAGGGGTTGGGGGCCTGGTCAAGAAAAATGTTATCCCTCAATTTGAGCATAAGTCTTAGGGTTGAAAGTGACTATTGTCCCCTATCTCCCACCTCAAAATGTAAAATGTAGCTCAGAAAAGAAGGCGAGACCGCAATATGGTCACCTACACTTGCCCGGAAAGAAAACAGAAAAGTGAAAGGGCCTCCTGAACGATCGAATTTAGTACCATGCAAAGTATACAGGTGATGAACTGCTAAAAATTCTAAAAATCTTACACCAGGTTTATTTAGAATAGGGTCCTGTGATGTCTGATCCAATAGAAAATCTTGGGCGGACAACTGGCTGCGTGTGTTGGCAGAAAGGTCAGGAATACTTGAACCAATCCTGGCGTTAAAATCCCCACATACCATCAGGTGGGAACTTGGAAAATGGGTAATAAGATTTTCAAAGGTTTCCGCCAAGAGATCCCAGAAAACTACTGAACATTGTGGTTTAGAAAATTTAGGTGGGGTATAGACACTGACGCATGGGTAATTTAGGTGGGACATAGACACTGATGCATATAAAGGAGCCAATATGTTGGCCACTGATTAACAGAACTTGTAGGTAATCAGGTAAACTAGATTCCAAGAGTTGGACATCTACCTTTAGATCAATGGATGTGAAAACCAGCAAACCCCCACTACCACGACCCTTTGAGTGGGTTTTGACAGCAGGTGTAGCATAAGCATAGAAACCTTGTAGGGTAATAGAACCAGAAGCTTGCAGCCACGCCTCCTGGAGACACAGACTATCATGCCTACATAAGAACTGGAAAAATTCAGTCATAAAACTTATTCCCCCACCCCAAATGTTCCAAGATGTTGAGATTGGTTGCAATAAATCGTGATCTTGTGGATCATAGATTAAACACACACACAAAGACTCAAGATATGTTGTTTTCCTTCACAAAATATATAAGTTTACTATATTAAAGGGAGGGTAAACTTGGGATACAAAATAACAATTCCCAATTCTCTTATCAAAAATGGCAATTTAACTACAGCTTCTCGGAATGCGCCTGAACATCCATGACCAATAGTTCTTGATCTGACCAATCAACACTTGCCAAGTGGCTAGCACTATCCCCTGAGACCATGTCAACAAAATATAAACATTTAACCATTTTTGTAGTCCTGACAGAGACAAAACTCGCAGACTAATTCCCAACACAAGATAATAAATTTAGTTGTCAATTTAATGTCTCTATCTTTTCTAGACTCCCCTTGGAATCCTTAAAAATACAACCACATAACTTTCAAATGAAGTAGGTTTATGAAGTGGTGTCCTGTAGCTCGGCTACAACTGGGCCAGTAGCAACACATGCGCAGGCTAAACAAAGGAAAACAAAAATAGAGGGAAATCAGCCCTGGAAATAAAAATAGCGATTAGGAAAAATGTACTAATTTAGCGACCGCATTAGGAGTGTGCATATCGATATGCTGAAATTAAAAAAAAATACACCTTTTTGGTATTTTTCGGGGAGGGGGGTTACCAGCATTTTAAAAAGGCAGCGATAAAGGAAGCCAAGTGAGCAGATCCCGAATAATGCTCAATGTTTTCAGCATTATTTGGGCCACTTTCCCCCTCCCCTCTCCCTTCCCTCCTTACCTGCTGCCCCGTGGAGTCAATGGAGCCCGCCTGCAGCGAGAATCGGAAGGCTCCTGCCTTCCTTTCCGCACTGCTTGCCAGGTCGGGCATCCGTGTCGAGGCCGGATCCATCAGGCAACACAGAAAGGAAGGCAATAGCCTTCTGATCCTTGTTGCAGACGGCTCCTGCCTCCCTCTCGGCGCTGCCTGCCAGATCGGACCTCTACAGGCCTTCCAGTTCTTTGCTACGCTCTCAGTGTGGTGAGGGACCAATCTGGGAGGAGTAAGCTTTCTCATGTTAAGAGTGGCTGAGGGACAGCTTGGAGGTAAGATTGCACCTTAAAATGAGGGGTGGGGGCTGAGTCTTCAGGTATAAGCACTGGAGGCATGGTTGGGAGGGGAGACTGAACCAAAAAGGCAAACTCAAAAATGGGGGATGGAAAGCAACCCAAAAATGGGGGATGGCACCTGACAACCAGTAAGTGTGAAAGGAATCAGGTGAGGAAGAGAGCACAGATGAAAGTGAGATGCTAAGGGGTGGAGAGAGCAAGGAAGCAAGGCCAATGGCCAGGGGAGAGGAAAAAGCGGAAGGCAAGTGAGGGAGCAGAAAGCAGCAAACAGGAAGAAAGGAGGAAACAGGGTCAGAGAAGAGGGAGGGGATCAATGTGAAACTGGGCGAGAAGAGAAGAAGCAGGAGCTATGGGGGATAAATGAAAGTTAGGGGTGTGCTTCAAGAAAAAAAATGTTATAATTTCAGATCGGGGATTGGGGGGACAATCAGCAATCTTCAGGTATGATGTTACTGGTATAGGATTCAAGTTCATGTGTTTGTTTGTTGTTGTTTTTTGTTTGTTTCCAGGACCATGATTTTTAATCGAGAACCAATTTGAGGGTCTGGGGCAGCTGTTTTCTTTTTTTAAAGATGATGGTGCCAAATTTGCACAGAACACAGTCCTCATTGTAATCAAAAGATTCCTTAAGTTTCAGGCAGAATGAGCAGAGGGGTTTGATTTTACAGGACCCCCCCTAAAAAAAACAAACTCTCAGTGCAGGCACATGTCTCTCCATTGATTCCTATGGGGTGGGGATGGTAGTGGCTCGACAGAAGAGTGGTGGCCACCAGCATCTGGGGCGGGGGGAAACCCTGCCTGCATACATTTTAATGTAATGTTACAGTGGATGACTGACAATAAACAATTACCTTTGCACTGAAAAATACTGCTTTTATCATCCTTCTTTGTTGTGGTCCATTGTCTCCTTTCACAAAGTAAAGGCTTCCTTTACAGAAAACCTCCATGTCCCCCTGACCTCCCTCTGCCGTCTTTCAAAACAGTTCCTGGAGAAGAGGGTGAAAGGCTGGAATGATTATGAATTGTCCCAGGTTCACTGCTTTGATCAGAGTCATGCATCAACTCCAAGAATGTCACTTCAACAGCCACAGAAGCTGATTTTGCTAATAAGGGGTGGCACATGTGGAGGAGAGAGCTCTTGCTCTCCCACCAGCCTTTTTCTTGGTCCCTGTGGGATTTGTATTTGTATAAATTTGGAGCGTCATGTGGAGTAGTGCAAGCTCACAACTTGACACCGAGGAAATTCCAAAGGAGAAGGAAATTCCTTTTTTGGGATTTGTCTCCAACGATGATTGGCTGGGAGCATTGACTTTGTGATCCCTCGCAAGGATCTGATTGGTCGGAAGAAAGCTAGATAAATTGCATGAGAAATGAAGAGTATTAAAGAAAAACACCTGCTGCTGCTGACAGTAAGCGCGTGATTTTTTTTTTTTTGAGAGGAGGGATGTTTTTCATAAAGCCTAATAATCTGAGATGTGTGTTACTGTTCTAGAAAATCACGGTAATGACCTGAAACAGCAATTTCCATGCATATTTTTGGCTCAGTAATTCTGGAAAAAGATATGTGCCTGACATGGACGTCATCCAACTAGAAGAGTTAGCAAATGTTCCCATTTAGCAGGAAATTCCAGATAGGTGTTCTGGTGTACATTCCTACTTTTTAGTAATTGCATTGCTGCTGTTATGGAAACAATTTCTCCTACCTACATGAAATTGATGTGGGAATATTCTTTGGGTGAAGGGTATAATGCTTTGGAATTGTCTCATGGGGGGCTTTTACAGGTAGAAATGTGTTCCAAGGGGGAAATAATGAATAAAGAAACTGACTAGGTGTATGATGTTAAATAAAATAATTACAAGTATTAAAGCACAAAATAATCCAAAATCACAGTTATTTCTGTGCACATCCCTTAAAATGAACACTGTCAGAATCCCATGGATGAACATATTGGTCTTTTATTTAGCATATGATTTTTGTTGGCAGAGTTGCTACAAAGGCTTTAAAACTGTTGATGATGATGAAATGCGTGATTTTAAATTGATAGTGTTGTTTTCATCTTGTTTTACTACTATTTTAGATTATTTTGTTAGTTGACCTGAGGGCTCTGGTGGGATATAAATTGTAATGTTCTATATTCTAGAATATATTATCTCTGAGATTAATCATCATAGTTAACTAATAAACAGGTCAGAGTGAAGGTAGCACATGAAGTTAATGAGTTATAGATCATTTGAAATGTTTACACTCTAAATCTCAAGCTCTCAGTAAGAGCTGTGACTTTCTCATGTAGAGCTTTAATGCTTAGGGTTATGCTGCTGTTCTATCTGAATCTGAATGACAGCTTTTAAGGGGCATAATACCCTCACTCCAACCTATGAGTTGCATCCAGGATAGAATTTTCATGTGGGGGAGAGCTGATCCCCCCAGGAACAGAATTGAGGGGCAGTTCACATTGCCATAGGAGTGGGAGCCAAGAAAGCCATACTCCATGAACAAAAGTAGTTGTGTCTGTGGAAAAGCTGCCCTTGGAAATAAGACTCACTGATTAAGACTGAATGAACAGTCAGATCAACTGCAAATATGCTTAGGGTTACACAGACAGACAAACAGATAGATAAATATAGGCTTGCGCAAAGAGACAAGGATAAGGGATAATCATATTACAATATTGGTAAATGTGTGTGTGTGTTTAAGGCAATACTTAAAGTTTGTTCATACCTTTTTGGCTTCTTTTGGATTTAATTAAAGCCGAATATTAAAACTGGTAATGAAGATGAAGCAGGATAGCTGATTGTTGAATCAGCCGAATAGATATTCGGCTTTTTTCGGCTTTGGCTTTCCCCAGGCTTTTCCCTAAGGGGATTTTTTTTTGAAGCTCATGTGCGAGCATTTTTGGAAGTAGAGTTCCCAAATTTTCAGGGTAGCTTCAAGGGACTCTCCTTGAATGAACCCCAAAGTTTGGTGAAGACTGGAACCCCATAAAATTGGACCCCAGTCCCAAACTTTACCAAACTTTGGGGTTCATGCAAATTTACTTGGCTGCAAATTTGGTGACTCTACCTCAAAAAATGCCCCCCCAGGAGAATTTTAAAAGTACTTACTTTTCAGTCTGTAATGGCCACATCGATACCCAAGAGTCATGGGAAAACTCAGTTTCTCATGAATGCTTGCAATGGGCCTCCTTGCATGAACTCCAAAGTGTGGTAAAGTTTGGGACAGGGGGTCCAATTTTATGGGGTCCTGAAGGGGTCACCCCCCCCTCCACAGAGAAGCATTGTAAACTTTGGAATGCTTCTCTTTGGAGGAGTGGGGGCGATTCCTTCGGGACCCCATAAAAGTGGATCCCTTGACCCAATCATCACCAAACTTTTCCTTTCCTTTTATCCCTTAGAAGCTCCTTGATCAATTGATCTTGAGCAGCATATATCTAGTGTTGGAGGGATATAAGGACTGAAACAAATCTTGCCACTGACAATGTAGCCTTGGGGTCCCTATCACTTAATAAAAAAGGCATTATGTCAGTCACAGAGGCATTGGATTTGTATATTAAAAGGGGGGAAACTTTTAGGTTCATCCAAGGAGAGTTCCTTGAAGCTGCCCTGAAAAATTTGGAAGTTTACCTCCAAAAATGCCCCTACAGGAGCTTCAGAATTTTTTTCCATAGACTATAATGGGCCTGAACTCTAGTCAATATCATCTACTGTTAAAGGGTGAGTCAGCCTGAACCGTCACATTTCTGGAGCTCCTATTGTTCCAGCCCTTCAGCTGTTGCCCAGAAGAAAAAGACTGTGGGAATCAGTGTCTCCTGTTGAGCTTTGAGCATAACATTACATAGTGTTAGAGACACTTCAAAGGAGAGTGGGAACTTTAAACTATCACTGGAAGCAAGCTATTATTGGCTGGCTATATCCACGCATGCTGTTTGCAAATATCTGGAGGCTATCTTTGTCTTTTTATTGCTATTTGCCAACACACAGTTGTTACATGAATGACCCACAACTACTGCCTGTTCTCTTTCTCTCCCATCCTTACTTCTCTTGCATGCTTTTCTGTACTTCAGCAGTGGCTTATTTTTCATCACTAACCTCATTACTCTCTTTGCTCTGGGGAGTTATACAAGATTCCTACCTGCCACTAAGACAAATCTGCTTGCATCACTCAGGTTTTGATTGTAAGCTTTCCCACTCATTTTTCCTTCTTGTTCCATCAAGAAAAATACTCGCATGTGATGAAAGAAGATATGCTTTAAATTCAGCAGGTGTAAACAAAAAAACTGCTGTCTACATACTGTCTTTGAGAAAGCCTACTGCACTGCTTTGGTTAAGTGACTTAATGCATTCCTGTTGTCCATATTTTCAAATATCATCTCTGATACAGTATTTAATGGCATGTTTTCATCATTTATATATGATGCTGGTGATGTGTATACCAGGAGCTGATTGCCACTCTCAATTAGTTCCCTGATTGGTAAACCAGGTTCCCTGATGAATGTGTGTAAAGTGCCGTCAAGTCGCAGCCGACTTACGGTGACCCCTTTTGGGGTTTTCATGGCAAGAGACTAAAAGAGGTGGTTTGCCAGTGCCTTCCTCTGCACAGCAACCCTTATATTCCTTGGTGGTCTATTTTACAGTTATAGCACACGTTTATAGGAAGAGGCTTAAAATATGTATTCCCTACAAAGTGTGTTGTGCAGGACCCCTGGAGCCTATCAAGACATTCTGGTTGTATCCCCATGACTCAGCTGTTGTATCCAATAGCTGTAAAACAGTACAGTCAGGAAGCTATTTTATGTGGAGAAATATGTCAAGGCTGCTGAACCTTTCCTGTGTCCACCACCTTCCCTCTGAACTTCCCCCTCCCCTCATAGACAGGTTTAGTTTTGGTTTCACAGGTGAATTAGGAAAAAAGTGGCTAGGAACCAAAAGGTGGGGGGACAAAGCAGTGGGCAGTGGTAAGGCTTGGCTTTAAGAATTGCAGCTATGTAACTCATTGGAATTGGGTTTAAAAAACAACACGATGAACTCTGAATCTTTGTATCATGTATACACTCTTAAATGCGTACAGGTTGAGTATCCCTTAACCAGACATCAGATATATGGACTGATAAAAATAAACCAGATCTTTCATGCCGGCGTGCTGGCAAATCTGCACCGCCCAGCCTCTTCTGACTTCTGAGAGGCCGGGCCATGTGGATCTGACTCACATCCAAGCCGTCCAGCCTCTCCAAAGTCTGGGGAGATAGTTACACATTTGCTTTCTGATAGTTCAATGTAAACACAATTATTAAAGATATTTTTTAAAATTACATTCAGGCTATGTGTATAAAGTATATATTTGAACATATATAAAACATAAATGAATTTGGGTCCAATCCCCAAGATACTTCATTATATATATGCAAAAATTCCAAAATACAAAAAGATCCAAATTATGGACCACTTCTGGTCCCAAGCAGTCAGCATAAGGGATACTCAACCTGTACTTCCAAAACGTCATCAAACAATGACAGCCCAAATCCATTTTTCTATGTTTTATTTTAAAAATTTCGTAATCTCATCCTTTGCTTTACTGTAAATCTCTTGTATGGATAAACAAAAATATACCCCAATCTACTGCAGTCGCAGAGGGAAGCATTTCAAAGGCAAAGAAAGTTTCTAAATATTAGCAATCTATACAAATTTCACTTTGTTTTTCAATTTTGCAATATATATGTGTTCATCACTTGATAAACTACCCATGTAAAAAGACCATCACAGATCCAATGCCACAGAATTTTCACCTTACTAGCATAATTATTTTCAGCGGCATTAGTTCCCACATTCAACTGTCGTTCGTTGAATTTTGAAAAATCAAGTGATTATGTGACTGTCTACAAAAGGGATGGGGATCCTCAGGTCCCCGGGCCGTAAACGGCCCGCGAGGACATTTTCAGTGGCCCCCGGGAGCTCCAGGGCCCTGCCATTGAAACGAGGCCCAGCACAGCCCTCCCCGAAACTGTTCCGGAACCGCAGCATGCAGGAACGCTGCGGTGCCCTTTAAACCTCCTCTAGCCCCGTCAGCTGTTGGGCAGCAAGAGAGAGGGAGGGAGGGAGAAGCCAGCCGCGTGTGCGCGGGTGGGCGAGGCAGGAAGCCTTTAGCCCTGCTGGGCCGCGCGTGCATGTGTGTGGGGGAGAAGGCCTCTCTTCCCTGCTGCCCCCCTTGAAGGCCTCCGCCAGCGGCAGCAGCACCGAGCCCAGCCCAGGGGACGACAGTGGCGGCGACCTGGAGCTGGACTTTTGGGAGCCACCTGAGGCGGGACAGGAGGAGGAAGGCGGCAAGGAAGAGGCCCGGACTAGTTGCTGCTGGCCTCCCCGCCGCTGTCCCCTGGGCTGGGCTTGGTGCTGCTGCCGCTGGCGGAGGCCTTCAAGGGGGGGCAGGGAAGAGCACAAACACACTGCCTCCCCCTTGCGTGTGCGCGCATGCGTCGGCAGGGCTGAAGGCTTCCTGCCACGCACGCACGTGGCTGGCTTCTTCCTCCCTCCCTCCCTCTGGCCGCCCAACAGCTGATAGGCGGTGGGGAGGCCAGCAGCAATGAGGCTGGGCCTCCTCCTCCAGGCTCCAGCAGCAGCTCCTCCTCACCGCCTTCCTCCTCCTTGTCCCCCTCAGGCAGCTCCCAAAAGTTCAGCTCCAGGCCGCCGCCACCATCGTCCTCCTCAGGTGCCTCTCCCCGGCCGTTTTCGTCTACTGCCGCCTCCTCAGGGTGCTCGTGGAGGGCCAGGCAGTCCCTCAGCAGCCGCGTGTCCGCCAGAGAAGGGCCTGCCGTCTCCCTTCTCCGTCCTTTCTTTCTTCCCCTCCCTCTCTCTCCCCCTCCATTTCTTTCTTCCTTCCTTTTTCCCTTTCTTCCCTATTTCCTTCCTTCTCTTTCCTTTCCCCTTCCTTCCTTCCTCTTTCATTCTTTCTTTCTTTCTTTTCTCTCTCCGTCCCCCCCACTCTTCCTTCCTTCCTTCCTTCTTTTCATCCTTCCTTCCTTTCTCCCTTTCATCCTTTCTTCCCCAGTTCCATCCTTCTCTTTCCTTTCCCAGTTCCTTCCTTTCTTTCTTTATTCCCCTCTCTCTTTCTTTCTTCATTTCTAACTTCCTTCCCTTTCCTCTCTGCCTTCCTTCCTTTCCTTCTTTCCCTCCCCTTCCCCTTGCTTCCTTCCTTTGCTAGGGTTGCCAACCTCCAAGTGGTGGCTGGATACCTGGCAACCCTAGCATCCCCTCCCGCCGGGAAATCTACACCTGGTATGGCCCCCGAATGATGTTATAAATATGCAAATGGCCCTTGGCAGGAAAAAGGTTCCCCACCCCTGGTCTACAGAAATATTTCTTTGGACTCAAACATGTGTTTGGGGGTTATCTCTGTACTTATTTGTTATGTCACTGGACATTTTATCAGGGCTTTAAATTCTCCTATCAATTTCCTTCTAGGCACAGTACATTTCCCATAACACAAACCAGCAGTTTAGTTCCCTCGAGGCATCAGCACATATTAATGGCTTCTCTCTTATTCACCTTTGCTTCTTCTATAAATGAATAGCTTGGGAGAAAAAAATTACACCCCATCCAGACTGTCATTTGTTCAATATGCAGCTACATGAATAATTTACATGCCACATTAACTGTTAGGTAAGGCTGATATACTTGATCAGATGCTTGCTGTAGAATAATAAAAAAAAATGCTGAGGAATTCTAGAGAAACTGTATCTCCCTGGTTGTCCCCTATTCACATGAACAACCTCCTTGGTGAATTGCGGAAAACCAATACACTCCCAAGTGACCTGCTGGCAAGCCCAACCATGCCCTCTGCTAATCCATTCCTTTTTGAAAATGGGGAAGGGGTGGAAGACATGGAGAATTCAGAACTTGTACAGTAGAAAGAAAAGGAATGGAGCCTTGGCTTACCTGTGTGGGCTCCTTCTTCTCTGGGGGGAGAGGACATCTTATCAGCGAGTTTTGTCCTTCCTATGCTCAGGGAGAGGCAGGATTGACAAACTTTCACTTCTCCTGCTCATGCATAATTGCCAGCTTGTGATTATATGGTCTATATGCTTAGGAAGAGAAATCAGTATCCATGAGCAGAGAAATGGAATCTATGCATTAACGTTTCTCTGTGTGTAGACTCCATGTTCAGAAGCCAGTGATCATGCATAGGTGAGGGCAGGGTAATGCAGTTATGCCCATTCAACCTCTATGCACATTGATTTCAGCAGACTTCAGGTCATCTGGAGAAGGCTAGCAGGAATAACCTTTACTGTTGCTACAATGTGGGGGTACAGCTACTTTTGTGCAAATCAGTGCTATAAGTGTCTAGAATCACAAGTATGTAACACTGGCATTACTTCCTCCAGTGAAGCTTCCACTCTATGTAGTGGGACCACAGAACTGGACTGCCCTGCTATCACTGCACAGTCCATATGATGTATGTCCATCCCTTTTCTGATTCCTTGCTCCCACACCTTGTTGCTTGCATCTTGGACTGCCATGAGACTCATATAATCCACCTTTTCAAAATAATTTCCCTGCTGGGTAACATGAAGATTTGGTGACCACAGTTTCCCATGGAAGTGGCAGTACCTTTGATTGATCACACACCCTTTTGCTCATCTTACAGAAAAAATCATTGCTATTCTTCCTTATCCTGGTTACACGCAGAGCCGTTCTTTGCACGTGTAGCTTTGTAGCGAGTTTGTTCGATAAATTTTAAGCTCTGCTGTGATGAGGGTTTGACAGTGTGTGATGGCTTAAATATGGCCCTTCTGTTGATAAATTTGTGTCAGTTACAGTACAGATTCTAAAATGCACAACACATAAAATTATTGATCTTGCAGACGGACCCAAATGCTTTTTTTTACCTTAGCCTCAAGCTCTATTAGCAATGTGGAAAATTGAAAAGGGCTCTCAGGAAGGAAGTAGAATAAGACAGAAATGACAGCTGAAGAGCTGTCAAGGAAGGAAGTCCTGATGAATGATAATGAGCCCAGGCCAAAGAGGGAACTGTACTTTGACAGAGCAAAGAGGGAGCTGTACTTTGGGGAGGTTAATGAAATAAATGCTGACAAGGCAGATGTCACAACAAACTTCCTAAGAAAGTATGCATGTGTTTAAGGAGTAGAGGTCATGACATTTTTCTCTACCTTTGTATGAGAGGTTGGTGACAGCAATTACATCCTTGAAAGTCTTTTTTTACCCGGTTTTTACATAAAATCTAAATTGCCCCACTAGAGGTGCCCCACTAGAGATTCCACCCAGTTTGAGTCAGTTTCTTCCATGGACTTACAAGCAATTAGAGGCTTTTTTATTAGGTCAACTGCTTCATTTTAATGTACTAATCAATATACCATCCAACGGCAATAAATGTTACCATATCCTAACACACAAGATAGAGTGGAGGATAATTAATAAGAGCTACATTCTCTCAACTAAATGCTACAGACAAATCATTTTTTGATTGGGGGAAATCATTAGACTGCGGAAATAAAATTAGGCTTAAGAACTAAAAGTGGCAATGAGTTGGAATAGGGACAGAGAAGTGGGATGGGGCTAATGGAGTATACATGTTTATAGATTTACTCTCATCCAGTGATTTTGCACAGGACAGCATATTGTGTGATAAAGAATGCTAGCCGTTATAAGCATATGCAAAACTGCCCCTCCATTAAAGTGAATGGAGAGCCTCAGAAGATTTATGGGCATGTTAATTGGACTAAACAAAGGATTCTTCATTCAGATAATTGTATAGTGTTTCAACTAAGTTCCCTCTGTTATTGCACCTTTTTTGATTATCAGAGTTGGATAATCTTATCCCCTGCCCTTTCCCTCTTCTCCATATCAATCTGTAAGAAAGTAACTTATGTTGTTTTAAATTTTTACTGGAAGATTTTATGGTTTTATTATATTGTTATTGCTATATTGTTGTTACCCGCCCTGAGCCTGGCTTGGCCAGGAATGAGGGCAAGCTATAAATTTAAATAAATAAATGAAATAACTGACAGTGCAATCCTAAGAGTTACACCCTTCTATGTCTATTGAAATCAATGGGTTTAGAATGGTATAACTTTGTTCAGGATTATGCTGTGATTGCTTAATGACATAGAATAATGCTTTCATCCCCAGGAGACTGGCTTTGAACAGTATAGCACAGGATTGTAATATGGTTGGAATTTAACTTTTTTGAGGATTTCAATGTTCATTTTGAGAGAGAAAATAGCAACACTGCCAAAAATCATTTTTACCTAGTTCAAAATATACATTTCCCTAGTTCATAAAGCTAGGTTCCATTGCACCTTTCTCCAAGTTCTTCTCTGGCTCAGACTACCAAGCTTTTGAGCATGTGCAGTTCAACACTAATATCATTTCCCAGAATGCCAGTAGGACATCAGGAGCCTTGACACTATATATCCTAGCATTTCTTGTGCCTGGGACACTTTCATAAGTATGCCTGGCAGCACTCCAGGTCCAAAAAGCCCTGGGTCATATAGTTTCCAGACCCCCTGATATCCCTACAGAGTACTCAGTTGTCCTGAAAATCTGTCTGGGCAATTGGGGACATTTCTTTTTCAGCACTTGAGGAGCCAGAGTCAAATGAAGTCCTTGCAGAGTGACCTAGCAATTAGTGCTATTGCTACAACCATTAGGAATACCAGGCATGATTTGGATGGATAGATGGAAGGGAGGGACAAATCAGAGTTCAGTGATTTGCAGGACCAGTCAGAGGGGGTGCGGCAGGAGGGTCATTTGGTCTGAGCTTCAAGCTCAAAAGGAGCCTCAGATTAGACATGTGTTACTTTTTTTTGGTAATTGATAAATTTCACAGTTTATTTTTATGTGCATCATGTATCATCACTTTAAATGTTTGTGGGTGTGTGAAGTGCCGTCAAGTAGCAGCTGACTTACGGCAACCCAGTAGGGTTTTCAAGGCAAGAGACTAACAGAGGGGGTTTGGCATTGCCTTCCTCTGCATAATGACCCTGGTATTCCTTGATAATCTCCCATCCAAGTACTAACCAGGGGTTAGGGCTGTGCATATCAATAAACCCAAACTGAAAATAAACCCAAAACTAGCCATTTCGGCAATATTCAGGTTTTGTTTCAGCTGAATACCAAAACCTGGGATTCTACCCAAAGCCGAATAGGTGAGTCTCAAAAAGCCAAATAGATACTGTATTCAGCTTTTTTGAGTTTTGGCTGTTCATCTTTGCTCAGATGCACGTCTTTATGCTTTCTCCCATTTTTCTATCTTTGACTGGTTTTGTTAGAGCCCCATAGTTGGGGCCCTTTTGAGGTAGGGGTTGTGTATTCGGAGCGAATTTAGTCTGACCAAACTATCCATCTAGTCTGGAGGCAGAAGGGTCATTTAAAAGACAGGGCTCACCCAGTCCCGTGCAGAGGGATATACCCTCCAACTAAAAATCACCAGCTTCAACAGCTGCTGAACAGACTTTGTTCTGAAGAAGACTGCTCACTTGCGTGGATGAGCCATCTCCCGCACAAGAGCTGCCTTGGTCATGACTTTGGCCTACTACGATATCCCCCCCCCCCCATGAAGACCTGCTCTCACACTGAAGGTCACCCTGAATATTGGCTTTGTTTCCCAGCACTGTGACCCTCTCTTGAAATCAGATTTTTGATGACTATAATAAAGGACAGTTCACAGGATGTCATTTGCCATCAAAAGAAATGTTTTCCGTGCCTTATTTCTCTTGCATTTAAGCTGTTTTCCTCTGTTTGGAAGCTAATTTGCTTGGATATCATGCTGTGCACACCAGATATGTATGGGGCCCCCAGACTTTGAGGTGCCAGCCTGCCAATTGGCTCTTTCCACCAGTCCTTGGCAATACTGAATTTCTGAAAGGGGAGAAAGGGGCTGGAGGGCGGCAGCAGCCTCGTGCGCCCTGCAAAGGGTTTTTTGGCCGTGGAGGGGGGGAGAGGCGAAAGGCTGGGCGGCGGAGAGTCCAGGGAAGGGGGTGGGGCCTTTGAACTGCTCCGCGATGCCTGCAGGCAGCACAGAGCAGTTCAAAGCTGGCGGCTGGGAGGGCAGGGGCCCCGCCGCCCAGCTGAGCCATGCGTGCCAGCAGAGAGAGCGACGCGTGCCGGAGTCGGCACGCGTGCCATAGGTTCGCCAACACGGCTCTAGGGAGATTCCCTTGCAGCTTTGCTGAAGATCTGGTGGCTCTGCCACCAAATATGCCCCCACAGGAGCTTCTGAGAAAAAATCCCCATAGACTGTAATGGACCTGGTAGCTGGAGGTCTGGGGGCACTGCTGCCAGCCCAGATATGGTACACTAGAAGACACCAAACTGCTAGAAAAAAAACCTCTCTAAACAAACTGAGACCAATTACAACAACAACCAAGTGGTGCCCCCCCCAAAAAAAAAACTAGGAAAACCCCACCAACCAACTAGGGTAGCCAACTGCCAGGTAGTAGCAGGAGATCTCCTGCTAATTCAACTGATCTCCAGCCGATAGGGATCAGATCACCTGGAGAAAAATGGTCGCTTTGGCAATTGAACTCTATGGCATTGAAGCCCCTCCCCTCCCCAAACCCCTCCCCAAACCCCTCCCTCCTCAGGCTCTGCTCCCAAAATCTCCCGCCGGTGGCGAAGAGGGACCTGGCAACCCTACAACCAACCAACAGGCCAAGGCCTGCTGCAGACTTCAAGCAGAATTCAGAATTTAGGGCCCAGCCAGAATCCAAGCAGTTGAACTGGGAATGGGAAACAAATCAGCCCCTCAAAGAAGCAATCCCCCCCCCCAAGCAATGGCTTAGCAAAATGCAGCAAATTGAAAGGCCCACAATCCAACTGGGTTAGAGCAAGCATACAGGAGAAAGAAGAAGGATCTCCCCATCAGCCCTTCAAACTACCCCCCCACTAGCAAAATTTAGAAAATAAGCCCCCAAATGCAACTAGTTGAAAAGGAAAATGATGATATTCTCAAACCTTTTGATGTCTTCTCCTCCAGGCAGCAGGCAGGCAGGCTGGAATCCAATGCAATTCAAATGCAAATCTAATGCAATCCAAAACAATCCAATGCAATCCATGCAGTAGGTAAGTAATCCAGCAGGTCAGGATGAAGCACCAAGACCCATGAATGCAGAGGGAGAATAAGGAAGCCACCAAACTCTCTCAAACCTCTCATGAATGGCCTGGTCTTCCTTTGGCAAAGTATGGAAAAGTTTGAAAATAATCCCAGCTTCTGTGATTGGCCAAAGAACACTGTTCTTCCTGACCTGACCAATGAGAATTCAAGGCCCTTCTCCCTCCCCCACATTAGATTGTCCTCCCTAGCAAAAAATCAAGGTAGGCTGCAGCAGGAAGCAAGGAAAGAGCTCTCCTTGCAACAAAAGCCAGGAGAAAAGCGATTCCCCGAAAGCCGATTCTCTATTCAGCTTTACCGGGAATCGCCTATTCGGCTTGGCTTATCCCCCCTGCCTTTTGCTACCGGTAAACCCAAGCCGAAAATAAGCTGGAATGGCAATTTTCCAGCTAATTTTCAGCTTGGGTTTATCAATATGTACAGCCTAGTCCTGCCAGTAGTTTGTGTGTGTTTGTAGGACACCCTAAGGCCTGCTTCATGCATTCCATTTCTGTAGTGTAAGATGTTTAAGTGTACATAAACATTGGCAGTTGTGCATGCTCATCTGAAAGGGGGAGGAATGACAATCGGGTAATTTTGTACATCAAATGCATGTAGTCTATGGATACCATGTACATATACCAGGTAATATATGGATTTCATTTATGCTGCCTAGGAATGTTGCTGGGGAAATATCTCTACTGTGCTGGGATTGGCTTTGTCCAAGGCATGCTTACTACCTCAGATAATTCTTAAAATTAAATCTATGTATGCCAGATTGAGATGTAGTAAGGTAATCTGTTGGTCATGGCAGACGTGGGTTCATAAAGTTCACTGGGGCCATTTATGCAGGGTCAATTTTGATGATCACTCAAAGCTCTTTTTTTTAATGGGACCATTAAAATGCCTATTCACTGTCCCAATTCAAAAGGAGAAATTCCACCCCCCACACACACTCACCTACCTCCCCCCACATCCCCAGTGACTCCAACCCTCCCCCCGCCATGCAGGATCCCACAATCAAAGCACTCCTGACAGATGGCCATCTAGCCTCTGCTTAAAGACCTCCAAAGACGGGGACTCCACCACCTTCCAAGGCAGCACATTCCACCGTCGAACAGCCCTCACCGTCAGAAAGTTCTTCCTAATGTTTAGGTGGAATCGCTTTTGTATTAGTTTAAATCCATTACTCCGTGTCCTAGTCTCTGGAGCAACAGAGAACAAGCTAGTTCCCTCATCAACATGACATCCCTTCAAATATTTAAACATGGCTATCATGTCTCCCCTCAACCTTCTCTTCTCCAAACAAAACAAACCCAACTCCCTAAGTCTCTCCTCATAGGGCATGGATTCCAGACCTTTGACCATTCTGGTCGCCCTCCTCTGGACACGCTCCAACTTGTCAACATCCTTCTTAAATTGTGGAGCCCAAAACTGGACACAGTATTCCAAGTGAGGTCTGACCAATGCAGAATACAATAGTAGCATTACTTCCCTTGAGCTAGACACAATACCCCTATTGATGCAGCCCAGAATTGCATTGGCCTTCTTAGCCGCCATATCACTCTTATCACTGTTGACTCATGTTCAGTTTGTGGTCCACTAAGACTCCCAGACCTCTTTCACATGTACTGTTGTCAAGCCAACTATCTCACATCCTGTACCTGTGCCTTATGTTGTTTCTGCCTAGGTGAAGTACTTTACACTTCTCCCTATTGAAATCCATTTTATTGCTTATGGCCCAGCTCTCCAGTCCATAGAGGTCATTCTGAACTCTGATCCTACCCTCCGGGGTATTAACTACCCCTCCTTACTTGGTGTCATCTGCAAATTTGAGTAGCATGCTCTCTATCCCATCAACCAAGTCATTTATAAAAATATTAAATAGTACCGGTCCCAGGACAGACCCCTGTGGCACCCCACTGGTCACTCCTCTCCAGGATGAAGTTGTGCCATTAATGAGCACCCTTTGGGTTCGGTTGGTCAACCAATTACCAATCCACCTCACAGTAGCAGTGTCCAGCCCACATTTTACTAGCTTTGTTTCAAGAAGATCATGGGGGACTTTATGAAAGGCTTTACTGAAATCAAGGTACACTACATCTACAGCATTCCCTTCATCTACCATACTTGTCACTCTATCAAAAAAAGAGATGAGATTAGTTTGGAATGACCTATTTTTGAGAAACCCATGTTGACTGTCAGTGAGCACGGCATTTCTCTCTAAGTGCTTACAGACCGTCTGTTTAATTATCTGCTCTAGTATTTTACCTGGTATTGATGTTAGGCTGACTGGGCAATAATTGTTTGGGATTTCTTCCCCCCCCCTTTTAAAGATGGGGACCACATTTGCCCTCCTCCAGTCTGCTGGAACTTCTCCTGTTCTCTATGAATTATCAAAGATTATTGCCAGTGGTTCTGAAATCACTTCAGCCAGTTCTTTTAACACCCTTGGATGCAGTTCATCCGGCCCAGGAGACTTGAATTCATTAAGAGTAGCCAGGTATTCCTGTACTATCTCAGTGTCTATACTATGCTATAATTCCCCTATTGCATCCTCTGCTCCAGTATTCCCAGGTTGAGCACTATTCCCCTTTGGGGAGAAGACTGATACAAAAAAGGAGTTAAGTAATTCTGCCTTTTCTGCCTCCCCTGTTAATAACTCATTGTCCTCTCCACGCAATGACCCAATCGTTACCTTGATCTTCCTTTTGTTATGGACATAACCAAAAAAACCCTTTTTTTGTTGTTGTTTTAAACTTCTCTGGCTAGGTGGAGCTTATTCTGAGCTTTAGCCTTCCTGACTTTCTCCCTACTTGTTTGAATTCCTCTTTGTTGATTTCTCCCTTTTTCCATTTCTTAAATCCCATCTCAACCAAACGTTCTTTAGTCATCCACCCTGGTTTCTTCAAACCTCTACCTTTTTTTCTCCTCGTGGGAATTGATTGAAATTGCGCCTTCAATATCTCCCTTTTAAGAATTTCCCATCCTTCATGTACTCCCTTCTCATTCAATATTCTCACCCACGGGATCTCACCCAGTAGTTCCCTAAATTTATTGTAATCAGCTTTCTTAAAGTCTGGAGTACATGTTTGACTATTTCTTGCTTCTCCTTTCTGCTGTATAACAAACTCCAGGAGAACATGGTCACTCCCACTTAAAGATCCCACTCCTTCTACCCCATAAACCAAGTCATCATAATTGGTTAAGATCAGATCCAAAACGGCTGTTCCCCTTGTCGCTTCTTCGCTTCTCGTGAGTTATATGTCTGACCCAAGGGGGAAAATCCCTGCCTCATTTCAGAGTGATAGGCTGCACTCATATATCAGAACTTTAAAGAAAAATCTGTTTTGATAGCTGACTGAAAGTTACCAATATGTCAGTATGGTCTCTCTTGGTCTCTCTGCACTCCCCCTTCCAGCATGGTGTAGTGGTTAAGAGCGATGGACTGGGTTTGATTCCCCACTCCTCCACATCAGTGGTGGACTCTAATCTGTGAACCGGGTTTGTTTCCTCACTCCTCCACATTAAGTCTGCTGGATGACCTTGGGCTAGTCACAGTTCTCTCTGAACTCTCTCAGCCCCACCTACCTCACAAGGTGTCTGTTGTGGTGAGGGGGAGGGAAGGCAATTGTAAGCTGGTTTGAGACTCCTTAAAGGTAGAGAAAAGGGGGGTTATAAAAACCAACCCTTCTTCTTCTTCCTTTTTGACCATTGATTAGCTTTACTTTGATGACTGAGGGAATGCTTCCTCTTTGGTTGAAAGTTTCTTCTTTCCTTTGATGAAAAATTAAATGTTTCTCAGTTATTTTCATGATTCATGGAATGCTTCCTTTATGCATGAAGGAAATGCTACAAATATTTCCCCATGTTTGGCAGTAATTGATGCTTCTAGATGCTTTGGTGTCAGCTTTTTCACCGCGATATTGTGTTTTAATTGCTTATAAAACTGGGAGCCTTTCTTCCTTTAATGAGCGGTACAGCTCTTGAAATAATATCCAGGTTGGATGGAAATCAAAGAAATTATAGCCAGAAATGTGCTTTCCATTGAAACCCATGACAAAAAAGTTGATTCATTTTGATGCTCATTTGATTTTGTTTGTCAAAACTAATTGGATTAGGGGGGCAGTTCATTTGGTTTGAAATGAACACACATCCCTAACGTATGACAATTTGAATCCATTCAAAAGAAAAGTGAGATACAAATCTAATTAAAGGAGAGCCATTACAATAATAACATAGACCAGGTTTTGTCCAACTAGCAGAATGTATTCAGTCTTGGGCCTACCATTCATGTTTTATGGCTTGCTGGTCCTGCTATAATATGAAAGAAAGAGTTTGTGTGCATCAGAAGGCAGCTTTTATAGACACCACCGTTGTTGCTGTCATGAATTTTTAGGTTGTCATTAAATTTCCTTGCTTGCCACTGCCCTCAGCTATCACTACAAAGAATGGGGAGTTTCATTGGGATTCCCCCTGGGCAGATTTGCTTAATTCATAAAAGCCAAAGCCCACATATTGCTGTATGTTTCTCCTTGTGATGCGTCAGCAAGTTTATGGGGCTGTTCAAATGAAAGGCTCATTAGGGACCTTATCCATCTCACCCTGCACTGCTGAAATGGAAGCAAGAATTACAAGGACAATGGGACGTTCTCTCACTTGGGGGAAATCAGCACAATTACCATTAAGACCCACTCACTATCCTCATTAGATGGAGGAGAAAATCTAGCAAAACCAAACGGCCATATATTCCTGAAATGCTGAGCATGTATTAATAACTTTTTTTTTCACTCATGAAAAACAGTCCTGAGGAGAAAATTTCCATTACCTCCGGAGCTAGTGAGATTGGATTTTTAATCACAGCAGAACAATATAAATGAACACACCAACTGGTTGCTGAACTCACTTGAGATTTAATATCAGTGATCCTGTTCTGGGTGCAGAGGGAATCAATCTTCCCCATGTCAAACTGACTAATGACCTTTGATGACCCTATAGAGTTTTCAAATCAAGGGACAAATAGAGGTGGTTTACCATCGCTTGCTTCTGCATAGCAACCCTGGGCTCCCTTGGTGATCTCCCATACAAGTCCTAACAAGGGCTGACCCTGCTAAGCTTCCAAGATCTGATGAGGTCAGGGTAGCCTGGGCGGTCCTTTCTATGCACTGTGTGCGTGTGTAAAGTGCCGTCAAGTCACAATCAACTCATAGTATCCCCAGCAAAGGGTTTTCAAGGCAAGGGATTAAGCAGAGGTGGTTTGCCATTGCCTTCTTCTGCAGAGTCTTCCTTAGAGGTCTCCCTTCCAAGTACCAACCCTGCTTAGCTTCTGAGATCTGATGTGGTAGGGCTGTACCACACTGCCTTCCCTCCCATTCTGTGCACTAGGGAGCGTTAATTTTTAGTGTCACATCCATGCTAGATGAATTGCTGCTCGAGTGCTGTTTTGCAAGAGGCATGGCTCACTTGTTTGAGCAAGCTGGACTACATTTATATGCCAGTTTCTGTCTTCTCTGAAAACTAGTGTCCACAAAGACATACTACCTTGGTCTGCTTTCCTTTGATGACTGACAATAATATTTTCTTGGAGCATGGGTTGGACCTGGTGTTATATCGTTATTTTTTTGCAGAAACATTTAATTTGGAAAAAATTGTCAGTATTAGGTACAGAGCCAACTTTCTCAATGTGATATGTATATTAGGGATTTGAAAAACCTGTGATTTTATTTCTGTGGATTTTTCCATTTTTTTCCTGCCCTTGCTTGATGGACATCCCCTCCCCCAAAAAAACCCTTCAAAATACTGCAGAAGGGCTCAGATGGCTTTACTTTTAGGACCTTCAGCTCTCCTCTATTGCACTCTTTTTGATGGGATGCATGTTTGGATGCACAGTTACAGTGCAATGCTAAGAGCACCTCAATGGGAGTAAACCTAGGGTTGCTAGGTCACTTAGATTGGTGGGCAATTGCCTGCCAATCCAGTACCTGGCTTGGAAGCGGGGATCATGTGCGAGCGCCAATATAATTGCGTCACTTCTAGTTTACACCCAGAAGTGCTGCATCGCAATGGGCCTTTTAGCACTCAAACTCCCAGCACTTCTGGGTATAAACCTCCCACCGGAGCCGAGGTGGGACCTGGCAACCCTAAGTAAACCCCATTGAATAGACCTGAATATGATTCTGAGTAGGTCTGCTTAGGGTTATATGATAGGACAACATGTCCAGTTAGGGGTGTGCACCAATTTTGTCTGGTATTTTTAGGGTTCAGATTTATCAAACCTGGACATTTTTTAAAAATCCGGAAAACCCGTATTTTTCAAAAAAATTCAGGTTAATAAACCTGAACCCAAAAATACAGAACCTGAATAACAGGATCTTTTCGATCCACACTGCTCCTCTTCCAGAGGAGGCAGATGGCATGGATTTCTTTCAGAGGGAGGAGAGGGGAGGAAAGGAGGAAATGGTGGCAGGGCCAAGCGGCCCGAATAATGCTGAGAAAAATCCAGCATTATCTGGGACCCACTTTTTCAGCTCCCTTTATTGCTGCCTTTTTCATAACCCACCCCCAATTTCAAAAATGATTTTTTTGGGGTTTTAAAATTTCAGGATATTGCTATGCACACCCTTAGCCCCAGTTCTATAGGCACTTACCGGTAAACTATCAGTTTCACAGTAGGCACAGGCAGGCATGGATTAGCATGAGCTCAAGCTATAGCTTCCTTTCTAGGATCAACAAATAGGGGGTATAGTTTCTTTTGAAACAAAGAATGGAACATGCAGGTAAGTGCAGTCGAATCATTTCCTTCCTTCCTTCCATGCCCCTGATCTCACCATGCTCCCTTTTTTCAACATTTTTCTCCCAGTATGCCTCTAATATCAGAACTCAGCCAGGCCAGGGAAAAATGTTTCAGACATCATAATGAAGTGTAATGGGTCAGGATTTAGCTCTTCCCTCACCAGGGCACCCCTTTAAAAAAAAAATTGGCTTCCCTAGCCTATCCTTACACATGAACACTAACACTAGGGGAGCTATATATTCCCAGTCAATTGGCATTAACAACAGCTGGGTTAATGCCACCTGACAGGTGAATGATAATTATAAGGAAAAGGGTGAGGCTGATTAGTGCTTTTATGGGTGTTCTTTCTCTGTAAAGCACTTCCCTCAATTCCTCATTCCTATGCCTCCCTCCAACTCTTAGAAAGATCCCAGCAGTGGAATAAGTCTGTTAGACTCACATTAATAGGCCCCTGAAAGCACAACAGATGGACAGGAAAGACAAATGGCATACATTTAAGTTGGAGTTGGACAGTTTGCTGAGATGGATAGCAGTAGTTTGAATAAGAGAGCCAAGTATTTTCTGTTAGCTAAAGGGAGGGAAACAATATTTTCAGGAGCTTTAAAAAGATCAATGCTGAAACAATCTGTTTCCTCCCCAAATTTGGTAATAGAATTTGGTTCCAATCTTCCCAGCCAAAAATCCATTAATTTGTGATGGGAGTTATGTGGAGTCCTTTGAAAGACTTTCTTGATGGGTTACACAGCAACAAAGCTTGGAAGATTTCTCCCTTGAAGTTGCTAAGACTCCTTCATACATGTTAAGGGGGATGAAATCATCCGACAGGTTTGAATTATAACTGTAGTACCAAGTTACAAACAAATGTTTTTTCCAAGCCTTATATCAGATTGATTCTATTCAATTTTCTTTTCATCAGGAAAAACAAAATTATTAATGGCTAAATGTTCACATTCACGTCATGGGCCATGATCCAACCCAAATCACAAACAAAATTATTTCTGACACAGGGGATCAGGTGGAAGCCTCCCATCTGCTGTTACTGATTTTCAGGGCAGTGCAATGACACACACAGGTCTGATGCAATGACACACACACACACACACACACACAGAGAGAGAGAGAGAGAGAGAGAGAGAGAGAGAGAGAGAGAGATTCAGCATCAACATACTTATGATGGGGACATTGGGAACAGGATCATCCTGACAGGCATTTTTATGCTCACCATTTCCACTTTCTGCAAATCACTGTGCCAGCTCACTGTTTTGGGAGGTGTTTTCTGATTTTCAATTTTCTGGTTTCCTCAGCTGTTCTGTTATCTTGGGTTATGTATGGGCTAGGTGAATAAGGAAAGGTTTTGTCTGTATCTGCTGGCAGACAGGCAGGACAGATAGGGGGTAGAAAGATGGAGACAGATAGAGACTACAGTTTACTTCTCCATCCCAGTTAATTCAGAATTGGAGGTTTCTCAGTCATCAAAGTAAAGCTAATCGATGGTCAAAAAGGAAGAAGAAGGAGGGTTGGTTTTTATAACCCCCTTTTCCTCTACCTTTAAGGAGTCTCAAACCAGCTTACAATTGCCTTGCCTCCCCCTCCCCACAACAGACACCTTGTGAGGTAGGTGGGGCTGAGAGAGTTCAGAGAGAACTGTGACTAGCCCAAGGTCACCCAGCAGACTTAATGTGGTGGTAGCCAAGTGAAGGGAGGATTCCAAGCCCTCAAACATGGTCAGCAACCCAGTTTAAAAGAAGACTTGTTGCTTCTTCCTCAGACTTCATATATCCACATCATTACAGAAGCCATTAAGAAATTCTCACTATTCCCTGGAGGCATGCAAGTCAGAATTGTTTCTCACATTTTGCAGATGATACCAGAGGCCAAAAGCGACATTGGCCACTTTAAATATAGTTATTTAGTCCAGGTCCGTGATTCTATCTTGTAGATGGAGGTAGCTGGACATTATTTTGTTCTATTCTCTCCGCTGAAACACCCCCAACTATCTAACAAGACTTCTAATACATGCCCTGTACAGAGTATATTGGCATAGAAGCCTTTCTTAGTGTTGCCACAAAATGCCTTTTATTTCATTTTATTTATTTCAAACATTTTTATGCCACCATTCCCACTGTTTGAGGTGGTTAACAGAATCATAATGTAACAATAAACAGTAGAATCCTGACAAGAACAAAAATAATGCTACGTATGCCGCTAATCCTGTGGGAAAATAGCAGCAAAAATGATAAAGTGAGTTGTCCAAGTTCAGAGAAATGTATCTATGTTTAAGATCCTTTGAAATCAAGCATACCTTACTGGCAATGTTCTGAAATAATGCCTAATGGTTTATTTTAGCTATGATTAAGTTGTGAAACCGGGATTCGGCTCACATACAATCATTCAAAGCCTGGTTTTCCTCAGCAAATGTCTTTATCCCACAGATACCCAGCTGGTATCCTGCCAGCACTGCAGCAAGGTTGGCACCAATGAACAAGCCAGGATTTTGCCAGGATGCTGACATATGTCACATAAAATTACAGTTAATTATCTGTGGCTAATGAACCAACTTCAAGCCATGGGTTCAGATCCTACCAGACATAACCTAACCCTAATCAAGGTTAGCAGAGCAGCCTGCACTAATCATACCTTTTTAATTAACACTGGTTTTGTCTGACATCTAAACTGAGCTACATTCTCTGGATTGGGGCAGAGGAAAAAAGGCAGTAGACTTGCCCTTTTCCTTCATCAACCATCTGAAAACAAAGGTGAGCTTTATATATATATTATTATCAAGGGCATTAGGGCTGCCAGCAGGCCTGGTGAAAAATGTCCTGTCCTTTTAATAGAGGCTTCATGTGTGAAAATAAGTATCTGAAACTTTTCATTGCATGGAGATACATAACATCACCTAGTAAATAATTTCCCATTAAATTCTATTGAAGGGTTAGGACTCCCCCCCCCCCCTTCTAGGCAGTTGGCAACCCTACCAGGTCTTGATAAAACTCAAAAGTATTTTCCAGCCACATGCCAGCTGGATAGTTTTCTTACCCATGTGGAGTGCACTAGAGTAATCCAACCATGAAGTTGCAGGAGGATAACAGTGTGATCCCTGACCGGCTAGAATCACAAACTGCAGAAGACCTAAAAGTGATGGTGAAGCAACAGAAAATCAGGGTTGTGACCAGGTATGAAAAATATATATGAAAAACCACTTTGTTATGGTTGTTTTGAAATTACTTTTCATCGGTCTTAAATCCCTTTTTTTCTTAAAAATGATAGTATATAGGAATGCAAAAATTCAGTGCAGCACAGTAGGAGGAGGACAAAACAGACCAAAGAGGTAGAACAAGAGGTTGAAGCAGAGTTATATTTTTGTTCAAGTTATGCAGGTTCCAGTCCAAGTTCCAAATCCCATAGCAGGGGCTTGTTGGAAGTCAGTTTGAATGCACTTGCAGTGAAGCATGGTCGAGCAGAACACAGTATTGGCAGGACTGGACACAAGTGAGCACTGTGCCTCAAAGTGCATGGCAAAGAAGGCATAAACATGATTTGGGGACAGTTTCTTCCTCCAGTTATAGACCTTTGCCCTCCCGTTTCCCCTTAAAATATGGGGACAATATTAATAATTTACATGTCATGGTTATTGTCAGGGTTATGGAGATAATCTATGAGAAACATTTAGAACCCCTGAAATGTAGAATGCAAATGGTGCTAAATATGCCAACATGTAAACCAGCTGTTAATTGCTTTGGATCAAGTCCCTAATCCCATTCTACACAGCTGTCTCCTCAGTCCTGTTTTAGATGAGTCTGGCAATGTATAACACACACCTGCTCTCTCCTTATACAGCATTCTCTTCCAACAAGCAGATGTTTTATTTGCATTTTGGGGTAGCCACACAATAAAATGCATTCTATTTTCTTAAATGTTTGACTTGGGCTTATTTTGAGGCTCTTCCATAACCCAATTGCTCAGCTATAAGTGTAATTCTCTCCTAATGAGTTTCTAAAAACTGCACATTACCTGTAATTAACAAACATATTAGAAGATAACATTGTCAAACATTTCAATCCGTTAAATGAGAAGAGTAGCTACATGTTGAGCATCTGTTTTGCGATTACTTTTTTCCCCCTTTCTAAACTTGTTCTAGGGCAACACCAAATCTCCATTTACTTCCGCAGGAGATTCTGTTCTTGCCAGTGAAATTGCAGGCTTTGTGAACTGCAGTTTTTAAAAAGAAAAACGCCAGAGGCATTTATAGCTATTAGATACAGAAAGTCTGAAGGAAATAGTGGACTGAAGAGCTCAAGTTATTTTGCACTCCTTTCTTCCCCTAAATAAAGATAGTGTCTAAAGAAAGAAAGGTGAGCAGGAAGATGGGAAGACAGGCCTTCTCTCCATCTAGTCTGCCCCTACAGCAGCAGGCAATTACTAGGGAGAGAAAATTTTCAGTGTGACCTCTGCACCTAGGGTTGCCAGGTGCCTGCTGGTGGCGGGCAAACCCCTGGCAATTTACCCCTCTGCCTGCCGACCACCTGAGGGTCGGTGGGCAAACGTGAGCGCGTGCATGCATACCGCATGAGTCCATTCCGGTTGTGAGGGTCTGTATGCCTTTGCCTTGTATGCTTTTCCCCCCTGGACTCGTAAAGCAGTCCAGGTCTCTTGACTTTCCTTGGTTCAGGCTCAGCGTCTGACGGGCCCCTGGTTGGAATGTCTCTCCCTCTTCCCACGCCCCTCCTTTGCTCTTACTGACACCCTTCCACCACTGTGGCCTTGGTGGGTAGATAGTACTAACAAGCTCTGAGTTCTTTTGATGTTTTGTACCATGCACAATTATCTCGTAGGTTCCCATAATACACGTTTGACATCTGCTTCCCTGTAGGGGTTATAATTCTGTCTTTGTGAATCTGAATTCACTTGCAACTTTACCAGTGTAAGACTTGTACCACCTGAAGCTTTCAATAAAGATCCTTGTTTCTGCATGACAGTCTGAGCAAGTGGTTTTATGGAATTTGCACAGGGAGGTCGGGAACTCTCACATTAAGTTGCAAGTCTTGCCGCGTTGACCTGCTCCTGTACCGTTCCTGGACAGCTATGGCAGGCAACGGGGATGACAATGGCAAGCCGGATGACGGCGACAAGAAGGACGATGCTGTACCCAAAAAGCCTGATCTACCCCCTTCGGAAGGGAAGTCGACTGGGAAGACGCCCAGTGGAGCCGACTCCAGGTCAGGTTTGGGAACAAGGTCCAAGCAAACTCGCTTGGAGAGCTGGCTGGAAACTCCCCGGCATTGGTCGCTCTCGAAGAGCGACGCACAGTCAAGACGGACTGTGGTTCACGGGTTGGGGTTCGAGGATGATCCCGCCCAAAAGGAAGCCCTGCTACTTCACCAGATGGATGAGGAGCGGCTGCGCTGGCAAACAGAGCGCCAGGAGTTACTGGAACGGATGGATACTATGCAAGCAGTGATGCTGGAGATGGCCCAAGCCATGGATGAACTGAAAGTTCAGGCTCCACCCGTGGCTCCGCCGGACGGAGGACGACAGCCACCCGCGGCCCCCGCACCTCCCATCCGTCCCGCTCCACCGGCTCGCAGAGATTTGAAAATCACATATGACGGGTCGAGTGACCAGCTAACGTTTTTTATGGTGCAAGTGGACGTTTTTATGCGCGAACAGGCCCGGACTTTTACTTCGGAAGACTTCCGGGTCCAATACGTGGCTTCTCTCCTACAAGGGGAGGCGGCCGCCTGGATGGTACAGCAGTATGAACTTCGCTCCCCGGTCTTGCGAAGCCTCGATGACTTCATGGTCGCCCTTCGACACCACTTTGAGGACCCACATTTGGGTGAGCGAGCAAAGACTGCCTTGCAACAACTGCGCCAAGGGACTAAAACTGTCACGCAGTATGCAAGCGAGTTCCAGTCGCTCTCGAGTCGAATTTTGGATTGGAGCGAAGCTACCAGGGTGCAGTGTTTCCGCAAAGGTTTGAATCCGGAATTGCAACACTGGGCTTTCATGCAGGGCAACCCTCCCGATGTTGAAGGTTGGGTTCGCCATGCCACTGACATCGAAAACCGAAAGCAACCGCTGCTCCTGTCCCGACAACGCACCGGACGAGAGACCAAGACCCGTGGAGACAGACCCGGCGGTCCGAAGGACTCTCGACTCCCCTCGGGGGGAGGACCCTCCATGGCCGAACGCCGCAAACGCTTTGAGAGCGGGGTCTGTCTCGTTTGCGGGGGGAAAGGACACTTTGCTTCTCAATGCCCCTCACGACCCGGACGTCCGGGACCGACTTGTCCAGCTACGACCGAACCTGAGAAGCCCCATTCACTTAGGAAGAGATTGCCCTTCGTAAAATTAAGATATTAATTTCCACTGATTTGTATCAATCCTTTGACTCCATTATGAATTAAAAAATGAATTTAAGCCAAGTTCAAGTGCTACTAGTTTAACACTAAGTTTGTTATAACACTAAGTTTGGATAATTCAGAAACTAGATGTGTTATAGCCTAATCATCAACCAATGTGTTATGAAAACACTAACCTGGGAGGCAGAACTTCTAAAACTTCTAAAAACAATTCCTCCACAACCTGAAACTCATAAGGCTTTAGCACTGTGTGATAGATTACTCTTCTCATTTGGCTTTGAAAATATTTTACCTTGTGAGACTTGAGAACATGAGTGATATATGGATTATTTTTTATGATTTTCTGCTGTTTAGAAATCAAATCCCTTACTATTATTGGTAATTTTCTTCTGAGAACCATGTCGGGAATGAATGGTTGTCATGGATATCAGGAATATATTATAGGAACACTGGGGTAATAACTATGTATTAATTTTCAGTGTAGCAGCTGGTGACTCACCTTAGAAGAACCCCAAGGTTTGGTAAAGATTGGGTCAGAAGTCCAATTTTATGGACTTCTAAACAGGGCACCATAAAATTGGACCCCTTGACCCTATCTTTACCAAACTTGGGGGCTCTTCTAAAGAGATTCACCAGCAGCTATGCTGCAAATTTGGTGCCTTTGCCTTAAAAATATCCCCCCCCCCGAGTCCCAGAATGATTCCCCATAGGAGTGGTATTTAAACACCTGAGGAGGCGTTTTTTTCTTTTTCTTTTAGTGTCTGTAGCCAGCAATCCTGAAATGACTCCCCAAAAGCTGATTTTTTCAGCTTTTTCGGGATTGGGGTTGCCAGCTTCAGGTTAAAACTCCATTTCTTTCTGGCCGAAAAAAGCCCAAAAATAGCGATAAGGTATTTTTTGGCTCCCTCCCTCCAGTTTGTCTTTGCTGAATGCACACCCCGACTACCTGTGTGACGGAACCTGTGTGACAGAAATTGTGGAGGGTGGTAGGGTCTCTAGGTGAGTAAAAGGGGTGACACAGGGAGTTCCTTCTATTAGATTGTGGGATACAAACTAATACCTTTCCTGAGTTTGGAGGGACAAAATTAGACTGTTTAAAGTTCCAAATACTAGATGATGAGTTGATTATGAATTAAGCTGTCTTGATTTTAAAGCCTGGCTATTTGTGCTTCAAACAGATTTGGGGCGGGGAAGTGCTTAGGGATGCCAGTCAGTCTTAAGAGGGAAGGGAATGGTAACGAAATGGCAGTAAGAGGGTCAAAACCTTTAGTCTTAGATTTTTGGGTTTGTGTGTGTTAAGTCACAGCTGACTTATGGCAACCCTGTCGTGGCTAGTCAGCAAAAGCTTGTTTGTGCCTGAAAGCTTTAAAGAAACGTCTTACTAATCACTGAAACCATAACAAGTTTACATTTATGTGCCTTGGCCAGGTTTCTCCGTTAGTCTACCTGAAGACCCATGCTGCTGATTTGTTCCTTTAAAACAACCTGCAAGTAAATAATTTTTCTTAGTTGTTTATATAATAATCCTGCCTCAGTGGTCTCAGTCATCTCCTTGTGCACCACAAAACGTACCTCACAGCAGCGAACCCAAAGCCTATACACTCACGACCTGTAGAACACCTGGAAACGGAGGGGAAGGTTTACTGTTCAAAATGAACCTAGATCCCAGAAATCTTAGCAGGCTGTATATGTCCCCTCAGTAGGGCGGGAGAAGCTTGTCACAGGGAACCTTCTCCTCAGTCTTCCATCCTTTGATAAATGGCACCTTTTGATTTGGGGGTGGGATGTGATTTTGCTTGTTATTGCTTAACGTCCATACCCTGACAAAGAGTCTGTAACATGTAAATATGCCAGGAAAATGTTCTGTAGCCTTTGCCATTATTATGTTCTGGGGAAGTGATTCCAGAAATTTAAATGGAATCCTTTCAATTTCCATGTAGACAAGGAAAAAATAAAGAGAGAAATAATGACTGATAAAATAATGTCTGGTCCACCTGTAACTCATTCTACTCTCCTTTGGAAGCAATTACAGTGGGGTAGATGCTGGGCTTATAGAAGGAGAGAAGCACCTAATATAATCCATTGGAAGGACAGTGAAACAGTCCTGAGAGGATGTCCCAGTAACCCAAATGCAAATGATGCATTGCAGATCATTACTTCATTACATAGCCCACACTTTGCATTAGTAACAGATTAGTAAAGACATTACCCTAATTCAATTCATGATTATTCATGCATATGAACAGTTGATTTGGTATTAATTATCCATTGAGTAGGTTGGTATTTCTGATTAAATTTCTTCCTTGACCAGAAAATGAAATGTCATTCAATACCAATCCTTCATACCATGTATATTGTACTCTTCAGGAAGTTTGGGATAAAATTATTGTATTATGGATAAAGTTTAAATTCAATTTCATTTTTTCCCCAAACTTTTATTATAGATATAGGGTATAGGAAAGAAAAAAAAGGAGGGGTAAAAGCAATCCGTCTGCAATAGACGAGCATTCTCATTTGTCTAGTATATTCAAAAACATTTTACATTTTCATATAGCTAGTTATGTTATCTAATTTCTTGTACTATGTTTATCTATATGTTGGCTGATATATAAGTATAGAATGACTGCCATTTCTCATTAAACTGTTCCATAGACCCATTGTCTGTTAAATTCAACATAAAGATCATTTTGGCCATATTTGCATATTCAAGTAACTTATCTTTCCATTCTTCTATGCCAGGTGTGGACTTTTGTTTCCAAGTTCTTGCAAAAACAACTCTCGCTACTGTTGTAGCATATTTGAACAGATCTTTAAATCTCACTGGTAGATCGGGTGGTGTTATGCTTAATAAAAAGTATCTTGGGTCTAGATGTATTTTTAGTTTAAGCATATTTTGTATTTCACCTTGAATCTTCTTCCAGTACATTTGCAATTTTAGACAAGTCCACCAGACATGAAAATAAGAACCATCTGTTCCACGACATTTCCAACACGCCCCTTTTTCCCCCTTTGAGCGGGCCATCTGAGAAATCATGTGAGGCGTCATGTACCATCTATAAAACGTCTTATACCAGTTTTCTTTTACTTCTTGACTTGCGGTATACTTCAATTCATGGGTGCAAAGTTTTTCCCATGTTTCCATTGTGACCATTTCGCCGAAGTTTTGCATCCATTTAATCATATTTAACTTGACTTGTTCCGCTTCAGAATCATACTTCAGTAACAGTTTATAAATTTTTCCTAAAAGATGGTCATCGCTCTTGGTTACAATTGTCTCAAATTCCGTAAACTCAGTGTCCAAGATTTTAGACAATCTTGTTTAAGGCTGGATCTCAATTGAAGGTATGTCAACCAGCTCAAGTTTCTGAACTTGTCTTGGAGCACTTGTAGGCTTTTGATCTCTCCCACGGAGTCCATCATGTGTGCTGGTGTAGGCCAAGGGCCGGGCGGTGCCCACAGTCCTCAGACGTGCGGGAGGTATCTAGCCCCTTTCGGAGCAGGCGACAAAGATTATGCTGTCTACCGAGGTCAGAAGTCGGAGGCGTCGTCAAAGCAGGCAGGAGTCAACGGCCAGAGAGATCAATCATGAGTGGTAGCGGGAACACAGAGAAACTGCACAGTTGCTTCCGCAAAGTGAAAGCATGCCTGCACTGCCTTTATCAGTCAGTGCACTTCCAAGCTAGGCTTCATCCTGAAACGACTCAGCACCAGTTCTCTGTCTGCTTAGCCTCTCCAAGCGACCACTTTCCCTTCTACCTTGCAGAACCACACACTGCCGAGTCCTGATACGCCTATCAGGTTCCGGTGAGCTTAACAAAGCTTATTAATCTACCCATACTCATTAAAATCTTTGATTTTGGACCTGCCAAAATCGCTGTTAAGAAGGGCATTCTGGCAAGAAACTGCTATGGAAAAGTTAATTCAGGATATGTTCAATCTACAAAATGAGACAAATGCAAGGTATTATGAACGACTGCTAAGTCAACAAAAGCAGATGTCAGCACTGCTGGAGCAGATGATGACCAAATTTAATATCTTCACCCTGTCAGTAACTCAAAACAGGAATTAATTTATGGAAGATTCTGAAGATGTATCTCCAAATACTGCAATGCTAGAGAGCTCTTTAGCTGAGGAAGAACATACAACAAACCAAATTCCAACAGCTTCGCTGATACCAATGGAGTTGAATGTAAGTGATCTCTTCAATTTGCTTGATGAACGGTTCAATACCTACTTGGACAGGAAAATCCGACTTGTTGGGATCTCCCTCTTAGAATTGGATGCAGAAAACACTGTAACTAAGATACGCCTTGAAGACTGCTCATTTGTGGAAGAGAGCTTGCTAACAATTTTCAAGGATCATCTTCCGTGTTTAATGAAAATGATGAAAAGAAGGAGGCGTTGGAAAACCCAGATAAAGGAATTAACCTAAATGGCTCTAGTGTCTTATGTGGTGAAGATTAACAAATGGAATTGGTTAAAAGGACAGGCTTTAAATGGATATGGATTTTATTTGATAATAAATTTACCAGTAATATTTCATTGAATTGGTGTTAGGGAGGATTGGAGAATTTAAAACAAATTAAATTTCTTAATGGAAGTAATTAATGCTACTTTGTTCTACTAATCCTTTTATTATTGTTGTCCTTTTTTGATTTTATTATATTATAAGAATTAATTATTAACCCTCCTTTCTTGTTTCTTTTTGTTTTCTTTTTTGTTATAGTAAGGGATAGATAAATAATGGAAATAAATTGGTTCTTGTAGGTTATCCGGGCTGTGTAACCGTGGTCTTGGAATTTTCTTTCCTGACGTTTCGCCAGCAACTGTGGCAGGCATCTTCAGAGTAGTAACACTGAAGGACAGTGTCTCTCAGTGTCAAGGGTGTAGGAAGAGTAATATATAGTCAGAAAGGGGTTGGGTTTGAGCTGAGTATTGTCCTGCAAAAGTATTGTCCTGTAAGTATCAAGATAATGTGCTAATGAGGGTATGGTATGTTAATATGGAACCATTGTATCCTGAAGTGATCTGTTAATGTGTGTAATCCAAAACTAATCTGTATGGCTATTGTTGAATGTTGTCTTTGTCTGGAGGTTTTTCAGGGCAGGAAGCCAAGCCTTATTCATTCTTAAACTCTCCTCTTTTCTGTTAAAGTTGTGCTGATGTTTATGAATTTCAATGGCTTCTCTGTGCAATCTGACAAAATAGTTGGTAGAATTGTCCAGTCTTTCAGTGTCTTGGAATAAGACCCTGTGTCCTGTTTGTGTCAGTCCATGTTCAGCCACTGCTGATTTCTCAGGTTGGCCAAGTCTGCAGTATCTTTCATGTTCTTTTATCCTTGTTTGTATGCTGCGTTTTGTGGTCCCGATGTAAACTTCTCCACAGCTGCAAGGTATACGATATACTCCTGCAGAGGTGAGGGGGTCTCTTTTGTCTTTTGCTGATCGTAGCATTTGTTGTATTTTCTTGGTGGGTTTAAACACTGTTTGTAGGTTATGTTTTTTCAAAAGTTTCTCCATCCTATCAGTGACTCCTTTAATAAATGGCAAGAAAACCTTTCCTATGGGAGACTGTTTTTCTTGAGTTTTCTGATTTTTGTTTGGTTCAATGGCCCTTCTGATTTCATTCTTGGAGTAGCCGTTTGCTAGCAGTGCGTGATTTAGATGGTTAGTTTCTTCCTTGAGAAACTGTGGTTCACAGATCCGTCTTGCACGGTCCATTAATGTTTTGATTATTCCTCTTTTCTGTCGGGGGTGGTGGTTGGAGTTTTTGTGTAAGTAGCGATCTGTGTGAGTTGGTTTCCGGTAGACCTTGTGACCTAACTGAAGGTTTGATTTACGGATGACAAGGGTATCAAGAAATGGGAGTTTACCCTCAATTTCCTTTTCCATGGTAAACTGAATGTTTGGATGGATATTATTAAGATGGTTTAGAAAGTCCATTAATTTTTCTTCACCATGGCTCCAAATGGTAAATGTATCATCTACGAACCTGAACCAGACTGTAGGTTTGTAAGGTGCTGATTCTAATGCTGTCTTTTCAAAATATTCCATGTAAAAGTTTGCTATTACTGGACTGAGTGGACTTCCCATAGCTACTCCATCAATCTGTTCATAAAATTCTTGATCCCATAGGAAATAACTTGTTGTCAAACAATGGTGAAATAAGGCTGTTATATCTTCTGGAAAAATCTGGTTAATCAATGAGATTGTGTCTTTAACTGGAACCTTGGTAAAGAGGGATACAACATCAAAACTGATTAATATATCCTTTGGATTGAGTCTTAACGGACTGATTTTGTTGATGAAGTGAGTTGAATCTTTGATGTAAGAAGTGGTTTTTCCAATGTGGTCCTGTAGGAGGGTGGTCAAATATTTAGCTAATTCATATGTTGGGGAACCAATGGCACTCACGATGGGTCGGAGTGGAACGGAATCCTTATGAATTTTAGGTAGTCCATATAATCGTGGTGGTTGTGCTTCAGTCTTGCATAGTTTTCTGTGTGTGTCGGGATGAAGAGTGGAATTCTTGATCAGAATGCTAGCTTTCCTGGTAATTTTGCAAGTTGGATCTCGTTTTAGTTTTTTGTATGTGGCAGGGTCCAGAAGTTCCTCAATCTTCTTTTTGTATTCTTCTGTTTTCATGATCACTGTGGCATTGCCTTTGTCAGCTGGTAGAATAATGATTTCTGGATCTGCATTGAGGGTCTTGATGGCGTTTCTCTCCTTGCGTGTTATATTGCTAGCAGGGGGCTTTGCTTTTCGTAGAATTCTTGCTGTCTCTCCTCTTATTTCCTCAGCATCTTCTTCAGGTAGATTACGAATGGCAGATTCTATGCAATGATGTCTTCCACTGGAATTTGGGTGGGAGTGACTGCAAAGTTTCCTCCCTTAGCTAAGATGGAAGTTTCTTCAGGTGAGAGTTGTCGGTCTGTCAGATTGAAGATAATCCGTTTGTTGTCAAGTTTTGGACTGTTCTGTCTTCTTTCCTGTAATTTGTTAAACTTTTGCTTCTGTCTGGAAGTATGGCTGGTTAACCCCTGTTCCATTTTTCTGTAGGTGAGATTATCAATCTTGTCCCAATCATGGCTTCTCATTTTGTGGCTAGTATTGATATGTAAGGAAAACAACTCCTTGTCTGTGGCAGCAAGTTCTCTGCGGGTAGTGTGAATTCTCTCTCGTAAGAGAGCCCGTTCTAGATGGTCATAAATGCGGTTAGCTCGTGAAGTTTTAAAGATTCTTTTACTTGTGAGAAAAGATGGAATGGTTCCAGTGTCTCTGCATCGCAGTAGAAAAGTTAAAGAACAAAGTAGATGTGCTTTCTTGTTCCGAAGTGTTTCCAATCTCCGGGTCTGTTGAAATATTTCCTCCCCGTAGAGGCGTTCAAAATATTGTCGAAGGCTTTCACGGTCAGAGTTCATTGGTTCTTGTAGGTTATCTGGGCTGTGTAACCGTGGTCTTGGAATTTTCTTTCCTGACGTTTCGCCAGCAACTGTGGCAGGCATCTTCAGAGTAGTAACACTGAAGGACAGTGTCTCTCAGTGTCAAGGGTGTAGGAAGAGTAATATATAGTCAGAAAGGGGTTGGGTTTGAGCTGAGTATTGTCCTGCTTACAGGACAATACTTTTGCAGGACAATACTCAGCTCAAACCCAACCCCTTTCTGACTATATATTACTCTTCCTACACCCTTGACACTGAGAGACACTGTCCTTCAGTGTTACTACTCTGAAGATGCCGGCCACAGTTGCTGGCGAAACATCAGGAAAGAAAATTCCAAGACCACGGTTACACAGCCCGGATAACCTACAAGAACCAATGAACTCTGACCGTGAAAGCCTTCGACAATATAATGGAAATAAACATTAGGATTAGAAATTTTCATGCAAAAGAATATATAAATTTATTTTGAGATGGAGGAGGGTGTAGGGGAAGTTAACCTATGATTGAATGCAACAATCTTGGCGAATGTTTTTTTATCTATTTTGATGATTATTGTTTATTTGTATCTGCTGAAATATGTGTTTAATAGTTTTGGGGGGGAAAATCATGAGCGGTAGCGGGAACACAGAGAAACTGCATGGTTGCTTCCACAAAGTGAAAGCACGCCTGCACTGCCTTTATAAGTCAGTGCACTTCCAAGCTAGGCTTCATCCTGAAATGACTCAGCACCAGTTCTGTCTGCTTAGCCTCTCCAAGCGAACACTTCTCCTTCTACCTTGCAGAACCACACGCTGCCGAGTCCTGATATGCCTATCAGGTTCAGGTGAGCTTGGAGGGCTGCCATTCTCAGCTTCCACTGCAGGGGTTGGGGGAAGAGTAGCTTCTGTCTGCCCTTGTTCCATTTCTCTGCCTAGCTGTGGTTCCTGCTGAGTTGTTTCAGGCTCCTGTGCTACTGGCTGCAATGGAGGTACTGAGGGCCCAGAGGCAACCTGTTCCTCCACTTCAGCTTCAGAGTCCTCCTAGTCCTCAGCTCCCAAGGCAGGGCCCATGACACCATGTCACGATATGTTAAGAGTAATTTGTTTCTCAGTGCAGTGTCTTTGTAATATGCTTCAATCGGTGACATTATAGATGGTGGAGAGGGGCTGATTCTCTTTTTGTATCTATTCCAGACTTTTAAGATCGCTGGCTTGATATCGCACTCTTTGGGGGGTTTACCTGGTTGAAGCGAACACTTGGGGTTCCACAAAACCTTGTAGAAACCTTGTGAAAGATCAGCTCTCTCCAATATGATGTTTCTGTTCTTGGGGTACTTAATCCAATCTGCGATCCGCGTCAAACAAGCAGCATGATAGTATAGTTTAAAATTCGGTAGCGCTAGTCCACCTCATTTCTTATCATCTTGTAATACTTTGAATCTGACTCTTGGCTTCTTCCCGTTCCAAACAAAACGGTTTATTTGTCTCTGCCAACTATCTATCGTTTTGTTAGTTATACTTATTGGTAGAAATTGAAATAGGAAGTTTAACCTTGGAAGTATGTTCATCTTTATTGTAGATATACTTCCCAGCCAGGAAATATTCATCTTTGTCCATTGGTTCAAGTCTTTTTCTATTTCTCCCCAAACTCTTGCATAGTTCATTTTGAAAAGTGTCTTGTTTTGTGAGGATATACTGATGCCTAGATACTTAAGTGAATCTTTTGTTATCTGGCATCCTGTTATTTCTCCAATGTATGCTTTGTCTTTTTCTGAGATATTAAATGTCAATATCTTCGTCTTAGCTTTGTTTAATTTATAACCTGAGTACTTTGCAAATTCCTTGATATGATGCTATACATATGGAAGTGTACCTTTTGGATTTTGGCAGATTAAGACAACATCATCCACATAACTTTTGATTTTGTGTTCTTCTTTTCCAAGTTGAGTCCTCTAATATTTGGATCAATTCTAATGTAATTTGGTAAGACCTCCATTGATAGATCAAATAGCAGTGGTGAAAGTGGACATCCTTGTCTGGTGCCTTTTGCTATATCAAATTCTGATGACAAACAATTTAATTGAAGTCTGAACTGAGTTCCACATCAACTTTCTTCCTGAAAAGGAGGTGAAACAATTATTTTATCTAATCTTACAGTGCGGTTTTATGGATACAAATTGCACAGTACAATAATCAAAAAGGATGCTTTAAATGTCCGATTCTTATACTATGTTGAAAAAAAACAGATTGCTGCATACTAGACATACATTCTTAATTATGCCTGAAAGTGTTAGTTAATTGGTTGAAGAGTGAGACATAGATCTGATGAAGAAGGCAGTGTAGTTTCTGGAACCAAACAGAATGGCATCTCTAGTGAAGTGATACTTTTATACGGCTCTATGAACCACTGTCATATGGATTCTATTCCTTAGTACATGATTATGGCTTAAATTAAAGATGCTCAGCAGAGAAGAACAGAACCAGAGTTCTTTCTGATACTGATGAGTTATGCTCAGAGCATCTGGTTTGTCTTGGATGAGATCCTAGAATGTAAATTTATCTCAAAATTATGCAGGTTTCTAGAGGATGACAAACACACAAAGAATAAAAACCCTGAAAGGGCAGTGATTATTTCTGTCAAGATTCCTTTGTTATTTCCCCATGTGTAGACAACTATACCATGGCTAAGTTTAGATATCAGAACAGACCCCATCCTACTTGTAAGGTTGAATTTAGGTGGCATTTACTTGTTATTGGATTGCTCCTCATTAGAAACCTAACTTTGAGGGTAAATCATTACCATTCCTTTGAGGGTAGGTCATTACAGCCTGCCACTGGATGGGTAAAAAGCAAATATGAGTAGGTAAAAAGAAAAAATGAGCAGCATATTTCTAAAAACAGTGAAAAGAAAATATGAGGAGCGCATTTCTTTTAGAAAGTAAGACAAAGGATGAGAATTCCTTTAAAAAAAAAAAATCCAAAGCAGGAAACTGGCCAAGGAGGTAGCGGGGACCTTAGATGCTGCAACCTAATTGCTGCATCTAACCTAAGAGCCGATTACCATTGGGACTGTTACTCTATAATCTTTTTTTCTCAGGGATATGGCTGGTTATGCTTCCATAAACTGTGCTTGGCTCTGTGTGGTATGTCTGATGGTGCCTAGTTTTCTACATGTGTTGGCTGAAAATATTTGTGGGGACTTGTTCTTCATCTGTTGATCCAAGGATTGCAGATTTAAAGCTTGGGACTGTCTCCTGAAAGAAGAGCAGGCAAAGGTGGACTTCAATGAAAAGAATATTCTTAAACTTAAGTTGTGGGTTGGACCCTAGGATAGTTAGGTGGATAGGGAACTGGTTGGAGAACTGCACTCAAAGAGCAGTTGTCAATGGCATTTCATCTGAATGGAGAGAGGTGTCCAGTGGGGTGCCATGGGGTTCGGTTATGGGACCAGTACTTTTCAATATTTTTATAAATGATGTGGATGAGGGTGTGGAGGGGCTACTCATTCAATTTGCTGATGACACCAAATTGAGAGGAGCAGCAAACACATCAGAAGACAGAGATAGAATTCAAAGAGAACACACTGGGAAAATGGGCAGATGTGAAAAAGATGCAATTCAACAAGAACAAGCCAAGTTCTACATCTGGGTAACAAAAACGAGGGACATGAATACTGGATGGGGGATACACTTAGAATATAGAATCATAGAATTGGAAGGGACCACCAGGGTCATCTAGTCCAACTCCCTGCACAATGCAGGAAATTCTGAACTACCTCCCCACCCCCACCCCCAATGACCCTGTTACAGGGAATGCAGGGGTCTCCAATATTTAATGGGGAAATTAGCTTATTGGAGACAAATTTAGAGCACTAACAAGAGGTTTTAGCAGAGTCTTTTTCCAATGTATACGCAAGGATGAGCAAACCAGAAAAGAACAAACATGGAGAGCAGCCAATTAAAGTAAAATAGAACAGGATTTATTTTAATAATAATAATAAACAAAACACACAAAATGCAGCAAAACACACACATACACACAAGAATTCTATAGGGATAGCACAAAGAACTCAATAGCTACCTATCCTGTGAGGTTCCAGAGAGAGAAGCTGCTGATGAAGAAGAGGGGGGGACTGCTCAGTGAACCAGCACTTTGCAGTCAAGGGAGCCATGCAGAGAATCACAGGGCATTCAGTGGATCCAAAAGAAGCAACTGGCATGTGCCAGGGTGCTATGTTTTATAGCTAAAATATGCCTTGAGGCAGGGTGACTCACTGAGCATGTGCACAGTGGGGCACAAAGGTAAGATTGCTTCACAAAAGGGGAAAAATGGTTGGGTGAAAGGAATGGAGCTGTGGGTGATCGGAATGAGAAGGGATTATTGATGGCTGTCAATCACTCAGTGATTGGGTTATTGACAGCTGGCAGGAACTGGCTGACAGATTGAATGGGGTAATGGGATTAGCCTGTGCCCAGACTATCCCAGAGGAGGAATGTAAGGTGGGGAGGGGAGGAATGCCATTGTACTGAAGTTGAAGTTGTTAGGCAGATCTTGATATGCTGGCCACCTTCTTGGTTATGCAAAATGACCAGAAAGGCAGCATTTCCAAAGGCTAGTTACAGGCAGGAGGATGCAGGAGGAGAGTCCAAAGATCATTGTTCTGCTGTGCAACCACATCCAAGATGGAGTTCAGGCCACTTCCTTTTTCTGGGTACAGGTGCTGCTTGCCCTCTGCAGGGTCCTGCTGGCTCCATACAGCAAGATTCAGTGGGGTGTCTGAGGTGCTCCTATGCTAGGAAGTGTGGTGCTGTGTGTCTCTCTGCATCCTATTAGGTCGAGTAGCTTGGCCAGTTATGCCAATAGTCCATATATGAAGGGGGTACTGTCACAACCCATATTTCATGCCCAGAAGATGGCCAAGGTGCCCTCCCTCTAATGATCTGCCTAAGGTTATAGAATCAGCATTGCTGACAGATGGCCATCTAGTCTCTTCTTAAAAACCTCCAGGGAAGGAGAGCTTACACGTCTGGGTAGCAGTATGTGTGAACAAAATTATGGGGTACAGGTGGACCATAAATTAAATTTGAGCAGCCAGAGTGATCCAGCAACAAAAAAAGCAAATGTAATATTGGGGTGCAACAGAGGCATAACATCCAAATCTCAAGAAGGCATAGTTCTGTTGTACACACCGTTGGTCATGCCAGACCTGGAGTATTGTGTGCAGTTCTGGAGGCCTCACTTCAAAAAGGATGTGAGGAAAGGCTGAGGGAGTTGGGTATGTTCAGTCTGGAGAAGAGGAGGTTGAGGGGGGACATGAGTGCTCTCTTTAAGTATCTGAAGGACTGTCACTTAGGGGAGGGCAGGGAGCTGTTCCTGTTGGCAGCAGAGGATAGGACTCACAATAACTGGTTTAAATTGTGGGCAGAAAGGTATCAGTCGGATATTAGGATATATATTTTTTACTGTAAGAGTTGTTTGACAGTGGAATCAGCAACCTAGGGAGGTGGTGAGCTCCCCCTCACTGGCAGTCTTTAAGCAGAGGCTGGACAAGCACTTGTCAGGGATGCTCTAGGCCCGTGTTGGCGAACCTATGGCACGCGTGCCACAGCCGGCACACCGAGCCCTCTCTGTGGGCACGCGTGGACCCGTTGCGTCTGCCTAGGCTGTGCCGTGTTGTGGTGGTGAGGGCGCTGAGGGCGGTGCTCCTTCTCCCCAAGCCCATGCTCCCCAAGCCTGCGCTGGCACCCTCCCTCTCTCTCAGCTGAGCTGCCGCCGCATGCCAAATGCAAACTTTTACCTTTCAATAAAAAGTTGTTTGTTATTGTGTTTTTCTTTTAACTCAAAATATGTGAATGTATGAATTGTTTTTTCTAAACTAAAACCTCAGTATTCAGGTTAAATTGCCGTATTGGCACTTGGCGATAAATAAGTGGGTTTTGGGTTGCAGTTTGGGCACTCGGTCTCTAAAAGGTTCGCCATCACTGCTCTAGGCTGATCCTGCATTGAGCAGGGGGTTGGACTAGATGGCCTGTATGGCCCCTTCCAACTGTATGATTCTATGATTCTAAGCTTATCAGAAGAGTTTGCCTGTGCAGTCATTGTTAAGTGATGCTGCATGCACACTGTGAAGTCCTTTGGAATAGCTTAAGTTATTGCCACATGATCATTTGTATGGTAACAACATAAAATAGCATCATATTTTTGATAAACGGGACAGGGTATCAATATGGTGGCGCACAAGAGATGGATTGTGAAAGGCAAATACAGGTCAGGCTGAGCCACACAGTTGCTTATCTTCATGGACCATAATTCATGGGTCTGTCTCAGTAAATTCAGCACACTTTCAGTTAACATCACTAAACTGAAGCCCTCATTACAAGTCCATATTATCAAATGCACAGACTTTATTTAGCTCACTATGTTAGAAGAAGAAGAGTTGGTTTTTATATGCTGGCTTTCTGTACCACTTAAGGAAGAATCAAACTGGTTTACAATCACCTTCCCTTCCCCTCCCCACAACAGACACCCTGTGAGGTAGGTGGGGCTGAGAGAGCTCTAAGAGAGCTGTGACTAGCCAGTAGGAGTGGGGGATCCAACTCGGCTCACCAGATTAGCATCAGCCGCTCATAAGGAAGAGCGGGGAATCAAACCCGGTTCTCCAGATTAGAGTCCACTGCTCCAAACCACCACTCTTAACCACTACACCATGCTGGTTAGGGTTCTTTGTAGTCCAGGAAGCCTTCCCCCTCCCATACACAAACACACACACCCTATTTTTTTTTAAATAACCTTGCTGTAGTGTGTCAGCATAGGGTTTTCAGCTCCAGGTTGGGAAATTCCTGGAGATTCAGGAGGGTGGAGTTTGGGAACCTCTGTGGGATATAATGATATAGAGGTCATACTCCAAAGCAGCCATTTCATCAAGGAGAACTGATCTCTGTTTGGAGATCAATTGTAATGCTGGAAGATCTCTAGGACCCACCTGGAGATTGGCAACCCTAGCAGAAATTGACATGATTGGGGGCAGGCTGTTGGAGCAGTGGATTTGTCCCAGGACAGCCAGCATGGTGCAGTGGTTAAGAGCAGTGGACTCTAATCTGGAGAATGGGGTTTGATTCCCTATTCCTCCACATAGGGTTGCTGGAGATCTCCTGCTATTACAACTGATCTTCAGGTGATAGAGATCAGTTCCTCTGGAGAAAATGGCTGCTTTGGCATTAGGACTCTATGGCATTGTCCCGAGATGTGGGACTCCCTCCTCTAGAGAGAGCAGATGAGCAGGGAACCCAGGCTGGGACCCGATACTGAGCCGGAGCCCCAGCAGCCTCCCGATGCCGGCGACCTACCTCAGGGGGAGGACAACTCACTAGGAGGCATGGAGGAGCAGGCAGAGTGCAGCAGGGTTCAGGTGGGTTGGGACGGCAAGTGCCTTCCCTGGCTCCAGCAAGACAATCAAGCAGCTGCCTCAGACCCCAGTAGGACGGCAAGGCACACGAGGGAGAGGAAGAAGGCCAGCCCTCGTACAAACAATGCCAGGAGGGGGGCCCTTTGCAGCGGCAAGCCGAGCGGGCAGAGGAGGTGAAGAGAGTCAGGAGAGGCACAGAAGAGAGAGGACATGCTTAGACAGAGTCGAGTTGGGGAAGGCGCGAAGGGGGCTGGAAGGGGAAGGGAGTGCAACCTTGTGGCCATCTTTCCCCAGGAAGGGAGGGGCCGGACAGGAGCGGGGCCCAGGGGAGAAACCTTTGTAACCTCGGGGAGGTGGGACAGCTGGGGGAAGAGGGAGGAGTTTCCCCCATAAAGGAGGGTGTGAGCAAAGACCAGGGAGGAGTACAGAGTAGTGGCTGAAAGGTGGGAGAGAGAGTCTATGAGAGAGTGGGAGAGAAAGCTCTCAACCTGACAGCAGCCAGTGTATTCTGCAAGGGATGGAGGGTGTGGCGCTAACTCCCTGTCCCATTCAGAGGCCTGATTGCCAACCTTCTGCATAGGGGAAGCTTGGGACCTGCCGCTAACTGAGGGGTGGAGGCTGCTGCCAACCCTCTGGACCACCACGAACCCACCACCCATAGTCCACGGCCAGAAGTGTCGCCACAACTGGTGGAGAATGTGGGCACTGCAGGACCTGCTGTAAGGCGCCCTCTCACTAGTATCCCGGCCCCAGCAGGGTGGAGACCCAACCGACCCTTGGAGCATCCAGCAGCCTTTACGCCAGGCATGACAATCCCCCAGCGGGCAACCCCACAGACTCTGGACTCTGAAAAATGGATTCAGAGCTTGGTAACCAGTCTAAAAGGAGGCTGTGAAAGATTCAGGGCTTGGTAACCAGCCTAAGAGGAGGCTGTAAAATATTCAGGGCTTGGTAATGAGACTGAGAAGAAGTGGTGAAAGATTCTGAGCAGGTGAACCTGTGTGATAGGGAGCAGTCAACCACTCTGTGAACCTAAGGGCTCTGTATAGCCTGAACTGGTAGAACACACAACCTGTGGAGTGACAGGATTGAGAACTGGGTGAAAGAGGGCCCTTTCTCAGATCACAAAGGGGAATTAGTCTCTGGGGCAGAGCTATTCCGGTTGCAGGGTGGTGTGAAGGATTACTGCCGCTGGTGTGGGACTGGAAGAGGAGAAAAAATAATCTCCTCACAATACACTCAGGCTAATGCTTTCCCCCAGCATACACAGTCAGGCTGAGAGAGTCAGTACAAAAGAGGGTCATAGATGCCTACACATTTGTCTGCCATATCAGTTTATACTGAGGCTAATCCCCAACTCAGTAATCCCCAGCCAAAATCATGCTTAAGTATAGAGGGGCACCAGCCCTGTTGGTTTCCCTAAGCATCTGATAATCAAAGGTATTTAGCTATCATTTGTGATTAATAGCTGTTGATTACCCATGAATTTATTTAACATTGTTAAAGCTCACTTAAGCTAGCAGCCATGACCACATGCTATGGTAATGAAAAACCTAAGTTCTTTACTTGGTGTATTATTTCCCCTTTTCTATGTGCTTGGGACCCTTTTCCAGCTATTGTGAATATTATCCAGTAATTACTAGTGGTGCATAAAGTACAAAAACCAGAGTAATTTGGAATGTATTTCACTATCCATCTTGCTTTAGGAAATCATGGCTTTCTGGTGCTTCCACAGTTTTAAAGGACACTTCCAATTTCAATTGAATTTAAATGTGGTAGAGTTCACATGCTCCCTTTATATAACAGAGCACAACTTAGTGAAGCAGACAATCACAGATATTCATGGATCCCTAGAGGAGGAACTTAATTAAAGGAAAATCTGTGTTTTACCATCCATGACTAGAAGTCACAGTTGCTTCATTGTACAGAAATCTGGGCATATTTGAAGCTTTATGTGTGGAACACACAGAGTCTAACCCACCATACCATTATTTGGAAATAGTCTTTGTAAAGACTATTAGCCTGAGTGTATTGTGAGGAGTCTCTGTAAATATTATCCTCTAGTTACTAACGCTGTGTGCAAAAACAAAACTGAAGTTAATTTAAAGGTCTCTTTGAAGCTGACTTCTGCTTTATATTAGCAAGTGATCAATCTAAGGTATTTGCTGTTCCAGGGCTAAATTGTGGGATGGGGCGGAGAGCCAATATTTATTATCACATTAACCATAGAATAAGAACAAGAATTTTTTTATTGGAATTAAATTGCCACAACTTATACTTTTGGCAATTGCTGTCATTGTATTGGTACAGCATGTGGACTGGATCTGAAACATCGGCTGACCCCACGTGGTCGATGTGCTTCCCCACCTCCAGCGAGCCCGCTGGGAGTACCAGGGATGGCAGTACTGTGAATACACCAGGGCATGAGCCACTTGGTGATTCCCCCCCCACACTTGGGAGAAGGCTGTCCATACAGCCCCCAAGCTGGGCATGTCTATCCCATAGCCTCTCCCAAAATCCCTTACTGGGATCCCCCTTGAGAGGGAAAAGGGGCACACAGGCTGCTTTTCCCCCAAAACTGATCCATGTTCATGCTGTCACCGCCTAAGTCGCGACAAATTTTTACAAATATCTCAAACGTACAAAAACAGGGAGGGTCGGGACAAAGCAGGCGACGACTGAGCCCAGTGCCTGGCCTTTATATATTATAAAAATATATAATATATTTAATATAAATATACTCTTTATATTTTAAACAGTCACACCAGAGGGAAAACCTGTTCCTCGGGGGCCGATTGGTCGAGGTGGCAGGCCTTCCACACCTGCACAGAAAGCCACCCAGCAGCCTAATGAGCCGCACCCAGCCCAGCAGCCGGCAAAGCCGCCCCCTGCGCCTCTCTCCGCCACCTCCCCCAGCCTAGGCAGCAACTTAGAGCTCCCAGTAAAGTCTGGGAATCTTTATTTCCTTCATTCCCAGTTTAACTGCAACAGAGTTCATGTGGCCCTTTCTATGATTCAAAAGCAGCTTGCTTCTTATAAAGTCTTGGACAACTTGATCAAAGAGAAGAGAGACTGACAGTGCAATCCTAAGGAGAGTTACTGCAGTTTAAGCCTACTTATTTCAAAGGACAATAGCCTTTTTAATGGTAAGGTAACACAGAACACATAAAGAAGCTTGAACTAAGGCATAGTTTGGTTTTTGCCAATGGCCTGTTTGGGAAACATAATACAAAGAAACAGGAAGCATAACTCTTAACTTTGTGGTGATTTAGGGACAAATTGCAACCAGGCATGGAAAGTTATTGGCCCTATATTTGCTATGTGCTTTTCTTCTGATGAACTGCGTAAGTTTTTGTTCCCTCTTTTATGGGTTTCTATTTCTTTTCATTGTTTTGCTCAAATGTATTTAATAGCAGCCTGACCCCCAAAATCATAATAGGTGAGGTTTTCCCCTGCCACTTATTTTTATACTAGGAAAAGCTAAATTTTGTATAACACACACATTCATATATTTGTGTCTTACAGCCAGATAATTGGTCCATCTCAGCAACTTTGCAGAGTCTCGGGATCTTTCTCAATACCCTTTAACTGGAGATGCCAAAGACTAAACATTGGACATTATATGTACCAAACATACGTTTAACTTCTGATACAAGCATTGGGTTGCCAACTGCCTTGAGGGGGGAAAGTCCTGGCCTTTTAATAGAGGCTTAAAGGGATGTTATTTATCGGTTGATGTCATTGCCTCTATGCCATGAAAATCTTCAGTTGCCTATTCTCATATATGGCTTCTATTAAAGGGACTGGAACACCTTTCTTTTCTTATGAGGAAAGGCTGAAGAGTCTAGAACTTTATAGTTAAGGAAAAAAAGAAGGCTAAGGGGGCATGGCAGAGGTTTATAAAATGGATGATGTGGCGAAAGTGGATAGACTTTATGCTAGAACTCATGGCCACCCAATTAAGTTAATAAGCAACAGGCACTCCAGACAAAAGGAAATACTTTGTTATTCAGTAAGTCTTTGGGTGAGGGCCCTCGTAATGACTGTCTATTAGATCTGCTTGATAGTGAAATAGTCAATAATAAAAGTTGAATGTTACTTGCTCTATTGTCTGATGCTGAGCCTGAAACAACTGCTTCGGTTGCAAAAAATTTGGTAATGTTATTGAGACGGGGATCCATGAAGCCCGTCTAATATTTTAAGTTGCTGTTGTGATTGTGGTTTTATCTAGTGAATGGTCAATGATTATGATTATTATTGTTTATTGCATTGTATCACTGTCCGGCTGGATGGGCAGTTTATTAATTCCAATAATGTGGTAGATTTTATATATTTCATATTTATTTGTATAATACCTTTTGCTTAATTCCAATAATGTGGTATATTTTAGATATTTCATATTTATTTGTATTTTATATATTCTGTATATTTCTGAGCCTGATAGGGGCCCTGGTTTGTTCATCTTGGGTTGGTGCGATTTTATTTTGATTGTGGGAATCTGTATGCGATGTTTTTTGAACTATGCCTATTAAAGGTTAATGATGATGATGATTCAGTAAGTCACTGAATTATGGGGTTTACTGCCTATGGAGGAAGTGATGGACATAAATGGTTACTAACTATCGTGTATAAAGGGAACATTCAGAGGTATATGTATACCCCTAAACCCCTATAATTCAGTGCTAAGAGACAGTATCAGGGAAAGACCTTGGCTTTTGTGCTCTGTTTGCAGGCCCACCAGGACAACTGGTTGGCCGCTGTTAGAAACAGTATACTGAACTAGATGGGCCAATGGTCTGATCTTCAGAACTATAGCTTAATCAGCCAGTCTGCTCCTTTAATTTTTTTTTTAAAGGCTTGCCCACTTTTTCCTAGGAATGTTAACTATGGGCAACTGGAAATGTATCAGTGGTCCAGATAGCTTTCTAGGCAGAGCAGTGAATAAATATTAAGGCTACGTTTATGAGTTGGGAAAATCTGGTTAAAAATGCTTTTTATCTGAGGAGTTAGTCTGTGGAAAGCTAAGACAGATCATTCCTAAACGTATCACTCTTGTATACATGTGGAAGCTGGGAGAAGGGTCTTTCCTTAAATGTGAAGCATTTCTCTGAGCTTTTGAGGCTATTGATTCCTTTTCATTTCTGCTATTTACGAATAGTTTGTGTTCAGTAAACTTATGAATAGTTTGTGTTCGGCAAATTTCAGGTTTATTGGGCCTGATTTTTTTTTTGGTAAACCCAAAATAAGCCGAATATCCATATCAGTAAATATGGGTATTTGGCTTATTTCCAGGTTTTATGGGTAGGACATGTTTCCAGCAGTTTGCTTTACAAAGAGTTGATGCGCAGATGGCTGGATGTAGAGCTTAAAGGAAATCTCTCTCACACACATTTACCTCAGACTTTCTCCAAGGAGTGCAGATCAGATAACATGGATCCTTTCATCTTGTTGGCAACAAAAGTGTTATGAAGTAAGTTAGGCTGAAGTAGGTTAGGATGAGTGGCTTGAGTTACCCCATAAGCATCATGTTATAGTGACCCAGTTCTTAACAGACCTGTATACTAACCCCCATACTATGCTGGCTCACAAGGATACCAAGCAAGAAAGGAGTGGTAAAGTAGTTAATAGAAAAGTTTAAGACTTAGAAATTTGAGCAAATTATTAAGATGCCTGATTTTATTAATTCTTACATCATGTTTCAAGTTTTGTTCTGTGTGTATGTGTACATATACATATTCTCTATCTAATTCTGAACATGGCCAGACTTCCGGTAATTGAGCTGGTCCCAGCACATGTCCCTTGGGAGAGCTCCCAAGGGAATCCAAGAAACTCTTTGAATTGGAGGGCTTTTAGCACACCAACCCAGTTCTAAATAGTGGACCAGGATGCAGGAATTCCTCTGCAGCCCGAAGAAAGCAGTGTGACTTTTTTAAGTCCCCCAGAGGTGTGGATGTTTGTCCCTGCTGGCATCGAGGGGAGAAAACATCGCCGCAAGCGTTTCTTTGGCTTTAGGCTCGGACCTCCATTATCTATAACCAACTTATGAACTGTTTAAAGAAGAAAAACCTCACCCTCTGAAATCTAAGTGAGTAACAAGAATTCTTTTGATCTTACCGGGAAAGGAAAGCTGAACCGATTGACTGAATTAACTGGGAACTCCGCACTCCCCCCCCCCATAGTACAAGAACTTTCTTATTTAGATAAGATATTAGATGAAACAGCAAGGACTTTATCAAGTAGATCTGTGGATAGACTAAACAACCGAACTTTTTGAAGGACGGGGCAATTACCATTCAGATTCTGTGACGTTTGAGGGGAAAGGAGAAATAAAACCCTCCTACCCCTTGGTCACGCTGCCTTTTCCGGGTTGGGAAGGTCCTCCAGCCACGTTTCAAGATTCACTTTGAAGTACCGGAAGATCTCTACCAGAACCATTGCATTGCAAGACATACCAGGGAGACGGGAAGGATTGAGGTCCGCAGGACCGGAAGTGATTCCCCTCGGTGTACCAACTAAAAGGTTCGACACGAAAAACTACTAAAAGGGGACGACGGAAGGTCCGTGGCTCTATAGTTTTTGATTGATCAACTTCCTACTTCCTGTCTGCTTGTTGACCTAGAGCGTCCAGAAAACTCGATGGTACTTCAAATTTTATAAGTCTTTTTTTAAGCTGATTTGGAGAATGTGTGCTTAAATATCTAAGCGATTTTGCTCAACATAAGATTTTAAACTACCCACACTCTGGAAATAACATTTTTAAGACCTGTGAAAATTGTTTAAATTTAAAGATTCTTGCAAGAAGTAAATATGGAAAAGAAAATCCAAGATATGTTTGCCATACAAAGTGAGACAACTGCAAAACAACATGAACAGCTGTCAAAACAACAAGAGCAGATGTCTAAACAGATGGAACGAATAACTTCCATGCTGAACATCTTTACCCAGTCAATCATTCAAAAAATGAATGAGGCATTAGAAGACCTTAAAGATGTCCCTCTAGCTGACAAGAGAGATGAAGAACAGAAGAATTTTGCAGAGGAAATGGAGAACTACAACAAGCAAATTGCAATAACCCAGCTGGCAACAATGGATTTGAAAGTGAGTGACTTGGACCTCTCTCTCTTCATTCTGCCGGATGACCTTTTCAATACCTGCTTGGAGGACTTAATGAGTAGAGAAACTGGAGCTGTCAGGATCCTTCTCTTTGAATTTGGGATGGACGATAATGCAACGTGGATATACTATGAAGATCATCTATCTGTGGAAGAGACTATACCAACAACTTCCAAGGACGTTCTTCGATGCTTACTATTAATGGGGAAAAGAAGGAAATGTTGGAAATTCCGAGCTAAGGGACTAATTTAAAAGAGTTTAGTTTCTCTTGTGGAAAGGATTAAAAGGAATTGGTTAAAAGGATTGGCTTTAACGGAAATAGAACCATATATGATATTAATTTACTACAACTATAATAAGTCTTAAATGAGTTTAGGGAGAAATGGAGGATTTACAGAATATTTAATTTTTAATGGAAATGGAGGGAGGTGTAGGGGAAGTTAATATATCTTTGATTACATACAAATATCTTTAATAATGGTTCCTATCTGTTTATATCTTTTACTGTTTATGTCAATTGTTAAACTATGTGTTTAATATTTTTGGAAAAATTTAATTCTAAATGGGACCATTTAAAGGATACTTTTGATCTAATCCCTTATCTACACTTTTTATCAATTTTATATTAGGTATTGATCTAATAATGTTAGATAGGACAAGAATATATTAACTAAAATAGTATTGGGATTGGTTCCGTTAGCAAAGGTTTACACAATTTATTTTTAGATGGAAGAGGGAGAGGGGGAAGTCAATTTGTGGTTAATTTAGTAATATTATTTGGCTCTTTAGTATTATTATTATTTTTTAACATTGGATAATTTTTTATATGTTGATATTTTAAATCAAGAAAATATATATATTTTTAAAAATAATAATAATTCTGAACATGGCCCTAGATGCAGGTTATTAAATCCACAGATTAGGTCATATACAGAGAAGAGAGGCCTTTCTGCTAATTTATAGCATATAAATATAAATATATATATATATATATATATATATATATATATATATATATATATATATATATATATATATATATATATATATATATATATATGCTCTCAAGTCACAGCTGGCCTATGGCAACACAATGGGGTTTTCAAGGCAAGAGACATTGTGGGGTGATTTGCATAGTGATCCTAGACGTCCTTAAAGGTCTCCCATCCAAATACTAACCACAGCCGACCCTGCTTAGCTTCTGAGATCTGACTAGATTGGGCTATGCAAAAAACTCCAAAATGAAGAACAGTTGTCTGCACAAGTGAAGGCAGCCCGCAGCCCTCGCACTCCACAGCTGTGAGTCTCCCACCAGTTGCTAACCTTGTGCTGCAAACCCTGTGTGTGTGTATAAATGGTATGGCAAAAGGTTAAGTTTTAAACTCAAGAAAAGCATGAAGAAATAGATCAGTGTGCATTAAGTCATTCAGGTTTTGAGCTCTATGGTGAATTATAGATTCCTTATTCCTCAGAAATTAGGTCCTTGCTAACTGCAGAATATTTGCAATTGAACTAATATTCACCTGCTTTATTTTGGAGTAAGGTGATGGAAAGCATTTTGTCAGCATCCTTCCACACCTATAAAGTTTGACTGAAATGTATCTGGAATATATTAACATCAACAGTACTGACAGGTTAGCTCTTGTTAGACCATAAATGGAATATATTTCATACTCCAATTCAGTTTAAAGTGAGCATGCTATAACTTTCATTAAAATATCATGTGAGGTGTTTCATAAGGATTGTTATGCAGTTCACATCAAAGGAAAGCATACCTCTGGCTTCTTAATCCTAGACACTGAAATTGGTACATACATTATATGAAGTAGCTATATGTGGATTAAGAATACAATTGCACCTGTGAAGAACAATGGCAATATATTTTATATATACCAAGCAATAGAAAGTCTCATATGAAATTGCTTTTAAAATAAAATAAAATGTTACTCCAGTGTAACGTTTTCTTGGTGATAAATACCTACAGCTCAAAGCTATTAACTGATTTAGCAGAAGAATATAAATAAGTTGGCAAACTTTATTCTTGTTTTGTGTTCTAGAAGCAAAATTGCATGTAGCCAAATTCTGCCCTAGAGTATCCCAATATTCTATGCTATTGACTGGAGTAGCTGACAAGCCAAACAAAGGGGCGGGGGGAGAGTCTGTTAACATGGAGTTGAACTCACCTTATCATTTCATTCCACCTCTTGCCTTGTAAAAGGACACGTATCCCTAACTGAGGTGTACATTTAATAGTGCCATCCTAAGCAGAGTTATACCCTTCTAAGTCAATTGCCTTTCCAACAGTATTGCTACTGTGTGCTGGAAAAAAAATCAAGTTTAAACAATTAATAGTTCACATTTGTCTAACCTGTTCTTCAAAGTACCATGAAAGGTGATTTCACCACTTCCTGAAGCACAGAATTCCATTGCTCTTCCATTTGGAATATTTTGCTAACATTTAACCTCAATGTTTTATCTTGTGCCTGAGACCACTGTATAGCAATGGTATGAATATCTACCCTTTCTCTTCTTTCTTCAGTCCTTTCACAGAGTTTCATGGAACCTTCAGGGTAGAAGTAGTGTATCACTGGATACACTAATATTACTAATAATACACTAATATCTAATAATAATACACTAATATCTAATAATACTAATAATGCACTAATATCAGTCCTTTCACAGAGTTTCATGGAACCTTCAGGGTAGAAGTAGTGTATCACTGGATACACTAATATTACTAATAATACACTAATATCGAATAATAATACACTAATATCTAATAATACTAATAATACACTAATATCAGTCCTTTCACAGAGTTTCATGGAACCTTCAGGGTAGAAGTAGTGTATCACTGTTGCTGTAACTATTCACCCTTTGGATTTTCATGTCCCAATTGGAAAGTCTAGGGATGAGTGATTACAGGAATGTGTTGTATCCACATGTCATTGGATACTGCTTTACTGTGATAATTCTTCACCTGGATTTTCCTGTGGGGGATACAATAATTTGGGAGGTGAATAATTAGATTAGCATAATATACACTGAAATGTGAATCCAGGTTAACAGATTTATTGTGTGTATATGTTTGTGTGGACTTCATTCTGAAAGTTTATGCAACAATAACTCAGCCTTTCTAGTGCCAAAGACTTCTTTTGTTTCTAATACCTAACATGGTTCCCTCTCTAAAGTTCTATGCATCACTGTCATTTCCATTCATGAAATATGACTTCTACATACTGTACTATCCCTTTAGTTTCCTCCCAGATTTCAGCATACTTCTTAAAAGACCGAACTCAAAAGAATACTTCAAAATGAGATTTTAATCAGCGTCAAACAATGAACCTGTGGAGATTATGAAACTATTCAGTTTTTCATTTTCATGTAGTGTTAGTACACCCCCTTGGGGGCAAATGTTTGATTATATATGTAAAACGTTCACCTGCTCATTTATATGCTCCACTCTTGCTATCAGTCTGCATGGACTTAATTTGCCTTCAGTGACATCATTGTATTGTCAAGTCTAATTCACTAGATAGCATTGTGATGTCATCTAGTTCCACTGCATGATGCTTGATTCGGTGACATGACCCAAGTAATTAATCCAAGCATTATTCCCTCTCTCAAATGTCCTAATTTTACCCCAATGATGTAATCGCATTACCAAGTCTAAATGACTGTATAGCACTGTGACGTCATAACATTAACTACCTAGAAGGAACAAGAGAGAGCTGCTATGAAAATATAAAACAAAACCAGCAGCACCAGTAGCTGAAGATTATTTTGGTGATGAAGGGAGATAACGCCCATGCCCTCTTGCACCTTATCTGATTGTGTCCTGCTTTTTAAAGCCTTCGATTATATCCAAGCAAGCCCCCTGGCTCCTTGATAGATAGCAGGAAGTAGGTTGCATTAGACATTGGTAGGAGGGAAAGTGTTCGTGAATTAACCTATTAGGGTTCATGTGTATGGTTCAGAGTTTAGCACCCTATTTCTCTTTTTAAAAAACAGCCCTCCCACTCCATATACGCTAATATCCCAGAGGAGGTAATAGTCACATCATTACTGCTCTATGTGCCCCTTTTTCAAAGGAAAAGTTTAGTGGCCCGTAAAATAGGGACTCTTTCTCTTATGTCTGCAATTCAACAGGGAAAAACCCTTGAGTGAGGGTTAAATGCCCTGAGAATTCCATCCAAATTGGTGAAAGGGAGTAGGACATTCCAGTTTGCAATATGTTTCCCAATGTAACCAATGTAAACATCACCCCAATACAATAACCACTCTGATCACATAGCATTCAGAACATGGTAAATATTTTTAATGACCAAAAAAAGTCTAAACCAAATCTGGCTTAAATTTCTGTGCATATGAATGTGAATGAAACAGGGCATGCATGAATCAGGATGGCCTCTTGTTCAGTTAATAAGTGAGGTCACTGGTTATGTATTTTCTTTATACATATTGAGAAGCAAACATTTTGACCAGGTAGGTAAATAGACACAAATGTAAACTAAATTCTCTTCTCATCAATCGTTGCCCTGGTGAAACCCCACTAAGGACATTTTTCTACCCTCTTGCTTATAGTCAGAGTATTGAGTGGCTAAATAGTTGGAAAGAGATGCAAACCTATCAGACAACAATGCTGTCTGGGAACAGAACCTACCTTCATTCAGACTCCTGTCTTTTTATACCCTTTGTATTTCCCCACAAAAGCTGTCTGTACATAGAGCTCTCAACATGAAAGCATGGCCATTGCCCCTTCACCTTGCAGTTGATGTAACTATCCTCCTCTACGCATACCTTCATTACATAAGAGCTGAACTGGATTACGTAAGAGCTGAACTGGTTGGACTTTTGAGACTTCTCTTCACCATTAGCTATTATTATTTACTATTACTTGTTTTCTCAAGTGCCAATACAACTTGAAACCTAGGAATGCATTCGTTCCTCTCTACGTCTAGGCAACAATCTAAGCAACAATCATCCCCCTTCTACGTCTAAGCAATGATGTGAGCCTTTTCTATAGAGAAATAGAAAATATTTAAGTGCAAATGACCTCTAAAGTGCATCTGCTTTATTGCACTGTAAATAGTCAAGATGAATGGCATGAAAAGGAAGAATGGAGATAGCTTTATCAGCATAGAGTTAGTAAATACAATAGAGGTTATTTGTAACTTGTTGTATTCCCTGGAGACTTCTAGGAAGACTTCCTTTTGTTTGCTGATAGGTGGCAGGGAAATAAATAAATTTCTGTTGGGATAGCAAACTCCTCTTCTGACAGGGCTGCATGAAAGCAAAGAGTCAAAGTTGATTCATATGTAATTAATAATTTCTGTGCACAAAAGCTCATTGGAGTGGTCTTTATGTTTCTTTATTTATGAATATGTGCTCCTCAAGGTCCTCAACATGACTTACAGTTTAAAAGTCTAAATAAACAATAAAATATCCACTTCAATAATTCATAAAGTGATCGCAATACTAAAAACATTTAAATAACAGCTGAATCAGTAAAATATCCCTTATGAGCTGATCATTCAAAACCTCACCACCTGCTCTGGGACCTTGGGACAGAGAAAGATTTGGAATTTATTTTTACATCATTTATGTGCTGCTTTATCCCCTGAAATGACCCAAAACAGCTCACAAGAAATAGCAAATACAAAAATACGATGAATCAACAAAAAGAAAACAAACATTTAACAGGCTGATCCTGTTCTTAAGACAGAGGGGCAGATAGAGGTAGGTTGGCTGTTTGGTTGGAAGGAGATGGGGAGATATGGTTGCCAACTCCTGGTTAGGAAATTTTGGAAGGTGGAGCCTGGGGAGGTGGGGTTTAATGAGGGGAGGGTATATAGAGGGGTATAATCCCATAGACTCCTCCCTCCAAAGAAGCCATTTCCTCCAGGGGAACTGGTTTTTCCAACCTCCACATGGGGGCCTGAGATCACCCAGAATTAGAACTGATCTCTAGATGATGCAGATCAGTTCCCCTGGAGAAAATGGCTGCTTTGGAGGGTGGACTGTATGGCATTATATCCTGCTGAGGTTGCTTCCCTCCCCAAACCTTGCCCTCCCATGGCTTCACCCCCAAAGCTCCAGGAATTTCCCAACCTGGAAATGCTGAGGGAGAACTGATCTCTATAGCGGGAGATCCACTGTGATTCCAAGGGATTTCCAGGCTTCACCAGGAGGTTGACAACCCTAGAAGGAAAAACGGAAACAGTGAATTGGGAGAGGCTATGGGGGCTTTCAGAAAAGGGGAAAGAGTGGAAAGAGGGAAATGAGATGCCTCCCACAAGACCTTATGGGTTCCTGCTTGTAAATTATATTTGGCAGGATCCAGACTAGATGTATATGCAGGTGAAAGGATTTTTGCTCACAGAGTGTGATTTCCTTCCTCCCCTTCCCATGACAGCATGGAATGCCCTCCGGATTCCTATTACTGGAACCCTAATGGTGGAGAGACCCTCCAGGAACAAAACGGGGGAGGGTTCAGGCTGCTGCGGGAGGGGGGGAAGCAGGAATATTGTGCTCCAGTGGAAATCCTTGTGTTCGTGGAGCAGTCTGGATCCAACCCACAGATTTCAGTGGAGAAAAGATATGTATATTCACGCACTTAACTTCCTGTTTATAATTAATGGGAAGTAACATTGAATTACATGGGTGATCATTTTCTCTATTTTAAATACAAATAAGTTGCAAATAATGTTTTGATCTGAGACAGAGAAAGAGTTAGAGACAATATTTCAACCTAATTGTTGGACTAATATTTAATATAAATAACCAGAAGCAAGTATAAAATGTGATGTCAGGGATAAATGGGTACATCACTCAAAGATCATTTTTTACAAGAAACATAGTTGTGGTACCACTGTGTTGCCACTTGAGCACCAAGCAACCATTCTTCCTTCAGAGGTTGGCATGTGGGTTAAGTCTATGTGAATGCAGATTGCATCTGAGAAATAAATGTATTCATATCCATTACCATTTCCTTTTGAGCAAAATATCTAGATGCCAGATCCCATAGGAGATGGTTCTTCTTGTCATTGTATTTTTAGGACAGAGCTCAACTTGCTTCATTTGCATAGTTAAGCTTTCCAAAAGCCGGGCAGTATCTTTTAATAACACCTTTGTTCAGCTTCTTACACAAGGATAGCTCACCAAAGACCATTTTTCCTCTCTGAATAGCCTTTGGGGAGATAGATATTGTCAGTGCTGATCCTGCAAATGTGGCAAAAGTACAATAATACTTGGATTACAGCAATACAGAACAGAGAGACAATAGCACATGCATAGCATAGGCTGATATGGATGAAAGTGCTGAACATCTTTTGTGCCTTAGTGCATTCTTAATAATACTGCAGGATCATACAGCTCAGCAGAATCTGAAGGTCATTTTCAGCCTAAATCCTATGTATGTTTACCTGAAAGAAAGCCACATTGAGCTCAGTACAATTTACTCTTAAGTATGCATAAAACTGCAGCAAATCTTTGTGTTTAAGCGTGATTCTCCTTATTCCAAATCTGTACAATCTAGATTACGGTTTTTATAAATACAAATAGAGGACATGGGCAGTGATGTCTATAGAATTATATACTTCAAGATAGCTCAGGTATTGTTCCTTTAGGACAAGAATGTGTTAATTGATAGAATTTGAGTAATGATTGAAATTCTTATTGCTTCATGGTAATTTATGTCTTCATTGGTCTGTTTAGGGGTCCTGCAAATAGAAGGAAATAATCTGAGGCTAAAACACATTATACTAAACAGTGTTTCTTGCAGTATATATACCAATATGGATGTTGGCAGATGTGAAACCAGCTAAGTGATACCTTTCATTGAATAAATATTATTTGATGTTGTTTTTCTGGCAGATGTACATTCTTCATAGATTAAGGAATCAGCAATTGGAGACCACCAAGATATGAAACCCAAGTAAAAATATTAAAATTTGTCAAAATATTAACTAGGCTGGTTGTTTTTGCCAAAAAAAATAGATATTTCCTAGTGACGATTTATTTACTACATCACAAAAACATTTGCCCTGCATACCAAGACCCAGCTGTATTCTCTTTAATTCCAGAATCAGACATTTTTTAATGATTCTTTTTTTAATTGGGACAGAATAAGAACAGGCAAACTTGGCGGAAATATCAGAAGAGAGAGAGACACTGGAATAGACAAAGCCAATGAAACTATGTTCCTAAAAGTTTACAGGATGTTTATTTCTTCTGAAGTATTAAAGGAGAACTGGAGGATCAACTGCTCTCTGGTTTTTGTTCTAGATAAGGGACCTGCTGATTCGCAAGGATCTTATGCCACTGTGGAATAAAATGCAACTTATCTGTGAAGTGCATTCATCACTGAGGTTCTCTCCACTGTGGGCATACCAGTTCCTTATTCTTCTTGTAACTTGTTAATAAAAATATTTACAGTACCGTTTCAACATATTAATTTCTATCAGATCTTCCAGGTTCTCAGAGCTGCTAAATTCTAGCAGATGGTTGAAAAATTAAATGTTCTTTTCCTCAGCAGGGGGAGGAGGACTGCTGAGTTTGGACCCTAAACACACTCAATCAAACCCCTGCAAGCAAGAAGAGCAGCAGGCACAGTATTATTGCTGAAAGCCGGAGGCAGTGAATGATCTCATCAACCTGAGCCTCTTGCTTAATATACCTAAGCCACAGTTTGGAAGCAGCCATACTGCTTCATTGACATGCAGAACTGAGGAACCCAAATCCCTTTACAGAGTGGCAGTGGCAGCTGTTCCCTTGGTCTCTTATTTGATTTCTTCTTGAATCTCTCCAGTCTACGAATCCTTTTGTATCCACCGCAGAGGATTTTTTGCAGTTTATATTATGAAAATCTTAATGTATCTGCTTGGTAGTATACCCTCCATTTAATTTTTTTTAAAAATGATCAAAACGATGGTATGTGTAGCAACAGCAAGACAACTATGCTGACAATATTCCCAGAATGAGAATTGACAGGAAAAGTACAGGGCCTGAACAGCCGCCCCTCTCTATTACTGTTCTTTGGAAAGTGGGACTCAATTAGGCGTGGTGAGGGTACAAAGATTTCAGGCATACACTATAGGTGAAAGTGTAATAAACATCTAAACGTTTTCTGTACAAGCATCAGGATGCACAAATATAAAAGAAAATTGTGAAAATGCATAGCACTCTAATAGTGCATTCCTGAGACCACCGGCACTGTGCAGCGGCAGAGAGAGGCGCAGCAATGGCGCAGCTGGGAGGCCTCCTAAGGGGCTTCACGGCAACGTGCGTGGCCAAGGAAAATAAAAGCAAAAAGACAAGGGAGAGGGAGAGTGTGAGCTCCAGACAGAGAGGGAGAGGTGTGGGGCAGCAGCAGCAGTGCAGGGCCGCCACCGTGCAGCCCGAGGCCAGGCAGGGCCATCAGATTTAGCAGGGCTACTTCCAGGAAGGGGTGTCATTTTGGGAGGGGAGGGGCATGGGTTGGGGATAGGAGGATACAGGCTGTGGTGTGGACTGCACCCCTCAGTGAGAGGGGTGCTGGGGGAAGGGCAGGGGCTGCAAGGGAGGGAGGGAGAGCAGGGCGGGAGAGGAAAGGCAGGAGTTCTCCCAAAGGGGCCAAAAAAGTGTCAGTAATAAGGGTCAGTTGGCTCGGATAATTGGTGCGAAGTATCGGAAGGGCCACCTCCATGGGTCCCCACCACTCCAAGTTGCACCCAACCATCAGTCTCTCCAGTGGCATGACATTCAGGGTGGGACTGGGGCTGGCAGCGACATCACTCCAGCCACAAGAAGTGGGGTGTCTATTGTTGCCCTCAGCGTATGGGGGGACAGCCCCATCCACAGCTGTGAGTGGTCGGAGCCTGGGGGGGGCAAGGAGGCAATGGGAGGCAGCCATGGCTTGGGGTAGGTTTAGCAAGGCCCCCAGGTTTTGCAAGGCCTGCCACTCTGCGATTGTGTGGGTCAGCTCCAGCATCATCGACAGGTGGCCCCTGGAGGCATTCACATTGGCAGCCAAGGTCTCCATCCACCGATCAGCCTGGTCGCTTGTCTCTTGACACTCCTGTCTGGCCTCCAGATGATCCCTATCAATGGCCACCACATGGAGAAGAAGGTGGAAGGATGGGTTGCACCAGCCAGGCCCCACAGGTGCGAGGGATGGGGCCCAGCCCCTCCACCACCTCCTCGGCCCCAGGGTCAGTGCCCGCCCTGGGGGGTCATTTGGAGGGTCATGGAGGGTCGGTGGCCGGGGGTGGCCTCCGCCACCCTGCTCCTCTCCCAACGAGGTTCCTGAGGTCTCAGGTGCCGGGCGCCGGTTGTCAGGCAGGCCGCGAGACCTCCATGGACTCCTGAATCACATTACCAGAATCACCTTGGTGCTCCTTGGGGGGCTACTCGTGCCCACGCTGGATGACAGCAGCACTGGGGGTCACGGGCAAGGGAGTTGAACCTGCAGAGAGAGGTGCCCCATCACTTCCAGGCCATCCCACTGGCCGTCTCCTGTCCTCCCCTGGTGGCCCCCGGCCCACACCTCCATCCCAGTCCGGCTCATCTTGCAGGGAAGGCTGGCGTCCAGGGTCACCTCCATCGGCTCGTCCTGGGCAGTGGCCTGGATCTCAAGGTGGCTGCACTCCTGGGTCCCAGCCATCTCTGCGGGGTTCTCGCGCACTCATCCTGCACTGGGATCCTGGCCACTAGGCGCCCCGTCCTGAATGCTCGGACCTGGGGTCGCCCAGCTGCCCTGGGAGTTGGTGTTGGCCAGGCTTCCAGGTGACGGTGGCATGCTTAGGGTTTCCTGTTGAAAGTCGTGCACTGCAAAGCAGAGGACAGGCATTCAGAGGGAGGTGGGGGGCTCTGGAGCTTCCCCTACCCCAGACCCTCACCATGCAGAACTTCAACACCTCTCCCCTTTACTGCCATGGCCAGGATGAGAGGGCTGTTGTGGGATCAGCCCAGGTGCTGAACCTATGCCTGACCAGGTTGCAGCCCCTAATCGTTAACCCGTGTTCTGAGCTCGGCTGGGTCACGCCTCATTCGGCTCCTTGGAAGGCTCTAACGGGCTCCAGGCCTTGAAGTGTGCCGCCCTTTCCCCCTCCCTTCCCCCAATCCCCAAATCCAGAAATGAGGTATCAGGAGACACAGACCTGGAGCTCCAAACACCCTTTATTGGGAGACAGTGAGGGGAAGGGAAGTGCAGAGAAGAGAGGAAGGGGCTGGAGAAATGCATCCGACCGTTGGCGGATGCCATGGGTGGGCCAGTCAATCCTTATTGGGTGGAGACTCTGTCAGCATCCGATCTTGGGGCCGGGTTGGTGGGTGGGATGAGGGAGGGCTCATGGTCAGAGGGTGGCAATGCAAGGGCGGGTGGGTGTGAGCCAGAAGCACCTTGCGGGCATGGATGATGATGCCACACCATCAGTGTGGCCACCCTCCAGACCAATCTCCCACTCTCGACAAGGCTGCCACCCTAGGGAGGCGCTGGCCCAGATGATGCATGTTCCGATGTAGCGGACGGGGAGCGGCCTGGCTGGCCTGGCCCTTGAATTTGCTGCGGCAAGCAGCCACCACTCCTGCAGGCAAAAACAACACAGAGGATGTGGGGATAGCCAAGGGGGATGAGAGGGCCAACAGAGGCCCCCCAACCCCACTCTGCCCTGGCTCCACCTTCCTTCCCAGTTGTCGCCCTCCTCCCCACGGGGCATGATGTCATCCTCCTGGTCCATCTGGGCAGTACGAGATCTGGGCAAGGGTGCCTCATCTTCCATAGGGACATTGAATGCTGGATGGTCTAGTGAAAGATAAAGCCAGACAGACAGTCATATCCCCCCAGCCATATCCCTTTCAGCGCCACACAGCGCCTGTTGCATCAGGCTGGGAGCCCTGGAGAAGGGGCGCAACAGGAGGAAAGGCAGACAAGGGGGGGGGCTTAGTGATGTGTTCATGTCCCTTGCAGGGTCAGGTTGCCCCACCCTGAGGGAGTACCAGAAGACCCATGGCCAGGCGACTCCTGACCCTGCAAGGAACATGAACACATCACTAAGCCCCCCCTTGTCTGCCTCTCCTCCTGTTGCACCCCTTCTCCAGGGCTCCCAACCTGACATGACAGGCACTGAAATGGACAGAAGGACAACTAACCACAGCCACCTCTCCCTCTGCAGCCACTGATGAGCTGGCAGTGAACTTCCAGAGGGTGTGGGCCAGACCCCTCTCTGACGAGGATGGGGGGCCCTGCCTCAGTGTCTGCCATGGCCCATTGTCCCCTTGTGTCACCAGCTGCTCCTCCTCCTGCTCCTCCTCTACCACCACCCTCTGATCTGCCGCCTCATCCTGGCCACTGTCTGCCAGCGCCGGCCAGTTGTCCTGGCCGAGGGACTGCTTCAGAGGGACGGGCCAGCCATATGGCCACAGTCACTTGGGGGGAGGTGCATGGGCGAGGGCTGCCCATGTCCATTGGCCTCCTCCCCCTGTGAGGTGGCCAGGCCCTTGGCCTCCCCTAAGCATCCACAGTTGAGAGTGGGACACTATGAAGAGAAGAGGTCCAGCAGAGGTTGTCGTTATGATGAAGGCCAACACCTGCGGGCTGCCGGGCCAAGATGGCATGACCTGCGTGGAGAGAGGCTAGGTGCCTTGATGTTCTCAACAAAGCAGTGGGAGACCTCCTCAGGTGCGGGGCTGTTGATGCTGCTGCTGAGAGTTACCGGTGGGCTCGTGTTGGTTATCAAGTAATGGGGTGGGGGTTCCATGAAGGACTTAAGAGGAGAAGAGAGAGGCAGCTTCAATCAGCCCAACAGGGGTTAGCGCTCTGCTACAGGGACAAAGGCTGGGGTGCATGGCTGCTGTGATGGGGAATTCTGGCAGCAGACACATGGGCCAGAGGTGCAACTGTACAGGAACAGAGAGCGGCAGCGAGAACACTGCCGCATCTGCGTGGCTGCTCATGGCTGCAGCTGGACAAGCAGCCAGGAGAGAAGAGGCCCTTCACATCTGCTGGCCCTCAGAGAGAGGGTGGGAGCGCTGCCGCTGTTCCTGCGAAAATGCCCAATCGCCCCAAGTCTCCTTCCCTTGGCTCCACTGGGGGGGGGGGGCACTATTTTGCCAGCGCAGATAGCTGCCATGTCAAGGCAGCTCCTGGAGGCTGGCCTTTGTAGAGGTTGACGAGCACAGCACTAGGGGCTCATTGGTGCCCATCCTCGGCCCTGCATTCCACCATCCAGTCCCATAAGAGGCGCCCCCACACAGCCCATATACAGAGCTCCCCCACAGCCCCCCAAGAGATGCTGACTGAGTTCAGAGGGGGAGCTGGGCACCCCGAGGGGGTTTGTGCTGAGCCCTCCCTCAACCAGGCTGGCTGTAACAGCTCCACAAGACCCTCCCATCCCCTTTCCTAAGCAATAAGCAGGCACCTCGTGTTACAAGAACAACTTTATTTTTAAATTCCATGGTGAGGGGGAGGTGACAGGGCATGGGTAGGCCAGGAAGGCTGAGCGCCGAGGTTGCTGCTCATGTCTGGGTGTGTGTTTGTGTGTGGGGGGGGGCTGAATGAGTCACCACAGAGGATGGAGGTGGAGGGAGCTGCCCCTCACCGAAAGGGTCCTGTCGAGTTGACAGCATGGGGGGGGGTGAACATGGCCCAGTGGCCCACGGAGATACCTGAAATGAGAAAAAGGGTGTGAGGGGGGATGGGCAGCAAACCCCTGGGTGGCATGTGGGCTGGCCAGGGGTCTGCTGGACGCAGCATGGTGGTGGTCCCGGGCCTTGGCTGGTCTGCAAAGGTGGCTGGGTCATCCTCAGGCTTCCCAAGGAGGTTGAAGAGGGCTGATGGCGACCACAATGTGAGTGTCGGTTGGGCACCCCAAGGGCCATTGTGGTGAGGGACAGGCAGTGGGGCAGTGGGGCAGTGGCAAGCCCCTGTGTTTGCCAGAGCAGCCTCAGCATCTGGAAAAAAGCAAAGAGAGGGGATCAGAGGTGGTCTGGCTGAAAAGTTTGATGGAGGCTCTCGCCCCCCTCCACTCCCTCTCACCCCCCTCCACCCTCTCCAGTGAAGAGGGTGGAGGGGGCAGGTTCCCAGCAGGCTGGAGAGCTCGCCCGTCCACAGGCAAACTTTGCTGAGGAGACTCCCACCTGAGAGGCGGCCAACCCCCAGTTTTCAGGGGTGGCCCAGACAGAGTCCCCCAACAGTGGGAGTTGGAGGAGCCAATGCGCAAAGTCCCCCGAGAGATGGGAGTTGGAGGGGTGAATGCGCAAAGTCCCCCGAGAGTTGGGAGTTGGAGGAGCCAATGCTCAAACAATGTTGCATCTGGATAAGCTTAAAGATGCAGCATTCAAACTCCTCCATTACTTTAGTTCTCAGAGTATCAGGCTTTGTTCTTTGACATGTGGTCAAGATGGCATTTCATGTAAAGGCTTAGTCAACTACTCTAGAACCCTCTATCTAGTTAATATCATAAATGCTAACATCAGAGCATCTTTTACTTCATTGTGATTCCAATCCATGCCAATGGCATTACTGGCTGGTAGATATTCTTAATTACCAAGGGAACAATGCATGTGCATTTGTGTATCCTCAAAACTGGAAGACATACCTCATTATATCCTTTTTTGCCTCCTGTATGATGATCCTAGGGGCAAATTCTTAGCAGAGATATTATTTGTTATTATGGTATATTCAGATGAGGATAAAATTAAATTTCTGCTGTCTGGCATAGATGCTTATGTAACACATAGGGTTTCTTTGTATGCCCTAGCAGCAAAGAAAATAAGATCTAAGGTTTCTGAAGGAGTTATTAATTAAGTTTAAAACAATGAGTTATTACATTTTGTTATGTTATAATACTTTAATTGCTGATTTGTTTTATTTATATTGCTGTATTGCTATGTTTTAGCTAATTTATGTTTGTACTACTATTTGCTGTATTACTATGTTTTAGCTATTTATGACAGCCAACGGCCATATACAGTAAATTCTCTGGTCTAGTAAAGGCTTAGTCCTTTATAGCCCAGAGCTAAGAGAAAAGTAAAAGCAAGAGACCCTCTCTCTTGTGTCCAGGGAATGTATATTCTTCCGGTTGAGAGTCTATCCCTCTCTGGGGCCATTCCTAATCTTCCTGACACAAAAGGAAGAAATACAATCTAGCCTTTTGGCTTTCTCAGTCTCTCTCCCTTAGGGGTAACAATACACCTCAGGTGTAAGCTAGTAAACATTTTGTCTCCCTCTGGCCAGAGCTATCTGATTCTCTAAGCACTGAAGTGCTGGTGGATCAATGACTCATCCCCTGTACTTTCCCTTTTTGACAACTAGCAACTGGAAGCCAGGCTCCTGAACATGGACAAAGGGCAGACTCATTTTCTCCAGGTGAACCGATCTCTGTAGTTTGGAGATCAGTTGTAATAGCAGGAGATCTCCAGCTGCCACCTGTGTATTTTATTTTGGCCTATGGCTGTAAGAATAAACACCTCCAGCTGCCACCTGGAGGTTGGCAAACCTAATTTCTATAAAAGAAAATACCTTTTTTTTTTGCATAATTTTATTTTTGAGCCATTTGGGGGATCTTGAACCATGGTGAAATACTTAATGGGAACAGAAGGGATAAAAGGATCAGCCAAAAGGACCCAATAGCATTGGAGGGTGAAAAGGACAGAAAATTGACAGGGCAGGATACAGTCTGAAGCAAATTCTCCTGCATTGCAGAAGTTTGTATCTATAACCTTCCATGTTTTTAGCATATACAATTATAAATATGGTTGAATATAAAGAATTTGACCTTTTAGAACGGTTTATGTTTTTCTCACAGTCAATATCACGTCCTGCTGCAGTACAAGTATAAGCAGTAGAATTTTCAGTCTAGTTAAATGAAATCTTATTTAACCTTCTTTTGGCTCCACTTGTACAGAAATAACTTCTACTATGCCTTCTCTCCTGCTCTTAATTGTCATTTAACAACTTCCTAAGTCTCATGCAAAAGGTTTCAAATTAATTGCACAACCCTAAAGGTGATTTCATAGCATTGTGTGGCTATTTGTTAGGTGCCTACTGAGGAAGCTCTTGACTTACAACTCCTTTGAAAGGAATGTTTTAGCTTAGAGGAACTCTAGGGAGAAATGCTGAAGCAGCTTTTATGCGTTCTTTATGGCAGGAAATTCTCAGGACTCTCTCACTTTACTTTCAAGGTATTCGAGCTGCTGTGTCATGGCTTCTTGCATGATTCAGATAATTTCAGAAGCCCTAAGCCATATAGGAAGAGTCCATACTGTGGCTTTTCCCCGTGTTGGCATTGCCACAGAATTTTCTCTCATGTGGCTTGAGGCTTCTGATATGACTGCATCAGTAAAAGAAGGAGACACATTGCAATGGCTGTCTCAGCATGAAAAAGGTCCCTTAGAGTTGGGCCTGTTAGCATCCTGTTTCTTTCACCCTAGGAGGATCTGGTGAGACACAAAGTAGTGGTGTCAGTTTGCAACCACATTCTGCATGTGTTTAACTGATGTTCCAGTGTTTTCATAAGCAGCGATCTGTTCTCACAGCGGGATAGGTGGGAATGTTCCCATTTAAAATGCAACCAGTTCAAAGTAGCATTGGCAGCTACCGAAGCCTGGTCTTGTGGTAGGGTTGCCAACCTCCAGGTGGTGGTGCTGATGGAGAAAACAACAGCATGTAGGCTTCGGCATTCCAATAAAAGCCCATAAGTAAAGAAGAGAAAAAGGAAAATTATCCCAAAGAATACTATTCAAAACAAATTCAAAAATATTGGTGTATTTAAATCATACCACAATAAGTATATTAACAAAATAAGTGCATAGACTCATGCCACGCAGGGCTTAAGGCAAAGACTATTGCCAATACAGGTTACAATACGCCACTCAAAAGGTGGATATAATGTATCAGGAACCAAACCTCACTCCACCCGGGCCACGCAGGGCTTAAACCAAAATCTATCACTCAAAAATAAATGACAAAATAAATTATTAAATAAAAAATGCCACACTGGGCTTGAAGCAAAATAAGTCACTAAATACAAAGATTAATAGAAATGCCACGATAGGGCTACACAACCACTCAAATTGGCGGCAATTGTTTTCAAGGAAACAGTCAGAGGCAAACCTCGTTCTGATATGAAGAAGAACTTCACTCAGAAAATTGAAAGAGCCCAGTTGAGGATCACATATGCGGCCAGCAAAGCAGCAAGAACGCACGTTTCGGATAATCCTTCATCAGCTTGCTACATTGACTTGCAGTCGTGTTGTAGCTGGCTTAAAGGCAACAAATTTGCGGTCGTAATGAAACCTACCAGTCTTTCATTTATTTGAATAATCTGTTAAACATACAAAGAGATCATATTATGCTTCTAAATGCTTGAGTAGTATATTAAATGCAATTAGCTTAACAGAAAATATAGGCAGACATTAGTTATAAACCAATTATTTCATTTAAAAATTACTTGGGTTATAGAAATGAATGGGTTATAGAAATTGGCAAGAAGATTCTCCCGGAATGAAGGGAGTAGTTCTCAAGAGATGGATTGACTCAATCAAGGAAGCCACATCCTTCAATTTGCAAGATCTGAGCAAGGCTGTCAAAGATAGGACATTTTGGAGGACTTTCATTCATAGGGTCGCCATGAGTCGGAAGCGACTTGACGGCACTTAACACACACACACACACACACAGTTCTCAAAGGAGATTTATCATGTGAAAAAATGGAGTGCTGTGTTGAACACCACTGTGAGTCAGGAAATTTTTGAGATTTTTAAAGGGACCTTGCACTAAATGCTAACAATGATATATATTGAGATTATGAAAAGATAAAAGTAACAGCCTTAAGTATAATAAGATAGATCAAATTCGGTATTTAAGCCGCTAGGGGCTAAAGTTTTTAACACAAAAATCAGCTTCATTTCTTGTCTTAAAAGGGTCTTTTTAAAGTCCTGTGCTTGAAAGGGCTTTGGACGATATTGCCAAAGGATGAAGAATTTAAGGTCCTGATCTGAATGGCCGTGGGAGATGAAATGATCAACCACGGGAGATTCTTTCCCGCGTGCCCTGATCCGGGTACGGTGCTCACCTATCCGGAGTCAGATCTGTCTAACCGTGGACCCTATATACATCCTCTGGCAAGAACAAAGTAAAGCGCAAACAACCTGATGTGATCTGCAATTAGAAAATTGTCTTAAAGTATAAATAAAATTATGGTTGTTAGAAGTGACTTGTTTTATAGGAAGACTATACAAACATGCCGAGCAGCCCCCACATTTAAAATGACTGACAATGTTTATTGGTTCACTCTTAGTGTATAGATCTGTTTTAATAAGACTATCTCTCAAAGATTTAGTTCTTCTTAAACCTAAAAGGAGAGGTTCAGTACAACCTGATATGTGTTGAATGACGTGCCAATGGCGTTGGATGATTCATTTGATATCATATGAAAGATGTGTATAATCAAAAGGTGCAACCAATCTATTTGAGTGTGCAGATTTGGTTTGGTTTGTTTGAATGAGACTCTGGCGGTCCACTCTGTGTGCTCTATCAAGAGCTTGCTGTAGGATGTGGTCAGGATACTGCCTTGCTTTGAGAGATTTAGCTAGATCTTGTGCTGCTAGAGTGAAATCCAATGATTGTGAAGCGTTCTTTTTCAGTCTAAGAAATTGACTAAAGGGAAGATTTTTGTGCAAATGAGCTGGATGATGAGACATGAAATGTAAGCCCCCACCATGTCAGTGGGTTTTTTGTACGGCTTAACAGCTAGGCTGTTGTTCTTAGTGCGAAACACAACTATATCTAGGAATGGAATAGAATGAGAGTCACAATTGCCAGAAAAAGATAGATGTTGATTTAGGTTATTAATCCATGTCAGGATGTCATTGTAAGAGTCTCTGGATTTACAAATCAGATATTAGTCATCCACGAAGCGGCAGTAGAACAAAATATGTTGTGCAAAGTAAGAAGATATCAAGTGGTCTTTCTCAAACTTGATCATAAAAAGGTTTGCTACAGAAGGAGCGCATGCTGCTCCCATAGATACGCCCTTGACTTGCCGATAGAACTGGTCTTTATATGTGAAATAATTTTTTTCAAAGATAAGGTCAACCAGACTCATAAGGAAATGAGTTGGAGGATCTTGTACTGAGCGAGACATTAAACAATTTTCAATTATTGTTCTTGCATCATCCAATGGTATTTTCATATACAATGAAGCCACATCTAGGTCTTGTGGTAGGGTTGCCAACCTCCAGGTGGTGGCTGGAGATTTCCTGCTATTACATCTGATCTCCAGGCAACAGAGATCAGTTAACCTATAGAAAATGGCCACTTTGGAAGATGGATTCTATGGCTTTATGCCCCATTGAAGTCCTTCCTTTCCCCAAAACCCTGTCCTCCTCAGGTTCCACCCCCAAAATCTCCAGTTATTTCTCAACCCAGAGCTGGCAACCCTATCTTGTGGACTGAATCCATTAATCCTTATAAGAAACAAACTATCAAAAGACAGAAAGTTACTTCTTTGATAAATGAATGGGTAACTTGAATGAAAGACTGAGCAGAAGCCTTCCTTTTAATGAGGTTGTGGATTGCTTGTGAACAATCAGAGAAAGAAACAGTAATCAGTTGCACAATTATTATCAACCTTAGATAAAGAATAGTCTGGTTTGAACAATTGCTTGTATATTCATTTCAATGGGATGTTCATAGATAGGGTTGCCAGGTCCCCCCTCTCTATCAGCAGGAGGTTTTAGGGGGCATGGCTGGGGCAACTGCGCCCACGGCTGCAAGCATATGCTTACATCACTTCCAGGTTTACCTCCGGAAGTGCGGCATCACCACAGCCAGTTTGAGCGCTAAAGCAGCTGCAGCGATGCTGCTCTTCCGGGGGGGGGGACCCGGAAGTGACGTAATCACGTCACATGTGATCGCCGCTCTGGAGCAGGCAGGTGGATTGGAGGGCAATTGGATATGGAATCATGTTTCCTTGTCGGGTACTTTTGGTATAGCAGCACCTTTTGACTCTTCCAGTTGATTAGGATATGGCAATGTCTTGTAGAAATGCTCCTATCTATTTATTGATCCCAGAACTATCATCATTTGCTATGTGAGAAATCCTATAGAGTTATGAAGCCTCAATACAGTGATTTGAAAGTACACTGTTTTTGAATTTTAGCCAAATGCACTCAGCTTTTGTATAACAATGCCATCTTCTGGGCATGGAGTAGGGGTCACTGGGGGTATGTGGGGGAGGTAGTTGTGAATTTCCTGCACTGTGCAGGGGTTTGGACTAGATGACTCTGGTGGTCCCTTCTATGATTCTATTCTATGATTCTGTGTAATAATTTGCCTTGCTTCCTCTCAGCCTTCTTTTTTTGAAGGCTTGCCTTAGATGTGATGCAAATCAAATAGTTGCCATGGGAGGGGGGGAACCCTACCATTTCCACTCATTTGAAGTTATGAAAGCATATCATATGACATCATCTTATTGAACATTTATTCACCTTTACCTTCCCAGCAACTTTATTGAGGTTTAATAGACCACGGGATATACACCAAAAGAATTTAAGAAACAGAAATAACAGCAAAACTAAATTTAGCCACATCAACTGTCCAGTTCTTGCTATAGCCACTTAAAGATAGCCTTAATTTTTGAGCATCTTGGGTAGCTGAGTATTTTAGTAGCCACTTCGCAAGAAATTTCTCCCTGGCTGTGACATATTTGGAACAGTAAAACAAGACATGCAATAATGAATCAGCCACCAATAACGGACAGTCGCAAAGATGCTGTTCTGGAGGTGTCTTAAGGAAGCAACCTTTCATTTGAGCTGTAGGCAATGCAGCACAATGTGTTATCATATATGATCGCCTCAGTTTGGGAATCATCAGCATGTGAAAATATGACAATATATCATGTGCCTCTGGAGCCCTTTTCAGACATTCCTTTATGTGTACATTGAATACATTTATTTATTTTTATTTTCATCATTTATAGTCTACCTTTCTCACAGGGACTCAAGGTAGATTACACAGAGTGAGTCAACAGAATCAACAAAATGGGACATTCAATAAATAATGCAATAGGATTAGGATTGTAGAAGTCTGGAACCAACCAAAAATCTAAAAAGACAGAACTGAAGCAAAGCCAGATTAACCAATGCAAAAATTACATAGGAGTATCCTATTTACAGTACACTGTACACAGCAGTATATACCACTGTCCCTCATATACCACAGTCCCTTATCATTTATCCAAGTAACTTTGTAAACCATTTTGTACAGTGCAAGCCTATTACCTGTGTATAAAAGCATGCAATTGTGAAATATGGAACTGTGCTGTTTGCAGCATTCCTGATCACTGTAAGTGTCCACACGTCCCCATTTATATGAATGCGAGTTATGTTCAGATCTTCCATTAAATGTGTGGAGGATGGTGTAGGTGCAGTTGTGCTCTCCTCTATGTCAATTCAGTGTACATATGAATAAACACCTGCAAAAAGCTGATAGATAAACACTAGAGAGTGCTTTTGATGGCAAACCCATGAATAGAAGTAGACCTGGTTCTACCCAATGCCGAACATGGCTAAATTCCTTTAATCTCTGTTCATATGAAATCTCATCTATTTTAGTTGATCCTTTTTTTGGGGGGGGGGTACTTTTTCCAGAATAGAGAAATATGTCAGTGGATGAGGCACTCTGTCCTCTTGGACAAATGTTCAGGGAGCTCTCCTCATGCTATTGAATTTTGCCTGGACAAAAAGCTACATTCCAGTTACCAGGGGAACTAATGTGTGGATAGAAAACTAGATGTGTAGAATCCTGCCCTAGGCAAATGGTTGTTTTTGTTTTGCCTGGCCCTTCTGGCAATGCCTCTTGTTAGAACCTCTTCTAGATACCTTTGATCAGTAGTACTACTGATGGTAACTTCACCATAAAGAGGTGTCAATGTTCTTCCAAACGTTGTGCATGGCTTTTGACCATGTGACTCTATTAAAAGTTAATATGCATTTCCAAGTGACATACCTCAAGGCAAGAGGGGGCTCTTTGATCTTTAAAATGCTTTGCCAGTGTGGGGAATATGTTTGAATCGCTATACTTATTCCTGCAAACATTTGCAGGTAATTAGATGTTCAGTCTCAAAGCTTCAGGAGTTTGCAGGAATGATTCACATTTCAAAGCTGACAAAATAAATGCCAGCTCTTAGTGCCTCTCCAGAGATTTAGGAGAGCATGAACCAAAGATTAATGACTCACACCCAGCTTTGTTAATTGTTTAACCAAAGAAGGAGCATGTAAGAGGTCAAATGGGACAGAGGCTAATAGTTAAACCTTGGGGATGTAAGAAAACAAGTACATGGGGGGGGGTAAGATTAAACAAATTTAGATTCCTTTCATGTGGAATCTGATGCTAACTCTAGATTCTGTTCTTTGTTATTTTAACTTAATATGCACTGATAAATCTATAGTGTTATAATTATGCATCTGACATTTGAGCCAGTAACTTGCTATGGAGGGGAGGAAGAGTGGTCTATACTATTTGACAAGCAATTAGAAAGGCAAAGTAAGCTGTCAGTTTGTCATCTCTGAAAATAAATTAATCAAATTAGTCCCCAAGTCATTCTAAATTTAACTCTTCTGCTTCTAAATGACATCAACACACATTAAACTGAACTGCTACCATTTTCTATAGTGCTAGTGCATGGGAATGCAAGCTTTTCTTTGTGTGTATATGTAATAAAGGCCAGGAAATTAACAAACTCTTAATATTTCTAAATAGCAACATATTAAAATGTAAATGGAAAATACTTAGAAAACAAGATTTCTGCCAAGACTGGAGTCATGTTTTGCATGAATCTAATTACAGTTGCTAAATAGAGGAAAGAAACAATTGAATTATGTACAGTTGGAGTCTGTGTCATTATGCTAGGTAAAATTGTGTAATATTATAACAGCAACCTGCAATTTGAGAACAGCTATCAATCACAAAAATGGAGTGAATCTACCTGTAGTTTAGCAGATTTGTGTTTCTGAATCTGTCATTGCCAAGGGAAAGAAATGAAATACAGCAGAGGTGGGGCATTTGTGCAGAACTGGTGGATGGGAAGGAGGAGCACTAAACTTTTGCCATACTTACAGATTGGGCCCTACAAAAATCCCTTGAATCTATTCTTCCCTCTATCTAGCCTGACTTATTTTTCATGTATCAGTTTAGACAGGAGGAAATGAGATAAAAAGTAATGGTGGGAGATAAAAAATGAGATAAAAATAATGGTAGGAACATTTTCAGGGAAAAATAGGTAGACAGAAAAAGTGTTAATTATTTTTTCAAATCAGCTTTCAGTGGTCTGAAAACAAAGGGTAGGGATGGGTGAGAGCAAACAATATTGGGGAGAAACTGACGTAGTTAAGAAGCCGAGCTGCAGCAAACACTTCATGTGGAAAAGTCCGATCACTGGGTTTACCCCAGCGTTATGTTATTTGCTAGGGCCTCCATTGCTAAATCAAATAGAAGTGGTGAAAGTGGACAACCTTGTCTGGTACCTTTATAGATTTTGAAGTTCTCAGTAAGTTTTCCGTTTATGAGAAGTCTGGCTTGTTGATTGGAGTAGATTGCTTTATAGACATTTAGGAAGTAGTTGCCGCAGTTGATCTGCTCCTGTACTTTCCTTTTCCTTTTCCCTTTCCCTTTATATTAAAAATGAATAAAACATAAACGCAAAAAGGAAATGCACACTCATGGAAAATAATTTTTATTTATTTTATTTTACTTCATTTGTACCCCATTTTTCTCCCCAATGAGGACCCAAAGTGCAATGTTCTCCATTTTATCCTGCAGCAAATCTACATGTGGATGCATACCGGTATGTTTGTCCACATCAAAATTTGTATAATGGGAGTGGGAACATTCAACACGTATGAACATATAAAGCTGCCTTATAGTGATTCAGGCCATTAATCCATTTCAGTCAGTACTGCCTCTTCTAACCAGGAATCGCTCTCCAGGATCCTCAGATAGAGGTTTTCATATTACCTATTACATGCTCTTTTTAATTGAAAATGCAAGAGTAGGGGTTGAAATTGAGATTTCCAGCATTGAAAACAGATAGTTTTACTGCTGATCTGCTGCCTAGAGTTGCTAGCTCTTCATTGGGAGTGTCCTGAAGATTTGGGGGTGGAACCTGGGGAGGGCAATAATAGGGGTGGGGAGGGACCCCAGCAGGATATAATGACATAAAGTCCATCCTCCAGAGCAGCCATTTTCTCCAGCAGAACTAGTCTTTGTCGTCTGGAAATTTGTAATTGTGAGAGACTGGCAACTCTACCACAGCTAGGGTTGCCAGCTCTGGGTTGGGAAATACCTGGAGATTTTTGGGGCAGAGCCTGAGGGCAGGGTTTGGGGAGGGGCTTCAATGGGGTGTAATGCCACAGAATCCACCTTCCACCTTCTCCAAGAGAACTAGTCTTTGTTGTCTGGAGATCATTTGCAATCGTGGGAGACTTCCATTCCCCGCCTGGAGCCATTTTTTTCCTGCTTTAAAACATTTATACCCCCCTTTTACACTTGAGAGCCCAAGGCAGGTAACAACGTATCAAGACACAAATCGAATTAATCTGCAAGTTGAGGGGTGGGACTGAGAGCTCTTCATTAAGAAGGCTCCTCTTGCCAGAGGCAGAAGCTGAGGCACCTGGCTGAGATTCTGCAGGACCCAGAGTTCTAAAGAGTTGCTGTTTCCTGAGTGAGGAGGGCAAGTGTGCTTGGGGTTAACTGCTGGCTCCACCCTCTGCTGTTGGCTGTTGAGGGGTGGAACTGAGAGCTCTTCATTAGGAAGGCTCCTCTCGCTCTTAGCCTGGGGGTCTGGCCTGGGGGCCCTGTAGGCAGGGTGTCTTCAGAGGCAGTATGTCAGGAGAGCTATCAGAGAAGTGCAGGAAAGTCACTTAACAGCTTCAGCAATGGATCGCAGCAGTGTGGCTAGTGAGGGAGCTGAAGTTGTAACATGCAAGGTCTGTGGCATGTTTGTATTTTTACCTGAGGGTAACAATAGTTACACTTGCAGCAAGTGCAAATTGGTAGCCCTGCTGGAAGAGAAGATACAGGGACTTGAGGCATGCTTGTCCACACTCCATTTTATAAAGAAAGGTGAGGAGTTCATGGACAGAAAGCATGAAACACTCTTTAGGGGGCAACAGGAGGAGGAGAGTAATGAATCTCAACAAATGGAGGTGCAAGTAATTCAGGAAAAGGGTGCATGGAGGAATGTGACCCACAGGAGTCGGAAACTCAGGAGTCATTCTGATCCTTTGTTGCTCAGCAATCGGTTCCAGGATCTCCCCATAGATACTAATTCTGGACCACTGTAACAAAGACTACCCCCCCCCAAAAAAGCTTGAAAGAAATTTCTCAGGCTCCTGCACATGAGAGGACTCGATCTTCCACTCCCCAAAGTAGAAAGAGGCATGTTCTGGTGATTGGGGATTCTCTACTGAGAAGGATAGAGTCTAAAGTGTGCCGACTGGACTTGTCTTCTCGAGAGGTCTGCCGTTTACCAGGTGCATGCATCCAGTATGTGACAGAAAGGGTAGGAAGACTCATCAAACCCACAGATTATTATCCTTCTTTCTTATTCATGTGGGAACACATGATATTGCCCGACACAGCTCAGAACATATTAAAAGAGACTATGCAGCTCTGGGTAAGAAGGTGAAGGATCTGGGGGCGCAAGTTGTTTTTTCATCAGTTCTTCCTGTCAAAGTAAGGGAAAGAACAATACTACAAATTAATGACTGGCTGCATAGGTGGTATCATCAAGAAAGGTTTGGATTTTTGGACCACGGCTTACACTTTCGAGATGAAGCTCTTAAGAACATAAGAACATAAGAAAGGCCCTGCTGGATCAGACCAAGGCCCATCAAGTCCAGCAGTCTGTTCACACAGTGGCCAACCAGGTGTTTCTAGGAAGCCCACAAACCAGACAACTGCAGCAGCATTGTCCTGCCTGTGTTCCACAGCACCTAATATAATAGGCATGCTCCTCTGATCCTGGAGAGAATAGGTATGCATCATGACTACTTGAATCTACCTGAATCATTCATTTTTTACAGTACCACTTTATAATTTAAATTATAAACTACCTTGGAGGTCCTGGCTTTTAGTCTCCTGCCTAGCAACCTAAATTTGGATTCCAAGACCTCCGGACTACATTTCCCCACCTCGTTGGTGCCAACATGCACCACAACCACTGGCTCCTCCCCAGCACTATCTACCAGACTACCTATATCAGGGGTGGGGAACCCTTTTCCTGCCAAGGGCCATTTGCACATTTATAACATCATTCGGGGGACATACCAGGTGTAGATCTCCCAGTGTGGGGGGGAGAGGCTAGGGTTGCCAGGTCTCCGGCCACCACCTGGAGGTTGGCAACCCCAGGGGAGGCCACGCAGAGAAGGCCTGGAGGGCGCCCCCACTCCCCCGCTCCTCCCCACCTCCTAGGCAGGAGGGCAGCCAGCGGTGGGCCCGAGCAAACGAGGCGCCAGGGGGATGCAGCCCGCAGGTCGAACAGCAAGGGAGGAAGGAAGGAAAACAGAGAAAGCAGAAAAGTGAGAGAGGGAGAAAGAAATGGAAAGGGGGAGAAAGAAAAGGACGGAGGGAGACAAAGAAAGAGACAGAAAAAGAGGGAGAGAGAAAAGCCTCCCCCCCCCCACACACACACACACCGGCCCCACGCGACCTGGCCCAGGATCCATGCCCTCCCACCCCCAGAGTCCACAAAAGGCCCCCCGAAGCCCTATCGGCTCCTGCACGCATGCTCTGCCGCCAGGAGCCGCGGGCCTCTTTTCCCCCTCCCTCTCGCTGCTCAGTAGCAGACAGGCAGCAAGAGGGGCTTACAGTGTGCCCCGGCGTTCCTGCACGCTGCGGCTATAGGGGGCAGCCTTGGGGGAAGCATCCCTCCCCCTCCTCTCGCCGACCAACAGCCGTCAGTTGGCGACAGGAGGTCCAAAGGGTGCCGCAGCGCCACTGCAAGCTGTGGCCCCAAGAACACCCTCAGGGAGGGCTGCCCTGTTCCGCGCCTCCAAGGCGGGGCCCTGGAGCTCCCGAGGGCTACAAAAATGTCATCGGGGGCCGCATACGGCCCCCGGGCCTGAGGTTCCCCATCCCTGACCTATATGATGGGTAATGTCTGCAACCTTCGCACCAGGCAGGCAAGTCACCATGCGGTCCATGTACCCGCCAGAAACCCAGCTATCTACATTCCTAAGGATTGAATCCCCCACTACAAGAAGCCCCCCTCCCCTCTGAGACATATCCTCGGTACGAGAGGATATCTGTTCATCCACCAAGGAAGAGGTCCCTTCTAAGGAACCACATTCCCCTACCTCAGTGAGATGGCCTCCATCCCCAAGGGCTCCATCATCTGTGACTGGCGGATTGCCGTCACCTTGGGACTGGGATGTGACTATTTCATCCCTGGAGTCCTTAGTCACCTCTCTCTCTGCCTGCCTCAGCTCCTTCAGTTGAGCTACCTTGGCCTCAAGGAAGTGAACTCGCTTCCTGAGAGCCAGGAGCTCCCTGCACCGAGCACACACCCACGACTTCTGTCCAGCAGGCAGATAATCATACATGTGACACTCCATGCAGCACACTGGATAGCCCCCCGACCCCTGCTGGCTTTCTACCTTCATAACTGGTATTTTATTTATTTATTAATTATTATATTATTCTTTGGTGTTGTAACCCTGCCTTTTACTCTCTTGCACTCTTCCTGTACCAAATAAGAACTTAGTGCCGAAGTTCCTTGCCCTGCAGCTATCTGCTACTAATTCACAGGGATATTCAGTTGCTTGGTACTCCAACTGGATGGAGCGAGTTACTCTGCCAAGATAACAAGATTTTATACTTACCCTACAGATCCCCAGTCACGATCCACGGGCTAAGAGTCACAGGGCAAGAGCCCCCACCTCTCTCACACAAGCTCCAATCACAATAGCCCCACTTAACAAGGTAACAATCAAGCTTTCAGGCAGCAATCAACCTTAATCACCCACTGGCACAACAACCACAATCCTCTCCCAGCAAACCTCAATTAAATTCTCAGTTTAGTTAGGCTTCCCAGCGTTTAAAAAAGGCAAAGTTTAAATTCACCCCTGCCTGTAGTCCCCAGCTCAGCTCAGCTGAATCAAAATGCAGCCTCTGGCGAGCAGGAGCCTTGGAATTTTTCTCTTCTATCGGGAGATGGCTTGCACCTCACAAGGGTAGGAAAAAATGTGTTTGGTGAGAGCCTTGCCAACCTGATAAGGAGGGCTTTAAACTAAATCCTATGGAGGAGTGAGACAATAACTTAAAGCCTAGCATGATGACAATAACTGGAGATGAGAACAATAAACATTTGCAGGGAGTGCCATGTATGCGAGGAAGCATAATCTCACGGGTAAGTTCAGAAACAAACACCTCGGGGCACATAAGCCATGGATTCCAATGTCTGTACACTAATGCACAGAGTATGGGAAACAAGCAGGAAGAACTTAAAGCCCTTATACAGGAAGGGGATTTTGACCTAATAGGCATTACTGAAACTTGGTGGGATATCACTCATGATTGGAATGTTAAGATTGAGGGGTACAACTTGTTTAGAAGGGATAGACAGATAAGGAAGGGGGAGGAGTCGCATTGTATGTCAAAGATGTGTACACTTGTGAAGATAGTATCCAGATCCCACGAAGTGATGGTATTGCTTTACTTTGCTCTGGTTAGACCTCACCTAGAGTACTGTGTTCAGTTTTGGGCACCGCAGTTTAAGAAAGATGTAGACAAGCTGGAACGTGTCTAGAGGAGGGCAACAAAGATGGTGAGGGGTCTGGAGACCAAGTCCTATAAGGAAAGGTTGAAGGAGCTGGGTATGTTTAGCCTGAAGAGGAGAAGACTGAGAGGTATTACGATAACCATCTTCAAGTACTTGAAAGGCTGTCATATAGAGGATGGTGCCGAGTTGTTTTCTGTTGCCCCAGAAGTTTGGACCAGAGCCAACAGGTTGAAATTAAATCAAAGGAGTTTCCATCTAGACATTAGGAAGATTTTTCTAACAGTTAGTGTGGTTCCTCAGTGGAACAGGCTTCCTCGGGAGGTGGTAAGCTCTCCTTCCCTGGAGGTTTTTAAGAAGAGGTTAGATGGCCATCTGTCAGCGATGCTGATTCTATGACCTTAAGCAGATGATGAGAGGGAGGGCATCTTGGCCATCTTCTGGGCGTGGAGTAGGGGTCACTGGGGGTGTGGTGGGGGAGGAAGTTTTGAATTACCTGCATTGTGCAGGGGTTTGGACTAGATGACCATGGTGGTCCCTTCCAGCTCTATGATTCTATGAAGAAGTACATGAATCCGAGCAAGGAAGTTCAGTCGAGACTCTATGGGTAAAAATAAAAGGAGTAAGAAACATGCAAAAAAAACCCCTCTGCCGGGTGCAACCCCCCCTAAAAGGTGGTGTATCTCAGCAAAAAAAAAGAGGGGGTGTTCCAGAGGAGGCAGATTATGAGAGGGAGGGCACCTTGGCCATCTTCTGGGCATGAAGTATGGGTCACTGGGTGTGTGTGGGGGATGTAGTTGTGAATTTCCTGCATTGTGCAGGGGTTGGACTAGATGACCCTGGTGGTCCTTTCCAACTATATGATTCTATGATTCTAACTATACAACATGAACACCAAACAGCCCAGTAAGATATTCCTAAAATACTGTGGGCTTGTGCTTACTGTTCTCTCTGATGGAGAAACCTTGAAATTCACTCCCCAAACATAGTCGCCAAATCATAATTGCCTATAGTGTAATAATTCTATATTACATGTGCAATAGGAGTGATTTAAGAAGAATTATTGGTGTTTATGATGATAATGTCAAGCCTCCTAACATGCAGTTTATTTACAATAGAAATCGATGGAACATATTTCAAGGATTAACGGCTCTATATCCACATCTTCTGCAGAATATTAGGGACATATTTTTCCTCCCATGTTTTCCTGGTGCTATTCTACCCCCCCACACACACACCCACACACCCCACACACAATCTTGCTAACATTTCAAGGCTGACAAACAAACATTAGGTACTCCCTCTTAAGTACCCAGTCTACAGATGCCTACTTCAATATTAAGTTGGTACCAAGCTCTGGGGATCCTGTGCTGTTGGAGAAGTAAAAAAATGAGCCACCTGCCTCATTCTAAGCTGTGTTCTTAGGGAAAGAAGAAAACTTTCCATTCCAACAATGCCATCCTAAGCAGAGTTACACTCTTCTAGGCCCATTGACTCCAACTGACTTAGAAAGGTAGAACTCTGCTTAGGATGGCACTGTAACCCAAACATATTGCTCCATGAAGCCTTGCTTACCAATATATTGACTTCAAAAGTCCTTCTTTTGTCTAACTTGTAACATGCGATCTAAATATGTATTTATTGTATTTGCTTTACAAAATTTATACTCTGCCTTTCTGCCCTCGTCAGGACCACCAAGGCAGCCAACAGATTAAAAACCTACATAATAAAAACACATCTTAGATACACTTTTACCACAAGCGGTAGAGTTTTAAAGCCTCCCACTTCAGGATCAAACTAAATGATCTGGCATCGTTGCCCAGTTTGGGACATGACAGATTTATATAAAGTTTATGTGTGGTGACAATTTAAAATGAAACCTGGGTGGCTGAGAAGGCTTGTTGCCTCCTTCTCCTCAACTTCTTCTCCTCAACCATTTTTGGGCTCCTCCTTCTGCCCGGGGAAGCAATTTTTGTGGGGGGGAAATGAGTGGCCACATAATTCACCACCCCCTTCCAAATCTGCCTGTGGTGCATTTGTATTGTTCACCCATATTTCTTGAATTTGGCAATGACCTACCAGCATAGTGTAGTGGTTAAGAGCAGTGGACTCTAATCTGGAAAACCAGGTTTGATTCTCTGCTCCTCCACATGAGCGGTGAACTCTAATCTGGTGAACCGAGTTTGTTTCCTCATTCCTACACATGATGCCTGCTGGGTGACCGTGGGCTTGTCACAATTCTCACTGAACTTTCTCAGCCCCACCTACCTCACAAGGTTTCTGTTGTGGGGGGGGGGGAGGTGATTGTAAGCCGCTTTGAGACTCCTTAAAGGTAGAGAAAAGGGGTGCATAAAAGCCAACTCTTCTTCTCCTTAAACATGTCTGCTGCCATTATCTCTCATTTAAGTAAACTTTGGGATTAATAAAAGTAACTGATTTTTGCTGAATTATGTTATATGACTAACTTAATTTTAAAATTAAATTGTAATCGGCCTCAAGCAGATGTCTGGAGAGGTGGCATGTACATTTTCTAAATAACAAAGAAACAATTTATAGTTTATTAAACATAAGGATGAGCAGCAATCAGGTTTTAGCTGACCTTTTGACTGTAAAAATAAGTACGAATTGTAGATACCTGTGGCTATTAGTGGGTTTTTCCCCTCCTGTGAAACTGAATGTCAGATTTGTCACACAGCATGAGTGGGCTTCTCTCTTGTTTGAGAAAGACAAGAGTCTGAAGGATGACAATTCAAGCCAAATTCATGGGCCAGAAGTTGACACAAGTCCAAAGAAACTTATCTTGCCCTCCACTGATGACATCAGTGGCACCAGACCAGATAAAGGACCCATGCAGTGATTTTGTCCACACTGCAGCCTTGGACAAAATAAAAGGTCATCAGATCTCATGAAAAGCTGGGAAAGAACATCGTGGGTGTCCTCTTCAGGCACCTAGGTCTCCTCTCACAGATTTGTACTGTCTCAATTCATGATTAATAGAGGCATGCCAAAATTCTACTGAATACAGGCAAACCTAAAATGTGATGTAACAAGAGGACATCTCATTTTCCCCTCCCCCACTATGTCCTCTTTTTCCCCCCAGAAAGGCCCTCTAACCTCTCCCCTTTCCCTGCTTCCTTCTCTTCTTCCCACCAACCAGCCAACATGTCTTCATCTTTCCCTCTTTCCTTTCCCCTAGCAGCCTCTCCTTGGCCAAACCAGCTATGCAGTAGGGAACCCAAAAGGACCAGTAAGGGTATCTCACTTTCCCCTCAATCCCCCTCCCCACATTATTTCCTGTTTCCCTCTTTCTGGCCATCCCATATCTTCACCTTTTCTTGCATCTTTTTCTCCTTCCCGTATATATACCCACCTCCCTTTTATCTGCCTCCCATCTTCAGCCATATTATTTATTTACTTCATTTATACCCCCACCTTACTCCACCATGCAGACCCAGTAGCATCTTGTATCAGATAAATAAGTGTCACTTCCATCATTTTATATTTTATGTTTTTGTCTTACTTGTCATCCCTCCAAAAATGGCTCCCAAAGAGATTATCTTCAATTAAACTTACAAAACCTAATGCTGTGGATATTCTCAGATGGGTCTGAGTTCAAATTCAATAGAGGAGTAACTAGTTGCAGCCCCCCATGGCCTTGAGTGTGGCTTTTGTACCTGATACAAATCAACTGGACTGGGCATGATGGAGGTGTCTAGAGAAACCCCTGAAGTCAGCACAAAGTGATACTAACCATCCCAAAGCCCCAGGTGATGACAAAGATGCTGAATATCTCAGTTTAGGAGACAAGAATGCTACCTTACAATCTACAAGATTAATACTGGTATTTCCTTTCATACATTCATTCATCCATCCATCATCCATTCATTTAGACAATTTCCAAAGCCATGTTGGGTGCAATTAACTAGTCACTATTTCCCCACTGATCCTGGTCTATGTCAGTACTGTTGAACATGTTAACACCCTGTCGAGCTGCAGTTATGTTGTGGAGAGGTCAAGTTGATCCTGAAGATTTTTTTTTATGAACTCAAGGTGAAGTGGAGGTTTTAAGTGAAGAGAGTGACATTGGTTACACCAAAATGACACAAATTAGACCTTTATAACAGTTTTCATCGTAGCATCTAAAAAAATGGCAGCATGACTGATAAAAGAAAAAACAATACCCTGCGAGGAAGAAAAACAGATACAGTGTTTTTTAAAGTTTTTTTCCAATATGCCAGCATCAAAGCACTGTGAACCTTGCCTAACAACAGAGCTCTTAACTTCCAGCTGCCTCCTTATCTGAATCGTTCACTCGCATACAGTAGCCTTCCCCCCTCACCCCAAGAAATGCATTTTTTTTGTTTGAGGTTACTGAGACATGAAATGATTACTTATTTTCCCGTGAAATGACATTACATTTTAAATGCAACGGTACATAGGTGCTTCCCACTGCCTCCATCTCTGCTAATCCACACTTGCAGTTTGCAAATTCAACATCCTCTCCCAGCCTTATGGAAAGCAGTCAAGCTCCATCCAAATAGTAATTGCTTTTCAGTATGCCTTTCTGCATGTTATTTGATTGAAAAGATTCTCTCCTAAATAAAAAAAACACATAGCAAGCACCATTTGGTGTTTCCTTCTTCTATTTTAATCATCTGCAGTCATAATTTGAAGGATTGAGTGAAGCAGTGGAGAAAGATGAAAATGGAGCTCATCTGAACCATGATGAATTTGAAAATTCAGCATGCAGTTCAAACTTTATTGATGTTTTAAAATTACTCCTCATATCACATGGACATGTCTATGGAATACTTATGGAGTTTTATGTCTTTAACACGATTTCCAATGCTTGCTTTAAGAGTCGAGGGCTGCAGATTTACAATGTGCAAAAAGTGAATCTAGCAAGGGAAGGATGAAAGATTGATACCTATTGAGATAGTGGCCTTCTTGGATTTCAGTCTGTCTGACAATTATATATGACTGGGGCACAAGGCCATGAAAGTGAGCCCTGTGGGGAACGAGTGGAGGTCAGAACTAATAGAGTGATCTTGGAAGCAAGACTTGTCTCATTGAGAAGGTTCTACTTATAATCCATGTGCAAACTCTGACAGTACAATCCAAAGGGGGAGGCGAATGGGTTTAGGAGCGGGTGTGACACCCGCGCTGGCATTAATGCCACTTGCGCTGTGCAAATGGGCACTTCTGCCGGTGCTGGGGAGCGACGCAGCAGCACTCCTCCATCACAGGGGCTCGTGTCAGCACCAAAGGGGGTGTTCCCAGAGCAGAGCTGATCAGCACCCTAAGCCCTTTCACCCAGGTGTTCAGCTAGTCAGCATCCTAAGCCCTTTCACCCAGGGAACACACCCTTTTGCCAGCGTAGACTTATGCCTGCAAAAATGGTGGCGTGGCTCCATGGAACTACATAGAGCAGTTCCATGAGGCTTGGGGGAATTTCCAGATTGGCTTGCTTGCTGTGGTGCAGCAAACTGATCAGGAGATAGTGCAGCTGCGCTGTGGCTGCACCACCTCCGGCCATGCCAGAATTACCCCACCTTTAGGATTGCACAGCCCAAATAGCAATCGCAGTTCTCACTTGCTAAGTGTTCATAGATTCTTGCTTATGGGTTTGGCATTCTCAATATTGGGATAGCTTCTGTCTCTTTCTAACAAGAAATATACATGAGCCTCCTGAATAAGAGAGAATGAAATCAGGATGCATTTGGTGCATGCATTTTCAGTTTCTTTCAGGTGCTATGACATCCAAACATGTTCTTAGTAAGCTCTGCCAGCGATTGGGGGTTAGTGTCTGCCAGGAAGTTTCTTTTGGACAGGTTTGGATCCTGGCACTTGATATTATATGTTAAACACAGAAAATACATGCATCCGCTTGTTCGTTTTACTTTCATTCCTTTTAATACCTTAAATATTTCATTCTGAATTAAAGGAATCAATCTATAATCTAATTATCGATAATCACAAGAGCTAATTTACAATTAACAGCTTTCTGATTTTATTAGGCATACAAAATTGTGCCATGGCATGGCAGAATGTGCAATATTTTATGCTTAAAGAGCCACAGCTCCAGCCTCAATTTCTGAGCCTTAAGCACACCAAATTCTTTCTCTAGTTCGCTAAGGGAGGCTGTCTCTCTTTTCCCCCAGCTCACTTGTCCTCCTGCCATTTTCTAGTCAAATTGTAGTGCCTACAAGATTGCAAATGAACAGGGATGGCTCACTGCACAAGTGCTACTTGGGGCACCACAATTTGAGGAAGACAGTGGTGTTGGAGGAGGCAGCTATCAGGACCTGCCAGCAATGGACATGGGTGCCTTTCATCATCTCTCTACTGTTGCCACACTGGTGAGATCCAACAATACTGGTAATGCCACTGGAACTTGTCTTTCAGTGCCACAGATTGGGGAGGTGACAGATGCCCACTGCATCCCCAACCCATACTACCTGGAAGGATGATAATAGTCCAGTTGCCATTAGCACTGTAGATCTGGGAGGTGCTGGACAGGGCACTCAGACTTGCTGGACAGGGCACTAACCCATGGCACTCAGACCTGCTCAAGGCCTCAAAATATTGTGAAACACCTATGCAGAGGAAATGCAAGTCACAGCAAACAGTCTGATTTATGATGTTGAGCAGCAGCAGAAATAGAACCTGTGCCCTGTTCTGATGGTGGCATGAATCAGCCTTCAGTGTTCAGTGCTGCTGCTTCCAGCACCACAGTGGCCATAGATATTGTGACACAGTACTGTTGTCTATGGTACAAAGTGAGGAAGAAGAATAGTTATTCCTGGATGCCTGGTTCTACAACATTTTGACCTAGTTACCTTGATGGATGTGAATAGGATCTTGGGATCTATGAAATCCAGCACTTGTGTTCTGGATCCCTGCCAACTGTAGCTGCAGAAATTATGTAGGGAGCATATTAACAAGCCCTTGATGTCCATCATAAATCAGTCGCTGACTCAGGTTATATTCCCTCAGCAACTCAAAGAGGCATTTATCCAGCAACTACTCAAAAACCCATCACTACAGAAACATGATGTGGCCAATTGTTATCCAGTCTCTAATTTGCCCTTTCTTTGCAAGGTGATTGTGAGAGCAGTGGCAAACTAACTCCTGGTCTTTTGGGATAACTTATCTGCTCTGGATCTATTTCAATTTGGTTTCAGACTTGCCTATGGGATGGAGATGCCAATGGTAGCATTAATTGATGATCTCCATCTGAATGTAGACAAAAGCCATGCCTTCTTGTTGCTCCTGCTAGATGTATCTGCAAACCTTGATACAGTGAATCCTGCTCAGCTCTATCTCTCTCTGACCAGATCTGCTGGCTAGGGCTGCCAACTCTGAGTTGGAAAATTCCTGCAGATTTGTAGATGGAGCTTGGGGGGGGGGGAGGGTTCAGGGATGGGAGGGATCTCAGCAGGGTATAATGCCATAGGCTCCATCCTCTAAAGTTGCCATTTTCTCCAGGAGAACTCATCTCTAGACTGGAGATTAGTTGTAATTCCAGGAGATCTCCAGGCTCCTGGGGGCTGGCAACCCTACCTGGTGCTGTGGTAAAGGCCTTGAACTACTGCCCGACCACTGTGGTTAAGTAGCTAAAAGAGAACAAATTGAAACCAAATCCTGATTAGGCAGAAGTCATGCCAGCTGGGAAAGCTGAGGTCTTGAAGGACATTGTACTTTCCACCTTTGATGGAGTTTGGCTGACCCTTGCTGACTCAGTTAAGAGCTTATGAGTTATTCTGGATCCAGTGTTACTGCTGGAAAAGAAATCAATGAAACTGCAAAAAAAGCTTTCTTTCAAATTCATCAAGTTTGGAAGAGGGCCCCCTATCTTAACAGGCGATCTAGCCACCTGGATCCATACCATGGTAACATTGAGATTAGACTTTTGTAATACAGTCCTCATGGGTTTGCCCTTAAAGTCAACTCAGCGACTTCATTCAGTACAGAATCCCACAGTTTGGATATTATCAGCTGCTAGACAGGACATGCACATTAGGCCCATTCTACAGTCATTCCATTGGCTGCAAATCAGTTTAGGGTTGCCAACCTCCAGGTTGTGCCTAGAGATCTGGAATTACAACTGATCTCCAGGCTACAGAGATAAATTCCCCTGGAGAAAATGCCTACTATGGAGAGTGGATTCTATAGCATTATACCCCACTGAGGTCCCTCCCCAAACTCTACCCTCCACAGGCTCCACTCTCAAAATCTCCTTGTATTTCCCAATCTGGAGTTACCAATCCTACTTACCAGGTTCAAATCAAGGTACTGATTATCACATACAAGAGGCCTTGGATCCTCACACTGGCCACACCACCTCTCCTCCTATGTTCAGTCACAACAGTTCTGCTCAATTGAGCAGGGCCGTCTGTAGATGCCACTCTACACTTGCAGAACAGCCTGCCTGAGGTGGTCAGGAAGCCTCCCAATCTCCGGTTATTCCACAAATTATGTAAAGCGGAGTTGTTTGGGAGAGCTTTTCTATAAAGGTAATAGGTGTATACTATAACACAATAGTTTAGAACAGCACTTTATGAAGGGAAAGGGACTATGGGTGATACCACTATGTAAAGGGTATATTCACAGTTTGCTGCATGTATCACCCTATTCTCATTTCATTGTTTTCTACTGATTTAATACCATTTTTCTTCATTGTATCGACACTCCATATCATGCCTAATATGCTATGCTCACTCAGATTTCGCTAATCCTGGTACATTGCTCATTTGATGCCTCCTCACACTGATTGTATTGACCTACACTGTGCTTATTAGATGTTTCTTTGTATGGACCATTATTGATTTACATTGTGTAATCCCCTTTGAGTCTCAATGAGACAGGTGAACTATAAATACAGTTAATAATTTCCAAGGCAGCAAATTACAGTGCAGCTGCAGTTTAAACCAAGTAATATGACTGGGAGGCTACAGCCTTGGAGAAGAACAGCATTTCACATGAGTGGGTACAACTCTTCCCATCCTGATTTTGGCAGAGATGTTATGGTGACAGAGAGATGTGTTCCTCCTTTTTCATCCTTTGATTAAATGCTGGGGGGGGGGTTGATTTTGAGAAGCTCATAACTTTCGTGCTTGAAAGCACTGCTGAATATGTACTTGAAGTAGTTGGAGAAGATCAGATTGTCTCATACCGTAAAGCATTTATCTCTCTCTCCCCCACAACCCCCATTCCAAATCTGTCACTGAGAGAAGCTCAGCCTAAGTTTTCCTTTTCAGTGTACAAAAACTGAGGAAGTTTCCTGTCTTCCTTTGACAAGGGCTGCCTGTCATGTGATTCTAAGACTGAGTCACTTAGGTCCTTTGCCAGTTGCCATCGCTTTTCCCTGAGATCTAAATGCTGCCAGGCTGTAATAAAATCTCTTTCTGATGCAAAGATGGCCTGTGCTCTCTTCCACAGAGATGACGGATGGATAAAGAGCTCCCAGATCAGTTTCATTCAAGAGGGGCTCTTCACAATTGGCAGCAAGGCATGCCTGTTCTGTGCTACTTCCAAAGACCTTTCCCTGCTTACACAAACAGTGGCTGTGCTTCCCATATTTTTGATGTATCTTGACTGAACAGAATGCAGTTACTTTCTCTCAATATATATGAATGCGGCTCATGGGGGTGGATGTAGGATGAAATGGGCAATGAGTTTCAAGGAGATAGACGTAATTTATATACACGAGGCTAGAACTGTACAGTAGAAATGTAGACTCTTGACACGGAAAAACCCAAATCCTGCAACCAGAACCAACTAGGAGTTCAAGTGAACGTACATAGTCTTTTAAAAAATTATTTGAAGCTCTTTTAATCCGGTTCTGTTACCCAATGGACCCATCATGCCCTTACTACAGCTAAAAGACTCATATAACAACACTGGGAAGATAAAAGCCCACCTCTGATAAATCAATGGATTGAGGATTTTAGAACTCTATTAATATTTGAATGCATGGCATACTGATGACAACTGTGTATGAACTTATTTTTAGATATTTGGAAACCTTTTATAGAAACTTATGTGTAGGTCTGCCACCACTGTTATATTTTGTATTTTTTTAATCTTTATCTAGTTGCTTGAGTTTTTCCCCTTGTTCTTTTCTTATCTTTTGGAAGTAAATAAATGAAAGAAAAAACATACTGCAGGATTCAAAGTGATTCACAAATTATGATCTAAAGTGATTCACAAATTATGATCTAAAACAAAGGGTGCCAGAAATACAGCTCCTATACATAATTCACAGTGGGTAGCCGTGTTAGTCTGTCTGCAGTAGTAGAAAAGGGCAAGAGTCCAGTAGCACCTTAAAGACTTACAAAAATATTTTCTGGTAGGGTATGAGCTTTCGTGAGCCACAGCTCACTTCTTCAGATACAACTTCTCACCCATGATGATAAACTACTTAACAGGAACGTGGACTCTGGCACCAAGGCCTGCAACAAACCAAGGTGCCAACTTTGCCCTCATATAGATTCTAGGAACATCATCTCTGGACCCACCAATGTCAGCCATACTATCTCAGGTTCATACTCATCTTCTAATGTGATTTATGCCATCACATGCCAGCAATGCCCTTCCACAATCTACATTGGACAAACAGGTCAGTCTCTTAGACAAAGATTAAATGGACATAAGTCTGACATCAGAAACCACAATATTCAAAAACCAGTGGGAGAACATTTCAACCTTCCAGGACATTCTGTTGCAGATTTAAGAGTAGCGGTTCTCTTACAAAGGAATTTCAAAGGGAGATTAGAAAGAGAAACTGCTGAATTACAGTTGATATTCAAACTAAAGTCAATGCATTTACCTGGGCTGAATAAAGACCTTGCATTCATGGCTCATTACCAATGCTGATTTCTCCACACCCATCTCTCCCCTGGACATCACAGACTCTTCTGCATACCACACCTAATCCCATCACGCCTGCTATTCACATTTACATACTGTTAACATTTACATACTAATGCTTGTCTGAATTCACTCTCCTCTACTTAAAGACAGATGGATTCACATTCTAGCTGTATCTGAAGAAGTGAGCTGTGGCTCACGAAAGCTCAATACCCTACCAGAAAATATTTTTGTTGTGTCTTTAAGGTGCTTCTGGATTCTTGCCCTTTTCTACAGCTCCTATACATGTGTGTGTAAAGTGCCTTCAAGTCGCAGCCGACTTATAGTCGGCTTTTGGGGTTTTCATGGCAAGAGACTAACAGAGGTGATTTGCCAGTGCCTTCCTCTTCCCAGCAACCCTGGTATTCCTTGGTGGTCTCCCATCCAAATACTAACCAGGGCTGACCCTGCTTAGCTTCCGAGATCCGACGAGATCCGGCTAGCCTGGGCCATCCAGGTCAGGGGCTCCTATACATAACTGCCCCCAATCAGGGATTGTGGAAAGCATGCTTAAACAGTTTACAGTTACTGGAAATTCTGAAGGGTGCATCCCTGTTGTAGCATTTTGGAGAGGCTGCTCCAGAAAATCAGAGTGGCCAGGCCTGGACAAAGGCAGTCCATATTGCCTTAGCTGATAGGACAAATAGCAAAGAGAGGGATGACAAATGGAGTTGCTACACAGACTCATATAGTTGGAGATGGTCTTTCAGATATGAGATTCATAGATTGGGGAGGACTTTAAAGGCTAATTTGAATTGAATGTGGAAACAAATCAGCAGCAAATTTCAGCCTTGGGATAATATGCATAAAGAGTTATTCCCCGTTATCCATCTTGCTTCCCTATTGTCTTCAAGGGCACATAGAGATTGTTACAGTAGTCCAGTTCTGAAGTTAGTATGTAATTGATTACAGTGGTGCACCTAGTAAAGGGGCAAGGTCTGGGTCAAATGCAGCTGAAAAAAAAGCACTAAGGCTTATGTATACTTATTTAAAAGGAATTCCTGTAGAACCCAATAAGGCTTGATTTTCAGTCAATACAAAGAAGGATCTGGCTGCAAATCTACTGTTCTCATATCTTAGTCCTTCCTGAGTAGATAACCAAAAGATGCGAAACATTGAAGGGCCACCAGTGAGCAATCAGCAAACAAATAGGAACACGAGGTAACAGAATCCCTAATAAGACTCTCTTAGTTCCTCATGCTGAGCCAGTGTGGTGTAGTGGTTAAGAGTGGTGGACTCTAATCTGGGTTTGTTCTCCACTCCTCCAGATGAGTGGTGGACGCTAATCTGGTGAACCGGGTTAGTTTCCTCACTTCTACACATGAAGCCAGCTGGGTCACCTTGGGCTAGTTGCAGCTCTCTTAGAGCTCTCAGCCCCACCTACCTCACAGGGTGTCTGTTGTGGGGAGGGGAAGGTAATTGTAAGCCAGTTTGATTCTTCCTTAAGTGGTAGAGAAAGTCAGCATATAAAACCCAACTCTTCATCATCATCTTGTGGTAGAAATTGTCATGTCTCTTGATTCATGAATATTTGAAATGGATTCTCAAATATTGTCACATTAAGAAATATTTTTCTTGAAAACTATCACATTTTATTCTTCACTGCAAGCTTAGCTGTGCAGATACTTATATTTCACAGTAACATACGTTGTGGAACTCCTTGTTAGTGTAGGTTGTGATGGGACCCATTGTGACAGGGTTTTGTTTAAAAGGGTAGGGAGGTCATCAATTTAGATAGAATAAAAAACCTTCATTTGTCCTCCTCCTCCTCCTGAACAGACTCTGGGTTAGCACAGCAAGCAAAATAAGAAAAGAAAGCAGGCAGTTAGACCATTTTTCTGTGTAGCAGATTCCTCAAAGTACGATGACAGCTGTTTATCTGGCATATAACATGTTTTATAGCTGGCTGTAGCTGACCTGAATGCCTATGTGTCCAGAATAAGTGGTTATAAAGAATGAGTCTGGTATTAGCTGAGATGCCCTGGCTTGCCAACCAGGCTTGAATATCTGTAAAGATTCCAGACACTGTACAATCTTAAAGCAAGTATTTGGTATCTTAAAGCAATAAAATATACTGCTGAATTTTATCTAAAGGGAAGTTGGAGGAAAATTTGGAAACTTCTACTTAGGCTAAAAGTTTGACAGTATTTCTAGGGAAATAATATAATTTCAATAATCTTGAAGTTGAGAAAAATGAATTTCAGTGTATGAGGGGCTGTGCCTCAGTGGAAGAGCCTCTGCTTTGCAAGCAGAAGGTCCAAGATACAATCCCTAGCATCTCCAGTTAAAAGGACCAGGCAGTAGGTAAAGTGAAGGGATTCTACCTGAGATCCTGGAGAGCTGCTGCCACTCTGAGTAGACAGTACTGACCTTGATGGGCCAGAGGTCTGATTCAGTATAAGGCAGCTTCACTCATGAACTTCACGCAGCTTCACGCATGTAATCTTTCTAGTTTATATAACAATGAAGCCTTACTTGAAACACTTTTTAAACTCCCATTTATATCCTAAAGTTCCCAAATGCATTTTCCTCATGAGATTCCAACTATCATAGTCACTTTCCAAGTGAGATTCCGTCTCTCATCTTGACTGATGGCTCGTTATTTGACTATCACGCCTGATGTCAAGAACACTGCACCAATAAAAGGCACACTTTTTAATTAAGCTTTCTTTTTAAAGCTCTGCCAGCCCTTGCTCATACCTATGGTGGTATGGTGGGTTTTCTGCATCCTAAGAATGCGTGGGCCCAATAATGGTATAGGAGGGGTGATGTGACTAAGCAGATTGGCAGAGTTCTACGTCAAAGTCTTCAACAGGTTCAAAGCATTCCTGCCATGTATTACCCATGGTTAGGTAAGGAAATGATTCCAACAGGCAAGTGTTGGGGGAAAACAAAGTACACAGTTTTATTAAACAAAAAAATGCACCCTTTTACCCAGGCTAAGTAATCTTTAAACAAAAATAACCTTTTATCCAGGCTGAATCCGAAATAAGGATGGGAAGTTGTCTCCTGGGAGGCAAGCAAGCCGCTTCTTCTCTGGCAGCCAGACACCCTCCTCCTGGCTGGCTGGCTGGCTCCTTATCTGAAGCCCTCCCCTTCTTTTAAGAGTGAAAACTAACCTTTTTCGCCATCACCAGCTGCTCATCATTTACAGTGCTGTGTGAAAGTTAACTCCCTAATGACCTGAGATTGCTCTCACATGGGGAAGGGCTGCATTGACCACCATCTACCTCCTCGTAGTACAATGGTCTTCCGCAGTTTCCACTACATGCCCCCAAGTTAGAGCCTCTGGGAAGAGAGGTCCCAATTAGCTAGTTAATCACTGAGCTTTTTTGTTTTTTGCATTACAGCAGGGGGAAAATTGAATGCTGCTTATCAATAAGTGTCTCCTCTGGTGCCTTGCACCGTGAAAAACAGGCAATGTCTCTCTACTAACAGATGCATTTCCCAGCTGTTCATGTGGGCAAGCTAGCCTCAGGGAAAGCACAGAGAGGTTTTCACTGCCAGAAAATAAGACCACATCTCCCTCACTTTTCCCAGTTGCTTTTCAAAAAATTATAGGGTGGCAAAACTGGAATAAAGGAGCTTAGGAAAAATTGCTGTCAGTGTTGGTGATAGTGGCAGAACTAAACAAACAGCCTGCCCACATTCGTCCTCCCTAGGAACATGGCAACAGTTTCTTTAACATTCAGTTCTTTTCACTTTTGCATGATTAAACCGGTGCTCATTTTTCTCTCAGCGCTGATTGCTCTTCAAAGGATACTAAATCAATTTCCAGCAGTAATACTTAAAGTTCTTGTTTCTGTTGCAAGCAAATTTGAATGGTGGATACCAGAAAGGAAAGCCAATGAGGCTAAAAGTGGGAGTTATCACTCCTAAGCAGTGCTGAAGGCTTCGAAGAAAAATGCAACATTTTACATCTTTAAAACAAAGTAGGCTATTAAGCGTGCAATGCTCAGAAGGATTTTATCTTGCCTAAAAACAAAAACAAAAAAGAATTTTTTTCAACATCAAATCCCAATGGGAAAACAATTTACAGTTTCAATCAAAGCCATGCATGCCGTTTGATTACCACACTATCTGCAAAATTTACTGACATTTTAATACAGAGTGAAATGATAGCCTGGAAACAAAAATTCAGGAGAATCAAAGATGAGAGCTCGATATAAGCAGTGTTGGTGTCTTCGTGCATAGTAACATCAAGTTTCTTATTTTTTTACAGGAACAAATGCCATTTACCTCTGATTCTATCATTTGTGATTAGCATCACCTCAGACATTTGCCACCAAATATACCATTTTGATTATTTAATGGTATGCTTTTAAACCCTTTCCTGCTTTCACTGATACAGATGACAATAGGGTACCTCTGTCTTTTGTTAATTTATAATCATCAGAATGTAAATATCATCAGCTTTTTCCAGTTTAGATCATATTTTGGGATCACATTTTGAGCCGACTGAAAGACTATGAAAGATCATAAATCTTCGTTTTCTTAGCCTTTACTGAGTTACTGAGTTAGAGAAACATTTGTAAATGTAGCTGCAGTTTGCATGCAGGCTGAACAACCTGAAAAGGTATCCATTTTTAGTGTAGTGGACTTCAAAGATGTGTGCAAAACTGAAGAACAGGCCAAGAAAGGGTTACAGGAGTGGCCTCCTGCCAGAACAGATGGATAAAAGGAAGAAGAACCCTCAAAGATGCAGTTAGCAAGAGTCCTGCCAAAGGCACTAGGTAGACAGTTGAATCAGAAAGAGGGTGGTAGGAAACAACGCAATGGAGGGAGCAAGCTAAAACACACATAGGGGTATTCTTCACGGAGATTTGCTGCTGTTTCGATGCTGATTTGCATCGGAGGCAAATTTTGGTTATTCACTGCAGATCCATTTTTTCCCCCACTGAGCAAAATAAGCCGGGTTAAAAGAGAGGCAATCCAAACCACTTCTGAGCCGTACTTTCCAGTAGAAGAGCGTTTTGTTGCTCGGATGTCCATGAAAAAATGTTTGCTTCGCTCCCCGGGACGTCTCCTTTCTCCTCCCCCAAGAACGGTGATTGGCTGGGGGAGTTGCCACTCTAACAGCATCGCACCGGCAGGAGGGAGACCCAAAGCAGACTGGCTGCCCCTCTTCAGAAGGGTGATGGGGGTTTTGGCTTGGATTTGCCGCTCTCAGGATGCCCCCCCAACACACACACACATAGGATCGCACCGCCTGGAGGGAGACCCAGAGCAGACTGGCTGCCCCTCTTCAGAAGGGTGACGGGAGTTTTGGCTTGGATTTGCCGCTCTCGGGATGCCCCCCCCCAACACACACACACACAGGATCATGGGAAGAGTGGGCAGGATGAGGCGGATTTGGAGCGGTGAGTCATGAGCGGCAGCAGACGTAAGCAGCGCAGAGAAGTGCGCTGTTTCTCCCGTGAAAAATTGAAAACGCCTCGGGATGGGGGGGGGGATCTGCGCTGCCATGAAAAAGCTATTTAAATCGGTTTATTGTTTGCTCTTATTCGAAACCGAAGCAAAATCCACCGTGAAAAATACCCCATAAACACACACAACCCTGCCTGTTCATCCAACCTGCCTAGGTAGGTATGGTGAGTCCATATCCAGTTTGCTGGAGGACTGAGTGAGCTACTAGAAGGTGAACGTAGCTGGTTATTGGGGTGTTGTTTTTTGTTTGGACCAGGGGTCCTCAAACTAAGGCCCGAGGGCCGGATCCGGCCCCCGGAGGGCTTTTGTCCGGCCCGGGGACCAAGGAAGCCAGTCCCCCCTTGCCCCCCTCCCCAGAGCTTTTCTGGGCTTCCTGGCTGTGTACGCACAACTGGAAGCCTCCCTCCCGCCCCAGTCGCCCCCTTCCCTGCTCCCTCTCCAGCCCAAAACCCCTTTCCTGGGCACACAAGGCATCTTGCTGCTTCGCGTGCCGCCCGGTCGCCCCCTTCCCCCTCTCCCTCCCAGGCCCCAAACCTCCTTTCCTGGGTGCGCGAGGCGTCTTGCTGCCTCGCACGCCGCCCAGTTGCCCCCTTCCTGTCCTGGCGTTCCTGTTTTGGCCACAGTTGGCAGCGTTCTCACGGCTCGGGGCTCTCTCTCCTCCTGGGGGTATCCTTGTGGCCTGGAGGTAATTGTAGGGGCCCCTTGGGGGGGGGGGGCTGGGCATATCTCCAGGGAGAAGAAAAAGACTTGTGGCCATTTATGCACAGGAGGTTTTGCCTTGGATTTGCGGCTCTCCAGATGCACATTTTCCCCATCCGAATTCTCAGAACTCAAAAGTAAATTCCCCCCCCACCCCAGGGGAGAGTTTGGAGAATTCGGATGGGGAAAATGTGCATCTGGAGAGCGGCAAATCCAAGGCAAACCCTTCCATGAATAAATGGCCTTGGTTTTTACATGCCAACTTTCTCTACCACTAAAGGGAGACTCAAATTGCCTTACAATCCCCTTCCCATACCCTCCCACAACAGACTCCCTGTGAGGCAGGAGTGGGGAATCAAACCCGCTTCTCACGTGGAGGAGTGGGGAATCAAACCCGGTTCTCTAGAGTCCCCGCTCCCAACCACCACTCTTAACCACTACAGGGGGAATGACCGGGCTTGTAAGGAGGATGCTTTTCCGGAGAGCCCCCTCGCGCCGCCGCCTCCTCCCCCGAAACAGTCCGGCCCCCAACAGTGTTTGAGGGACAGTGAACTGGCCCCCTGTTTAAAAAGTTTGAGGACCCCTGGTTTGGACTATGTGATCTCCATGAAGGGAAGTTAACCCCAAGAAAGACCAGCCGAACACTTCTCACTCTGAGGGAAGAATCCTCCCAGCTGGCTGCTGAACAGTGGTACTGTACCCTCAGACGCCTCACCTTTACCTGCCCAGAATGTAACACAATCTTTTTGAAATATTAGGATAGTTGTCTTTTAATATTTAAATTTATAAATGGGCGAAGGGGTTTACAAATCAATACACTGGGGATGCAGATAAAATATAAAACAAGCTCCTTTTGTTGGGTTTGTTTGTAGCTAGGTAATTATAGAGAAGAATTTTGTAAATTGTTTTGTCCCTCCCCTTGACTATCATAAAGCGTGGCTATGTAGTGCATTTAGCTCCACAGCGTGCATCCACACCTGGTTTAGGATCAGATATTATGTTCCAATTACTGAATGAGATCTGAATCTGGATCATCCCTTCTTTTGGCAGCAACTGCAGAGTGAGCCGCCAAGTTTGCAAAGACTGAGCACATGAGATCTTTACTTAAGGCTCACTGAGGATCAGAATGGAAGATTTTGACTATAATAAACCCTGGAAGGTGGCTTGGGATAGCGTGCTAAGTCCTGCTTGGGAAAAATCCCAACAACTAAGTTCAGCAGCCCAATTGAAAATCATCAGAGAATGAAAATTACTGTGAGAGCCGGAAACATTTCATGCCTTGACTTTCTAACCTTAATGAAGCATTCTCTCTCTCTCTCTCTCTCTCTCTCTCTCTCTCTCACACACACACACACACACACACACACACACACACACACACACACACACACACAGAGCCATATTTATATGAGCTGAAAGATGCTTTTGGAGCCTGAGATTTTGCTAACCTACAGGACTTCTCCACTAATTATATACTCAAGTTTTCCTCCTAGGGAGATTGAGCTAAAATTAGTGGTTTTATGCTTGAGTGAAAGTCATTGCTGTATATACTAACTAGGACTGAAAGTTTGTAGTAGACTATGAAATGAGCAAACCTGTTTTTGTCTGAAACTTCATTTACATTATAAAACAGTGTTGGTTCAAAAGTGCAATGGATGCATTCATGAGAATGTTTTCAGAAGTTCAAGCAACGAAGGATTTGGCCTCCTTCTATATTCATAGCTGATAATAAAAAGGGGAAACTCTTGCAGTGTTCCCATTGATTATCTGTGGAAGCAATATAAATTTCATGGTTTCAAAAATGGGGAGAACTAGTGGATGATCACAACATCCTAAGCTAAAGATTTTCCAAACTAAAGTTCAGTTATGGGTTCTAATTCAAGGTGCTGATGTTTACCTTTAACGCTCTTCATAATCTGGGATCCACATACCTGAATGACCATCTCTTCTGGCATTCGCCCTTACAGTATCTTGTCAGTGCAGCAATGTCTTTTGGTGGTTCTGATCCCCATATGGGTATGTTCTGCTGATGCCCACTCAAGGGCATTTTCTGTGGTTGCAACAACAACCATCAGAACAGCCACCCAGGAGAAGAACAAGATGGCCACAGTAGGTGCTGCTGCCATTACTTCCCTTTGTCCATGGTCCTCTTGTTCTCCTCCACATGCCTTAGCATGAGCAGCAGCTGTGCCCAGGGCCAGCATGGTGTAGTGGTTAAGAGCAGTAGACTCTAATCTAGAGAACTGAGTTTGATTCCCCACTCCTCCACATGAGCAGCGAACTCTAATCTGGTGAACCGGGTTGGTTTTCCCACTCCTACACATGAAGCCTACTGGGTGACCTTGGGCTAGTCACAGTTCTCTCTGAACTCTCTCAACCCCACCTACCTCACAAGATGTCTGTTGTGAGGAGAGTAAGGGAAGGTGACTGTAAGCCGGTTTGAGACTTCTTTCGGTAGAGAAAACCAGGGTATAAAAACCAACTCTTCTTCTTCTTCTCCTTCCTCCTCCTCTTCCTTCTCCTTTCATCCCCCACTTCTGCCTCTCATTTACTGCCACCACTAAGAGAAGTGGCGGGACATAAAGAAACAACAACAACAACATTGTGCCAACATAATGATGTCACTTCCAGGAAATCTCATAAGTGACATCACACCTCTCTAGGAATCACCAGAAACACTGTGCGTTTTCCAGAGTTTCCAGTGATTACTAGAGAGAAATTACATCACTTCTGGATTTTCCTCATGCTTTCACTGATGGTGGCCCTCTATGTCTTTGCTCCCACAGACTCCCACCAGTTGCCAGGCCAGGCCTCATGCTGGGGAGTGAGTGAGAAGGCAGAGAGTGAAGTAAAGGCTGCAAAGGCTTCTTCCCAAGAGAGATTTCACAATGCTGTTGGCTAGCTCAGAGAAAGTTTCTGCAGTGAGAAGTCTGAACACACTTTACTTCTGGTTTTGCTTGCACGAAATGAATCCATGAATCTCAGGGTCATGGAAGTGTATACCACTGAGACTTGTTTAAAGTTTTCCTATGATGTTTACAGTCTAACTCAGAAGAAAAACCTGAATAAAACCACAACAGTGTGAACTCTCTTTAGACTGGTAATTGAAGCTCCCCATAGATTGGATTTCCTTTGCAAGAGCAGTACAAGATAGAGGAGGGAGAACGCAAGAGTCAGTTATGAAATCCATTCTAACAAATTTCAAATGAGTATCCTTTTGTTGCAGCTGACATCCCATCCTTTTCACTGGAACTCAATTAACAATCCTCTGTTTTGGCAACCTTATGGTTGCATTCAGATGACCAGGAGGTGCACAATGATCACACAGCAGAGGCAGTTGCTGGCAGCATTCAGTCAAATAGTGTCTATAACACGGGGCTTGATTACACAGTCAGAAGTCACAGATTGTTGCATCATCACATGGTACATTTGTAAGCCTCTACTGTTGTCTCCTTTTCATGTGAAAGCATCCCCAGAGTGCCCAGTTTGAGCGCACAGAGCTGTGCATAAAATCAGTACAGAACGAGAACACGATTATTCTGTCAACATAATTTGCAATCTTAACACCAGACACAGTTGTAATCCAATTAAGCCTGGGAGATTTTCTTCCATTACTGTTTTAAGACTTTACTAATCTGCTACAGCTCATGGTTTAGCACTACAACTCATTTCTCTCTTTTTAAAGAAAAAAGAGTTATGCATAACTGTATGCAATCAGGTGGTGGGGGTAGGGAGAACAGGCACGAGCACACTTCCCCCTCTATAAATTCAACATGGCACGTAGGGTACAGAGTTTGCCACCAAAAGTGGCACAAATTTCTAGAATGACTAAAGGTATACTTTGCTCTGGAAACTAGGCAAAAGGCATGCAATGGATCTACTGAGTATATGTCCTTCACTGACTTGGGTCATCATTTTCCACAACATCTGTTGAAAGCTTATCCCATGTTCCATTGCAATGTTAACTAAGTCAAATATAAATACCTTCTGTTGGCAGGGAAGGGTGGTCAGTTTACTGATGAATTTATTATCAATGTTATACTTCTTGAAGAAGCTCATTAAATAGTAACCAACATGTAAGAAATCAGACAACTTTGCAAAAAACAAAGGTGTATTTCTATTATATTTGATGTCTGCTATACTTTCTCTTGTTCTGTAGATAATTGTGAGGAGCCATTGGTATTCTCGTTACCCATGGCAGCCTTTGACAGCTCCTCCGAGCTCTCCAGCAATCATAGACCCAGCTTTGCAAATCTCAACAGACGGGACGGTAAGATCACTGGCTGTCATAATATCGCTGTAATGCATACATGCATAATTTGAGTTGGTCTTTCTAGAGCCTTCAGATTCTGCTTGAGTAGAAACCTACCTTAATATCCCATAGGTAGTAAGGTGGTAGAAATTAATTCCAGGAATTAAGCCAGACTCCTTTGCACTTGGGTGGGAGAAAACTGTAGCTCTTCGCAATTACAGGCTAAATATACTTCCTTCAAAAATTCATTTTGAAATTAGATCCAATCTGAAAAAGCCTGGAATTCTTATATATGCATGTGCTGTCAAGCTTCAACCTACTTAGGGCGACCCAAGCAAGGGGCTTTCAAGGCAAGTGAGAAGCAGAGATGGTTCACCATTGCCTTCCTCTGCAGAGGAAGGCATTGGTGGTGTCCCATCCAAATATTCTGCTTAGCTTCCAAGATCTAATAAGATTGGGCTATCCTATATAATTCAAAATAATCTGTAATTCTTAGGCCTACTTTTTCTCTCAGTGCAATGGAATCTATGACTGTATCTGTTTCCCCACACTATCTTGGATCATGTGAGCCACTAAAGTAGCTAGTTCTCACACTAGCATGGACCTTTGTGGGAGCTTGGACAATCCCATTAAAGAAAAGAGCCATGTTGCAGACTCCTTCCGCACTGTTTTGGGTCTTTTGATGTATTACCAGAGTAGTGTGGAAAGGAGAAATAATATACCTACTGTCATGCCACTGAGATAACATCACAAGGAGTCACAAGCAGTGTTAAGGTCCATTTTCAAAATTAAGAGCCTTCCTTCATCTCCTAAACCAATGCTGCTAAATCCCATTGTTCGTGATTTCGATCTCTCTTCTATAGACCATTGCAATCTCATCCTTTTGGAATTCAGTCCTGCTGTACTCTTAATTTTTGATCATGTTAGTTTTCCTTGTCCCAAGTCTTCAGCAAAGGTTTGCCTGAAGCACCCTGGACTCAACTGTGCTTCCAGTCATCTGATTCCTCACTGCTACCTTGGTTTTACTCTCTATCCGTCAATTCTTTATCTATCAAATTTCTATTATCTTACCCATGCAATACATAAAAATTTGTGTTGTCCATGTGTTTTATCTTGCCAAGGGCCGTAAATAAACAATCTATATATCTTGTGCGAGCCATATTGGAATACTATATGTGGTAGAAAGTGCCATCAAGTCACAGCTGACTTATGGAGACCCCATAGGCTTTTCAAGGCAAAAAATGAAGAGAGGTGATTTGCCATTGCCTGCCTCTGTGTAGCAACCCTGTTCTTCCTTTGCGGTCTCCAATTCAAGCACTAACCAGGGTTGACCCTACTTAGCTTCCGAGATCTGACAAGATCAGGCCATCCTGGGCCATCCAGGTCAGATCTAGAAATATACCAGGGTTAGAAAACCATTGTCATAAAAAATGTTAAGAATAGGAAAGAATTTTCCATAGATCAGAAAATTGTCAAAGGTTGGCTTCACACTTTAGGAAAATTACTAAACTAATGTATGTCTGATAAAGCATAGATCAACTATTTAATGTTGTGTGGACATTGGAGAGATGTGAGTAGTGCTGTCTGCTTATCTTATGGCTTGAAGGGCACCTTCTTTCAGCCCAACTCAGCCCCTTCAAGTCCAGCATAGATTGCTCCAAGATTGATTTCATGCTTTGTGATTTCACTTACCAGCTGGCAAATGTGTCAAGATAGTGATCCAAAGCCTAGCATTATTATCCACACCTGCTCACTCCTCTGTTGCCATTCTGACACATTTGCTAGGTGAGTATGCCCTGAAATAACCCATGTCAAGACACTCTACAGCTAATTTTCTAGAATGGAAAGGTTTTTTTTTTTTTTTTTTTAAATGAGCACCAAATTATATTTTTGATATCACCAGGGCCCCAGCTCACTGAATTTATGTTCTCAGTTTATTAACAGACAAGAACATTTGAAGATCATCAAATCAGACCAAAGTATATCTATATTTAATTAAGATTTGCAATTTCCCTGCCTGATAATAGAATGAGGACCAGGTAGGATCCAAATTGCAAGTGTAATCAGGAAATGACAGCAAGCTGTAGTTGATTTAGGCAAATCTTCTTTCACAGCAAAGACCTCCGTGGCTGGTATTTCCCAAGTTGATCTGGCTTTTCAGTGATTAAGGTTCTCTATTCATTTCTGCTTAGCTCAGAACATTGTGACTGAGAACACATGGCTATTAGTTTTGCATGTGTGTATTCAGTGTTACAACAGAGAACACAAAAACAGGCTTCAGATATGTGTGTGTATCTGTTGTCTGTCTATTATGCTTATAACCCACCCTTGCTCCCAGTAACCTGGGGCAGCAATCACGATTCTCCCCACTACGATTCTATCCTGCCAGCAATGCTGTGAGATAGGTAAGACTGGAAAAAAGAACAACAGGGTTAAGGTCACCCACTGATCTTCCAAATGGAATATGAAACTGGGTCTTCCTGATGCTATTGTAACCATTATCTCACACTAGTCATGTTAAAGCACACTGCCAGAGTAAAGAGAAGAATTGTCCCTCATTCTGGCCATAGAACCCTTGTACTTGCTGCTTATTTTGTTCAGAAGCGTATAAGACAGGGAGAGATCAGTTGACCCTCACTGCAATTATTTTATGACCTGACTGTCCATCTTCTGTCACTAAATGCCAGGTGTATAAATGAGATAATTACTAGAACTGCACATAAGTCATGGTAAACCAGAGCAGCTGGGAGTTTACACTGAAATCAACAAATATCTGATGAATCCAACAAATGTTCAACTTTGGCGAGACCCAATTGGCAACTCTAAGGACTCTAGCACCTGTTTATAGATATTTCAGATGGGTTGTTTCTGTGTTTCCTACTTGTCTCTCAGTCAGATGTCACCCTCTCAACTAGGGTTGGGAAATTCCTGGAGATTTGGGGTGGGGGTGGGGGTGGGGTGGGGAGCCTGGGGAGGGGAGGGACCTCAGCCATGTATAATGTCCACCCTCCAAAGCAGCATTTTCTCCAGGGGAACTGATTTCTATAGTCTGGAGATGACTGGTAATTCCAGGAGATCTCTAGGCACCACCTAGAGGATGGCAGCCCCACTCTTAACTCCCATGCACATGATGCCTGATTCAGATGGGGACCATAGTGAATTGGGAGAAGGGGCTTCAGTACCCCCCATGCAGTATTCCTGATCTGGAATAGCCTGAAGGGCGCTGTTCACACTCTGTGGTCTATAAATGCATGAATGGGGTACACACAAGTTTCCCTAATCAACCAAATAGCACCAGTCCAAGGCCATTTCAGGTTGGGGAAATAGTATTGGGAGGGGATTAAAGCCCCTTCTTCCCATGCATCATTGTCCTGATTGGGCACAGTGTACACAGGAACTGAGGGGAAGATGAGATTCACAACTAAATGAAAGACAGTGGGAATCTAGACACAACCCATGGAAAATGAAATCTGGCCCTCAGAAGTCCAGTTTAACACTGACTGGCAAAAATAACATACCCAGGTAATATTGCAATGTCTCCTTTAAACTGGGATGCTTCTTATGTGACATTAGCAATGTTCACCTGCACCACAGATCTCTGGCATACAAAAATTTGCATATGTAGGGGTAGACTGCCTGGTTTAAACAAAATGTTGGGCACACCCAAAATTACACAAGAACATTTTTCTTCAGCCAACATCAGTGTTAAATTGGGCTAGGATTTCCCAGCCAGTGGCTGGGAGTGTGAGGAGGAACATGAGGCACTGATGGTCTGATGTCACTTCTGAAGAAACCGGAAAGTGATTTCATGCCTCTAGAGGAATCTCCAGGAACTCTGTGGTAAAACAGTACACTTTCTGGCAATTCCTAGAGTGGCATGACATCACTTCTGGGTTTTCCCCAGAAGTGTCATCACTCCATCACCTGACAGTGAATTTTTCATCCCACACCACCGGAGTGCTGGTGGGCAATGGGAGCTGGGGATAAGCCCTATCAGTCCCCTGTAAGTGGACTATAGCTGGTGCTTCCAAATAATTATGCTGTCTGCTGACCTCTAGACTCATATGGGACAGGTACCCATCACTATTTCATCATCATCACCATGATCATGTACCATGCAGGAATGCCACAAAGTCACAGAAAAAGTAGGGATCCTACTGAGTTGGAGGACTTTTCAGGTATATAGAAAAATATGCTTTGGTAAATTAACCCAAAAAAGAAAAAAGAAAAATATTGGTGAATGTTGAGAGTTAAAGGAAAAGGGAGATGTGAAATTAGCCTGCTCAAAAATCCTAATAGAAGAGATTTTGCGGATGGGAGGAAAGACTTACAAATTGTTTCCCCTCCTGTGATTCCTCATAAAGATTTGAAATGTTCCTCTCCCCTGTTCAAATTCCAAGCATGGATTTTAACTTTAGTAGATGAATTTTCTTTAGAAATCTACAACGCAAGACCAGAAATATAAATTGCCCATGTAATTCCTCATGTGAGTTTTAAACAAGAGTAATTAATTGCTATAAGGCACTTTACACATATTAAAAATGCTATAGAAAATATAATAACACACCATGTAGTTTTTTAATATCTTCAGCCATTTAATATTGTAAAGCAGGAGCCTAGAGAATACTATGTACAAACAGGAAGGAATTTTAGTAGTTTGGGATAAATATATACAAAGTTAAATCAAGCATGACCTAGTTCTACGTTAGCAGAAAGTTTATTAGTCATATTTTCACAGTTTCACACAATACAATGTAAGCTTTTGAATAAATAATGAAAGGTTGCATTTAAAAGGTTTACAGACTGCAGTTGTTAAAGGACAAAATTAATATTCAGGCTGAACCAAGCACATTCTGCTTGCACAGGGCCTTGCTTGCAGAAGCGGGGCTTTAATTTTCTTCTTAAAACAGCTGCTTTCTTATGCACTACATTGGGAGGTGCTATCAAGGTAGAAAAAGGGCTTAAATTAGAAACTCTATAGCACTGGCTTTTTATGATGAATCTCTCCAAATGAGTGCCTTAATCTGCAGATTTCAGCTTTTGTTAACAACTTATATATTTATTTTATTCAACTTGATCTTGTTTTTCTCTTTGAACACAAAGGGAAGTTTATAACACACATAAATATGAACACTGGGATTTTGAAATAGTGCACTCTTAAATGTTAAATTACAGCCAAACTGCACTGTTGGTAATATGCAAAAACTGGAAACATTGGCGTGTTAAAATTTAAAACAACATTTGAAATGCTGCTTCAAATTCAAGTGTACAATAACAAGCCATTCATTCAATTATGTAATTTTTTCCTAGATCGAATTTTAGAGAACAAAAATTTAAAAGAGATGGAGACAATGGATAGCATATATTTATTGCTTCTGTATCCTTTCCTTTCTCCAATGATATCAAGGGACTGTCGAAATGAGTGCGGGGTATGGAATACCAGGGTTGCTGTGCAGAGGAAGGCACTGGCACACCACCTCTGTTAGTCTCTTGCCATGAAAACCCCAAAAAGGGGTCGCCATAAGTCGGCTGTGACTTGACGGCACTTTACACACACACATCCCATTTCATCTTCTGTTGTTAAGAGTGATGTGTTCATGTGAGTATAGCTTTAAGAGAGCTCTCAAGAACTAGTTTCTCTTTCCCTCTCAAGGTCTGTATAGAAGAGGTCTCAGTTGGGTGTCATGCTTTGGCGAGGAAGTTGTAATCTCTCAGTGTGTGTTCTCCATTAGAAAGAATTCTCCTCCAGTTGGAAGCAATTAAGAGACCTGTTGTTGAAGCTACCAGAGCCTCCCATGTGTTGGTTACAGATAGAGTTGCCAGCTGTGGGTGGGGAAATACCTGGAGATTTTGGGGGTGGAGTAGGTTTGCGAGGTCCCTTAGCTCCACTGGCGGGAGCTTTTCAGAGGCATGGCCGGGGTGCGTGATGCATGCGCGCACCTGGCGTGATGTGCACGTGCGCCCCACATGCTGCACCTACATCACTTCCAGGTTTACCCGGAAGCAAGGCAGACGCTCTAGCAATCTCCACCAAAACGCAGTGTTTTTCATAGAGTTTTGGCGGAGGTTGCTAGAGCGTCCATGTCACTCTGGGTAAACCCAGAAATGACGTGGGCATTGCATGTGGCCATGCATGCATGCATTGCCTGCTGACCCTCAGCTGGTCAGCGGGCAGCTGGGTGGATTGGTGGGATTTTGCCCGCCACCACCAGGCACGGAAACCCTTGAGGAGGGCAGGGTTAGGGGAGGGAAGGGACCTCAGCAGGGTACAATGTCATAGAGTCTACCCTCCAGAACAGCCATTTTCTCCAGAGGAACTGACCTCTGTCATCTGGAGATCAATTGTAATAGCGGAAGATCTCCAGTCCTCACCTGGAGATTGCAACCCTGGCTACAGAGCAAAACTGAAGTGGGTACACTGGAAAGGACAGGTAGGGCCATTCCTATCCACCATGCCTCACATGAGTCTACACTGACATTTCCACATCATGTCCCAAAAGCAATGTGTGTACATTTAAAAGAGGTAACCATCACATTTCCCAGTTTGTTGTTCCTGCCATTTCTCCACCCACCTTGTTTCCTGTCTGCTGAGGGGCAAAATAACAATTTTGCTGGCCACATTGTGTGTGTGAGAGAGAATGGTATGGTACAAATTGGAGTAGTATAGGTACTGGCCAGGATCAGAAGAAGAGGAAGAGGAAGAAGAGGAGTTGTTTTTTATATGCTGATTTTCTATACCTTTTAAGGCTTACAATCTCCTTCCCTTCCTCTCCCCACAACAGGAACCTTGTGAGGTGGGTGAGGCTGAGAGAGCTCTAAGAGAACTGTGACTAGCCCAAGGTAACTCAGCTGGCTTCATGTGGAGGAGTGGAGAATCAAACCCGGTTGTCCAGATTAGAGTCCATGGCTCCTAACCACTACACCACGCTGGTTCTCACAAGAGTAGCATCACGAGTGCACTAGTTGGGTTTGCACAGGCTGCGTACAATGTTTGACTTTTCCTTGAACAGCTATTATTGCAAACTACTTTTTACACTCCTGACATTTCTAAAAGCAATTTTATGTTTGGCGTACTAGGCTTATGTTGGGGGTGGGGAGTTGAAATAATCTTTTGGTTCACAGAACTAGTTTCATGGTTGTTTGGATACCACCAACTGCCTTTGGCAAGGTCCCAGCAGCCACAACAGTGATGAGTGCTAATTCCTCCCCACCACCACCACCACCACCACCACCACCACCTTCCTACATTTTAATGACAGCAAGAGAGATTGTTTTCACTTTGCTGTTCTCTTATAAGGGACACATGTGGAGTTAGGCCTGAAAAGGACAAGGTGAAACTAGATAAAGGTGTTGTAATTTGTTTTTACAATCTCTTCATGTGGATCTTTTTGTAAACAAATAGTTCCTTTTTGACTACTGCAAACAGACTAACACGGCTACCCACTGTGAAATAGTTCCAAGTTAAGCATGGTATTATTTTTGTTGTAACGATGGTGGTATTTGATCCTGTCATTTCCAGCAGATTTTCCCCAAATTCTTGCTTCTCTGCCCCTTTTACATACATCGTGGTTCCTGATCTGCTTTTCCGACATACATTTATTTTATTGATTTTTATTCGCCCCTTTCTTAAGGCATCTTAGGGCAGCATAGGCAGTTCTTTCCTCTTTCATTTCAACCTTACAACATTTGTGTCAAGACAGATTAAAAAAAAAGATTGGTCCAAGGTCACCCAGTATGTGTCATGGCAAGCAGGGATTTGAACCCAGGTCTCCTCAGTCCCAGGCCAATATTCTAATGACCACATAACACAGGACGTACATGAGTTTGGAACCATGTAGAGAGTGTTTCCCAAAATAGACTCACTGTTGGTGCACGTATACAGGAATGTCCTTTCATAATGCAGGTCTGAAGCCTCAGTCTGAGAGGATCTTTGAAATCTATTGTAAAGACAGATAAGGGCTATAGCTTAATTCCTCTTGGTGGAAAATAAAAGAGGAAGACACAGATACCTAAACAGAGAGTAACTTTATTGTCCTAGGCAAGATACAGAATAAATGAAAGTAAAATAAGGCACCAAAACTGAATTTTTCATTGATACTTTAAAGTAGTGCCCAATTACAACTTAACCCAAAATGTGTTTCTCCCTTGTCGCTGTTCCAAAGTAACAATCCTCCCAGGGAGAAAAGAAGGGTTCAGGTGTTGCCACAAAGGGGTAAAAAAGTGTAAAAGGGAGAAGAGAAAGGGATAGGCTTGTCAGGTGCCCATTAATGGCAGGCAACCCCCCGGCAATTTTGGCTGCTACCCGCCAACACTTAGATGGTCAGTGGACAGAAGCAGGCCAGACAGACAGGGGGTCAGCGATCGTCATAGCTGCATGATGAAATACCTTCCAGCATGACCCAGAAGTGCTGGCATTGTGCTAGAGCGATACTCTAGCACTCGCCTCCAAACCAGAGTTTTTGGGCAAGTGCCACTTGCACGATGCCAGTGCTTCAGGGTCACACCAGAAGTGATGCCATTGCATAGTGACAACAATCACTGCAGGACCACAGTGAGTACTCCCCCCATCTCCCACCAGCTGCCAGGCCATGCCTGGCAACCCAAGAGAGGGAGTTTGGATAAAGGGAAACAAGGAATCCCTGGTTGCAATGTTACCTTTTGCTTGCAGATCAGGAATATAGGTTCACTCAGCAGAAATGGGTGTGTTCAAAACAACTTCTCTTTATTAGCAAGGTACAGAGATGGGAGCAACTGGTTTCAGGGCAAGTGATCTCAGGCAGTCTACAGTTCTATCTAACAAACAGAACTAAGGTGTAGAGACTCCACCCTATGAGACTAAACCGACACACACACACATATACGGGGGACAAACTGTTCCATTGTAATGTATACACCACAAGTAGCAAGGGCAGAAATGGGGGGAGAGCTATGTAAATAACAACCTCAAGCTAGTGCCTGGAGATCTCCCAGAATTACAGCTGATCTCCAGACTACAAAGATCAGTTCCCATGGAGGAAAGGGCCTTCTTTGGAGGGTGAACTCTATGGTATTATCACTTGCTGAGGTCTGTCCCATCCCCAAACACCACCCTCCCAAGGCTCCACCCCTAAATCTTCAGGAATTTCCCAACCTGGAGTTGGCAATCCTGGAAGCCAGATGGCTGTAAAGGAGAAAATGCGGGTAGTAGTAAATGAACTAAAAGGCAGGAAGGGAAGAAGAATGTGAAAGTTTGAAAGATGGAAAGACAGAACGGGGAAAATTAATTTATATTCTGCTGGTTCTTAACAAAAGAGTCCTGTTGGAAGCATCAGCAGTGGAAGAAGATTTGGGGGCAGAAACGGCTACCAAATGGTGGACTTTTATGTCATTTGTAGTGCAGGCCTCATAGGACATCAATCATGCAGTATCACTGATACATATGTCTTGGACAGGATTACTGCAAATACCTGTTAGGAAATCTAAAAGCCTGTAATGGAACATACTTGCTAATAAGTGGGTTTAGCATCAAAATCTCAATTGCTTTTAAATGCTAGATGCTTTATTCTGTGCCTGTCATTACGATACACTAAGCAGATTATTATTTTGATGCTGGGGAGAAATTGTCACTCTTGCCTGGCTGATTTTGCTCTGTCTCTGTTTTATTTTGCAGGCTAATCTGTTTGTGGCTTTGGTATAGAAGGGCAACTTTTGTGCTATGGATGATAAGAAATGGGACTGAATATAAAAGTGCAACTAATTTTAACATCCTTATATAATTCCATACGCAGCCATGTTAGGAATGCTGTATACATTTTTGGTTGCTCCATCTTTTGAAAAAGAATATAGAGCTGGAAATTGTGCAAAATGATAAAAGGATGAAAAGGTATTCAGGAAGTTTTCGTTTGTAGACGGTTGAGGTGGGGCACGATAAAGGTTTATAAACTGTTCATGGCTTCAAGAAAGTAGGTAGAATCACCCCCCCCAAAAGAAAAACACAATAGAACTCAGTGTCTCAACAGAATTGAATGGCTGTAGATTCAGAACAGCCAGACAAAGGGGGGGGGAGATAAAGGGGGGGAATCTTCTTCACAACACATACAATTTATGGAATTATTTGCTGCAAGACCTGGTGAGGGCCACTAGCATGGAAGGCTTTTACAGGGTATTAGTTAGATTTCTGGAGGAGGTCTGTCAACAGCTATTGATGACTACATGGATCCTCCATGGATCCTCCATGGATACTGGTTGTTGGGGCAGGCAAATGCCTTCATGGCCTGCTTGTAAGATTAATTGATTCATCTGGCAGTTGTTGTGGGAAATGTGATACTAGCCTAGGTAGATGTTATGCTCTTGTGGAAGGTCATATTTTGATACCAGAATTAGACTGAACCTCTTTAGGTTGGAATCAAGCATTCAAGTCTGATTTTAAGGTCTGAATCAAACATATTCTCCTAAGCCAAAGTTGCTGCCCAAAAGCCTTTGTCTGTCTGTGCTTGAGGAATCATGTTGAATTTCTTTCCCCACCCCCCGAGTCGATCCAATTGTACAGAGTGTTAGCATGCCAGTGTTGCACATCAACTGAGTAGCTGAAGTTGGCCAGTAGGAATTCAAATGTGAGTGTATTGCTAGGTTTCCCAAGGGCTTTTCAGCAGCAACCACAGACAGCTGAATGTTTGTACAGGCCATAAGACTGGCTTTAAATAAGGGTTTGAGTGGCTCTCGAGTTGGGTTACTAAAAGAGGAAAGTATTTAATAGAGAAAATAAGATGTCGTGCTTATCTCCCACTGGTACTTATTCAGCCTTAACCTGAATAGCCAATACAGTTTCAAAATTAATCCTCCTCTTTCAGGTTTGATATATTTGATGTGAATGTTAAGGGCAGGTTTTAAAACAGGAAATCATCAAGCAGCCAGAGAATGTACATTATAAAGCCATTTGAGCTCAGTAATTGTCCCCTCCATTATATAAGTAATATACTCTTTTCCTGAAGTGGCTACTTGTGGTGTTTGCTCCAGGGGCAGCACATACCATCACTATTGGTGATCTAAGTTTAGGGTCTCTTTGTGTTGAAGGCAATGAAGGGAATGCTGAGACTGATAGAAGAAAAGGACCCTTCAGCTAATTGGCACTACATTTTAATTTGAAAGCTTCACAAATTCTAGTTCTCTTAGGTTACTGAAAGTTCCAGCAGTGGCTCACACAATGAATCATAGGGATGGTTTCCACTCCTACTATGAAGCACTGCTTTAAGGGATGGGGCATATGAGTCCCTGACCGGAGAGTATCAGGAGACAGTGATGAAAATTCTGGAGCTTTGGCTGGGGCCCTGGATGGATAGCAGAACCCAGTACCATCAAGAACCTGGCAGCCATGCCATGCTCTGCTATCCATTCAGAATCTGTGTGTCTGCATAGTGCTGTAGCCACAGAGTTAGCTCTGTCACTGCCTCTTGATGCCCTGTGATAAGATAACACGTATCCCACTTCCTTCATTAACACTCAGTTGTAAGAGTGGACACTCTCCTTCCACTCTTCCAGAAGCTGTTGCTGACTGGAACATAACTGTGTCCAGCAATGTACTGCAGTTCCTCCCCTGACCCAAAGAAGTCCATTCAAGGCTTTGCTTGTGCGTGGATGTCAGTGTGCTAGCCCCTCTAATTCAAATGTAGCAAGACACATCACTGGCTAAACTGGGCTAGGGTTGCCAGATGGCCTCTTTGTTCCAGCAAGAGAAAAAATGGGGGGAGGGGCAAAGCAACAATGTGCGACATCACTTCCAGTTGTACCCAGAAGTGATATCACAATGCACTAGGAATTCCCTGATTTGAGGACTTCATAGAGCATCATGATGTCATTTCCAGGTACAGCTGGAAGTGACATTGCAATGCTGCTTTCCCTGACTTTTGATCCCACTGGAGCAAAGAGTGGGGGAGGAGGGCAAGGAACCAGGGCTGGGAATCTGGCAAGCCTTACCAGTCAGCCAATGGGAGGGCTTTAAAGAGAAGACTATAAGTAGACACTGTCATAGAATCATAGAGTTGGAAGGGCCATATAGGCCATCTAGTCTAAGCCCCTGCTCAATACAGCATCCCTGATAAGTGTTTGTCCAGCTGCTTCTTGAAGACTGCCAGAGAGGAGGACCTCACCACCTCCCTAGGCAGGATACAGGATGATCTTGACAGGCTGGAGAATTGGGCTAAAACTAATAAAATGCATTTCAACAGAGATAAATGTATTCACTGTTGGTGGACATGTACTCTAGTCCAAAAATTTTGGAAGAAAATACATAAGAACCTAGAAGCTATCATCGGTAAATCTATAACATATGATCCTAAATTATTCCTCTTGAGTAAAATACCAGATAAATACAGCAACGATCATCAGATCATATTAAAATACCTAATCACAGCGGCGAGAACAGTTCTAGCGTCATTGTGGAAAACGGATAAAACACCAAAAATTGAAACTTGGATAGATAAAGCCTATGAATATGTAACAATGGCACATTTAACAGAAACATTACAAAAAGATATTCAAAGACCAAACAAAGATAAATGGAATGCCTTTTATGAACATATTAAAATTAAAAAATAACCAAAAAATAATAATACTGGGAGATAGATGTAAATTAAGTTGATGATCAAATGTATTATGTTTTTGCTTTTTGTCTGTGAGTGTAATACTGAGCTTTATAAGGGGGGAGGACTATGCATTTTTATTCACGAAATTTTTTCCCCCTCTTCTGTTAATGAAAAATATTGCTTAATCGAAAGGGTTTTTTTGTTTGTTTGTTTGTTTTTTTCCCTTTTCTTTTTTCCTGTATCCCCACTTAATACTGAAAACCAATAAAAACTTTTATATATATATAAAAAAAACAGAGATAAATGTAAAGTTCTGGATTTAGGTAGGAAAAATCAAATGCATAATTATAGGATGGGGGAGACTTGTGTTAGCAGTAGTGTGTGCGAAAAGGATCTTGAGGTCTTAGTAGACCAAACATTGAACATGAGTCAGCAGTGTAATACGGTAGCTAAAAAGGCAAATGTGATCTTGGGCTGCATCAATAGAAGTATAGTGTCCAGATCATGTGAAGTGATGGTATCGCTTTACTCTGCTCTGGTTAGACCTCACCTACAGTATTGTGTTCAGTTCTGGGCACTACAATTTAAGAAGGATGTAGACAAGCTGGAACGTGTCCAGAGGAGGGCAACAAAGATGGTGAGGGGTCTGGAGACCAAGTCCTATGAGGAAAGGTTGAAGGAGCTGGGTATGTTTAATCTGAAGAGGAGAAGACTGAGAGGGGATATGATAACCATCTTCAAGTACTTGAAGGGCTGTCATATGGAGGATGGTGCCAAATTGTTTTCTGTTGCCCCAGAAGGTTGGACCAGAACCAACGGGTTGAAATTAAATCAAAAGAATTTCCATCTAGACATTAGGAAGAATTTTTTAACAGTTAGAGCGGTTCCTCAGTGGAACAGACTTCCTCAGGAGGTGGTAAGTGCTCCTTCCCTGGAGGTTTTTAAGCAGTTCATGAGAGGGAGGGCATCTTGGCCATCTTCTGGGCATGGAGTAGGGGTCACTGGGGTGTGTGTGGGGGTAGTTGTGAATTTCTTGCATTGTGCAGGGGGTTGGAATAGATGAGCCTGGTGGTCCCTTCCAACTCTATGATTCTATTCTATGAATCTATGACTCCACTGCTGAACTACTCTTACTGTAAAAATTTCATCCAGCTGGTACCTTTCCACCTATAATTTAAACCCATTATTGCGAGTCCTGTGCTGCCAACAGGAACAGCTCCCTGTCCTCCTCTAAGTGACAGCCTTTCAAATAGTCAAGAGAGCAATCACATCCCCCCCTCAACCTCTTCTTCTCCAGACTAAACATTCCCAAGTCCCTCAACCTTTCCTCATAGGGCTTGGTCTCCAGGTCCCTGATCATCCTCGTCGCTCTCTTGTGCACCTACCTCCATTCTGTCCACATCCTTTTAAAAGTGAGGCCTCCAGAACTGTATGCAGTACTCCAGGTGTAGCCTGATCAATGAAGTATACAACGGGACTATGACATCTTATGATTTGGATGTTATGCCCCTGATGATACACCCCAAGATCACATTAGTCTTTTTTGCCACTGCATCTCACTGGCTGCTCATATTTAAAATTCGGTCCACCCATAGCCTTAGATATTGTTCACACACAGTGGGGGTTACGGCACTTTGTATTCCCAGCGATGTATTAAGAGTTTGAAAATGTTATAAAAAACATTGCTTTAAAAGGGTTTTTGGATACCACAGCTTATAAATGGTTGGAAGACGTCTTCACAGCTAAAGGGGCCAAACAAAGTGCGAACAGTATTTTTTATAACGTTTTCAAACTCTTAATACATCGCTGGGAATACAAGTGCGGTAACAGCCAGTGTTACCCAGAAGCATATCCCCCATCCAGTATGCATGCTTCTCATTTTTGTTACCTAAATGTAGAATTCTGCACTTGTCCCTGTTGCATTGAATCTTGTCCCTGTTGCATTGAATCTTGTTCATATCTGCCCACTGTTCCAGTGTTTTCAAATCTCATTGGAGTCTATCTTCAGGGGTGTTCCCTATTCCTCCCAATTTGTGTCATCTGCAGATTTTATGAGTAGTCCTTCCTTCCCATGCAGGCAGTTTCCACATGTTTTTGAACGTGGAGCTATGTAAGATCAGATGGTTGTTGTTAGGAGCCAAGAAGGAATGTTTTGACTCTCCTTCAGATTAGTGCTGAAAGGTTGTTGTTATTTTTCCCAACCTGTTTCATGTCGTTCCTGGAATGTGGTGTGCCAATATAGATAGGCCTGGTCTTAAGACTGGTTAGGCTATAACTCGGGATGGCAGGAATTGTGTGGGTTGCTAACAGCTAGGGTTGGCAGCTCCCTTTTGTGAAATACTTGGATATTTGGGGGTGGAACTTGAGTAGGGTGGAGTTTGATAAGAGAAGGAACTTCAATAGGATGTAATGCCATAGAGTCCACCTTCCAAAGTGGCCATTTTCTCCAGGTGAACTAATCTACGTCACCTGGAGATTGGTTGTAGTAGCAGGAGACTTCCAGTCACCACTTGCAGGTTGGCTACCCTACTAACAGCAGAGGCAGGGCTCATTGGTGAATACCTTGAGGCATGTAACAATGGAAGGCCATCCCTAAAACAGCCCATCATTCATCTGAGTTAGGAAGTGGGTTGCAGAAGGAATGCCCTCAGTACTGAGCAAAATCAACCAAACCTTTAGTTGTTGGCATGGGGGTGAAGGATGCACCTCTTGGCACAGTTAATGTGCAGGCTGGGATAAACAAGGCTGGTGGCAATACTAGCCAAGTTTGGAGCTAGCTTGGTGCTAGGGCTGTGCAAAAAACAACAGTATATTTTGGGTTTGGGTTTATTGGGGCCAAATTTGTTTGCAGTAAACCTGAAATAAGCCGAATTCCCATACTGGAAAATATGGGAATTCAGCTTATTTCTGGGTTTCCCAAAAAAAATCAGGCATTTGCGCCCGTGGGGATTTTTGTGAAGCTTCTGGAGGGCATTTTTTGAGGTAGAGCCCCCCAAATTTGCAGTGTTCATGCAAGGGACTCTGCTTGCCTGAACCCCCAAGTTTGGTGAAGATTGAGTCAAGGGGTCCTGTTTCATGGGGTCTGGAAGGGGTCTCCCCATCCTCCTCCATAGAGAAGAAATAGTGAAGTGGCCGCAGTCAGATTCTCTATTGTGAACTTCACTATGCTTCTCTATGGAGGAGCCTGGCAAACTTTCCCACCATTGAAAGCAATGGTCCATTGCTTTCAATGGCCCATTGCTTTCAATGATGGGAAAGTTTGCCGGGCTCCTCCATAGAGAAGCATAGTCAAATTGAAAGTAAACCCAAAATTAACTGTTTTGATAATATTCAGTTTTCTTTCAGCCAAATACCAAGACCTGGGAATCTACCCAAAGCCGAATAGGCAATTCTCAAAAAGTCAAATAGATATTTGGCTTTTTCGGGTTTCCTCCCATTTTTCTATCTTTGACTGGTTTTGTTAGAGCCCCATAGTTGGGATAGGGTTGTATAATCAGAGCCAACTTGGTCTGGATAGTCTGGAGACAGAAGGGTCATTTAAAAGATGGGGCTCACCCAGTCCTGTTTTCTATACCTTATTTCTCTTACATTTAAGCTGCTTTCCTCAGTTTGGAAGCTAATTTGGATGGACTCTAGATATGAACAATGGCCCAAGAGTTTGGGCGAAAACGCATGGTCACTTTATCCTCCTTTAATCCCTGTTTTAGCCAGGATCGAACGCACATTAGGCGAAAAGCATGCGTTCGATCCTGGCTGAATCCTGTCCGAAACAGGGATTAAAGGAGGATAAAGTGACCATGCGTTCTCGCCCTTTGAGGTGCCAGCCTGCCACTCAGCTCTTTCCACAAGTCCTCAGCAACACTGACCTTCTGAAACTGAAAACTGATTGACAGCTCAGCTCACAAATGCCTGCAGGATGGGGGCAACCTCTTTGCGGACCCATAAAATTGGACCCTCTGTCCCAAACTTCACCAAACTTCAGTGTCCATCTAAAAAGAGTCCTTAGTGACTCTACCTGCAAAAATACCCCCACAGGAGCTTCAGAAAAAAATCTCCATGGACTATAATGGACCCTATTTTTTACTTTTGTAAACCTGGAAATAAAGTTGAATACCCATTTACCATTACGGGTATTCAGCTTATTTTGGCCCAATAAACCTGAACCCAGAATTTACCCCCCCCCCAATATATATATATATATATATATATATATATATATATATATATATATATATATATATATATATATATATATATATATTTGTATAACCCTAGCAGTGGGATATCGGCAAAGGGAAAGCGGAGGCCCCATTGAGATTATTTTGTAAATTGCTCATTAATCATCTGATCCTTCTAATTGCACGGCAGATTCTGGAGTAGGGTTACCAACTCTGGGTTAGGAAATACCTGGATAATTTGGGGATGGAGCCTGAGGAGGGTGGGGTTTTGAGGAAGGGAGAGACTTCAATGGGGTATAATGACATAGAGTCCACCTTCCAAAACAGCCATTTTCTTCAGGTAAACTGATCCCTGTTGCCTGGATATCAGTTGTAATAGTGGGAAATCTCCAGCCACCACCTGGAGGTTGGCAAGCCTATTCTGGGGGCATTATGGATATTCCTGATAGGGTCGGGAAAGCTAAACATAGCAAATGCAATAAAACCACACATTATAATTGGTGGAGCTGCAATTAATAAGAGAATCATTGAAATATGCCTGAACCAGACTTCCCTCCTCTGCCTCAGTTTTTAACTTGCTCCTCTAATATTTCATAATGGCACTATTGCTGATGCTGTAGTCATAAACTTTTGTTTTTCTGGTCCTCAACGATTGGCATATGCTCCCTGGAGTGTATATGTCACAAGAGGGTGGTGGAACAGATGGCAGGAAAGAAAGCACCACACTGCAAACGTACCAAAATATGCACATTCATTACACTAAAAAAAAGAAAAAGAAACAATCCAGTGAAAAATAATTGAAGGGAGGGGAGAGAAGAGGCATGGCCTCTTAGGAACAGATGCAAACCTGTCTTCAGCTCCCTTTGCATTAATTGTGTGTGTGTGGAGCGGGGAGTGAACCATGTATTGTGTTCAGGGAAGCAAAAGTATTTACCTTGGCAATTCTTACAACACCTGGCACTCAGGCTGCTTCTGTTAAGTAGAGCTTCTTGTAAGAGAATAGAATAATAGAATATTAGAGTTGGAAGGGAACCCTGGATGGCTAGAACTAGATGGCTTGCAATTGCATGTTTGTTTGTTTTTAAAAAAACCTCTGCATTCTTTTTTGTCCCCTCTGTATCTAAATACTTACTTTAAGCAACACACACACACATCTATATATAGACAGAGCATGTGATTAAGCCTGTTTATAATATTACTTCAAATGTGACTACTAGTGAGAGTCAATGTGGTACAGTGGCTAGAATATCACACTAAAACCTCTGGAACCCAGGTTTGAATTCATATCCAGCCATGAAAAATCACTGCATAACCTTGGCCCCATCCCAGCCTAACATACCTCACAGGGTCGTTATGATGATAAAATGGACGAAAGGGGTACATTGTTATCCCCTCTTCCATTTTAAGCTACAGGTTAGGTTTCTCCCTTTAAACATGGTGTTTCTGTTTAACAGCTGTTGATAGTCCTATCCCCAAGTCTACTCCTTTTTTCAAGAGAGGTAACTACTCTTTGATTCAATAAGTACCTCCTTGGGTCTTTCAGGGGATGGGTGTTAAGTGAAAGATCATACACACTCGTACATTCTAAATTAGCTTTTTAAATTAGCATTTATTACATGGACCCTTGACTTTTCTAATTTGTAGGATACGATTTTCTACACATAACTCAGATTCCTAAATGATAGCCCGTACAGAAACAGACAGATATGAAAAGATGATGAACTAAGAAATGGGATCGCAGCATCCTTAATGTCATGTGGAGAGAATATACATACATTTACTAAACTAGGTATGGGATTTATTCTAATTAGCTCTCACTTTCTCTGATTACTCCTAGGAGCTGGTGGATGGTCCCCAATGGATTCTAGCACAGAGCAATGGCTTCAGATTGATTTGGGAGACAGAGTGGAGATTACAGGTGTTGCTACTCAAGGAAGATATGGAAGCTCAGACTGGACAACAACCTACATTCTAATGTTCAGTGATACAGGCCGCAACTGGAAGCAGTATAGAGAGGAAGACATCATCTGGGTAAGTGGGAAGTGTTTTGAATAATTAGTTACAGTACAATTAACTATCATAGATATATCTGTACTCAAATGCTATTTAACCCTTTTCTACAGTAATAAATATTGCTGGAATATTTTAAATTTCTAATTCTCATGGTGGGGACAAAATTGTCCATATGTATCTGTGAACTCAAAAATCACCTGGCAACTAAGATATACAGAAATACGGACCCAGGGTTAAGGAGAGCATTTACTACGGCACGATTTCAAACGATGCCTTCAGCATTCACCCATGGTAGATATAAAAAAAAAATCCTCATAACCTAAGGCTATGTCCCTGCTCCTCAGGTTCAATAGAGGATCTCCCACATATTTTGTTTAGTTGCCCATTTTACAACTCCATTTGTTTTAAATTAACCCAGCATATCCCAGATGTATTAGATACAGTTGAGGGCCGAGTTAGATTTTTAATGGCAGACGTTAATTCAAAGATCACGCTTAGTGTGGCCTTTTATATCATGTTAGCTTCTAAGCTAAGGAAGAAATTTGTTGAAAATTAGACTCCGAAGTTGACACAGAAAGAATAATTTAGGAGAACTATAACATTCAATTCAGTAACCAATATGTGGCTGTCTGTAACATTTTAAAAAAATTATTCATGTAACTCTGGGTGTTGTGGGTTATACATTTTGTATGGTTTTAATCTGAACATTGTTAAGGTCTGTGACTAAAACATTAATAAAACTGAATTGACTTTACAGAAATAACTCGATGTACCGCTTTTTTAAACCTCATGGTTTACAGAGCATTTGGTATAGTTTTGGATAGGTGGAAGTCATGGAGCCCTTGAGAGTGCCACACCAATTGTATGTCCTTATTTCTTAAGGCGCTTTCACACATGCCGAATAATACACTTTCAATCCACTTTGCAGCTGGATTTTACTGTGTGAAATGGCAAAATCTACTTGCAAATGATGATTAGACTGCATTGAAAGTGGATTGAAAGTCCATTATTCAGCATGTATGAAAACATCCATAGTGGTTAAATATGAGTGACCCACATGCATCAAAGTGTATGACAGTATGTGATTTGCAGTTCTGCCCCTATAAAATCAATGATAAGCTTCCTCCCTTATTCTTTGCCAATTTTGAAGCACACAGGAACCCTAGTTGGTTGTTTTGTCAATGAATAGTGAAATGCTGAAAAAATGTAGCCAAATGTTAGTGACGAGCACTTGTCATGATTGCTACTGTGTATGCGCAAAATAATGGGCTAATTTTATTTCTAAATATTAGTAAAGGACAGTGAAAGTTTTCAGAAAGGACAGCTAGTTATGTTGAAAGATTTCAACATGATACTGCATCCACCCAGGATAAATCAAGAGGGGGGTATAGTATTATAAACATTATACAAAAAATTAGAAAATAGTTGAAGGACTGGAATTTTGCAAACAGTTGTAGGTATTTGAATACAATGATGATAAACTGTACATTTTGTTGAAATCATCATAATTCATGCTTCAGATTGTGTGTGTGTGTGTTGCTTGTTGCCTTCAAAGAAGCACATGGTTGCTTCTAGTACACCACTGTGTGAACGGACTGGGCTTGATGGGCCTTGATCTGATCCAGCATGGCTTTTCAAATGTTCTTATGTGTAATCTTGATTAAAACTACTAACATCAGACATTGGGAGCAGTAATAGATCATGCATCAATCTCGTTGCATTATAAAGTAAGCCACAGTGTTGCTCCTTAGATAATATCTTACTTTTGGATCAAACCATTAAAGAGGTATTGAGGATTACTTTAAATCTAACATCAACACAGTAGGATCGGCAATAACTATATGGGAGGCTTTTACGGCTATTATTAGAGGCTCAATTATTAGAGTTGCTTTATGCAAAAAGAGTCTTCAGCCGCGAAGAAGAAAGGAGATTATTTTGGCTGATAGCAGCATTGGAAAGAAAACAGAACAATGATTATTTAGATGATACATTGACACTCATTGAGAGCAATGGGGAGAAACAAGTCACCAGGAGCTATTCCAAACCACAGAAACTGAGTCCATCAAAATCTTGACAAGAATATGCCAACAGATATGGAAAACAAAACAATGGCCCACAGACTAGAAATGATCCATTTACATTCCAATTCCCAAGAAAGGAGACATCAAAGATTGAAGCAACTATCGAACCATCGCATTAATTTCTCACGCAAGTAAAGTGATGCTCAAAATCTTACAGCAAAGGCTGTTACTATATATGGAACAAGAAATGCCTGATGTTCAAGCTGGTTTCAGAAAAGGAAGAGGCACTAGAGATCATATTGCAAATATACGCTGGTTACTGGAGCGTACGAGAGAATTTCAAAAGAAAATCAGCTTGTGTTTCATAGATTACAGCAAAGCTTTTGACTGTGTGGATCATGAAAAGCTGTGGCTGGTTTGAAAGGAAATGGGTGTGCCACTACATCTGATCGTTTTGATGCGCAACCTGTACTCTGGACAAGAGGCCACAGTTAGAACAGAATATGGAGAAACGGAATGGTTTCTATTTGGCAAAGGTGTCAGACGAGGATGTATTTTATCTCCCTATCTCTTCAATCTATATGCAGAGCATATAATTAGGAAAGCTGGATTAGATTTAGATGAAGGTGGAGTGAAAATTGGAGGGAGGAACATTAATAATTTGAGATATGCCGATGTCACTACATTATTGGCAGAAAATAGTGAAGATTTGAAACGACTACTGCTGAAAGTTAAAAGAGAAAGTGCCAAAGCAGGACTACAGCTGAACATCAAGAAGACAAAAGTAATGACTACAGGAGAATTACACAACTTTAAGGTTGACAATGAGGCAATTGAAATTGTTCATGACTTTCTATTCCTTGGCTCCACCATCAACCAAAAGGGAGACTGCAGCCAAGAAATCAGAAGGAGATTGAGACTGGGAAGGGCAGCCATGAAGGAGCTAGAAAAGATTCTGAAGTGTAAGGATGTGTCACTGGCCACCAAGACTAGATTAATTCATGCCTTCGTATTTCCTATTACTATGTATGGGTGTGAAAGCTGGACAGTGAAGAAAGCTGATAGGAAGAAAATAGATTCCTTTGAAATGTGGTGTTGGAGGAGAGTGTTACGGATTCCGTGGACTGCCAAAAAAACAAATCAGTGGGTTATAGATCAAATCAAGCCTGAACTGACCCTAGAAGCTAAAATGACTAAACTGAGGCTGTCGTATTTTGGTCACGTCATGAGACGACAAGAGTCACTGGAAAAGACCGTCATGATAGGAAAAGTTGAGGGCAGCAGGAAAAGAGGAAGACCCAACAAGAGATGGATTGACTCAATAAAGGAAGCCACAGCCTTCAATTTGCAAGATCTGAGCAAGGCTGTCAAAGATAGGACATTTTGGAGGACTTTCATTCATAGGGTCGCCATGAGTCGGAAGCGACTTGACGGCACTTCACACACACACACACATTGACACTAGTAAAGGCTGCCTATAAAAAAGTGTATATCATTGATACAGCATAGTTTTGTTTTGATTTGTTGAGAAAGGGTCCACTTCTAGCATCTCAGTTGGCAAAAAGAAAACAAAAAAGGAGAATGTTATCCTGCCCCTAAAAATAAGGATAGGAGAAACAGCATCAAAGGCAAGTCGAATGACCTCACCCTCCATCCCCGCTTTCCTTACCCGAATATACCCAGCAGGCAGTGGGGGGTCTGTGTGTGAGTGAGCCCACTTGCCCTATTCCCTCCTATCACACAGGGTAGGTTCCTACCACCACTCAGTCTTATTAGCCCTCAGCGGTTTGAGGTACTGACAGTGATGCCCTGTGTGCATGCTCACTCACTGATGCATACTACCACCACCCCTCCCCACCCTGCTAGCCCTCTAGCCAACTCAGGTCCATATGTGGTTGAACAGCCAGGCACTTGGGTGGAAACTTTTTGGTCACATTCTCAGACCTTTATTTACTAACATACACCTCTTGTTTCTAGGAGCACAAGAGCATAGGAAGTTAGTATCAGAACATTAGAGGGAAGGTTACAGATGCTAATATAAAAGAAACAAAACCAAAGGCAAACTAAGTTGTACCTGTCAGTGGGTTTACCTTGACATTATTCTTAAAGGAATGAATGCAAGCTAAACTAGAACCTTGAAACAGAGTTTAATGCAGACTTCACTCAGAGATTAATCTGGTTAATATTGTGATGTACATAGATAATATTATGCCACCACTAGAAAAACATTGCCATCATAAAATTATATATTGCAGATTTTAAAAAAATATCATCCAATTTCCTGATATAAGATCAACAATGATAAAACAATTATTGTTAATAAATGTCCCTGTAGCTATGAATTTGGGATTATTTCCACTACAAAACTGATTAAACATTTAAGAACAGTATTAACAACTGATTTAAAATGGATGAATAATTTAAATTATAAAGTGGTACTGTAAAAAATGAACAATTCAGGTAGATTCAAGTAGTCATGATGCATACCTATTATCTCCAGGATCAGAGGAGCATGCCTATTATATTAGGTGCTGTGGAACACAGGCAGGATGGTGCTGCTGCAGTCGTCTTGCTTGTGGGCTTCCTAGAGGCACCTGGTTGGCCACTGTGTGAACAGACTGCTGGACTTGATGGAACTTGGTCTGATCCAGCATGGCTGTTCTTATGTTCTTAGATGGAGCAAATTGAAGCTTTGTGGACTGTAAGAATGAATGAAATCAGGATGGCAGTTGTCCCCATATCTATAATCTCCACTTCATTCTATTCTCCTATTAGTTGATTACAGAGAGATTAATGCATAGGATAAAATATTAAATAATTTCATTTGAGGTGAGAAGTGGAGCTGTGTCAAGCTAGATACCATGGGTCCATCAAGGTCACTATTGTCTACTCAGACTGGCAATGGCTTTCCAGGTTCTCAGGTAGAGGTATTTCACATCACCTACTACCTGATCCGTTTCACTGGAGATGCTGGGGATTGAATCTGGGACCTTCAGCATACAAAGCAGATGCTCCACCACTGAGCCACAGCCCCTCCCATATTTCCTCTGTAATTTTTACACATTGTCTATTTGTACGTTGAAACACCCTCAGCGCAGTGTGTAATTGGTGAAGGTAATTGTGTGTTCCAGTTTTGTAGAATCAGTCCTATTTAACCTTTTTTTGGAGGTAGCCAGGCTATTCTGTAGTAGCATAACAAAATCCATGTCCAGATTTCTTTCTTTCTTTCTTTCTTTCTTTCTTTCTTTCTTTCTTTCTTTCTTTCTTTCTTTCTTTCTTTCTTTCTTTCTTTCTTTCTTTCTTTCATCTCACCTTTCTCCCCACTGTGGACCCAAAGCTGCCTACGTTATTCTCCTCTTCTCCACTTTATCCTCACAACAACCCTGTGAGGTAGGTTAGGCTGAGACAGAGTTGTCAACCTCCAGGTAGTAGCTGGAGATCTCCTGCTATTACAACTGATCTCCAGCCAATAGAGATCAGTTCCCCTGGGGGAAATGGCCACTTTGGCAATTGGACTCTATGGCATTGAGGTCCCTCCCCTCCCCAATCCCTGCCCTCCTCAGGCTCTGCCCCCAAAACCTCCCACCGGTGGTGAAGAGGGACATGGCAACCCTAGGCTGAGAGTGTATGACTGGCCCAAGGTAATCCAGCAGGCTTCCATGGCAGAGTGGGGATTCGAATTTGGGTCTTCCAGATCCTAATCTGACACTTTAACCACTATACCATGTTGACTTTCAGTAGCACCTTAAAGATCAACAAAATTACCCAATGTGTACATTTTTGTGAGTCAAAGCTCACTGACAAAGTATCTGATGAAAGGAGCTTTGACTCCCAAAAACTGACACGTTGGAAAATGTTGTTGATATTTAAGATGCTACTAGTTTTTGTTCATTGACAGATTTCCCCCCAAAAAACAAACTTTACTTTAATGATACTGCTCATACAGCCAGTTCAGGTCTGAACAGTGTCACACTAAGAAAAACAAACAAAACAGGAGATGCACAGATCCTGAAATCAGTGCCGTTCTGTGTAAAAATTTCTGTAATTCAGAACCCCCAAATTGGGGCAGAGGAATTTGGCAAATAAGAACTCTGTAAGCATCCCTATTAGGTTATCTTTTCAAGCCTGTTTTCTGCTTAGCTTGTAGCTCCTTGACATGCAAAAGGTAAATTGAAATGTACATTTGAAAATTAGTGTGAACAACAAATGATGTCAAACTTGGAGTTTACAAAGATGTGACATACACATTGTTGGAAATAGCAATGCTCCATATACAAAGAAGAAAGAAGATCCTGCAGGGGGCAGCAACCTCTAGCTAGACAGGACAGCAGTGGGAGTCATTTCTGTCTAAAAGGGGCTTCTCCTTGTATGTCTATCTGTAGGCTTTTCTTCTAGAACAGTCTAGATTTTTCTTTCAGCTAGAAAGGCAGCTACATTGATGTCTTCTCTTTCCTGTACAGTTTGTTAGTTCCTAAAGAAAGCTTTGTTAATCTTTAATCAGTTCAGTGTCATGGGGGGAGGTAGTTGTGAATTTCCTGCATTGTGCAGGGGGTTGGACTTGATGACCCTGGTGGTCTCTTCCAACTCTATGATTCTATGACTGCTGCATAAGCACTCTACCAACACACATAGCATAGTTAGTCTTAACTCTAGTTTCATATACAAAATGGTCATAGACATACATTTATTTATTTATTTATTTATTTATTTATTTCAAATTTATAACTTACCTTCATCCCCAGCGAAAAAGGCTCAGGGTGGCTAACAATAATTAAAACATAAATACATCCAATATAGATCAAGTACATCCTTAAAACCATAATCATTACAACCATTTAAAACCCTAAACAGATGGCCATAACTATACCTAGGCGCCACAGCAATAAATGTCAGCAGCTCAGCCCCCCAGATTTCAAAGTGGGGGGCGGGATGGAGAGGCCAGTAAAGATGGATCTTCTTGCGGCTGTCCTCAGGGTCTCGCAGGGCCCTGATGTTACCAGGTAGGCTGTTCCACCAGGCCGGGGTCAGGACTGAAAAAGCCCTGGCTCTTGTTGAGGACAGCCGCACATTCTTTGGGCCAGGGACCACCAGAAAATTACTGTTCACAGATCTTAAAGCTCTCTGGGGGGCATACCAGGAGAGGCAGTCCCACAGGTATGATGGTCCCAAACTGTGTAAGGCTTTAAAGGTCAAAACCAGCACCTTGAACCTGATCCGATACTCCAGCTGGAGCCAGTGCAGCTGTTTTAACATTGGTGTTATATGATCCCACGGTGAGGACCCCATAAGGAGCCTCGCCACGGCGTTTTGCATCAGCTGGAGCCTTCTGGTCAGTCTCAAGGGAAGCCCTACATAGAGTGAGTTATAGTAATCCAGTGTAGAGGTGACAATCACATGGATCACCGTGGCTAGGATGGGACGGGAGAGGTAAGGCGCCAGCTGCCAGGCCTGGCAGAGATGGAAAAAGGCCGCCTTGACCACAGCTGTGACCTGAGCCTCCATAAATAAGGAGGCATCAAGGATCACACCCAGACTCTTGACGGTAGGTACAGATGTTAATTGCACACCGTCAAGAGTCGGGAGCTGGCACCCCGCCCAAAAGCCACCCCGGCTGAGCCAAAGGACCTCCATCTTCGATGGATTTAATTTCAGTCGGCTTTTCTTCAACCATCCAGTCACGGCATCCAAGCACCTGGCCAGTGATGATGACACCCCAGCCCGAAACTCTTGACAAGCTGGGCAAGAGGGCACATGAAGATGTTAAACAACATAGGGGAGAGGATTGCTCCCTGAGGCACCCCACACACCAAGGGGTGCTGCTGCGACACCTGCTCCCCTAGCACCACTCTTTGTCCCCGACCTTGGAGAAAAGAGCGAAACCATTGAAGGGCTACGCCTCAGATTCCAATGTTGGTGAGGCAGTGGTCTAGAAGATCGTAATCGAGCATGTCAAAGGCTGCTGACAGATCTAAAACTATCAGCAGCCCTAACCCGCCTCGATCCAGCTGCTGATGGAGATCGTCTGTGAGGGCGACCAGAGCCATCTCCATCGCATGGCCAGGGAAGATCCTGACTAGAATGGGTCCAACACCGATGCATCATCCAGGAATCTCTGCAGCTGCTCAGCAACTGCTCTCTCAACCACCTTTCCCAGGAACGAGAGATTCAAAACCGGCCGGTAGTTGGTAAGTTCCTTAGAATCTAATGAAGGGTTCTTCAAGAGCGGTCGTACCATGGCCTCCTTTAGCCCCCCTGGGAAGGTCCCAGTACTTAGGGACAGATTAATGTTCTCTCCCAGGGGAGCCCGCACCAGATCCAGACTGGCTTTCACCAGCCAGGACAGGCACGGATCCAGGAGGCACGTGGTAGGCCTCACAGCTAGTAGGATCCTGTCAACATTGGCTGGTTGAAGCCAACTGAAGTGGTCCAAAACTGGACCAGAAGATGGGCAAGAGGCCTCTAGTTCCCTTACTGTATCAAAATTGGCAGGGAGGCCATGGCGGAGCAACAAGACCTTATCCTCAAAAAAGTTTGCAAATGCCTCACAGCTATGGGTCAAATTCATGATTAAATTTGGCTGTCCCTCCAGGGACGTTAAAGACCTAATTATTCTAAATAATTGTGCTGGGCGAGAGCTAGCGGATGCGATTTCCGCTGCATAGTATACTTTTTTAGCAGCTTTCACCGCCATCTCATAGGCTTTCATAAACGTCCTATAAGCTGTTCTTGCTGCCTTGTCGTGAGTTCGACACCAAACTTGCTCTAGCCATCTAAGCCTTCGCTTCATTACCCGGAGGCCCTCAGTATACCAAGGAGCCCAGGCTCGGCCAGGGCGAAGAGGGCGTTTTGGTGCGATTCCGTCAATGCCAGTGGAAAGTCGGCTATGCCAGTCGTCCACTAACTCATCTAGAGAACCGCCAGGGGAGTTAGGATCCCGCAGAGCCCTCTGGAATCCAATCGGATCATGGTTTAAACCTGGTTCATTCATTGAGGTCAACCTCATGCACTTCCCAAGCTACAGAGACACCTGGCCAGAGTGGCCAAAAATCACTCTTGCCTTTAGCTACATGCAGTGATATTACTGGCAGTTCTCCCTGGCTGATGAAACTTCCTGGCTGATGAAATTAGCATTTATTGTGGATTTCAATTATCATCCCTGTCGAGTATATTGGTGAGCTGCACTATTGCTGCCTTTCTTGGCTGACGTCATCATTATGGGTTACAGCCTATTCCAGGGAACACATACATTCAGCTACTGCCACTTAGACTTGAAGCGAGGTACAACTTGGAGCTGGGCACACAATTTTGTTGTAAAGCAAGGCTGCCCTTGTATGGGAGAAAGCAAATAGGTGCCCTTATGGAGATGATATGGTTCAGGGTTGCCAAGCCCCCAGTCGGAGTGGGGGATCCCCCACCCTGAGCTCCCATTGCCTGTCACTACTCCAAGCATTGGGGCGGGGGGCAGGGGAAAACAACAACAACAACTCCTCAGCATTGCAAGCCTGATGGTATTCATGGTATGGTTGTACCAGAGAGTTTCCAATGATTCCTGCAGCTACTGTTGTTGCTTCTGGGTTTTCCCTGGAAGTGATGTCATCACATTTGTCATGCTGCCCCACCATGTTCCCACCCCCAACCCTCCCATTGGTTACCAACCTCAACCTGGCAACTCTAGTAAGATATGCAGGTTAAGCTTCCTTCCTAAACTTGGTGACTCCATTGTCTGAGAAGCAAACCTTCTCCTCTTTCCATAGCTTCATGCTGGCTTCTGTTTCTTGCTCACATTACAGAGTTACAGAACCCTGGCTTTAATATGCATTGATGATGTGGCCAATTACAGGGTATGCATTCAACTCTCATCAGCTTGAGTATTAATGAGAAAACTATGCTAGCCATTTGCAAGTGGAATTCAAATAAATCTTTGTGAATTCATTCAGCCTGCATTTATGATTTTGGTAAATTCAGCAGCTGGGATGTAAGATAAAACAGATTAGACATTTAAAACCAATTTTCCAAACCGATTTGTATTTAAATAATCTGTTACAAAAGAACTTTGTACTTTACAGCAAACTAGGTTTATAATTATATTTTCAATTTGCATGTCAGCTGTGCATAGGCTCACTGGCTATTGATTAGGATATTGAAAGCGTAAATCGTATTACTTGAATAAGTAAAGGGTTTTTATTCAGTGTTTTAAGTATTGAATAAGTCAGAACTTACTTTACCTGTACCTACTCTGCAGGAGCCTTTTTTGATGTGCATGCTATTGAAACACTTGTGTGAAAAACTGGCTGTGATGCTATTTTTCCAAACTGCTAATGCCTTCATAACTTGTATCAAAACCATCTGCTTTTAAGAGCATTTCCCCAAATTTAAAATGCAAAGTTGATAGCACATCAAGGAAACCATGAACTACTGTTAATTCTCCTTTAAAGGTAAACACACACACACACCTCTTATAATTATATTGATATTAATCTGGTGATTCTCTGCTACATTTCAGTTTGTGTAATTGCCCTCTCCAGCGGTCCAAGCCATGACAAGGCCTGGCGAAATCCCCTCACAGCCCATAGCAGCCTCAAATGCTCTCTAACTCTGTCTCAGCTTGTTTGCCCCTGGCCACACCCACACTGTGGCTTCCCTGGCCTGGGGGAAGAGCTGCTTCCCTGGCTGGGGATTGGAGGACCAGCACCCTTCACACTTCTATGGTGTCTGGAACTCCTGCCACTGCTGCAGCTCCTTCCCCAAGGGCTCCTCAGTCAGTCCTGCCACACTGTAAGTCAGGGCTGAGGAGATGGCCAGATTTTTCTGACCAAAAATCCTACTTATGGGATTGCCCTGTAGCCCTCAGCCATAACTTGTGCTGTACTGGGGAAATCCTAAGATATTAATATTCGTGTATGCAAATTGGGGAATTGATGCCCTTGAAGATAATCCCAGTGCTCCATGGCAATTAGCGGCCATGGTTATTCTGTCACAGTAATGGTGTATGTGTGATGTACCTAACAGAACTGCTCAGTAATTTCTCTTATTGCATTTATTTGTTCAAATTCAAACTAAAGCATTTTCACATGCAGTCTAAGGGTGCCAAAGCATAAACAAGTCAGTCCTGTTGCTTAGTGTTCTAGTCCCTCTCTCTCCTTGCTGTTACAATTAGAGATGTTGGTGAGTATAGCCTGCTGTAGAGTGGTGCCTGTTTGAGTAAGTGTTGTTTCTGGTTGTCTCTTTTGCCTGTGTTGTAGCTAGGGTTGCCAGCTCCAGGCTGGGAAATACCTGGAGATGTTTGGGCAGAGCCTGAGGACGGGGTTTGGGGAGGGGTGGGACTTCAGTGCCAAAGCAGCTATTTTCTCTAGGTGAACTGATCTCTAACAGCTGGAGATTAGTTGTAATAGCAGAAGATCTCCAGCTAGTACCTGGAGGTTGGCAGCCCTAGTTGTAGCTGATTGTACCTAATTGAGGAAGGTAAGTACCTCGAGACTGGAGGACTCTTATGCACAGTCTGGGGAAGCGTGTTCCCCAAATGGGGCTGCCTTCCTGGGGGACTACGCAATGGCAGACCGGCATTGACAGCCGGGAGAATTCCTGGAGACCTACGTTCCAGGGGATGGACGGAAATGAGGAATGCCAGCGCCTGCCCCATCCAAAGCAAGAGTTCAGGAGACAAGTAGTGGGGTTGTGGGGCCGGATAGGACTTTTCCAGGAGGTGGCCAATCTTCGTCGGGTGCAGTTGGCACTGCTGTGGCCCCAGCAACTCGCTCCCACCATTACCCCTGCACCTGCCATACCGCAGGGGGCTGGTGCTCCACAGGCGCCCGGCCGACCCACCGCACCGGGACAACCTGCCCCCTACCCTCCACTGTCAGCTCCACGGAGGGAGCTGCGAGTCTCATTTGACGGGTCAGGGGAAAGGCTTTCCTACTTTTTACTACAAGTAGAGGGCTTCATGAGGGAGCAGGGGGCTACCTTCGTTTCGGAGGAGAGTCGTGTGTGTTATGTGGCTTCGCTGCTGGAGGGAGAAGCAGCGAGCTGGGTGGTCCAGCAGTTCGACCTTCGTTTCCGTGTGCTGCTTTCCCTGGATGGTTTCATGTTGGCGCTTAGACGGTGCTTCGAAGACCCTTTGCAGAGTGAGAGGGCCAAGACGGCTCTCCTTCAGCTTCGCCAAGGAACCGGGACGGTGATGCAGTATGCGAGTTAATTTCAATTGCTTGCTAGTAAAGTGGTGGACTGGAGCGATGCCACCTATGTGCAGTATTTCTGAGAAGGACTAAATTCAGAAATTCTGGAGGGGTGGATTTTACTGGCACTGGAAGTAGAGAATCGCCAGCAGCTCTTGAACTTGTCAAGGAAGCGCAAGACGCTAGGTTCAGAGCCACGACCACTAAAGAGGGCGGTCGACCTGACAACGATGAGGGCGAAACGTCTCCGGAGTGGAGTGTGTTTGGTGTGTGGCAGTATGGGACATTTTGCTGCTGCTTGCCCTTCTCACCCCGAGGGACCTCCGACCGCTCTGTGCTCGATCAAGGAGGAGGCAGATCAACCCAAAGGCAAAGAGCACCGCAAGAGTTCCATGCCCAGAAGGCGAGGGCCCTCTGCACTCAACCTCGCCTCAGCCGACACACAGCACCACTCAATCCAACCGGATCGTGGATTACAAATCCAACCCTACCGAGCTTGGATAGCTCATCACCCTCAGAGGAGGACGGGACTTGGGGGCCCTCCGCACTCAACCTTGTCCCGATCGGCAACGGGGGCCCGGACCCAGTGTCACTCGGTCCAACGGGACCACGGATTACAAAAAAACGGACCAGGTCTTCTGTTTCCGGTGTTCCGCAGCAGACTCCCACTGCCGAGAAGCAGGGGGCTCCAGTGATGGTAAGCGATGTAGCAGAGACTCTTTTTGTGGACGTTGTCCTACAGAGTTTCAAGGGGGGTCCTCAGCTTAAGGTAGAGGCCCTAGTGAACTCGGGTTGTGCATGCACTTTGATCAGTGAAGAGACTTTCAAGGCTTTAAAAGTGAGGGAGGTGCGCTTACCCCAGACCATCCAGTTTGCTCATTTGAGCAATGGCAGTGCTTTCAAGGAGGCCCAGTAGATAGGCGCACGGACCGAGTAGTAATGGGAATTAGAGCACATTGGGAGCAGATCCATTTCACCATTGTGCCGGGGATTCGGTACCCAGTGGTACTTGGAGTAAATTGGCTGCAAGGACATAGCCCAACCATCAATTGGGCAGCCAGGACTATTGCTTTCACCCAACCACAGTGTGAGCACCACCGCAGAGAAGTGGCCATGCGGAAGTGTGCGGCCATGGTTGCGGCACCCCAAAAATCTGTTCCCCCATACTGCCTGAGGAGTACGCAGCATTTGCAGATGTGTTCAATGAAAAAGAGTGTGATATTCTTCCTCCCCATCGTAAGACGGACTGTGCTATTGAACTGGTGGGGCAAGGAAAACTACCAAAGGGAAAGATTTACCCCATGAGTCCAAAAGAGAAGTCAGTGCTCCAGGACTTTTTGGATAAGAATTTAGCCCATGGTTTCATTCGGCCCTCCACGGCTCCTTGTTCTGCTCCAGCCTTTTTTGTGTGGAAAAAGACGGGTGACCTGCGCTTATGCATAGACTTCTGCAGACTCAATGCGGTCACCCAGACTAATGCCTACCCCATTCCACTGATTCCGGATCTGCTCAGCCAACTAAAGGAGGGGCATATATTTACAAAACTGGATTTGGTCGATGCTTATTACCGGGTTCGAATCCGGGAAGGTGACGAGAAGCTGACAGCTTTCTCCATCTGTTTTGGGATGTTTGAGTACCTGGTGATGCCCTTCGGGTTAAGTGGTGCCCCTAGTGTCTTCATGCAGATGATTAACAAAGTGCTATGAAGCGGGTCATGCTGTTTGAATGACAGGCTCTTAGAATGTTCCACTTACTGAGAAGTGAAGGTATCTTATTCAGCCAATCATTGAGTAAGCAGGACTCAACAACTTTACTTACTTTTAAAAAGCAAGTCTTTTTATTGATATACTTCTAGTAAAATATATGTAAATGCAGATTATCAAGTCTTTAACACTTCTATAAAAACTCATGTAAAAATACAATGTATGTATTTCCATATATGCAGTAAATATATGCAATGTATGCAGTAAAAGCAATGTATGCAGTATAAGCAAGTCTTACATACTATTCAGTTTCAAAATCCAACTTATAAAATATAACAGTCAAATTATTCTGATTCAGTTCAAAGTATCTGATTCACAAAGTCTAGAGTAAAATATTTAATCCATACATACCATTCAGCCTTTTCTGAGAGCCTTTTGGGAGGTTATAAATCTCTGAGCTTACTGTAGCTGTATTTATACTGTTTCTAGACTCATTAAGAGTCCATCAAGAGGGACACCTTTTATTCCCTCTATCAGATATCAGGAGCAATGCAGAAATGGATTAGTAGCAGCTGCTCAGCTCCTTATGTCCATATATGGACTTCCTTTCCTTTCAGTCCACTTAGCTTAAAGTATAAACACTTATTTCTGGGTTTCATGATCATGTTACATACTTAATTTTTATACCATCCTCTTCGTTAGGACAATACGCATTAAATGAGACCATTTAGAAATCTGTAGCACAATATTTAACTGTATAACTCATAAAACACAATTATTGTTTACATTTGTCACTTTATAAACATCTGGTCAGCTGCATATCTTACAGAAAGCAAGAAAGCACATTATCTATATCTTTGAGAGAACTTTAATGCCTTTTGAGCTATAAAAAGCATAATTTAAGCTATTAATGCACTCTTAGCACATTAAGATATCTTGAGACGGGCAAAAGTGTTCTGCTTGTGAGATTCTGACATCTGGCAGCTGAGTCAGAAAGGTGATTTTAGTCACATCTTATTGATGGATAAGGAAAGTGCTCTTTTCTTCCCCTTCAAGGATAAGATTAGGGTAACTTAGTTAGTTAGTTCTTGATAGAGCTGACCTTGAGTGAATTCAGTCAGTCTGTTCTAGGACATTTGCATTACACAAGCATTTCATTATACAAGCCTCTGTAGCTTGTGGTCAGTTTGCATGTTATATTCAAGCTTTACATGTGGAATTACATGGAATTAATTCTGCACATGTTCACAAAATACCATATATATGTCAGAGACCGTGACAGCTACATGATCTGCTATTCAAAGGGGTGATTGTGTATCTTGATGACATTCTGATTTACTCTAAGACGTATGAAGAACACGTAAACTTGGTTAAGGGGGTCTTGCGACGCCTCCGAGAAAACCAACTGTTTGCAAAGGTGTCCAAATGTGAGTTTTACCAAGACAATTTGACCTTCTTGGGGTATGTGATTTCGCATAGGGGACTGGCAATGGATCCTGAAAAGGTGCGAGCTGTGGTAGAGTGGGAGCCGCCCTCTACTCGCAAACAACTACAACAATTTCTCAGTTTTGCAAATTTCTTTCGGGGGTTTCTCGACAATTTTGCACAGATTGCGTTGCCCATAACTGACTTGTTAAAGACGTAAGGGAAGGGAAGTTCAGCTACCCTGCCGTCTTCCCGGTTGGCATGGACACCAGACTGCCAACGAGCCTTTGAGATGTTGAAAAAGTTATTCACTTCTGAACCCGTGCTCAAGCATCCTAATTGTGAAAAACCTTTCATCGTTCAAGTAGATGCTGCCGATGTAGCTATGGGAGGGACGCTTCTACAGAGGAGGGAAGCAAGACAACTGCACCCTTGTGCATATTTTTCTAAGAAATTTTCTCAATCGGAGCTCAGCTGGCCCATTTGGGAAAAGGAGGCAGCCGTAGTTAAACATGACTTGACAGTATGGAGACATTTCCTAGAGGGGACCGAGATCCCCTTCGAGGTGTGGACAGATCACAAGAACCTGGAGTGCGTTGGGTGGAATTTTTCTTGAAATTCCGTTTTGTGTTCAAACATGTTCCTGGCCAACAACATCAGTTGGCAGATGCATTGTCTCGACTTCCTCAGTACCAAAGTAAGGTGGAGCGCCCAACCGACTCTCTCTTCACCCCAGAGCAGAGGGGGGGGGTTATGCCCAGTCTGGCCGTGCAGACTCGCTCTCAGGTTCGGCAGTCCCCTGCCGTAAATGGGGCACCAGACGCAGCAAAAGACCCTCCTCCCAGGGATCAACCGCCAGGTGCCTTTCGAGAGGAGTTGCCAGGTTCTCCTGAAAGCGCTCAAGGAGCACTTCCCTTGGAGGGGCTGCCGGACCCGTTCAAGGTTGCCTTAACCCAAGCCTACCAAACAGAAGGCACCTCTAATACTCTGGCTGACGAGATGACTTTGAAGGAGGGTTTCTGGTTCAAGGACACTAAATTGTATATTCCTGCATCCCTGCGGAGGGAGGTGATGAATCGGGCCCATGGTTCTAAAGTAGCGGGTCATTTTGGTTTTGTGAAAACTTTGCATTTACTCCGCAGGCAGTTTTGGTGGCTAGGAATGAGAACGGACTTGGACTCTCATTCGTAGCTGTCCCACTTGCACCACTGAGAAATGGATGATGGGAAAACCACCCAGACTATTGAAACCTTTGGAAACGCCCTTGGGCCCCTGAGAAGTTATTGCCATGGACTTTATAACCGATCTTCCCCCAGTCAAGGGAAAACAGTACTTTGGGTGGTTACTGATCTGTTCTCCAAACAGATTCCTTGCGCGGTTCCTTCCTTGGTTCCTTGCGCGGGGCTGCCCACAGCCCAAAAGTTGGCCTGGTTGTTTGTGTCACGTTTTCAAATATCACTTGCTTCTACGCAAGGTGATTTCCAACCATGGGGTCCAATTTGTGGCTAAGTTTTGGAAGGCTTTTCTCAAGCTAGTGGGTTTATCTAATGCGTATCATCCCCAAACCGATGGACAAACTGAACGTGTCAATTCTGTGTTAGAGTGTTATTTGCATTGCTATGTAAATTACCACCAGGATGATTGGGTGAAGTTACTGCCTTTTCTGGAGTATGCCTACAACAATGCAGGACACCAGTCCACAGGTTTCAGCCCGTTTCAAGTGGTATTTGGTAAAGAATTCGGTCCCTTTGGTAATGTGGATCTCTCGGGGGAGGAGTGGTCCACTGAGGTGGTGGACTGGGCGAAAGCGGTACAAGTCACCTGGCGGTGGCTACAAAAGAATCTTGAACGTGCCAAAAACAAGTACAAAACACAGGCAGATAAGCATCGTTCCCCAGGTTGGAACTTTGAGGTGGGGGACCAGGTCTATCTGTCCACAAAAAACCTGTGTTCCTTACGCCCATGCAAAAAACTGACTGAAAAGTACGTGGGACCCTTTCCAATCTCATGGCTCATAAACGAGGTCACTGTGGAACTCAGCCTTCCTAAGTCCCTGAGGGGAATTCATCCGGTTTTCCATGTCAGTCTTTTAAAGAAATGTACCCTCTCTGGAGTGGCATCCCGAAGCCCCTCCCGACGTCCCGGTTCTGGTAGGGGGGGGAGAACATTTTGAAGTGTCAAAGATCCTCGATTCCCGTATCCGCAGGGGGGCGCTCGATTATCTGGTTCATTGGAAACATTTGGGTCCGGGTCACGACGAGTGGGTGGCTAAGCACCACGTGGCAGCCCCCCGACTGGTTCGCCAGTTCCACGCAGCCTACCCTAACAAACCTCACCTGGTTGAGGGAAGCGAGTGGGGACCCTACGGGGGGCAGAATGTCAGGTCTTTGCTACCTTTGGAGCAGGAGTTTGGCAATTGCTGGGCAGAGGCTGGCTTCCTGTCAAGGCCAGGCTCTGGCAGCTAGTCAAGGTTTTGTTCTCATGCTGCAAATCCTGTGTACTGTTTATCACAGATGTTATGTCTGCGATTCTCTGGGAACCATGATCTCGTAGTTACTGCACTGTGGTTTCACTTTGTTTTACTTTCTTGCCTAGAATGCTTTTATACTGTAACCTGCCTGCATAGACCCCATTAGCAACCTGCGTGAGAGGCAGTCAACTTCTTTTAATCTGTCTTTTTGCTCCTAATAAATTAGCATCACTTAGGACCACCTGCCTGAGCGTGTCTGTTTAAGGGATGCTAGGGATGGACGCCTGAGTCTGACACCCTACTGGAGGAGAAGATAATGGGACTTGAGGCTTACTTTTCCACACTACATTTTATAAGGAAAGGGGAAGAGTTCATGGACAGAACACATGAAGCACTCTTGAGAGGGAACAGGAGCAGAGGAAGCAGTTCCTCAGAGTAGAACAGGCTTCCTTGGGTGGTGGTGGGCTCTCCTTTGGAGGTTTTTAAGCAGAGGCTAGATAGTCATCTGTCACCAATGCTGTTTATGTGGACTTAGGAAGATCATGAGAGGGAGGGCAAGAATGTTTGCATCAGTGTTTGGCTCTCGGAGCCCTTTCTTGCATGCCCAGGGTAATGCTGATCGCCACTTTGGGGTCAGGAAGCATTTTTCCTCAAGGCCAGATTGGCCAGGGATACTGGAGGTTTTTTTTTTTTTTTTTTTTGCCATCTTCTGGGTATGGAGTAGGGGGTCACTAGGGGTGTGGGGGAGAGGCAGTTGTGGATTTCCTGGTGGTCCCTTCTGACTCTATGATTCTATTATTCTATGTTATTGAGGATCGTATTCCTTAGGTTCAGAGAGGGGCTTTCTCAGCTCTTAGTGTTTACCTTCAATATAAAGATGAGCATTACAGTCTTTGACATTTTTTCTGGCTCAATCCAGGGAACAACTCCCTTCCTGTCCCACTTACCTTGCTTAGCTGACAGTTGCTGATGCCACTTCTGCAGCTATTGGCAGTGGCAGACTAGCAGCAATGGTTTCTGGCAAAGGAAGAGGCAGAGAGAGTTGAGGGGAGTCTCTGATCGCTTTTCTTCCCTCAGATGGCTGGCATGCTATCTGATCTGGCACCACTGCAGCAAATGTAAGGCATATGAGGTGAGAGTGGGTGGGATGTAGTTGACAGCTCCACTGGGAATTATGAGCAACCCTTTCTGAACTGTGTCTGCGGGAATGTACTATCTCTTCTTTTAATATTTGCATCCTTGTGTTTCATAGGCTGGTTTAACCTCTTCCTGTCCTGCCAGTGCTCATGCTACGTATTATCATGCACTATCACTTACAAAGCCCTCTATGGCCTTGGACCCTCATATCTGTGAGACAGTTTCTTCCCCTATGCTCCGCCATGATCACTTATCTGTATAGGGCCCTCTGCAGGTTCCTACTTGCAAATGAGCAAAATCAACAACTGGCTATACATGTGCCTTCTGCATTGTAGCCCAACCTTGTGGGATGGCCTACTTGAGGAGGTAAGAAAGGCTCCCACTCTTCTGGCTTTCTGCAAACTATACAAAACTGAATTATTCAAGAGACCTTTTCTATGCAGGCAATAGGGTAGCACTGTACAAAATGATGTGAATACTTATGCTCTGCTTCAGTTCTGTTTTTAGACTTCTATTTGGTTCTACAATCCTAATCCTGTTGCATTGTTTATTGAATGTCCCATCCTGCTGATTGTATGGACTTAATCCACCTTGAGTCCAAGTTGAGAAAGGTGGACTATAAATAATGTAAGTAAATAAATATTTAAATACATTTTTAAAATATTAATGGGTGCCAATACAGAGCTACATACATATAGTTATGATAAAGACGAGTGGCTTAAAATGCTAGCACTCCAAGAAAGAGCTTCATCCTTTGGGCTAGCTTGAAGAATGGTTTTGTATACATACAATTCAAACATCACTTTGGTCAGTGTAGCTAAAGCATTCAACAATAGTCTAATGACACAAGTGATGAGCACATATCCACTAGTATTGATTTATCACACATTTTATAACATTTTTGTGCCCTGCTTTTTTTGCCAGGGTGGGCACAAAATGGGATATAACCATCCTGTTTATCCTAGATTGAGATATAGTTGTTTATCCTGCCTTTCTTTCATCATGAAACCCAAAATGGCATACATGGAGTTTTTAAACAGGAACTTAACAGAGTCAGTCATGTTTAACTTCAAAAAGGTTGCCAGGTAATGTACCTTCCAATCACATGTGTTCTAGGATTCTAACTTTGTTAGCAACATAGTCAAGACCATTGACAACCATCAAGATTTGGCATTGATTTTAGACAAGCTCAGAAATGCTGTTGATGTATGATTGTAGTTTGAATATATAATTTTGAGTCATTTTTAGATTGTGTTGGGAGAGTGTGTGGGGAGAGTCCTCGCCAGTCACATATTCCTTTGGGCTCTAACAAGCAAATGACCATTTGCAAATGAATTAAATTGAGAAAGTATTGCAGAACAGAGACTGTAAATTTTTTTCCGAGTAGGAATGCATCATTAATTTGCTCCTGGCAAACAATGCTTAGACAAAGAAATGCATTGTAGCATAAATGTTAAATAGATAAAGTTGGCCCACCTGCAGTTAAAGCCTTATGGAAACAATAATGTATGTATGGTTGCCAACCACCAGGTGGGGCTTGAAGATCTCCTGAAATTACACCTGATCTCTACACTATAGGGATCAGTCCCCTGGAGAAAATGGCTGCTTTGGAGGATGGACTGTATGGCATTATACCTCGCTAAGGTTTCTTCCCTCTTCAAACCCTGCCTTCCCTAGGCTACACTGCCAAATTTCTAGGGATTTCTCAACCTGGAACTGGCAAACCTAAATGGACTGACTGCTGTCCTTTGCACTGGAATTGACTCCTTATCTACTGGAACTCTTCATGAGGATAAACTATGATAACTATCAGATTCCCTGATTCCTAGGGAAAGATTGGTTAATTTATATAATTCTCTAGTGTCATGTTATTTGAGACTGAATGGTTTACACTGTTGGTAATGTGACAGAGTCCATTATGTATTAGAAAATTACAAGTGGGGACCTGCAAGAAACTTGCAGAGAGGGTGCATTCCTTCCTACCCCCACCCACCTCACTCCTCTCACCCTGCATGTGCAGAAAACACTGTTGTTGTTTTTTAAATGGGGGGGGGGATTTAAACCCTCTGTTGGTGTTTTTTTAATTTTTAATTTTCAGATTTTTCTGCAGACCTACAGGGTCTCCTAAGTCTGCTGAAAAACCTGTTGAGGGTGAGTGTGCCCCCAATCTGTGGGTTTAAGTATATGCAGGTAGGGGGCACACATGAGAATTAGATATATAGATATGGAATTAAGGTCATGCCCAGTGCCTGGTGTTAACATCAAGAAGGTGATTAGGGCTTGTCACAGATTAGTAAAGCATTGTGAAGGTTACTTCCTGTACCCTCACTGTGGTGGATTGCTTTTATGGCAAATCATATTCTGGGATCATAATGCCATTATGGTTGGTTGTTCTGCTGGATCACATAAATGCTTTGACAGTGGTGTAAATATCACCTATTCTTCTAGAAGTGCTTTGAATCTTTGAGAAAATAACATTCCTTAATATACCACATGAAAGTTCAGTGAAACCTAGTCCTAAACTCCCAAGCCTAGGAAGTCATATTCTGATGATTGAGAAGATGACAATCTAGCTATGGTCAAATGGATGTGGCTTAGGCATTAAATTCTCTAAGAATGTGATAGTGATCCTCAGATTCCTGTTAGATACATGAGTGTTAGAAGAAATTGGCTAATTGTTTGTCTATTTATTTGTTTGTTTATTGCTTTTCTTCATGGCAACTGGCTACTCCCATGTTGTCTTACATGCCAGCAACATTCAGTAAATACCTATTTAGGGTACAATAAGCTCTGCCCCGTGGCGCAGAGTGGTAAAGCTGCAGTACTGCAGTCAAAAGCTCTGCTCACGACCTGAGTTCGATCCCAGCGGAAGTCGGTTTCAGGTAGCCGGCTCAAGGTTGACTCAGCCTTCCATCCTTTCGAGGTCGGTAAAATGAGTACCCAGCTCGCTGGGGGTAAAGGGAAGATGACTGGGGAAGGCACTGGCAAACCACCCCGCAAAAAGTCTGCCTAGAAAACGTCGGGATGTGACGTCGCCCCATGGGTCAGGAATGACCCGGTGCTTGCACAGGGGACCTTTACCTTTTAAGCTCTGCCAGTGCTGTGTCATTCCTCATTTAAACAGCTGACACAACAGCACCCATAGCTGTAATGGCCATGACCAAATTTTTAATGCCTGTGTTGCTGATTTTTATAACCTGGCCTTTAGGCCAAAATTTCTTCTTTATCAGATCTTTATGAAAACAAGGATTCAGCTTCTGAAACAGACCAGCTCAGGTCCCTGTGTTATTTTACAGAATAATATTACATAGAACTGTTAGCTTCTATAAATCTATTTGTGGAATCCTACATAGAGTTGCCAGGTACCTCCTGGCAATGGGCAGGGGATGGGGGTGGGAGGGAACTTATGGGCAGCAATGTAGACTGATGCCTCCAGGGTCTGCAGTGCTGTGATGTCATTTCCAGCATGCATCGAAAGTGACATAATCATGTTGCCAATGATTGCGGGGATGCTCTGGCATTTGGGCAAAACTCTAAGGTAGAAGTTATTTTTTACCATAGAGTTTTGCCCAAATACCAGAGTATCCCCACAGTTGCCAGCAAAACGATGACATCATTTATGTTTACTGCCTGTCAGTTCTCCTGCTGGCAGACCAAATGGCACCAGGGCGCTAAAGCGGGGGATTCTCCACTACCAGTGGGAGGCTGGCAACCCTAATTGCACATGTACACTGGATGTCATTACCACAGCAATTACTTGCTTTGTTGCTTAGTCTAGCTGATGATCTGGGCTAAGGTTGCCAGCCTTCAGGTGAGTCTGGCAACAACGAAAAACAGTATAGGAAATAGCAAGAGAATGACCAGCAAATAGGCTCAATAATACACACACACACACACACACACACACACACACACACATATATATATATACACAAAAAATTTATCTAAGAAACTATGTAACCACTATATAACAACTATGTGTAAAAAACCCCCAACACCTATCATCCAAAAAGTGACAATATACAAACAAATAACCCAAAGAATCAAAACTGAAAAGTCCATTCGAAGTATAAATGGCACTTGGTGCAATATCTTAGATTTAAACACTTATCAATAGCCAGTTCGAGGGCTGTAGAAGAATTTCTTGGTTGTCTCAGAAAGAGCCGGGAAAATATGCATAGTTGTTATATAGTGGTTACATAGTTTCTTAGATAATTTTTTTGTATATATATTGAGTGCATATTATTCAGCATATTTGCTAGCCTACAGGTGAGGGCTGGAGATCCCCAGGAATTACAACTGATCTTCAGATGATAGAGATCAGTTCCCCTGGAGAAAATTGCTGCTTTGGAGGGTGGCAATGTATACTCCTGAGACCTCTCCCACTACACTCCCACAACCCTATCCCCAAATCTCCAGGGATTTCCCAAACAACAGCTGACAACCCTTCTGGGCGAATGTATTCAGTTTTGGTGGGCAGGAACATGATCCTTAGAGAAATGTTTATGTGACTAAAAACACTGTATCCAGTGCAAGATCCATTCATTTATCTCAGGCCTGTAGTACTTCAGTGCCTTGAAGTTTCTCTCTCTCTCTCTCTCTCTCTCTCTCTCTCTCTCTCTCACACACACACACACACACACACACACAGAGTCATGATTTGGATGACCACTCCTCTTTCAACCCTGAATATGCTGAACTATGTGAAACCTTGGTCTGCTGCTGTTATTTTGATAGACCTCCCCAATACATGTCTTTTTTTTGTTTGTTAATCCTTCTTTGCATTAATCTCTTTTAGAGATTAAAGAATAGCACAGTATGAGATCTCTCCTATTCAGAATAGCTGAACATAAATAAAGAATGAATTCCCATGCAAAAGATTTCATAATTATACAGAAACTTGAAAAGCAAGGCATGTAAATGGGTGAACCCTTTTTACTGCAACAGGAAACCTTGGTGAGGCATACCACAAAGAACACAAAGGTTTCTGCAGTAAGCAAGTAGTTCAAAATCTCAGATTTTATAAATGTTTCTCTTTTTTGAGCAAAAGTGGTAAAAGGGCTTGTGCTTGTTTTCATGTTGGATCTAATTAACAGAAGGAGTGGCGGTACATATGAATTATTCATCTGTGAAGAATTAAAATCTGCCTTCTTATAAAAAGAAACACAATGGCTCTAATATTCTTGTTGCATCTCAAGAGTACATTCTGCCTTAATTGCAAAGATTGTAGAAAGAGCTTCAAGCCAAGAGAACATCATCTTTGACTGGAAGCCACTCAGAGAAGTATATTGGTTAGTGTTAGGATAGCAATAGCAATCGATCACACACTACAGAAGTGGAACGGTATTTAAAGGTTTAATTCACTTGCAAAGTTATCCAGTACATAGAGGGAGTGATGTTGCCTAATTGGGCCTAGAAGATAGAGGTTAAAAAGTTTAGGGCTGTTCAGCTTGGAAAGAAGGCAGTTAAGGGGAGTCACAATAGAGGTGTTTAAAATTATGCATGGTATGGAGAAAGTGGACAGGGAGAAGCTTTTCTCCCTCTCTCATAATACTAGAATGTGGGGTCATCTGTTGAAGCTGGGGGGTGAGAGATTAAATACAGATAAAAGGAAGCATTTCTTTACACAATGCATACTTAAATTGTAGAACTCCTTGCCCAAGGATGTGGTGATGGCTGCCAACTTGGATGGCTTTAAGACAGGAGTGGACATGTTCATGAAGGATAGGGCTATCCATGGCTACTAGTCAAAATGAATACTAGTCATGATGCACCATTACTGGCGGAAAATAGCGAAGACTTGAAACGACTACTGCTGAAAGTTAAAAGGGAAAGTGCGAAAGTAGGTCTACAGTTGAACGTCAAGAAGACAAAAGTAATGACTACAGGACAATTACACAACTTTAAGGTTGACAATGAGGCAATTGAAATTGTTGAAGACTTTCTATTCCTTGGCTCCATCATCAACCAAAAGGGAGACTGCAGCTAAGAAATCAGAAGGAGATTGAGACTGGAAAGGGCAGCCATGAAGGAGCTAGAAAAGATTCTGAAGTGTAAGGATGTGTCACTGGCCACCAAGATTAAGTTAATTAATGCCATCGTATTCCCTATTACTATGTATGGATGTGAAAGCTGGACATTGAAGAAAGCGGATAGGAAGAAAGTAGATTCCTTTGAAATGTGGTGTTGGAGGAGAGTGTTACAGATACCATGGACTGCCAAAAAACCCAAATCAGTAGGTTATAGATCAAATCAAGCCTGAACTGACCCTAGAAGCTAAAATGACTAAACTGAGGCTGTCGTATTTTGGTCACATTATGAAAAGACAAGAGTCACTAGAAAAGACAGTCATGCCAGGAAATGTTGAGGGCAGCATGAAAAGAGGAAGACCCAATAAGAGATGGATTGACTCAATAAAGGAAGCCACAGCCCTCAGTTTGCAAGATCTGAGCAAGGCTGTCAAAGATAGGACATTTTGGAGGACTTTGATTCATAGGGTTGCCATGAATCATAGAATCATGGAGTTGGAAGGGATCACCAGGGTCATCTAGTCCAACCCCCTGCACAATGCAGGAAATTAACAACTACCTCCCCCCACATCCCCAGTGACCCCAACCCTCCCCCCGCCATGCAGGATCCCACAATCAAAGCCCGACAGATGGCCATCCAGCCTCTGTTTAAAGACCTCCACCACCCTCCGAGGCAGTGCATTCCGCCATCGAACAGCCCTCACCGTCAGAAAGTTCTTCCTAATGTTTAGGTGGAATCGCTGTTCTATTAGTTTAAATCCATTACTCCGTGTCCTAGTCTCTGGAGCAACAGAGAACAAGCTAGTTCCCTCATCAACATGACATCCCTTCAAATATTTAAACATGGCTATCATGTCTCCCCTCAACCTTCTCTTCTCCAAACTAAACAAACCCAACTCCCTAAGTCTCTCCTCATAGGGCATGGATTCCAGACCTCTGATCATTCTGGTCGCCCTCCTCTGGACACGCTCCAACTTGTCAACATCCTTCTTAAATTGTGGAGCCCAAAACTGGACACAGTATTCAAGTGAGGTCTGACCAATGCAGAATACAAGGATAGTATTACTTCCCTTAATCTAGACACAATAGTTCTATTGATGCAGCCCAGAATTGCATTAGCCTTCTTAGCCGCCATACCACACTGTTGACTCATGTTCAGTTCGTGGTCCACTAAGACTCCCAGATCTCTTTCACATGTACTGTTGTCAAGCCGACTACCTCCCATCCTGTACCTGTGCCTTATGTTGTTTCTGCCTAGGTGAAGTACCTTACACTTCTCCCTATTGAAATCCATTTTATTACTTACGGCCCAGCTCTCCAGTCTATCAAGGTCATTCTGAACTCTGACCCTCTCCTCCGGGATATTAACTACCCCTCCTAACTTGGTGTCATCTGCAAATTTGATTAGCATGCTCTCTATTCCATCATCCAAGTCATTTATAAAATTATTAAACAGTACCAGTCCCAGGACAGACCCCTGAGGTACCCCACTAGTCACCCCTCTCCAGGATGAAGTTGTGCCATTAATGAGCACCCTTTGGGTTCGGTTGGTCAACCAATTCCCAATCCACCTAACAGTAGCAGTGTCCAGCCCACATTTTACTAGCTTTGTTTCAAGAAGATCATGGGGGACTTTATGAAAGGCTTTACTGAAATCAAGGTACACTACATCTACAACATTCCCTTCATCTACCATACTTGTCACTCTTCAAAAAAAGAAATGAGATTAGTTTGGCATGACCTGTTTTTGAGAAACCCATGTTGACTGTCAGTGATCACGGCATTTCGTTCTAAGTGCTTACACACACACACATGATGCATACCTATTCTCTCTAACATCAGAGGAGCATGCCTATTATATTAGGTGCTGTGGAACACAGGCAGGGTTTTGCTGCAGTCATCTTGTTTGTGGGCTTCATAGAGGCACTTGGTTGGCCACTGTGTGAACAGACTGCTGGACTTGAATTGAATTGAAAAACCTTTAATGGCATAAGTAATATTACAATTGTTACAAAGGTACATAAAATATGCAGTCATTAAGATAAGAACATAGGCCAGTAAATTCCAAAAGTAGAAATTACAAACTTTGGGCTTTTTGAACTTTCATCACCTCCACTAGAAAATTGGCAACATCTAAGGTAACCTCCAGCTCGGAATCGTTTAATAAAAATTGACATTTTGCTTGGGTAGATAGGTGATATTTGGAAAGAAGCCAATTTTTTAACCATTTCCCACGGGGTGTTTCATATAAGGGGCAGACCAACAGAATATGATCAATTGAGTCCAGGGAATAGGTATCACAGGGACAAGTCCTATCCTGGATTGGTATTTGTTGATACCTTCCATATAACATCCTTGAAGGAAAGGCATTAACCCTAGCAAGAGAGAAGGCTCTGCGGAGGGGTGGGATGTCCAGCGTATGAAAATAATGGGGAATATTGTTGGTTAAATTCTTGAGGCCCAACATTGCTGGAGAGCAGACCAAGGGTTGAGTGGGGAGTAACGTCTGACGCTCCATATCCAAGAAACGCTGTTTAACAATTTTTAAAATGTGGGCCTCACTAGTTAAAGCCAGGTCTTCCACAGAGATTCCAGATGATCTTATTTTAGACAGAATTAAACAATCCCAGGAGGTATTATGAAGTTCTTTTAGCAGCAGAGACATCAGAGAACCACGCTCTGTTCTAAAAAACAGTTTAAGCCAATAACGAATGGTTAGCAGCCATGCCTTGGTTTCACACAAGTTTTGACCAAGTTCAGAGATAATAGCATAATAAGAGACACAGCGTGGGAGACCAAGCATTTTTCTAAAAAAGTTAGCTTGAATGGATTCTAAGTCCCGATTGAACGCATTTGCCCAGATAGGTACACCGTACAGGATCTGGGGTAAGATTTTGGAGCTGAATACCTTAACTGCAGCGGGGACATATTGGTTACCCTTATAAAGAAAGAAGGACATCAGTTGGTTTGAAGAGATTCTCCCAAGTTTGGTAATCCTGGATCTATGAACAGCCCATTTAAGGTTATAATTAAAAGTAATGCCGAGATATTTAAAACTCTTCACCTGTTGGATTTTGGCCTGACCAATACGCCAGCTGGTGGGCGACCATTTTTTTGAAAAAACCACGACATTGGTCTTAGAGTAATTAATTTTAAGAAGATTTAGATGACAGTATTCCTCAAACGCACTTAAGTAGCGTTTGAGTCCGATTTTAGAGTAGGATAAAATAGCGGTGTCATCGGCATATAAAAGAATAGGAACGGCTTTGCCTCCCAATTTAGGAGGGTGTCCATTAATAGGCTCTAAAAAACAAGCCAGGTCTGACAGAAACAGATTAAAAAGAAGGGGAGCAAGTATACAACCTTGTTTCACACCCTTGTTAAATGGGATCTTATCAGTAAGGCCACCGTTTGAAGAATATTTTACTTGGCATGTTGTGGATGTGTGAAGTTTTTTTGAAAGGAATAAAAGGCGAGGGTCAATTCCCATACTAGACAGCTTAGACCAGAGTTTATCTCTGATAATGGAGTCGAAGGCAGATTTTAGGTCAATAAAAGCGACAAAGAGTTTCTTGCAACCCATTTTCATGTACTTTTCTGCAATTGTGGCCAGAACCAGGCAGTGGTCCAAGGTTGATTTGTTTTTGGAGAAGCCGATTTGCTCTGGGCCTATTATTGCATTTTCCTTTACCCAGCTAAGGAGTCGCTGTTCTAGATGTTTCGCGTACAGTTTACCCAAGACTGGAAGAAGACTGATGGGACGAAAGTTATCAGGCAGAGTTGGATCACCCTTTTTAAAAATAGGAATTATTATTGAATTTAGCCAGGAGTTTGGCAATATGCCATACAGGTCAATAGATGTGAATAGTTTGGCAAGGAGTGGAGCCCACCAATCAGTAGATGCCTTAAACAATTCGGCCGGGAGACCATCAGGACCTGGGGCTTTGCCTGGCTTCAGATTACCTATTAATTCAAGAATTTCCTCAACATCTACAGCTGGCCATCTAGGGTAAGTTAAAGGCATAGATTCATCAGAACTAAACACATGGTTAGTGTGAGAATTGAAAAACTTGGAAAAATGTTCTACCCAAACATGGGGAGGGATACTGACATCGGGAAGAGAGTTGTAGGAAGCTGGGGTTGCAATAGCCTTGCAGAAGGTTTTACTGTTTCTAGACTTAAGAGATGAAAGCAAATGTGACCATCTATGTTGAAAGTAGAATTTCTTCTTTTTAGTAACTAGGTTTAAGTACAACCTTTTGTATGTAAAGCAATCTTCATAGCTGACACAGGGATTCTTCATATTTGCTTTCCTAAACAGGGTTCTTAGGGATCTTTTATGTGCTAGGCATTCTTTGTCGAACCATGATGCAGACTTGATAGAATTAGTCTGAAGTGGTTCGGCCAATGCAAAGCAGTGCTTTTCAATTTGGGAGAAAGCTGATAATATCTCCGTATGCGAGTCAGAGTTCAAGATTGATGATTTCTGGGCCAACAATTCTTTAGAATGGAGAAGAGTGGAAGAGGAAATTCTCATAGAGTCAGACCATTTAATTCTTTTCAAGTTCGTAATGGCCTGCAGTGCATATAGAGGTTCTTGTGGGGAAGAATTTTCAGACAGGCATCGCCAGGAGAATAAGACCGGGAGGTGATCGCTTTCAGTACGGAAGTCTATGTAGACATTGTTGACTAAGGATAAATATCTAGAGGAACAAATTCCATAGTCAATCACACTCCTCCCTAGCCCCGTACTAAATGTAAAATACTGGGATGCTGGAAATCGGCAGAGACCATTTAAGGTAATCAAATCAAGTTCAATACAAAATTCAATTAATTTGCAGCCCGCTTTGTTAAAACAGGAATCATGGGAATGGCGAGAGACTGCTGGACTTGATGGTCCTTGGTCTGATCCAGCAAGGCTTTTCTTATGTTCTTAGGTTTCTTCTGTTTTGCTTGTTCTTTTCTTTGGTGTTTGCCAGATCTGTCAAAGTCAAGGAGAGAGGTCTGCATTGTACCTATGTAGTTATCTGTTCTGTGTATCTGAAAGTAAAGGTTTTATTTCTTGGATGAATCTTCAGACTGTACTTAATGTTTATTTGCAAAACCACAACATCTATCAGTTAGTGTGTCAAACCATGACTTGGGAGAACCCAGGTTCAAACCCCCACTCTGCCATGGAAGTTTGCTGGGTGCCCTTGGGCCAGTCACATACTGTAATGTATTTACTGTATTTTCCCGTGTATAAGACGATTTTTTTTCTTTAAAATTTTAGTAAAATTTGGGGGTCGTCTTATGCACAGAATACATGGAAAAATATGGGCTGGGAAAAGAGCGGGGCCCCATGTGAAAGATCGTGTGCAAGCTGTGGAGACCAGCATGACAGTTACTCATGTAGGTTCCGTGACACAAAATGTCGGGTGTGTGGCAAGGTCGACCACATCACAAGAGTCTGCTGCTCAAGAAAACTCGGGGGCAACATAAATTTTCCCACCAGGGAAGGCAGCAAGCACCAGCCAGCTCACTCCATGGCAATCGGGGAGCAACAAGCAAATGCCGGGGCATGGGTCAATGACATGTCCAGAGCGTGGAACTGAACAAGATACACCTGATGGAAAAGATTGTGTAACCGTCAAAATACAAGGCATCCCATGCAAAATGGAGGTTGATTCAGGGTCCGCCCTCTCCATCGTCTCCACCGAAACATTCAAGCAAACAGGGGAGTGCCTCACCTGCAGCCAAGCAACCTCATCCTCACTGATTCCAAAAGAGAAGGGTCCCTGTCAAGGGCATTGCCCAAGTCAAACTATGCTACAATCCTTCTGGGGCTCGAATGGTTCCAGGCCCTGGGGATCCACATGGTCGGTGTGAAGCACATTGACCACTTACAGTTCGAGGCCATATGGAAGGAATTCAAAAGTGTCTGGAATGCACCATTGGGCCATTACAAGGGCCCGCCAGTCAAACTTCAAATTGATCTGAACATGACACCAATCCAATTCAAGTCCCATTGAGTGCCGTTCACACTCAAGGAAAAGATTGATGCTGAACTGTAGCGTCTCATTGAACAAGGTGTCCTGGAGCTGGTTCCCAATGCCAAGTGGGAAATACCTTTCACCACGCTGCTGAAGTCCAACGGTGAAGTAAGAAAATGTGCTGACTACAAGTGCACTATAAACAAAGCCCTTCAGCAGCATTCATATTCAGTACCCATCGTCAGTCACCTCCTTGCATCCCTGGCCGGGGGCAAAGTCTTCACTAAGCTCAACCGTGCCCAGGCATACCAACAGCTTCCAGTTGATAAGGCCTCTGCTGAAGCTCAGACAATCGTCACCCATAGGGGGCATTCCATGTCAAATGCCTCCAGTTCAGGAACAGCACAGCAATGGGGATCTTCCAAGGCCTAATGGAAGATGTCCTAAAAAGTCTTCCAGGGGTCATTCCCTACTTCAACGACATCCTTGTGGCTGGTGAGTCCGAGGAGGAACTCATGAATCGTGTTCATCGTCCTCAATCATTGCAAGGCTGCCGACCTCACCGTCAAGAGAGAGACATGCTAGTTGAGTCTACCGCAAGTAAAATTTTTAGGAGTCCTCACTGATGCTTCCAGAATCCACCCAATTCCTGCAAAGGGCAAGGTCACCCACAACTCACCGCTGCCCAAGACCAAGCAGGAGCTCCAGGCATTCCTCGGACTCCTGAACTTCTACCATTCCTTTTTGCCCAGCAAGGCATCCATTGCAGAGCCCTTGTACCGTCTCCTTGATAAGACAACATCTTGGTCCTGGGGGTGTCTGCAACAGTCCGCCTTCAATGCTGTGAAGCAATTACTGTCATCGTCCAGTCTTCTGGTCCACTTCAATGAACGGAGGCCAGTTGTTCTGACCTGCGATGCCTCACCATACGGTACTGGTGCCATCTTGAGTCACAGGTTGCCAGATGGCCGGGAGGCCCCAATCACCTACTACTCGTGGACATTGTCTCTGACGGAAAGGAACTATGCCCAAATCAACAAGTGGTGCTGGCAGTCAATTCAAGTGTTAAAAAATTCCACAACTACATCTACAGTCACCCGTTTGCCATTGTCACGGACCACAAGCCGCTCCTAGGCCTCTTTGTTTCTGACTGGCAAACACCTCAGATCCTGTCTCCTTGGATGCTCAGATGGTCCATCTTCCTTAACACATACAACTTTGAGCTGCACCTGGATGGGGCATCAGTCATGCCAATATCCTTAGCCACCTGCCTCAAGACAAGTCGGACCCAGACCCCTCTCCAGCCTCATGCTCATGGAGATGCTGCCAGAGCCTCGGCTCCATGCTTCAGATGTTGCCACTTATTCGGCAAAAGACCACCTCCTCTTCCGAATGCTTAACTGGGTGTGGAGGGGTGATACAGAGCTTGCCCCATTTGCTCCCTGCCAGCACGAACTCTCGGTCCACAAGGGTTGCCTCCTGTGAGGAAGCAGAGTCGTCATCCTGAGCAAGCTGCGCACCAGAGTCATGGAGGCTCTCCACACCTGCCATCCAGGCATCGTCAGAATGAAGGCACAGGCAAGAAGTTACATATGGTGGCTGGGTATTGACGCTGCTGTGGAGGAGTGGGTCAAATTCTGCCGAATCTGCCAGGAATCACAGCCTGAGATGCCACATGCTCTAGTGCAGGCGTGGGAGTCCACACATGCACCGTGGTCTCGCTTCCACATTGACTTCGCAGGACATTTCCAGGGACAGACATTTCTCATTATTGTAGACTCATACTCTAAGTCAGGGGTGTCCAAACTTTTTTCAAAGAGGGCCAGATTTGATGAAGTGAACATGCATGAGGGCCGACCATTTTGCCTGACATTCTTTGAACTATTAAAATTAAATGCAAATTAACTATTTTATGAAAAGTTTATTGCAAACGGCATACTTTTCATTTTGTCACATGGATGACAAATCTAAACAGGTGTTAAATCACTCTGCCTTTCATATCTGAAGGCCAGATGAAAAAAAAATCCAGGAAGCTGAAATATATGTCAGGAACATTGTAAAGTACATTACATATTATTGGTAATAAAGGTTGTCTGTCAACTTTTAAGTTCTAAAAATATGACCAGGAACATAACACCAGGTATACATGTTGTGTCCAAATATATTTATACCTGATTTAGACCAACTGACATTTTACAATGTATTCATCTCAACTGAAAAAAAAAACTTGCCTGCACTAATGTGAAGGGTGAAACTGAGATCTGGACTGCAGCACATAGGCTAGGTCTGGTTCAAAGGCAGTGGTTTTGATTCGCAAAATGTAACGCAGGTGAGAGTCTTGTCCTCACGTGGTTCTTGTTAAAGTTCATAGCAGAGAATGTCTTCTCACACAAATATGTTGAGCCAAACAAGCTCAGCATTTTCTTAGGCAATGGGGAGGGTCACAAACTATTGGAGTAGCACACCCATGTGCCCCTGCTCCCCCCACTGGGTGTAGCCTCCTCCATAGCCAGAAGAGTGCATCTGCACACAGGCAGGAAGATCCACTCACAGCTTACCCCCCTCCATCCCCTTGCCCGTGGCCCAGCTGCCAGCGACCCACCCCCGGCTCCTGTCTCCCACATTCTTCCCTTCGCCGCCTTCCTACCCTCGGAGCATCTTTCCTCGCTGAGGCATCTTCCTACCTCGCTCGCCTTGTCACTCCAGGCTTTTTTCTCCCAACAGAAAACGGACCTCCACAAATCCAATGGTGGAAAAGACGCGGGAAACCTCCTCGTGTCAGGAGCAAGCCATGAGAATGGTATGCGGTAGTGGGATTGTGCTGCTACCAGTTGCTGTTGTGCTGCTCTGTCCAAGGTCACTCTAACCTCGTGTTTAGTCTTCCTAAATTCCCATACTGTTGCCAAGTGCTCCTTCCTGCCTCTGGGAGGGGGGTTGCCTGGGTTACCAGTTATCTCCTGTTGCTTTTCCATATATGCTCTGCACCTTGCCTTTGCCCCTTACTAGTGTCCTTCTGAATATGGCTTCTGAAACCTGTCGATGATAACCAATAAAACTGCTTTCGTGGATTTGCCGTCTGCTGGAATCTGTTTATAATTTGCCGCAGGGCTAGAGCTCACACCTCGTGCTCGACAACCACAGCAAGGAATAGACTGGGGGTGCATCACAGAGGTGCCGGAGAGAATGGCTTCCTACTGGAAACTGGAAGTAAGGCGAGGACCCGGCTCCTAAAATAGTGAAGGAGCGCTGGGAGCCTGTGGCTGGTGGCGGGGAGGGGGGTTCCTGCAGCGCTGGGCGGTGGCGGGTAGGGGCCTCCCACCCCCCCAGCTGGCTGGCGGCTTTAAAGCCAGCTCCCCTGGTGCGCCGGCTCCGCGCCCGGCTCCCGCTGCGCTGGGCAGCTGCTGGGAGGGGCCTCCCGCCCCCCAGCTGGCTGGCAGCGTCCCAGCCAGCTCCCAGGGCAGCCAGGCTCCACGCCCCACTGCCGCTGCGCTGGGCAGCTAGGAGGGGCCTCAGTCCTCCAGCGAACATTGCAGACCAGGAGATCCCAACAGAAACCATGGGACCAATCACATCAGCTCCAGCCGAGCCTACATTGGTGGCCGCCGAGGGGCTGCACCGCTCTCAAAGGACTTGGTCTCAGCCGAGCTACCTGTGGGGCAATGTGTGGTGAAAGCACTCGTTCTTAGGAGAGAGGGGTGTAATGTATTTAGTTGGTGCAAGGACTATGCTGAACTACTGAACTATTAAACTGCTGAACTGTTGAACTCAGCTGCCTGAACTGTGTTGAGCTTGGGTCTCTGCTCAAGGCTCTGTCATCTGTTTCTTTTATTGGACAGTGCACTTTGGCCATCCAACCATGGACTAGGGGTGGTGGTGGCTCCAGGTGGTTGGGAACTGTATATAAGTTGGGGTGTTTTGCACTTAAGTTAGTTAAGTTAGTTCTCTCTTCCCTGTTAACTGAATAAAGCGATTGCTGTTGGAACTCTGTCTCCGGCCTCGTGTGTAACCTAGACCAGTGATGGCGAACCTTTTAGAGACGGAGTGCCCAAACTGCATCCCAAACCCCACTTATTTATCGCAAAGTGCCAGCACGGCAATTTAACCTGAATACTGAGGTTTTAGTTTAGAAAAAACAACTCATACATTAACATCTTTTGCCTTAAAAGACAAACACAATAACAGAGCTTTGAATGATACAAACAACTTTTTACTGAAAGGTAAAAGTTTGCATTTGGCATGCTTTTGAATAATTAATGTTATTTTTGCTGTTGTGTGTCTTATCTCCCCCCCCCCCCTGTGCAGGTCCCCTTTAGCCTTAGGACTGTACCCTATCTCTGCAGAGACTCGCTTCAGTGTGTCTAAACTAGCAGCATGAATTTTGACATGCAGCAATTCAATAAATACAGGAATCTTTCATTTTGAAAAATATACTTGCTTATTCGGCATTCTTACTTTTTCAGCCTGACATTTGACTTTCTGTAGGAATTGGTACTATATTATGAGGCATGGTATGCAGACGGCTGCTGCAGTGCAGGGCTGTTTTGACCTTTGAGGTAAGACTCATTGGGGCCAGGCCTGGCAGCAACCACTGGGCAATATAACAGGGTTGATGTGAGGATAAAAAGGAGGCCAGGAGAATGACGCAAGCTGCTTTGATCCCCACAGTAGAGAACGGCAGTGTATACATGAAGAGATTTGTTGTATTTCCAGGACATCTCCAGGCCTCACCTGGAAGTTGGCAGCCCTAGCCAGACCCTCCTACACAACACTGAAAGGCTAGCAGTGTGAAGGGCAGGAACCCCAGCAGTCACCGGCCAAAGGGACGAAGCCGAATGCCCCGCCTACCGCGGCAGCCCAGGAGGACCCAGCATCATGGCCGGGAAGGGAACACATGAAGCTGCCTGATACTGAACCAGCCCCTTGGTCCATCAAAGTCAGTATTGTCTACTCAGACCGGCAGCAGCTCTCCAGGGTCTCAGGCTGATATCTTTCACATCGCCTCCTTGCCCAGTCCCTTTAACTGGAGATGCCAGGGATTCAACCTGGGACCTTCTGCATGCCAAGCAGAGGCTCTACCACTGAGCCATGGCCTCTCCCAGAGCCCCCCAAGTGCATTTCCCTTTCTGAAACCGATCTAGGGTGAATGCACTCTTTCCCTTCTCTGCTCAGACCAGAGGTCACCCCCCACACACCAAATCTTCCCAGCAAAAGGGATTTGCTCCTTGCCCGCCAAAGGTCACCCCCCCATGTCAGCTTCAGAAGGGAAGCCCCAAAGCCCCAGCCCCTCTCTCCTTTGAGAAAGAGCTCCCAAACTCCCCAGCCCCACCCCATGCCCCCCAAGCATTGCCTCAGCACCCCTAGGCCAGGTTTTTGCCTGTTTCCCCTTTCTCCCTTCCTGCTGCCCCAGAGGCATTGGCTCTCAACACCAAGTAGGAAACTGCCCAAGCTGCTATAGAGAAAGGGGGAAGGTAGGAGGGCAGGAGGGAGAAACTGGGGGGGAGGGCAGCTAGAAAGTGCCCATGGGCATCTGGAAGCTGATGGGGAGAAAGGAAAAGGGGGGAGGAGTATACCAGGGGGAAGGGAACAGGGGAGGCCAGGCAAGCCAGGAGCATGTGTGGATGAGAGAGCATCTTGGGAGATCCGGGGGGGGGGAGCGCAGAGGCAGGCAGATGGAGGGGGTGGAGAGGAGGGAAGGGGCGAGGAGGAAAATGGATGGCGGAGAGGCCCGGAGGAGCAGAGAGGGAAGGGAGGGGAGCAGCGAGACAGAGAAAGGCGGTGGGGGGAGGGGAGGGGCAGGGGGTCGAGCGACTGAATCCTGGAATGAATGGAGGCGGGGGATGCAAAGGGTGGAGGGGGGGGAAGAGAGAGACAGAGAAACGCAGGCTGCGGGCTGAACGTGCGTGGGCAAGCATGCATGGGGGGGCTAGAATCGGGCAAGGAGATGGGGGGAGATCGGGCAAGGAATTCTTGGCGGGCGGGCGAGGGGTGTGGGCAGCTGCCGGGAATGGCGCAGGGACAGAAACGTGGGGAGGGAGGAAGAAAGAAAGAAAGAATGAATGGGAGGTTGGGGGGGAGGAGAGAAAGAAAGAAGGACGCAGCGGCTGCAGCGGGTCCACATGGGCGGAGGGCGAGGCGGCTGGAGAGGCAAGCAGGAGCCGACAAACAGCTGAGCGAGAGGGAGGGGCCCAGACACCGACCAGGGAGGCCTTTTGGAGCCCCGGAAGTGCAGGACGGGAGGCTCGGGAGGGGGCGGACGTTGCTGCCGTGCGCCCGGCCCTCTCACACAACCGCAGCGAGCCACTCCAAGGCAGACCTGCGGGTGCCCACAGAGAGGGCTCCGCGTGTCAACAGCGGCACGCGTGCCATAGGTTCGCCAACACGGACCTATACCTACATAATACATACTGTCAGCCTGACCTAGTCAGAATTAAAATCCCACTGCTTTTCTCCATTCTAATGCCATCACAAGGTATCTCTGTTCATCAGTGGTTTGTGTTTTCCAATTTGATTCTACTCTTATTTAATTTTTGCCTTATTTATAGTTTGCCTTTTTCACTGAGACTCATTACACAGTATGTGTACAGTTGCCACTTACCTGATAATTAGGGTTGCCAGCTCCGGGTTGGGAAATACCTGGAGATTTTGGGGTTGGAGCCTGAGGAGGGCAGGGTTTGGGGAGAGGCTTCAATGGGGTGTAATGCCATAGAGCCCACCTTCCAAAGTGGCCATTGTTTCCAGGCGAACTGATCGCTGTGGCCTGGAGATCAGATGTAATAGCTGGAGATCTCCAGCTACAACCTGGAGACTGGCAACCCTACTGATAATGGCAGGGGACCTTTTGGCGATGATCCCTGTACTTTGCTCTCTCTCAGTGGGGTAGGGAGAGGGGGTGAAAACAAAATGTGAAAGTCACTTCCTGTATCAGAACAGGCAGAGAAGTCAAGATGCTAGGGATTTCAAAAAATCTCCATGATTTTACCATAAAGATTTTGATATTCTGAGAGTGTCATGATGTCACTTACTGTTTTAAAACAGGAAATGACTTCCAGGAAGTCGTCCCCCCCCCCCAATGCCATCTGAGGTCTGGCATACCTAAGTGTAAGTCAATACAGCCAACAGGATGGGACATCCAATAAGCAATTTGAGAAAATCTGAAACCAAGCACTAACAAAGTTAATGGGTATTGGTTTGTGCTAAAAGGGTTTTGAGGTGTGCAAGTGCTGCTCAGATTACATCAAAAACGTATTGTGGCTCCTTCACATGTATATATTGCCCCTCCCAGAAACTGAGCTAATGCTGACATTTGTCATCCTCCAGTATGTCCCAGGGCTTCTCTTACCTGAGCTGTCCGAGAAGGAACCAAACTGCAGTGGCTTCCACTCCATAAAAATATTAAAGACTCTTGCCCTTTCCTTAATGGCTCTCCTTTTTATTATTACTATTTTATCTTCTATTTTTGTTCTGTATAAAATTACCAGGTCTTTAATGAGCAGATGAAAAGTTGATTTTTTAAAAGTAACTAAAATAAAAATGGAAAACTCCGGGCAGTCTTCCAATTACAATTCACACAACAAGCAAAGATTTGTCTTCCTGATACTAACACAGGAATGCTGAAGAGATAGCATCTTTTTGCCATTCCAAAAAAAAAGCACCCTTATAGAATAAATTTATACTTAACTTTAAAAAAAATCCCTGCTGGTATCAGCATAATAGTGATTTATTTTTCAGAGGATAGCTTTTTTCCCATGTAGAAAGAGCTTTAAAATTATTTACTGTTCTCATTATCATTAGGAAGCAAGTTTTATCTGATCCTTTTTTTATAACTGTCAAAGACTCTGCTTTAATATTTCACTTTTTGAATTACAGTTCCTATTGCTTGCAATAGGCAAAGGATAGAGATAAGAGAAATATTTAACATATGCCCTCTTGCCTGTGCAAAAAGAGGCAGTAAGGATGATGGTATCTTTTAAATACATGCTAATATTGTGCTTCATACAAAGGACAGTGCAGCTTTTTTGATATTCACCCTCTACAAAGCAAAATTATTTGCACTCAATAGCTTCTAAATTTATGCAGCATGAAAATTTTAAAATAAAAATGCATTCATTCACCTTGAGGGTCATTTCCTTGCTTAATTTTAATTCCAAATGTTACTTTCTTGTCACCAAAAGCAGGCTTGAAGAGACAGAAAAAATTGGAGATATCAGCAGAATTAATAAGTTTTTTCAGTGCTTCTGTGGAACGTTAACATGTCTACCAGTCTGTCGCTTGATTGTAAAGTATAAAAAAGTATCTGACACTTTGCAGGAGGGAAATGCATTAGTCTTGCAAGAGTCCTGTTAAATTTTTAGTGATATTAAAGAACTTGGGGGGGGGGGGTTTAAAGGAGAAGGAAAGCAACACAAGATCTATTCTCAGTGGTTAAGTATGTGAGCTGGAATAAATAAAGTGTAAATACCTAGAAGCTGAGAATATATGGATATGGAGATTATGTAATAAGTGTTTCATGAGTATGTTTACTTTTGCAGTTTGAAAGCTTGGAAGAAAGTTGCCTTGATAAACTACCATTAGCAAAGAGTTAAAAGGAGTCAGCCTATGACGCACCCCCCTTTCAACCACTTCAATATCCCACTCTCTCAGCCCGGCCGTATATGCTGGGGGAAAAGCATTAGCCTAAGTATATTTGTGAGGAGATTATTTTCCCTCTCCTCCAGCCCCACACCAGTATTTACCTCAGAGAGAAATATGACACAAGAGGCTTTTTTAACTTAAACAGACAAAACAGGGAAGGTTATTGAACAGAACTCACAGAGATTGGTTTTCAAGGAAAAGGCAGAATTGGAGGGAAACTCAAAGTCAGATTTATCTTCATAAGATTACTTCAAAGAGATAGCTTAGATGTTTTCTTCAATCAAGTTCCTTCCGTTCTTAGTTTCAAGCTTAGTTCTGCCCCTCAGAACTGTTACTCAGATTCAGACTCTCAGACTCTGTCCCCAGCGTAGCTCTCTCTCTGACTACCCCACCTCAGTGGCTGTAATCCTCCACACCTCCCTGCTACCGCAATAGTTCTACCTCAGAGACTAATTCCCCTTTGTGACCTGAGAATGGGCCCTCTCTAACCCAATTCTCACTCCTGTCACTCCCACTGGTTGTGTGTTTCAATAGCTTTGGCTTTAACAGAACCCCTCAGGTTCACAGAGTACAGTCTGTTTTCTGCTCAGTCTCGCTACCAAGCTCAGAATCTATCACAGCCTCCTCTCAGGCTGGTTCCAGTCTTAGGACTCCTTTCACAGCCTCCTCTCAGGCTGGTTCCTAAGCTTCCAATCTGTCACAGCCTCCTACCCAGGCTGGGTCCCAAGCTTCAAATGCTTTTCTGTCTCTCAAAGCTCAGAGTGTCAGCTCTCTGGCTCCGCCCACTCTTGGTCTGTCAGCTCTTGCTGCAGATTAACCCCTTATCCGTCACACAGCCTAATAAGGGTATGGAAATTTTTAATACAAGCTACTTTAGAGCTGCCAACCTCCAGGTACTAGCTGGAGATCTCCTGCTATTACAACTAATCTCCAACCAATAGAGATCAGTTCATCTGGAGAAAACGGCCACTTTGGCAATTGGACTCTATGGCATTGAAGTACCTCCCCTCCCCAATCCTTGCCCTCCTCAGCCTCTGCCCCCAAGACTTCCCGCCAGCGGTGAAGAGGGACCTGACAACCCTAAGCTACTTGCTCTAACTTTATTAATTGACTTTATATCCCACCTTTCTCCTCTAGTGGGGATCCAAAGCAACTTACATTATTTTCCTCTCCTCTACTTTATCCTCACGACACCCCTGTGAGGTAGGTTAGAATCATAGATTATAGAATCATAGAGTTGGAAGGGACCACCAGGGTCATCTAGTCCAACCCCTTGCACAATGCAGGAAATTAACAACTACCTGCCCCCACATCCCCAGTGACCCCAGCCCTCCCCCCCGCCATGCAGGATCCCACAATCAAAGCACTCCCGACAGATGGCCATCCAGCCTCTGCTTAAAGACCTACAAAGACAGGGACTCCACCACCCTCCGAGGTTAGACTGTGAAAGTATGACTGGCCCAAGGTCACCCAGGAAGCTTCCAAGGCAGAGCAGAGATTCGAACCTAGGGTCTCCTAGATCCTACTCCAACACTTTAACCAGTACACCACATTGGCTCTCAACTGTAAAATGTGCAAATTTCCTAGCCAGCTTTCAGAACGTTCAAACTTTCCTTAGAAGACTTTTTTTGTTGTTCTTTTCCTGATAGTATATTTTGTGCTAGATTAATGTTATTCACAGTGCATGTTTAAAGACACTTTCCTGAGATTAAGCCCAGTTGTATAACATGGGACTTCTGAGTAGACCTGCTTGAGATTGCTTCCTGGAAGTATTATGTAGCTTTACTGAGGTCTTGCTAAAATTTGTTATTTTTTAAAAAAGCAGGTTTACATCCAGTCCCAAGTGATTTACCATGATATGTCAAATGTTGTTTATATTGCAAAATGATGATAGTTGCCCAAACCACTTGCCAGGCTTATAAGAGCTAATAGCCTCCAGGGTGGATTTTCTTGTGTTTCTGTAATGTCTGCCAAAATTACTAGTTTGGTGGTATTATTCCACTCTGTTCAGCTTTGTGAGCAGCCTTTATCAGACCCTAGGTGCTGTCCTCTGGCAGAAGAGGTTCTTCTTCCCAAGGAAATCTTCCTTGTGCTTCTGGCAGGGTCCCCACTTAACTGAGCAGAGCAATTGCATATAGCCTGTTTTATTAACACAAACTATGTCAGGAAGCTAGAATAAAAGCAGTGTTAAATATGGTTGGGATTGCAGATGGAAATAAAAAGTACATAATTATGTTGGTGAGAGGCAGTCCCCTGTCTGGTGTTCCAGTGCTCATACTGCCTCCCTCATCTTCAAGGATTTACCTGCATAGACTTTGGTGGGAAGGGATATGAGGGCCATCTGGCTGTGACATCTGCCCCCCCTTAATTGGCAGGGTTGAGTCAGCTGATCTGGCTGGCTAGGTAGTCAGCCCCTTCCTCTTTCACTGCTCCATGTATATCCCTCCTAAAGCCTCATGCTTTGTGGAAGAGGACGACCATTCCTTATAGAAGGAGTGTCGCATCCTGCAGTCAAGGGTATACAATAGCTGCACTCCCCTTCTAGCATACATACATAAATATATACATATACATACATATAACCTTTATTGGCATAGATAGTTATGGTCACTCTGCTAGCACCTCCAAACAAGCTCAAGTGGAAAGGTCAGTTCTGCATTCACACCGCAGATAATTCTGTCTCTTCTGCACAACCACTAGTGTGATGAATGAGACAAAAATGAGTTAGGGTTACTAAATAACAGCCATCAAAATATAGGACAAGATAATGAAATTCTAGACGTTAGGACAATGATGGGAAAATACTTGGGCAAAGTGAGATGGTGTGTGAACATAGCAGTATTTTATTACATATGCAAAAATGCAGAGCTAAAGCTCTGCACCTCTGTCAGAATTTATTTCTAGTGTCAAGAGGATGGGGACCTCCTGGGGGTACCTTTGCTTTAGAGCAGGGGTATCGAACTCATTTGTTACAAGGTCTGGATATGACATAAATATCACATGGTCAGGCTGGGCCATGTCTCACCAGTCCAGATTGAGATTGGACTTCCTTGACTGACTGGCTGCCTTGACTTACTCATGAGCTGGATAAGAGCTCTCAAGGGTTAAGAACATAAGAAAAGCCCTGCTGGATCAGACCAAGGCCCATCAAGTCCAGCAGTCTGTTCACACAGTAGCCAACCAGGTGTTTCTAGGAAGCTACAAACAAGACGACTGCAGCAGCACCATCCTGCCTGTGTTCCACAGCACCTAAGATAACAGGCATGCTCCTCTGATCCTGGAGAGAATAGGTATGCATCATGACTAGTATCCATTTTAACTAGTAGCCATGAATATCCCTTTCCTCCATGAACATGTCCACTCCCCTCTTAAAGCCTTCCAAGTTGGCAGCCATCACCACATTTTGAGGCAGGGAGTTCCACAATTTAACTATGTGTTGTATGTTTGACACCCCTGCTTTAGAGCAAATATGTAAATAACTAGCTACAACTGGTGCTGAAGTACAGGATGCATTAGCAGTGACTGCCAATAGGTCCCAGCTAAGCTTATGTGTGTATGCCATTGTTAGAACATGTTTCTAAAGTGTTAAAATTATGTGTTTATCTCCATAGAACCTAAATATATGTCCCTGTCCTGATAGCAGCTGATACCACACAATAGTACATTTCCTCACAGCTGGATTTGCATGTATTCATTAAATTTTCTTTCAACTCAGAAAGCTCCCATTATCCAGACACTAATCATTCAAAAGATTCCCTGCACCACTTTTAAAATCTCAAGTTGAACAGAATTAAAATTTGACATGAGAACCAAACAGACCCTGCAAGAGGTAAGGTAACATCACCTGGTTTAGACATGAGCTATGGATTTAAGTGGTAGACTTGATAAGTCTGCACTCCTCCTTGTTGAAATGTTCCTCTCACTGAAGGAGGTACTTTTTGCCACAAGGTAGAGAACCTGCTGTTTCTTGAGGTAGCAGTTGAATAATCAAATAAATTTCTTCAGTTCTATAGAGTGAAATGCCAAACCTAAGTTCACAAGAAGTTTCTGCATTTAAAATCAAAAGGAAGTTACTGAGACATACTTGTGTTAAAATGGTTGTTACAAATAATGGCACCCATTCCTTACAACCATGCAGGTAAGCAGAATATACGAAGCTGGCTAAGTAGACCTTTTTAAAAGACAGATTGCTAAATCTGACCCTTTCTGCTGATAGAGATGATAAACTTAAATATAATGCCTACTTTCAATGCCATCATTTGAGTTATCCTTGAGAATAATGGTTTGAGTGAGTATTAATGGAGTGTGTCTGCATCTCTTCAGCAGAACAATGTATTTCATGACCTATTGTCAATAAAGGAGATTAACAATGAAAACTATGAAGAAGGACTGAAAGCAAGCGACCTTTCAAAGATATAAGAACAAGGGAGATGAGAAAAAAATCAGGATGCTATTAGATTCTGGAAAGCTAGGTGAAACAATTGCAAATGTGTTAGAAAGCACTGGAAATTCTGTGTCTTTTTAAATAGAAATTCCTGCAGAAATCATCTTCTTTAAATGAAGAATATTTCTTCTAATATATACATAATAAGTGTGCGGGTAGCTGCTTATGTTTCAAAATCTGCTGCTATATTGAGCATGCAAACATTGAGTTGTATAAAAAAGGCAGCTAATGCCTGTGAACATACCACACTGCCCTATGCCGAGTCAAACCACTGGTCTATTAAGCTCAGTATTATCTGCTCTGAGTAGAAGAGAGTGTCCAGGGTGTCAGACAAAGGTTCACTTCTGCAAGTATCCTCATCCTTTTAAAGCTTGAGGGCACTGTTGGAATTCTGACAGAGGGTGATGGGCGCAACAGCACAATGGCTGCCATGGGAGGTGGAGCCAAATGCATAATGTCAGGGACTGAGGATATGCATAACTCTGATAGTAGGTCTTAAACGTTTTATGCCAAAACTCTGTTAAATAAGATGCCTTTTAAAATTAGCATATTATTTAAAATATGTCCTTGCTTACATACATATTGAGCTTGTTGTATGCTGACAGCACTAGGGTACCCTGGTACACCCAGCAAGGTGCTCAGGACTGGAGCTAGTGTGCAAGGATGGAACACTGCTGCCTGGCCAGAGACAAGAAAGGGGTCTCCTGGCATCTATCTTGTTTGTGCCATGCTGCAGCAGCCACCTGGGTAAGTTCAGGCTGTTTAGCATGTTTCTCCTTGGGAGGAACATCTGGTGTTCCTTGAAACACCAGGCGACAAAGATAGACCTCTTCAGCATTTCTTTAGCTCTCCTGCAGCAGATAAGACACACCTTGCCAAATCTCAGGAACAGAACTCCCTTCAGGATGGACACAATTGATCTCATCAAGCTGCTAGCCAAACCCTCTGACTCACCCTGCCAGTCCTTTCCTAAGCCTCTCCTTCCTCTTCAGTTCTATAGCCTTTGTTCTGAGGTACTAAGCAAAAAGTACCTAGGTACTGTTTCTGATCTCCTTCATCTCCTGTCTATTCTCCTTCCAACTCCTAATCCAGTCTAGAGCAATCAAACCTTTGTCCACTGGTAATGACAAACCATTGCCAGCCATTGTCAGGCGCAGTAGGGCAACAGCTCCAAATCCTGGGTATAAATATATCACCATTTGCCATAGGGTTAGGGTTGCTAGCATTTTTCCTGGATCCAAGACGCAAGCCACTGTGTACTTTTCCTCTCGAGAAGCACTGGTTGTTACTTGTCTTCATGCAGCTGCCTCTATCTGGACCCTTGCTTCCTGGAAGATATATATAATTTCCCCCGGGAATCTTTAATCCTTGTGTCCACCCCCTCTTACCTGTACTTTCTGAGTTCTGTATGTATTGGGATTTGTGAGTGTGGGCAAACTAATTTGACTGTAATAAAACCCTTAAACTTCACAAAAAGCCTCTATTGGGACCTCTTCCACTGATGAGCTCATCCCAGTAAAATTTGGTTCAAAGATTCCCCCCTGCCAACCTCTTGCAAAGCTCTTCCAGTCTCCACCTAATTTCCCCCCATAAAAGGAGACCGCTCTAATTGATGTAAAAAGTTGGCTAAGAAATCTTCATCTGGTAGGGGACATGCCATATTAGATCTTGAATCAATCCTTTTAATAGGGGACATGCCATATTAGATCTTGAATCAATCCTTTTCTGTATTAGATTTTGTATTAATCCATGCTTTGATTACACTCTGCCCTACTGAGCAGGAATGTTATGGGAAATAATGTTGACAGGAAAGATTCCTTGAGAAAATGCCACAGGGAGCTGTTGTAAATAAGATGAACGATATGCATAGATAGAAGGCCTGTAGCGCCAACAGAGATCTAAGGTATATTGTTTATGGAACCTCACAAGGACAGTGAGTAGCCAGAGGCTATGCTAGAAGAATGTATGTCTTAAAGCAATGACGGCAATCTGACTTCTGTGCATATCAGTAGAACACACATTCTCAAGGTTGTCTACGTATTTCAAAGAAGACCCCGACAACCAATGTATTGCCAGTCCACATTCCAATATTGTATATACTAACTCAGGTGTCACTAGTACGTTTTTGTCACGTACTGCTATATGTCACGTGCAAGTCATAATGTTGTATTACTACACACCAGCGAAAAGGTATATAAGGTGACATTATGCTCGTGTCAAATGCTCTCTGCATTCAGCAACCCTTGCTTGCTAGCAGTGGCCTTTATTGTGCACAATAAACCAAAGATTTTTACTTTATTTTTGCCTGTGGTTATTTCGTACTTGGACAAAGCAGCAAGAGCCGAATCCTTAGTGTGACCTGCGGGTGGCGCTAACAGTATCTGTCTGCATTTTGTAGGCATCTAATATACTTATGCAAAAGAGAAAGGGAAAATGCTTCTCCTCCTAGGTATCCCTTTCAAATGAGTCCTTCTGTTACCGTACAGTTTGAGATAACAGGTTCGTAAGCCTAGTGCTGTGGAGTCTCAATAATGCAATGCCAGGAGTGAAACGAGAAAAGTTTATTTGTGCACAAATAAGGCTGACTGCTGCTTACTAGTAAGTAAAAACCAGTAGCCCTGAACAATATGTAGGTTAATGCTAATATTGCTCTACTAATTGCTTAATTGCATTCCATATAAGGCACTCATTGCCTAACAGTACAATGTTCGTTACATTCATGTTGACATTACATTACATCATTCTGAATACATTACACATGCATACTGAAACTGCCATCCCATAATAGTAACTAGGGATGCTCATTATAATACTTCTCTCTACCTTGTGGGTGTGATTTTTAGTATTATAATGAGACCTTTGGCCTGCCTTCCCATGGAATGTGGTCATTTGCCATGGATGTAAATTACATCACAATTGATGTTGCTTATCTGAACTTTATGACCTGGAACTTTATGGCCAAGCTGGAGATCAGCACAGCTTATCACTCTAATGTCACAACTCATAGACCCTCAGGCGTCAGTTCCTACTCTTAGATCTGCTTGTTCTCTCACATTCCAAACAACAATAAATTCTGCTTACATTTTAAACAAACAAGGTGTTCCCAGGCCTATGCTATACCAATGGTTTCTGTGACTTTTGGTCATCTTATATAGGCTTGGCCAAAAAGAAATAAGAAAGGAATACTGTTTGTAGAGGTTAACATTCCTTAACCTCTATAACATTCTAATTCTTGTATTTCCTGCCATTGTATCTAGTGTGTTTCTTAAGATATATTTCTATCAAGGATTTTCCATGGGGGTGCCCACTTCACATCTACCTGCACTATTACTTGTTGATGTGTACAGTAAGAGAGAGATTCTGGCCATATTTTGATAGGAACATAAATGATTTTTGAATTATGATCAAAGTTTAATGTAGTGATGTTATTATCAACTTCCACCTGAATTATGAAAATACATTCAGATTGGGAAGATCTGATGACCTCAGTAGAAGTTCCAGTTAGGTGTATTGGCTGTGCAGCCCTATCGTGTTTAGTCACAAGAAAGCCCCATTATGTTTTTATAATATCTTTCTGCTTTTTGCACAGGTATAGTACTTCTCATAAAGCCACTGTTAGCAATATACCATAAACATAAACTACCCAAAAAAACCACCTGACCCCACCCACTTTCTTGGTGGGCCCCAGGAAAGGTGTCATCAGGCACCATGGCTTCCACAGGCACTATGTTGAGGACCCCTGCACTAGTGTTTCTGTGGATAGAAGGACATCTGCCCGAACTGGGATATTTCAGGCTGCAGTAGAATGAGGGAGATGAGAAAGTCATGCCCTACTAATGGGAATCTGTTTTTCTGTGGAAACGTTGTGTAACCAAGACAGAAGAAGGTTTAGCTACAACTGCCTGATGTCCTTTAACTAGAGATGTCAGGTATCAAACATAGGGTCTTCTGCATAACAAGGTTGTGCTTTACCACTAAGTCTCAAGGATTCCTGTACTATGTGCATGCTTATCTGTCACTCATATTTACATACAAGCAGTTTCCAAGCATGGTTACTAGGGATGCCATCCAAGGGAACACTGGTGAGGGGTGGAGACATCTTGGAAGTCACTTCTTGTTTTAAAAGGGAAGTGATGCCTTGACATTCTAGGAATTTCACAAATCTCTATGCTTTTATCATAGACATTTCTGATATTCCTAGAGCATCATGATGCCACTTTCTCTTCTGAAACAAAAAGTGACCTCAACATGCTGTCCCACCCCCCATTCTCCCCACCACTCCATTGAGTAAGGGTGGGGTTTAGCAAGCATCACTGGGAAGTCCCCTGCTATTACTGGGTAAATGGCAACCCTAATGGTGTTCACGGCACAAGAAAGCTAATCCACATATCTGCCAATCAATGACTGCAGCAACATGAAGTGGTGACATGCACGTAAGTGTGGATCACCAAGGGTATGACACGAACTGAATATTCAAAGCAATCTCCACTTCTTTTAGTGGAGACCATTCACATACAGTGAGGGGGGGAAAGTATTTGATCCCCTGCTAAATTTGCCCGTTTGCCCTCTGACGAAGAAATGACCAGTCCATAATTTTAATGGTAGGTTTATTGTAGCTGTGAGAGACAGAATAACAACAGGAAAAACCCCAGTAACCCAGAAGACAAAAGTCAGAGATTGATGTGCATTATAATGAGGCCTGCTAATCATTGCAATGGGAGAAAGGGGAAGGATTGCATCTGAACCTGAAAGTGGCATCATTTCTGGGTAGGGTTGCCAGCTTTAGGTTGGGAATTACATTGAGATTTTGGAGGTGGTGCCTGAGGAGGGTGGGGTATGGGAGGGGAGGGTGGGGTATGAATGCCATAGACTCTAGCTTCCAAAGCTGTCATTTTCTCCAGGTAAACTGAGCTCTGTCGCCTGGAGATCAGTTGTAATAGCGGGAGATCTCAAGCCACCACCTGGAGGCTGGCAACCCTACTTCTGGGCAACATAGGAAGCCCCAAAATTCCTATGGTAGATACCATTGAGATTAGTAGGATTCCTACAGTGTCACCCACCACTCCTCCCCCACTTTCTCCTGCTGTGACAATCAGCATTGGTGAGCAAGAGAGAGGATTAACAGGCAAACATATATTGAAGGTGGGCAGATGGCAACCCTAGCCATGGAGGTTGCTAGTTGACTGGTTAGTTACACTTCCTCAGATTAATCTACCATAAATGGTTTCTGTGTGGGTAAAATGGATGAGAGGAAAAACATGTATGCTGATGCTGTGAGTACCTTGGAGGATGGGGAGGGGATATGGCTCAGTGGTAGAGCATCTGCTTGGCATTCAGAAGCTCCCAGGTACAATCCCCGGCACCTCTAGTTAAAGGGACTAGGCAAGTAGATGATGTGAGAGACCTCTACCCGAGACCCCGGAGAGCTGCTGCCGGTCTGAGTAGACAATACTGATGTTGATGGACCAAGGGTCTGATTCAGTATAAGGCAGCTTCATGTGTTCATGTGTGTTCATGATTGGGATAAAAATCAGAAAAAGATTTCAGTTAGTCAGTAGTCTGAGCTATGGATTCAAGGTCCAGCAATGGATTCAAGGTCCAGCAAGGTCCATCTGCCCTCCAACTATTGCCTTTTTCTCCATCACAAAGTCCTACATGGTCTCAAAGTTACTACTGAAAGCAACCTCATTCACAGAGGCCATTTCTGAAGCTGCTTTATGCCAAATCAGACATAAGGTCTGTCTAGTGAAACATGGCTTACTCTGGTTATCAGAAGCTTTCCAAGGACTCAGGCAGAAAGAGGTATTCATAACATTTGCTGCCTTCCATCCTTATAAGTGGAGGTGCCAGAGATTGAAATTGGGGCCTTCTGCCAAAAAAAAAAAAAAAAAAGTTCTATCACTGAGCCTCTGAAGATATTCATGCCTTTTTGTGTGCAAGGTTTTCTGTCTTAGTGGTCTCTTCCAAATCTGCTGCACTATTCCATATATACATTCATCTGCTCTTGGCTTGGTGATGTATATGAGGTACTGCCAACAGACAGAAAGCTGAATGATAAGGCAGGTAATGACAGTCCACAGCAGTACCAGTTTCACTGTCTATACAATTCCCTCTTTCTAAAGGTAGCCATGTAGGATGCTTTAGTTCCCATCTGTTTGCTACACCTCAATACTTAAGAAATGTAAAATAATTACATCTTGAGCTTGCATATTCATTCTGCTGCCATTGTCTATTTACTGTACAAATTTAGTTGTATATGAAGTAGCTCCAAACAGTATTCTCAAAAATTAGTACTGGGAATTTTGTCCCCAGTCCCCTCCCACAGCCTTCATGGGCTGTTTCGTCTTCCTCAGTATAACACAGTATTTTAAAATTCAATCAGTTTTAGCTTTTGGATTTAGATAATACTTGTATATATTACAGACCTCTGGAGATGAAAAGCAAATCAGCAAAGTGATAAGAGGATGAAGCCTTCTAGATTAATAAAGGGGATGACTGAATATCCCCAGGGTTGAGGATATGTAGCCTTATGAATTTACAAGCTGATTAATTATCTATGTAAAATAACAAAAGCTCCAAGAGTTCTTTAAATGTTTCCTCAGTAAGAAACAATATAACTCGGCTTTTTCCAGTTTGCAAATAAAAAAGTGAATATTTCTTTTATGAAACATTTAAATGTGAATTTGTATCCTTGGAGTACTTCACTGCATATTTTAATATTTCCATTCATTTAATTCACCTTAGTTTCAATGGAGACGGTGCTATTTGTCTTGATTTGGTTTGGGTTCAATGCAGAATTTCAGAGATTAGTCAGCAGAGAGAAAGTACATATTGAAGGCATAGGAAGCAATAGTGTCAGGCTGTTCTGAATTTCAGATGAAGTCTGATTAGTAATGCATCATGTATGTGTGTGCATATCGATAAACCTGAACCGAAAATAAACCCTGAAATAGCCATTTTGGCAAAATTCCAGTTCAGGTTTACCAAATAGACAAACCTGGGGAGAAAGCTGAAGCCGAATAGGCAATTTTCAGGTCCTGGGGGCGTCGTTTTTTGAAGGTAGAGCCCCCAAACTCACAGCATAGCTTGAAGGGACTGTCCCCAAAGTTTGGTGAAGATTGGGTCAGGGGGTTGAGTTCTTAAGGAAGGAAGGAAGGAAGCGGCCATTACAAGTGTGGGAAAACTCAATTTCCAATAATTAACAGCAACCTTGCAATTGACCATGAGGAAGGAAGCAGACCGGTGGCCATTAAGGAGAACAAGTCTAAAAAGGTAAGTACATTTAAAAATCTCCTGGGGCGCATTTTTGGAGGTAGAGCCTCAAATTCACAGCGTAGCTTGAAAGGACTCTCCTTGCATGACCCCTGAAGTTTGGTGAAGATTGTGTCAGGGGGTCCGATATTATGGGGTATGGAAGGGGTTGCCCCCCTCCTCCATAGAGAATCATTGCAAACTTTGCAATGATTCTCTATGGAGGAGGGGGGTGACCCCTTCCAAACCCCATAAAATCAGACCCCTGACCCATTCTTCACCAAACTTTGGGGGTTTTGCAAGGACAGTCCCTTCAAGCTACACTGTGACTTTGGGGGCTCTAACTCAAAAAATGACCCCCCAGGACCATTTTTTTTCTGGGAAACCTGAAAATAAGCCAAATGTCCATATTTACCAGTATGGGTATTCAGCTTATTTCAGGTTTCCCGGGAAAAACTGGGCCAAATAAAACCGAGCCTGAAATTCACTGATAGTTTTTTTTTTGCACAGCCCTAGCATCAAGTCTTAGGTATGTCATATCAAGAACTATATGAACACATGGAAATGGATTATAACAGGGTAACAATAGCTGATGAAGAGCAGCTACTATAAAGTTGGCCCCAAAAACTGAAGTAACACAAAACTTAGGAAACATCAAGCTCTGGAAACATTTTCTCCTGGTGAACTGATCTCTATCAGCTGGAGATCAGTCGTAACAGAAGGAAATCTCCAGCTAGTACCGGGAGGTTGGCAACCCTACCTGTGCTACTCACTTGAACAGGTTTAATGGTCATGGCTTTTTACAAGGAATTATGTTGTTTTTTGAAGGTAATGAGAATACTTTGGTAGAGATCTCTAGCTCTTATACTGAATTCCCTAGATGCTTTGTTGGGAAGTCGTGACAGTTAAATCAATTCCTACAAGGTCGTGGGGAAAGGGTGGAGCTTGGGGAGGAGGTTTCCCTACAGCATCCTTTGGTGTATGGGGTGCCACAGGGAGCGATCCTTTCTCCCATGTTGTTTAACATCTACATGCACCCCCTTGCCCAGCTTGTCCGGAGTTTCAGGATGGATGTCATTAGTATGCTGATGATACCCAGCTTTATCTGTTGATGGCCGGCCATCTGGACTCCACCCCAGACACATTGGCCAGGTGTTTGGACATCATGACTGGATGGTTGAGAAAAAGCTGACTGAAGCTGAATCCAGTGATGACAGAGGTTCTGTGGCTTGGTCGTGATGGCTTAGGGGCAGCGTGCACCTGCCGTCAAGAGACTAGATGTGATCCTGGATGCCACCTTATCCATGTAGGCTCAGGTCACAGCCGTGGTGAAGGTGGCTTTTTTCCATCTCCGCTGGGCTACTTCTCCGGCCCTGACCTAGCCATGGTGATCCATATGACGGTCACCTCTAGGCTGATTTACTGTAACTTGCTCTACATAGGGCTGCCCTTTAGACTGATCTGGCAGCTCCAGCTGGTACAGAATGTGATGGCAAGGATCCTTACAAAAGCCTCATTCCAAGAGCATATTGAGCCAATGCTCTGCCAGCTGCTCCAGCTGGAGTATCGGATCAGGTTCAAGGTGCTGGTTTTGACCTTTGAAGCCTTACGTGGTCTGGGACCCTTGTATATTGGGGACCACCTCTCCTGATACACCCCCCAAAGGTGGTTACATTCTTTTGATAATAATCTGCTGGTAGTCCCAGGCCCTAAGAGTGTGTGGCTGACCTTGTCAAGAGGCAGGGCTTTTTCGGTCCTGGCTCCAGCCTGGTGGAACGCTCTTCCCAGTAACATCAGAGCTCTGCAGGACCTTAAAGAGTTCTGCAGAGCCTGCAAGACAGAGCTATTCCACCAGGCCTACAGCTGAGGGCAGCTGCATGTGTCATCTATGCTAGCCTCCCTACCCGCTCCTTCTTTCATGTTTTGAACTTCTGTATAGATCTGAAGGGGTTGCCTGACTGTTTGCCCCAGTAAGTACTATAGAAATTGTGCACCATTCCTGGTTTTTAATAATTCTAGATGACTGTTATAATGACTTTATTGTTTTAAATATTTTACTAATATTTATATTGTTCGATGTATGGGTTTTACCGTTGTTACCCGTCCTGAGCCTGGTTTCAGTCAGGGAGTGCAAGGTAGAAATCGAACAAACAAACAAACAAACAAACAGGAGTCTGTGTCACTTTAAAGAAGACAAAGAAGAGGTTTTTATACCCCGCTTTTCTCTAAGGAGTCTCAAAGTAATTTACAATCGCCTTCCCTCCTACCACCACCACAGGCACTTTGTGAAGTAGGTGGGGCTGAGAGAGTTCTGAGAGAACAGTGACTAGTCCAAGGTCACCCAGCAGGCTTCATGTGGAGGAGTAGGGAATCAAACCCGGTTTTCCAAATTAGAGTCCACCACTCAACTGCTACACCAGGCTGGCTCTTTTATTCTAGCATAAATTTCATGGATTGGGGCCCACTTTTTCCGATTATGTTAAAATTGTGTTACATTTAAGGAGCATGAAATAATGATGTCAGCCCTTGGCTAGCAGTCCTCAGGCAGGGCGGGGGAGAGACTTCTTGGAAGTCATTCCCTGTTTTGAAACAGAAAGTGACATAATACTCTTGGAATTTCAAAATCTCTATGGTAAAAGCATAAACCATAGCGATTTTGAAATTCCTAGAGCATTATGATACCACTTCCTTTTTGGAAACAGTTTTGTACTAGTTTTCCTCCCATTTTCTACCCCACCTCTCCATTGAGCAAGGTCAGGGGATGGAGTATCATTAGGAGATCTCCTGCCATTACTGGGTAAATGGCAACCTTAATGGGAATTCCTGCTGCTGAGTTTTGTCACATAAAAATTATTTAAACTTAAGTGTAGCCCTTCTTTCAAATGAATGCAGAATGGAGGTTAGCATTTTACAGAGGAAAAAAGACCACCTTGAATGTTACATTTTCCTCTTCAAGACTTAGATGTATTTGCAGAATTCTAAGGTGATAGAAGGGGCTGTAGGTGTAAGGACCACATTTGTAATGCACCCTCACATAAAAACTCCTGGAAGACTAGAAAATGTGTTGGGGGGGGGTCTTTGAAAAATGTAATTCTTTATAACTGGTACAGTTTCTGGAAATTCCCATGACACTTCTGGTTTTCTACTGGAAGTGATGTGACACTGCAGCCAGTGTTGTGTGTGGGAGGGTGTTCCCCCCTTCCCCGGTTCTGCTCAGAGCATCAGAAGGCACCTGGAGTGTGGGGCAGGGGATTCACTGCCCCAATCAGGGTCTTGGCAGACCTAGTTGTGAATCTGACACATGCTTTTTGGTGGAACCCTACTAGGGAGGCCTCTGTAATTTTTATGCCAGATTTCTGTTTGATATTATTATTCTCCCCAGGGGAAGAAATGGCCATGTTGCAGTGAAATTATGTGTGCGGAGGAGGGCAATGAGTTAGCAGCTGGATGTTAGAAAACATTCATGAAATAAGATTGAGCTTTCATTCATGTAGGTACACACAGTTCTGTCCCTGGCTTCTTTCTGCAGGTCCACATAGTGGAAAACCTCTCTCAGCATGCATGAGAAGTGTCCTTTAGGATATAAATCATAAAATAGACTTCAGAAGCTCATAATTTTGGCCAATTTTCTGACATGTTATACCACTAAGTTCTTCATCATATATTTATATCAACAGGAAGTATGGTATATATGTAAATATCTTAAAGGGAACATCTTAATGAAGCTCTGAGAGTTGCAGGATGATCTTGAAAGGGCACTAAAGTTGTACCTTTATGTGAATGTTATGACCAAAACACACACTGTTCCTGACAATATTTAGTATGCTCAGTCTGATCTGTCTACAGAGTACATTGATTGAGATTGCTAGTTTGTATAGCACAGTGGTATTTCCTCATTGCCCTTTCAAATTAGGCACCCAGGGTATAGAAGGAGCCCCCAAGACTCTTTCATATCATAGGCTAACAAGCCTTATTGATTCTGCTTGTCAGGAGCAATCTGAAAGAGAAACACAAAGGAGTTATATTTTACGCACAGAGTGGGTTCAGGTGTTAAAAGGGACAGACTAGTTGCAGCACTGAACAATCTATAACACAGAGATAAACTGCAGATTCCACTATAGTATATATTAGCTGAAAACATGTTTTTCTTCTCCTTGATTTGAACTACTTTAAAATTCCCCGCAGATTAGAAGAGGGATCCCCAGCTTTCTTGAGCCTATGGATACTTCTGAAATGTTGAGAAAGGGTAGTCAGTTCCATCACAAAATGGCTGTCAAGGAAATAGGGCCAGTTACAAATGGTGGGTGGGAAGGACCAAGGACAAAATGTTGCTAGGTTCCCAAGCCAAGTTGTGTCCTATGACTTGAGAGAGCTGCTTCTGAATGGGCACTCCCTGCAGGGGATGTTTCCTAAGCTCCTTCACCTCCAGCTGGATTTGGCTGTTTGGTTACTTGTGAGGAAGGAAAGAGGAAATGAGTGAGGCTTAGGGTACGCTGATAAAAGGCAAGGGAAGAGAGCTGTTGAAGAGGAATTCTTTTCAGCTTTTACCCTTAACTGAAGGGGCCAAGGAGGGGAAAGGGATAAGGATGCTTTCAGATACCTTTCTTATTCTGGAAGGCGCATAGGGTTGCACGGGAGATACACCACCTACATGGCAGTGTATCTCAACAAAAAAAAGGGGGCATTCCTGAGCTGTAACGGCTTTGGAGGCCACCTAATGCCGGGATGCCCCAGGAACACCTCCCGGGATGCCGCCGTGACCTTTGCTGGCGTCTGGATGCCGGCGGAAGGCTCCGTTCGCAGCCCGGTTTGGTGCTGCTATGGCAGCGCCCAGCACCCGGCTTCCGGGCCTTCATGCTGGCGTTGGGGCTACAAACGCCGGCGTATACTGCCCAGATGCCGGCACTATGGGACCTTGCACAGGCCTTTGCCGGCCTCCAGAGGCTTTTTGTCCTGGCCGCCGGTGTGGCTCAGGAATGTGCGGTTAGTTTATCTTTCCCATGGTACCACAGGTAATCCTTACATCAATGTCAAATTAAGAGCAACTCAAGTGAAGATTGTTAAGGAGTTTTACCGTAGTGCTTGAAGGTGACAGCAATGTGAGGTTTACGTATGGAGCAAGTAGGCAAATCAGCAGCCAGATCAGCTCCTTTAATACAGTTTTGTTACTTCAAACTGGGGATTAGGAATTTCAATCATGGTTTAAACAGTAATTCATTATAAATCTGATATAGTTATTAATGCCTGATGGTTATCCAAACTGGAAGCAGAGAAAGAGAGAAGGGAATTAGCTGGTACCTGGATTTCCAGATGGACAAACAAAGGATCTTTTATCTGTGTATGTGTGTGTGTGAAGAGCCGTCAAGTCGCAGCCGACGTATGGCAACCCCTTTTTGGGGTTTTCATGGCAAGAGACTAACAGAGGTGATTTGCCAGTGCCTTCCTCTGTACTGCAACCCTGGACTTCCTTGGTGGTCTCCCATCCAAATACTAACCAAGGCTGACCCTGCTTAGCTTCTGAGATCTGATGAGATCAGGCTAGCCTGGGCCATCCAGGTCAGGGCTTTATCTTTGTATACCAGGGTTTTATTCTAGAGTAACATCCCAGAGGGAAACACAATACCTCTTCCAAACTAAGCAAAGTTTTATTCACTAATAATCAGGTCTGAGCTATGAATAAACCATAAACCACAATAAACTACACCAAACCACTATAAACCACCCATTTCTTCCTGGACACACACACACACACATAGATGGGATAAGGATGGGGGATGGATTGAGAGGAGAGAAGGGAAGGGAAGAAACTCAGGAGGGTGATACTACCTGATCAATGGTATGCTAGAAGGATGGTGCAATGGGGAGGGGAGTCATAGCAGCCGAAGTCCAAGACTGTAGGGTATCGAGGAGAAGGGGAGAGGATCCTGCAAAGCAGTTTCAGGGGTATCCAGGTAGGGAACCTGGTACACATTTCACCAGACTGGGCTGGTCTTTCATGGACAGGGACCCCATTGCTAAATATGGCACCTCACTTTCCCAGGACTGGCCCAAGAGATGAAGTTTGAATTTGATTGGGCAGTTTGGAGGTAACTACTGCCCAGATATGACAGGCAGATTAGGAGGTGAGCCCTTAACATTCAATGATGGGGTGGTTATAAAGAACCTGGTGTGAGGTGATGGTAAAACTGTGGCCATTTATGCAGGGAAGATTTTGTCGCTTACTAGATGCACAGTTTTCTAAACTGAATTTTAAAAACCCTATGCATAGGGGCTTCTTGCCCCGAAGAAATTCAAGGAGTATTAGGAGTAAATGCCACTTTCTTCCGCACTGTACATTTCCCCCATGCCACCCTCGCCTTTTTCACGGTTGCTTTCTCTCCTGCACATTCCATTGCACATTCCTGATGGGGGGAGAACAGGCAGTGGCAGCAGCCATAGGGTGGGAAGTCTCTGGTGGGGAGCTGCAGTGTGTTATTTTTTTGGGGGGGGGGGGTTATGGTGCTGGTTTATCAATATATCATGAAAACACTAAAATATTAATAAATTAAATGGTATATCGATAAACCAGCACAGTAAAACCAAAACCAAAAACCAACGATGCAGCTCCCTGCCACAGACTTTCCGCCCCATGCCTCACCAGCCCAGCGGCCTGCCCATACATTCCCAGTCCAGCAGCAGGATTCTTTCATTTGATCATCTCCGTTCTCTGAGATGTTTACACGCTGCTGAAACTGACCATAGAGGACATCTAAGGGGGTGGGGAGCCAGCTCCTTTCTCGAGATCCTTACACCACTCTCAAAAATGGCTTCTTTGGGAGAGCTTATATGAGAGTGGGACAAGTGAGAATGGGTGGGGAAGAGAAACCCTGAAATTACAACTATTCATGATTTTTGCCATAGGCTTTTAATGGAGTGCCCTTCAAAATACCTAAGAGGTCTCATTAGGATGGAGGATAGGGTATTACATTATTTCTCTGTGTCTTGATTCCAATGCCACATTTCCTTTCCTTGATGCCAGGGAGCGCAGCAAGTAGACTACTATTTTCTGTGACTCATGAATGATGGAGGGCTTCTTTCTTGCAAACACATCAATGGCTTCTCTTCTGAAACAGAGCAGGTGACAACCACAGTCAGAACTACTAATTTTGAATTTAAGGATCTTTCTGTCTATTACCTTAAGTGAAAACATAAGAATATAAGAAAAGCCGTGTTGGATCAGACCAAGGTCCATCAAGTCCAGCAGCCTGTTCACACAGTGGCCAACCAGGTGCCTCTAGGAAGCCCACAAACAAGACAACTGCAGCAGCATTATCCTTCCATACTAAACTGATGTTGTATTGAGAGCACAAAGGTTAGTTTTCATAGGCCCATGAAACTCAGTGGATTTAGAAGGGTACAGTTGGGGACCCACAAGAAACTTGTGGGGAGGGTGCATCTCATTCCCCCCTTTGCTTCCTTCCCTCTCCCTTCTCTAACAATCTCCCCCCCTCTATTTCTCCCCCTTGCCTTCTCTTCCCCCTCTCTATTTCTCCCCTTCCCCTTATCTGTCAACCTACCTCTCTCTTTTGCCTCCAAATCTTTCTCTGTCAATCTCCCCCTCCGTTTCTCTCTTAACCTACCCCCTTTCTCTCCCTCCCTTTCTCTGACAATCCAATTTATTTCTTCCCCATGTCTCTTTCTTCCCCCCCCCCTTACCTTGATCACCTGTTGCTGGTGGGGGCCTGGAAGTCTCATGAGGGGATACGGTTGCCAGCTCCAGGTTGGGAAATACCTGGATATTTTGGGGGTGGAGCCTGAGGAGGGCAGGGTTTGGGGTGGGGAAGGACTTCAACAGGGTATAAAGCCATAGAATCCATCTTCCAAAGTGGCCATTTTCTCCAGGTGAACTGATCTCTGTTGCCTGGAGATCAGATGTGATAGTGGGAGATCACCCACCACCTGGGGGTTGGCAACCCTTTGGGGGAAATACTATTCTCCCCCCTGTCATTAAGCCTGGCATGGCTTCAGGCCTCAACAGCCTCCTCTGAGCCTGGTTGCAGCAGCTGTGGTGTCTGATAGCTGCTCTGCACCTGAAGCAGCTCCCCTGTCACCAAGCCAGGTGTGTCTCCAGGCCTCCAAGCCCGGCTGTGGCAGCAATGGTCTGTGAGAGAGGTAATGGCAAACCACCTATGTTAGTCTCTTGCCTTGAAACCCCTATTGGGATCCCATGTGTCGGCTGCAACTTGATGGCACTTTATACACACTCCTAGACATTAATCCAGCACTCTAACCACTGCACTACGCTGGCACATGTGAACATGTAAACTTAGGGGTGCACAGTAGTATCAAACAATAATTAAAACAAAAGAAAGTGATGGAAAGTGGGCTTGTTTGGGACATGAGAAGCAGGTGACCTAATCCAAGGCAGCAAGGAGAAAGATAAAAGAGCACAATGATAGAGTGGCTAATAAAAATAATAGCCATTGTGAATTCATGAGTATGTCAGCAACAGGGATAAATCTTACCTGATAGCCATTGCCAGATATTTTTATTCTGTATTAAGGCTAGTCCACATGTGCATGTCAGATGTTTATTTTACCTCCATGCAACCTCCCCTTCTTTCTGTGGATTGTATGGAGAAACTTATGCAAAAATCAACATTATATTTAAACATTCAATTGCACTTGCAGCAATAATAGCAGCTGCAGAAATTTTAACTGAAGTCTGTTACTGTGTGCTTCAGTGCGAGAAAAATTGCACCCCCCACACAGATGTCATACTGAAAAGGTAAACTAATCTGACTTCAGTTTATAGCCTTTCAAATGACATTGGTGAACCAAAGTGTATTATGAAGACTGCACTTTTGATGCCTGAGTTTGGCACAGTCGTTACATTGAGCTAGATTATGAATTCTGTTATTTTCTACCTAATACCTGCCTGCCAGTTTATAATGGACCTATTGGATTCATTGTTAAAGCTGAAACTGAGAGCATCATCTCTATATGTTATATTATGCACTTGCTTTGGTTAGTATGTCGTTAATTGTAATGCCATTTCTTAGACAGCATGTGGCTGTAACCACAAATGTCACAGAGAGAGTTAACGACTGAAACCAAAGAAGCTTGCTGCCTATGCTGAATTAATAAGGGGAAAGCACAATAGCAGAGATGCAAAGTTGTGGGCTCAGTTTATGCTGCATGACAGTGGGTGGTGGAGAGAAAACATATCTAGTACAATTGTACCCATATAATGTATAATGCCTTCGTTTAAAAGCATGCTACTGGGTTCCATGAGAGAATCAATGTGCTTTTCAATTAAATAAGCAGAGCACAAACAGAACTATGTTTGGGAAGCATGAAAATGACTACTTTGTAAGTTTGGATTGATCATTTGGCAATATGCTATGGGATGTTCAACATTAGTTGAATTGTGTTTCAGCTCTATTATCTTCTCATTGTGCTTAAAAAAAACCTGTAACAATGTATATTGCATAGTATATTTCTCCCCAAGCAAAATTTTAGTGTATTGGGTAGTGGGGAAAAATGCCCCACAATTATGTTCAGTTGGCAACAGTAATTGTGCTTTGCAGTACCCAAACACCCAGAGCCTGAAAACACACTTTTACATATTTACCCTTCTCCTTTTGCATATTGAATAAGTCACACCAGTTCTGTTCCTTTGTAAAGCTAATCTATAATTTACTTTTGAATTCAAAACAACAAAAACTGTGTTTTGAACCTAGGGTATTAGAAAACTTCCATGAATTTTAAAAGGAAACATCTAAAATAGTAATTTCTAGCATTTGAATCTGAGGTATTTTTGTACCCCACGAATGCTTCTCTCTATGGAAAAGTAAATGTTCTCCAGAGTAAGGTCATCAGGAGCACTTAAATGCTTCCATGGATCAATTTTTTTTTGGGGGGGGGAGACATACCCCCCAAACACCTTTTCTGGGAATTTTTGTACTCCAATGCATTATATAAACTGAGATAAAAAAATCACCCTTATTCAAAATCAGTAGATTTGGGGGGGGGGGGTTGTACCCCAGTTGTGGAGAGGTATCTTTACAGAAAGTGGTAAGTGGCTATAATGTGCAGATGACACTAATGTCCTAAAGGGACAAAGTTGTAGAGCCATTTCACTATGCATTCTAACCAAAAAGTGTAGAAATTTTCTGCCAGTGCCATCTGAGCAGTCTGAATTTACAAACCCATTAATACTTATTCACCTGATGGTTTGGTTTGCAAGCTGTCTGCAAGTTATGGTCAGCATTTTTGCATGTTTGACAAGCTGCCTGTTTGTAGAGAATACATTTTTGATTGTGGAAAAAAATCTGGTTGTGTATGCACTCATACTGTCTTATGGTGCCCCGCCCCACTGTTGTCCCCTGCACCATTTTGTCGTTTGCCACATTCTCTCATTACATAAAAAACACATTTTATAAGTGACTTCCAGATGTGAGTTAGTTCTCTCTGGTTCTTAAAGCTGTCATACTCCTTGCTCATTAGTAGAAATCGAAGGCAAATATCTAGATTAGCAATAACTTGGACATGTATGTTCTGATTTTTCTTTGCCATGACTGCCCCCTCTCCAAAATCAGGTTGCCAGGTCCCTCCTAGCCACCGGCAGGGGATGGGGAGTAAGGTTGCCAGATCCAGGTTGGGAAACTCCTGGAAATTTGGGGATGGAGCCTGAGAAGGACAGGGACCTCAGTGAGGTACAATGCCACAGGATCCACCCTCCAAAGCATCCATTTTCTCTAGGGGAGCTAATCTCCGTAGCCTGGATAGGAGCTGTAATTCTGAGGGATCCCCAGGTCCCACCTGGAGGCTGGCATCCCTACTCCAAAATAATTTCCTGCTCCAAACAGGTTGTTGTCACACCATTAGGAATACATTCTCCCCCCACTGCCTCTTTTTGCTTGTGATTCTGTGTTTTCTGTAGATGCACTAAGAAAGCTTCTGCGGCCAAGAAAGCTTTGGTTAATTTCTTTACAGGTGTGTAGACTGATTTAATCCCAAACTAATCAACTAAGGGCTCAAGTCGGTGAAATGAGGGTTCTGTGTCTCAAAAGTAATTTGAAGACTTGTGCAGCTTGTATTTGCCTAGGTTCCGTGCAAGGAAGGGAGAGGTAGTTTAACCCCCCATCCTCTACTTGGTTTCATTATTTGAAGCCAGCTCCCCCCTGCTCTGTTATTAGCATTGTAAAGACAGCAGAAGCCTTGGGAAACAGAGGTGTTTCCCCCCACCCCCGGGCTTCTAAGTATTCAATGCAGATTGCAGGCTGTTGGGAAACTACATGGTATTTGTGTTGCAAATGCATAGGCTTGGATCCTCGCAAACTCCCACCCTCTCACATGGAAGATTTCCATTACTGTAATGTGAATTTCTTTCCTTCCCTGTCCTGGTGCAGCCCAAAATCCAACTTCAACTTGCATGTATTGTTAGTTTTTATAGTGTTTATTGTATTGGTTTTATTGTATTTTTAAAAAATGTAAGTCACCTTGAGTCTCTGAGACGGTGGGTTACTAAATAAATCAATCAAATCCCTTCTCCAAAATACTGCTCCGAAGGGACAGGGGTAGGGTTGCCATCCTCCAGTTGGTGGCTGGAGATCTCCCAAAATTACAACTGATCTCCAGGTGATAGAGATCAGTTCACCAGGAGAAAATGGCTGCTTTGAAAGGTGGACTCTATGGCATTATACCCCATTGAAGTCCCTCCCCTCCCCAAACCCTGCCCTCCTCGGGCTCCACCCCTAAAATCTCCAGGTATTTCCCAACCTGTAGCTGGTAACCCTAGACTGGGGACATCCCAGGGAAAGCATGATGTGGGACTGTCTGTCATGGGAAGGGGAAATGAGTGAAAATTTCTCCTTCTGTCAGAAGAAATATTCGGTGGGGTTCAAGTAAGGTTGCCAACTCTGAGCTGGGAAATTCCTGGAGATCGGGGAGGCAGAGCCTTGGGATGGCAGACCTTGGGGAGGGGAGGGAATTTAGCAGGGATATGATGCCATAGAGTCCACCATCTGTAGCTGCCATTTTCTCTAAAGGAACTGATCGCTGTAGTCTGGAGATTGGTTGTAAATCTAGGAGTTTCACAGGCACCACCTGGAGGTTAGCAGCCCTAGGTTCAATCCGTATTTCCAAAATCACTTGATGTCCTTGCTAAAAACTCAGTCACCATTCCTAGGCTTCTATTCTATCTGGGATTTGAAGGACCATGTTCCAGGCCTTGTGGTGCTATTAAGGCCAACAAGACTATGTTTCCCAGAGGGCTATGTGTCCATAATGTTGCTGAAGTCCTCCATGGAGTAACAAAGGCTGCAGCAGAAGTCTAATTGCCTATTAAGTGTGACGGCAGACCAGACTTGCATTACTAGGGTTTCCAGGTGCCCGGTGATGGTGGGCAAACCCCCGGTAAATCACCCCTCTGCCCACCGACCACCTGAGGGTCAGCGGGCAAACGTGCATGCATGCGTACACACGCTCGTACGGCACTTCCGGTTTACAACCGGAAGTGCAGCCTCACAAAGGGCCTTATATCACTCAAACTCTTAGTTTGAGTGCTAAAGGGCCGCTTTACCACTCAAACCAAGAGGTATAAGGCCCCTCGCGAGGCGGCACTTCTGGTTGTAAAACGGAAGTGACGCGCATGTGCACACGTGCGTGCGCAATGCCGATCTCTGCACCATAGCCTCCCACCGGAGGAGAGGGGGGACCTGGCAACCCTATGCATTACAGCTAGATCCAAATGATTTGTTTGCTTAATTTACAAATCTGAGTTTGAGTTCGATTTGTAAGCTCAAAGCAGGGGACGTTTTTAATATGGACTACATGTTTTCAAACTTCAGTAGCATCACTAGTTGCCTGCTGTCTGCACAGGCATCCCACTATCATATTGTCACTGGACCACGACAGGCAACTAGTGGGAGTCTGGGGGGGCATGGGCAGGGGATGCCATCAGCAATGTGTGACATCACTTCCATGAAAACCCCAAAATAACATCAGTCCTCTTTAGGAATCACTGCAAACTCTATGATGAAACCATACTGTTTCCGCTAATGCCTAGACAGGACTGATGTCACTTCTGGGTTTTCCCCAGAAGCAATGTCATGCTGTCACTAATGACAAAAAAAATTGGTCTTCTGCTGGCTGCTGGAGTGGCAGTAGACAAGGGCCTCTGGGAGTTGGGAGATTCCCCCATCTCCAGTGGGAGTATGTCAACCCTACACTATCATTTCTATCATTTTTTCTAAGTTTTATTCTGCTCGAAAACTTGCAAAACCTCTTGGACCAGAGACCACAGCTGGACAAATGAATGAGCATACTATAGTATCTACATGTCTTTTGAAAATCACTTCTGTTTCTACTCTAAACCCAACTCTAATTAATTCCTTTTTAAAATGTTACACACAGTTACTGCATTTGTCGGTAAACACCATGGATCACTCACTCTCATTGCAGCAATTCTCTAACAACAGCAGTGGGCTCTCATTGCTATCATTTCTGCCATAAAGTGACTATCCAGAGATGATCTGCCACAGAAATATGGTTCCATCATGGGACAATTATGCACAGATTTCTACAGTAAAAGGTATTGTTGTAGACAGAAGACTGGGTTAGATAGGCACTTGGCTAATCTGCTTTGACTTCAGTTGCTCTCATTTGGTTTCACTGCACTCCAGGTCAGTGGGAATCCCAAAAGGTGCAGAAAAAATGCTTATCTTGCTTAGAATTTGCTAGCTGTCACACTATCTTAATAGATGGTGAGTTGCAGCTTTCACATATCAGTTCCATCTGCCCAATTTCAAGTGTCAGCAAACCTCAGTGCACCTATATGGACAATAATTTATCACAACATATTGCAGAGGCATCATGGAAGTGGTGTAGAAGCTACTGCTAATAATAATAGAGAAATAATTGACAGAAGTGTAAAGAGGGGGAAGGAAACCTTATACGTATTTAAACTATTCTCACTAACTCCCAATTAATTAAATTTATGTTCAGCCTTCAAAATTGTATGTCACCTCCCACTTCCCAAATCTTTACACTTTGCAAAGTACTTCAGCATTATCATCTCTGCTGGGGGGTGGAGGTAAGATATGGTTTGGGACCCTGTTTTTCACTTTTGGTCCTGTCTCCTACATAAATGTCCATGCTTTCCAAACTGGAGAGCCGAGCCCTATGGCCATGATATATAGAAAAAAACAATTTTGGTGCTTATGGACTTTTGTCAAAATGATTGGATAAAGATGCTTAAATAGGAAGCATCATCCTGTTACAAACACACTTCCCCTCCAAAAAGTATTATTTTTGGATGATCTAAGAAGGATTTAAAAAAATCACACAATTAAACTAAGAAGGTACCAAGGGGGATAAAACTTGGGGGGGGGGGGCTTGAAAAAAGTACATCAGATTCATTCAATATACAATAGAATATTCCATAAAGGGAAGGTATGTAGTATTTACAGAATTCTTTAAAAGTAAAACAACGTTTATCCTGAATAAGTGAGCTGTGACTCACAAAAGCTCATACACTGTCAGAAATTTTGTTAGTCTTTAAGGTGCCACTGGACTCTTGCTCTTTTCTACTAACGTTGATTCTCTCTTCTTCAATAACATATTCAAATATCAGTTGATTACTGCAGATTTTAAAAAGAGGAAAGTGCCCTGTTTATCTTTGATCAGCTTTTAAATCTGTCTTCCTAGTGATGCTGAGAAGTTTTTTATTCCCTCCCATTTCTGTCAGAATAAGGTACATTCAAAGCACAGCACAAATGCTTCTTCAAATTGTTCTTCAAACGGACAAGACCCTGATAATGATGACAGGGATTTATTTCATTTCTAGAGTAGACACCATAGGCACTGTACTCTGGCAAGGTACAGTTCCTCTTGAAGAGTTAAGATTAATTTATCAGTTTAAGAAACACGCTGATGCCTTAAGACAAATACATGAGCTCTAAGTTTACTACTAGCAAGGTGTAATGTATTAATTTAAAAGGGTCACATAAACAGGGTCCTTCTGGCTCAGTTTCAGTGGTCCATTTCTGCAGGGCCAAGGGGCAGCGATCTGTTCGTGCGCGTGAGCGGCACAATATCAGTACTTCCAGATTTACACACATGATGCTAGCAATTGCCTTTGAAAACTCTATGGAAAGCATAGTTTTTTGAGGAGATTGCTAGAAGGTCTCTGGCACTGCTGGGGTAACCCAGAAGTGATGGCGTGGTGCCGCATGCAGGAATCCCCCCCCCCCCCCAGTTGGCCTACTTCCGCCTGCTGGCTGAGGGGCGGTGGGCGGCCCGGTGAGTTGGTGGGCAATTGCTCACCATCATCGGGCAGTTGGGAACCCTATTTATACCTTTCAGTGTCTGAGATGCCTAAACAATGGACAGGTATATTTAAGAAGATGATAAAATAAAACATAAGACCTTTTTTCAGCTTTGGGTTGCCATGCCCGGCCAAGCAACCAACAGGAACCTGGGTTGGGGAACATGGGGGCGGCCACCAGTGAAATCATATCACATCTCTCTAGGGATCACTGGAAACTCTGTGGTTTCTTAGAAACTTCTAGTTTTCCTTGAAGTGATGTCATGCTCTTAGCCCGACGATCGTTACTTTCCCCCCCTCCACCACTGCTCCAAATGGGGGGTGGGCAAGCATTGTGCAGAGGATCCCCTGTGCTGAATGGGGAGCCAGCAACGATACCTCAGCCTCACAGTTTAAAAATGGATTCCAGCCATGTTAGTCTGCTGCAACCAAATAGCAGTCTTGTGGCACCATAAAGGTTAATACATTTATCATGGCAGAAGCTTTTCTGAGCCACAGCCTGCTTCATCAGGTTCATAAAGTTTCTCATTCAGTTGGTAGAGATTTATACCCAGGGCTGCCAAGCCCACCCCTTGGTCCCATTGCCTACCACCACTTGGAGCGGTACTAGGATAATTAAAACAGCAACAACCATGCAACGTTATGGACTTACTGGAAGTTCTTTTGGAAGCAACTCTACCATAGAGTTTCTGGTAATTCCTGGCGCTAAAAGAAACAAAAAATGGGAGCAGAAAATTTTCAGCCTAGGACAAACCAAAGAGGTTGAAAAAAGAAGACAAGCCTTATATGAAAAATATCATGGTCAATTTCTAACATTTATTAAATACCATTTAATATAATTCCTGGAGCTACCCTTTGTCGCTTCTGCGATAGCTCTAGGAACTGCCAGAAACTCTGTGGTTTTTCTATAGGGTTTCCAGTTATTCCTAGAGCTGCACCCCACCCCTCCTGCTAGTTGCAAACAGAAGATAATATGGTTTGGGGTTACAGAGATGAGGAGGCCCCATTTCCAAGGATATAGGAATATTACATTACACTGCAGAACAGATGACATATTCAAAGGTATTCAAAAGCATATATAATCCACACAGTATGGATGTGGGCCATTTTCAACTCTTGATGAGTTGGCAAAGTAGGATGCATCTGAATAATACACAAATCTGTAAGGAATAATCACTTTTTGGTGTTAATTATCCCAAGTCCCAATGAGTTCAAGTGTAAAAGCAAGTGCTCACATTATTCTGGCAGTTATCCTGGCAATAATGCTGCCAAAACAAAGGAAGATTCCTAATGCATGGATTGTACTTTGCAAATGAGACCAGGTAATCTGGAAGTTCAAAAGCTGTGGAGATATTTACATTAGGAGAACTTTAGAACAATCCTTGATGTGTACTTCTGCAGAGTCAAAATTCAGTTCAACATCAGTCCTATTTCAGTCTCCAGACAGGGTATCTAAAATCACTACATGCAGGACTCCAAGGACTGGGTGTCCTTGGGCCCATCAAAAAGTCTGGCCTAACTCACGGGACTGTTGTTGTGAGAAAATGGAGGGGGGGGGAATGATGTTCCAAACCACTTTTAATCCCAACTGTGGGGAGAAAAGTGGGATATAAATAAATAAATAAATAAATGCAAATACATCAACAAACTTAGGGACAAAATACCCTCACAAAGTAGCCCATATCCAGCGGCAGACTTCTACCCTTTTTAAACTGCAAGAATCTAGAAGATGCTGCCAAAGAAGAAGATATTATACCGGCCATTTGTGCAAAAAGCTCATGTCCAAAATCAGAGGATGTTTGTTTACCATATTTATTCAGCTTTTCCAGATTCAAACATAGCTATAACAATCTTTTCCCCCAATTACTAGATAATTAACCTTCATCTTTCTCTAAAATGTTTAGCTTAATCAATCTAGCTAATTCCCCTTCTACCTCTTCTCCAAATAAACCTTTATAACTTCATGTATGGTAACACAAGAGAGTTTATTCAGGTCTGATACAAGCTTTTTTATGCCAACAGAGACACAGATCTAAATATATGTCTCTGCCAACTGAACATAACATTTTATGTATCTCCCGCTCTCCTCTTGACAGCCCAGAAAGAAGAGCACACATGCTCTTCCAGTCCAGTCACCACCGCCTCTACCCACCTCCACCCATCAGAGGCAGAGCACCAGATCCCCCACCTTTCTCTCCCCTCTCCCCCCTCCTACACCCTCCTCCACCTCCTCCCTTTCCATTCAGCAGCCCAGTCACCACTGCCTCCACTCTCCTCCACGGGTCAGAGGCAGAGCAGTGGCATGCCGTGTCGCCTCATGTGTTCAGTTTTTTGAATGTGTGAACGAAAGGTGTTCGACAGAAGGACAAAAAATTTAAAACCTCACCATGAGTTAACGACCTTCATCTCTTTCTGGGACAAATCTATGCTTTCTTCTAGACTTCTGCAAAGTAATTCTGCTTATTGCAGATATGACAGGTCTGTCCAAAGGCAGGTCAGTGTCTGATTCCATAGCATGAAGCATCACTTATGTAATTTTTTGAAGATTCATTTTGACTTTCTATGTAGTTCAGATCAATTTGTGGCTTGCGCTTGGTGCTGATTTTGCATGCTCAGCTCCAGTCCACTGCTTTATTGTCTTGTTTTCCTTCCAAAACGGGTATTCTTGTCTGGTACAGCTCTGCAGTTTGGTAACATTAAATTGTCTTTTTAAAGTTTAACTTAAGGCTCTGAAGTAGTCCTTTTCTTAGGCTTGCTTGCTTTTTATTTTTTTTCCTGCCATCAAGTCAAAGCCAATTTATGGCAACCCCACTGGGTTTTCAAGGCAAGAAACATTCAGAGGTGGTTTGCCATTTCCTGCCTCTGCATAGCAACCCTGCCCTGGAATTCCTTGGTGGTCTCCCATCCAAATACTAACCAGGTCCAATCCTGCTTGGCTTCCAATATCTGAAGAGATCAGGCTAGCCTGGGCTATCCAGGTCAGGGCAAATTACAATTTGATCTTCAATAAGTAAATATGCAAGTCCTCCAAAATGTTTAATATGTTTTAACAGTAAGATTTACAATTTTTAAAAGATTCAAACGTGTTCCTCTTCTGTGCTCTCAAAGTTTCATTTACTTTGCAGTAACAATATAATGATTTATTTTTATTGAGATACATATGCCATGCCTTTCTCCAGTTGTTCAAGGCAGCTTACAGACAATGAAGTCAATACCTATAGTCACAACTAGGGTTGTGCAAAAATATATATATATATATATCAGTAAATGTCTGGTTCAGTTTTATTGGCCTTGATTTTTTTCAGTAAACCCAGAAAAAGCCAAATACCCGGACCAGTAAAAGCCAAATACCCGGACCAGCTTTATTTCCAGGTTTACTGAAAAATTTGGGTCCATTGTAGTCTATGAGAATTTATTCGAAGCTCCCGTGGGGGGCATTTTTGGAGGTAGAGTCACCAAATTTGCAGCGTAGCTGCAAGGGACTCTCCTTAGATGGTCAATGAAGTTTGGTGAAGTTTGGGACAGGGGGTCCAATTTTATAGGCCCACAAAGGGGTCACCCCCATCTTCCAGGCATTTGGGAGCTGAGCTGTCCATCAGGTTCAGTTTTCAGATTCAGAAGTTCAGCGTTGCTGAGGAGTGGTGGAAAGAGCCATCTGGTAGGCTAGCACCTCAAAGTCTGGGGCTCCCTTCGTATCTGGGCCGCATAGCATGATGTCCTTGCAAATTAGCTTCCAAACTGAGGGAAAGGGCTTAAATGCAAGAAAAATAAGGCACAGAAAACATTTCTTTTGGTGGCAAATGACATTCTGTGAACAGTCCTGTATTATAGTCATCAAAAATCTGAGATGGTCATGGTGTGGGGAAACGAAGCCTGTACTCGGGATGACCTTCAGCTTGACAGCAGGTTTTCAGGGGGGAGGGAGGTGATTTTGGAGCCAGCTAAAGTCATGACCAAGGCAGCTCTTGTGAAGGAGACTGCTCATCCACATGGGTGAGGAGTCTTCTTCAAAAGCCCAATAAGTAGATGTAGAAGCAGTCATTTTTATAGTTGGAGGGTATATCTCTCTGGACGGGACTAGGTGAGCCCCGTCTTTTAAAGTGCAGATGAGCTCACTGTCAGTTGGTCAGACCAATTTGGCTCTGATTACACAACCCCTACCTCAGAAGGGAACCAACTATGGGGCCCTAACAAACCCAGTAAAAAAAATATAGAAAAATGGGAGAAAGCACAGAGCCGTGCATCTGAGCAAAGGCAAATAGCCAAACCCAAAAAAGCTGAATAATTGTTTGGCTTTTTCAGGAATCACCTATTTGGCTTTAGGAAGATTCCCAGGTTTTGGTATTCAGTCCACCCAAAACCCGAATATTGCTGAAACAGCTAATTTCGGGTTTATTTTTGGTTCAGGTATATTGATATGCACAACCCTAGTCACCACAACATACACAAGCAATTCTAAATAGCCCAAATATACACTGTTCCTATATGTTATCCATGAGGAATCAGTGGTCAGCATGTTGGAGCATTCATTCATTCATTCATTCACTCATTCATTCATTCATTCATTCATAGTCCACCTTTCTCACTGGGACTCAAGGTGGGTTACACAGAGTGAGTCAATATAATCAACAAGATGGAACTTTCAATAAACAATGAATTAGTATTTGGGTTGTAGAACCAACCAAAAGTCTAAAAAATAGAACTGAAGTAAAGCTTAAGTGTTAACATGACACATTAAATTATGCAAAATTACATAATAGGATCCAACCCACAACAAACTATATAGAGTAGTACAGACAACAGTGCCGAATAATTTATCCAAGTAACTTTGTGAAGCATTTTGTTCAGTCCTTCCCTATTGCCTGCGTAGAAAAGCCCTCTTGGATAATTCAGATTTGAATAGTTTGTGGAAAGCCATTCCTGGGACCATTCCTGACCTCCTCAGGCAGGCCATTCCACAAGGCAGGAGCCACAACCAAGAAGGTACATGTATGGGCAGTTGTTGATTTTGCCCATTTCAGATTGGAACCTGCAGAAGACCCTGCTTGGATGAGCGAAGCTGTTGTGGTGGAGCATAGGGGGAGAGATGGTCTTGCAAATATGAGGGTCCATGGCTATGAAGGGCTTTGTATTTGATAGCCAAAACTTTAAATTAAGAACAGTAACTGCTCCAGTGGAATGACTGTAGAATGGGGAGTAATATGCATGCTCCATCTAGCTCCCAATAATAGCGGAGCTGTGACATTCTGCACCAAGTGGAATTTCCAAATTGATATTGAGGGGGGTGACCAATGTACAGTGCATTACAGTAATCTAGTCTCAATGTCACCGAGGCATGGAACCAGGTGGCCAGATCAGCTGTATCAAGGTGAAGCGGGTCAGTGCCTTTCGGTTGACTATGCTCTTAGAATCGACCCCTTCCTGAGAAGTGGTATGTTATCTTATTCAGTTGGTCACCTACTAAGCAGGACTCAACTACTTTACTCACTTAAAAAAGTAAGTCTTTTTATTGATGGGCTCCAATGAAATTATTTGTATACATGTGTATATGCAAGTTTTACAAAGTCTTAAAATTCAGTAACAATGTATACAATAAAGCAAGCAAGTTCTACATACTATTCAGTTTTAAAATCCAATACTTAAAATATAACAGTCTGATTTAGTTCAAAGTATCTAATTCACATTCTAGAATAACATCTAAGTAAATTCATACATGCCAAGACCATCTTCTGAGACCCTCAGTCCAAAGACTTAGAGAGGTCTGAAGTTCTAGTCCTTTCTCTGCCCATATTTATACTGTTTCATTCTGTAATTTCACTGTTAAAAGTCACCGTATTCCGACTTAGCTGGGTTTTCATGGCTAGACTTATACCATATAAGGACTTCCTCTCTGTATTCCAGCTGGCCTCCTCTTAAGGATTTCCTCCTTGTATTCCGACAGGCTACCATATAAGGATTTCCTCCTTGTATTCCGACAGGTTACCATATAAGGGTTTTCCTCCTCCAGCTGGCCATTTGCCTGTTTCTTTCACAGTCACTTTTTAGCTTTAATATACCTCCACAACACCCAACATTACCAGCATCCTCATCTCTCAAAGAGTACAGTCAAAATGAATATATTCTGTAGTAATACTTTCATATTTAAACTTTAAAACACAATATTACCTTTGTACAATACTATTTTATAACAGTCAGTGTTCATGGCAGACTGAATTTCACAAGCTTAGTTTGAATCCAGTTAATTCAGTTAGATTCCAAAAGCTTATCTTTCAAAAGATTGAGTTTTTTAAAACAGTAGAGGAGTTTTCTAAAAGTGGCTCTGCATATGTACAACACTAATATAACAGTTTATATGCTCTAATGTGTCCAAGCCTGTAACAAAGGTAAGGGGCCATTTTTCAAGCTAGACTAAGTTAGAAGAAAGTCTGCGGCGGTGCTTGCGGGGGCACTTGTGATGGCGCTTGCGGCGGTGCTTGCGGCGGCGCTTGCAGTGGCGCTTGCGGCAGGACTTGAGGAGGACCACCGGGCTGCGACGACAGTGAAACAATTTCACCGGGGATTGTTGCCTCCGTCTCCACTCGTAGCATAGAGCATCCATTCGCTCTTGCATTTGGGCCATCTGTTGCTGTAATTCTTGGTTCTGGAAGCGCAAACAAGAAACTTTATCTGCCGGTCCGCCTCTGGGCCGGGTCTGGGAAACGCCGAACTGGGCATTCCAATCTTCGGCTGCTTCCCCATCATACCCCCCCCCTGGTCTTCAGCATCCTCTCTGTCCGAATCCCCCTCTCCCGGGTATTCACAGATATCCTGGGTCAGGGCATAGTGTACGGTAGCTCGTTGATGAGCTAGGTGTCTTGGGAGAGCCATAAAAGACCAATCAGAAGAGAGCAAAAGGGAGAAGTCCTGCTCTCCCGAACCTGGTCCCGATCCCAGGCACCCAGTATCCTTAGATCGTGCTCCAAGGGCTGTGGTGGTGTCGGTTTCGGATGCATGGGCTGCGACCAACTCCACTGTCCGGGTCTCGGCTTTGGCCACAGCCGCCCTCAATTCCGCCACCTGCTCTAACAGGGGAGTTAGAAACAGTTTCACCTCTTCCAGGTTGGTAAGCAGCGGCATTATTTGCCGCACCACGTCTGTCGCAGCGGACCCAAAATCTGACAACAACAGTGCTTTGATTTGGGTTTCCGAAGCTGACAGTGGTAGTTCCATAATGCGTAACACAATTTTGGAGGTGGCGTTACTCGCCTCGAACTGAAAACGGTTGCCTCCGGAGCCCTCAGCCATAGCGGCCCGTAAAAAAGGACTGTCCAATAAATCCTCAAGAGCCTCGGTGCGCGCGATCCACTGTGTTAGTAAAGAAGTCCCTTCTTGGGTGAGCAGGGTCTGCTCCTCCGGCGCAACCCCATTATTCAAATGACGGAATTGGTTTAAAAGGCCTTCCTCCTTTCCTCACACCGGTGCCGGTCGACCTCCCTCTGGGCACTTCGGATTCAATCCTTAGTCTCCTCCTGCAGGAGCTGCCGGAGGATTTCTCGAGCGGTGGAGGCCTTTGGTTGACCCCCCCGGTAATCCCCCGATGAGGAGCCAGTAGACCCAGGTGCAGTTGCCATGCACTTTAGGAATGAGGCAAGAACCACATTCCTTAAAAATAGAAAAGAAACTAAAATAAAAAAGTAAGTGAAAAGGTCTTGAGTCCTATTGTAAGGTCTGAGTCTACCTGTCAAATCCCAAACAACAGACCATCCAGGCAGAGTCGTCTAAGAAGCAGTTTATTTGGGAAGCATAAGGTGTGTAGCAGCAATTTACAGGAAAAGATACGAGGACTCAAGTGGGGGGATTACATGATAGATTACACTTATCGCGCTGGGGCGCAGGCCGTCATAACAAACCTCCGAGCTACTCGACCTTGACTCCAGCTGCTCTCTCAGCCTGGAGCTCACACTTCCATCCTGCCGAGGTCGGTAAAATGAGTACCCAGCTTGCTGGGGGTAAAGGGAAGATAACTGGGGAAGGCACTGCCAAACCACCCTGTAAACAAAGTCTGCCTAGTAAACATTGGGATGTGATGTCACCCCAAAACTATGAATGATTTGGCCTAAGGGCTTTAGGTAAAAATTCAAGAGCATGGGTGATAGGATTGCACCCTGCGGAAGTACACAGGATAGGTCACACACAGAGGATAACTGGTCTCCAGTCGCAATTCTTTGTGTTCAGTCAATGAGGAATTGTTTGAATAAGTCCAATGCACCACCCCTGATGCCTGCTTCTGCCTCCGGGCTCCTCAACAAGATGGTATGGTCCACTGTGTCAAAGGCAGCATTTGATGCTGCAGTTCCACATACATGTGCAGGAGCATGGAAGAATACGTTTGGGGGCATTTTACCCCTCCTGTTAAAAGTTCTTTCACATCCTGGGCATATCAGTGGATGGCAAGGAAGAAAGATAGCAATTATCATGGACATTTTAAACAGGTGGGGTTTTTTTGGCTAGGTTTACTACCCTAAAAAATAGGTAAAACTTGTCCATCCCAGCAAAAAAATTTGTTCAGAGTTTTCTAAATGTACATTGTTTTTATTAACAGAATATGGAGGAGCAGTCTGTGCTGCCACCACAGGTGCTCTTCCTTCTCTGTCTCTGCCTCTCTGTCTCTTTCTCTCACACACAGAGTGACTACATATGTGTAGGTACAAGGGGGAGAGGCACCCATTGTGGGAACAGTGTCTCATATGTTTCTTTCTCAGAGATCTCAAACCCTGGAACTGGCTTTGCTTCTGCTTCCACTTTATTTGTTTCAGGTGACGTCTTGAGACAGTCAAAGAGGACATATAGGCCTTTTGTGCATGGCTGTTTCCCTCGTGGTCACCCCTCCAATGACTATGGGTCTTTGTTTTGATTATGCATGCCATTTCCAACCATCAGAAGTTGCCTCACTCTCCCCCTACGTTTCCCTGTGTTTTGCCCACCGGGCAAAATAGGTCTCTGAAAACACAGGGAAAATGCAGGGAAATGCAGGGGGAGAGTGAGGCAACCTCTGATGGTCAGAAACAGCATGCATAATCAGAACAAAGACCCAAGTTGTTGCAGGGATGATGGTGAGGGAAACAGCCGTGCATAAAAAGCCATAGATGGAGCAATGGAGGTGCTGTCATGGGGCATTTGGGTTGGCTAGAAGCTTGCTTAACTATCAAGAACAAAAGTATTGAAGACTCAATGTCCTCTTCAGTTCCCAGAGGGAACGGAGGTTCTTTTAAATATACTGAATAAATTGACAATTTTGAGACTCTCAGTGTTGAATTTCATTAGGAATGCCAAGTTTTTATGCCTGCATTTCATTACTCAGTGGTGGATTCTCCCCATATTCTTACAGAACACCGAAAAAATCAAATTGATCCTCCTACCCCATTTTCTTCACTACAGTGTTATTTCACAGCTGTGAATGGAGGTGCTGTCATACAATTACCCATGAAACTAAAGTAAGATAATGAAGTAACAAAAAAATTGAAATCACTGTAGCATGGAATAACGAAGACCTCTCTGGTGACACCTCATTGACCACATATGGCAAATTATCAAGAGTGGGGAGACAAAGTGCTAGCTTGTTAAACTCATTTTGATGATGCTAAATAGAGGAAGGTTCTAAGCACTGCTAGACAATAAGCATATTCACTATATTGTTAATCACACTAATTCAATCCTGTGCATGCAAGAATTCCAGAGACAGACGCAGAATATGAAGAAAAAGGATTTGACTACAACCAAAGCTGTGTTGGAATTTACCGGCTAAATTTAATCTAGTCAAGAAGGGTCCCATGTGCATGAAGGGTCCCATGACCCTTCAAATGTAAGGGAAATAAGTGTTTTGCTTTAGATTGAATTTAGATGAAACTGGAATACATTTGGAGACGTTTCCCCCTGCCCTTAATAGTTCAGGCTCTGTGGCATATCAGGTTTTGTAATGTTAGCATTAATAACAGTTATAATGTGTTCTGTGCCATCCCAGCATGCTTTACAATTGGGAACAGATATTTAAAAAGCTATATTTGGGGAATTTACACATACTGCTGAAAGGAAGCCAATGCAATAAAATAAATACATCTTACTTTGAGAGAACAGTGGTAATACACAGTCAGGTAGGACAAGTTTTTTTTAATTGCTTCAGCGATTTGATACTAATATGAGAATTCAGGGAGACTGCAGAATGGACCAGAAACTAGACTGAGTTTTCCTGCTGCTACAGAAAGTGGCATAATGGCAGGGAAGCATCAAGCTAATCCCAAACACTAGCATGGCACAGTGCTCACCTGATGTTAAGAAATAACTAATAACAACAACAATAATAATAAACTGGTGCCGATGACAAGCAACCTAGAAATCCCTCCTTCCCTGCTCTCAACAGTTTTGTCATTTACTTGCACATTCATTACAGTTATATTAGTACTGAACATTTGATGTCACCCAATTTATTCTCAATGTGACCCCCCCCCCAATACTCTCCTGTTAGCCTTAACATTTAACCATGGTTAAAGAAAAATTGCAACAGACATGGCTTGTTGCTAGACTCACACGTGTGCCTTTTTCCCCTCTCCTCGCTATTCTAATGTGGAGAATTGTGTTTAAAAAATAACTCTGCCTACCAGTGATGAACAAACACAAGCAGATTAACCAGAGGTAGGCCTACCCACTAGGTGAGATTCTAGAGTTCCCATTGTGTGTGTGTGTGTGGGGGGGGGTTACTCTGGTTAACTCTCTGTGATGTTCTATAATGGATCCCTTTATCTCTACACCTCATCAGGGTCACTTTCCCACAACTCTTCTTCACCTTGAATACCTAAAGGGATTTATCACGTGAAACGCCTTGAGACTAACACTGCAGTCCTAAATGGAGTAAATTTGGGTACATTCCTAAGGAGGGGGGGAAGCTCCTTAGGAACTGGCATGACCCCGCACCAGCATGTGCCCATTTATCCCGTGATAAGGGGCACTTATGCTGGCACTGAAGACATTTATGCTGGTGCCTGGACCTCCCCTGCCTGCACCGCCATTCCAGGAACTAAATCTTGGAAGAGGCAGCATATGCTGGCATGGAGGGGGACTGTCCCAGGGTGCTCCCAGGGGCATAGCCTGCTAAAGTCAATGGGGCTTTTTTGCCCTTTTCCTATTTTATTATTTTTTAAAATAAGGGTTTTCCCCCCCTCTGTGATGGCTGGAAAGCCTCCTTGGCGGCAGCATGGCTGTGCCACTCCCGACCACCACTCAACCTCTCCGCCCCCCGGAATGGGCTAACCATTTAGGATTGTTGTGGGAAAAATGCCAAGCCTTTAGTTGAAGCAAGATGTGAAGTAGCCTCAACAAAGAGGGGAAAATGCTTAAAAAACAAGTATTCATTTTGCACAATAAATATCTGAGACAACTGAGGTAAGGGGTTCGCTCTTATTGCTCTATGTGCCAAGAAACTCCTTCCTGGCAAGCTGACCAAACCTTTTGTTTCACAGGTTATTTCATATTAAATCAGCACAGCAACACCAGCTGTTACTCAGTAACAACTTTATGGTCTTATGCAGTTCCTGGACAACACAAGAAGATTTACAGTGCAATTCTGAGGGCTGCTGCAGTGGTGCCAGAAAGCCACTGACACAAAAATGTCACTACTGGGCTGTTCCCTATGGATATTCCACAGGAGGATAGAACAACATGCACCCCTCTGTAAGGCACTGTTGACATAGCAAGCACACCAGAGTCCATAGCAACCTCAACAACGCCTACCAAACAGACAATGACAGCCTATGACATCTGGCACACAGGCACAGCTGATCACTGCCCATTGATCTGGCCTTTCCCCCTAGATGCCAGTCCTATCCCCCTTAAGAGAGCCAGCAGACAGGGAGGAAAGACCCAGCTATAGCGCAACTTCAACATGGTCTGAGCACCCCCCAGCCCTGTGCAGTAGACAGGATGGCCACCTCTTCTGCGGTAAGGGCCTGACTGGCAGCAAAAGTGCTACCCATAGGCAGCCATTTTTGCGCTGAGCATCACACCCCCTTCTCATGAAAAAGTGAAGAAGTGTTCTGTGCCACTCTCCTATCCTGTTCTGTGGGTGCCTATGGGCTATACATAGGACTGCCAGCTCCAGGTTGGGAAATACCTGGAGATTTGAGGGGTGGACCCTGAGTAGGGAGGGGTTGGGGAGGGGGGACTTAAATGGGGTATTGCCATAGAGTCCACCTTCCAAAACTGCCACTTTCTCCAGGTCAACTGATCTCTATCATCTGGAGATCAGTTGTAATAGTGTGTCAGGCATGGGCCTGTGAATGGTATGTGGTGGTTTTGCCAGGTGCTGGCCAAGGTCGCTGTGCTATGCCGCTCTTAGGATGTTTAGACTGTAATCTGTGGGAAACTACCTCCAGCTCCGAACTTGCTCCAGGGAGGGGGGTTGCCATGGTACTCTGAGCTGGCCTGCTTTCCATATATGCCATGGGGTGTACAATTTTTAAAAATATATATATATTTATTGCATTGGAGGTCATTTTACATCTCCAAACCTTTATAATTAAACTTTACACTTTCCTTCTTCCAATACAAATTTCCCCCTTTCCCTCCCCCCACAGACCAATCCATAATATCATATTTTCAGCCATGAGCATAGCCTTTTTAGTTTTACTAAAGTCTCTTCATTGGCTTCTCCTCTTTTCACCATGGGGTGTACAATTGACCCTTACTAGTATCCTCTTGATTCTCAGCTTCTGCTACCTGTAGAGTTTTCCTAATAAATCAGCTTATGTTGGACTGTCTGTCTATCGAGTCTGTTTATGGGTTTACCACGGGACTAGAGTTTACATAGTGGGAGATCTCCAGCCACTACCTGAAGGTTGGCAATTTAGCTATACAGTGGTTTTTGATGGGATAACTTTCTGCCAGTTTGGAGAGTGTTTGTGTGCTGGGGTGGCTTAGGGAGCTGACTCCTGCCACGCCTTTCAGTCTGTCCCTTACCCTGTCAGCATAGCAGCTACTGCTGGTGTTGTTCTGCATTGTTGCCATGCTAGTGCCCAGCGAAGGCACAGCGCCTCTGGTGGAGTACCTTGTTGGCTTCTTGTGTGGTCCCCACCACCACCACCAAAGTGTGCTATTAATGGGAAAACATCCCTACATTAATGCTTATTCCTTTCTCTCACTCCTCTAAGGTTCTCTGAACTAAATCCTCATCTCTAGCTGTGTCCTAATGAGGGTCTGAAAAAGCACCCTTGCAATGGAGGCAGCAGCAAGACCATCCTGGTTGCTGAGGAGACAGGCAAATCATGGTGGTCAAGATCACCAAAAAAAAAAAAAAAAACACTGATTAACTGAAATTGCATACTTATAACTTGATCTCAACTGTGGGTTGGATTGTACCAGCTTTTCTGGCACAAGTGGAAGCAGGGCAGTTTGGGCCAGTTTGCCTTCTCACTGTTGTCCCCTATCCTGCATGGCTTTTTAGCTACATGGTCCCCCTGATTCCCAGCATACCTGTTTTGAGTGGAAGAAGGGAAGCAGGGATGCCAGCTCCACTGGTTGGGGCAGAGAATTCCCTGCCCCCAGCTCGTGTTTCCTGCCATTGTTCAGAGTGGTGATGGAAACTATAAAAGAACTGGCAAAATTAAAATCAGTCCCTGCTTCAGGAAATGGAAGAGTTGTTGATGGAAAGTCAACAAGGAGAGTGAAGCTGTCTCCATGCATTTCAAAGAGAGATACTCCCACAGTTGCAGTGAGGCGGGAGAGTGTTATCTCCACCATAGATGATCTCAAGAAATCCTTGCAGAACCTACAAAACAGGGCTGCGCTCTTGAATGCATTTCTTCCCAGGAAATAAAATAATATTGATTCTCATACGGCAACACAAGCTCGAGCCCCATGTCAAGGAAAATGCAATCCAAATTTGGAATTCGGGGACAGAGACATACAAATAAAAGAAGATATGGGGATAAGCAATGCTAATAATTATTCCAGAGTAGTGGTGAGAGATGTTGAAGGAAGTGAGGAATCTCCTGGTATAATGTGCGATAACTTGCCACAAGATGATCTCATATCTGACATGAAGTCAACTTCTGAGAGTCTGACATTATAAGAGCTCAAGAGGATTCCAGTGTTTTTGCAGAGCAGACCTCTATTGCAGAAGAGAATCTTCAAATTAACTGGGCAACAATATCTCTAGTACCAAACACTGTAGCTGATAAGCAGCCTGTTAGTCTTGATCTAATTTGAAACTATTTTAAAAAATCCTTTCTTGGAACGTAGCTGGTTGGACTCCCCGGGTTTCCTCTCCTGAAGTTCAAGAGTTTATTAATGCTCATGATATTATTTTACTACAAGAAACGTGGTGTGAAGAACACGTAATTTTTTCTGGTTTTGTATTTTTTGTTAGTCCAGCTGTCCCTAGCTCTAAGGGTGGTAGACTCATTGGTGGTCTTGCTTGTCTTATTTCTTTGTCCCTTAGATGCTGTAGTCTAGAGCTGATTTTAGCTTTAAAATATCTTTTAGTTATTAAACTTGACTTGGAGGGTGATCAATTGATCCTGCTTACTATCTGTGTCTCACCATGTTTGACTATTAGTGAGTGTTCAGCTTTGAGAATACAATATTTTCTTTATTACATGACTACCCTAATGTTTTGTTTTTTGCTAACTGGTGATATGAATGCCTGCATAGGTAGTTGTAATGAATCAATACTCTCCTCCTTGTATGGGGCAGATGCTGATGCTCTAGATCTTATGATTTCAGATAGAACCTCCAAAGATTCTAAAGTAAATACCAGGGGGAAGATTTTCTTCCAATCTTTCCTCAAGTTAGGATTCAACATTCTTAATGGTAATAGTGCTTTGGGGGATCTAGGAGAATTTACGAGAATTAGCAAAAGGGGAGCTAGTGTAGTTGATTTTTGTCTGGCTACTTCAAATCTCCTTCCATACTGCTCTAAGTTTAGGATGGGTGAACCAATGGGTAGTGATCACTATTACATGTAGAATTAATATTGCCTTTTGGGGAGAAGTTAGACCATCATAGAATCATAGAATCATAGAGTTGGAAGGGACCACCAGGGTCATCTAGTCCAACCCCCTGCACAATGCAGGAAATTAACAACTACCTCCCCCCACATCCCCAGTGAACCCAACCCTCCCCCCGCCATACAGGATCCCACAATCAAAGCACTCCCGACAGATGGCCATCTAGCCTCTGCTTAAAGACCTCCAAAGACAGGGACTCCACCACCCTCTGAGGCAGCACATCCCACCGTCGAACAGCCTTCACAGTTCTTCCTAATGCTTAGGTGGAATCGCTTTTCTATTAGTTTAAATCCATTACTCCGTGTCCTAGTCTCTGGAGCAACAGAGAACAAGCTAGTTCCCTCATCAACATGACATCCCTTCAAATATTTAAACACGGCTATCATGTCTCCCCTCAACCTTCTCTTCTCCAAACTAAACAAACCCAACTCCCTAAGTCTCTCCTCATAAGGCATGGATTCCAGACCTTTGACCATTCTGGTTGACCTCCTCTGGACACGCTCCAACTTTTCAACATCCTTCTTAAATTGTGGAGCCCAAAACTGGACACAGTATTCCAAGTGAGGTCTGACCAATGCAGAATACAGTGGTAGTATTACTTCCCTTGATCTAGATGCAATACTCCTATTGATGCAGCCCAGAACTGCATCAACCAGAGCCAGATTTAATTTATATGGGAAATACCATGAGATGGGACCATTGGAATGCTAATAAGTCCAAGGAAGCCCATAACATTTATCACTCAAATGAATGTCAGGCACTTATATCCCAGTTTATTAACAAACCTCTATCTACTAGGCAATCAAAATTTTTGGAGCAAATTTTCCATCTCTTCAAACACCTGTTGGTCAAAATATCACCTCAATCAAGGGTGGTCTTCAAACTGGCAATAAACCATGGTTTGATATGGAATATCGATATGTGTATAAAGAAATTCGTAGAATTTACAGAGCTTATAGACACACCAAGCTGCAGTACTGCAGTCCAAGCTCTGCTCACGACCTGAGTTCGATCCCAACGGAAACTGGTTTCAGGTAGCCGGCTCAAAGTTGACTCAGCCTTCCATCCTTCCGAGGTTGGTAAAATGAGTATCCAGCTTGCTGGGGGTAAAGGGAAGATGACTGGGGAAATTAGGGAAAACCAAACCATGAAGGGTAGCAAAGTTGGTTAGAGCCGACTGGGGGTATTTCAATTTTTTTAATTTTTGTATTCTTTTAATGATTCTGGTTCTGCCTATTTTAACCTGCTTCTATACTGTTTTAGATTGTAATGGCCTACGGCCTTATACAATAAACTTGACTTGAGTACCCAGCTTTCTGGGGGTAAAGGGAAGATGACTGGGGAAGGCACTGGCAAACCACCCCATAAACAAAGTCTGCCTAGTAATCGTCGGGATGTGACGTCACCCCATGGGTCAGGAATGACCTGGTGCTTGCACAGGGGACCTTTACCTTACCTTTTATAGACACACCAACTCTAGGAGATTGTTAGCCATTCCAGGAAGAGACCATTTAAAAGCCTTATCCGGTACAACAAACAAAGTCTCTTGAGAGAAGGTTGGAAAAGGTTGATTATAGCTATTAACAATCATGATGCTACTGGCTTTGGCGCACTTGTTAACAAGGGCTTGTCAGTAACTTCCCAAATGCTCTGCCATATCACTTCTAATATATGGGAAGAATATTTTGGAAAAATCATTTTTTTGTTTGCCTGCAAACAGTAGGATATATAGTATTGCAGATAACCTTCTTTCTTGGCCCCAAATAACAGAGAATGAAGTGGCCAGTCTTAATGAAAAGTATGATTCCTGCTTAATTTCTTTTTTACGCTGCATGTCCAACTTGCCAACATGTATTTCTGGTCCAACAATTCGTTTGGAATTTGTTGAACCATCTTTGGAAGCCAAAGCTTGGATTGCCACATTTACCTTTACTTTAAAAATTCTTTATTCCCCAGAGGGGTGCTATTTGTATTTACTGGCTAAAGATGGCTTTCAGATTTCAGGGCAAAAATTAGTTGAGGATAGATTGCAGACACGAATTTGTCCCTTGAGGTTTTAAAGCAAATGGAATATCCCTCTGCATGTAAATTAGTTAGATCTAGAGTGTTGCAACTTGACAAATGGAGCACTGGCTGCAGAGCGCGCAGGGGATGCTCCTTGTACCATCTGGGCCTCCCCATTCCAGAGATTCTACCTGCTTATTGTAAAATTTTAACTGTCCCCAAATACAGAGTGCTTTTCTCCAAGGCCAGATTAAATGCCCTGCCATTGGGGGAGTTAGCAGGCAGATTAAATGCCCTGCCATTGGGGGAGTTAGCAGGCAGATTTTCAGGGGTCCCCTGTGATTGTGGATCAGGGAGTTTGGACACTGTTTGGCATTTTTTTGTAGAGTGTAAAAAGCATGATCTCACCAGAGACAAATGGATACACATTCAGAGGTGGGGACCTGCCCTAAAGCAAAACATAGTTGCAAAGTTATTGGCTGATACTGATCCAAATGTAACCCTCGCCATGGCAAAATTATTATCTATGGTTTTTAATTATACCTCCTTTTAACTGTACTGTTTAGATATTATATTTTTGTATGTTTGGTTATTTATGTATTATGGAATGTATTGAATTTGTTTTGCTCATGACCAGCTGGTCCAGGAGCATAAAGAATGGATAAAAGTGGTGATGGAAGAATTTTTTTTAAATAGCAGTCAGCTTGACAGTGTGATGTCACTTCCAGGGAAAACCCAAGTTATGTAGTCCTCTCTAGGATTCTGAGAGATGCGTGATGTCACTTCTGGGTTTTCCCAGGAGTAACATCATGCCTTCAGCCACACCCTAGTCTCCCGCTGGTTGCGGTGAACAAGAAAGGTAGAAAAACTGTTTCTGCCAGCAACAAACTAATAGACTGTAGCCCTATGCTTATTTGGAAGTAAAATCACATTGATTTCTTTTGTTATACAGGTCAAAGACTGCAATAAATTTTATGATATGAATCCCATTGATTTCAATGCAAGTTACTTCTATGTGATTATTTTAGGTACTACAAATTAAACCCATGATCCATCAGCTGGAAATCAATCAAAATAATCAGTACTTTCAAACTAAGTAAACAGACTTTGGCAGTGGTGAAAAAGATTATGTTCTTTGCTGCAAGCAAGTACTTACTAATATTGTTAGTATTCTATGTGGAATATAAGCAAGAGAAGTTTCATACTTTCATAGTCTATAATGGGTGTTCTGCTCAAGTGCATCATGAAATTAAAATATATTGATGTGGAGGACAATATTTTTTCATGGGCTAATTTCCAAATTTGTCTCGTACGTCTTATGTTTTAGAAAGTGATCTGTTCTAGCCTCGCCTAGTGAGATAATTGCCTTGCTGCATATATTCTGCAAGCACTCCCAGTAGCTAACAAAATCTTCTTCTTTTTTTAGAAATAAAATGAGAGGTTTATTAACTGTGGTGATTTTTAATGAGTTTATCTGTAATGTAAGGTAACTTTTCAGAGAATTTGGGTCAGCGCAATGACTGCATTTTCTTGTTTCCACTTGGCATAGACAAGGTGTTTCCTCCATTCTCAAACAATACATACAATGTATCAGGAAAACTGATCATCCAGAAAAGCCCCTTTCTCAAGAACAAATATTTTCCAGATCAAAATATAAAAGTCATTACTAAAGCTGTAAGTAACAAAATTTCCAGAATTTCTCGACCCACAACCCCGGCTTCAGGTGAGCAGGAGCCGTCGTTTGTGGTTATAATCTTGCCTCCATTTGGTTCAAGGCATTTTGAAATAGAGTTTGGCCAGGGCAGTGTCATTAAATCCAATGGCTGAATGATTTAGTACCAAATATAGCAAGTAAGAATTTAGTCCCGGGATATGGTTAACAGATGCAAGGTGCTATAGCTAAGCAGATTTGGAGCTGGTCAAGCCTGAATAGGAGACATCTTGGGAACATTATATATGCTGCCTTCCATGAAATAAAGACAAGAGATAAATATAATAATTAGGAATTTAGAGTTCTTGTTTGAGGAAGGAAGTCAAAGCTTAGCATTTCATAGAGTTGTCCTTCACTGCCAGTTCAAAAGAATTGCTACTGGCTTTCTTGAAGTCTATGACAATATTGTCATATTTCCTTTTCATCTACTTATACCCTACTCAGCTCCCAGTGTTCTCACCTTTCATCACATGCCACTGCCACAATCTGAAGTGACAGAGGAAGACCCCATGGTAAGAGTATTTAGGTGAAGGACTAAGCAGATAAGAGTGCCTCAGTTGAGAGTACTTCCTTATGTTCCATGGGAGAAAATAAACAGGCTCTAGTCAACGTCTTGGGAAAAGGAAAATTCTGCTCCCCCCCCCAAAAAAAAACCCCTAGGGTGACCAGAATTAGGAAGATTTCACCCACATGGAAGTAATGTTCCTGAGAGCTTTACTTTCTTGTGTGTAGACAAATAGCTGCCCACTATTACTGTGAATCCTGTCCCTGTGAGCACAATCATGAATGGAAGAAACATGATTCTTGTACACCATATGGGGGTGTAGGGTGACCAACCTCCAGGTGAGGCCGGAGGATCTCCCCAAATAACAACTGAGAACAGTTTCCCTGGAGAAAATGGCTACTTTGGAGGGTGGAGTCTATGGCATTATACCTGCCACGTCTTGAGAGTCCTGAGAGTTTAATCTCTTGACGGCAGCTCCAACGCGCCCCTCTCTAGTGATGCCCACAAGAAGACTGTCCTCCCATGGGATGATTGAAGACACTCACGGCTCAGACGTCCAATGAAGAAAGGGATCTGTTGATTCATGAGTGTCCATAGAAAGTTTGCGGTAAAAAGACACTAGTCTCATATCTCTTATCCTCAAGTTAAAAACAAAGGGATTAGGAGAGCCTCAATATAATCAAGCTCTCTCCGGAAGTAAGAAAAAACAAACCAATAACAAAAGCTTATGGAAGGCATATGACCTATTAACCTCAAGGACTACATTCCCCAAAATGCTATAATTTAAAGGCATAGGGCATAAATCACAACTAGTAACCTACACATTTATTAACTATTCTCTGCCGGGGGCAGAACAATACCTGCTGAGGTCCATTCATTCCCCCAAACCTGCCCTATCCCAGGTTTCACCCCCAAATCTTAAAGAATTTCACAACCCGGAGTTGGCAACCATAGTGTGGGGGATGTCCAATGAATTCTAAATTAAATATGAAGCTGATGATGTGTGTGGCTTGCACAGGCTCAGGTTTTCAACCTAGGCACACCAGACATCTGTAGCCCTTATGGATATTAAGCTAGTTATACTAGTTATACTATACACCATTTAATAGAGACACTGATCTTGTACAAAATTAACTGGCAAAGCTTCTTGCCTCACCAGTGTCATGTTTAAATTGAGCCTGGAGGGAAACCATGAAAGTAGTATGAGTTACAAAGAGATGAATTTTACCTTCCCCAAAGATCTTTGCAATATATCAGCATGTCTCTGTGCCCTACTGATCATAATGAAAGACCATTTGCCAGGAATAATGTAATGTGCACTATTTCTAGTTCAAAGCTCGCAGCCTCTCATGTGTAGAGATTTAGGTTTCCAAAAAGCTGAATGTAAAACCATACAATATAAGCATATACCAAATTTAAAGTGTAATAAAATGTTGGGAGCTTGGTTTGCATGGTTTTTAGAGTTAACTGATCACATCCATCACATGATGACTGGGATGAAAGTTCAGTATTTAGTCAATGGGGTGAAGGTAATAATAATATACAGTGAAGGTAATAATGGAGAAAATTTGCAAAAAAGAAAAAGCATAGTTTGAACAGGCAGTAAGTTTTTTTTTTGAAATTAATGAGTATTGCAGGTGTACAAGTTGGCACAAGATTTCAGACTCAATTAGCAACAATGAAGTGGACTATTTGTTCAGTGGAATGCAGTGGGCAGAGCCCTGCATCTGCACTTTCTTACATTAAGAATGCAGTAATGCAAATTACAGACATCTGTGATGTGGGCACCTGCAGATTCATAAGCTTTTTCTTTCCTTTGGTTCAGATCACCTCTGTGACTTTGGCAGAGGAGAGAGCATTAGCGATCTCTTAAAATAACTCCCTGGGAAAGTAGTTAACCTCCAATCTGCCACCTCACATTCACATTTGTGTGCCAGTGCTACTTCTTTCCATTCACAGTTCAAGCCTACCCCATTACCTGCCTAATAAAGTGGGAGACAAGATAATCACCAAAGTCATTACGGTAGCCAGCTTGTGCCGATCTGTAAATACACCACTGCTCACCATCCTGGGGCTTGTGCCTTCAAGTGAGATAGAAATATCAGTCTGAGTTTGATGCTACCACTTAATGTATTATGCTTTGATGAACAGACAGTCCTTTTTTAAGGGAACCTTTTGACTCCCCTTCCGCTTACATCCATAGCTACAAGATTCTGTTCGCTTTTTTTGCAGCTGCTTTGCCAAAGGTTGATACTTAAAGCAGTGTTTTCAGTCTGGTCCCCAGCTGGTGCAAATGATAGAACATCATGGTAAACATATGTGTTAATTCCAGATAGTACATAAGGTCTTGGTTTAGTTGCATAAACGTTGTACTTCTCCTTTTTCTGGACTGAATTAAGTTGTGATACTGACAAGTTAAAATGTGGTAGATTTGATTGCTTTTTAGGCATTCCTGAGCTGACGTTCTTGTCATATTTCCATGGGCAAGTCTCTACATCTGAAGGCTATGGTCCATGCACATTTCTCTCTCTCTATTTGTAGTCATATTTATTCACATGTGACTTATCTTCTAATGGGACAATCAAAAAGTTTGATTTCCTTTTCAAAAAGAGCTATTAACCTTCTTGGATACTATGGATGAACTCGTATTGGCGGATAGTTTTTTAGTTTCAGTGATGCAACAATGTTTGTAGAGACTGCAAAGTTTTTGGCAAATAGAAATGTTTAAACCACAATTCACTGCAAGTTGTCCCATTATGTCATACTCTCCATTTCATAAGTATTGATGGATTATCTGGAACAATCATCATTTCTCTGATTCAAGCTGCATACAAATCTTATATTCTGATAGGGAAATTGGCCAAATTTTAGATAGTTAAATCCGATGATTGGAGCTGTAAACTGGCAAGACAGATTTTCTACAAACATGAAAAGGGCCCCAGATTTGCAGAAGAAACTGAAATCTAAAAGAAAAAAATGCATTGGGGCGTTTTAAAAACCCAAAAAGGATAAAAGGAGTACCTGTAGCTTTAAGCAGTGGATTCCCTCGGTGGCTGTTGCTTGGCAATCAGTGTTCCAAGGCTTGGTTCTCTCAGTAAAAGCAAGGGGGAGGGGCAGGGCCCTTTCCAGGCCTATTGTGGCCTTTGAGGGATGGCATCTTGAGGCCAGGCATGACTAGGGTTCCCAGCTCCAGGTCCGGATATTCCTGGAGATTTTATGGAGGAATCTGAAGGAATGCAGGGTTTGGGGAGGGGAAAGTCCTCAGCTGAATATGATGCCATAGAGTCCACCTTCCAAAGCAGCCATTTTCTCCAGGGGGACAGATCTCTGTCATCTGGGGTTCAGTTGTAATTCTAGGAGATCTCTAGGTTCCATCTGTAGGTTGGCAACCCTAGGCCTGGCAGCAGCTTCTGAGTGACTTGATACCCCCAGACTTCCATGACTCAACTAGGCCTGGCTGCTTGCTATGGTTCAACAACAGCCACCCTATGCAAGCCAATGTGATGTAGCAGTTAGAGCTTCAGAGTAGGGTCTGGGAAACCCAGGTTTGAATCCCCATCTTCCAACCTTTAACCTAGCCTAGCTTACAGGGTCGTTGTGCACATAAAAAGGAGGAGAGTGGAATAATGTAAGCTGGTTTGTCTCCATCTGTGGAGAAAGGTGAGGTATAAATGAAGTAAATAAATAATAAAGATAGCAGAAGATGGGAAGCAGATAAAAGGTAGGTTGGTGAATGGCTGAGAAGGAGAGAATGGGGCAGTGAAAGGAGAGGTAATATGGAGGTTGCTGGGAAGATGGAAAGAAGAATTAGCGTGGGGAGGGTGAGGTGCCACCCTGCAAGTCCTTGAAGGCTCCCCACAATGCAAGTGGGCCTGACCCAGTAGCCGGAACCACACAACTGGGCCAGAGTTTTTCCAGTTTTCCCAGGTAGAGGCTGCTGGGGGGCAGGAAAAGAGAAAAAGTTGAAGACAGAGGTGCAGATAAAGGTAGGTTGGCTGTTGCATTGAAAGAAGATAAGGTTGCCAACTTGAGGTTAGGAAATCCCTGGAGATTTGGGCAATAGGGCCTAGGGAGGGTGGGGTTTGAGGGAGGGACCTTATAGGGGCATAATGCCATATACTCCACCCTCCAAAGCAGCCATTTCCTCCAGGTGAACTAGGGTTGCCAACCTCCAGATAGGGGCTGGAGATCACCAGAAATTACAACTGCTCTCCAGATGAGAGTTCAGTTCCCCTGGAGAAAATAGCTGCTTTGGAGGATGGACTCTATGGCATTATATCCTGCTGAGGTAGCTTCCCATCCCAAATCTCACCCTTCCAAGGCTCCACCCAATCTCCAGAAATTCCCCAACCCGGAGCTAGCAAACCTCAGGGGGAATTGATCTCTGTAGTTGGGAGGTCTGTTGTGATTCCAGGAAATCCCCAGAAGGAGAAAAGGAAGCATGAAAAGGGGAGAGGCTATGGGGGCTTTTAGGAAAGGGAAAAAGGAAATAGTGGGCAAGGGGAAAATAAGGTGCCTCCTGCCAAGTCCTTGTGGGTCCCCATTTGTATATATACTAACAGCCAAGTCAGCCAAATCTGAGAATATTTAAATTTGGTAACTGCAGCTGTGAATGGACAAGATGATCTTTCTGCAAACCTGAAAACGGCTCTAGGAGAAAAAAAATGTGAAATAAAAAAATACACTGGGTTTTAAAAAAACCTCAAAAATGATAAAAGGAGCTCATGTAGCTTTAAAAATCAGATTCCCACAATGTCCACTGCTAGGATAGCACAGCATTCTAGGATTGATTTCTCTCAGGAGTTTTACCTGTGGTTCGTTGCTCACTAGACCCACACTTTCCTGTTGGGAGTCTATACACCAGTAGTCTCCAAGCTCAAATCAGGAAATGTTTGAATCCCCACCCCTTGAAATGCTGCTTTATAATTGGCTGTTGTGAGAGAAAAGTTCCTCCCCCCAAGCCCCCCCCAATTTTAAGCATTTTAAGAACAAAAACTTGACCTATTTGAAAGGAAGTGGGGGGAGAAATCCAAGCCTCATTTTTAAAAAGCCTTCTGCTCAGAAAGAACTCCAAGGAAGCAGGAAGTATTTGAATCCTCGCCTCTTGACATGCTGCTTTGTAATTGGCAGTCTACTTGCTGTGAGAGAAACCAGGCGTCTGTGACCCACACTTTGCCTTATGTATGGGGATTTCAAGTGGCTGAGCTCGGGGGAGAGGGAAGAATCAGGTTAACAGAGAGGACGGGAAGGCTCAAGATGTGTGAGGGCTGGCAATGAGGTCCTCTCTAATGGAGACAAAACTCATGCATAACTCCAAGGAACAACTGAGACAGACAAGGGGTGAACATGAGTGAAAGTACCCATGCATAAATAACCTCAGTTATAGTCAGGGGGGGGGGAAAGGCCCTTTCCAGACCTATTTTGGTCTTTTAGGGAGGACTCATTGGGGCCAGGCCTGACAGCAACCTCCGCAGCAACCACTGTATGACAAGTGTACTACTTAACTGCATGACTCACCTGTCCAACAGCCGGCAGCCTAAGAAAGCCAGTGTGGTGTAGCATTTTGAGCTTCAGAGTAATGTCTGGGGGACTCGGGTTTGAATTCCATCTTGCTGTGGCAGCTCATTGGGTCATTTTGGGCCAGTCGCATACTTTCGGCCTAACCTAGCTCACAGAATTGTTCTGAGGATTAAAAAAAAAAAGAGGAGAATAATGTAAACGGCTTCGGTCCCTGCTGTGGAGAAAGGTGGGATACGAATGAAGTAAATACATAATAAATATAGCTGAATGTGGGAGGCGGATAAAAGGTGAATGGCTGAGAGGGAAAGAATGAGGGTATGGGGGTTACCAGGAGGAGGGAAAGGGGAAATGGTTTGGGGAGGGGGAACACAGCGGAAAGTGAGGTGCCACGCCACATTCCTTGAGGGTTCGATACCATGCGAGTGGGCCTGGCCCAGTAGCCGGTGCCACACAACTAACTGGGCCACGGTTTTCCTAGGCAGAGGCTGCTGGGGTGGAGCAAAACCTGAAGACAAAGGGGCAGATAAAAAATATGTTGCCTGTTGGGTAGGAGGGGGGAAAGGAAGCAAGGAAAGGGAAGGGGTTATGGGGGCTTTCAGGAGAGGGGAAAAGGAAATAATAGTGGCGGGGGAAAGAAATGCCTCCCGCAAATCCTTGTGGGCTTCCGCTTGTATCTACATATAAAGTCATTCCATGTCTCCTTCAGGGTATTTTGCTCTATGGATATTAAGTCCTCTGCTCCTCTGTGGGTGGCCTGATTCTATAAAGTGTGTAGTCCACACATCTTTTTTTTTATTATTATTATTTTATTTATATAATTGGAGGGTACAGGAAGGGAAAAGGGGAAGGGGTAAGTGTTATCATTATAAAAACAATACAGTTTTATAAGATGGTTTTTAAATAAAACATAATTACAGAATATCTTTAGTTTATTATACTTACATCAGGCTGATTTATAATATTTTAAGAATTCATATTCTACTTGGCAGTTAATTGAAATAAAAATATAATTCAGAATTTATTATAACGTTTAAGCATATTACGTGTAAATTAGCTGCATTTCATGTAAGTATAAAAAGACACCCACTTCTCCTCAAATTGCTTAGTCCACACATCTTGAAGCCAGTTTACTATTAGATATATTAGATGGGCAAGAATGGAGTTAATTGTGTTTCCTCAGTGAGGTAAAATGAATTATATGTAATCTATGTAATTATATGTAATCTATTACTATGTAAATTAAGTTGATCCAAGCTTTATCAAGGTGTCTTTGTCTTTTCAGGTCTTTCCAGGAAACTCCAATGCAGACGGTGTAATACAGCACAAATTGCTGCACTCGGTGAAGGCTCGCTTTGTGCGCTTTGTTCCTCTCAAGTGGAATGTTGGTGGGAAAATAGGCCTACGGGTTGAGGTTTTTGGATGCTCATACAGTAAGTATTTGATATTTATGATACAAATGTTACCTTTTTACCAAACGTGTGGGTAACTTGTTGTCAATTTGACAGGGAGACCAGGAAAAGCAGATTTTTTTTATATCTAGGCTATTTCATACAATACTCCGTCGCCAAGTCGAAAGTCATATGTATTGGATGAAGAAAAACAAAACGTTGTAAACAGGCGTAAAGTGAACTGTCATCTGGGCAAGTGCAACATTAGGTTTTATTTTAGTTCTATGGGCCAGCATAACATTACATTTTATTTTAGTTCTATCTCTGCTACGGTCACAGCTGACTTTTCAAGTTAAGAGACCATCAGAGGTGGTTTGCCATTGCCTGCCTCCAGATAAATAGGCAAGCATTAAAGATGAATTTATTAATTGCATTGAGAAACAATGTGCAAATGATTGCCTTAGATGTAGTTCACTTTCAATTAGGGTTGCCAACCTCCTTGTGGGGTTTGGAGATCTTCTGGAATTGTCACTGATCTCCAGAAGACAGAGATCAGTTTCCCTAGAGGAAAATGGCTGATCTGGAGAGTGGACTTTATTGCATTATACCCCACTGAGGTCCCTCCCCTCCCCTCCCAAACCACACCCTCCCCAGGCTACGCCCCCAAAATCTTGAGGAATTTTCAAACCTACAGTTGGCAACCCTAATTACAATAACTTTTAAAGGGCTTTTTGTGTATGAATGTGTCCTTCTACGAATTTCAGATATTCTAATTATTTTTTTTCTCTAGCAAGCAACTTGAGATTTTTATACAAACATATTGTAGAAGTCGGAGCATTAAGAATAATATCATGCATTGCATTATAAAGACAACAGTCCTGTTATGCTAAATACTGGGAAACAAAAAATGTAATTTATGTGATGGTGTACTCAGAATACATTGAGAAACTATATAAATTAGAGAGCCAGATAATTAAGGTTCAGGAATAGATAATGGAAGGTTTTAGTCAGGACTATTGTGGAAACAAAATATCTAATTATAAACAGGGATGTGCAATTTATTTTGGGTTTGCTTCAAAACCTTCATTGTTTTGTTATACAAGTTATCACAGGGTGTTTTTTTTAAGTCATTCATTTTTTTAAAGTCAATTAGTTTCAACGGGAAACATTTCTGGCTATAATATCTTTGTTTTCTGTATGATTTGAATGGAACTTTCAGGGACTGCACCCTTTAGCCAAGGGCTGCCTGCCAAATTGCAGACAGAGGATGAAAAGATCCAGTTTCATAGGCAATTAAAATAAAGACTAGTGAATCTAAAAATAATTGGAGGCTACAGTATTGAGGAAGCTACTTTTCTAATTACTGTAAGATATGGGGAGATATTTTTTTACCTCTAAGGGAATTCTTGTACTGAATAATGAGGCCTATGGTCATCCGAATAAGTTAGATAGAATTTCACAGAGGTCAGAGGCTTGCACCTCCTGGAAAGCAACATAAACTGTATTTCATCAAAAGGGGCAGGAAGATATTTACTTGAAAGTTCTAGGAGGCAAAGCAGAGGTACAGAGAGAGGAGGACGTGGCTTGTGTTTGGCATCCTGAAGAAGGCAAGTCAGGCAGTACTACAATAGAACAGGTAGGCAGAGATTAGCACCTGGAACTTCAAGGGAAACAAGGTAGAATTGTGCAGTGGGCACAAAGGCAGAAGACGCTGTGCTTTCAGTAGCAGTAGCCAAGGGAGGAAGGCAGATGGTTTGCTTACATCCCAGAAAGGTAGGCAGAGGGCAGACACAGGTGGCATTTGGAAGGCAGGTAGAAGAGCAGAATGGGAAAAACTCATATTTGGGAGCTCCAGGAAGTCACCCTTGTCTTTGGCTTTACTCCTGCTCCTGTGTCCAGGACAGTTCCCTGATTCTTGTATTTCTGAGCAAACATTAAATGAATAAACCCTTGAGTGAGTGTGAAAGCTTGGTGAAAATAATGTGTGTTGAGAATAAGGATTTGTGGACTTCCGCTAGAGACGCTGGACTAAGCACCACGTTCTTTGGGGGCTCCTGAGGAACCCAAGAAACGTTCAAATCTGGGATGCATCCTGCACCCCTACCCAGATCCTAAATAGTCGACCAGGGACCAGGAACTCTCCTGCAGCCTTGAAGAGTGGTTTGTCCCCCATTTTTCTGAGAGAGGACGACTCTCAGGGAACTGGGCGAAGTTGCGCTGGCATTGAGGGGAAAATACAACGCCGCGAACGTCTCTTTGGATTTAGGCTCAGTCCTCCTCTACCTATTACCACCTAAGCAACCACACGGAAGCAAGAATACCTACTCTTCTAAAATCTGAGTAAGTTATAAAAACTCTTTCATTTTACCTGGATTTGGAGGATCTGAAGAATTGGTAAATACATCTATCAAATCTGTGCCTCCCCACCTGATGTATAAATGACTCTTACAAAAAAAAAACAAAAAAAAAACATCAGATAAACCGGCAGGAATTCTATCAATTTGATCAGTGGGTAGACTTAACAAATAGGAGCTTTTGAAAGACGTTACAACTACCAATCAGATACTTCGACGTTGAAAGGGGAGGGAGGAAGAGTCTGTTGTCTTTCTGCCTTCGTTTTTTAGTGCCATTGCGAGACTGTAACAGACTGTGAGATCGTGAGACCGGAAGTATGTCTCCCTTGTGTATCTGGCAAATTACTCCCAAGTTCCTGGAAGAGGAGGTAATGAAAGGTCCACGGTTCTACATCTTTATGGGTATCCTGTTTTCTGCCGCAGTCTATGCTAGAGTGTTTTCAACTTGATGGTATTTAACATCAAATTACTACCCACTATACAGGAATCCTGCTGAATCACCTACAAATTTTTCTATTTTTTGGTTTATTTGAGCAGACTCTACCAACTAATTAACAAAAATTTTAAAAGTAGCAAGCATGCAATTAAACAGATGGATCAACTAATTGCCATGACAAACACCATATATCAATCTATCGATCAAAAACTGGATTCTATTCTGGATGTACTTAAAGACATAAAGGACCAAGCAAATACAATGAAGTCAGATGTGATAGCTGCGGATTCTCCAAGTGAGAAGATGGCTCAAGATCAGGAAATTCCCACAAAGGAAAAGGAGAGCCAGGATAAACAACAGGACGGTGCATCCCTTCAACAGGAAACTGCAATAGACCAGCTGCTTACGAAGGATATGAACGTGAGAGACCTTGACTTGTATCTTTACAAATTGCCTGAAGAATTTTTTGATATTAGCTTGGAGGACTTGAAGGCTGGTAAGGTTGGAGCTACCGGGATTTTTTTTTATGAACTTGGAATTGAAGAAACAACAATGCAGATGTACTATGAGAACTCTATGCTTGCAGAGGGAATTTTACCAAACACATCCAAGGATGCTGTCCGGTGTTTGGAGTCAATGAAGAAAAGTGGAAGACACTGGAAATTCCGGACGAAGGGACTGGCTAAAAGAGTCGAGTTTTGTTTTTTGGAAATAGATAAGGGACTGGTTAAAAGGCTTGATTTTGGCAATAATGGTAGAACTTACTATATTAATACATTATAAAGACAATTTACAATGAACAGGTGTAGGGAGACATGGAGGGTTTACGAAGGTATTGTTTTATGAAGAAGGTGATAATTTGTACTTATTGATCTAATCCATTTATTATTAGTAAGATTTATTAACCTTCCTTTTTTCTGAGATAATATTAACCACCTTTTAATGATTACATTCAATATTACATTTTTAAAATTGTATGAGATTTAGTTCAATGAGTATAATTAGAAATATTAGGATTAGAATTGTAGATACCAAAGAGTATACAGATTTATTAATGGATGGAGGAAGATGTAGGGGAAGTCCTGTTATATTTTTTCTTGTTTCTCTCTTTATCTTTATATGTTAACTTGTTTCAGAAAAATAATAAAAATTATTAAAAAAAAGAGAATAAGGATTTGTACTGCAGCCAGTAACACAGACAGATAATAGACTAACCACTGGAAATCAAGGGGAAACTTACAAATTAGATTAATAGAAAAATACCACAAATAACCTGAAAATGTCCAGTTCAAAGAAACAAAACTAATTCAGTCAATGAGGAAATTGTGGTAGTGTTGAACCACCATGTATACAAAAAAAAAACCCAATTCTTTGTATGTCATTGAATCAGTATTGTTTTCTAGAAACACTGTGAAAAGACCTATCCACACAATTATTTCAATGCATGTTTAGGGATGCTTGAACACCCAGCAGTTCGGCTTACATTGTTGCTCCAGGGCTAAGCTGAAAGGACAGCTTTGCTCTTAATAACTTATTAATACTAAAATAACACAACACACTGAAGTAGTCAATCACTGTACTTTTGTGACTAGATTTTTAGATTTTGTGATTCACTAAAAACCACGTTACCTTAGTAAACCAGTCACTGTAAGTGACGATACAACGTATTTTGAATTTTAAAACAATTCCTTTTTATTGTAAATACTTCAGAAAATAGTAAAATGAAAAGATATATGCACAATATATACAAGCTTCAAACAAAAGAATATAGATCTGAATAAAATACACAATACAGTTACAAATCAGTTACCAGCCAGTAACCAACCCATCAATGATCATGCCAGAAGAGAGTTCTCAAACCAAACAGCACACAAGCATATTTGGTAGAGAATGCCCCTTACCGACGATTAGCAAAAGTCTGGGGGATAAAATCCCTTACAGACAGCATGCAAGCTTGTCTGGGGGATAGAGTCCCAATTTCTCTCAATTTTCAAGCCCTTTTTATACAATTTAGGGGCTGATATTTTGGGAACTAATAAGATGGGTTCTTGTAGGTTATCCGGGCTGTGTAAGATGTAAGATTTAATAAGATGGGGTCTTGGGAATGTTGCCATTTTCCCAGACTTCAAAGGGACTTGTGATGCATGGAATCAGATTAAAGGTCTGTTCTCAAGTGTCTACCTTAACCTTGATGTCATTAATTGATTGATGACATCAGGAAATTTTCATATAAACAATATCTTTCTCAAAACATCTTTAAAGGTTCACATAATATTCTAAGGTTCACACCCATTGTCTACTCAATGTCTAGCCATTAAGTCAAAGCATGTGTGTGTGTGTGTGTATATATATATATTTGTTGCATCTTGATTAACTTCTAAAGCAAAGACATATCTAAAACATATTCAAGCCGAATTCAAAAGGTGTCTCTGTCCTCATTTTTATCTCTTCTTGCAAGTACCATAAACAAAGCTGATATCTGTACCTTGGCACGGCTCCTAGACTGCCCGCTGACTGTTGAGCTAACTTAGTTTCATTTCTCATAGACGCTCAGTTCTACAGACAGAACAATAGAAGACTGAGAATTAAATGTATTTAAAGCTGTAATATATCAATACCTATAATCAATATATTGAAAACCCTAACAACACAACATTTTTAAATAACAGAGGTAAATGGCCACCACTTATTTATTTAACATTTTGCAACAGCTGTAAAGCCTTGGCATAGCATATGGGCTGGAATTGTAAACATCTGCTGACCCCAATGTGGCCTGATGTGTAGATCCTACTCCAGCAGTCCCGCTTGAGTAAATAGGAATGGCAGTACTGGGAATCACCAGGGTGTGAGCCACTCGGTGATTCCCCTGCCATCTGGGACGAGGCACCCAGACTGTCCCCGAGCTGGCCGTGTCTTATCCCCATGCCTTTCCCACAAATCCCTTATTGCAGTGGTTCTCAACCTTTTTCGAGTCGCGACCCCCTTTTACAATTGCCAAGTAACCTGCGACCCTCGTCACATTTGCATAAATTTGCATAAATGACATTTTCAATAGGATAAAGAAAACACATTTGTTTTTTTGGCAGTCCAGGGTAACCATATATATAATTACTTTAAATTTTAAAGTTTAAAACAAACAAGCAAACGGTACTACCACCTGTTGCGCAGCGGCTGTGACTGTGTGGCAAGGCAACCTTTCCTGGCACGGAGGAAAGTGTACCTCTGAGCATGCACTGCGTTCTTTGTCCTCCCCTCTCTCCCCAAAAACTCTTCCAAGCAGACCGGGGCTCTCGTGAGGAAACCCCCTCTCGTGACTGGGACACTGCTTGTGCACAGAACTGCAGTTATCCCTCAAAGCGGAGCTCTGTTTAATCACCTCATGAGAGTGAAGGGCCAGGAAAGAGCCGAGGGCCACTTATCCCGCTCAGACTTTTCGTGCCTTTTTCTCCCCTCCGCCAGTCACCGCTCCTTCTGCGACTCACCGAACCCGCGCACTCGAGGGGGAAATCCCGAACTGCGCATGCACCTCAACTCTCTCCCCCTTGGCCTTGCCAGAGTGGAACTGATGACTCAGGGCAGAGCGGAACTGATGACGGGGCAGAAAAACGAAGCCACACTACAGACATGCGCACTTGGATTCCAGGCTGAAGCTCCCTCCCCACCTGAGTGCGGCTAAAAGTAAAAACAATGTGGCTGTAGTGGCCTCAAGGGGGACCGCCCTCTTCTCCTCCGAGACCTGAACTGGCCAAGCCAGGAGAGCTTCCTCGGCCTCCCACACATCCTGCCACGTCATCCTCCTGGCGCAGGTGTGACCGCGCCCAGGGCTGGCCCGCCCGCCTCTCAGCTGGGCGGCGGGGCTACAGCTGGTGTGCGGCAGCGTGCCGCCGCGTCTCTGCAGCCCAGCTCCTTCCAGCTGTCGGTCGGCCAGTTCCTCGCCTCTCTGCTTGGGGTTTTCCCTGCCCTCCCGGAAGGATCAGGGTTACAGGGCGTCTGGGTTAGTCCTGGACAGCCTGGGATGGGGGCTGTCCCAGGACAATGGCGGCGACCCCCCAGAAAACACTTCGCGACCCCCTTGGGGGTCCCAACCCCCAGGTTGAGAACCACTGCCTTATTGGGATCCCCCAATGCAGAGGAAAGGGGCTCACAGACTGCTTTCCTCCCAAAATAAATCCAGCCCAATGCTCACCCCGCATAAGTTGTGACAATAATTATATAATGTATATTAAAGAGAAAAAGAGGGAGGGAGGGTGGGAACGAGAGCCAGAGACAGACTGAAGCCTCCAGCAGCAATGCCCCCCCTTAAATGCCAAGGAGACGGACCGGAGGGAAAACTGCCTCTCGGGCCCTCTCCTGGCTAGCCCCACCCACCCAGATGCTGGCCACTCCTATAGGCCCTTTTAAACCCAAAGGGCCAGAGCTGATTGGCCAGCCTGGGTTCAATCCTGGGCGGCCTCTTGGAAGCTGGAATGGCCACGGCAATTATGCCCAAGCCTGTTGCCTGGCTCCGCTGCCTGCCCGATGTCTCGCTGGGCCTCACTTCTGCTGGAAGCAGCAAACTGGGCTCCAGGTAAGACCTGGAACCCTTCGCTTCTGTTCGCCAGTTGGGAATTGGAAGCAGATTTTCCATGCTCAGTTCAAATTGTCATTCACCTGTTTGTGGCTGGTTGGCAGAAAGCTTCGTTTTATTAATTTCTAAACATGGAGTACAATGCAACTGGCTTCTCATGCACATGTGTTCTCACACAGCCTGAATGAGTTCTACAACTCAGTGCTCAGTTCTCGTGGCCCTTACATGCCCAGGGTAATGCCGATTACCACTTTGGGGTCAGGAAAGAATTTCCTTCCAGGCCAAAGTGGCCAGGGATTCTAGAGGGGTTTTTTTTGTTTTTGTTTTTTTGCCTTCCTCTGGGCATAGAGCAGGGGGTTACTGGGGAAGAGAGGTGGGGAGGCAGTTGTGCATTTCCTGCATTGTGCAGGGGGGTGGACTAGATGACCCTTAAGGTATCTTCCAGGTCACATTAAGCTGTCTTATACTGAATCAGACCCTTGGTCCATCAAAGTCAGTATTGTCTACTCAGACTGGCAGCGGCTTTTTAGGGTCTCAGGGAGGGATCTTTCACACCACCTTACTTGCCTAGTCCCTTTAACTGGAGATGCCGGGGGTTTAACCGGGGACCTTCTGCATGCCAAGCAGATGCTCCACCACTGAGCCAGGTCTATATTTCTATCCCTCCCATTCCTGCTGCATAACTGATCTACTCATGTCTGGCCATTAAGTCAAAGCATCTCTGTGTGTGTGTATATATATATATATATATATCTACACCTTTGAAGTATGACTGTTGAATATGTTTGTGGAGATATTCATAGCATTTCTAGGCATGTTTGACTTTGATGATTTCCACTCTCATGGCCTGCATTTCCTACTGAGTCTTGAACTTTCTGCATTTGACTGCCAGGCACCATTCATTTGTTGCTGGTGTTTTGTTTTCATTAACCTTATGAATGTAATGTTTGTGACTTTTTCATTTTGTTTTTTGTTCATTTCGAAATGAATGCTTATTCCTAATTATAGATAACTGTTGATAGATTATTACCACTATGTCCTTTGAAGTAATAACTTTAAAAAACTGTCAGTAATATGCATGATATGAATAAGGGCAGCAAATTCCCTTCAAGTGCATTCTTGGCTGATCAGCATCACTGAAGGGGAAAACTGCATTGTGCTAGGTGAGGAGCCAACCAGACTGTACTGACGGGAGCAAATTTTTAAAAGTAAATTCAGACTAGTGAACTCCTGATCCTTTCCATCCTTCTTATTAATATTTATTCAGTGCAAACAATATATATAGATATTTCTAGGGCTGGAGTAATAGATAAGTCCTGTTTCTTACAGCTAACAGGGTAATGGGAAGCAACAGCAAGAAGTAATCTGAAGAATTATAAATGAAAATTGTGAGCAAGTAATATTGTTGTAGAGTTAATAGATTGAAATAATATTGGGAGATTAAGAAATGCTTTACAAAAAAAATAGGTCCTCTGGGTGAGGCCCAATGAACAGGATAAAAGAATAGATACAGATATAAAGGTATATTCTAGTTATCCCAGTAGCACAGTGGCACTTAGAAAAGGTGAAAGTGGGCCTAGGAAATTATCCCTTTTTTTAAAGCAAAAGATTTATTGAGATATTCTTTTGGAAGTCTTGGCACAGAAAATAGTTTCTATGTCTGAGTTCTGGTTCAAGCTAAGCTCTGTCTAGAATGCACCAGCATGAAGTCAGTTCTCTCAGTTGCTCTTCCCCATGTTTTGGACTCTTGTCTTGCCACCTCACCTCTCTGAATGACTTCTGGCAACTCTCTGTTCTAAAGTTCTGCACATGGTTGTCAGTTCCTCCTCCTCTCTGTATGTGTGGATGCATGCATTTGTATTTATATTTCACCTTCTCAACCTGCCATCCCATGAGTTCTCAAAGTACCCCATCTCATTGCTGAAAAGTATGGAAAAAGATGAAAGGACACTTGCACTGTAAGATGAAAGGTGCAAGCTTTCACGTATATCTCAAGAAGACTGCGAATGTATAAAATGAAGATAGAGGCCATTTTCATATGTAGCGTGAAATGATTTTATTTATTTTATGTTTAAAATTTGTATGCCACCTTTTCATCCTATTCAAGCTATTCAAATTTATTAATACAGTCAATGACCAGCAAAAAAGAATCAAAATGTATAACCTATACCTAAAATTACAAATTACAGATATATATATAATGGAATTTATGTAGACATCACACAACAACATAATTCTTCTCATCTGTCTTCACTGTTAAAGATATAGGGCAGATACCTTCTCCTGAACAGAGGTTTTGTTGAGGGGAGAATGAAGAACTGGGACAAATAGTGGTGACAAGGCAGGAAGTCCTAGAACGTCTTGACAAGCTGCTAACTAATAAGTCACAGGGACCAGACGGTATTCATCCTAGAGTTCTTCAAGAACTCAAATGGGAAATTGCTGAACTCCTAACCATTATATGTAACATGTCACCTGCTGTCACCGAACATATGGCAGAGCTTCTGACGATTGTCATCAAAAATAAAAATAAGAGGGTAAAGAATAAATGAACAGCATAAAACCAGCTGAGGCAATGTGTAGGTGCTGGGCAACATCAACTGGAAGGGTGCCGGTGTTAGCTGCAGTTCTTATCCGCTGGCTGGATGAATGTATTGCTATGGTATTTAAATTGAAATGTTTTAACTTGATGGCCGAATTTTGGTCATGTTGTTGTATGTGAATCCTTGCACGTGCGTGTATTTATGCTCCCTTGTTGCTATTTTACTATGCCAATAAAGGTATCTGAATCTATGTAACATGTCCCTTAGATTAGCCTCTGTACCAGAGGACTGGAGAATGGCCAATGTAACACCCATTTATTTATTTTTTTAAAAAAAGTTCCAGAGGGGACCCAGGAAATTACAAGCTAGTTAGCTTTACATCTGTTCCAGGTAAATTAATGGAAAGCATTATTAAAGATAGAATTGTCAAGTATATAGAAGGGCAAGCCCTGCTGGTTGGCAACCTTGTATGGGCTACAGGGGCCAAGATATCTCCCTCCCACTAAAGTTCTTGGAGGTTCTGCTAGTGTGAGCTAGCTTTTTATCTCAAGCACATTAGCAGAAAATGAAAAGTGATGAGCTGGACAACAGAATATAAAGGAAACTGATTTTGAATTAATTAGAAGAGCTGTTTGGTAACTGCCAAGAAGTTAGTGTTTGTTTAGGAGTACAGCCAGGAAAACAGTTCCAGAGTAAAATTACTTTGGTTCTGTTTCATCAGAGGGAGGGTCTTCCCTCACAACACCAAGATGCAACCCAAACACTGCATTTGATTTGTGTGGCTTGAATGGGCTAAAACTTGGTTATCCATTCATACACTATACATTTTTTTATCTGTTCCTTTTTTCACATTTGTACCTTAAACGTCTTCCAAGGAGCTCAAGGAAGTGCACGTAGTCAAATAAATATATAAACAGTTGATGTTGCCTTTGAGAGACATACCATTGGTCTATTAAACTTTGTATTGTCTACTCTGACTGGTAGTAGCTCTCCAGGGTGGAGAAAGGTCTTCTCCAGAACCTGCTCTCTTAGGGCCTACTGACACCTTTCATAGGTATGTTCCTGGGCTCAGTCAAGAGATATGGTCTGGGGGTTCTGCACTCAGAACGTTATTCCCAGTTGAATGAGGACATAATGGAGTAGGTTTAAGCCTTCCTTGGGGCCATTTTCCTGACTTGAAATAACTCCAGGGAGAACTTTAAAGCAGCTCGTCAGTACCTATGTTGTTCCCATGTCAGCCTCAATATTTTCCATCTGTAAAATGAGTAATATTTAATCATAATGCTGTATATATTTGTGTCACACATTATTAATTAATTTGTTCATTTATTGAATTTGTATCCTGCCTTTCTGCACTTACACGGGGCACTGGAGTGGCTAACAAATTAAACACACATGATAAAATTGCATTTTAAAACCATTAAAATAAACTCCTCTCCCAAAAACATATCATTAAAACAACTTTTAAAAAGAGTTAAAATATATACAAAACTGAGTTAAAATACATAAAATAGAGTTAAAATGCATACGAAACATTAAAATATTTATTAGGAAGGAGGGGTCTTTGAAATAATTTATTTATTCAATTTCGATGCCAAACCGGAGGTGGGGGAGTCTCACCCGCTGGCAGAAGATGGCAAGAGACAGGAACAGATATCCTCTTTCTCCTTGGGGAGAGAGTTCTAGAGCTTTGGTGCCATGACTTTTGTCATTCAGATCCACACCATGTCATTCAGATCCACACCTATGCCCCTTCCCCACTCCCAGTCCTGGACTCTTCCACATTCTACCCTTTGGTTCCTCCAGTATCCAACTGTAGGGCCCCACCCAGATACTAGATTTCCCTCATTCAGGATCTATCATTCATGAATTGACAGGTCTATGGCCAATGAACCAGCCTCATTGTGATGCATATGATAAGTATGTATTTGGCTGTATTGTACGTGGGTGGTCTCAGATTATTCAGGCTGATTTAGCCTTGATTTCTTTCCTCTTAACTGTTTGACAGGCTAACTAAAAACAAATTATCTTTGAGATTTCTCCAGGCTTTTCTAGTGATATCTCAGTGTTTCCTTACAAATTGACATGCCTTTCTGAATGGCACCTTCTTTGGAAGGATTGCACAAAAGTTTTGTTGAGTCCTTATATCCCTCCAACACTAGATATATGCTGCTCAAGATCAATTGATCAAGGAGCTTCTAAGGGATAAAAGGAAAGGAAAGGAAAAGTTTTGTTGATGAAACAGACCTTCAAAATGCAGCATATGTTTCCTATGTCAAGCCCCACAGGTAAGGCTATGCAGAATGTTCTCCATTTAGAAGTTTTGGTCAAAAGAAATGCTTGTTGTCTTCTCCTAGCAACGAAGGCAGCAACAGAACAACAATGAACAAATCTCCAACATCAACTGAACAGCAGTGGTTTTTAGAAATATGGAACAACTGCTTCTATGGGGGGAAATGCTTATCAGATTAAAGCTTCACAAATGTATCTGATTTATATGCAATGTAGAAAAGGATTGATGGATAAGCCCCTTAAATACAGATTGATAGGTAAAGATTTAGGCAAATGGAGGTAGTGTGAGGAAACAGCAGCTGAATAGTGCGTCATCATTACCACCATTAGCATTTGTGTAGCCCCTCAAGTTTTAAAGTGCTTTACATTCATATTGTAGCAACAGCCCTATATGGTGAGACAAAATTATTCTCTCTGTATTTGAAATGAGTGGCTGAGAGCAAATCCCAGCCAATCAGAGAACTTGTTGTAAAGGGTGATTATTTCATGGTGCTTCATAGCCAATTGGATTTTTGTGTTTGCTGTTATAATGATGGCAAACAAAGCTAATTCAGAATGAAGGCAATGCTTCTGGGACTACTTACATTGTTAATTCTAGCTAATAAGGCATCATGTAGCAATGGCATTGCAATGCTACATAGTCCATAAAATTCAGTTATATGCTGATGTCATTGAGGGAAGAGGACATTCTATTCAGAATGGAAGTAGTTTCCCAAATAAACATTATGTCCCTTTGAAGCAATTTCCAAATTTTCCAAAAAGAAAATGTGCTTTTTGGCACTAATGAAATGTTCATGAATATCCCCCTTTCCAAATCAATCTCAGCTCTGAAGCAAGTATGTTATTTTGATCTTTGATCATCAGATTTGGTGACTCAAAATTTTATTGCCCCATTTCAGGCCTTGAGTTTTTCTTACTGGACAGTAATGTCATATAATGACCAAGAGACTGATCTGGGAACCAGGCAATCCCTGGTTCAGTTCTCATCGCTGCCATGAGCACATTAGATAGCCTTAGGAAGCTCCTGTCTTCCAGTTTCAATCTCCCACCAGCCTACATTATAGGGTTATTGTAAAGGCTGCAGAAAAATGTATGTGAAATACTTTGAATTGGTGACTCTTACAACATTCAAATTGGGGGAAGCTTATAGAAGCTTATAATGTGAATTTCCCTCACCCAGTTCTAACTCTTTCAGCCTGGGGCAACTTCAGATGGGGTTATGGAAGGGATGACAGACAACCTGAATAAAACTACAGGCATGGGGAAATAACATTCTTAGTTTGTGTCAGGCTGCTATCTCGGTTTCAGTATTGTTTCTGTGTCGGTACTGTACTGTCTAGCCTCAAGGCCGACCACACATACCAAGGCCTGGGAATGCTGCTCCTGGGAAAGTTGACTCTGTCTGTGTATGCTGATGTTGTATAATCTCCCGCCATTTACTGCCTTATATTATCGTTCGGCTAGTAAGACTCTCATAGCTGCCATAGTTCCCTGTATGCACTGTATTGCCTTTTTGACCAGTAAAAGCCATCTGCTTGGATTCTATATGACTCTGTGGTGATTTCTGGTTCGAAGGGTCAGGAGCTTACAGTTTGACAAATTGGTTGAGAACCATAGACAAGCCCCAGAATTGGCTCTAGCCATTTGGCAGCCATGTCACAGAGCCAAGATGGATGGTTTTACATATCCAGGTCTAAAATCCTCAAATCCATTTATTTGAAACTGTGTGTGATCAGGCAAAACTGGTTTTAGTGGGAAAGATTCAGCCAGCCCCCAATTCTCTTATTAGTCCCAAGCAGATACTGCACAACTGCAACAAAGAGGTTAAAAACAGGAAACCCATTGTAGCTCTTTGTCACAAAAGGGGGTCACAAAGTCAAGCAGCAAGCCTTGGTCCAATGCTGTTGCCACCTTGGGTCCACTTTCCAGGAGGGAAAGGTAAAGTAATTTATTGCAATTATTAGCTTAGTGTTAGCATTAGAACTTTATATTATTTTACGTAACGCTCTGACTCTAGGAATTGCCCACTGAGTATCTCCCAAGTAGAATTGTATGCTTAGCTATTAAAGATCCTTTTTCCTTAATTGACTGGCTGTGTGACCGCTCAGAGAATCTCACCTATACACTGGCTGGCTTGGCTCATGCAAACTCAGACCCCAGTGTGGAAGGAACAGCTCTTGACCCAGAAAATAAATGGGAATAAGAGATAGTTAGGAACTGGGGAAGAACCAAGCCCCAAGCCAGGACCCCTCCCCATCTCTTTCTCTCTCTCTGTGAGGGTCTCTGTCTTTGTGTCTCTGCTTTCCATCACCTGCGGTGTTATCAGTGAACTCGTAAAAGCAGTTCACACCTTCTGGTCTCAGGCGCCAGGCCTGATGGCCCATGTATCTTCCCCCCCCGCTGTTCTTCCTGCCAGTACTCCCTCAGGCCGGTGCGGCCTTGGAAGTGTGATAGCCGCACCAGACTTCCTGGGATCCGTCTGATGTTTTGTATTATGCCAAGCTTGTAACTTCCCATAACAATAAGTGTGAACCCCAGTGCCCCAGTGCCCTGGAGTCAATATATTCTGTAAACCCGTATAGCCCCTCACTTGCAACTTTCTACCTGTGCCTGTCTCATCTCCTGAAGGCTTCAATAAATCTATTGTTTCTGTATCAACGTCTGAGCAACTGATTTGGAGAAGCAAACTCAGAGAGGGGGATCTCTCACATTAAGTTGCAAGTCCCTTGCCTCTCGGACTGCAGCTGTACCGCTTTGGACAGAATGTCAGCCGACGAGGACACCACCCCTAACCCCGATGTCCCCAAGGAACCGGACGAGCCGGAGAAGCCGGACCCGAAGGAGGAGGGAGCCAAGCCAAAGAAACCGAAGGGTCGCGCCCCCGACCAAGATCGGGACGAACGTCCCCGGGGGCTTACTTATTGGCTGGACTCTCCCAAGGGCTGGTCGCTCTCGCGGACTGCGGCGAAGGATCGCCGGTTGGCCTTCCCCAGCACGGGACTCGAAGGGGACCCGGCCCGCAAAGAGGCCCTCATGGAGGAAGAACGAAAGCAGTGGCAGGAAGACCGCCGGGCTATGCAGGAGCAGATGGAGATCATGCAACGCGTAATGGGTGAGATGGCCACGACCCTAGATGCGCTGAAGTTGCAACCTCCAGCCGGTGCTCCCCCAGACGGGGCGCCGGTAGTTCCGCCCGCAACCCCTGCCCCCCCGGCCCGTCGGGACCTGAAAGTCACGTATGACGGGTCGGGAGACCAGTTGACCTTTTTTATGGTCCAAGTAGACATTTTTATGCGGGAACAAGGCCGAACCTTCGTTTCTGAGGAGTCCCGGGTGCAGTACGTGGCTTCCTTACTGCAAGGGGAGGCGGCTGCCTGGATGGTGTTGCAGTATGAACTCCGCTCGCCGGTGCTGCGAACCCTGGACGAGTTCATGGTAGCACTCCGAAACCGTTTTGAGGACCCGACTCTGGGTGAGCGGGCTAAAGCCTCCCTGATGCAACTGCGCCAAGGGACTAAGTCGGTGGCGCAGTATGCAAGTGAGTTCCAGTCACTGGCTAGCCGAATTCTGGACTGGAGTGAAGCTACCTTGGTACAATGTTTCAGGGAGGGTCTCAACCCAGACCTCCAACATTGGGCCTTCATGCAAGGGAACCCCCCGGATGTGGAAGGTTGGGTTCGCCATGCTGCTGACATCGAGAATCGCAAACAACTCCTGAACTTGTCCAAGCAACGGCTTGGGCGAGACCCCAGGCCCCGAGGTGACCGTGGCCGGGAACTCCGGCAAGGGGGTGGCGGGGGTCTCTCGGCCGCGGAACGCCGCAAGCGGTTCGAGGCCGGCGTCTGCCTGATCTGCGGGGGAAAGGGTCACTTTGCATCGCAATGCCCCTCTCGCTCAGGCCGTCCGACCCCCCCCCGCCAAACCCAGGCCGAGCCGACGAAACCGGCCGCCGACAGCCAGCCTCGCCGCAGAAGTGGACCACTGAGCCGGCGCTCCGGCGCACCCTCCGCTCTCCACGCGCACCCCCAGGATGGGGCATCCGACTCTACGGTCCCATCGGGGTCCCGGATTACAAATACCGTCTTTGATTCGGACGGCTCCCCGGAAGCCGCCACCCCGTCCCCCTCTTCCAGCGAGGAGGAAGAGTGGGAACAGCCGGCAAAAAACGCCGTCGGTCTGCTGTAGAGGGGGCTCCGCAGCAGACCGTCCCTATCGTTGTGCAAGGAGCTCCACCGATGGTAAGCGCCCAAGAGGACAATGTATTTGTGCGTGTTCATCTGTCCCTACCCAAAGGGGGTCCCCCGTTAGAGGTCCCCGCGTTGGTCGACTCGGGGTGTGCCCGCACCATGATAAATGAGGAAACTGCCAAGAAGTTGGGTGTCCGGCGCAAGCGGCTTCCGGGACCCCTCCGTTTTTCCCAAATGGACGGGAGTGACTTTAAACGGGGCCCTGTGACCCACAGAACTGCAGCCGTGATTATGTCCGTGGGGGAACATTGGGAACGGTTGTATTTCACCATCGCCCCTATTGTAACCCCTGTGGTGTTAGGGATGAACTGGTTAAGGGGACACAATCCCTCCATTGATTGGGTTAAACGGGTGCTTTCCTTCCCCGAAAACCCCTGTGGGTTGCATGACAAGGAACGGGTACTCAGAGCTCCAGCCGCCGCACTGGTAGGGTCCCCCGCCCCAGTCTCTCCTCAATTACCCTCTGAGTACTCGCAGTTTACTGATGTTTTCGATGTTAGAGAGTGCGACGAACTGCCTCCCCACAGAGAAACGGACTGTGCCATCGAGATTGTAGGGGAAGGCAAACTGTCTAAGGGAAAGGTTTACCCCATGAGCCCTAGTGAAAAGACTGTATTGCGAGACTATCTGGATGTCAATCTGGCGAGGGGTTTCATACGCCCCTCCAAGGCTCCTTATTCAGCCCCAGCTTTCTTTGTAAAGAAAAAGACGGGAGATTTAAGACTGTGTATTGACTTTCGCAGACTGAACGCAGTCACCCAGTCTAATGCTTACCCCCTCCCTCTTATTCCTGACCTTCTAGCACAATTAAAGGAGGGCCGAATCTTCACCAAACTGGACTTGGTAGAAGCCTACCACCGCATTCGCATCAAAGAAGGAGACGAACCCAAAACGGCCTTTTCCAGTTGTTTTGGGATGTTTGAGTACCTGGTCATGCCGTTCGGACTTTCGGGGGCTCCGAGTGTCTTTATGCAATTAATTAATGAAGTTTTGCATGATTTACTGTTTCGGGGGGTGGTGGTATTTCTCGATGACATTCTTATTTACTCTGAGACCATGGAAGAACATGTGCGCCTTGTGCGAGAAGTGCTCCAGCGGCTGCGGGAGCACAAACTGTATGCTAAGGTGTCCAAGTGTGAATTCCACCAACCTTCTATTACATTTCTGGGGTATGTGATTTCCCACCAAGGGTTGGAAATGGACCCCGCCAAGGTCCAGGCGGTGCGGGACTGGGAAACCCCCACTACCCGCCGCCAACTTCAACAGTTTTTGGGGTTTGCCAACTTTTACCGGAATTTCATTCCCAACTTTGCCCAAGTTGCGCTTCCCCTCACTGCCCTGTTGCGTACCAAGGACAGGGGGGCTAGCGCCGCACTCCCCTCCGCCCGTCTGCAATGGTCTCCCCAGTGCCAGCAAGCTTTTGAACGTTTAAAGCTACTTTTTTCATCCGAACCCGTTTTGGCTCACCCGGATTGCACCAAGCCCTTCGTGGTGCAGGTGGATGCCTCGGATGTAGCCATGGGCGGGGCCCTATTGCAGAGGGATGAGGGGGGACGGTTGAGGCCATGCGCCTACTTCTCCAAGAAGTTTTCCCAGTCCGAAATCAACTGGGCCATTTGGGAGAAGGAGGCAGCAGCGGTCAAACATGCCCTTACCATATGGAGACACTTCTTGGAGGGGGCCGAGCTGCCGTTCGAAGTGTGCACAGATCACAAGAATCTTGAGGCTCTCAAGGGGGCTAGAAAACTCAATGCCAAACAAATTCGGTGGGCCCAATTTTTTGCTAAATTCCGGTTCACCCTCAAACATGTCCCTGGCAAAGAAAATGCCCTAGCTGATGCTTTGTCACGACTTCCCCAGTATCGCAACGATTTCGATCGCCCCGTCGACTCCCTGTTCACTCCCGAACAGCGAGGGGAAGTCCCTGGCTTGGCCGTCACCACCCGATCCCAAGCCCGCCAACCGGAGACCCCCCCTACGCTCAAAGGTATCCCGGAAGCGTTCCAACAGCGACTCCGGGACGCCTCCTTACAGGAGGAGGAGCACCATCTCCTCCCCGCTGGCTTGGAACGAACCAACACTTGGTGGGTGCAAGGGGGGAAACTATATGTCCCATCTTCCCTTCGCAAAGAAGTATTGGGACTTGTACATGGGGCCAGGCTTGCGGGTCATTTTGGTTTCATAAAAACGCTTCACCTGGTTCGAAGGCAATTCTGGTGGCCCGGTATGAGATCTGATGTAGAGTTGTATGTGCGCAGCTGCCCCACCTGCGCCACAGCCAAGAAACGGATGGGAAAACCCCCGGGGCTTCTCAAACCGCTTGAGAACCCCTCCCGTCCCTGGGAAGTCATCGCCATGGATTTTATCACCGACCTACCTCCAAGTCGGGGGAAAACGGTTCTCTGGGTTATCACGGACCTCTTTTCCAAACAGGTTCATTTCGTTCCATGTGCAGGTCTTCCTTCAGCCCAGGGCTTAGCTAAACTGTTCATCACGCACGTCCTCAGGCTACACTCGATCCCGAGGAAGGTCCTCTCCGACCGGGGGGTCCAGTTTGTTGCCAAATTCTGGCGGGCTTTCCTAAAGTTAATGGGAGTGGAGGAACAGGGCCTTTCTTCCGCCTATCACCCCCAAACGGATGGTCAAACGGAACGAGTAAATGCGGTAGTAGAATGTTATTTGCGTTGCTATGTAAATTTCCACCAGGACGACTGGGTCGACCTGCTGCCATTTGCCGAATATGCGTACAACAATGCGCCTCATTCCTCTACCGGCTTTAGTCCCTTCCAAGTTATATACGGGACGGATTTTGGCCCTTTCGGTTCTGCCCCCGTCTCGCCAGAGCTCCAGTCTACCCCTGATCTTCAGGAGTGGATTCAGGTGGTTAAATCCACCTGGCCATGGTTGCTCAAAAATCTGGAAAGGGCAAAAAGCAAGTACAAGGAACAAGCAGACAAACACCGGTCTCCGGGGTGGGAACTCAAGGTGGGGGAGCAAGTTTATCTGTCCACCAAAAACCTCCGCTCTCTTCGCCCCTGCAAAAAACTGAGCGACCGTTATGTAGGACCTTTCCCCATTACCAGAGTAATCAACGAGGTTACCGTGGAACTGAGTCTCCCTAAGACTCTCAAGGGAGTTCATCCAGTCTTCCATATAAGCCTCCTCAAACCTTATGTAGCAGCTCCCCAGTTCCACCCCCCTCCCGCTCATGAGATTCCTACCGTAGTAGGAGGGGATACCCATTTGGAAATATCCAAGGTTTTAGATTCCAAATGGAAGAAAGGGAAACTGTTTTACTTTGTTCGCTGGAAAAACCTTGGCTCCGCTCATGACGAATGGGTGGCCGCACCCCACATGGCAGCCCCTCGCTTGGTCCGAGAATTCCACCTCGCTTATCCCGATAAGCCTCGTCCTCTCGGAGGGGGGCCTTAAGGGGGGCAGAATGTGAGGGTCTCTGTCTTTGTGTCTCTGCTTTCCATCACCTGCGGTGTTATCAGTGAACTCGTAAAAGCAGTTCACACCTTCTGGTCTCAGGCGCCAGGCCTGATGGCCCATGTATCTTCCCCCCCCGCTGTTCTTCCTGCCAGTACTCCCTCAGGCCGGTGCGGCCTTGGAAGTGTGATAGCCGCACCAGACTTCCTGGGATCCGTCTGATGTTTTGTATTATGCCAAGCTTGTAACTTCCCATAACAATAAGTGTGAACCCCAGTGCCCCAGTGCCCTGGAGTCAATATATTCTGTAAACCCGTATAGCCCCTCACTTGCAACTTTCTACCTGTGCCTGTCTCATCTCCTGAAGGCTTCAATAAATCTATTGTTTCTGTATCAACGTCTGAGCAACTGATTTGGAGAAGCAAACTCAGAGAGGGGGATCTCTCACACTCTCTCTCTCTCTCTCCTCCTCCTCTCTCTCTCACACACATGTACACAGAAACACATCTAGGGAACCAGGAACTCTCAGGGGGCCTAGAGGCAGGGGGGAAGAAAAGTAGTGGTGGAAAGATAGAATGACATGCAATGGGGGGACTGATTCAAGCCTTCTTGCAATTACATAATTCCCATGTTCCATATTTATTGCCTGCTGAGGATCATGGAAATGATCGCTCTCCTGGTTTTCCCAATACAACCTAGAAGTCTAGAAAATTTCACTTTAATCATCACCGGCAGGCAAAAATAGGAGTTGTGTAATGGGCCACAAAGAAGCTTTTTCTACATTTAACAACTCATCTCTACTTCCAGTTAGTCCTTTCCCTTTACAAAAGTAAGGTTTTTATTGCTCAGGAAGCTGTGTAAGCCAGTGCTTGCCACCCCCCGGATTGCAATGCCTGGCAACCCAGCAGACACATGTACCAAGCCCCAGATGCAATGGAGAGGGCTCTCACACGATCCAGTGAAACTGTCAAGGAGGAACTACGGGCAGAGAAGCCTCTCAGGGAGAACCAGAGGGAATCCATTTTCTCTGACCCAGTCTCCAGCAAGCTGTCATTTCGCAAGAGGCGACCAGGCACGCACGCAGTCCTCCCCCCCTCCTCCATCTGCATGATTAAGGCTAATCGGAAGCCTCCGAGATATCAGCTTCAGAAGATCGCACCTCCGGCATTGCTGTTCAAGTGATGTTCAGAGGTGATTTGTCATTGCCTGCCTCCACATTGCGACTCTGAACTTCCTTGGTGGTCTCACATCCAAATACTGACTAGGGCTGACCCTGTTTAACTTCCAAGATCTGACAAGATCAGGCTAGCCTGGGCTATCCGGGTCAGGGAACACATAAATACTAAGTAGCTGCTATTATTATTTCTCCTCAGTGTTCTCAGAACAGGCCACAGGAGTCCAGAACCCTCCCATTGATCTGAAAGATAGTTGTACAGTTGTCATTGCTGACCCAGGGTCAATTAAAGGAACGCCGCTATTCAATAAGTTCAAACAATTTTTTAAAAGTTAACATTTTATTAACACACAATTTTATTAAACAACAACATTATAAACATTTAATTGTAGGAATTAGATTGATTTTGGAATAAATTGGCCACAGCTTGGAATTGGCAAACAGCTGCGACCCTTGTGGCGCAGCATGCGAGATGTGTCAAGTGCCCAGGCCGTGTCCACCACGGCCATGAAGTAACCACTGCCCACAGGACTCCCGCTGTGGGCAACTGGGATGGCAGTACCAGGATGACACCAGGACGAACACCACTGGGTGTTATCCCCCACCACTTGGGAAGAGGCGGACACCTGCCCTGCCGCCAGGGCATGTCCCAGAAGCCTCTCCCAAAACCCTTGGGATAGGGTTCCCAAAACCAGGGAAGCGACCAATTCCTATGGAGCTTCCCCCCCCAAAATGACACATCCACATGCTAAACCGCCCCAAGCTGTGACTATAAGCAATAAACTTTAGGGAGGGTGGGTGGGTTCACAAAGAAAACGGAGTGAGCCTGTGGGCGGGCCCGTCCCCTGTTATATACAGAGGGGCGAGGCTAGCCACGCCCCCCAGCCAGCTCCCGCCTTCTGCCCTCATTGGCTGGAGCCTTTCCTTGCCCCAGCCAATGAGAAGGCTGTAACTGGGCAAATCGGGCCCGGCACGAGCCCCGTGCGCGCGCAAACGCACATGTCGGCCGGCCGGACCCGATTTCCCTCCCCCACCGCCGCGATCGCTCCTTCCTCCCCCCGGGGCAGCAAAGATGGCTCCCGGTAAGGCAGGAACCCTGCCTTGCTGACCCAGGGTCAATTAAAGGAACGCCGCTATTCAATAAGTTCAAACAATTTTTTAAAAGTTAACATTTTATTAACACACAATTTTATTAAACAACAACATTATAAACATTTAATTGTAGGAATTAGATTGATTTTGGAATAAATTGGCCACAGCTTGGAATTGGCAAACAGCTGCGACCCTTGTGGCGCAGCATGCGAGATGTGTCAAGTGCCCAGGCCGTGTCCACCACGGCCATGAAGTAACCACTGCCCACAGGACTCCCGCTGTGGGCAACTGGGATGGCAGTACCAGGATGACACCAGGACGAACACCACTGGGTGTTATCCCCCACCACTTGGGAAGAGGCGGACACCTGCCCTGCCGCCAGGGCATGTCCCAGAAGCCTCTCCCAAAACCCTTGGGATAGGGTTCCCAAAACCAGGGAAGCGACCAATTCCTATGGAGCTTCCCCCCCCAAAATGACACATCCACATGCTAAACCGCAACAAGCTGCAAGGAGGCCGATTCACTCACGGGCCCCTGCAGCCGCAGGGAAACCGAACTCAACTCTCGGACCCGAACTCAACTCTCGGACCCTTGCAGCTTCCGCCACACTTCACAGCTGAAGCCAATTCCTTAAGCCACCCCGAACATTGTGCAGCCATAGGTCCATGCCCCAGCTGGTGAGGTGCACGCCATCCCGGCGATAAAGTGACGCTATGCGGAAAGAAATGTCCCATTGTCGTATGATCACTCCGCCTAGTCTGATCACTTCCCTCCCAACAACGTTGGTGACTTTCCTCCTAGTCACATCTACCCTGTGCACATTGTGGGCACCTCTCCAGCACCTCCTTTCTAGGAGATCCGACCAGCAAATCACCGTTGCTGGGCATAACGATGCAAATGTCGAGAGATCACGACAAATCTCAGTAGCAAGGTCTTTGCCTCGGGTATGTACTAAGTCGTTCTCACCCAGCTGGAGGACCAGTGCATGAGGAGCTCCAAACCTTTCAAGCAGGTGATGAAGGACTGGTAGTAGCGAACACCAACGCATGCCTCGCTGGCCGAACCATTGCACCCGTACTGCTTGCTCCAGACCCAAATGCTGTCCCCATCCGGATGCAGCCGCATAACGTCCATTCCAGAAAACGATGCTGTGGCCCACAACCCACACGGTCCGCCACGGTCCTAAAACTCGGAGCACAATTAAAAGAAAACGCGGTCAGGCCTGACATAAGACTTATACGATGCAGAACGCCATCGGCCGATGGCTTGTATCTGGTTGACAGCCATGCCCTCTCCAGCCGCCTGTGTGGCTGCTCCTATACGAAAGGAGTGGCCACTAAAATCAGACGTGGGAAAGCCCATGGAGCTGACCGAAGCCTTAAAAACACTGATAAATTGATAGCGGGTCAGCGGTGTGCAATCAGCATGTATCAATAAGCATCCCTTTATGTGCGGCCGTATAGCTAGAAACCTTTTTAAAGCTCTGACAGGGCAGGGCCGGACAGTGGTGGCCTTGTGCAGCCGGACACTCATCCCTTTTCCAACCTGGTCAGTCTTGGACCGACGAACGACGATCGTCAGTGCTGAGTTGTGAAGGCATATGTCCCCCAAAAGTAAAGCCCTGCTGGTCAAATCATGACGGGATTGAGCCACGAGTTCGCTAAGTCGGAACGCCCCAAAGAAGGCTAAAGAAAATGCTGCCTCAAATAAGGTGGCCTCATAGCGAGAAGCGCACAAGGATGGCAGTAGCCGTACAATCCTTTGTAGCATATCCAAAGTGACTGGCCTCCTGACGTCCCTAATGGACGGTGCCTCGCGTTGCCAGCCTTTGACAGCCTTTCTGGCTCGAAAGGATGCACAAGGATCATTGAAACCATGTGCCTTTGAAAAGAAAGAGATAGCCGCCATGTGAACTCCGATAGTCCTAGCAGCGTAACCAATGTCTTTTAAATGGGCTAAGTAACGTAAAGCCAAAGTTTCTGTGACAGGCCACAGACCATCCCGACCCAAAATGGACAAAAAACTCTCAAAGAGGTGCACTGCCCTATCATATGCCCGAATGGTGGCAGGGGCCAATGAGCTCCGAATGCCGGTCATAATGACGTTTTCCCAAGAGCCCATAGCTCTGCTGGAAAAGGTTGTGGGAGCCGGTCCGCTTCTGGTGCCAGGAGACGGAATCTGTCCATCTGAAAACGAGACAGAGCATCCGCTAAGCAATTGTCTAGGCCTGGGACATGTTGGGCTGTCATAGAAATGTTATTGGCCAAAGATGTTAACACGAGAAAGCGTACAAGGCGCATGACCCTGACTGATCTGGATGTTTGCCTGTTAACCACCCTGACCACAGCCTGGTTGTCGCACCAGAAGCGAACTCTTGCATTCTTAAAATGGTCAGCCCAGATATAAACGGCAACCACAATGGGGAATAATTCTAAGAACGTCAAATCCCGGCATACGCCTGACCCCTGCCAACCCACAGGCCAGCGCTGTGCACACCACTGTCCATTAAAATAAACCCCGAAACCAATGCTGCCCGCAGCATCAGAGTGGACCTGTAAATCCCGGCCTAAAACAAGGCTGTGTTGCCAGAGGGATATGCCATTGTATTGCTCAAGAAACTGAAGCCACGTTCGTATATCTTCTTTCATGCCCTTGGAGACCCTGATATGATGGTGTGGGGCTCTTACGCCCCTTGTGGCTTGGTTGAAGCGAGCACAGAAAGCCCTGCCCGGGGAGATAACCCGGCAGGCAAAATTTAGATGGCCGATAAGAGACTGTAACTCTTTCAAGGTGCACTTTGTTTTGTTAGCAACTAAAGATAGCAAAGCCTTTAAAGCCAGGAGTTTTTCTTCCGGCAAGCTGGAAGTCCCATTGATGGTATCGATCTGAATGCCCAGAAATGTAAGGACTGATGAGGGGCCCTCTGTCTTTTCTGCTGCTAGTGGCACTCCTAATTCCTCAGCCAGAGTGGCAAATGCTGTCAAAAGGTTGCCACATAAGGGGCTGTTGTGAGGCCCGATAAATAAAAAATCATCCAAATAATGAGTTACTGTGGACGACCCTGTGCGCCACTGTATTGCCCATTCCAAAAAGGAACTGAAAGCTTCGAATGCGGCACATGCCACGGAGCAGCCCATTGGCATGGCCTTATCTACGTAGAAGGCCCCCCGAAATTTAAAACCAAGTAAACAAAAATCTTCTGGGTGTACTGGAAGCAACCTAAAGGCTGATTGAATGTCACATTTTGCTAACAAAGCTGAATGCCCGCAAGATCTTACCAAACCCAGTGCATGATCGAATGAAGAATATTTTACCGTTGACAGCTCGGGTGGAATCCCATCATTAACAGATAGCCCTTTTGGGTAAGACAGGTGATGTATCAGCCTAAACTCCCCAGGGGTCTTTTTGGGCACTACTCCCAGAGGAGATACTCTCAGGTTGGGGATAGGTGGGAACGCAAAGGGGCCTGCAATTCTGCCCAAGTCTAACTCTGTTGATTTTTTGAGCGACTACATCAGGCATATCTATGACCGATTTCAAGTTGCCCGATAACATAGGAGGTCTAGCGTTAAAGAAAGGGATGCGAAAACCCACGGAGAAGCCATGTAAGAGATATAAAGCACTTGCCCTATTTGGATAATGAGCCAACAAAGATCTTAACTTATCCAGTTTAATTGGTGTGCAGGCCAGACCCTGTAGACGCCCGCGTCTACTTGGTAGCAGAGGTGTTGGTATTGGTAGAACTGCTATCTTTCTTGCTACCTGAAAGGGCTGACCTGCCCCCCCGAAAGGGCTGACGACCAGAAGTGCCGCCCCGTGGGCAGGTGGAACGGGGATGAGGGCCGAAGCATACCTCACAGGAGTGATCATATCTGCATACTTTTCGTTGACATTTTCCCATCCCAAAATCCCAGCAGATACGTCTATCGGGATCCCTACGAGATTTGGTAGGCCAAGCTCCTCTGTTGACCTCAACTCTGGGCCTCGTAATACATGGGCCTACTTTGAGAAGCCATAAATTGCTATTAATGAGGTCCCATCGAGTCCTCTGATTCTTAGACGCCCGTTTACGGAAGGCTTCGTCATACTCTAAGGCGGCAGAATCACCTGCCAAAGACCTAGCCTTGAGCACATTACTCTGGTAATTTAGGAGGTGCCATGCCCTTTCAGGGTAGGAAGAGGCAATGACACTAGCGAAAATGGTAAAACCAGCCATCCACCTATCAAATGACCTGTCCCCAAAACCTGCCTTGTCTTTTCGTTTATCTTTTGAGGACGACCGAGACTTTCGTCCCTCCTCCTCCACTGGCTTTATGAGGGAGAAGACATTAATGTAATAGCCATTGAGAATATCCTCCCTTACTCTCCTGGGAAGATGAATACCAGGAGGATCCTCGTCATCCTTAAATGCTGGAGGGAGGATGAGACCCCTGTTTAGTGGCGTAGGGTCCCACGTCTCCCTGGCCTCCCCCTGACTAGGCAGTTTTGGTTGCTTTTTCATACGTCTTAATGCCCAAGGAGGTAAACCAGGCACAGACGCAGCTGACAGCCAATAGTCATCTGCCCCCTCAAATGAGTCGGTGGAAGTAGAAGACTCACCGTCGGAAGAGGAAGAAGACGAGTCTAACGTTCGCCTCCGTTTCTCTGTCTTCCGGCTGCAACGTTTGCTAACAGCTTTGCCGCCTCTCCTGGGACGTCTCTGTTCAGGGCTACTCGAGGATGAGCTAGAGTGGTCGGAAGAAGGAGAGTCCCCGCCACCCCTAGAGCGCTTTTCTGGGCGACCCCTATAATTGTTGTTGAGGCCGCTGGGGCCAGGCACAGCATCATCCTCCATTTGACATGCATTCCACTCATTTAACTTAGTAGAAAGCTGTTGAACTGCATAAGAAAGGTCCCTTAAGCCAGAGGAGTTAGAATGAGCTTGTGCTTTTGACTTAGCCGTTTGGCATGTGGCTTTAGCCCTTCTAGTAGTGCTCCCCGCACGAGAAGAATGAACTGCGCTAGCTCTAGTTGTGCCTGAACCAGAGGCCCCAGTGCGCCTGCGTCCGGTTTGAGTGTGAGACGGCAACCCATTTGTTGTAGCAGGATCAGCACGGCGTCTAGTAGGAGCCAATGTGGCCCACGAGCGTCTAGCCGCCCCAGACCTCCCCCTAGTCATAGGGATAGAGCTGCGTTGTACACTAGCAGCCTTGCGTTTTGGAGCCATGTTGAGTGCAGTTGTATACAACCAATACAGAAATTATAGGGGCTAATGTGTGAAAGAAACCTCAAACTGGCAACAGATTAATTACAGATCGCTAAGATAGCAAGTAGAACGTAATTGAAGCCGTATGTGTTCAATTGCAAAGATTGCAATGCAGCAGGTAATATAATTACAGAGCACTGAGATAGCAGACAGAATGTGAATGCACTTGTGTATGCCTGAATGCCAAGGCTGCAAAGCAGCAGGTGTAATAATTACAGACACAGAGATAGCAAATATAATGAAAATGCAGCTGTATATGCTTAACTGTCAAGGCTGTAATGCAGCAGGTATGATATTATAGCCTAAATCCGCCTCCAATAGGAGGAGCGGTGACCCTCAACTGCCTCCAATAGGAGGAGCAGATAAGCACAGCAAAGCTTTCCCCCAAAACAGCAGGGGGGGGGATAATTGTGTGTGAGGACAGATGTGTGGCTGATAGAAAGATTGCCAGGCAGCCACTATAATTGATCCAAAAGGAGGGGGGGGGTATTAGTGCTAAAGCCAAGCACAAAACTGTGCAAATATCCTGCCTGCTATTGCTTCAGGCGCGTTGGGCCAGCGGCCCGAAAAGTTCAAGCCGGCCCCCCCCTTTTTCCCCCCCCCGCTTCCCTTCGCTGTCCTCTCTCTATAAATCTATCTGGGCTTGTCCGCTCGATTTTTGATCTCTCTGCGCTTGTCCGCTCCCGTGCTAACTCGCCTCCACTTTTCCTTTTAGAAGTTCTCTCTCGGCTTGTCCGCTCAGCAAAAACCGCACTGTGCTCCAAAGCCAACCGTTCCGCTTTCACAAAGAAAACGGAGTGAGCCTGTGGGCGGGCCCGTCCCCTGTTATATACAGAGGGGCGAGGCTAGCCACGCCCCCCAGCCAGCTCCCGCCTTCCGCCCTCATTGGCTGGAGCCTTTCCTTGCCCCAGCCAATGAGAAGGCTGTAACTGGGCAAATCGGGCCCGGCACGAGCCCCGTGCGCGCGCAAACGCACATGTCGGCCGGCCGGACCCGATTTCCCTCCCCCACCGCCGCGATCGCTCCTTCCTCCCCCCGGGGCAGCAAAGATGGCTCCCGGTAAGGCGGGAACCCTGCCTTCTGCTGTGCTGCTTTCCCCCCTCTTACTTGAGCATGGAATTTCCAGGATCTAAGAGCATTTTTCTTGTGTGTTAAGGAGTGAGAAAAATCCTAGTCCACACTATAATAATAAAAATGCACAAGGCAGTTACCGTGCGGTTCCAGCATGCAATCTGATCATCATGACAAACAACTAGAATAATGTTAGAAGACACAAATGGCAGGTTGATTGCTTGGGATTCTGGCAGTTGAAAATGGGTTGGTGGGTTGGAATCTTTATATTTCAGTCTTGTTAGCTTATCACTGGGAAATACTGCTGACCAGTAGTTATATGTTTTTAATGGGTTGAAATTTATGGACTACAGTTTGAATGCTGATCATATTCTACATCTAGGTAATCTTGTGAAAGGCATCAGCACAGTCCAACATAAATTCTGCTAACTGGCTGGGAAGTAGTATATGTATATTATCATCCAGTGACTACAGAAACTCTTTCCCTTCAGAGGTTAGGTAGTATAACTTTTCCTTGCGCAGAAAATTACTCTGCAGGTCTTCCTTATACCACCTCTTCTTTTCTCTCACCAACCGTGCCTTTCATACCATGAGATAAAATTAATGTACTGTGGAGAAATGCTTATGAACTGAAAGCTGTGATAGTTTAAGTCTTCAGACAGATGGTGTAGGAGAAAATTAGTAACATAACTGAAAGGATGAGTCCAGGAGCACCTTAAAGACTAACAAAAATATTTTCTGGCAGGGTATGAGCTTTCGTGAGCCACAGCTCACTTCTTACCTGAAGAAGTGAGCTGTGGCTCACGAAAGCTCATACCCTGCCAGAAAATATTTTTGTTAGTCTTTAAGGTGCTACTGGACTCTTGCTCTTTTCTACTACTGCAGACAGACTAACACTGCTACCCGCTGTGAAATAACTGAAAGGGTTGGGCTTGACTTCACAAGTTATCTAAGTGGTTTTTAGGCATAGCAGTTACTTTAGGGATACCAGGGCATGTAGGATCTGAGACAACTGCCCAGTATATTCATAACATTACAGTGGATCCTGGGTGTACTTTCTTATTATGAAGTGCCATTAATTGAGGGGTGGCAAAATTTATGGATCCACTTTGGTAACTACCTTGTACAATGGAGATATTCTAGGAGTGGGGGTTGCAAGCTGCTAGCACAGCAATAAATTATTAAGGTGACTTTCAAAGTTCTATTAGATCTTGAAGTGGATTACACCAAAAATGTATGTGTGTACCGCCAAGTTGCAACTGACTTACGGCAACCCCAGCAAGGGGCTTTCAAGGTGAATGAGAAGCAGAGGTGGTTTGCTATTGCCTTCCTTTGCAGAATCTTCCTTGCTGGTCTCTCATACAAGTACCAACCCTGCTTAGTTTCTGAGATCTGAGGAGATTGGGCAGCACTATACTATTCCTCTTGCTTACACCAAATATGTGGGGTCAAAAATAGAAATTTGGGGTTGGATGGGGTGTACTGGTTGCCTAGCATAACTCACTGTAATGTAGCAGGGTTCTCCACACCCAAATCTTTCATTAGGAGCCCTGTGCATATGACCTGTCTGTGTATTGGCTCACAGTGCTGGAAGAGAGAGCAGGAACGAGGATGCTGGCTGCACCCCTGCCTCTGCACAGTCACCAAGTCATTTGCGTAGTGTGAACATGTGGAGCAAATGGCCATGCAATGCATATTCAACACATGTGCTGCTGACCATGGATTTAAACCCCACATTTACCCAAATGCTGATTCATGGTTTCCTTTGTAAAGTGAATGTGTGTTGGCTCTTTGTTACAGACAGATGTACATACTTGAAGGTTGTATGTGTGTTTACTGCAACATGTGAATGATGCTACAGAATACTCCTGGTACATTGAATGTGGGTACACATTGCTCATATGCACACATGCCTTTAAGAAAGAGCCAAAGCATGCACGCTTTAAAAATAAAACTAGGGACTTGTAGCTGAATAAATGTGGGGTTTACATTGCCCATTCCATTGTACACACATTTAAAGTTTTGTAAGAATTAGTCAGTGCTTGTCCAAACAAACAAACATGCATAGTGTGTATACTGACTGAGTTCACTATAATTTCATTACTAGAATTATCATGCAGAGTTTCATAGAAAGGATGTGTGTTTCCCAGGACTTTACAGTGTACAATAGACAATGGCCCAAACAACAGATGAAGGGGAAAGAGTAGGGTGGGGAAACATGAATGTGAGTTGGAAATAAAGACCATGCATTTAAGAAATAGGCCATATGGAAAAGTTCGGGGGTTTTTTTGAAGAGAGAGTCAACACCATATCAATATTCAGAGACAGAGTGTGATGTTGTATCAAAATTGAAAGGTCACAAGGATTTTCTGGGAAATATCCATGGCCCTGAATGCTAGATAACCACTGAAAGATCAGTATTGTTTTCAGCTACTGCATGAGACAAATGAAGTATTCCACTTACGTTCTCCAAGGGAACCATTCAAGAAAAAGTTATACTAGAAGAGGCTGTTAGGGCTCTGTAGATTCTTAGACTGTGCCATGGAAACAAAGAAACTGTATTCAGCACAGAATTCAGCATCCTGAAGATGCCAGGGTTGTTTTTTAATTTATTTCTACTTCTTGGCTTCAGAGTAGACTTGGAAATGTATGAACTAAATGAAATATCATATGTCAGTGAGGGGTGAAGTAGGATTTCTTCAGTGAATATGTCTAGGACACTGCAAAACCTTTTGTTCTTCATAAGCAGTCTAAATTCTGAAAAATATGCAAATTTGGGCAATTATTTTTGTGGATATCCTTTGAGTCTCCTAAAAATATTTCTGCTTTAAATGGCTAGTTCTGTTTAATAAATACTCTCTCTACTTCTTTTTTCTTCTTCATATGTCAGAAGGTGGCATATGTGGAGGAGTGTGAATATTTTAAGAGACAATCCTAAGTGTTTTAGGTTTTAAAAACTAGTTGGAACCAAACATTCTGTATGTCAAACAGCACCTTGTGTGTGTGTAAAGTGCCGTCAAGTCGCAGCCGACTTATGGCAACCCTTTTTTGGGGTTTTCATGGCAAGAGACTAACAGAGGTGGTTTGCCAGTGCCTTCCCCTGCACAGCAACCCTGGTATTCCTTGGTGGTCTCCCATCCAAATACTAACCAGGGCTGACCCTGCTTAGCTTCTTCTTCTTTTTTTAATCACTTCATTGATTTAACATATCATACAATACAATTCAATACCATTGTGGTTGTTGTGGTTGTTGTACCCATACTTTTGGCACTTGATAATTTGTTTAGTACCTGGAGGTTGGCAACCCTAGGAATGGCATGCTGATATAAAAACTTGAAGTGATTTCATGGGACACTCTAGGATTTACAACAAGTCTATGGTAAAATTATATAGCGGGAGACCTGGCAACCCTGGAGACACTGACAATAGTTGTGCTCTGTTTCTGATAGAGTACTGATGACTACCTCCTGCGCCTTCCCCAATAAAATTTAGAGTTGCTTTAATGCTCCTAGTCCTTTCTGCTTTAAGAACCACTTTCTTTTTCTCCTGTAGAATCAGATATTGCTGACTTCGATGGGAGAAGCTCCCTCCTCTACAGATTTAACCAAAAACAGATGAGCACCTTTAAAGATGTTATTTCCCTGAAGTTCAAGAGTATGCAAGGAGATGGGGTCTTGTTCCATGGAGAAGGTCAGCGTGGAGATTATATAACACTGGAACTTCAGAAAGGGAAGCTGGCATTACACCTCAACTTGGGTATGTATGTTCAAACATTCCAACATATTTTATATCACAGCTTGATGCTTCGATCATCATCATTGTCATCGTCTCAGAACAGGTCCCATATGAAGAACATCCTGTAACCTACAATGTTGAAAGGCATATGGATGAGGTGTCTAGAGAGAAGGGAGTAATGTAGTGACACAGCAGCATATATTATTTTATTATTGTGACTTTGTGTTGCTAGCTTCATACACACTTCAGAAATCTGAAGGTTTATATTTTAGCAAAGGTTATATAGAGGAAGGATGCTGGGAGATTGTAGTAGAGTTGTCATTAAATAGGCTTCTCTAGGTGTGCTTTCTTTGCCATCTTTTTTTTTTTTTTTGGCACCTGCCCTGCTCATAAAAATGATAGGTGCATTATGTTTACTACACAGATTGAAAATATGCAAATAAGCTGCAGACCTTTGGCCAGTCAGTTATTTCTGATATGGATTTTTGGCTTTGAACAAGGTTTCATGTGTTATCCAAGTTACGCTGCCCTATTTATATGTTACATTTGTTCCAACAAAAACCTGATCCTTGCCAGTTGCGTGGGATCACATGGAGGCCAGTGAGATGTGCTGCCTAAGTATAGGAAAGTTCATTTTAGAATACATCCCACTGTTTTTCATGGGGCTTGCTTGCACATAAATGTGTTTGGGATTGCAGTCTGAGAAACACAAATAACTAGATGCATTACTGCAGCTCTAAGGCATAATCTAGCTCACCATCAGGAATTCATGTGTTCTTTTTTACTCATTGGGTCATTCAGCAAGTTTACTGAGATGTTCCATTGGCTCCTGTGAAACTTGCTTTCAAATAAACATGCTCAGGATTTCAGCCTTAAATGCCGTAACAGTGAGTTGTGTATCCATTTTGAGGTCCTCTACTCTAGTCATTCTACCTGAATGACATACATTTGTAAAGGCACACTGATTGCTTATTGACAGAGCTCAGTTGTGCCTTTTTTAAATTTTATTAGAAAAAAACCCAATGACAATAACAACTAAAAAAAAGCAGAATTACTGACAGTCTTCTTAATTTAAAATACAGTATGTATATATATATATGTGTGTGTGTGTGTGTGTGTGTGTGTATATATATATATACACACACACACACACATACATACATACATACATATACACACACACACATAATAAAATAAGATGAAGTCTCCCATGCTACATCTTATTTCTATGTCTTCATGTTCATTATTATGTCCTGGCTGAGCGCAACACATTCCTCTTTCCCGCCCTTATTTATGACATTCTCTATTTTATTTATTGTATGTGACCATACCGCATCCAGTCTTATTGTATCTCTGTTTTTCTGATATGCTGTTAGCTTAATTAAAACATATATTTCTTTAACTTTAACCAGCCATTCCTCTATCTTTGGAGTTGATTTTTGTTTCCAGTGACTGGCAAAGGTCGTTCTAGCCACAGTTATCATATGTAACACCACATAAAGTTGATCTTTAGCTAGATTAGGTACCAGATTTAACAAGAATATCTCGGGTTTACATGGAATATCAGCCTCCATTCCAACTGTTAGACATTTCACTATTTCAGACCAAAATGATATAGCTCTCTCACATTTCCACCACATGTGTATAAAAACTGCTTGTTTTCTATCACAGTACCAAACAGCTGTCATTTTCTGATTTATGGATTTTACTTAGTCTAAGTGAGGTTATATACCACATATATACCATCTTTATTAGATTTTCACTCATTTGCATACTGACTGTAAAATCTAATCCCTTTGTGAAAATGTGTTCCCATTCTTGGTCACTTAACTCTCTGTCTAAGTAAGTGTTCCATTTATCCCGATATCTCGTTGTTTGATTTAATTTATCTTTAAGTATAATTGTATATATTTTTGAAGTTGGAGTCTTCTCTTGTAACATCAGCTTCTCAAACTCTGATTTATCTCAAATTTCGGATATGTCATTTTCTTCTAGGTTATTCCAATATTTTTTTATTTGTAAACATTCTAAAAATGTAATATTAATTTCTTTTTATCCATAATTTTACATAAAGGCTCTAAATTATTATTTCTAATCCAATAATTATGTTCATTCTGTTTATCTATCTTTATGTGGTATTTGGAATTCTGGGTTCTCAGCTAAGATATTCCATAAAAAGGAAGACATTGGGGAAATATCTGGAGCTAGTTTCTCTCTTAGCGCATCTCATTGCTTTAGAATGGTATTAATGCAATTATTATCTTTGTTGTAGAAATTTTTCCTATAAGTTTTTTTAACCCCAAACCATCTATTTAGCTGGGATTTAACAAAGTCCTGCTCAATTATGATATATGGTTCCTTTTCATCATTTACTACCCATGATTTCAACCACTTTATCCTAGCCACCTGATAATACGTTAATAAATTTGGCATACCTATCCCTCCTTTGCTTTTAATCTCATATAGGTTATTGTTTCTAAATCTATTCTTTTTATTTTGCCAGATGAATCTTTTACAGATCTTTTGCCATTCTTCAATCATTTTTTTCGGTATGTCTACAAATAAGTTATTAAAAATAAAATTTAATCTTTATACCTTTGATTTTATTATTATCTCTTATTGAGATTGCCAGGGGTTCTAGAGAGCATATAGGAGAGCTGACAAAGGGCAGCCTTGCCTAACTCCCCGCATGATATTAAAACTTTCTTTTCTTTCACCGTTAATTCTTATTTTAGCTTAACACTTGCTATATAGAATATTAATCCATTTCTGGAATTTCCCCCCGAAACCAAAGCTAGCTATTGTTTCCTTCAAATAAACATGTTCAACCCTATTGAATGCTTTTTCAGCATCTAAGAATAAGAGAACTGCTTTTCCCATTGATTTTCTTATATAATCTTGTAAGTTAAAATGTTAACAGTCTCTTAGGGATGAAACCTGTTTGATCAGGGTTAATGAATTTATTAAATATTTGTTTTAGCCGGTTTGCTAAGATTGAAGTTAACATTTTATAATCAATATTTAGGAGACTGATTGGTCTATAGGAACTAGTTAAGGTTGGATCCTTTTCTGGCTTGGGAGTAACTGTAATGTTACTTTCAGCCCATGTATTTGGCAGCTTTCCATTTTGAAAGATATTATTTATTGCTTTGAGTAACGGAATTTCGATTGTGTGGCTTAACGTTTTATAAAATTCAGCTATATACCCATCTGGGCCTGGGGACTTATTAATTTTCAAATTTTGGATGGCCGTTCTAGTTCTTGTATATTAATATCTTTTTCCATAAAATCTTTATCATCTGAATATAACTTGGGTACCGTATATACTCGGGTAGAAGCCGACCCGAGTATAAGCCGACCCCCCTTTTGAGGCCAGAAAAGGGAATTTCTTATTGACCCGCGTATAAGCCGAGGGTCAATAAGAAATTCCCTTTACCGGTAATGCTGCGCTCTAAAATGGCGGCCGCCCCAGGTCACCCTCCCGCTGGCCACCCGGGCCCTCCCGATTCACCCCGGCCCACCCCGACCCCAGTGCCATCCAAGGGGGGGAGGGGGAAGAGCCCCTGAACCCCCTACTCACTGGGAGAGGCAGCGAATCGGCGGCGGTGGCGCGGCCTTCCTGCGCCTGCAGGAGGCACCCCAGGCCGCTGCCAGCCTGAGGAAGCCGCTCAGGCATGGCAGCGCGGCCTCCTGCCGGCCCAGGAAGGGCGCTGCCGGCCGCAGGAAGCAATGCGGGCCCAGCGGCGGCGTGGCCTGGAGGGGCCTCCTGCAGGCCCAGGAAGGCCGATGCAGGCCAGGGAAAGGTGCGCGGGCCTGGCGGCGATGACGGCGGTAAGTTCCCCCCTCCCTCCTCCCCCTCCCTCCTCTACCGTATTGACCCGCGTATAAGCCAAGTTCGGCTTTTTCAGCCCTTTTTTTGGGCTGAAAAACCCGGCTTATACGTGAGTATATACGGTATATTAGTATTTTGTAGAAAGCTTTTAATGTTATCTTTATCTACAGGCCCGGCCTTATAAAGTTCTTGGTAATATTCTCTAAAAGACTTCTTAATTTCATTGGTGTCGTTAGTAATTTCTCCCTCTTTTGTTTTGATACCAGTGATGATGTTTTTACTTCTTACTTTTTTTAACTTTCTGGGCTAATAATTTCTCTACTTTGTTTCCTTTTTCAAAATATCTTTGTTTAGTAAAAATAAGATTCTTGTGTATGGAAATTGCATCAATTCTTTCTAAGTTTTCTTTTTCTGACTTCAACTCCTTTGCTATTTTTTTTGACAGGTTAAGTTTGACTTGTTTTTCCAATTCTGCAATATTTTTTAAACATATGTTCCTATCCTTATCTCTGTTCCTTTTTAGAAGCAATGATTCCTTCAGAGCAATTCCTCTAAAAAAGGCTTTAGCTGCTTCCCACACCATTATATCTGATCTGGTAGAGTTGTTCACATTGAAAAAGGATTCAGGTTCCTTCTCTAATTTCTCTTTACTTTTGGCATTATTTAATAGTTCGTTGTTGAGAACCAAGGTTTTACTCCTTTTTTCTTTTATACTTAGCCATAAAAATATGGGGGTATGGTCAGCATATATAAAGTTACCTATTTCCGTTTCACATCCCATATTTACCAGATGTTTTGAAATTAAGAACATATCAATTCTAGATGATGACTTGTGAGCTGTTGAGTAAAAGGAGTATTCTGTTTCTGAATTGTGCTTAAGTCTCCAAATGTCAACTAATTGGAAATTAGAGATGGTCTTTTTCATCGTATATGTTAATGCAGTACTCTTGTTCTTATAACCCTCTATCTTCTTTTCACTTCTATCAGCTTTCAAGTCCATAAGAGCGTTGAATTCTCCTCCTAAGATAAGGTCTCCTACCACTTCCTTTACAAGGGTGTCATGTAATTTATTGAAATTTTTTTCTTCTGATGGTTAGGGGCATATATATTTCCTATTGTTACTTTTTTCCCCAATATTTCCCAGACTAGCAATAAAAACCTCCCCTCATCATCCACTACCTGTCTTTTAACTGTAAATTTTGGGGAATTTACATATATAGCTACCCCTTTTGTTTTAGTATTACTAGGTGCAAAATATAACTCCCCCAAATTCTGTTCCACCATTAAATGTTGTTGCTTTTCTAATATGTGGGTTTCTTGTAAAAGAATAATATTTGCTTTTTCCTTGCTTAACTTATAAAATATTTTCCTTCTTTTACATGGTTCGTTAAGTCCATTAACATTTAAGGAGATAAACTTAAGCTTTCCTTGGCAGCCTTTGCATAAAAGATAGGTCACAAGCGTTGATTTAGGGGGGAATCAATTCTATGATGTTGTTGCAATCAAAACTAACAGATGGGATAGAGGCGTTATGTTGTACACTAATTTTTGGAGATATTGGAATATTTGAGATTTTATCTGTTAAGTCCATTTGTTTATCTTCCAATTGGTCTTGCCACTCCTTCCCCCCTTCTTTTCTCTCATATTTGTTGTATTCAATATTGCCTTTAGTTTGTTTTGTATCATGTTTAATCTTATTATTACATCCTCTTGTCCTATTTTTTGTAGCCTTGCAAAGGAATCTGTGACATTTTCCTCAAATTGAAGTAGTGTAGTTGAATTAAGGTCATTTTCATTTACTTGCATCTGAGACACAGTTGAGCTGGTAATTGTAGTTTGACTGCTTTGATTTGTTTTCTTTGTCTGTATCTTATCCATCTTACCTAAGTCATATTGTAGTTGGCTGGCTTGTTGATCTTTGAAAACACATTGAACCCAGATTCCATAGTTATTCATAATAAATTTATTTCTGACAATTAGTGTAGGAATCTTCTGAGATTTAAAGCTAAATACCAGTCGTATCTTATCTTGGTTGCTGGGTAGGTAGAGTATTTCTAATAGGTCAATGTTTCTCATAGGTGCATTTAGGATAGTGCTTAAATGGTTGATTATTGTTCTTTTATAGCTCCAGTTAGGTAGGAAACCTCTTAATGGTAAGATTGTTAGGGCAATTTGCTGACGTTGCAGGACTCTGGAGGTTTTAACCTTTGATAGAAGCCTCTCTTTTGGTTTATGGTATTCCTTTGGTTTTGAAGCTTCTTGCATAATTTTCCCTTTTAACTTTTGATGGTCTTCCATAAGCGAATCTATTTTATGTTCCATATTTTTTAGGATGCCAAAAAGGTGTTGTGTTGTTTTTGCAATGAGGTGGCATTGCTCTGCCAGTAGCTGGTACTCTTTTTTTATCTTTTTCCTTTATTCCCATTTTTCCTGTTTGTTTGGCTTGCTCTCTTGTATTTTCCACTTTCTCTCTAGTTTCTGTTTCTGTTTGGGTACATTTGTCTGGTGTTCTGTTAAAGAGTTCGAAGCTGGTCTCATTATCTTTTTGTGTATTGCTCTGATTTTTAAGGTCACTCAAATTATTGGATGGAGCAGGAGTGTCAGGGTTTAAAACACTGATTCTATTCCTTCCTTCTGTGACTTACAGAGATTCCAGGATATCAGAAGGGGATGGTAATGTTTGATTGTTAATCCATCGCTCCATAATCTTAGAGCTTTTTCTTGCTTATTTTTCGGGGGGGGGGGTACTGTTAGTCTTTTGTGCTATGCGTGAGCATTTCTTCCCCATTTTATTTCTTATTGTTCTTATCTTGAATTTATACCTTAATAGGAATAGATTAGTCTACTGTCTCTTTAAGTCTTTAGTTTTTCCTTTTCCTTTCTGACCGAGTTGTTTTACAGTCACAAATGTTTTTAAGGACGTTTTTAAGAGAAGTAAACCAGAGTAGCAATATATGTAGAAGGGAGCAGTTGTGCCTTCGTGACAGGTAACTAGGAAATTCCTTACCTGTTAACCACTTAGACCATGAGTGGTGCGCTTTTCCTTGATTCGTGTTAATTTGCATTTTCAGGCTTTGCAATCTGCTTTGCTGATTTTAGTCATTGTGTGCTTCTGTATGCATTGATTACCATAACCCAATAAAATTTTGCTTGATAGGCTGTAGCTTGTCAGAAAACATGGTGATTGTATTTAAATTTTGTTAGTTCCCATTCATTTGGAGGCTCAATTTTAAGCTTAACATTTGATACTGCAGAAACACAGAATTCAAGGGATTCTAAAGTGTAATTTCTGCTACTTTGGAGGAACAAGTTTTTTAGATCTGTCCAAATGATGATGCCTAAGGAATTGTGCTCACTATGCTTTTGAAGGAATTCTTCATTAGAAAACCGCAACGTCATATCTAATGCATGAGGTTTACTAATTCCAGGCTGCTAGCCATGTTTAGTATGTTGCAGCTAAAACCAAAATCTTGTAAGAATGGAAAGACTCACACATTGATTGTGGCATAAGATTTTGTGAATCTGAGCCCACTTTGTCAGATGCAGTCTCCACAAACTACACAGGAACTCGCACTATGCACTGTGGTCACATTCCATCATATGACCCAAATACATTTTTTCCAGGAGGGCATTGGCAAAGTCAGCCTAGTTCATGTAGCATTAATCCTTTTCATGAAAAGCACTTTTCCTTCTTCTGGATATGCCTGCATAGCTTTAATTGGTTGTGTGTTATGTTTGCTATTCGGTGTAGAGATATTCATTAAATATTCCCTGAGCAAGGGTTGAGCCTCTCTGTTCCCATTGATTAATAGATTAATTTAAGAGTGATATAGTTAATCAACCAAAAACCACTAATTGCCAGTTAGTTTGTGTTCCTTTTTTTTTTTTTTTTACAAATATGCTACTTCAAAATAATTATATCGCAGTGCCTGCTGCAGCTCTTCCTCCTCTCTCTGGTTTTCTCATATTATCCTTTCAGAGCTAAGGTGTATCCCAGCCCATCTGTCCACTTTAAGAATTCATTTCTCAGCTGTTGAAGCTCTTCTCTGTGCAGGGTCATCTCTGTCCATGCAGAAAACAGGTCTTTGATTTCCTGTAATTGAACCCCTGCCTTGAGCAAGGCGTGTTAGCTGTATGAGCTGCAATTCAGCTACTGGGGTGCACCCAAGCGGAGAGGAAAAGAGAGAAAGCGGGAGAGAAAAAGGAAGTCAAGAGTAAATGCCTGCAGAATGCAGAAGGATTTGATGGTGTTCACGTGAAGTAAAAGACAGCATCATATCCCCAAGAAGAAACAGAAGAGAGAAATAAAGCACATACTTTGCCTTCGTATTTCCCGCTTACTTTCTGGGAAGGGGGTAGGGATGACAACCTCCAGGTGGGTCGTGGAGTTCTCCCAGAATTACAGCTGATCTCCACAGTCCCCTTGAGAAAGTGGCAGCTTTAGAAGGTAGACTATGATATTCTAGGTGAAAGTAGAAGGTAGACTGTGGTAGTCTAGGTGAATCCCTCCCCAAATTCCCCCTCTGTGGGCACTACCTGCAAATCTCCAAGAATTGTCCTGGCTGTAGCTGGCAACCCTAGAAGGGAAGAGTTGCCCTTTTGAAATGTAAACTTTGTACAACCATTTGTTAGCATCAGATAAGTGAAAGGTTGTGTTATAACTAAAACAGAGTCGATATGACCTGTGATCTCTTATTGCACTGATTAAAAAAATGTTTTATACTTTAGGTGCAATAGGACACCTTTGGGAAGCATTATTTAGTGCTCTAAATTTGCTTATTCAAAGACAACTATTAAACTCTTGGAAGTCAGAGAAAAGCTATCTAAAAACGTCACAATTCCCAAGTAAGCTTCTGCAGCTTGCATGGTGCTTTTAATAATTTTCAAGTAGTTATTGTTTTTGAACTGCACTAAGCAAAAGATATACCATATACTGCAGATTTCTCTGAACTGTCATAAATAGATGCTCTTTTAAAAAGGCAAAATGAATATGGGGCAGCTGACAAGTGGGAGGAAGGTTGGATGTCTTGTGGGTGGTAAAAGAGTGTTAGGCAGATTGTTAATAGGACAAGGCAGGAACCAAGGAATGTTCTTCTGAAAGAGACATTTTAAAACCATTAAATCAGTCCCATCATGGTGGTTATTCTACAAAATAGTGTTTTGTTTCGTATTTTTTTTAATTTGGAAGCGCATATCTGACAGACTCTTGTACTGGATAAGACAGAACATAACAGAATGGAATAGTTCTATTGCGCATATATATTCTGAGATGGGTTACTCTAAGGTAGGCCTGCACCCATAATGCCAGATGCAGCCCACCAGCTATGTATTCTGGCCTCCCAGGCACTTGACAGCTGTATTAGGGAAGAAGTAAATAAAAGATGTTGGGCCCCTGTAAATGGATTAGGGTTGCCAGCCCCCTACTGGGGGCGGGACATCCTCTGCCCCTGTTCTTCTTTTCCACCATCACTCTGAGTGGTGGTGATTTTTTTTTTTTTTAATGGCTGGGAATAACTTGGAAGTGGCATCAGTCCTCTCTAGGAAGCAGCAAAAACTCAATGGTTTTACCATAGTTTTCAGTGATTCCTAAAAAACTATGGAATCATTTCTGGGTTTCCCCCAGAAGTGATATCACATTGTTGTCCCTCATGTCCCCTCCATCTCCTATTGGTTGCCAGACTGGGTCTGCCAACCCTAAAATGAATGGTAGGGCAGCATTTTGCTTGTTTTGCTTATCAAAATTTTCTTGCATTTAATGATATTCCTTGATTGTTTTGCCCCACTTTTGTTGGTTTCAAAATTCTGCTGGTCTCTTGGACTTTAACAGAACTGCAAAAGATTTTCCACTATAAATCAGCATCTACCCCAGCTAGTGTACAGAACCATCATTATTAAATGACAAAGGTCATTGAACTGCCCATCATACAGCAATCTAGTGAACATCACTTCTTAAGGAGGACATAGGGTGGAATAGGAGTATTCCCATAGGGCAGGGGTCGGCAAACTCATTAGTCAAAAGAGCCAAATATCAACAGTACAACGACTGAGATTTCTTTTGAGAGCCAAATTTCTTAAACTTAAACTATATAGGTAGGTACACTTTTTATTAACTTAATAAACTTTAATTAAAGTTTTAAGCCTTAATTAAACTATAGGTACACTGAATAAAACTTGATATCATACTTAATAGTGATCTTATTTATTGATAAAAATTAAACTGTAAGTCCCTGCCATTTCCCCCTCCCCGTCTGGAGTCCTCGTCTGGAGGCCTGGTCTACTGCCATAAAAGCCTATTGGTAGACCTGGCCTCCGGTTGTGTCCCATTGGGAGGCCAGGTCTACCCATTGGCTTTCTTGGCAGTAGACCTGGCCTCCAGAGGCCCATAGAAGCCAATTTCCCCTCCTCGAAGTCCAGGTCTACTGCCAAGAAAGCCAGCGGGTAGACATGGCCTCCCAATGGGACTCAGCCGGAGGCCAGGTCTACCAAAGGAAGCCCGCCCCACCCAACAGCTGATAGGCGGGCAGGGGGGGCAGGAACCGCCGAGCTGCCCGCCCAGCAATCGCGCGGCTAGAGGGGAGGGGAGGCTTTAGCTTCCCAACCATTAAGGGAAAGGGGGACCAGGCCATTCTCCACGGCGGGGGGGGGGGGGGGGGAGAGACAGCGCGCCCGCTCGCATGCTCTCTCGCGCTTGCTCTCTCTCTCTCTCTCAGGCATGCCGGCTCCGCAGCCCGGCTGCCGGCGCGAAAGGGCACGAGAGCAGGGGCTCCGAACCAAGTTCGGAGAGCCGCACTCAATGGGTCAAAGAGCTGCATGCAGCTCGGGAGCTGCAGTTTGCAGACCCCTGCCTTAGGGATATTCCAGTTCTGTGGTAATTTACCGCAAGAATTCATTATTTCCACAGAAATCCTTTAAACACCCTTTAAAAACAAATCAAGACTTCATTTGACTGTATGTTCTGCGAAAAATAAAAAATAAAAATAGTCATAGCAGTATTATTCTACCATAGCAATAGATATATTTCAAAGACTGTAATTGTACTCATAGACCTTCCCCTGTTAAGTACAACCCTCAGTAGGACTTAGTTCTAAGTAAACATGTTCAGGATCAGACTGCAAATCCTTTCCAATTGTATTATGTAAGCCTTGCCTTCTTGAATAGCAAACGTGATAATTAATTCACTTTTTCTGCACAGAATCATGTCCAATTCAGGTTGATTTCACTCTTGTGTTGTCCACTTGTTTAAAAATTAGATTGCCCCAAATCCACCAGTAAATTATAAATTTACACAGCATGGACATAGCCTGTATAAATGATTGATGACAAACTATCCTGACTAGGCCTTTTTACTTAAAAATATACACATATTGCTGGATCACACTAACAGAGCATTCCTGAGGTTTGGAGCCGAAAGTGCTTAGGAGGCCCATAGGGCCTTCCGCCAGTGCAAAAGGCACTTACACCGGCACAAGAGGCCTGGGCGCCGGTGTAAGTGGAGTTAGGCCGGTGGCAGCAGGCAGCGGAGGGGGAAGGTTTGGGCGCGCTGCCGCAAGGGCTGCACCAGTGCCTGAGAGGCGCAGAAGCGGCCGGCGGTGGCCGCAGGGGTGTTCCTGGGGGCATTCCGCTGGCTAGGAGGCCTCTTAAGGCCCTTTCAGGCTGGGAACACCCACTTTTGCCACTGAACAGTTATGCCAGGTATTTTATCTGGCATAGCCCATTGACCACCATGCAACTGCTCTGGACCCTCGTCTCTGCGCAGTGCGAAAGCACCGCCCATCTCTGCCTGGCACCTCTGGAACCCGACTAGGAGGCCGACCAATGAGGCTGGCCCAGGATGTGATAACACCCCCCCTGGGGGAGGGCTTTCGGAGGTTGGAAATTCCCTCATAAGCTGCACTTTGAAGCTGGCACTCACTTGACAGGTAAGCCTCACATGGGCCAGCATGCTGCCAGTCTGCGCTGGGGGGGTCGGGCTTTGCCATTTTTCTCCTCCAACTCCCAGCTCTCTGGGAACATTGTACATTGCCTCCTCTAACTCCCACTGTTGGGGGACTCTGTCCGGGCCACCCCTGAAAACTGGGGGCCATCTGCCTCTCAGGCGGAAGTCTCCCTGGTGGACTCGGGCTGTGGGTGGGCAAGCTCTTCAGCCTGCCAAGAGCCTGCCCCCCTGCTCCCTCTCCACTGGAGCTGTGGAAGTGCACACCATCCCTTGCTCTAGCAAGAGGCTCTGCCGAACCCCTCGGTGAGATGGCCTCTGACCCCTCTCAGTGCTTTTTTCCAGATGCCGAGGCCGCCCTGGCCAGGAGGGGCTTGCCGCTGCCTCTCTGCCGCTCTGCCCGTCCCTCTCCACAGTTGCCCTTGGGGGGCCTCCTGCCACTCACGCCACACTCGCTGTTAGTCCTCTTCAGCCTCCACAGGCAGCCTGAAGTTGACCCAGCCGCCTTTGCATACCAGCTGAGGCCTGGGACCACCACAATGCCACGCCCAGCAGACCCCTGAGTGGCCCACATGCCACCTGGGGGTCTGCCGCCTAACCCCCCTCACACCCTTTTTCTCATTTCAGGTATCTCCGTGGGCTGCTGCACCACCTGAACCCCTCCCCCATGCTGCCAAATTGACAGGAGCCTTTTGCCAAGGGACTGCTCCCGCTGCATCCATCCTCTGTGGTGACTCGGTCAGCACCCCCCCCACAAACACACACCCAGACAGGAGCCACCCTTTCATTTGCATGCCAATCTAGTTTGGTCTCTGGCCACCCATACTGGGCCCCCTCCCATCTGGGGGTCTATGGAAATACACCTGGGGATCGTTGCTGACATCCCGCACACATGCCTGTCCCTGTTGGCCTTTCTCCCGGGGCCACCCTATGTTCGGCGGCACTCCCCTCCTGACCCCTTCGACTCCAACACCCAGTAGAAGGCAGTCAGCTGCAGCTCTTTTGCCACGGCCACTCGCCTCTCCTCTGCAGCCACCCTCCTTGGGCATTGCACAAACATGGAAACAGCCATCCAGTCGGTTGGCTTTTGCCCCTGGAAGGGGGTCATGGGCCGCTAATTTCCAAGTGATGGTGTTGAGCCAACCCTGGAACCTGACTATCTGCTGTTGTCTGACGTGCTTCGGCCATACTTCATGGCCATGATCACAAACCCACCATGACTCCCACCATGTCGACCACCATAACACCCACCATGCTTTCCTCCATCAGTCCCACCATGACTCCCACCACCACCACACATAATAGCCCTCCTCATGGGGAGGGTGACCACTGCATTGTCAAGAAAAAAGAACCAGCTGACCTCTGTCAATGGAGGATGCACCCTTGCGGGCCCACACCCTGCATGTATTGCACTTCACCATGAGGGCCACCTCTCCTGCTCCTCTAGCCCCGATATCACTACAGCCTCACCTGTGGATGCTCAGGGGAGGCAGGCCAATGGAGCCATTGCAGGCTGGCCTGCCCCCCTTCCAAAGTGTCTGCTGGTGTGTGGGTGCCCTGCCACTCTAAGGCATCCCCTCATGCTCCACACCTGGCTTTCACAGATCGAGGGCCATGAGGATGAGGCGACAGACAGTGGTGGAGAATGGAGGATGAGGAGAGGGTGAATGGAAGGCGCAGCGTGCTGTACCAACTGGGGATCAGGCCACCCCCATTCCACATTCATAGGGGTCGGGGACGGATGTTCTGACCCTCCAACAGCAGCTCCTCTGAAATCACGGAGGGGCAGGCTGCAGGGGTGCGTCCTTCTCACCGCCACTGCCCGGCAACATGGCAGGTGGTCGATCAGACACCTTCACCTGGCAAGCCCCTCCATGGCCAGGGAGGCGGGTGCAGGGGGTCACGGCTCTCTCCTTTGCCAGGGTTGGGAGTCACCCTGTCTATGAGTCCCCCAGCAGGAGTTCGCGGCCACACCCGCTGGAGGACCAGCGTCTGTTTGTGCCTGGTTAACTTGTCATGTTCCCGGGCCACCCAGATTACAGTGGAAGTGGGGCTGGGCCAACAAGGTGGGGGCAAAGGCAGGGTGGAAGGCTGGGACAAGTGCAGATGGAAACTTCCTGGAGACCCCTGCAAGTTCTATGTCCTCTGGTGTTGCACGAGCAGTGAGTGGTCTTTGCAGAGAGAGACCTGGCCCTTGCAGCCAGGTTGAATAGTGGCCACCAGGTCAGGGCAGCCCTCGTCCAGGCATGCACATCGCCAGTGTGGGTGGCCCTTGCAGAGCCTCAGATTTGGCTGGGGGCCAGCAAGGGAGTCTCTGTGGCTCATCTCCCCTCCCTCCAAAGTTGTTTCTGGCGGAGCCTCCACCACCTGTCCAGTGTCGGTCAGTGACCGGGACTTCTCCCTTCCACACCCACCACCGCTTGGCAAAGTGACCTGCTGCGATGAGAGCGGCCGATAAAGTCCCCAGGGGCTGAGGACTGATGGTGGCTAAGAAGGTGGGATGGAGGGGCTTTGGCCATCTTGTAGTTGTCAATATTTTTATGGTAGAAGTATGGGTTATTGACATTTATAGTTATTGACAACCTGCAGCATTGATCTAAAATCTGAATTAACATTTAAGGCTTTAAATGTGAGCCTGCATGAAGCCAGACATTTGTGAAAAACAAGTTGTTTATGAGACAGGATGCTAGACCACAAAATCCACAGAACAAGGTCAGACACCATGTTCCCAGATATTGTATAGTAATTTTAAGTCTGGGATTAGCCAAAACAAGTTGTCAAGGTTTGATAATGCCTAGTAGTGAAAAAGAAGTTTATCGTTTTTGGGGGGTTTTCCCTTGCTTTCTAGATAAATGTGAATAACAAGTTTATTTGTCTTCTAAATATTGTCGAAGGCTTTCACGGTCAGAGTTCATTGGTTCTCGTAGGTTATCCAGGCTGTGTAACCGTGGTCTTGGTATTTTCTTTCCTGACGTTTCTGTTGCTCATAAGCTTTGAAGATGAAAGTGTGAGAAAGAAAATATGTTTGGGTTATTCCTATGACATCTGTTTGTCTGATTTGAGATCAAAGTCTGGGAAAGATGTTCGTTAAAGGGATGTTTAGTCTTTTTATGCATTTTGATGTCTGGGAATTTTACAAGAATTTCATAAAAATTTCTTGCTGATTCTCATTGGTTCTCATAGCAAATGACCTCTGAAAGGGTATATAAAGGGGCTTGAAATTGTGCAAAGTTGGAGATCCTTCCCATTTATGCCTGTATGTTGTTAGGCTGTTTGGGAAAGGCTCCCCAACATGACTCTTTGATGGTATGTAACTTTGAATATTTTTACTTTGTACCTGTATCAAGATTGATATTATTTTGCTAGAATATATTAGAGTTTTTCTTGTAACCAACTTTCATATATTTTTTGTGTTTTTATACTTATTCATTTTTATACTGAAGTAACTACAATAAAAAGGATTTTTTAATTCAAAGTTTGTATCATTGCTTGGGGTGATTGGTTAAATTAGATAAAGTATTTTTCAGTGAAATACAAGATCTAGAAACCTAGTCACATATCACAGCAAATGACCACTTCAGTCTCGATGGCCACCCCTCCCAACACCATGGCTGGGGTGCCTTGGTTCTCCTCCATCTTTCCAACCCCCTTCCTGTGCATCCTCCTATTCACCAAGCCCCAGGTGCCTCCCAATAAAGATGATTTCACTCAAGACAGCGCCTCTTGACTCATGACTTGGTGGCACGGGAGTGGCGGGAGGGTAGGGGGCTGCCACACCAGACGCAGCAGTCCCAGACCCCAGGGAGGGACTTCTGCTGGGGCACTTCTGCTGCTGTCTCCACAGCAGACAGCGCTTGGTGTGGCTGAGGAGGCTGAGGTTCAGCACCTGGCCAGCTCCCACAGTGGCCGCCGAGCAAGAAGAGAGGTCGAGAGGGCATGGCTTGGCTTTGCAGTGCTGGCAGCTTCCAGCCACCCTTGCTGACATTTGCATGGAGGCGGCACCATCCTTTGGTGGCCACCCACTGCTACCCGCGCCCTCCTGGTGCCACCTCCATCAGCGGGGGAGCCCTCACTGCCCCCTGTTCGCTATACCCCCAGTTCCCCCAGGACTCAGGCCACCATGACATGTTTGCCTGCCGTGGCCACCCAGGTGGCTCCACCATCATCCAGCCTCCTGGGGCCTGGCCATCTTCTGAGCTTGGATGTCCCACACCAAAGTAGCTGGGATGCCTGGGGCCTGCACAGGCACGGGAAAAGTACAGATGTGTCATTCCCGAGTCTTACCCTGGTGGCGGGATACTTTTATCCAGACCGAAGTCAAAAAAGGGGCTGGCCGAACTATCCTTTGGCCCCTCCCCTACCCACCAGAGGTACGCTAGCTCCTGCGTAGCATCTCCAAGCTCGGACACCGGCAGACCCAGCCCCCTCTTCAGGGAGTCCACCTTTCCCTTGGTTGAAAGACAAAGTTAGCAGCCACCCTCTCCCAGTGGCCGACCCCGTCCCTGCAGGATAGTCTGTGGCCCCCTGCGCTGGGATCGGCCGATGACAAAGGAGGCTGGGAAATGGTGGGTGATGGATGTGGGCACTCATGCATCCAGGGCTCCCAGCTGCAGAGGCACTGGTGGAGCGGGCAGAGTTGTGGGTCCTGGTAGGGGGCCAAGAGGGCACTGTTGGAGTGGTGGAGGGCACAGCTGACATTGGGGAAGCTGAGGAGGTTTTCACAGGTCACCCGAATGGGGTGCGATCGTGCCAACACAGAGGATAAGTGGACCTTGCTGCCACAGTTGGTGCCCATGGCGTCCAGGAAGGTGTGGGGCCATGGCGAGGAGAGAACATGCTCCAGGACACCCGGCACCCCTCCGCGGAAGGTGCCGGTGGGCGGAAGGCTCTGTGACAACAGCACGTTGTGCAGGACAAGGATGGCCCTGCAAAAGGATGCTGGAGAGCAGTGGCCACCTCCTTGCGGCTCATGTGGATGACTGTCCTGTGCAAGTGGAAGTGCTCCAGGCCCTTCCTGTGCATTAGCGAGAGGGTCCTGACGCTCTCCCCGTACCTGCGTTCCTGCTGACTGTGCTGCTGGGTGAGAGGCACCTTCAATGCCACAGTCACCAGCAGGTGAAGCCCTCGTGGCCACTTCACAGTTGCCCCAGATAATGGGACACAGGTGGCCAGGAATATGGCTCTTGCCGACTCTGTGTGAGCTTCCTTGGCAGACACGAAAAGGAAAGGTGTGGTGCTTAGGTGTGACTACAGGTCAGGGCGCTGACCCAGGGGGTGCCGACTGTAGCAAGGCAGCTCCCCATATTCCCAGCACAATGGTCCTTCTTAGTGCAACAACTCCAGATCCCACACCGAGGCTCCCCTGGCCATCCTCTCTTGCCCTGGGCTCACCCCTGCCTTTCCAGCCCCTGCCCCCCACCTTCTGACAGCCCTGGCTGGGCTCAGGCTGTGCTGCTGTGGCCCAGTGCCGCTGCAGCTTAGCTCTTCACCCTCTCTTTTTGCTTTTTTATTTTCCTTGGCTGCGCATGCCGCTGCAAAGCCCTTTGGAGGCCTCCCAGCTGTGCCATTGCTGCGCCTTTCCCCGCCGCGGCACTGCACCTGCAAATTCAAAAATGCACTGTAAGGTTCCTCTAGTCTAGCATATTTTGCAAAGATCTCAGAATCATTAGCCTACAGTTGGTCCAACAGAAATTGGCCTGTTGGCCACTGGTGGTCCATGGCCAACTTTCTGGCTACAGCCCTAAGTCTGTTTTTAAGCAAAGCAACATTTAATACCATACTTAATTCATATGTTTGAAGTTTTAATTTCAGCAGAACAGACTTAGCTAAAAACATTTAAAGGAATACTTGCTAATAATGCTTTTTTATATATAACATTTTATTAAATTTTAAGATAACATAACACAACATACATTCCCATTCATATACAGATTGGGCTTCTTCCAGGGTTGATATTTAACAGTTCTTAAAGTCACAATCATCTCAATGTCATTTTAATAATTATGTTATAGTTAAACCGTATTATTATTTACTATTTCTAAATTTTGCATTTAAAATTATAATATCTGTCCTTTCTGCTATACACTATGATTTCTTCAGAATTATTTAATTTCTTAACACAATTTCAGCTTTTATTATCATTCTTTCCAAGATAACTGCAGTTAACTTGCTAATAATTCTTTCTCTTTTTCTCTTTTCGGATTTATTATGTTTGTTTAAAATGCAAGTGACAATTTTCCAGGGTATTCTCCTTGTTGTGACATAAACCTGTTAACAGGCTTTGTCCTCAACCAATCTCTTTGTTATTTTTCAATAAAAATGTTGTCTGTTATTCCTTATCTGAAGGAGATTAGTTCATTACAAGCATATTCATGTCGGAACAGAACATAAAACCCTCCATTCTTTGGCTTTAGCCACGGCTTTGCCTTTAAGGAGAAAGTCCAGGATAACCTGCTAATCACAGCAGATAGAAGGCCCACATACAGTCCAATGAAGTCAGTGGGCTTAAAAAGGTGCAACTCTCCTTGGGATAGTTCTGCAGTGCACCTGTTAGCTAAGATATTTTCCCTAATTACAGGACAGTGATGAAAACATAAAAGCTCACAGTGCAAAAGCTCACAAACACCATTTCATCAGGTGTCCACCCCTCTAGTCTCCTGACAGTTGCCAGCAATGGGCTGCCAACCTGAGTGCAATATCATTCTATTGCTAGTCCTTCTTCAATCTCAAATAAGGCACCTCTGTTCTCTGTCCCAGTGATCATCACTCAGTGGCTCAGGAGCCACGTGTGGCTCTTTGACATGTCACTTGTGGCTCTTCTGGAACCTGCACCCCATATTCCAGGAAAGCAAGAAAGGCCATTGCCCTATAGGGCATTTGGTTGGCAGGTGGTTCCCACCTTCTTGCTGCTGCAGGAACTGGAGGACAGGCGGCATCCACGAAAAGAGCATGCTGCCCACAGCGGGGTGGTGGCAGTTTTACTCCCCTTTCTCCATGCTCATCTACTCTCTTTGTGGAGCCTTGGCAATCTCTCTTTTTCACCTGACTCACTGTGCATCATGCTGAAAAGAGCGTTAGAAAGCAGGAAGCCAACCCTTCCCCTCACTCCAGATACACTAGGGCTGGCTATCATTCAACAGTAGTGGCAAGAGACCAACCCTACATGCACAAAGGTACTCCCAATCATTTTTAAAAACTTATAGTTACATATTTCATATTAATAGTTATGGCTTATGTTATTGTAGGTGTATATTTGGTGGTGGAATGTGGAATGGTATAGCATAGCCTGATTTTGTCAGATCTCGGAAGCTAAGCAGGATCGGAATTAGATGGGAGACCACCAAGGAAGACTCTGCAGAAAAAGGCAATGGAAAATCACCTTTGTCTTGAAATACTTATGAGGTTGCCAAAAGCCGGCTGAGATTTAATGGCACTTTACACACACACACACACACACACACACAGACACGTATTTCGTGGGGTGACATGAGGGGCATACTGTAGTCATGTGGCTGTTTTTGTTGAAGGTAATGTGGTTCTCTGCAAGCTTTGGAGTGAGAATACTATTACCATTGCTCTATCAGAACCCATAACCATTAGATGACTGATGGAATTTTCTAGCATAACAAGGAACCCAACAGTGTGATGCATAAGTCTGGAAGTGACTTCCACTATGAGTTCACCTAGTAACCTTAAACAATGTACTTTCACTCAGTGTCAGCAGCTCATCTGTAAAATTAATATGAGAATAACAACAACAATCCATTTATTATTAACTTCATTTGGATAAGGGTTATTTCAGGACTATGAGATAATATGCATAACATGCTTTGTACTAAGAAGAAATCAGATTAAGAGCATCCTGGTTTTGAAGCAGCAGCAATGAATATAATAAAGGATTTACTCAAAGAACATGCCCTCCATATTTTTGAGTGTACCTCTTCATCAAGGATGAATCAAATTTATTCCTGCCAAAAGCAAGTGGCTGGCCAACATTATGATCACAAAAGCATCAAAATCTGGCCACCAACACACCAGACTCAGGGGCCTCTCCAGAAATGCAGAGAACTATGACTGTAAATTAACTGAAAGAAAAGGACCACCCAACCCCTCAAAAACCCAGGCTGAGGAGGAAGCATACACTTTCCAAAGCATGAAATGTTGAGACCAGCCGTGAATCAGTTAAAAGAAAGAGGAAGTGGTGGAACTTAGCCTGCACAAGTTCCTAAGAGCATAAATAATACTGGAGATTTGCAGGTGGGAGATTGTTAGATAGTTTTCCATACAACTATTCCTTTCAGTCAAACAACCTGTAATCTTGCTGTTTTGAAAAAAAGATTCATGCATTGGTTATCTGACAGAAATAAAGCACACTCTAAAGTGCTATATACATTGTTGGCAATATCCTACCTTAGGTTGAACTTCTTCCTGTCAAAGAAGCCTTCCTCCTGCTTGTTTCTCCTGTTCCTTCTTAGGCTGGAGGATTCATACTTTGCTTAGAGGAGTGGTAGGATACAGGCTAATATTATTCATTTTACTAGCTGCTCCCAGGAAGACAAAGCTGTTAGGTGTCCCACTACACACAACAATATTCCACTTGAGAGCTTGATATGGAGAGTATTCATGTGTGTTCTTGAATGTCTCATAATTTATTATTATTTAATATTTCTCTAGGGTTGTGAATATCGATAAACCCGGACCAAAATAAACCCGGAAAAAGCCTTTTCGGCTTCTTTCGGGTTTAATTAAAGCCTAATATTAAAAATGGGAATAAAGCTGAAGCCGGATAGCTGATTGGCCAAATCAGCCAAATAAGAATTCGGCTTTTTTCACCTTCAGCTTTCCCCAGGCTTTTCCCTAAGGGGATTTTTTAATGTGCTCTGGAGAAAACATTTTTGGAGGAAGAGTTCCCAAATTTTCAGGGTAGCTTCCAGGGACTCTCCTTGCATGAACCCCAGAGTTTGGTAAAGTTTGGGTTTGGGGGTCCAATTTTATGGGGTTAGGAAGGGGTAGCCTTTAAATTTACAATGCTTCTCTATGGAGGGGGGAAAACCCCTTTGGGATACCATAAAATGAGACCCCCTGATCCAGTCTTCACAAAACATCAGAGTTCATGCAAGGAGAGTATCTTGAAGCGACCCTGAAAATTTGGGAACTCCATCTCCAAAAATTCCCCCACAGGAGCTTCAAAATTTTTTCCATAGACTATAATGGCCAGAATTTTTGGGGGAAACTCAGAAATAAAGCTGAATGCCCATATTTACTGTTATGGATATTTGGCTTATTTCAGGTTTACAAAAAAAAAAAAAATCAGGCCCAATAAAACATGCTTTAAAACTACACTCTTCATAAAATACAGTAAAACAAGATGGCATTCATTGGTCACAAATAGTAGCCACTGGAAAACCTGGTTGGCACAGAAACCTCCATACACAAAGTTGGGGGGTGGGGAGGATGGGGAGGCCAGAAATGATGATGATTGAAAAATTTGTGGCTGCCCTAAATTATAAGCCTGGTGGAACAGTTCCATTTTGCAGGCCCTGAGAAACTCATTTAGGTCCCAGGGAGACTGTTCTACCAGGCCGGGGCCAGGGCCAAAAAAGCCCTGGCTCTCATTGAGGAAAGCTGCACACTCCTTGGGCCAGGGACCACCAGGAGGTTGTTATTCATTGAGCATAAAGCTTTCTGGGGGACATGCCAGGAGAGGTGGTCCCACAGGTACGAAGGTCCCAGGCCATGTAATGCTTTAAAGGTCAAAAACAACACTTTGTACCTGATCTGATACTCCAGCTGGAGCCAGTGCAGTTGTTTCAGCACTGGAGTTATATGCTCTCACAGTGAAGCCATGTAAGGAGCCTTGCTGGGCATTTTGCACCAACTGGAGCCTCCTGATCAGTCCCAAGAGCAGCCCTATGTAGAGCGAGTTACAGTAGTCTAGCAGTGACCATCACATGAATCACTGTGGCTAGATTGGGGCAGGAGAGGTAAGGATCCAGCTGCCTGGCCCGGCAGAGATGGAAAAAGGCTGCCTTGACCATGACTGTGACCTGGGCCTCCATCAATAGAGAGGCATCCAAGGTCACACAGATGTCCCTGATGGTGGATGAAGGTGTTAACTGTATGCCGTCAAGAAACGAGAGTTGGCACCTCACCCCCGAGTCACCCCCGGCCGAGCCACAGGTCCTCCATCTTTGATGGATTCAATTTCAGCTCTCTTTTTCTCAACCATCCAGCCACAGCATCCAAACACCTGGCCAGTGTGTGTGGGGTGGTGTCCGGATGGCCATCCATCAACAGTTAAAGCTGGGTGTCATCAGCGTACTGATGACAACTCAGCCCGAAACTCCTGACAAGCTGGGCGAGAGGGCACATATAGATGTTGAACAATATGGGGAAGAGGACTGCACCCTGTGGCACCCCACACACCAAAATGTGCTGCTGCAAAATCTCCTCCCCCAGCACCATTCTCTGTCCCTGACCCTGGAGAAAATTATCCAAAGACTATAGAAGTTCTACATCAAACCCTCTTATTGTATTGAGATTCAGGATGCAAAGAGAGATTTGGAGTGCTTACTCCACTCTACGAGTTAAGGATGATTTCCTAGAACATGACTTCTTTCGCTCAGTGTGAATTTGGATCTAGAGTGAAACAGATCTTATACTCATGCTCTGATATATTTAAATGCTCCAGTTTTTCAGTTAATCCAGATGGTGTGCTTAAGTGTTACAGTCACAACTGCTCTTTAGATCCAGGTAACAGGCAATGTTACCTCCTAATACTGTCATGGCAGATATAATGGCACTGAAATTTCAGCAGACCTCAAAACTGCAACATATACATTGGACTTTAGATATTCAGGCAGACACTAGTGTGGATTTAGAAGTGTTTTTTAGATCTAGTTTGCATTTAGGTTTTCTCTTTATGTGTCATTGGGATTGCAAAATATGCACTGTTAATTAAAGTAGGGCTGCTGGATAAAAGAAAAACCTGTAATTTTGTGGTGGTATATTTCATGTTCACACCTTCAATGCATTCCCTGTGCCTTTTTGTCCCAGCCATGAGTATATCAAGAATAGTTTCCATTGATGGAACATCAAGTGGTGGCTCCTTAAGTGTAAAGCAACTGCTGTTAATAAAGCTGCGCTTGGAAGACTATCATTCAAATTATTAATTATAAGTTGGATTGATCTTTTGTGTATTGGAAGGAATACTCACAGCTTCAAGGAACAAACCTGGTCAGCCAAATTAGCTATTATTCACTACTGAGACTGGAAAGAATGTATTGGTCCAAACCATGTCTTTTGATTGCCTCTACAGGAGATGCTAAGCTGCGTTTCAGTAACAGCCACACTTCAGTCACCTTGGGCAGCCTCCTTGATGACCAGCACTGGCATTCGGTTCTCATTGAGCGATTCAATAAACAAGTGAACTTTACAGTGGACAAGCATACACAGCATTTCCGGACTAAGGGAGACTCAGATGACTTGGACATTGATTATGAGGTGTGTCAGGCGTTTTGTCTAACAAATGTCATCATAGGATCTATAAAGAAATATTTTAAGGAGTTAGTCATCATAGTCTGTGCTAGCTTTATCATCTATAGCAGTCTTGTAATCCTAGTGAGTATCCATCTTGCAAGATTAATGATTTCCATATTTCCATAGATGCATACTTTAAAAAAAAAATGTAATCTCAAGTTTAGAAGACCCAGTATGGATTGCTGCAAATGGGACCATGTGACATACAGAAAGGATAGCACATGCATAATGCACAAAAACATTCCAGGTATCAATTAATGTCCCAGGTATCAAAAGCATACCATTACATCAATAGCAAGGCTGCTTTTAAATATGGGTGCCTCATCTATTGTAACAACAATTACTTAGAACCCCAAAAGAACTGTACTTGGAAGCCCCCGTTCTGTTTCTTGATAAGGACAGATGCTCTCAAACCCTGATCATGACAGATGACATTCTTGCCTTTCAGAAATGTAGAATGCAATATGTGAACTTTTGTATTCACCCACCAGTGATTTTTCTTTCCAATAGCCATCCCCCTTGATGGTCATAAAGTAGAAAGTATCAGTTTGAATTAAGTTACCTGGAGAGGTCCAGTGACCTACTGACTCCACTGTCAGCTGGTCATTGGACTGCTCATTGTTCCATTAACTTTGGCTCCTTTCTGTTACATTCCCAGCACTTGATAGGTTGGTTGTCTGAATCCCTGCTAAATTACCTGATTATCATGAGTCACTGTAAATTATGCAAGTAAGTATATGCATACAGGATGACTGGAATGCAGGCTCTTTTGTGTGCATCCATTCTCTACCCAGCACTGCAATTTACAGAAATATTGGCTGTTTTTTAAGACAAGAAGAAAATTCCCAAACTCCCAGATCATTGCTCAAGCTCTCTCACATACATGACTTGCTACATGGAGACTGCTATGATGGGAAAGACTTTAAAAGTGGCTGTGCGTTTAAGTGGTTTACCATTTGTTATACTAGGTACAATAAATGTAAACAGTGCTTCTGTTTTTACCGTGGTCTATTAATGGAAACATCTTTGAAGGCCTTCCCCCCCTAATTCAGAAAATAGAAGTGTTTCCTTTCTTGAACATTTATATAATATGTGGTGGCTGTGTCATCTCCTATGTTTTCTGCCTGGTTCTGTTCAGTACAGGTGGAATAAGGATCTTATTTGCTCTTCTGTAATTGAGCCATCCTGGCATCAAGTACTCATCAAAGGGCAAAAAACCTAGCTAAAAATGTTGATACCATCTGTTCCAGCAGAGGAAAGTTAACATTGGCTAAGAAGCCCCCACCCATGTAAAGAGGGGGAGAAATAGCCTGAAAATTGGAGCATCCTGTTCAAGTGGTTAACATTTCCATTCCAAGGCAAATATCCGTATTGGCATGGGATAATCTAATTCACACCTCTCCTGTGTTACATTTGATTGCTCATGTCTGCCAAGCCATTTGGAGGGATAAGATCACTTGTATTTTTAACACCATAAGTTGCTTGCTTTCCTTTTTCTGTTCCTGCCAGTTTATACTTCTGGTTACCCTCTTGCTGAGTTGTAACTATATAAGTTTCACAGTAGCTGGGCTAAAAAAGCAAAGTCAGGAACATGATGATATCCCTTATTTGGACACAGGTCCAAATGGCTTGTGTCACTTTTGGCTCCTCTTCTCTTTAAAGGATCATTTCCCAGTTCACTGTTAATTCAGGAGCAGATGGCTTACCAATGGCAGTTACAGGTACTTGGCTCACTATTCTGTTATTTTGTCTTCTCTCTCAATACATTGGAGCCAACTGTGAGGAAGGTACCTTTTCCCCCATGCTTCAGCATGCCTTGTGTGAGAGAGATGTTTATATCCTCTGGCAGTAATTAATAATTGCCCGGCACCAAACCAGATGCACTGTTTAGGAAAGTGTTCAGTACTCTCACTTAGCCAATGCTAGAGTGGCTGATCTTGTGTATGATTAGCTTTCGTTGTTCCAGTACCCTTCAGGAAGGGGAAAATGGCTTTCTTATTCCTCTTTCCCCTTTAAATTTCAAATGTGTGCTCATTCAGATGAGTGTTAGTGAAAGGGCTCTTCTCAATTTTTGTTTCCCTTAACATCAGTCTTGCTGTCCCTGTGTATCTTCAGAGTTGCTTCAGTATTGATTTGAACATGGTTGCCACTTATTTTGGTGTCTCTAATATAATAGCTACTATATCTATATGGTACAGGCATGTTGTGTTATAGCATAAACTAAAGATTTTTTGACAACAAGAGGGGCAACAGGAGGGGATACAGTTCAGTGATAAAAGCCTTGAACGTGGATGTTCTGTAGTGATGTGCACCTAAAAACCCACATTAAGTATAAGAGGATATTCTGATCCCTAATACTGTTTGGAGACCAAGGGCTGCTTGTCTTCTAAAGATGCCCCCTCCCCAAGTTGCTAGTAAATTGGACCAAGGTGTCCTACTCTGTGGGCCCCGAACAAGGCCCCCCAGCCATCCTACTTGTTTCAATTGTTTCTTATGGGGGAATAAAAAAAAGCCAATAATTAAATGCACAAGAGCAACCACTGGCCAAAAGCCTCCACATGCAAACAGAACCAATCAGCCCAACAGAACCAATGTCAAACCAGAGAATCCAAGCCAAACCAACCTTGTGTTTTTTAAAAAATACCTAAACCCTCACCTTCAGTTAATTGTTATTAAAACCTAACCAGAAATTTTCTTCAGAACCTCAGAACCAACAGGAATGTCTCAGAACTCCACACAACCACTTCTCCCAAAATACAAATCTTTAAAACACCTCTAGAGAAACAACTGTAAAACCTGAACCAGAAGAGGGAAGAAAGACAAACTTTTAAAAATAGTAACAACTAGGAAAATCTGCCCCCCAAGCACAAATCCTTTTAGGAAGAAGAAAAGTTGGTTTTTATATGCCGACTTTCTCTACCACTTAAGGGAGACTCAAACTGGTTTACAATCACCTTCCCCTCCCCACAACAGACACCCTATGAGGTAGGTGAGGCTGAGAGAGCTCTAACAGCTGTAACTTGCCCAAGGTCACCGAGCTGGCTTCATGTGAAGGAGTGGGGAAACAAATCCAGTTCATCAGATTAGCCTCCACCGCTCATGTGGAGGGGTGAGGGATCAAACCTGATTCTCCAGATCAGAGTTCACCACTCTAAACCACTGCACTTAACCACTATACCAGTGATGGCGAACCTTTTAGAGACCGAGTGCCCAAACTGCAACCCAAAACCCACTTATTTATCGCCAAGTGCCAATACGGCAATTTACCCTGAATACTGAGGTTTTAGTTTAGAAAAAAACAACTCATACATTCACATAATTTGTGTTAAAAGAAAAACACAATAACAGAGCTTTCAATGATACAAACAACTTTTTATTGAAAGGTAAAAGTGCATTTGGCATACATCTCTCCAGGACTCGTCCTCTGCTCAGCCACTGGACATTATTGTACATAAGTAAACAATTATACTGTGCCTGAACCTCCTCAAGAAGTGCTTGAAACTGTCGACAATTCAGAGCACGAGCCATGATGCAATTCACCATTTTTGTGACATCTTTGAGGACATCGTCAATTTTTTTTGAACAATTAATGTGATTTTTGCTGTTGTGTGCATGCTGATAATTTGTCTACCCTTGGCTCATACTTTGTAAGTTTGAGAGCAACTCAGGTCATCTGTTAGCCTGTTTCTGGTGTCAGATTTGATATAATTCAAAGCTGAAAACAGCTGCTCACAAGCATAAGATGATCCAAACAAAGTAAGGAAAGCAATCCCAAGTGCTTTCATTGACTTAAAATTATTTGGCAGAGAATTCCACACTTTAAGGATTTCATTTTCAGACCTAACTGTGCTGTCCTTTGTCATCCCTTCTATCTTCTCAAGTGTTTCACACAGGTCATATAATTTATTTTTCCAGATAGAGCTTTCTTGAAATTCTATTAGCTCCATTTCCAGATTTTCTCAATCTAACCAGTGTAGGCAGGAAAGGTCAAGTTCTTCAAATTTGGCTTCATCTGGAGAAGTAAGAAAACACAGGGTTGTCTCCATCTTATGCAACTAAAAATCTGTTACTGAAATTCACCTTTGCAGCTGCTACAATGCTAGAAAATTCCTTGTAGGTTTCCTGATGGCTTGTAGGATTGTCTGCAAATGTTGTAGAATTTTCTAAATGCTTTTTTAGACAGGCGGGGCCCCAGACAAACTGAAGATGGGCGGGGCCCCAACAAACAGCTGAGCTGCCCCACAGCTCAGCTGAGAGGGGGGGCATGGCAAGGTTGTCTCCATCTTACGGAACTGTAAAAATCTGTTACTAAAATTCACCTTTGCAGCTGCTACAATGCTAGAAAATTCCTTGTAGATTTCCTGATGGCTTGTAGGATTGTCTGCAAATGTTGTAGAATTTTCTAAATTCTTTTTTAGGCGGGCGGGGCCCCAGACAAACTGAAGATGGACGGGGCTCCGCAGCTCAGCTGAGAGGGGGCATGGCAAGGTGCTCGGCCACAGCCTCCCGGTCCAAACTGAAGACGGGCAGGGCCCCAGACAAACTGAAGACGGACGGGGCTCCGCAGCTCAGCTGAGAGGGGGCATGGCAAGGTGCTCGGCCACAACCTCCCGGTCCAAACTGAAGACGGGCAGGGCCCCAGACAAACTGAAGATGGGCGGGGGGCCCGCAGCTCAGCTGAGAGGGGGGCATGGCAAGGTGCTCGGCCACAGCCTCCCGGTCCAAACTGAAGAGGGCGGGCCCCCCGACAAACAGCTGAGCTGCTGCTGCAGCTCAGCTGAGAAAGAGGGAGGTGCCAGCGCAGGCTTGGGGAGCATGGGCTTGGGGAGAAGAAGCACCGCCCTCAGTGCCCTCACCATGGCAACACGGCACAGCCCTAGGCAGACGCGACGGGGCCGCACGTGCCCACAGAGAGGGCTCAGTGTGCCGGCTGCGACGCGCGTGCCATAGGTTCGCCAACACGGTACTATACCATGCTGGCTAAGTAGGAATATTTGAGTTGTCTCTACTGGGTTTCCTGCAAATAATGGAACTTTTTAATCATTTTATCCTGCTCTGAAGGAGTGAGAGAACTAAAGAAGGAAAAAAGATTGGTTTCAGTGGCATCCAATGCCACTTCACCTGAGCCCTCAAGGGCCTCCAACTTGGGGTCAGAGGCACCAGGATTGGCTAAATGCGCTCTGTCCAGGAACCTTGTAATATGTCCCTAGGTTAACAGATTTTCTCCTAGCCTTTCTAACTTCAGACATTGGTTTATTATTTAAACTTGCTCACTTGGTGGAATTCTCATATGGAATCAAGGGTCTGACAATAGAATCCTGGAAAAACCTTATTACCACTATGTCAAACATCCTAAGTGTTTCCCCTTCTGCCAGAAGCAGAGATGGTATTCTAGATCAGGGGTCGGCAAACTCATTAGTCAAAAGAGCCAAATATCAGCAGTACAACGATTGAGATTTCTTTTGAGAGCCAAATTTCTTAAACTTAAACTATATAGGTAGGTACACTGTTTATTAACTTAATAAACCTTAATTAAAGTTTTAAGTCTTAATTAAACTATAGGTACACTGAATAGAAGCCCCGTGGCGCAGCGTGTTAAACTGCAGTACTGTCAAAAGCTCTGCTCATGACCTGAGTTCGATCCCAACAGAAGTTGGTTTCAGGTAGCCGGCTCAAGGCTGACTCAGCCTTCCATCCTTCCGAGGTCGGTCAAATGAGGACCCAGCTTGCTGGGGTAAAGGGAAGATGACTGGGGAAGGCACTGGCAAACCACCCCGCAAACAAAGTCTGCCTAGAAAACGTCGGGATGTGACATCACCCCATGGGTCAGGAATGACCCGGTGCTTGCACAGGGGATCTTTACCTTTTTACACTGAATAAAACTTGATATCATACTTAATAGTGATCTTATTTATTGATAAAAATTTAATTGTAAGTCCCTGCCATTTCCCCCTCCCCGTCCGGAGTCCTCGTCTGGAGGCCTGGTCTACCGCCATAAAAGCCTATTGGTAGACCTGGCCTCCGGCGGAGTCCCATTGGGAGGCCAGGTCTACCCATTGGCTTTCTAGGCAGTAGACCTGGCCTCCAGAGGCCCATAGAAGCCAATTGGTAGACCTGGCCTCTGAAGGGGGACTTTTTTCCCCTCCTCGGAGTCCAGGTCTACCGCCAAGAAAGCCAGTGGGTAGACATGGCCTCCCAATGGGACTCAGCCGGAGGCCAGGTCTACCAAAGGAAGCCCGCCCCACCCAACAGCTGATAGGTGGGGGGGCCAGGAACCACCGAGCTGCCCGCCCAGCAATCGCGTGGCTAGAGGGGAGGGGAGGCTTTAGCCTCCAAACCATTGAGGGCAAGGGAAAGGGAGACCCACTCTCTCTCTCTCTCTCAGGCGCGCCGGCTCCGCAGCCCGTCTGCCGGCGCGAGCGGGCACAAGAGCAGGGGCTCCGAACCAAGTTCGGAGAGCCGCACTCAACGGGCCAAAGAGCCGCATGCGGCTCTGGAGCCGCAGTTTTGAGACCCCTGTTCTAGATGAATGGAAAGAGAGCAGAATCCTGTCAGAATGAAGGGCACCTGGCACTCACTCAACCCACTTTAGGTCAATGTAGGATATATTCAGAAGGAATTGAAGATGTTGCCTAGCTCTCTGTTTAGGGTCCAGTTTATAATTTTACCCAGGTAAGGGTAAACATTCAGAATAAAAGAATGTTGGTCCAACATCAGCCTTCTCTTCCCAGAAGGTGGTGTAATTGAGCATCCCTTTTTATTGGAACAGTCATGACCGAAAGGACATCGCTCACCACATTTATTACTATAAGAGGCAGAGTCTTGAGGCTGTAAACATTTTTTTTAGAAAATTCACACAGAGAAAGTTGCTTCTGACAGATCTGAGTTATATTTTCCAGTCTTTCATAAATTTTATTGAGATACTGGGCTATAAGCAGAGTTTGCTGAGCAAGCAATGCAAGAATATCAGTTTGACCTGTGCATGCATAATAAGGCTTATCAAATTCTCCCATAACCAATGAAGGAGTGTGGCTAGTTTCCACTGGGGATAGGAGAGGATCGTCATCTTCAAGGCATGCATATCAGTTTGAATGGGGAGTCAAAGGAAGTGGGCCTCCAAAAAATCTACAATTCTACTTTGTTTTGTGGATGGAGCTAGGACATCCTTAAATGGCCTTCACCTATTGATCCCCATGTCGTAAAGCTAAAAGTACCAATGCACAAAATAATACTGTGAATCCTGATAATTATTCCAAAGGCCCAAAGGAGTACTTTAATATAAGGTCCTTGGCCAATACTATATAAATAGTATATATAAGAGATAAAATAAACCGTCAAAGTGAAGGATTTTCCACTTCAAATAAATTAAAAGACCAGTTAGACTCTTCCCACTCTCAAAGAGAAAAAATAAATGTATAATAAAAAAGACAAGAAAAAGTGGTTGCTGACAGTGTTCTTCAGTCAAACCTGTGCTTAATTGGTAGGGGAGGGGGGAGAAGAGCATGAAAGAGCCAACGCTGCTACAACCACAGCCTGCAGATGCCAAACACAGCCCAGCAAGACCAAAGAAACATGGACCAACAATAACAACAGAAAAGGTAAAATAGAAAAAATTAACAAAGTTTGACTAAAAGAACTAAAAGAGTTAAAATAAGATGCAATTGAGCCTCTAGCAAGAGACACAAGATTCAAACAATAAAAGTATTTTTGTCTCTCCTCCCCAGCTCCTAGAATGGAGGAAGGAGGGAGTTGGAGCAAAGATAAATATAAATATTAGAATTACAGCTAAAATAAACTGGGACAGATTGAGGCAGATGAAACAGGAGCAATGCCCAGAAACGAGCCCCTCTCAGCCTACTCCCTAGTTCCCATAACAAAGAAAAGGAAGAAAAGAAAACAGAATAAAAAGGGGGGAAACCAAATAAAATAAGGCTTAATTAGACATACAAGGGATAAGCGAGGACAAACAGAAAAAGTACAAAATCAAGTAAAATAAATAAAATTGGAAGCACATATAAAATGGAGCACAGCCTCATGACATCCACTTGCTGGAAAACAAAGATAAGACTTTGAATAAACTTTTAAAGGGCAGTGGGATATAAAGAGAAATAAATAATACATGCCTTAAATACAAGCCCAAACAAGGAAAAATAAAAACTCCAGATACGGAGCACAGCCTTGAGCGTCCTGCAGTATCACGCCCAAAACGGGAAGTCACTGGGTTGTATCAATCTCCAGACTGCAGAGGTCAGGGCCCAGGAAGAAATGGATTCTCTTGTATTTCTATTTCTCCTATGGGGGAAAAAAACATTTCTGCTGAGCTTCCTCCCCCATGCAGCCACTGCCCCAAAATTTTATTTTAAAATTCCCAAGCTGGAGTTGGCACCACTAGCTTTTTATGCCAAAACAGTTTTTAATTTTGATTTTCCAGCACATAAAAGATTAGTATTAAAAGAGAGATTTTGTTTATACATTGCTAGATGCATGTTCTTGTTATCATCCCAGAAATCTTGGAGTCATGTAAATTCACACACATGGGCTGTAGCATGTGGCGTCCCTCTGGCACTAGCTGGCTTGCTTGGGGCCTTTTGCTGGTTCAGCCACCTGCTCTGCATAAGTCGTTGCTTCAGTCAGCATGCGGGGATTTCTGTTCTGCATGAGGGCCTTCAACTCCTCAGGGAGAGCCCAATAGAACTGCTCTAGCAGGATTAACTGTTTCAAGTCCTTAAAAGTCCTTACCCTGGCCGCTGCAAGCCAATCCTCAAAGTCTTGAGACATCTTAGAAGCCACTACATGCAAGCTCCCGATCCCACTCTTCTCCCCTATTCTAAACGCTCTGCGGTACGCTTCGGATGAGAGTGCAAACTGCTCATGGGCTAGTTGTTTAAAGTGTTCATAGTCATTGACTTTACTTAAAGGCAAATTCCCCATCAAGTCCAAAAGACTGTCACTTACTCTAGAGCACAGCATCTGCATCCAGTGTCATTGAGGCAACCTCATATCTGCACAAAAAGGGCAAAATAGGCCACCAAATCGATTCCTTCAGTGTAAGGTGGGAACACATTTTGATCCAGCTTCCAAAACAGGGTGACCTCTTCCTTCAGAACAGGCTGATAAGGCAACTCCTCATCTCACCCCCTTTTTCCAGAATAGCTGTCGTACCTTCTCCTGGATCTCTCCCACTCCTCACTGTCTCGATAGCTCTGTGGTGTGAATTCTTCCAGGGGAGGTTTAATTCTTCCCCTGAATTCCTCACCCTCTCTCTCTCTCTGGGTTCCTCCAGACTCCACAGGTCATCTCGACAGGTGGGCATAATGGGGTTCATGCAGCTCTTCCAGCCAGAAGTCTCACTCCTCTTGCTGCTGCGGTGCGCTAGGGTAGGCGCTCCCAATCTTCCCCCACAGCACTCATCCAAGCTCTCTCTCCCACTTCTGATACAGCGGTGGCGAGGTCTCTGGTCCCCCCCAACGGATTGTTAGGAACTGTCACAAAAGGATTTCTGGGGCTGAACTTCCTACCCCAATCCTGCTCCCCTCTCAGCTGCTCTTGAGCTTCTGCTCCGCACTCCATAGTCAGGTCTCTGGGTCTTGGCAGCTCCCACAGGTCTCGTTCAGCACTCGGCAGAGAAAGGCGAGTTTTAGAATGCACAGCCAGCGTCTACTCTGAGTAAACAGTGTCACTCCAATGCACACAAGTTTCTTGTCTCGGCCAGTCCGGTACACCAGTCATGTCCATGGTCACAAAGCTGCCATTGTTTTGCATTTTCAGGATATAACTCACTCCTAATCAAAATAACAAACGTTCTTCTGCTCACGCTGGAGCTTTAGCACAACAAGCAACTTACCTTTGTAGCTTCAGTCCAAATTATCCCACCGCTGCCACCATGTCATGAAGCCACCAAAGAGCCACAGCCCCTGGAGCTTGCTTGTACTTGACAGAATATGCAAGTCTGTTCATATTAGCTATGACAGGTGGATTTAGATTCAGGGGATCTAAGTGTCAAGCTAAGCTGATGTAATAACCTGGAAAGCCCCTAGAAGGCCTGAGACTGAGTTATGAGTTGCACCTGGAGGGTGACTCAGCCTGTAACACTAATAATTGCTGCCTGGAGATGGCATCTGTATATAAGTATTTGACTCCATGCGTCTTATGTCGGGAGATAGTGGTGGAAGAGTGTGTGTATAGCACTGTGAATAAACAACTGCATTTTCTACAAGCTATACCGGTACTGGTGGTTATTCCTGAGCGTTGGCACAATTCGCCAGCTCCCGCAACAGGGCTCTAGGCCCAGTTTGCTACACCTCACGGGACTAGTGAGAGTAGCACAGCAGCATCCAGGATTCCAGAAGCCATAGAAGCTGTAGAAGCAGTGGGAGATTGAGTGGTGAGATGGCTCAATCTCAAATTCCCTTGGAGAAGCTGACCCAGGACAACTATGCTACATGGTCGGTGAGATTGGAACATTATCTCAAGAGGGAGGCTCAGTGGGGAGCCGTAGAGCATGTGCCTGTAACTGCAGTGGAGCGGGAATGGGACAGTAAGGCTAATATAATTATGTCAGTAGACAACAGTCAATTAGTCTACGTGTCAGGAAAGGCAAATGCCCGGGAAGCATGGGAGGCTTTGAAGCAGGTGCATCTTCAGACTTCAGCCGGCACTATCCTCTCATTAACGAGGAGGCTGTACCAAAGCCATACCTCTGTAGTACTGGCAGAGGCTGGAGAAGCAAGCAGCCTCTGGCTAATTGACAGTGGAGCTTCCAAGGTTTTTGTTAACTCTGCTGCAATGTTAAACACAAAGAAATGTTCTGCCAAGAGTCATGTAAGTTTGGGAGATGGGAAGCGTTTGGAGGTGGCATGTGAGGGGGAGGTATTTTTTCCTGCGATAATTCACACGTTCAAGTCTGTGCTGTTTGTCCCAGGGCTCGAGAATAATCTATTAAGTGTTTCAGCCCTCACCCAGGCTGGATATAAGGTGGTGTTTCAGGACAAAGCCTGCCTGATTAAGAAAAATGAGGCTGTGTTGTTAAAGGGGCACATTAACAAAGATGTTTATGTTGTGCATAGTCGCTCAAAAGAGTCTAATGCGGTGGAAGCATTAAACCCTAAACCACATGATGGCTGCCAGCATCTCCTCCACAGGAGGCTTGGCCATTTGTTATATTCTACTCTTAGGAAAACCCTAGAGGCATTAGGGGGTGAACTGAAAATAAATAAGTGCAACTCTTTCTTGGACTGCACAGTTTGCAAATCAGTGAAGAGTAGGAGGGGTCCAGCAGCAGGGTTAGTAGCCAACCCCTAGAGCTCGTGCACATGGACCTGAGTGGCCCCTATCTGGACAGTGTGTCCAAGAATAAATATGCATTATGTGTGGTTGATGACAGGACCCGTTTTGGATGGATTTATCTCTTGAAAAATATTGGCTTGCCAGGGTTGAGAGGCAATTAAACCTCAAAGTAAAAAGATACAGTGTGATAGGGGTGGAGAATTCTTATCACATGCCCTGACTCAGTGGCTGGAAAGTAAAGGCATTGAGCAGAGACTTGCTAATCCCGGGGTGCCACAGGAGAATGGGGTCGCAGAGTGCAGAAATCAATACTTGCAATCAATGATGCAAGCTCTGCTGGAAGACTCTCAGCTCAAACCTAGATTTTGGGTAGAGGCGATCAAGACTGCAAATTACTTGATCAACCGCTTGTGGACCTCAAGCATAAATGACATCCCCTATAAAGTGTTATATGGGAAGAACCCATCTTTAAAGCATTTGAGGTTTTTTGGGTCTAAAGCATGGGTCAATGGGAGATGGGAGATGGAAGTTCTGAAGGAGCATAAGGTGTTCACTCCCACATCACTTCCAAGCGGGCAATCAGTAATAGGTTGCAGATGGATTTTCAAGGTTAAAAGGCTTGCAAATGGTGCTGTGCAATGAAAGGCCAGGCTTGTTTGCAAGGGATATAGCCAAAGAAAATACCTAAACTATGATGAATGCTTCAGTCCGATGATTCGGGCTGAATCTGTTACATCTGTGCTGGCAGTAGCAGGGTTAAAGAATCTAGAGGTATGGCATTATGATATCAAGAATGCATACCTCAACGCTCCATTAAAGGAAACAATTTTCATGGAGCAAATTCCCAGTTACAAGCTAAAAGTCGGAGGCATGGTGTTAAAGTTAAACAAGGCTCTTTATGGTCTCCATCAATCTGCCAGGGAATGGTATAATTGCTTTGACAAAGCCATAAAGCAATTAGGTTTCACCCAGAGTGTGGCTGACTCCTGTCTGTATTCGAGAAGCACGGGGCAAAGCTTGTCATACCTGATTGTTTTTGTAGATGATATTTGTATGGTCACCAGTACAAAACAGGAACAATTGCAATTTCAGAAGGAGTTGAGCACAAAATTCAAGTTGAAATGTTTGGGACCAATCCAAAGTTATTTGGGGGTGGAAGTGACCAGAGACAAGGAGGGATTTTATTCTTTGTCTCAACCAAAGAAAAATACAGCAATTGCTGGAGAAGTTTAACTTAGCAAATGCAAGTGCTGTGGATACCCCAATGGTCACAGGGTATGTGAAAGTTGAGGCAGAAGGGCAAGAGGAGTGTGACAGAGAGCTATACCAGTCTCTTGTCAGTAGCCTTCTGTACCTTGCTTGCTGGACAAGACCAGATATCTATCAAGCTGTACACTGTCTCACTAAACGAAATATGTCTCCAAAGCAAAGAGACTGGAAGGCTCCTAAGCGGGTTCTTAGGTATTTAAAGGGCACCCTGGATAAGCAGTTAAACCTGAGGGCAGAGGGAGGAGGTCTGACAGCGTATGCGGACGCATCCTGGGCAGATGAGAAAGATTCCAGATCAACAAGTGGGTACATCTTGTTTCTGGGGAAGGCACCAATTCACTGGAAGTCCCTTAAGCAAACATTTGTGGCTACTAGCTCATGTGAAGCAGAGTATAGCGCCATTAGCAGGTGTGTGGGACAAATAGAATTGTTTGTGTTCTTAATGAAGGAATTGGATGTAAATGTATCTCTGCCGGTACAAGTGTTTTCAGATAACGAAGCAGTGCAAACTCTTGCTAACGAGCAGTCATTCTGTGGCAAGAGCAAGCATGTCAAGATAAGGTATCAAAATGTGTCAGCTGCAATAAACAATAATCTGATAACAGTAAAGAGATGTGCAGGTGTAAACAATATTGCAGATCTGTTCACCAAGGTGGTGGATTGCAACAGATTCTTGCAACTGTCAAAGCAAATATGACAAACTTGAGGAGTGACAGAATATGCAAGTCTGTTCATATTAGCTATGACAGGTGGATTTAGATTCAGGGGATCTAAGTGTCAAGCTAAGCTGATGTAATAACCTGGAAAGCCCCTAGAAGGCCTGAGACTGAGTTATGAGTTGCACCTGTAGGGTGACTCAGCCTGAAGGTAATGAGTTGCACCTGGAGGGTGACTCAGCCTGTAACACTAATTGCTGCCTGGAGATGGCATCTGTATATAAGTATTTGACTCCATGAGTCTTATGTCGGGAGATAGTGGTGGAAGAGTGTGTGTATAGCACTGTGAATAAACAACTGCATTTTCTACAAGCTCTACTGGTACTGGTGGTTATTCCTGGGCGTTGGCACAATCCGCCAGCTCCCACAACAGTACTACAGGAGGGCAGGAGTCTGAGTTAACAAAACCCCAAGTAGGGAATCCACCCAGCTTCTTGGTAGTCTGCCACGACTCTTGTACAGGGCTCACCCAGGCTGAGGCCAAGAGCACCCCAGTTTCCCCTTCACAGTTACAAAACCAAAACACTGCCCCTGCAGGGTAGCACACCTGCAGCGTGGGGTTATATTTACAGAAGTCAAATGTGGTGAGCATGCCGCCTTAACCAGGCCAACTAGATTTAGCTTGAAGCCAGCAAAGTTGCTCACCGGCCTTGAAGGCCGGAAGGAGGATAGCTTGGGATTGCTCCCAACTGGGTGTTATCAGAGAGGTGAAGTGTTCCAAGGGACCTCAAACACTCCTTGCATATCAAAAACTTCTGAAATGGAAATCAGGTGGGCCAGGGCCCAAGCCTGAACCAAGGATTGATCATACAAGGAATTGTCGGTGATTTCAATTCCTTGACACTTCCGCCCCCCCCCCCCAAAAATCCAGCCAGGTTGCTGAATGCTAATACTAGAGAACGCCCCCCCCCATGCAAAGCCCTCTCAGACTCATCTCCCATTTGATTCAAAGACCAATCTGATGGATAAGAACCAAGACTCTTGCAAAAAGGTTATAAGAGAAACTAACAATTTGATTTATGGAAATATAAAATTGGAACCGGAACCCTGCCTAATAGGCCTTTTACCAAAAGGAATGGAGAAGGCAGATAAGACAATTTGCTATTATAGCTTTGTGGCTGCAAGAATATTAACAGCTAAAACCTGGAAGGGAGAAACTAGGCTTCTTTTAAAGGACTGGAGAGATAAACTGTTAAACTTTGTACAAATGGCCAAATTAACTAATAGTCTACATGGGAATGATGTAGAAGAGTTTAAAAGAGATTGGCATAAGGCCTTTGCACATTGGGCTAACACGGCAAAGATTGATTTTATGAAGCTTGTGAAAGAGTTGTAAATAAAATACTGTAGTAAAGGGAAATAAAATAAATAATGGATTATATAAAGCTAAGGGGTACTTCTCGGGAAGTCACAATGGGGGTGGGTGGGCACTTAACACAAGGGAGGGAAGGGGACTTTTACTTTCAATTTTATTGTTAAAATTTTTCTTGTCAATAAAAATTCTACAGAAAAAAAAAGAACCAAGACTCAGTCACAAAATCCAATCTAATATGATTTTTGTAGTTATATCTAGTTGGTAGCAATACCCCGTGCAGATAAATATAGCAAAGCCCCACTGATTTAAGTGACACTCAAGCGTGCTTAATTTTACACTGCCCATAATAGTGGCCTTGGTTCAGTTTATTTCACAACATCTCTTGCACAAGAGTTCCAAGCCTAGTGTAAACCAGTTTAATACCATAATTGTAGAAGGCTTATTTATATTTAAAGTCCCCCTTGATCTACTTGAAGCAAAACTAGTAAAATGTGGGCTGGACACTGCTACTGTCAGGTGGATTGGTAATTGGTTGACCAACAGAGCCCAAAGGGTGCTCATTAACGGTACAACTTCATCCTGGATAGGAGTGACCAGTGGGGTACCACAGGGGTCTGTCCTGGGTCTGGTATTTAAAAAATTGTAAATGACTTGGATGATGGAATAGAGGACATGATAATTAAATATGCAGATGACACCAAGTTGGGAGGGATAGTTAATGCCCCAGAGGACAGGGTCAGAGTTCAGAATGACCTTGATAGACTGGAGAGCTGGGCCATAAACAATAAAATGGATTTCAGTAGGGAAAAGGTATTTCACCTAGGCAGAAACAACATAAGGCACAGGTACAGGATGGGAGATAGTTGGCTTGACAACAGAACATGTGAAAGAGATCTGGGAGTCTTAGTGGACCACAAACTGAATATGCATCAACAGTGTGATATGGTAGCTAAGAAGGCCAATGCAATTCTGGGCAGCATCAAAAGAAGTATTGTGTCTAGATCAAGGGAAGTAATGCTGCCACTGTATTCTGCATTGGCCAGACCTCACTTGGAATACTGTGTCCAGTTTTGGGCTCTACAATTTAAGAAGGATGTTGACAAGTTGGAGAGGGTCCAGAAAAGAGCGACCAGAATGGTCAGGGGTCTGGAATCTATGCCCTATGAGGAGAGACTTAAGGAGCTGGGTTTGTTTAGTGTGGAGAAGAGAAGGTTAACGGGTGACATGATAGCCATGTTTAAATATTTGAAGGGATGCCATGTTAATGAGGGAACTAGCTTGTTTTTGGTTGCTTCAGAGACTAGGACACGGAGTAATGGATTTAAAGAGAAAAGTGATTCCACCTAAACATTAGGAAGAATTTTCTGACTGTGAGAGAGGTTCGACAATTGAATGCCATGCCTCGGGGTGGGGGAGTGGAGTCCCTGTCTTTGGAGGTCTTTAAGCAGAGGCCAGATGGCCATCTGTCGGGAGCCCTTTGATTGTGGGATCCTGCAATGCAGGGGGTTGGACTGGATGGCCCTTGGGGTCTCTTCCAACCTTGTGTGATTTTATGATTTTTTGTGATTTGTGATTTAATGATCCCATCCACCAGTTCAGAAATTATTCAATTATTTGTTAGTTTTACTGTCTCCATTGCTTCACCCCAGCACTACTGTAGTGTAATGAAAGTTTATCTTGGTACACTTAGGGGATCAAAAAGACCTAGCCAAGGGAAATAAAACAATTAGTTTGGTAATTAAAATTATTACTGATCACCAAGGAAACTGTTTTTCTATAGTGCAACACTATAATTGATATTGGTTGCCTCCTTTAAAAAAGCAGAATCGAATCCCAGAGCTAGAAACTTCAAAGAACTAAAAGAGAAAGAGCAGAGGCAAGTGACGGTCTGAAGCAAGAAATGATGAGTGCGATCCAGGGTAAAATTTCTGCTTGCATTATCAAATTTACCATATTTCCACTTGCACAAGATCTTGTGCAACCAATTTCTGGGCACTTTCTAAAGAGGAAAGTGCTAGGTGTCGCACAAGATTTTGTGCAAGCATGTGAGCTAAATCCGTTTCTGTCAAGCGTCATTGGGTTCAAACCATTGAGATCCCAAACAAGAACTGGCCTTTAAACACAATTTGTCCTGTCAATAACAAGATTAATTTGGGTATGTTAACATTCCATAAGAATGTACATTTGTAGTATTCAAGTGCACTGAGGCTCAAAACAGGGCTTGGTGACTTTGCCATGAGGCTAAGTGAAGAAGATGCCTCTTCCAAGTGCCATTAGGCAGCGGATTTTGGTCTCACTGAGGTAGGAAACCTCTGATTGCAGGTAGAGCTTCACATGGTTGAAAGTTCCTCTATACAAAACATTTTGCCAAATAGAACAGTCCTCACCTCACTTTCTCATTGACACACAACTTTACTCTGTGCAGGGATTTTTTTCCAGGGGGGTCTTTACCCACCTGTCCACATTCAAATAGATTATTTCCTTGTTAACTCATCTAGTTATCGGATACTCTGCACATGCCTAGATAGTGCTCAGCAAAGCTATTTCTGGGTCAATGCAAGGATTATGCAATGATTTTTGGTGCCTCAGATTATGGTGGAGAAATAGAAAAAGGGATAACGCACAGGTTGAACACAGGCACAACTTGACATTGAATTTCACTTTAAATTTCTCTGCTCTGGCTAGAGCTGAGCATACTAGTAATACAAGAACAAGTAGCTTTTGTGACCATTACCTAAGTGTATCCAGAGGGCAGTAGCAAAACCGCATAGCTCTTAAACAGTCAAAAGGAAGGATAAAGGTTTATTCAGATATAGTGGTTGGGGAAAGTTCAAGTCCAGACACCAGCTGACCTGTAAGACTTGTTTTATTTTATAAAACTGTTTTAAAAACTCTTTCAACAGGGATGCAGTAGGAGAAGTGTCTTCAAGATGATAGTGGGCATCTTTGAGTCAGCACAGTGATGATCAACTGAAGTCCTTTCTAAACTTGAATGTGCTTTTAGTACAATTCTCAAAAACAAACAAACCAGCATAGTAAGGCAATGCCATACCTTCCTTTCTCCAGTGAATTTACACCTGCAATTTACACATTTCATGATGACATCAGCAGTCACCAGAATTCAAGGAACCTCAATTTCTTCCTGTGTCTTCTCTAATAATATAGTTTCTGAAGATTTAAAATATTATTCTGTTTGTTCTTTTCCCAAAGCTCAGTTTTGGAGGAATTCCAGTCCCAGGAAAACCAGGAACTTTTCTGAAGAAGAATTTCCACGGCTGCATTGAGAACCTTTATTACAATGGGGTCAACATCGTTGACCTAGCCAAAAGACGGAAGCCCCAGATCTATGTAGTGGTAAGGACCCAATGCTCATTTAATGTGCTGACTCATTTCTTTCTTACAATTGTGTCTGTTGACAGATACCTCTCACCCTACAAAGCAAAAGACTCTTACATTAGAAAATCATCAGGTACATTAAAAATCTGTAAAAATTTGGTGTGAGGAAACAGAAAATGACAAAAACTAAACACAAGGGAAGACCAAAAGCAAAATGTGTATTTTCAAGTTGAAACAATGGGGCTGTGAAATTCAGTAGCATGCCTGTCTGACTGTGAGAGCAATTGTTTCTTAAACATCCAGTTTCTCTTTTCAGCTCTTTCCTTTTCATACAGCATACTTGCCTAAATTAATGGGAATTGTCCCTGACGTTTACCTTTTGCATTGAATCTACCAGCAGGCCAGATGGCATAAGAATAGTCAGCTTGGGCTCACCTGTCTGCCAAACTGAACCACTTGTTTTTTGAACACCCACATGACACTGGGATCTGACTGGGTTCCAGTCTATCTCCATCCCCAGAACACTCTTTCCCAAACCTGCTTTTCCCCAGTCTTTTTGGGAAGAATGCAGTCCAAGTATGTTATGAGACAGTGTGGTTGAGGAGGTGTGTGTTTCCCATAGTCCTTACAACACTTCCATTTTTCTTTCCTCGGTTCCTCACTGTTCTTCCTGCCATTTTACCAGAGGGCTGTTTTCAGGCTTTTTAGCAATAATTTCTAGATTTCGGTATCATTATAACATTAGAACGATCTATTACCACAGTCTGCTAACTCCTCTAAATTCCCAACTTTTATTAAAATATAGAAGTGTTTAGCTCTTTCCACTGCAGAGACATAACGGGTGCATCTTTCCCCGTATACCTCCACAATGAAAAGATCTACAGACTTTAGAAAAGAATGCTTGGAATTCAGAGGAACCAATAGGCTTATAATTTTATAACACTATAGTGATCTAGCAATTAATGATTTTTAAATTCCTGAAAATAGCTCTTCAATGGCACATGGGTAGAAGCAGCAATGGGAAGCTAAGGCCAAAATGTAGGTAAAATTGTGGTGCAGATGCTCCTTTTCTGCACTTCAAACATCAACAAGAGCTGTCTGTGTGCAGCCTTGGAATATTGTTGGTCATAGATGAAGCTTATGCACTTGTACGGTAATACTATTCCAAATCTTGGAGACCATTATCATAAAGCCTTAGCATTATGAAAAAGCCGTAGCTGCCTTCTAAGATCTGGGCACCTATGGAAATTGTCCCCATTCTGCACTCATGATACATGTCAGTGTGTGTTGGAGAAATACATCAATAAGTGACAGTGACCAAATCAGTGTTATGGGAATTCAGAAGCAAGATGAAAGCATTGACAAAATGTAATATAAATGTTAGGCCCCTCTTTAGGTGGTTGTATTTATGTAAATAAGTATAGAAAAGCTTCTCTCTCTCCCCACCCCCATGCCATCCCTCTCTCCCAAGAAGCATCTTGCAAGTAAACTATTGAAATGACATGCACAAGGAAAATGCTGGAAGTCAAGGCCTTAGGTTTTATACTGTGTCAGCGGCTACTATGAATTTTGTTGGCTTTGGTACTTGTACAGTTGTAATGATTATTACTACGGTAACTTCTTTTGCTCTTCTGGACCTGAAGAAAAGGGGTGTCCTTCACTTTCTTCTTCCTCAGCCTACAGTGCAAACGAAACTGTTCAGGGCTTACTGTCTTTGAGAGAACAGCCACTACATTGTTGTGTTAGTTTTACGGGGAGGAAAGGTCTGTTTTCCGCATATGGAATTGTGTTTCAGTCAGAGACCTCACCCCACTTAGAATGGAAGGCTATTTTCTGACATTTCTGTAGTCACTTCACTTGAGCCAGGGTATTGCTTTGTGGAGGTATCCCTTTGTGAAGGAGAAAAGCCTAATGGAAAAGGAAGTAAGATGACTCACAACAAAATGCACCCAGTATAACTGGATCTGCTGCTTCAAACACATCACTGCCTACCCAATTCTCTTTGATTTTGTCATTTTCAAAAGAAATTTTGTATTGTCACCCCAAAGGTTTTTTCACCCCTACTTCTCATCTCCTCTGCCTTTTTCGTATTGTTGATAACCCCAGCAAAGCAAGGAATGCCTCTCTAAATGATGACTGAACACTCAGGGAGTCAGTACTTTAAACATATAGCCCCATATCTATAGCCTCAATAGGAATGCATTCATAACACTGTGACCTCCAGAAAGCCATTCACACTGTGTTTGGCCTATGCATCAGGAACAGGAATGTCACTGAATTTGTGAACACATTGTTTTGGTTCAAAAGTTCCAGTTTCTATCATGGTGAAACTGCAATTGCCCTATTTTACTTGGTCATACAAACAAAATCCAATAGCAATATTACTGTTGAAATTGGTGCAATTTGTTATACCAGTCACATACAAGCATCAAAAAATGCTGCAAGATAAACAAGCAATTGCACACAGCCTGAACAAAAGTGAGCAAAATTTTAAAAGCTCACAATGGCAACTTATGAAAACTGAACCACTTTCTAAAAAGGCATATGCATATAATCCTTACCAAGAGATTGATGAAAACATGTTAGGCAAGTGTCAGAACTATAGACTGGTCATGTTTTACACTGGTTTACTTTGTACATTGCCTGATCAGCTGCTTCCTGAATTCTTGTTTTCTGTGCAATAGAACTTCTAGATCTGTTAAGAGTAATTAGGGTTGTTCATATTGATAAACCCGAACCAAAAGTAAACCTGAAATTAGCCATTTTGGTAAATTTCAGATTTAGGGTTTACTGAATGCGAAAACCTGGGGATTAAGCCGAAGCCAAATAGCTGATTCCTGAAAAAGCCGAATAGATATTCGGCTTTTAGGGTTCAGCTATTTGCCTTTGCTCAGAACCATGGCTCTGTGCTTTCTCCCCTTTTTCTTCCTTTTTTTGACTGGTTTTGTTAGGGCCCCATAGTTGGGGCCCTTTTGAGGTTAAAAGATGGGGCTCACTCAGTCCCATCCAGAGGGATATACCCTTCAACAAAAAGAGCCGGCTTCAGCTGCCACCCTACCAGGCTTCCGAAGGAGATTTCTTCATCCACGTGAATGAGCAATCTCCTTCAGACAGCCTCCGTGGTCGAGACTTCGGCTGGCTCTGATCTCACCACCACCACCCCATGAAAACCTGCTTTCCAAAAGAAGGTTGCCCTGAGTAAAGGCTTCATTTCCCCACATGGTGGCCATCTCTTTGAATCAAATTTTTGAATCACAATAAAGGACTGCTCACAGGATGTCATTTGCCACCAAAAGGAATATTTTCTGTGCCTTATTTCTTTTGCATTTAAGCCTTTGTCCTCCATTTGGAAGCTCATTTGCATGGACATCATGCAAAATGACCCAGAAATGAAGGCAGAGCTCAGACTTTGAGGTGCCAGCCTGGAATCGCCTCTTTCTGCCAGTCCTCAGCAATGCTGAACGTTTGAACCTGATGGACAGCTTGGCTCGCAATTTAAATGCCTGCAGGAGGGGGTGACCCGTTTCCAGGACCATAAAATTGGATCCCCTGTCCCAAAGTTCACCAAACTTTGGTGACCATTGAAGGAGAGTCCCAGCAGCTTCGGGAAAAAATCACCATTGTCTATAACGTGCCCAAAGTTTTTGGGAAACCTGAAAATAAGCCAAATACCTATATTTACTGGTATGGGCATTCGGCTTATTTTGGGTTTACCAAAAAAAATTGGGCTGAAAAAAACAGAAATTTGCCAAAAATGTTTTTGCACAACCCTGGGAGTAATAAATGAGGTTCAGCAGGCCTTGATCATAACTAGGATTACAGCTAACACCCACACTTAACTCTTCCTTCTTCACCCATTCCCCAAAACTGCAAGAGCTGAAGAAGTCCAAACAACCAAAATAAATGCACAACATGCTGAGATATATACAAGAAGAACACTACTAGATCACTGGAAACATCCCAAACATAACATGTAATACATTCATTAAATGAATGCAAGAAACCAGCTATGGGATGTCAACAACCTGCACTGGAACTAGCACAAGCTACAGCATTCTATGTGCTTGGGTTTCACAGAAGTGCTGAAACGATATTGCCAAGCTCTTAAGTTACAGTCATGTAGAAAAACCCTTGAGAAGCTCTCTGTGGACTGCTTCCAGGGACTGGCAGTGCTGGTAAAATTTCCATTTGAACTTGGACGAGTTATAGTGAGTTGCTTTTCCCAACAAGAAGTTTTATGGGAATACAAATCCAGAGAGACAAATAGCCCCCTATTATTATGTGGTTGATGTCACAAAAGGTCCAAATATAATCATAAAATAATAGCCTAGACCTGGAAGGACTCTGACTCCAGCACATTTTGTGTGAGATAAAGGGAGAGGCTGCCAGCTGATATAAGTTTTACACAGGCGACAGCATTACATACTCGGACTCCGGTGTTGTGAAAAGTCTTCCAGTGAACACATGGACAACATTCTTGATTCCCTGTCAAAGTCTGCTACATCAAAAAGCAAAAACAAAACTTAGCATAGAGTTGAGATGAATGTTTATATAGCTGAATTTTTAAATGCCAGAGAGAGGCTGACATGTTGATGCAAACTCATAGCAAAATGAAAGCACTTTTAGTTTTCCTTCACTGCAGCTGTGTGTTGTTATCTCATGTGAGCCATCAATGTCAGGTGGCTGAGCACAATCTAGGAGTAATAATTCAAAACAAACAGGAGTCATTGTGACAGCAGAAATGCTTCATTCGCTATCTTGGGAAACAAATCAAAATGGCAGCATCAAACAAAAGTAGTGAAAAAATCCCAGTGACAGATGCATGCAAACTAATAATTTATTCTCTTTTGTATAAATTCTAAGCACATTACTTCATTACATTGCTTTGAACCCCCTTAAAACTTGCCAGGATGGTAATCCCATTGTTTAAAGAACTATCAAATATCATTGACCTTACCAACCTTCTCATTCTCAAAGCAAACCAGAGGGACCATACACAAAGGCCTCAAATGCTTGCAGATCTGAAATAAGAAAATAAAATGTTTTTTTGGGAACAATAAAAGGCCTGGATCTTTCACTTGCACTCAACTTCATTGCTTACAAAGGCATTCCTCCCCTGCAGGCTGCATGTTCCTAGAGTGTTTACACAGTGTCTTTCAAGGAGCTGAAAGATGTCTAGAACAAAAGGAACATGGTTTTCAGAAGAGGACTACTTTCACCGTAGACAAAGAGGAACAAAAGAAATTAGAAATTAATTAATCTCTAGTACACTATGAATAGGTCAGCCCTGGTTAGTATTTGGATGGGAGACCACCAAGGAATACCAGGGTTGCTGTGCAGAGGAAGGCACACACACACACACACACACACAATGAATAAAACTATATAATGTTTTTAGATCATTTTCTCTTTCTTCATGTGCTTCCTGCCTCTCTCTGGCAATATTTTCTTCATGAGTGTGTGTAAAGTGCCATCTAGTCACCACCAACTTATGGCAATCGCAGCAAGGGGCTTTCAAGGCAAGTGAGAAGCAAAGGTGGTTTGCCATTGCCTTCCTCTGAGTCATCCTTGGTGGTCTCCCTTCCAAGGTCCGACCCTGCTTAGCTTCCAAGAACTGATGAGATCGGGCTATACCATGCCACCTTCCCTCCCCTTTTCCTCATACTGGACTTAATTTTTCATATATTCTTCTGGGATTCATTGAACCTTTCTCTTCATACACTGTATGCTATTGTCAGGAGCTTGCCATGAGGATGGTATGCGGTAGTGCGATTGAGCTGCCTCCAGGTGCTGTTGTGTTGTTCTGTCCAAGGCCAGGCTGTGCCCCGTGTTTAGTCTTCATAGATTCCCATAGTGTGGGAATCGCCAAGTGCTCCTTCCTGCCTCTGGGAGGGGGGTTGCCTAGGATACCAGTTATCTCCTTTTGCTTCTCCATATATGCTATGCCCCTTGCCTTTTGCCCCTTACTAGTGTCCTTTTGAATATGGCTTCTGAAACCTGTCGATGATAACCAATAAAACTGCTTTCGTGGATTTGCCGTCTGCTAAAATCTGTTTATGGTTTGCCGCAGGGCTAGAGCTCACAGCTACCTCACTAAAGGTCATATCTAAACATCTTTATACAATCCCCTCATATACCATCATCATACTAGAATGAACCTGAAACTCAGTTTAAATATAAACTGATAAGAGAATTTTACTGATCTTTACCTGTCATCACCCTTCTACTTCAGATTAACATTATTTTCCCCACCCTGAGGTTGCCCTATCTCACTGTGCACCTTCGTTGGGTCTAGTGAATAGCAATATATGCTTTGATGTGGAGAGGGGAAGCCCTCACTGCAGGAGGTTGGGCTTGATCAGTTTCTAGGCCTACAAGTTACAGGAAGTGTCCCATTTTAAGAATTACAAACCACAGTTTGATCATACACAACAGAATAACCCAGTTTGGTGTTATAGCAGAGCCATGTCAGTAACTGAATTTGCCCTTACTGTTGCTGTGTATGGTCTGTGTAAATATCAGTTAGATACATGTTTTGTGTAAAAAAGCTCTCTTCCTGAAATGAAATGGACTGAAATGAAAAGCACAAGCGAGCAGTAAGGCAAGTATTTAAATATATAGCAGTATAAAATACTTCAGGGTGTGCACAGACTTGTCCCCAGTTCTAGTACCTGTACCATATTTATCCACACTGTGAAATGTGTGTTTGAATGAGTAAAAGATTAAAGAAGAGGGAAAGAGAGAAGGAAACCTAAATAGGTTGGAAGGAAACATTATCTACCCTTTTCTGTATTGAGATGTCATTGAGGTGATTATAATGTGGTCCCAGCTGACTTTGCACAGATACCATCCTGAACGTCAGGAGCAAGGGTACCAAACAGGAATCCAGAAAGAGTTTAAGCAATAAATCTAATAAAGATCCGGAAATTAGTGTGAGTGGAGCAGGAACAAAAGGAATCAAGCAACTTTAAACGTTCAGGATACACAGATGTAATTCCCAGGTTGACCACCAGTTACATCAATAATCTGGCAGACAGCCTGAATTCTGATGCCTTCCATCCACTTAAACTGGCCCAGCAAAACATCCCATTTCTTCTTTATGCAGATGATGTGGTAATTCTTTCAGGGGCCTCAGTTGGCATGAGAAGAGCCCTAGCCAGTTTAGCTGACTATTGTACCAGGGAATCGCTTATAATAAATGACAAGAAAACTAAGGTGATTGCTTTTGGTAAACATCGTAAAAAAGGGGCCTGGTGTGAGGGTCTCTGTCTTTGTGTCTCTGCTTTCCATCACCTGCTGTGTTATCAGTGAACTCGTAAAAGCAGTTCACACCTTCTGGTCTCAGGCGCCAGGCCTGATGGCCCATGTATCTTCCCCCCCCCCCGCTGTTCTTCCTGCCAGTACTCCCTCAGGCCGATGCGGCCTTGGAAGTGTGATAGCCGCCCAGACTTCCTGGGATCTGTCTGATGTTTTGTATTATGCCAAGCTTGTAACTTCCCATAACAATAAGTGTGAACCCCAGTGCCCCAGTGCCCTGGAGTCAATATATTCTGTAAACCCGTATAGCCCCTCACTTGCAACTTTCTACCTGTGCCTGTCTCATCTCCTGAAGGCTTCAATAAATCGATTGTTTCTGTATCAACGTCTGAGCAACTGATTTGGGGAAGCAAACTCAGGGAGGGGGATCTCTCACATTAAGTTGCAAGTCCTTGCCTCTCGGACTGCAGCTGTACCGCTTTGGACAGAATGTCAGCCGACGAGGACACCACCCCTAACCCCGATGCCCCCAAGGAACCGGACGAGCCGGAGAAGCCGGACCCTAAAGAGGAGGGAGCCAAGCCAAAGAAACCGAAGGGTCGCGCCCCCGACCAAGATCGGGACGGACGTCCCCGGGGGCTCACTTATTGGCTGGACTCTCCCAAGGGCTGGTCGCTCTCGCGGACTGCGGCGAAGGATCGCCGGTTGGCCTTCCCCAGCACGGGACTCGAAGGGGACCCGGCCCGCAAAGAGGCCCTCATGGAGGAAGAACGAAAGCAGTGGCAGGAAGACCGCCGGGCTATGCAGGAACAGATGGAGATCATGCAACGCGTAATGGGTGAGATGGCCACGACCCTAGATGCGCTGAAATTGCAACCTCCAGCCGGTGCTCCCCCAGACGGGGCGCCAGTAGTTCCGCCCGCAACCCCTGCCCCCCCGGCCCGTCGGGACCTGAAAGTCACGTATGACGGGTCGGGAGACCAGTTGACCTTTTTTATGGTCCAAGTAGACATTTTTATGCGGGAACAAGGCCGAACCTTCGTTTCTGAGGAGTCCCGGGTGCAGTACGTGGCTTCCTTACTGCAAGGGGAGGCGGCTGCCTGGATGGTGTTGCAGTATGAACTCCGCTCGCCGGTGCTGCGAACCCTGGACGAGTTCATGGTAGCACTCCGAAACCGTTTTGAGGACCCGACTCTAGGTGAGCGGGCTAAAGCCTCCCTGATGCAACTGCGCCAAGGGACTAAGTCGGTGGCGCAGTATGCAAGTGAGTTCCAGTCACTGGCTAGCCGAATTCTGGACTGGAGTGAGGCTACCTTGGTACAATGTTTCAGGGAGGGTCTCAACCCAGACCTCCAACATTGGGCCTTCATGCAAGGGAACCCCCCGGATGTGGAAGGTTGGGTTCGCCATGCTGCTGACATCGAGAATCGCAAACAACTCCTGAACTTGTCCAAGCAACGGATTGGGCGAGACCCCAGGCCCCGGGGTGACCGTGGCCGGGAACTCCGGCAAGGGGGTGGCGGGGTCCTCTCGGCCGCGGAACGCCGCAAGCGGTTCGAGGCCGGCGTCTGCCTGATCTGCGGGGGAAAGGGTCACTTTGCATCGCAATGCCCCTCTCGCTCAGGCCGTCCGACCCCTCCCCGCCAAACCCAGGCCGAGCCGACGAAACCGGCCGCCGACAGCCAGCCTCGCCGCAGAAGTGGACCACTGAGCCGGCGCTCCGGCGCACCCTCCGCTCTCCACGCACGTCCCCAGGATGGGGCATCCGACTCTACGGTCCCATCGGGGTCCCGGATTACAAATACCGTCTTTGATTCGGACGGCTCCCCGGAGGCCACTACCCCGTCCCCCTCTTCCAGCGAGGAGGAAGAGTGGGAACAGCCGGCAAAAAACGCCGTCGGTCTGCTGTAGAGGGGGCTCCGCAGCAGACCGTCCCTATCGTTGTGCAAGGAGCTCCACCGATGGTAAGCGCCCAAGAGGACAATGTATTTGTGCGTGTCCATCTGTCCCTACCCAAAGGGGGTCCCCCGTTAGAGGTCCCCGCGTTGGTCGACTCGGGGTGTGCCCGCACCATGATAAATGAGGAAACTGCCAAGAAGTTGGGTGTCCGGCGCAAGCGGCTTCCGGGACCCCTCCGTTTTTCCCAAATGGACGGGAGTGACTTTAAACGGGGCCCGGTGACCCACAGAACTGCAGCCGTGATTATGTCCGTGGGGGAACATTGGGAACGGTTGTATTTCACTATCGCCCCTATTGTAACCCCTGTGGTGTTAGGGATGAACTGGTTAAGGGGGCACAATCCCTCCATTGATTGGGTTAAACGGGTGCTTTCCTTCCCCGAAAACCCCTGTGGGTTGCATGACAAGGAACGGGTACTCAGGACTCCAGCCGCCGCACTGGTAGGGTCCCCCGCCCCAGTCTCTCCTCAATTACCCTCTGAGTACTCGCAATTTACTGATGTTTTTGATGTTAGAGAGTGCGACGAACTGCCTCCCCACAGAGAAACGGACTGTGCCATCGAGATTGTAGGGGAAGGCAAACTGTCTAAGGGAAAGGTTTACCCCATGAGCCCTAGTGAAAAGACAGTGTTGCGAGACTATCTGGATGTCAATCTGGCGAGGGGTTTCATACGCCCCTCCAAGGCTCCTTATTCAGCCCCAGCTTTCTTTGTAAAGAAAAAGACGGGAGATTTAAGACTGTGTATTGACTTTCGCAGACTGAACGCAGTCACCCAGTCTAATGCTTACCCCCTCCCTCTTATTCCTGACCTTCTAGCACAATTAAAGGAGGGCCGAATCTTCACCAAACTGGACTTGGTAGAAGCCTACCACCGCATTCGCATCAAAGAAGGAGACGAACCCAAAACGGCCTTTTCCAGTTGTTTTGGGATGTTTGAGTACCTAGTCATGCCGTTCGGACTTTCGGGGGCTCCGAGTGTCTTTATGCAATTAATTAATGAGGTTTTGCATGATTTGCTGTTTCGGGGGGTGGTGGTATTTCTCGATGACATCCTTATTTACTCTGAAACCATGGAAGACCATGTGCGCCTAGTGCGAGAGGTGCTCCAGCGGCTGCGGGAGCACAAACTGTATGCTAAGGTGTCCAAATGTGAATTCCACCAACCCTCCATTACATTTCTGGGGTATGTGATCTCCCACCAAGGGTTGGAAATGGACCCCGCCAAGGTCCAGGCAGTGCGGGACTGGGAACCCCCCACTACCCGCCGCCAACTTCAGCAGTTTTTGGGGTTTGCCAATTTTTACCGGAACTTCATTCCTAACTTTGCCCAAGTTGCGCTTCCCCTCACTGCCCTGTTGCGTACCAAGGACAAGGGGGCTAGCGCCGCGCTTCCCTCAGCCCGTTTGCAATGGTCCCCCCAGTGCCAGCTAGCTTTTGAACGTTTGAAGCTACTTTTTTCATCCGAACCCGTTTTGGCTCACCCAGATTGCACCAAGCCTTTTGTGGTGCAAGTGGATGCCTCGGATGTAACCATGGGCGGGGCCCTATTGCAGAGGGATGAGGGGGGACGGTTGAGACCATGCGCCTACTTCTCCAAGAAGTTTTCCCAGTCTGAAATCAACTGGGCCATTTGGGAGAAGGAGGCAGCAGCGGTCAAACATGCCCTTACCATATGGCGACACTTCTTGGAAGGGGCCGAACTGCCATTCGAAGTGTGTACCGATCACAAGAATCTTGAGGCCCTCAAGGGGGCTAGAAAACTCAATGCCAAACAGGTTCGGTGGGCCCAATTCTTCGCTAAGTTCCGGTTCACTCTCAGACATGTCCCTGGCAAAGAAAATGCCCTAGCCGACGCTTTGTCACGACTTCCCCAGTATCGCAACGATTTCGATCGCCCAGTCGACTCCCTGTTCACTCCCGAGCAGCGAGGGGAAGTTCCTAGCTTAGCCGTCACCACCCGGTCCCAAGCCCGACCACCGGAGACCCCCCCTACACTCAAAGGCATCCCGGAAGCCTTCCAACAGCGACTCCGGGACGCCTCCTTGCAGGAGGAGGAGCATCATCTCCTCCCCACTGGTCTGGAACGTACCAACACTTGGTGGGTGCAAGGGGGGAAACTGTACGTCCCCTCCTCTCTTCGCAAGGAAGTATTGGGACTTGTACATGGTGCCAGGCTAGCGGGTCATTTTGGTTTCATAAAAACGCTTCACCTGGTTCGAAGACAATTCTGGTGGCCCGGTATGAGATCTGATGTAGAGTTGTATGTGCGCAGCTGCCCCACCTGCGCCACAGCCAAGAAACGGATGGGAAAACCCCCAGGGCTTCTCAAACCGCTTGAGAGCCCCTCCCGTCCCTGGGAAGTCATCGCCATGGATTTTATCACCGACCTACCTCCGAGTCGGGGAAAAACGGTTCTTTGGGTTATCACAGACCTCTTTTCCAAACAGGTTCACTTCGTTCCATGTGCAGGCCTTCCTTCAGCCCAGGGCTTAGCTAAACTGTTCATCACACACGTCCTCAGGCTACACTCGATCCCGAGGAAGGTCCTCTCCGACCGGGGGGTCCAGTTTGTTGCCAAATTCTGGCGGGCCTTCCTAAAGTTAATGGGAGTGGAAGAGCAGGGCCTTTCTTCCGCCTATCACCCCCAAACGGATGGTCAAACAGAACGAGTAAATGCGGTGGTAGAATGTTATTTGCGTTGCTATGTAAATTTCCACCAGGACGACTGGGTCGACCTGCTGCCATTTGCCGAATATGCGTATAACAATGCGCCTCATTCCTCTACCGGCTTTAGTCCCTTCCAAGTTATATACGGGACGGATTTCGGCCCTTTCGGTTCTGCCCCCGTCTCGCCAGAGCTCCAGTCTACCCCTGACCTTCAGGAGTGGATTCAGGTGGTTAAATCCACCTGGCCATGGTTGCTCAAAAATCTGGAAAGGGCAAAAAGCAAGTACAAGGAACAAGCAGACAAACACCGGTCTCCGGGATGGGAACTCAAGGTGGGGGAGCAAGTCTATCTGTCCACCAAAAACCTCCGCTCTCTTCGCCCCTGCAAAAAACTGAGCGACCGTTATGTGGGACCTTTCCCCATTACCAGAGTAATCAACGAGGTTACTGTGGAACTGGACCTCCCAAAAACTCTGAAAGGAGTCCATCCAGTCTTTCATATAAGCCTCCTCAAACCCTATGTGGCAGCCCCCCAGTTCCACCCCCCTCCCGCACACGAGATTCCTACCGTAGTAGGAGGGGACACCCATTTGGAAATATCCAAGGTTTTAGACTCCAAATGGAAGAAAGGGAAACTGTTTTACTTTGTTCGCTGGAAAAACCTTGGCTCCGCTCATGACGAATGGGTGGCCGCACCCCACATGGCGGCTCCTCGCTTAGTCCGGGAATTCCACCTTGCTTATCCCGATAAGCCTCGTCCTCTCGGGGACCCCGGGGGGGGGCCTTAAGGGGGGCAGAATGTGAGGGTCTCTGTCTTTGTGTCTCTGCTTTCCATCACCTGCTGTGTTATCAGTGAACTCGTAAAAGCAGTTCACACCTTCTGGTCTCAGGCGCCAGGCCTGATGGCCCATGTATCTTCCCCCCCCCCGCTGTTCTTCCTGCCAGTACTCCCTCAGGCCGATGCGGCCTTGGAAGTGTGATAGCCGCCCAGACTTCCTGGGATCTGTCTGATGTTTTGTATTATGCCAAGCTTGTAACTTCCCATAACAATAAGTGTGAACCCCAGTGCCCCAGTGCCCTGGAGTCAATATATTCTGTAAACCCGTATAGCCCCTCACTTGCAACTTTCTACCTGTGCCTGTCTCATCTCCTGAAGGCTTCAATAAATCGATTGTTTCTGTATCAACGTCTGAGCAACTGATTTGGGGAAGCAAACTCAGGGAGGGGGATCTCTCACACCTGGTATATAAAGGGGAAAAGAACTGAACAGGCACAGTCCATCAAATACCTAGGGGTGACTTTTCAATCGAATGGTCTAAAAATGGAACATCATAGGCAGGCTGCGAATCTAGCTGAAAGATCGTCCTATAATATAGTAAAAAAAAAATTTGTACAAGGGGAGCCTACTTTATCCCAGCTGCCCTTAGATTGTTTCAGGCAGTCTATGCCCCAGATGTTGTATGGAACCTTACCGGGAACCTTACTATGTCCAGTTATGCCCCACTGGAGCGGGTCCAAGCTAAATTTCTTAGAGCAATACTCCAAGTACCACCATGCGTATCGAATTCCTGGGTGCGTTTGGAGACCAAGATGTTAAAGATGGAGGCTAGAATTGGTCTTTCCTCCATTTATCTCAAGAGACTGTATTTTTAGAAATTAACATGGAAGGTTGTCTGAATTCTATTACAAATAACGTCCCTTTTTTGATAAACTTCTCCCCCTCTCTCATTGTTATATTTTGTTGGACAGAATAATATTTAATACATTTAGGTCCATGTGTCAGACTCTGATGTCCATCCCTAGCTTTCCACAAACAGACACGCTCAGACAAATGGTGATCTGAAGCAAGCTAATTTAATGGGAGAAAAGGCAGCAATAGAGGCACGGTGGACTTGCTTACATTTATAAAGGACTCAAAGCAAAAGCAACTGTACTCCGGGAATCAGCTGGTTCCTATGGCTACGTCCAGATAACAGTTCCATAACACAGTACCATAAACAGGATTCAGAATGAGATCACAGTTCAAGGATTCAGAATGAGATTACAGCCTTGAATAGCCAGCCGCAGGTGTGCAGCAGTGAAAGCTCCACTGGCTCACACCGGCCACTCTAAAGCAGGAAGGCCTGACACCACGATACCTGCAAATTGGCACAAATTATGAAATCTGCATTTGTACAAATTCACTGTTTTCAGCTGTCCCATTTATTTTGCTCTTTCCCAGCAAGGTGAATTTGAAAGACTAGCTTCAGCTCCTTTTTCTTCCATGTTCAAAAGAGGGGAGATCAGGTTATCTATATGTATTTGTCATTTTTCTCTCATTCTCTCTTGATGTCCTCTTTTCACTGTTACTTTTGTTTCTTAGTAGAATGATTTATGATTTTTAGAATTGGCTGTAGAGCTGCCTCTTTCCTCTGCAGTCATGCTTCAGAAACTGAACCAGGTAATGAAGTGATAATGTTCAGTTACTGCAAGCAAAAAGGCTGTAAAATCTTTTGTTGCACTGTTGGCCAGTGACCTAAAAGCTTAAGTGACTCTGCTGAAGACTCAGATAAAGAAAATTCAGAATAGCTTACCCAAGCATATTATCTACCAAGTCTCTCACAGGGATGAAATTTAACCCTGATGAGCACTTTTCTTTTTGTTAACTGATATATTTCTGGTACATGAGATTTCAAAGAAAAGAATTCAGCTATGGACAGCTCTGTTCTTCGATGACCATGGGTGACTTCACCTCATTTTATTTGAAAATATTAACTGAGTTATGTACAAAGGATTTTTCTGTATTAAGACTTAATGGAGGTACTTTTCTTAATTTCTTTACTGATAAAAAGACATGTTGTTCCCTTGTTTGACCACCAATAAGGTTGCCAGCCTCCAGGTAAATCCTGGAGATCCCCCAGAATTACAACTGATCTCCAAACTACAGAAAATGGCTGCTTTTGAGGGTAGACTATGACATTATACTCCACTGAGGTCCCTTCCTCACCATGTTGGGAAATCTCCAGGAATTTCCCAACACAGAGTTGGGAACCCTAACCTGTCCTGAGCTGGGGTCCGCCCGAGCTCAGGGACTCCTTGAAGCAACCCCACTTACCCCCGGCATGGTCCCCACGTCTCCACAGTGGGGGAAAACCTCAGTCGCGGCAGAGGCGCGGCAGCAAAAGGCCCCGATGCCGGGCATCCAAGCAAGGGAGGCCAGAGAACCGCCCCGACAATGAGACCTCAACAGAGAAATGGGAACCAGCAAGAAGCCACCTAACACTACCCAGGCTCTGCTCTGCCCCAAGGCTGCCGGAATCAAGGCAGGGCTAGGCAGGGAGGAGAGTATGGGGGAATTGTCTGCAGCTGTTCAGCCCAGGCTCAGACATCCCCAGGAGCAGGGGGAGGGCCCTGCTACAGCCATCTCCGATCATAACAACACCTTTTGAGTGGGTGGCAATGGATTTGGTGGGTCCATTGCCCAGGACGCCCTGGGGTTTTCGATATTTGCTAGTCATTGTAGATTATGCAACCTGATACCCGGAGGCAATTCCCCTCTGGACATTGCAAGCAGCTGGTGTGGGACGGGCGTTGGTCCACTTCTTTTCGTACGTAGGCCTTCCCAAGGAGATTCTTACCGATTGGGATGCGTCCTTTACCTCGACTGTCACTTGGCAACTCTGTCAAGTGTTAGGGGTCAGGAATTTTTTTACAGCAGTACCCCACTCCCAGACAGATGGGTTGGTGGAGCGATTTAATAAAATGCTCAAGACAATGCTGTGGAAACTGGCCGGGGAAAAGCCCCATCAGTGGGACTTATATGTAGACCCGGTGCTGTTTGCTGTCTGGGAGACACCCCAGGCATCCCTCGGCTTTTCTCCGTTTGAACTCCTTTTTGGATGACAACCGAGGGGGATCTTGGGGGTGGTTGAGGGTATGTGGATAGACCCCCGTAGTCAGGTGGGCCAGGAAGCCCACACATGCAGCAATTACTGCTATATTCATCACACACTATCAGATTTTAACTTGCTTCCCATGTAACAGTTATTCTCAACTAATTCATCAGCAGAATAGGCAAGATAAGAAGAACTTAAATTTTCCTCATCATCTATTCCACGTACCTGGTCTCAGTGTGGTTGCTGAGATCCCCTACTGGTTAGACTGTGAAAGGTTTCCCCAGGGTTCTCTTGGGTAGAGAAAGCAGACTTCCAAATGGTGATGTTTTGTATTCCTTAAAACACATTTTACCCTACAAGTGATATTGTATGTTAAAACATTATCCTAAAGAGTTCTCCCTGCCTTGTAATGATTTAAACTAAATGACTTGTTTCTGCTTTGATAGTTTCTACAACAGACTGCTTGCAACAAAGACAATTCCCGTTTGCCTTGTCACTCCTGAAAATAGATAGTGACAGAGCTCCTGTGTGAGTGGGTGAGGGTCAGGATGATAGCTACCAAGGAAATGTTAAATATCTCAGTTTAATTGCCTGAATTTAGGAAGTTCAAACTGTAATAACAGCAGCAGGAGCCCCTTTGGAGTAGATTTCACTACCTGTTAAAAGAATCGTTAATCAGACTGGAAACATTGGACTCGATGGAGTTCTCAAATGCCAGATGAGTGCTAGATGGAGTTTTTAGCAGCTACACACATCTGATCTTCTGGTTTCTCTCTGGAGGCAAGAAACTTCTTTTCTGATTTCTCAGCCAGGGAAAAGTTTAGTTTTCAATTAAATTGGGTTCAGTTGTAATGTCAACTGTTTGAGAAAAGGGATGAACCAAGACCTGACGTAATTTTCCAAGCGGTCCTGCAAATCTTACCTATTCTTATCTTCATGAAACATTTCACAAAGAGTAGACTGGCTAGGCAATATGCCACTACCATATCGATGCAATGACAATACCATATATGTTCAGCCATATCTAAAATGTCTGTGATCTAATGGATGCTACGTACCTTAGCAAGTGTAGTCATTAGTGTACAAAGTGGGATGAATTGATGAAAAGGAAAATTTGATTGAGCATAGCAATAATTTGTGAGGTTCTTATAAATTCTTATAAATGGATAATAGGGATATGCGTTGAGATAGACCTAGGCTGAAATTAAACTCAAAATTAGCTTTTTGGGATCAGCTGTAGGATATCTGAAATGAACTAAAATCCTCCTAAAGTTCCAGGAATACATTTGGGGTAGTTTTCATGACTGACATCAGCTATCCTATCCTTGCCTAACTAATTTTAACTTGGCATAGTTTTACATCCTGCCACTGCAGATTAGCATTCTCAGAAATGAAAAACCCTGCAACCCTAAAGAGATCAGACGGTCGGTTATATGAACTTTAACTAAGTTCTAGTTGTCTGATATATGGAATGAATTTCATGTTCTACAGTGTTATGATATATTTGGAACAAAAGGCAGTCTTTCAAATAAACAACTGTCACATTCAATAAGTGATGTCTGGCAGCCTCTTACCTGGAACTTGCCCAGCATCTAATTATGATTAAGTGCAACAGTATAAGTGGCATCTTCCCATCTGCTGGAACAATAAGTCCATCATATTATTATATGGATTTGATTAGTTGTCATTCCATACTTGAATTCTAATAATTCTCTCTGTGGTAATGATAAGAAAAGCTGTTTTCATTCCAATTTGGTTCATGTACCCATTTCTTGCTCTGATATACTTGGTCCTGTAATCTAGGGAAATAAGCGAGATCCCATTGAAGCTTTTGCTTTGTCTAATGATGAATTAAATGTATATCCAGAAATGTAATTTCCACTGTCAAATAAGAAATTTTCAAAGCTATTCAAAATGATAGGAAGCCATTCCGTTTGCTTGCCCTATCTTTTCAACATGGGAATCTCCGAGTGCCTTACAACTTTCCTACACACTAGTTATCTTTTGTTAATTCTAACAGTCCTGTTAGAATGAGATCTCTAATAAGAGGCTGTCCCACAGAGGAAGTCTTTTACATGACAGGGTTTATCAGATTTCAGCTGATACTTCACAAAGTGCCTCTGCTGTTAATTGGTTGTTGCAGGACTTGGTGGAATAAACTACAATGGCATTACCAAGAACAAAGACACTGGGTTTTTAGTTTCCATTCAAGAGAATACTTAGATTTGGAACTAATATTGATACCAAGAGTCAGATTGAAAGCACTAGGAATAGCTCCACTCCGTTAAAGCGAACCACCCGGGATATTATTTAGCGGCTGAAACTGGTCTAATAGATTTAAAGCCTTTACAAAACAATGCACTCTGGAGCTGAGTTTTTGAAGAGGACATATTGGGGGTGGGGGTGGGAGAGAGATCAGGAAAACAAAACACGAGACAATATTTATGCAGCTTCCCTGAAGCTATAAAAAGATAGTTTAAAAATCAGAGTTGTAAAACATGATATGCTGTGTGAGACATTGGCCTTTTATGCAGGGACATTTCCCCGCGGTCCCTCCCACCAACTGGTTCGGGGCTTCCTTTTGATTATGCATGCCTTTTCTGCCTGTCAGAGGTCACCTACCTCTCCCTGTGCATTTGGCCATGTTTTTTCAGATGCTGTTTTAGCCAGAATCTGGAAAATGAGTGCAAAACATGTGGCAAGAGCGAGATAACCTCTGACGGGTGGGAAAAGCATGCATAATCAAAAGGAAGCCCTGAAGCAGTCGGTGTGTGTGTGTGTGTGTGACTGCGGGGAAATGTCCCTGCATAAAAGGCCATTATCTTATCAGAGAGAAAAAATATCAGGTAGCTGGGTTGTTCCGTAGAAGAATCCCAAAGAAAAACCACATTATAGCTTTGTGAGGGAAGTCTTGGGATTTGTGAGGGCTGGCAGGGAGGTCATCTCTAATGGAGGGAAAACTCATGCATAACAGCGTATAATTGACACAGAACGCCAAATAGATCTGGCCAAAACACCTGTCTTCATCATTAGTATATCCATGAGGTATCTTACTATTCCTATGGAGTATTTAACCAGTCTGGAAATTCCTAAACACCGAAGAGCCTTTACCTTGGCCAGATGTCAAGCCCTCCCTTCAGCCATTCAAGAAGGCCGGTTCAAGAAGATCCCATATGAGGAGAGGAAATGCCCCCGTGTTTCCAGATCATTAGAAACTTTAGAACATGTCTTGTTTTATTGTCAACATTATACAGCTATCTGAGAAAGGTTTATCTCACCAATAATTCACAAATTCTCTCATATGCGGGACATACCTACATTCCAACTCTGTTACAAGATGTAAACTCCGATATAACATACTCAGTGGCTAGATTTTGTGCTGCTGCAATGGATGCACGGCAGAGGTGGGTCCGCGCCAATCCACAGCCCTGAAATGAGGGGAAACAGCTCTAATTATATGTGTTCCCCTTTTACTGAAGTGATTTTATTTATGTTAGTCAAAAAGGGCAAGAGTCCAGTAGCACCTTAAAGACTAACAAAAATATTTTCTGGTAGGGTATGAGCTTTCGTGAGCCACAGCTCACTTCTTCAGATACAGCTAGAATGTGAATCCATCGGTCTTTAAGTAGAGGAACAGTATGTAAATGTGAGTAGCAGGCTTGATGGGATTAGGTGTGATATGCAGAAGAGTCTGTGATGTCCAGGGGAGAGATGGGTGTGGAGAAATCAGCATTGGTAATGGGCCATGAATGCAAGGTCTTTATTCAGCCCAGGTAAATGCATTGACTTTAGTTTGAATATCAACTGTATTTCAGCAGTTTCTCTTTCCAATCTCCCTTTAAAATTCCTTTGTAAGAGAACTGCTACTCTTAAATCTGCAACAGAATGTCCTGGAAGGTTGAAATGTTCACCCACTGGTTTTTGAATATTGTGGTTTCTGATGTCAGACTTATGTCCATTTAATCTTTGTCTAAGAGACTGACCTGTTTGTCCAATGTAGATTGTGGAAGGGCATTGCTGGCATGTGATGGCATAAATCACATTAGAAGATGAGCAGGAATATGAACCTGAGATAGTATGGCTGACCTTGGTGGGTCCAGAGATGGTGTTCCTAGAATCTATATGAGGGCAAAGTTGGCACCTTGGTTTGTTGCAGGCCTTAGTGCCAGAGTCCATGTTCTTGTTAAGTAGTTTATCATAATGGGTGAGGTTGTTTTAGGTTAGCCGGCTGTCTGAAGCAAGAAAGGGACACACACACACCCAGTGCTTCAGCGAGGGAAGTGTCACAATCCAGCATTGGTTGTAGGTCCTTAATAATACGTTGGACTGGTTTTAGTTGGGAGCTATAAGTGACAACCAGAGGTGTTCTGTTGTCATTCTCTCTGGGCTTATCTTGTAGTAAGTTGTGCCTGGGTATCATTCTGGCCACTGTGAATTATTTATGTTAATAAGTGAATCAGCATGTTTTATTCTGACATACAGATATTGTATATTTATGTAAACTGGTGCTTTTATAGGTTACTTGTGCTGGTCATTGACCGTAATAAAGATTATCTATCTATCTATCATGCATAACTCCAAGAAACAACTGAGACAGACAGAGGGTGAATGTGTCAGGAGTCAGGAGTCATGCCATCCAGGCAGGCTCTTGACATGAGTGAGGCTGTTTCTGTTCAAGAGCATCTTTCGGTTTTGTTTCCCTGAGCTGTTCAAACTATCCCCGCTCACTGCCTCCCCCCCTCTCCTCTTACCTTGAGTCGCAAGCAGGCAACTTCACTATTATGGCTTGCTCACTCGCTGCTTCCCACCAGGCACTGTTATCTTCCGATTCCCAGGCCTGCTTGATCTTGCACCTGGGGTTGCTTTGTGCTTAAAGTTATGCTTTGTAGAATGGATGGTCATTAGCAGCTTTGAACCTGTGGATTGCTTATGCTGTACCTGCGGCTCCTGAATAAATGTTTACCTGCTTTAGACCTGCATGTCTGAGCGAGTGACTTTTTTGGATTGCCGAGGTTGGCTGGAGAACCTCACAGAATGTGAGTGAATGTATGCATGCATAAATAACCCAAAAGATCCTTTGAAGAATCTAGAGAAATGGGTTCTACCTGCTCAGCATGAGCTCATATTGAGCTGCCATTTTTTTAAGATGCTCTTTGGAAAGACCCGCTGCTGGTGTGCATGAGCAGGAAGTAGAAGAGTCCCACTTCTCTGTGCACACAAACAGAGAGAAACAACAGCATGGCAAGGCAAGGTCACAGCAGAGGAGAGGGTTTCTCTCTCAGCATAGGCAGGTGCTGTGAAAGTTTTCCCTTGCTTTCTCTTTCTTCCCACTCAGTCTGGCCATCCCACCCCCTCTAGTTGGCCTCAGTGCCTCTTCTCCCTGAGAAAGTTGATCTTTCCTGGGTACAGCAGACTTCATGTGGCATATATAAGCATAGATAAGAAGCATTGGATAACTGGCAGGTGTGGAGAGCTAGTCAGACCAGACTGGAATGAAGAAGCATGATAGAGCTTTCAGGGGGAGGGAGTTATCTTCTCTGGATCCTTGGTGTGGCTGGTGGCTGCAGCAGTGAGGGGGGGATGAGTGGTGGGATGCAGCAGCAGCAAAACGCCTTAAATAGGATTGCCAGCTTTGGGTTGGGAAATTCCTGGAAATTTTGGGGGTGGGACCTCATGAGGGTGGGGTTTGGAGAAGGAAGGGACTTCAATGAGGTATAACACCATAGTGTCCACCTCCCAAAGCGGCCATTTTCTCCAGGCGAACTGATCTGAATTGTCTGGAGATCAGCTGTAATAGCGGGAGATCTCCAGCCACCACCTGGAGGGTAATCAAAAATTTGACAACTCTGTGTTAAGTCAATAGGAGCAACCAAATTCAACACAGAAGGGCTTACAAAAAAACACAAAGAACAATAGTAATTAACCTCAATGATATGTACATTTCAGTTCACTTCACATCCAAGAATCACAACATACTTTCTAATTATATTTACAGTAATAAAGTAATAAATTATTCGGAGAATGATTTAAGATACTGTATTCCGGCATTTAAAAACCAGGCAATTTGAACAGGTTAATGTGGAAAGGATGCTATTACAAAAAGAGGTGTTCTTCACACATCTATTTCAAACTGTAACTCCGTGGGGTCTGAATATGGAAAATGATCTGTCGTGCTTTGTGTGATCCGGCATTGCAAGTTTCCTTTAATGTTGTGAGACAGAAATGTGTGTCCTTGTACTCACAGCTGTTAAGAAGGTGGACTTTAAGAGGTTGTAGATCGGTAGTTTAGAAGCAGTATCCCTGAGGGGAATGGAACAGGACGCAGTATTCTGCTACCCACAAAATGAGCTATATGGACTAAGGTAATATAGATTTTGCTGGTATTATATATTATAATTTTCTGGAGAGGATGTATTGTGATGTCTATATTTATTGTGTGTAAAGGGGAGCCTTATGAAGTGAAACTGATGAAGAATATCGAAACGGTGGGACTTGAGAAAACCGTCTTTCTTCTACAAGCATCAATGCAATCCTATGGAATAAGGGACTGAATTATTTTGTTGATTATATCAGCATACTCCCTATGCAATAAGGGACTACACTTTATTACTGTAAATATAATTAGAAAGTATGTTGTGATTCTTGGATATGAAGTGAACTGAAATGTACATATTGTTGAGGTTAATTACTATTGTTCCTTGTTTTTTATAAGCCCTTCTGTGTTGAATTTGGTTACCACCTGGAGTTTGGCAATCCTAGCCTTAAACCATTTTTGACTATATATTCTGCATTCCTAACAACATGGGGAGGACATGCAATATCAATGGACTAAAAAGGTTATAAATATGTTTACAGTGGCAAATATGGTTTACATGTATTTGTGTGGTGGAGCTATTGTTAGCAACTCCTCGGGAAAAACCTTTATTAAGAAATAGTGGCACAACCTTTTAATGCAGACAGCAGGCTTTTATTAATTAAAACAGGGAAAAATACATATCATTTTAAAAGCAACTTTTCTTTTGAAACTCTAGACCTATTTTGGGGGGGGGGGTCTGGAAAAGGTAAAATGAGAACTTGGTAAATCCCTAATCCTCACAGTTCTCTACAGAACTGGTTTTTCACACTTCAAAGGGATAATTATGTTGTAGAACAACTCAGCTGGATTTTATTTTGAAACTGGAGTTAAAGTGGCAACTATTGCACTCTCTGTCCATTTACTATGATTCATTATTTGAAGGTTACCATTTTATGCACAGACATCCACACTCATATATTTCCAAATGTACCAGAAGTTTTATTTTATATGGCTGTTGGCCGTCACAAATAGCTAAAACATAGTAATACAGCAAATAGTAGCACATACACACAATTAGCTAATAGCAATACAGCAATATAAATAAAACAAATCAGCAATTAAAATATTATAACAGATACCAAAATGTACTAACTCACTGTTTTAAACTTAATAACTCTTTCAGAAACCTTAGATCTTATTTTCTTTGCAGTTAGGGCAAACAAAGAAATCCTATGTGTTACGCAAGCATCTATGTCAGACAGCAGAAATTAAATTTTATCCTCATCCAAATATACCATAATAACAGATAATATTCCCTAGGACCATCACACGGGGGCAAAAAAGGATATAATGAGGTAAGTCTTCTGGTTTAGAGGATCCACAAACGGACACACATTGTTCCCTTGGTAATGTTTCCCAATGTGAACGTGGCTATTTAGCTGTCTTTTCAGCCAGATGTGTATACCTGGAAGACCCAGATGTACATGCCAGGCTGAGAAAAGTCAATAGCATAACCAAATGGACTGGCTCAAGCCCACTATCTGCTGCTCTAGATCAGAGTGGCAGATAACTTAATGAATCTGATCATCTACACAGTTAAATTTGAACAGCATAGCATGAACAAATTTTGAAACACAAAAGCAATCCCTGACAAACGAGACATTTTTTGAAAATCCAGTAGCCATATAACATCAGAACAGACTTTATTTGCAGTCATAGACCATCAAATGTCCTAAAAAATTGAAATTAAATACATACATAAATAGTTATGGACCGATAATACAAAAGGTAAAAATGTAGTGGAGATTAAAATCTGGTATAAAGGGATAAAATCCTCCAAGATATGCATAAAACAGTAGAGATTCTAATCACAGATTGGTTATTCCAGAGCCTTAAGTTCATTTTGTCTTATTTTAGTAGCCAGCCAGGCAAATCTAGCCATACTAACAGAACAATTTGGTGTTGAATTTGACAAAAGGCGCTCTAGACGATGTTTTCTGAAAGGTCTGGGACAATCCACTAACAAGGGAATCAGAGGGCCTGAGCATATATGATTGTATAACGTGGATTCAAAAAGGACGTGTTCAGTGGTTTCTAATCCATCCTGGTTGCATATACATTCTTGTGCATCCATTGGCCTTTTATTATATATCCCTTCAAGAAACTTAGAAGGGACAGCATTATATCAAAGGAGCATAAAAGCCCTATGATATTCATGATTTGTGATAACTGACAAATAAGGCATAGTGGTGTTCCTAATAAGCAGGTCCTTTCTAAAGAGGGGATTCTGAATCTGCCTCTCTACCTCGAAAACTCTGGTCTTAATAAGTTCTTTGGCCGATTCACGAGTCGTTGATAAGAGGAGCTGGCGAGAAAGCCCAGTGGCCCAATTTTTTATTGAGAGCTAATTGCCTGGGTGCTACAAAAGAGTCTGTTAATATCAGGGTTATCAGCCCTTTTTTTGTTTAACAGCTTTAGCCAGAACATGAAAGTGATAATCCAAAGACTGGCCTGGACCGTGGTCATCCCAGACTCGATCCTCAGTGCTGCATTTGAGATGTTATTTTGAGCCTAAAAGATTTTTCTAAGGAATTTAGATTGCACTCTCTGCAGGCTGGTTGTACTACCAGTAATGCTCAAAGGGGCACCATAAGTTAGCTGTTTATACTTTTTTCTTAGCTGATTGATCTTGTGCCTTACTACATCAGAGGGGGAACACCTATTGTCTCTGTATTTGTCTCTAATGATTTTTTTTTTTAGTGCTCTGCATTCCTCATCAAACCATTCATGAGTGCCCTTGGCATGGTGCCTGCCTACAGCAGAAATAGAACCTACAAGTGCGCTTTGGAGGTCATGAACCATATTGTCATACCTTGCCAGGGTATCAAAGACATCCTCATTATTAAGAAACTCTTTCATTTTCTTTATAAATTCATCTGAGCTAGTCACATTATTAATAGAGTTAAGAGTGGCCGTGTTCCATTTAACACGCGGAAGGCAGGACTCATCCAGAGCCAAGCCTACGTAATGTTGTTTTAGTTGAAGCTGGTTGGTTAATATTGAGAGGTAGAGAACTAATGGGAAGTAATGACCATCAAAAAAGGGAGAGACCTCAAAAACTCACAGATTTTGCAGTAAGTTTTTTGATATCACTATGTAATCAATGGTGCTTCTTTTATCCCCTTCCCAGAAGGTAAACTCAGCAGGATAATCAGTTATAACCCTACCATTTAGGATAGCTAGGTCCAATTTAAGCACAGCCTGTGCTAGATGAAGTCCTGCAAGGTTGTGCTTAGGGTCTTTAAACGATCTATTAGGTAAGCCATCCAAGCTCTCTATATTTGGATCATATAAATGGTAGCTGGCATATAAAGATTGATCATCGCAACCCATTCTCATGTTAACCCCCCCTCCCCACATTACAAGTGAGGCTGCTGGGTGTTGCATCGTTAGACTTTCTATAAACCTCTCTAGGCCTCCCCAAAGGTCCTTAATCATATCTTTTTTTCCCCTGGGGGGAGATAAACATTAATGAATAAAAATTTTCTTTGGTGAAAGGAAATTAATACAGCTATAGCGAAGTTTCCATACCTTGCTGTCAGCTCACTCTGTGCAGCTAAATGTGTGGCAACAAGGATGGCTAACATGTACAGCAGACTGTGCTGGTAATTCAAAGGTACTGTAGCCTGCTATATAAGGAGGGGACTGTAGCTAGGTTTCCTGGGCCATAATAATATCATATTAGGTAAGAAGTCTATGTCGCGCCCCAGGCTAGGAAGCGCGGAGCCGAGGGCGGGATCTTTCGCGCCTATTTGGGGTTGAGGAGTTTCCTCGGCCTCAGACCACTCAGCCGGGGAATCTGAGCTCGCCTCCCCATCTGAGTCCGCCAGGGTTGTGGGCTACAGACAACTAGCCCATCCTAGCCAGCCATCCTCCTTGGCCTCCACGCCACAACCCCCTTTTAAGCATTTCCCCCTTTCCTGGCTCCACCTTCCCGAGCCTATATGGGCTGGGGTTTCCCCTTTCCTTCCGGGGCCAGCCTGCTGGAGGAGCCCCTTGGTAACCCCGCCCCCGCCCGACTCTCGCCCTGTCGCAGTTCAGTGGGCCGCCAGGCGCGGCTCCCGACGCCCGACCCTCTGGCGATCCATCGCTGGCCGGGATCCCGCCTGCCCACTGAGAGTAGCCAGAGATGGCAGGTCTGGGAACTCACCTGGATGTGTGCCGCTTGGTGGTTCCCCAACCACTTGGGATGAGGCAATCCTGATGCCCCCACTCCGGGCGTGTTAAAACCAAATCCTCACCTCAAAATCCCTTATTGGGATCCACCAAGGCAGAAGAAAGGGGCACGCAGGCCGCTTTCCTTTATAAACTGAATCCAGCCCCATGCTCCATCCACTAAAGTTGTGACAATATAAATAAATAGCTTTAACAACCTAAGAAATAGGGGAGGGCAGGGAGGGACCAAAACGAAGTGGACTGAAGGTTGGTGAACCGGACACTGACCTAAATACTGTGAGGGCCTACCTGAAGGAAAACCTTTCCCCGTCCACCTGACTGGCCACGCTCCCGCCGGGCAAGGGCCTTTGATAAGCCCATTTAAATCAATGGGTCAAACACTCATTGGTCGGGCTTCAGGCAAATCAGCCTGCCCAGCCAGCAGTTGGGTGAAGACAGAGCCACAGCCAGCTGCTCCCAGACATGCCACCTTGCCACCAGCCAGGCTTCTGCCTAACTTCCCGGCCCGTGATGGCAAAGTGGGCTCCAGGTAAGCCCTGGAACCTTTCCTTATGCATGTATGGATGCATAGCAATGTTTTTTTTAGCCCAGAATGTTTAGTATTGAAATGGTTTTCATACAGAACCATAAACTCCTCTTTATAGCCCCCTCATTTGACTCCTCCTATCTCAATCCATATTTGCTTTGATTAATCTATACGGTTACATGCACCCTGTTTCTCTGAGTGATGAGGAGTTCCAGGGATATTACTTACATGGGTTGGTTTCCTTTGGAGGAGAGAACATAGGAGATGCATGGCACTTTTGTAGTGCAGTATTTGTTTAATTTACAAGTACAAAAGCAGAGCACAGGTGTAAACAAAACATTGTTCCCTCAAGGCAGCAAATCTGCTACTCCACATCTGGAGAGACAGTGAGAGAGTGTGTGTGTTTCTGCACCCTCTGTATGCTTCAGCCAGCTCCTAGTGGCCAGTCTGTTTCTCTTTCTGTCTCTGCCAGATTCTAAATGGCATTGTAATGGTGAGAACGATTTCTTTTTCCAAAATTCACTTTTTTAGATACAGCCATTGATTCATCTTATTGTCTTTTGGCTCTTTTAAATGAGGAATTCTCTTTTATTTCTCTTTGAAGAGAAACCAATACATCTTTTTGTAACTTCAGCCCTTGCAGATTATATATTCAAAAGTGGGGAGGAAATGGGGCTAACCTAGCAAAATGTGCCAGCAAACCTAAAAAGGGGGGGAAAGATGCCAGGTGACACATGATAGCATTATTCTCATGTAAAGCCTCTACTCGGTTTAGCTGTGCAAGCTTCATCGGGGGGATCAGAGTTCCTTTGTGCTGACTCTCTCCACAGCACTCAGTTGTGGAGAGGGTCAGATTATGACACAGGGTGGTTTACTTCCAGTGTGTGTATTTCCTTGGCTCAGAACACTAATCTGGGGGGGGGGGGAACCTGGCCTTGTTCCTATTAAGAAACATTTTCCTTCTTTTTTCTTTCTTTTTTTTTCCTCTTCACATTCTAGGGCAATGTGACTTTTGCCTGCTCAGAGCCACAAATCACTCCCATCACCTTTGACAATTCCAACAGCAGTTACCTGCTCTTACCAGGCACCCCACAACTTGATGGATTGTCAGTAAGTTTCCAGTTTCGAACATGGAACAAGGATGGCTTGCTCCTGTCCACAGAGCTGTCACGAGATTCAGGTTCTCTCCTCGTATACCTCCATCATGGTCGGCTGTCACTTATCATCCAGAAAGGGGCAGAGAAATATGTGGCAATCAATGCAGGTAACAAATGTCCACCAGAAATGCTTTGTATTGTATGCTCATATCAGATATTAATAAGAACTTGGAACATGACACATAAAATATCTCATTTGTTTTAAGGGAAGGCATAATTGGGCAATCCAGGCTAACAACCATCTTTTAATTACTCTGCCAAGTTTAGTGAGTGGGACGATCTTAACAATATGCAGGCTTGTGGCTGATCTGACAAATCCTTTGCTTGATATTTGTGTAAAGGACAATGAACTCAGTGATGGCAATTCAAAAGGCAAGACATTTCAACCTCCTCTTCCCCATCTCCTCTTTCTTATCTGGAAATTCTAGAGGAATAGCCATGTATATCTCTCCTTCAGCAAAAGAAAAACACAAAAGTTCTGTTTCATGATCATAAAGATTTACCCATTTATTGCAGGATGAGTTTTCATATTCAGGAGATCAGTGAAGTAATGTTTCTTTAAAGTTCCACAGCATGATTTGGCTACAATTCTAACTACAAGTTAGCCAAGCACATTTCTTCCTCATTGAACATGCCTTTTTTAGCATGAAAATTAAAATTCACAAATGTTCAAGTTAATCCTAAACATGTTTTCTTGAAGTTCCATTTCTGGAGCTGATTTTGTATTAAAATCAATTTTGATGACGATGATGAAATTCTATTTAAAATAATTAGCCGTCCAACTAAAGGTCTCCAGAGTTAGGATAGGGATACCAGTTTTCTAATCTGCCCAGAACAACATGAGATTATCACTTCAAGGCAAAATCTTCCCACCACAGTCTTTTACAGTTACTTGATTCTCAGGTTTTATGATTCCATGTAACATCAGATTGTGTGTGTGTGTGTATGTGTGTGTGTGTGTGTGTGTGTATATGTATATGTATATGTATGTGTGTGTGTGTGTGTGTGTGTGTGTGTGTGTATATATATATATATATATATATATATATATATATATATATATATATATATATATATATATATATATATATATATATATATATATAGGGGGGTAGGAATATACATAAACAAGCATGCATATTTGACTTCTTGTGGAAAATACCTCTGAGCAGCTTTGTTCTGAGAAGTTGGAGACCCAATTCAGCCTTTCCGTGGTGGTGGTGGTGTAGAAAAAATATCCACCTCAAGAGCTTCTCATGAGAGAAGAGGGCTATATACATGGGTAGTGGAATGATATACAAATCAATATATGCCCTTGCTGAATAAATATGGAAGCTTGTTTACAGAAGCTCCCTGGATCAGGGTCCAGTTTTCAGCTGTGTTAATTGTTTATGCCTGCTCAACACTTTTGTACTTCCATTAAAGTTCACTTATTATTCACAACTATTTTCTCTTCCCTTGTGATTGGCTCATCTGTTTTGTGCTGCTTGTTTATTTCCCCAGGCAGCAATCTAGATGATGGCCTATGGCATTCAGTTACCATCAATGCTAGAAGATACCACATCACCCTAACTCTAGATAATGATGTAGCATCGGCTATTCATGCAACCACTGTCTCACAGATTAATTCTGGGAACAGCTACTATTTTGGAGGTAAGTTGTTTCCAATGTGAAGACATTGTTGAAGACAATTAATCTATCCAAAGGGGGAGGCTGATATGTTATTTTTGTAAGTCCTGTTGCTAAAGCTGAACAATTATAGAATGAAACCTTCTGAAAAACTGTAAAACAGAAAGGCAATGGTGATTGAGTAGAATATATATATATGTCGGTCTCCTCTCCCCCGAAGTGAGAATTTGCAGGGGAGAGAAAATAAGGACAGAAAGAGACAACCTTTCTTTTCTCTCTCTGCCCTCTCTCCCTTTCTCTGTGCAGTAGTTATTCATTTATTTTTAAAGGATATTTCTATGCCACCATTTCTGAGTCCTGTTCAAAGCAGCTTTCAATTAAAATCACCACAATATTAAAAACAAGCTTTTTAAAGCTTTTTAAAGGGATTTTCGCTTGTAATTCTTTAATTGTCAATAACTTATTTCTGTAGTGATATCCTTTTCAGGCTCACCTTCCATCCAGGAATTCATTCCAGTGTTTCAATTATTGTGTCTGCTCTCTGTCCATGGATAGAGAATGCTGCAGAATGATAGCTGACAAAAGGGAGGAAGGAGCTGTCAACCTCCCAGCACAGAATACTCAAGCTCTTAGTTGTGTTAATGGCTTGCTACCTCATCCCCTGTGAGTAAGTCACACCCAGAACCATAAAGCTGGGAAGAGTAGTGATAGAAGAAAAAGTCTTCCTTTGGGACAGGAAGGTCATCTCAAAAGGGGGGGATTTTAAAAACTCTGGAGGTGAACAAGAGGGTTCTTCCATTTTAGGCATCTCTTTCACCTAGGGACTGCATCTTGTCCATGACGCAGGGGATAATGGAGACAAGTACCAACCTGGAGATCTAATGTAATAATGAACTCTAACTAACTGTAACTTAAAGTAAAGCTCACCTATCCTAAATCAAAAATAATTTAGGAAGTATCTAGAGAAAGGAGAGGGGACTGTGTGTTTTCACTTGTTCTTTGTTCCCTTTCTCAACCCCAAAGCTTGAACAGAATATGTATATTCTTTTATACATTTATTATACTTTATTAAACTGGGGAGGGGCAACAGAGGAACTCACCATCCTTGGAGCACAATATCTGTAAAGAGCAAAGTTGTGATAGATTGCCATTGTGCTTGCTTGTAGAAGTGTGAGGTCACTAAATGGCAACACAGGAATGGAGTATTACTCCATTTGGCAGAATGACTCTTTCAAGAGTCATTGGTAGCAGTTGGTGGTTACCCTGTTTGTAATTGGCACCCTTTGGGAGTGAGCAGAAGGAGAACGTTGCCAATCAGATGTTTGAGACAGCCATGGCATTCTTCTGACTCTCAAGAGTCCAATAAATTGGCAGTTTTTTGGGAAATTTGTTGCACAAATGCATGGGCACAGCAATATGTTTATTTTAGTTTTGCTCTGTGGAGTCCAGTATAGACCCAGCAGAGCAGCTGAGCTTCACAAAGATGAAACAGGCAGAGTTACTGGATGACTTCCAGAAAAGGCAGGTAGAAAGTGGAAATGAATCTCTCTATGGATGTGTTACAGGTCTTCCTGATAAATACCTGCAAGCCAGTGGCAGCTAGTGCAACCACACAAAGTCAGCTGGTGCCAGGAGCAGCAGGAGCTGATTGCCTGGACCAGCCGGGAGAGATAAGGCTCAAGTCGATTGAGCTGGAGAAGCTGAAGCTTCAAGCAGATAGAGAGGCCAAGGAAGAATGTGTCCAGGACCTCCAGATGCAAGGCAGACTTGAGGGGTAGGGTTGCCAGGTCCCCCCTCCTGATCTGTGGGAGGTTTTAGGGGGTGGGGCTGAAGCAGCCATGTGTGTGCATGGACACGTGTACACGATGACAGCGCTTCCAGTTTTACTTCCGGAAGTGGTGCATCACCGTGGTTGATTTAACACTCAAACCCTAGGTTTGAGTGCAAAATCAGCCGTGATGATGCTGTGCTTCCGGAAGTAAAACCGGAGGTGCTGTCATCGCATGCGGTGGCCATGCGCACACACAGCCGCAGCCCCGGAGCAGCTGGGTGGATTGGCGGGCAATTGCCTTCCAACACCACCCACTGGCAACCCTAATGAGGAACAAGAGGCGGAGGAAAGAGCCCTGGGCAGAGAGAGAGGCAGACCTCAAACGCCAGATACAGCAGATGCAGGAGCAGAGGGAAGTGCATGCCAAGGAGTGTGAGGAAGAGAAGAGGCTTCAGGATGAGAAGAACCAGCAGGAGGTGAGGATTCTTTGCCTGAAATAAGCAGTGCAGAGAAATAAGTTACCCCTAAAGGTTACTCCAAGAAAAGATCCCTCAGTTCATTTATCCACCTTTGAAAGGGCAGCCAAGGAATGGGGCCATCCGAGAGGCAGATTAAATGATGTAACATTGTAAAAGATGAATTAGCAGCATTACACAACAGCATGCTTGTGAGTGGGATGGGGGTGAGATATCCCAATTTCAAAGAGCCTGTGCTTGAATGGTTCTGGATGGGACCAGGTTATTTCAGGAAGCAATTTACATTACTTGCCCCACCACTGGCAAAACCTTCCAAGTGTATGCAGTTAAATTGATAGAAATGGGGGCTTAGAACTATGAGCAGCTTTTTCAGCTGTCCATGCCGTATCAGTTTTTCTTCCATTTGCCCAAGGAGTTAGAGCCTCTGCTGAAAGACAGGAACAAAACACAAAAGATGCTGTGGAAGTTGCAGATTTCACTGATCAGGGTTGGAATGGAATGGAGGACTTCCCAGCCTAGCAGGGAAAAAAAAGTGGTCCCTAGGAATGGGAGGGAATCTCATTCTAAATGGCAGAGGGCTTACAGGTGACTGACCTCACACATTTGCATGTATGGTTGAGCTGCTGAATTTGAGGTAGGGATTTGGGCAAGAATTCCAGGCCATGTGAGTTAAGAAGAAAAAGAGGAGAAGGCCAGGCAGATGTGAGGCACAGAACCACGGAAAGCTAAGGCTCTGGGTTGTTCAAACCAAAAAGGATGTTAGTCATGCACACTTTTACGGGTTTCCTGAAAAAAATCAGCCCATTAAAGCCTATGGGGACTCCCCCCACTAGCAAAATTTAGAAAATAAGCCCCCAAATGCAACTAGTTGAAAATGAAAATGATGATATTCTCAAATCTTTCGATGTCTTCTTCGCCGGGCAGCAGGCAGGCATCCAATCCAATTCAAAGCAATTCAATGCGATCCAATGCAATCCAATGCAATCCATGCAATCCATGCAGCAGGTAAGTAATCCAGCAGGTCAGGATGAGGCACCAAGACCCAGGAATGCAGAGGGAGAATCAGGAAGTCACCAAACTCTCTCGGACCTCTCAGGAATGGTTTGGTCTTTCTTTGGCCAAGTACAGAAAAGTTTAAAAATAATTGCCGCTTCTGTGATTGGCCAAAGAACACTGTTCTTCCTGACCCGGCCAATGAGAATTCATGTCTCCCTCCCCCACATTAGATTGTCCTCCCTAGCAGAAAATCAAGGTAGGCTGCAGCAGGAAGCAAGGAGAGAGCTCTCCTTTCAACAAAAGCTAGGGGAAATGCCGATTCCCGAAAAGCCGATTCTCTAATTGGCTTTACCGGGAATTGCCTATTCTGTTTGGCTTATTCCCCTCCCTTTTGCTACCAGTAAATGTGAAGCCTGAAATAAGCCGAAATGACAATTTTTCGGCTTATTTCAGCTTGGGTTTATCGGTATGCACAGCCCTAATTAGCAGAGATGTTTTCATGCCAAATATATGATTGACAGTACAACCCTAAAGGGAGTTACTCCAGTCTAAGCCCATTGAAATGGATGGGCTTCGACTGGAGTAACTCTCTTTAGGATTGCACTGTTAAGAATCATACTCATCCTGTCATGCATTTAAATGCAACACATTCATTAATGGCCTTAAAATGTGATGATGCATTGTAAGTTCTTTCATTTGCTGATTTTTGGACTCGTAAGGGTTTGGGTTTTCAAAGTTTTGTCCTTAACTGTGATCTTTTGGGTTTCTATTTTATTGAAAGTTCATTTTTTTATAAACACATTAAGCTGAAGGAGTGACAGGTATTTATGTGATTCAGAGACCATGTTGTTAAAAATCAGAAAAGGGGGCAACAGTAGCCATGAAGTAATTTAAATAAGTCCCCAGATACAAACACAATTAGCATGTTGCCTTCATTCTGATTCTGTATACCCTCCTTTGCAAGCTCAAATCTCTTTGTGCTGCAGAAGCAAATGTAAGCGGCAAGGGGGAAGATATTGCATGCAGGCAATGTAGGCACCTCTACTGGTTTTAGTGGTAGTAGCAGAAATCATTGGAAGCTTAAAGTGCACTTCTTGTAGGCATGTGCTGTTGCTCAGAACATACTGGCCTTTTTGCATAGAAGAAATCTACTGATATCTTCTGATCCCATATTAGGCTCTCTGCTTGGAAGTCTGGAAGAACAGTTTGCCCCAATTTAACACTGTTTGGCTCTAGTGGCTCTTTTTATATGTGATGGTATAGCTGTTACCTTCGTGTAGGATGCAGAGGCATTAAAGACTTCATTTTCATTTGATCTTTACACCTTTGATATTTCATTGAGTTTACTCTGGGCTCCTAGGTTATATTCAGGTTGTGTAATGCTCTGGATGACATTTTCATTTTCCTCGCACGATTCTCTCTAAGCATAAGAGTACTGTAGCCCAGATGCTGGCATAACCCTTACAAGCTGGCATAAAGCTCAGTGCAATCGAAATGTCATATTGAAAAAGGTGGCAAAGGGATTCTAGGGCATACCTTGGCAGCAGATGGCATGAAGCCACTGCTTGAACATCTGCCCGCTGTTGCTTTATTGCTATTATCAATTAATTGTGCTAGTTTATGGTCATACCCTTAGTTTAGCCAGATATATAGATGCTTTAATGCTGTTCCTGTTTCAGCATGCATGGAAAAGGACTGGAAAGTAGACTAGAGCTGTCCTGTGCACTCTGTGACTCACAAAGCCCACTGCTGCCCATGGGCTATGTATCGTGGCCTACCAGAGATCTGATGGCAGTCTTTCCTGTTTTTTCAAATACAGAACATGTTTTTAACTTTTACTAATTCATTCATTCATTCTTTCTTTCATTTCCACCCTCTGTTGCACCTTCTATCCCCGGCCAAGGCTGCGCTCACAACATTGTATTTAACATTATAATACTACAATAAAAGCATAAAATATAACTACCTAAAATAATTAAAATCATTTCAAAATTAATCAGTTCCATAAAACTAATGACACGTCATTTGAGTCCAGGGCCTCCACACACCCCGCAACACAATCAGGGCCCCCTCATATAGTTTGATGAAACCTAAAAAGGGGGGGAGGGGAGCAGGGATACCAGATTGGATGGAACCGTTGCTGCACTCAGCTATAAGCCTGGCGGACTGTCTCTGTTTTGCAGGCCCTGCTGAATTCCTTAAGATCCTGCAGGGCCCTGGTCTCATTTGAAAGAGAATTTCACCAGGTTGGGGCCAGGGCTGTAAAGGCCCTGGCCCTAGTCAAGAACAGCCTAGTCTTTGGGCCAGGGACCACCAGTAAATTGCTATTACCAGAGCGTAATGCACTCTTGGGGCGTACCAGGAGAGGCGGTCCTGTAGGTACCAATGTCCCAGACTGTGTAGGGCTTTAACCTGAACCTGATCCAATGCTCCACCTGGAACCTGATCCAATGCTCCACCTGGAACCAGTGCAGTTGACGTAGCACTGGCTGGATATAGGCCCTCAGCAGGGTCCCTGTGAGGACCCTCACTGCAGTGTGTGACAGGCAGTGTTGTAGAGTGCTTAGAGTAGGACTGGGGAGACCTGGGTTCAAATTCCCACTTAGTTTGCTGGGTGACTTTGGGTCAGTCACTCTTTCTCTGGCTAACCATGTGATAATTGTGAGGGTAAAATGAGGAACAGGAGAACCATATATGCAGCCCTAAGTCCCATGAAGGAAGGATGGGATAAAAATATAACAGGATAATCATTTACAGGGCAATCCTAAGCAAGGTTACACCCTACTAAGTCCATTGAATCAATGTGCTGAACTCTGTTTAGGACTGCTCAAGAGTATTATTCTGTTGTTTGTTATTTCTTTACCCCTGTATGTTGTACATTGATTAAAACTGAGTAACAATCACATTATTATTATTATTAACAACAACAACAAACAATAATAATATAATTCATATCTTGCTCTCTTGCCGGCCAGGCCAGGCTCAGAGCAGCTAACAATCATTGTTAAAAACAATCCATAAAATGCAATTCAACACAATACACAATATAATATAAGCATTTAAAATCTGATTCATCAATTGGCACACAATACTAAGACATTAAACTACTGTCAGTAAAGGAAAGGCAATCAGGACCCCCCACAATCCAGCAAGGGTAGTAGGGGTGCCAAGCACAATATATACACCATTGGTGCCCTCAACTATAGGCCTGGTGGAACATCTCAGTCTTACAGGCTGCGGAACTGCACTAGGTCCTGCAGGGCCCTGGTCTCACTAGAGAGAGAGTTCCACCAAGATGGGGCCATGGCCAAAAAAGCCCTCACCCTAATTGAGGACAGCCAGATACAGTTTTGGCCAGGTACACACAGCAAATTGTTAATTGCAGAGCGTAATGACCTTTCGGGGATGTACCCAGCGTGGTGTAGTGGTTAAGAGCGGTGATATGGAGCAGTAGATTCTGATCTGGAGAACTGGATTTGTTTCCCCACTCTTCCACATGAGTGGCAGAGGCTAATCTGGTGAACTGGATTTGTCTCCCCACTCCTGCACATGAAGCCAGCTGGGTGACCTTGGGCTAGTCACAGCTCTCTCAGCTCCACCTACCTCACAAGGTTTCTGTTGTGGGGAGGGGAAGGGAAGGTGATTGTAAGCCAGTTTGAGTCTTCTTTAAGTGGTAGAGAAAGTCGGCATATTAAAAACCAGTGGGGCAATACTATCCCGAAGATACGATGGTCCCAGACTGTTTAGGGCTTTAAAGGACAAAACCAGTGTCTTGAAACTGATCCGGTACTCCAGCTGGAACCAGTGAAGTTGATGAAGCACTGGCTTTATATGCGCTCTTAGTGGGATCCCAGTGAGGACCCACGCAGCAGCCTTTTGAACCAGCTGGGGATTCTGGATCAGTCTCAAGGGCAGTCCTGCCTAGAGTGAGTTACAGTAATCTAGCCAAGAGGTGACAGTCGCATGGATCACCGTGGCAAGAAAGATAAGGCACCAGCTCTCTAGCATGGCGGAGATTGAAAAATGCCACCTTAACCATGGCTGTGATCTGAGCCCCCATTGATAAGGAGGCATCAAGGGTAACACCCAGGCTCTTGATGGCAGGCACAGGTGTTAATTACATGCCATCAAGAGCCAGGATCTGGCACCTCATCCCCGGATCACCCCAGCCCAGCCACAGGGCCCCTGTCTTCATGTATTCAGCTTCAGTCAGCTCTGTTTCAACCACTCCTAAGCACCCAGCCAGTGTGTCTGGGGCGATGTCAGGCTGGCTGTCCATCAACAGAAAGCTGGGTGTCATCAGCATATTGATGACAGCCCAGCCTGAAACTCTGCATCAGCTCTGGCAAGGGGGCGCATATAGATGTTAAACAACATGGGGGAAAGGATTCTTCCCTGTGGGACCCCACACACCAAAGGGTATCAAGACAATATGTGTTTCCCAAGCACCACCCTTTGTCCCTGACTATGGAGGAAGGAGTGCAGCCATTGAAGGGCTGTGCCCCGAATCTCCACATCAGCGAGGTAGCAGTCCAAAAGGTCATCATCAACCATGTCGAAGGCTGCTGAAAGATCTAATAGAATAAGCAGCCCTGACCAGCCTCGATCCAACTGAGATTAACGTCTGTGAGGGCAACCAGCACTGTTTCTGTCCCGTGGCCAGGGAGGAAGCTGGAATGGTTCCAAATGGAATGGGTTCAAAGCCAATGTGTCCTCCAGGAATGCCTGGATCTGTTCTGCCGCTGCTCTCTCAACTACCTTACTCAGGAAGGATAGATTTAACTCTGGGTGATAGTTGGCCAGATCACTAGGATCTAAAGATGGTCTTTTTAAGAGCGGTTGCACCACTGCCTCTTTCAAACTCCCTGGGAAGATGCCTATACTAAATGACAGGTTTTTGATCTCTCCCAGAGGAGCCCACACCACATCCCCATTGACCTTAACCAACCAGGATGGGCAGAAGTCCAGGAGGCATGTGGTGCCTCACAGATCGCAGGATCCTGTCAACATCAGCTTGGGAGAGCTGGCTGAAGTGGTCCAAAATTGGACCAAAAAACAGGCAATGGGCTCTAGTTCACTGCCTGTATCAAAGTTGGCCAGGAAGTCATGGCAGAGCGACAAGATTTTACCCACAAAATAGCTCACAAAAGCCTCACAGCTAATGTCCAAATTAGAATTTGTCTGTCCCTCCATAAGAGATGTAACAGTGCATTCCTAAGGAGAGTTACTCCAGTCTAAGCCCATTGAAATGAATGGGTTTAGACTGGAGTAACTCTTCTTAGGAATGCACTGTAAGTGACCTAATTATTCTGAACAATTGTGCTAGCGGATGCAATGGAGGCCGCATAGAACTGTTTCTTAGCAACCTTCATTGCCACCTCATAGGCTTTCATAAGCATCCTATAAGATGCTCTTGTATCTTCTAGCTGTCCTTTACAGCTCTTAGTTCTCTCTATGAACATACTTCCTAATCACCCTGGTTTGCTTTTCATGTCATATTTCAGGAATATAGAGCATAGTGTATAGATTTTGCTGCCTCATCCTTGTCAATGAGATGAGGACACAATGGGATATGTCTATGCTGTGGAAGTCATTATGAATGTGGCTGGCTGCTCTGATATCAGTAGTCATAGCATGATAATGGAGGACTTTGAGTGTAACAAAACTTGCTGCAGTGTTAAGAGCATGACTGGCATGGCTTTGACTTAGTCAGCTATATTACAGGAGGTATACAACCTAATAAATTAGCTTTATTCTGGAGGAACTAGCAATCACTTTTGAAGCATTGTCTTGATATTTTCTGTGCTCCACCATTGCTGCACTTCTTAGGGGAGGGACATCCTCCAAGGCACAAAAACATTTGCCAGGGGAGATCCAGTCTCCTGTACATTTCAACGGAGCTTGTGCAGTTTAGTGGTACCCAGTAAGTCTGATCCTCATCCCACTGACATCATTGACAACACCTTGAATAGATTTGAATTGTATTTTCTTTCTTTCAAAGAAGGCAAGAAAGAAAGAAAGAAAGAAAGAAAGAAAGAAAGAAAGAAAGAAAGAAAGAAAGAAAGAAAAGCTTTTAACTTCTCCATGTATCTGTATTCCATCACCATTATTGCCTGCTTGCTTAGTCTTACAAAAAAAAAAAATACTGCAGAATATGTAACTCTGATGCTTGCATTGAACAAGCAATGAAAACACTAGGAATAATTAGACCTTCCATCAGCGTGTCCCCAAGGAAATAAATTATCATTTAAGTATTCTTCATCTATATTCTTTCCTCCCTTCTTTATCCCACAGGGTGCCCTGACAATTTCACCAATTTGAAATGTTTAAATCCCGTTACGGCTTTTCGAGGCTGCATGAGGCTCATCTTTATTGATAACCAGCCCAAGGACCTCATTTTAGTTCAGCAAGGCTCCCTGGGGAATTTTAGTGATTTGCGAATTGATCTCTGTAGCATCAAAGACAGGTAATTCCTTCTCCTTTTCTTATGGTTTGTTTTCTTTTTAGCAAAGCAGCTTATAAGTAGTGTTCTATAAGTGCAAATTCTGATCTGTCAGGGGTATTGATATTAGGTATAATAGGGTGAGTTGGGAGGGAAGGCGGCATGGTATAGCCCAATCTTGTCAGATCTCGGCAGCTAAGACTCTGCACAGGAAGACAATGGCAAACCACTTCTTGCCTTGAGAGCCCCTTGCTGTGGTCACAATAAATTGGCTGCAACTTGATGGCATTATACACACACATATAATAGGGTGGGTTAATGGGAGACATTGCTGTGAACATACAGGAAATGGTGAATTGCATGAGGCTTTCTCTCATGGTGGTGTAGGGTTAAGAGCAGTGGTTTGGAGTGGTGGACTCTGATATGGAGAACCAGTTTTGATTCCCCACTCCTCCATATGAGTGGTGGAGGCTAATCTGGTGAACTGGATTTGTTCCCCCACTCCTACACATGAGGCAGCTGGGTGACCTTGGGCTTGTCAAACTCTCTCAGCCACACCTACCTCACAGGGTGTCTGTTGTGGGGAGGGGAAGGGAAGGTGATTGTAAGCTGATTTGATTCTTCCTTAAGTGGTAGAGAAAGTCAGCATATAAAAACCAACTCTTCTTCTTCTCTTCCTCTTCCTCCTCAGACTATGGGAGATTGAATCAAGCTGCAGATTGGTTTAAAGATTAAATTTTATGCAGAAACAGTATTTTATTATTTTGAAGTCTTAAAAGGAAGGGAAAGCAAAGGAGACATAATTTAAATCATCAAAAGATGCCATATCATTAATGCACTTGCTGTTTTGATAAATGGATCACTTAGGAATGGCTTGGTGTGTACCCTAGCTTTTTTACTATACAGAGGCAAACATTTGCATTTTGTTTTCTTTTGTTAGTTGTTGGCCAGGATTTAACCAAAGTAGCCCCTGTGTGGGTTACTTAGCTAGGCTTGTTCCTGGGCCATTTTAATGACCTAGTCTGATCCTGTCCAGTAGTTTTATGAAACTCAGTTCTTATTTTCTTGAGGATCACAAAGGAAAGTGTGGGCTGATGGAATAGGAAAAAGTTTTATAATCTAGTTATTTTTATGGATTTACTTGCAAATCTGCACATTCCCGAGAAATGTCCCTATATAGCACTTAAAACTTTTTTTGGAATGCGAAGATGTTCACATCTTGACTTTATACATGGGGAGTATGCATCATACACATGTGGAACTATGTGCCACGCCGGACGAGTCCAGGACAGGCACGAACTTCCACTGGACCCCTGGACCTCAAAACAACAACTCACCTGGCTGGCGTGGGTTGGGAGGAAGGGAGGACGGCGGGTGAGAAATGGGGCCACTTCATGGGATAGCAAATTCTGGAAGAAGCAGGGCATACAGCGAGCGAGCGGACACTCGGCAGCCGGGGGAGGGACGAGATGGAGGTGAAGCTCGGGGTGGGGTCAGCCGGGCCTCCTATGGGTCGAGGGAAGGAAGACAGGGTGGGGAGACACACCGGAGGAGCGTGCCGATGGTGCCACGGTCTTGTGGCAAAACAGAGAGACAGGGCAAAAGAGGAGGTGGCAACGCCAGAAGGAGCGAGAGAGGTAGCGGCCGGAGGGGAGCAGGGAGGAAGACTGGTGTCCTGTGCATGTGGGTTGGAGAGGACGGGGCCCCAGGCATGGGGGAAGCCAGGGGAATGCCCGAAGGAGACACCGCCCGACGCAGCCAGAGAAACACCGCCAACTGAGAGAGAGAGGCAAGGGAGAAGGTGAGTAGGGTGGAGGGACAAGGTAGGATTCCTCCACACCTGGGGAAGAGGGATAGGCACAGGAAGTTGGTGGGTGGAACAAGTAGTTGGGGGGAAAGGATAAGAAGGGGGATGGAGGAAGGAGCCGAGGAGGAAGTGCGAGAGAAACACCAGAGAAGCGGTGGTGATCTATACGTGAGAGGGGAGTGAGAGCGGGCGAGCGGCCCCAACTCCCCTTCTGAGGCGTTGGGAAGGATCAAAGGGGCCTTTAGGAAAGCCGGGGGAGAACCATTTTGATTCAGCTGAGCTGAGCTGGGGACTACAGGCAGGGGTGAGTTTAAACTTTGCCTTTTTTAAAACGCTGGGAAGCCTAACTAAACTGAGGATTTAATTGAGGTTTGCTGGGAGAGGGTTGTGATTGTTGTGCCAGTGGGTGATTAAGGTTGATTGTTGCCTGAAAGCTTGATTGTTCCCTTGTTAAGTGGGGTTGTTGTAATTGGAGCTTGGGTCTGAGAGGTGGGGGCTGTGAGCATTTAAATTCCAAGGCTCCTGCTTGCCAAGGCTCCTGGCTCTTAGCCTGTGGCTCGTGACTGGGGATCTGTAGGTAAATATAAAATCTTTTTATCTTGGCAGAGTAACTCTCTCCATCCGGTTGGAGTACCGAGCAACTTGAATATCTATGTAAATTAGCAGCAGATAGCTGCAGGGCAAGGAACTTCGGCACTCAGTTCTTATTTGGTACAGGAAGAGTGCAAGCGAGTAAAAAGCAGGGTTACAACACGAAAGAATAATATAATAATTAATTAATTAATAAAATAACCGTTATGAAGGTAGAAAGCCAGCAGGGGTCGGGGGGCTATCCAGTGTGCTGCATGGAGTGTCACATGTATGATTATCTGCCTGCTGGAAAGAAGTCATAGGTGTGTGCTCGGTGCAGGAAGCTCCTGGCTCTCAGGAAGCGAGTTCACTTCCTCGAGGCCAAGGTAGCTCAACTGGAGGAGCTGAGGCAGGCAGAGAGAAAGATGACTAAGGACTCCGGGGATGAAATAGTCACATCCCACTCCCAAGGTGACGGCAACCTGCCAGTCACGGATGATGGAGCCCTTGGGGAAGGAGGCCATCTCACTGAGAGAGGGGGATGTGGTACCTTACAAGGGACCTCTTCCTTGGTGGATGAACAGATAACCTCTCGTACCGAGGATATGCCTCAGAGGGGAGGGGGGCTTCTTGTAGTGGGGGATTCAATCCTTAGGAATGTAGATAGCTGGGTTTCTGGCAGGTGCATGGACCACATGGTGACTTGCCTGCCTGGTGCAAAGGTTGCGGACATTACCCGTCATATAGGTAGTCTGGTAGGTAGTGCTGGGGAGGAGCCAGTGGTTGTGGTGCATGTTGGCACCAACGACGTGGGGAAATGTAGTCCAGAGGTCTTGGAATCCAAATTTAGATTGCTAGGCAGGAGACTAAAAGCCAGGACCGCCAAGGTAGCTTTCTCAGAAATGCTACCTGTTCCACGTGCAGGACCAGCTAGGCAGGCGCAGTTGGTGAGTCTCAATGCGTGGATGAGACGGTGGTGCAGGGAAGAGGGCTTTAGATTTGTAAGGAACTGGGCAACATTTTGGGAGAAGTCGGGCCTATACAAAAGGGATGGGCTCCACTTGAACCAGGATGGAACCAGACTGCTGGCGTGTAATATAAAAAAGGTGGCAGAGGAGCTTTTAAACTGAACCTGGGGGAAAAGCCGACAGGAGCTGAGAAGCATCTGGTTCGGGCAAACTCAGTGCACACGGACAAAGGGAAAATTGCTTCAGATTGCCCACATGGGAATTACTTGGACATGAAAGGGAATGGAAAGATGCCCAAAGGCACATTCCAGGCAAATCGAAAGAGAGAAACTGTGTGGAGGTGTTTCTATGCTAATGCTAGAAGCCTCCAAGCAAAAATGGGGGAATTAGAGTGCATGGTTTTAAGAGAAAACATATAGTGAGCATTACAGAAACCTGGTGGAGGGGAGAGAACCAGTGGGATACTGTCATCCCTGGTTACAAACTGTATAGAAATGACAGGGAAGGGCGTATTGGAGGGGGTGTTGCTATGTATATCAAGGAAGGCATAGTGTCTAACAAGCTAGAGACCATAAAAAGGGCAGACTCGTCCACAGAATCCTTATGGGTGATGATTTCAGGCCCCAAAGGAGATTTAGTACTGGGGACGTTCTATCGGCCCTCTGACCAAATGGCTCAGGGTGATCTTGAGATGCAGAATGAAATTAGGGGAGCATGTAAAGGTAATGAAGTAGTAATAATGGGAGACTTCAACTTCCCTCATATTGATTGGATAAATGTATGTTCCAGTCAAGCTAAAGAGATAAAATTTTTAGACATCCTAAATGACTGTGCCCTTGAACAGTTGGTCAGAGACCCAACCAGAGGGGAGGCGATACTGGATTTAATATTCTGTGGTGCTGCCAGTGATTTAGTGCTAGATGTGGATGTAGTTGAGCCAGTTGGCAATAGTGATCACAATGGCATCAAATTTAATTTATATGCAAATGGGAAAGTTACTGGGAAATCTCACACAATTACCTTTGACTTTAAAAGAGGGAACTTCTCTAAAATGAGAAAAGTGGGAAAGAGGAAGTTGAAAGGAACAGTTAGGAGGGTTAAATCTCTTGAAAAGGCTTGGGAGTTACTCAAGTCCACATTACTAGAGGCTCAGCTAGCTTGTATACCGCAGGTCAGGAAAGGTAGTAATAAGTCCAAGAGGTCACCACCATGGCTAACGGGTAAGGTGAAGGAAGCAATTAGAGAAAAAAAGGCTTCCTTCAGAGACTGGAAGGGTTGCCCAAACGAGGCGAACAGAAGCAAACACAAACTTGCACAAAGGAAATGCAAGCAGATAATTAGAGATGCAAAAAAAGATTTTGAGGGGCATATTGCTAAACACATCAAAACAAACAATAAGAAATTATTTAAGTATATTAGGAGTAGGAAACCAGCTAGGGAAGTGGTTGGACCATTGGATGACAATGGGAGTAAAGAAACTCTAAGGGAGGATAAAGAAATTGCTGAAAAACTAAATGAATTCTTCTCATCTGTCTTCACTGTTGAAGATACAGGGCAGATTCCTTCTCCTGAACAAAGATTTTGGAGAGGGGAAAATGAGGAACTGAGGCAAATAGTGGTAACAAGGCAGGAAGTCCTAGAACATCTAGACCAGTGGTTCCCAACCTTTTTCAAGTCGTGACCCCCTTTTACAATTGCCAAGTAACCTGCGACCCCCGCCACATTTGCGTAATAAAGCCATAAATGACATTTTCAATAGGATAAAGAAAACACAATACAAATAGATTTTTCAGAATATAATTCCAACTTAATATTTAATTAACTAATTACATTAAATGATTAATTAATATTTAATGTGATGGTTGTGCTTGCATCTGGGTAACCAGCTTCAAAATTCGTGGCCAACCTCATGTCATCCTCAACATTTAGTCTGTTTCTTGTCTTTGTTTTGATATGAAGAAGAGTTGAAAATCCACTCTCACAGAGATATGTAGAGGCAAATGGAATTAAAACTCGAAAGGCGAGCATGGTGACATTTTTATGCTTTGGGCTGGTTTTACCTGATTACATTAGGGCAGGGGTGGGGAACCTTTTTCCTGCCAAGGGCCATTTGCACATTTATAACATCATTCGGGGGCCATACCGGGCATTGATCTCCTGGTGTGGGGGGGGGGAAGAGGCTAGGGTTGCCAGGTCTCCAGCCACCACCTGGAGGTTTGCAGACCTAGCAGAGGCTATGCAGGGCAGTGAGAGAAGTAAAGAAGGAAAGGAAAGAAGGAAAGAAGGGAAGGAAGGAAAGAAGGAAAGAAAAGAAGGAAAGAAAAGAAGGAAAGAAAAGAAGGAAGAAAAGGGAAAAAAGGAAAGAAGGGAAGGAAGAAGGAAAGAAAGAAAAGGAAAGGAAAAAAAGGAAAGAAGGAAAGGAAGTAAGAAAGGAAAGAAGGGAAGGAAGGAAGGAAAGAAAGAAGGAAAAAAATAAAAAAGGAAGGATGGAAAGAGGGAGGGAGGCTTCCCCCACACACACACACACGCACTCGCCAGCGGCCCGGGAATCTTGAGCACACACACACATACATGGGGAGGGCTGGGGGGACCCTCCGGCTGCAGCACAACAAGCGCGCGGCCGGGAAATGGAGCACGAGGAGGGCTGCGGGGGGACCCTCCGGCGGCAGCGCAACAAGCACGCAGGCCGGAGGAATGGAGCACGGGGAGGGCCGGGGGGGGACCCTCGGGCGGCAGCGCAGCAAGCGCTCAAGTCGGGGGAATGGAACACGTGGAGGGCTGTGACGCGGAAGCCAAGCGGATTAGCAGTCTTGTCCAGGATACCCATCAGAAAGTCCACGGCCATGTAGAAAAAGTGTTGTTTATTTGTACAGTGCAGAAATATATACAGATACTCCTTTCACACTCTCCGCTCATAACATCCCGCATAGAACCGCGGTTTCACTTCAATTTATACACCTGGTGGTTGCAGCCACCAATCACAGTAGATATCCAATTATCCTGGCATTGCTACTGCATTGCATCAGCCACCTGGCTCTAGCTGGATCAGGCCAGCTTTCTCTAGCTCCCCAGGTACTTTCCAGGCTGATTACATCATCCTTAGATCTCACTGATCTATCCTGCATTTGTCAAACTAACTGACAGACTTGTAATCTTGACACTCCTTCTCAAGGATTTCAGATTAGTTTGATTAGGTTCGTGAATCTATTGCAATCCACAATTTTTGTAAATAGATCTGCCACATTTCCAGCACTGGCACACTTTACAATACATACCAAGCCTTTGTTCACAGCTTCAATTACATTGACATATCTTATTCTTATATGTTTACTTCTGCCTTTAAAGTTTTGCTCAGTCGCAAGTTGTAGTGCTGATTGACTGTCAGTATACACCTTTACTGGTAATTGTACAGATACATTGAGTTCTTTCATGAGATAGACAAACCATTCCACCTGGTTTATACTTTCACTCACAGCACTATATTCTGCTTCACATGAACTCATGGCTACAAATGACTGTTTTACAGATTTCCAATGTATGGGTGCTTCACCAAAATACAACACATACCCGGTCGTTGATTTTGCGTTCCCATGATGCATCTGCATACGCAGTCAGTTTCCCATTACATGCATTCAAGCATAACTGTTTGTTCACAGATCCCTTCAGGTATCTGAGTACACGCTGAGCTGCTTTCCAGTCACTCTGCTTTGGTGACATATTTTTCCTGCTCAGGCAATGTACCGCCTGATATATGTTTGGGCGAGTCCAACAAGCAAGATATAACAAACTTCCTATCAGGGACTGATACAGAGATTTGTCACACTCTTCTTTTCCTGAGACTCTTCACATAAATAACCTGTGACCATTGGGGTTTCAGCTGCATTTGCATCAAGCATGCTAAACCTTTCCAGCAACTGTTTTATTTTTTCTATTTGAGACAAGTAAAAAACACCTTTACTGTCCCTGTTTATTTTTACCCCAAGATAATTTCTTATCTCTCCCAAACATTTCAGTTTAAAGCGTTCTCCAAGCTGTTTCTGAAATTGTTCCTGGTCACTCTCATTATTGGTTATTACACACAAATCATCCACGTAAATCAGCACGTATGACTCCTTCTGACCTGTGCACCTTGAAAACAAACAAGGATCAGCAACACTCTGTGTGAAGCCTAACTTTTTAACAGCATCAATTAAACATTTGTGCCACTCTCTGGCCGATTGATGCAAACCATACAAAGCTCTGTTTAGCTTTCATATTTTGGCTTCTTCCTTTAATTCAAACCCTGGAATTTGAGTCATGTATACTTCTTCTACCAAAGGTGCATTTAGATAAGCTGTCTGAATGTCATAATGGAAAACTTTCAGACCTTTCAACCCTGCAACTGACAGGGCTGTTTTAATGGTTTCACAACGAACTGTGGGTGAAAAAGTTTCATCAAAGTTAACAAATTTCCTTTGAGCAAACCCTTTACAAACTAGTCTGGCTTTTCTTTTTACAGTACCATCAGCCAACTGCTTGAGTTTGTAAACCCACCTGCAACCTATCACAGGTTGTCCCTTTGGTAAATGCATTGGTGTAATTACCTTGTGCTCCTTCAAAGCATTCATTTCCACACCCATGGCTTGCAGCCATAAATCTCTCTCTCTATCACCAAGAGAAAGCACCTGCTTGTAACTTTCAGGTTCTATTACAGACACGTGGTTGATTAAGTCGCAATCTTCAAAGCCATATCTTTGTGGAGGTACTCCTTTATTACTTCTGTCTGACCGTCTGACCACCGTGCCACTAGACTCCCCTCCTTCTGGAGTCTCAACCTTCACTGTTTCCCTGCTTGCAACAACTTCAGGAAAAACACTTTCATCTGCCTCTGGCTGTCCATTAGCCGGCAATAAAACTTCTTCAGAAACCTTCTCATTGCCATGTAATCTTGGCCAATTAAAAGATTCTCCGAAATTCGCAGATTTGCTAAAAGACACCTGGTTCTGATCATTAGCAAAGCGATAAGATTTTGCTGCATTCTGATATCCCAGAAAAATCAGCGGTTTGGATTTCTTGCCACCTGCTCTGCGGTTCTTTAAAGGTATATTCACCCAAGCCTTTGTACCAAACACTCTTAAATGCTTCAAAGAGGGATTTCTATTGTACAATGCCTTGTAGGGAATATTGTTAATGCTGGAGGTCCAAAGTCTATTAATCAAATAACAAGCCACCTTGATGCCTTCCCCCCAGAACCTGGGTTTTAGATTAGCATCCTCTATCAAAGGTTGCAACATTGACTTTAGATAACCAATCCTCCTCTCAGCCACACCATTCTCCTGAGAAACACAGGGATTAGCCAATCTGTGCTCAATTCCCTTGCTTTCCAACCACTGGGTAAATGCACTAGAGACAAATTCACCGCCTCTGTCAGATTGTATACTGGATACCTTGAGGTCTAGCTGCCTTTCCACCCTTTTAATCCAACACTTGATGGTTTGACATGCCTCACTTTTCTGCTTCAGCAGATACACCCAGCCATAACGAGTAAAATCATCCACAATACATAAAGCGTATCGGTTCTTAGACACACTCTCAGGAAATGGACCACAGAGATCTAAATGAGCAATTTGTAGAGGTCTGGTTGCCACCCTTTGGCTTACCTTAGCCACTGGACTATGTCTGCTTTTAACAGATTTGCAGACAGTGCAATCTAGGAAAGAATTACACCCATTCAACTTAATGTCATCCTTCCCTAACACACTCAGGGTCTTCTTTAGAATGGAAAAGGAGGCGTGGCCAAAACGCCTATGTAGAAGGTGTATGCACTCATTATGTGGATTTTTATTCACAGACTCCACTACCATAGAAGTTTCTCCTGTCCTTCTATGCACCACATAGACATCCTTTTGCAAGTGCCCTTCTAACATTACAACCTCCCCCTGGCTTATCTGGCAGGTGTTTCCTTCAAACTGCACCTTAAAGCCAGTCTTAGCCAGCACAGAAACACTTAGCTACTATGCTGTAACTCAGGCACACAAAGTACATTTTGAAACTTATGATTCAACTCTGGGAAAAACACCTCCCCTTCAGAGTGTACCTTTAAGTGTCTCCCATCTGCCAGACTTACATTAGACTTAGCAGACTGCTTTCGGTTAACCAATATGGAAGCTTTGTTAACAAAACATGTACTTGCCCCACTGTCCAAAAGCCAAATGTCCTCTTTGTCTCCAGCCTCTGCCAGCACAACAGCAGTGTAAGTTCCATTCACTGACTGTCTCTTTGGTTGCTTTTTCCTGGCCAACTGGGGACAATTTCTTTTCAAATGTTGTGAGGACCCACAGAGAAAACACTTTCTGACGAACATCACGCATTCCTCCTCTTACTTGTAGCTCTTACTCTTCCGGTCTCCCTCACATGCTGGCGTCTGAGCCATCTGCGCAGAGTAGAACGCTGCCCCTCCTCGTGGGTTGTATCCCTCCCGGTGGGCTGATGTCATCGGCGTTGACTTTGAATTGCCTCTCTGCCTGGGTTGATTTACACCGAACTGCACGGCACTTGACGTGACGTGACGACTCCCGTGACGACTCCGACATTCCTCTCGGGTGAACTATGAACTCCTGGGCTGCAGTCATCTGCTTACGTCCTTCCTCCCGTCGTTCCTCGTCTTCCAGAATTCATAGGTTAATTGCCCTGCTGCCAGGCTCTCCAGCGAGGTTACTAAAACATCAAAGCTCGCATCCAGAGAACTCAAAAGCAAATACACCCAGTCCTCCGCAGATATAACTTTTCCCCTCAACTCCAGCTGTCTAAACAACTCTGCCAGAGTCTTCAAGTGGGCTGCGGCCGGCGTGTTCAGTGATTTATGGCATCTATAAAGACGCCTCATTAGTGCTAGCAGCGTACCAGCTGAGTCCCTGAGATACACTGCTCGCAGACTATCCCATGCCAACTTTGCATGCTCTTTGCCCACAACAAAAATAAGCTGATCATTTCCCACCGTCAAGGTGATATTGGCAAGGGCTTTTATGTCCTTGGCAATCTCGGCTGGTGTAGTAGGGAGTCTTTCCACAGCATCCCATAAATCTTCCCTTTTCAGATATTGCTCCAACCTCACAGACCAAACGTGGTAATTCTCTGAGGTGAGTTTATCCACCGGGATAAAAGATTGTTGTGCCATTATTACTCACAGCCGTCACTTCTCCAGTAGCCTCTGAAAAATCCTGGACTCTGCTTATCTACCACCACACATATAACCTGCGCAGTGTAGCAGAAACACTCCTGTAACGTAGAGGAGCTGGGCCCAGAGCCCTGACGCGGAAACCAAGCGGATTAGCAGTCTTGTCCAGGATACCCATCAGAAAGTCCACGGCCACATAGAAAAAGTGTTGTTTATTTGTACAGTGCAGAAATATATACAGATACTCCTTTCACACTCTCCGCTCATAACATCCCGCATAGAACTGCGGTTTCACTTCATTATATACACCTGGTGGTTGCAGCCACCAATCACAGTAGATATCCAATTATCCTGGCATTGCTACTGCATTGCATCAGCCACCTGCTCTAGCTGGATCAGGCCAGCTTTCTCTAGCTCCCCAGGTACTTTCCAGGCTGATTACATCATCCTTAGATCTCACTGATCTATCCTGCACCTGTCAAACTAACTGACAGACTTGTAATCTTGACAGGCTGGGGGGGACCCTTGGGCAGCCTCAAGGGGGACTGCCCTCTTCTCCTCCGAAACCTGAATGGGCCAAGCCAGGGGAGCTTCCTCGGTCTCCCACACATCCCGCTACATCATCCGCCTGGTGCAGGCGCGACCACGCCCAGGGCTGGCCCGCCTCTCAGCTGGGCGGCAGGGCTACAGCTGGTGTGCGGCAGCATGCCGCCGCGTCTCTGCAGCCCGGCTCCTTCCGGCTGTCGGTGGGCCAGTTCCTCGCCTCTCTGCTTGGGGTCTTCCCTGCCCTAAAGGACAGATCAGGGTTACAGGGCGTCTGGGTTAGTCCTGGACAGCCCGGGATGGTGGCTGTCCCAGGACAGTGGCAGCGACCCCCCAGAAAAAATGTCGCAACCCCCTTGGGGTAGGAATCAATGGTTAGTTCTCCCAATGGCGGGATGTGAGCAGTGGAGTCCCTCAGGGTTCTGTGTTGGGACCGGTGCTTTTCAGCCTGTTCATCAATGACCTGGAGTTGGGGTTAAACAGTGAAGTAGCCAAGTTTGCAGATGACACCAAATTATTTAGGGTGGTTAAAACAAAATCGGACTGTGAAGAGCTCCAGAAGGATCTCTGCATACTGGAAGAATGGGCATTAAAATGGCAAATGAGATTCAATGTGAGTAAGTGTAAAGTGATGCATATTGGGACAAAAAATCCCAACTTCACATATACACTGATGGGATCTGTGCTGGCAGCAACAGACCAAGAAAGGGATCTTGGGGTGGTAGCGGATAGCTCAATGAAGATGTCAACCCAGTGTGCGGCTGCTGTAAAAAGGCAAATTCCATGCTGGCCATAATTAGATGAGGAATAGAGAATAAAACTGCTGATATCATACTGCCCTTGTACAAATGTATGGTGAGGCCACACTTGGAATACTGTGTACAGTTCTGGTCACCGCACCTAAAAAAGGATATTACAGAGCTTGAGAAGGTGCAGAAAAGAGCAATCAAAATGATTAGGGGACTATAGCAACTGTCCTATGGGGAGCTGTTAATACGCTTAGGGCTGTTTAGCTTGGAAAGAAGGCGGCTGAGGGGAGACATGATAGTGGACTATAAAATTATGTATGGTTTGGAGAGAGTGAACAGGGAGAGGTTTTTCTCCCTCTCCCATAATACTAGAACACGGGGGCATCTCCTAAAGCTGGAGGGTGAGAGTTTCAAAACAGATAAAAGGGAGTAATTTTTCACACAACGCATAGTTAAATTGTGGAACTCCCTGCCCCAAGATGGGGTGATGGCTGCCAGCTTGGAGGGCTTTAAGAGGGGAGTGGACATATTCATGGAGGAGAGGGGTATTCATGGCTATAAGTTAGAATGGATACTGGTCATGCTGCATACCTATTCTCTCTAGTATCAGAGGAACATGCCTATTATTTTGGGTGCTGTGGAACACAGGCAGGATGGTGCTGCTGCACTCGTCTTGCTTGTGGGCTTCCTGGAGGCACCTGGTTGGCCACTGTGTGAACAGACTGCTGGACTTGATGGGCCTGGGTCTGATCCAGCAGGGCCTTTCTTATGTTCTTATGTAACCCCCTGACCCTCGACCTGGAACAGTGTGTGTTAGAGAGTGAGGGGGAGAACACTCACAAACGACTCCTCTTAAAATGCACATTTTGGCAACTGCTTGTTCATATTTGGTCTTCCATGCAGTCCCTCATTTGACTGGCCAGAAGCGGGGAGCAGAGTCCTCCGTTCAGCTGGGCAGGTCCCAGCAAAGGCAGGGTCCCGGCACGGGCAGGGAACGCCACTTCCGGACTGCGCTTAAATGACTGAAGTCTCACACCTTCAACTCGCATGAGTGATTGACACTTTAAACCCGCTGAGGTGTTTGAATATAATTTCTGAACTGGCTGACGAAGCTAATATCACAGCGAAAAGGCATTCCGTTCCCTGCCCGTGGTGGAAAGAGGACTCCGCTCCCCGCTTCTGACCAGTCGGGTTCAAGCCCGGTTTTTGCCTCCATTGTGTTTCTCGTCACACCAGCTGAGCTCCGCGTGCCGCACCCCTGCCGCCCGGAGCTTCATGACTGTTAAGAACTTCTTTGTTTGGTCTCGTCTGCCTTACAGCAAGTACACAGCTACACAAGCGTATATTTGACTGACCATTTGTTATGGACTTTAGATGATTTGTTCTAAGTTTCAATTTTGAATTGTGAAGAATTGTGAACAATTATTATTAATTTGTATATTTGAACTGCATTATTAGTGTATTAGAATTTATTCACTGTGAGCCTCGTGCTGTCCTTCTTTACCAATCATACCCTCACATAAGGCAGCAGAGTTCAGTAGCTAGATCATGTTGTGAATGCCACATAATTTGTGTTCAATTTCTTAAGCCTCTATGGATTGATCCAGTTGAATTCCAGTGATAATTCTATACATTGCAGCATACAGTGTCCCTAGCTAGGAAAATAATGCAGCCTCACATACCACACAAAAATGGAAACCACGGGATACATTGTTTGGTGGAAAATAAACAAAAATATGAGGTTAAGCACCTTTGTACCAACAGCATATCATGTTTCTGGGAATAATCAGTGGTTGTTCACAAATACTCAGATACAAGTTAGAAACTGTATGAAAGTTGATGGATTCATGTTAAAAATTCAGGATCATACTTTAACACACAGGTCCAAATTCTTTACACTGATATCCTACCTGTCTACAATGTTGGCATAATATCTATTCTGTGCTAGTGTTATACTGGGGCTGTGATATTTGAACACAGTTGTCAGATGGCTCTTGTAGGTTATCCGGGCTGCGTAACCATGGTCTTGATATTTCTTTCCTGACGTTTCGCCAGCAGCTGTGGCAGGCATCTTCAGAGGAGTAACACTGAAGGACAGTGTCTCTCAGTGTCAGGTATGTAGGAAGAGTAATATATAGTCAGAAGGGGGTTGGGTTTGAGCTGAGTCATTGTCCTGCAAAGTATTAATGTGCAAATCATTGTCCTGTAAGAATCAAGATAATGTGCTAATGTGGGTGTGGTATGTTAATGTGGAACCATTGTATCCTGAAGTGATCTGTTAACATGTGGAATCCAAGGCTAATCTGCATGGCTATTGTGGACAGTTGTCAGACATTGCACCATACAAATCACATTTCAACAAACAGCAAAACACAGTTTAGGAGTAATGAATCAATTATCAGATTTTCCCAAGTTGAGTTCAGACATAAAATGTCACCTCTATAAAAGCTGGCTAGATTCAGCCTTTTTTTAGCCTGCATGGAAATAATGTATTTATTTATGTTGGTGTCTTACATGAGTCCCCCCCTCCTCCTGGGGCATTCCATTTCTACTGAATTCTACTTTAACGAGACCAGTTTCTAATTCTGAAACTGGTAAAGGAATGAGTTGTTACAGCTTACAGTGCCTCCAGTTACTCCCCCACCACATTAAACATGCAATATTGATGTGATTGAGAGACAGAAGACACAGATCAATGGAAAAAACTGAAAACGGTGACAATTTATGCATGCAGAAAATCATAAAAAGATCAGAAATCAGAAAATATGAAAAAATAAAGGGTTCCTAATTTATGGGTTACATCCAATGGATGGATGGGGAGGGATTTTCACTGATTTCCCCCTTCCCACAGCAGACCCCCCCCCAACACTCCTCATGCTGTTGCAGGGGGGCTCATTCCCCAGGATCAGCATTTGGAGGGGGAAATTTGGGGACTGAAACAGGAACCAGATAAATCCCGTTGAACTGCTGAACTGGTGGACATTCCTTCTGTCAGTGTAGGTTTGCACCAGGCTCCAACCCCAGAAACAAGAGCAGGTAAATTCAGATCTCTAAAAGCTGTTAGAAACATCCGATAAAGAAATTCAGAAATATCCCTAGAAAAACAAGCTGTACTCTATACTCATTCTTGTTTCCCATTCTTACTATTATTGTATAAAACTTTCAAAAACACCTTTAAAAGAATAGCTTAATGTGACAAGTGATCTGTTAATCAGAGCTGACCTTTACAATTTAGGATTCTCCTTGTTGCCTGCATAGATCTACTGACTTTTGCCCAGCCTTTAAATTTATTTTTCAATTTATGATTTTCTCCTCTCCTCCCCCCACTCAAACTTATATATATCATGTTATTTATTTAAAACATAACATAATTTATTAATACGGTCACTGACCAGCAAAAAACAACAACAGCCACAACAGATAATAAGAAAACCACAACAGCTACTACTGCTACTACAAATATTCTAAGCCTAAAAATTACATATTACATGTATGAATATTTTTTTAATAAACATTGTATAACTTGGTGTGACCCCCTTAAAATTTTGAGTAATAAAGTATTTCTGATACTCTTATCCTGTCAGGGTACGATGCCTTTTAATAGCTGCAGCACAGAATTTAGCAGTCAAGAGTGTAAACTGTGATTTTTCATCAGTTAGGAGCGTCTCCTAGCCAGAAACTCACCTGGTTGGTCAGGGCAAGTGTTAAGCAAAGTGGAAAGAACCCTTGTGCAGACTTCTTGGTAGAATGAACAGTGGATCAAGACATGTTGTGAAGTTTCTATATCCCCTGTCCCACAAGGGCAAAGCCTTTCTGCTACAGGGACCTTCTTATATCTTCCCTCCAATACCACCGATGGTAAGACCTGACACCACGAGGGTGAAAGCTTTCCTATGGTTGATAAGTTCTAATTGGGAAAAATATGCTGTGGGGGAGACTGTGTACCTAGATTTTTCAGGTGATAGGAAAAAAGGTGATCTCCCGAAATCTGCCTGACATTCTATGTCATTCAACTTTTGGTTCAGAAGGCATATTGCCTGATCTTTACCCTGTGCCAACAAAGAGAGTGGAGAGAAGCCCAGCCTTTTTATTTTGTTGTAAACTGCCTTAAGCCATAAGGACTGGAAGTTGTCTTGCAAGATCAAAGGCGACAGGCCTTGATGGTTAAAATTTAATTTGAGCCACAGGGTAATGGAAGCAAGACATACCTTTGCCTCCACCTTCACCGTTCCTGTCTCCAGTCATACAGTTGCATTGGATACGCAACGGGGTAAATGGAGGGCTGCTCTTAAAATTTTTGATTGGATCCGCTCAAGTGGGGCAAAACAGGATGACGGTGGCCCGGGTATGGTCCCATACAACAGTTGGGCCAGCGTTTTTGCTTGGTATAGCTTTGAGAGCAGCTGGAAAGAAATGCCCTCCCATAGTTGTTAAAAAATTAATTATATTAAAAGCGGATTTGTGCCCTAGCTCTGCTGCATAGTCACTGTGGGCTTTCCTTGAACCAGAGGCATGCAGGACCACTCCAAGATACTTAAATTTGGTCACTTGTTTTTTTTCGTGGCCATTTATGCTCCACGCACCACTTTAGGACGCCCACCAAAGGCCATAATTTTAGTCTCTGAATAGTTTATCTCTAGATGTTCTTCAGAGCAGTAACGTGATAACCTCCTCAAGACTCTTTAAAGCCCAACTGGGGTTCTAGATAACAAAACCACATTGTCGGCATAAAGCAGGACATGAATGTTACTATGAGCAAGTTTTGGAGGATGAAAGTCAGGATCCTTTAAACTGCTGACCATGTTATTGATATAAAAGATGAACAGCTTAGGTGCCAGAATACAACCCTGCTTTACTCCTTTAAAGGTGTTAATTACACATGAGTAGTGCCCTAGCCTGCTGCATCTAACCCTTAGGGCAGTGTTGTTGTAAAGAACACGAATTAGGTACAAAAGCCTGCAATCTATAGATGTGCCTTCTAGCTTCTCCCAAAGTTTAGTTTTTGAAAGTCATAATTTGAGATCAGCTATATTCCTCCAATTAAATGTTAGAGAAGAGTTGTGCAAAACCTTTGGTTTTCATCTTTTCCATATATATATATATATATGTGTATATATATATACACACACACACACACACACACACGGAAAAGAAAGGAAAAGATGAAAACCAAAGGTTGTTTTGCACAACTCTTCTCTAACTTTTAATTGGAGGAATATAGCTGATCTCAAATTATGAATTTCTTTAAATAAACTGGTCTTAGAAACCAGAGAATTAGCTCTCTAATTATGCCCCGTGTGTTTCAGCTTTATTTGTTTTATAGTGAAATCAAATTCCCTGGATGGGATCGAAGAAGTGAATATTTAATATTGTCTTTGCCTTGAAATAATTAACCTGACGTGAGCTGTAGAAACTTGTGAAGGAGGACACTTCTTCGCAGGCCTCTCTTATTCTTAGCAATATTTAATATCCATCCTTGGAGATCTCAAATGTTCAATCTGCAGTTTTCCCCCTGCTTACATAATCTCTCAATTCATTTTCAGTGGTTTGCTTTTGAAATTGAATAGGCCAGCAGTGGCCCTGAAGCTTATGCACTGCAGGATTGCTTGTTTGCCAGAACTTTGGATAGGGTTTAAATGGCAGACATCTTTTAAAATGTGGGAGGGACGCAGAGAATGGGGGTTTCTTTTTTATTTTGGTTTTAATTGAATGTTTTCCCAACAATTATTGTAAGCTTCCTTGAACCATGATGAAAGGTGGGGTAAAAATGTTGGGGGGCCTTATATGCACGGAGAGCCTAACATGGCCGAGGTACCTGCTGACAATGTCCCAGCAGCTCCAGAAACCATCCTGCCTTAGCCTGCAATGGAAGCCTCATCACCAGCCCCTGAAATAGTAACCAGGGCTATATAGCCCTTACATAGTCAGAAGGCACTAATCCAAGCAAAGGAGGAGGAGATCTGTAACTTCTACACATGCCCCTTCCTACATCATGCTCCACATTACAAGCATCCCCGACCTTCAGGAGTGGCTTTTGAAGAGTGGGAGGAGCTATAGCAGGAATGGGAAGTCAGGAAGATCTATTTTGCAAGCAAAGCTCCATTCACAGTTCATTGGGTCAAAGCTTTGGAATATTTTATTATAGAAATCAAATATTTTATAAATTCATATATAAGAAAACACATGTAAAAGGAGTAGAACTGGATCATCAAATTAACTGGACTAATGCAGAAGGAAATTTGTAGGGCGATGTCTGTTTATCTAGTGTCTTGTCTTTCTTCCAAGGATCTCAGGGTGATGTACATCATCCTTGCCCTTTCTGTTTTAGCTTCACGAAAGCCCTGTTGCTTAGATTAAGTTGTGAGAAAGTGACTGATCCAAGACTACCCAAATAGTTTCAGGGGCTTAGGGTTGCCAGGCCATTCCTGGCAAGTGCCGGGAGTCCATGGGGTGGGAAAATTGGGAGTGCTTTTAGGAACGGTGTGGTGTTGCTACCTGGCAAAACCAGAAAGTGGCACTAGGCCTCCCTAGGAATTGGTGGAAACTCTATGGTAAAACAAGAGGTGGGCAAAAATTGCTTGGGGCAGGAGATCTCTCACCCACAGTGGGCATATGGCAACCGTATTAAGGGCAGAGTGGGCATTTGAATCCTGGTCTCCTATATCCTAATCTGACACTCTGACCACTACACCATGTTTCCTCCCTTCCTGTCAAGTTTTTATACCTACAGTTTTAACCCCTAAATCCCCATTTCAATTCAGTTTTTGCCATGTGCAAAACAAAACTGTCTATTCATTTTCAAACCATTTATCCACATAAAATATATGCATTTTCACCATTATCTGTGTTTCAATGAATCAATATTATATAAGTATATATTATATACTATTATGGCATATGTATATAATACCATATACAATGTGTATAAAAGCAATGCAATCTATAGACTGTAAATTAATCTACAAATCCAATAGTGATCCAAATCGATTAGAAACTAAATTGGGAACATTTGCTTATTCCTAGAAGTTTATCTAAGTATTGTTGTTAGAACCTTATTCTGTGTTGTCTGTATTTGTTTCTATACTGTGGATTATATTGCCTTTCATGTCACATGTTGTAATAGACTGTTTATCATATTGCTCTGCTGTGTGTTGTATTTTGTAATTTATTAGCTATTTCTCTGTTAGTTTCATAGTGTCTCGTGATAGTTGCTGAGCCTGAGTGCTGATTGGTTTACCTGCACTGTATTCCTAGAAGCTGGCTGTTCATTTTGCCTACCATGTTCTTGTATTGTGTCATGGACTGCTTTTATGTGAGTCCCTTTAATTTGGAAATTCAGGCCTGTTTTGCTACTCTGGTGACTGTATGTTGTTGTTGTTTTAAAAAAAATGCTCCTGATCATGCAGCTGACGGTTTTGGTATCCCTATCTGATTGTACCTACAGTGTGTCTGACAGTAAGGCATAATAAAACTGAGAAATTGCATTGCCAGCTCTTGGAGAGCTGAGTGCTCCTTCTGTGATAATTATCTGGCAAGTGTTTGTTTATTATTTGTCAAGAGCAAGGACACTGCAAAATTAGGAAATCAGCAAGAAAGAAGCTGGAGAGGGAGCTTCCGCAGGAAGCCACTTTTTCCCCCTAATAATCCCATGGATGGCAAGAGGGATAATGTAGCTGAGGTTTTAATTCTCCCCTTTCTGGCTTCCTCTTGCTAGGAAGCAACTGTGAAAGAATGGATGCATTGTAAGGACAAACAGAGACCCGTCTCTGCAAAGCTAGAAATTAATTTATTTTGGTACAGAAAGTTCCTGCAAGGGTCCCGGTCAAAGTTTTTATACTTGGGCTGTTAAATAACAATTACTTATCCCTGCCTTTCCTTCTCACCCGTGCCTAAAACGCATGGTCGCTTTATCCTCCTTTAATCCCTGTTTTAGCCACGACCGAACGCACATTAGGCAAAACGCATGCGTTTGATCCAGGCTGAATCCTGGCTGAAACAGGGATTAAAGGAGGATAAAGCGACCATGCGTTTTTTGCCCCTAGTCTTGGATTAACTCAGAATTGTGTGTCCATGAGGTGTTGATGATGATACAGCAAATTAAAAATAATACTGTATGAAAGATGTATGTCTATATACAGAATCTGTATACAGACTCTACAGTAGGGTTTCCAGGTCCCTCTTCACAACTGGCGGGAGGTTTTTGGGTCAGAGTCTGAGGAGGGTGGGGTTTGGGGAGGGGAGGGACCTCAATGCCACAGAGTCGAATTGCCAAAGCTGCTATTTTCTCCAGGTGAACTGATCTCTATTGGCTGGAGATCAGTTGTAATAACAGGAGATCTTCAGCTAGTACCTGGAGGTTGGCAACCGTACTCTACAGGCAATGTAAGAATAAGAAAAGGGTAAATTGGGTTGAGACATTTTGCTGCAGTTCTCTAAATGAAAGAAAAAACACTGTCTTGTAACGTAGAAAGGTAGAAGAAGAAGTTGGTTTTTATATGGTGTTTTTCGCTATCTTTTAAGGAGAACTAAACCAGATTACAATCTTTTTCCCTTCCTCTCCCCACAACAGACACCTTGTGAGGTAGGTGAGGCTGAGAGAGTTCAAAGAGAACTGTGACTACCTCAAGGTCACCCAACTAGCTTTATGTGTAGGAGTGGGGAAACAAACCCAGTTCACCACATTAGAGTCCACTGCTCATGTGGAGGAGTGGGGAATCAAACCCGGTTCTCCAGATTAGAGTCCACTGCTCTTAATCTTTATACCACACTGGCCCCAATATTTTTGTCTGTGTTACAGATATGCACACAACTGTTAATAACAGTTACCATAGGCCATTTTTCCAACCTATACATTACATTTCCTTGATTATGGTTTCTAGCAAAGATGTCAGAAGAAGAGGGCCTGGGTATGTGCTATGAAGTATGGGTATGTTCAATGAAGAATGGGGTCACTAATCTGATATACAGCTATTTGTTTCACTCTAATTGCATGGGCAGAAAGAGGTAGACATTATTAGGAGTATATTATTCAGAATGTGGCGGGAGCAGGTGTGGTCAGGTGGTAGGAATCATAGAATTATAGAGTTGGAAGGGAACTCCATGGTCATCTAGTCCAACCTCCTGCACAATGCAGGAAATTCACAACTACCTCCCCACACACCCACAAGTGACCCATATTTCATGCCCAGAAGATGGCCAAAATGCCCTCTCTCTTACGATCTGTAAGATCTTTGGAGTCGTTTTTTTGTTTCCAGTGTCTGGCAAAAGCCATTCTAGCAGCAGTTATCATGTGTAACCCCATACATCGTTTATCTTTAGTTAGGTTTGGAACTAAATTTAGCAAGAGTATCTCAGGTTTACATGGGATGTCAATCTCCATTCCGACAGATAGGACTTTCACTATTTCAGTCCAGAACGTTATAGCTCTCTCACACTTCCACCACATATGTATAAAGTCTGCTTGTTTTTTATCGCAGTACCAACAACTATCGTTCACTGATTTGTAGATTTTACTTATTCTAATTGGAGTTAAATACCACATATATACCATCTTAATTAGATTTTCTCTTATTTGCAAGCTGACAGAGAAATCTAACCCCTTTGAAAAAATATATTCCTATTCTTGATCACTCAGTGGTTTATCTAAGTAAATGTTCCATTTGTCCCCATAACCCAATGTTAAATTTAAATTATCTTTTAATAAAATATTTTTGAAGTTGAAAATTTATCTTGGAGCATTAGTTTCTCAAACTTGGATTTTTCTCTAATTTCAGTTAATTCTTTTTCTTTTAAATTATTACAATACTTTTTCATTTGTAAATATTCTCGGCTAAGATGTTCCAAAGGAAGGAAAACAGTGGGGAAATATCTGGGGCTAGTTTATCTCTTAATACATCCCATTGTTTTAGAATGATATTAACATAGTTATTGCCTTTGTTATAAAAAAAAATCCTATCATTTTTTTTTTACTCATGGCCATCTATTTAGCGGAAATTTAACAAAGTCTTGTTCACTTTTAATATAAGATTCGTTTCCATCGCTTACAACCCATGATTTTAACCACTTTACCCTGGCTACCTGATAACATACTAGTAAATTTGGCATTCCTATCCCTCCTTTGCTTTTAGGTTCATATAGATTGATATTTCTAAATCTGTTTTTTTTTTAATTCTGCCAAATAAATCTATTACAGATCTTCTGCCATTCTTCCATCATTTTCTTTGGTATATCTAAAATTTATTTTTGGTAGGATTATCATTTTGATTAAGTTGACTCGACCTAGAAATGTGACATTTAGAGGAAGCCATTTTTGAACATATTCTTTTAATTCTTTAGCTATTTCCCCACAATTTAAATTTAAACATTTATTTCTATCTTTACTTAGCCACCCTGGCCTCTTTAGGCTCCTCCCATTTTTCCTTCTCATAGGAATGGTTTGTGATTGCTCTTTCAGTATTTCATTTTTAAGAAACTCCCACCCTTCTTGAACTCCCTTCTCCTTAAGTATTTCTGACCATGGGATTCTATCCAGCATCAGTTTAAGCTTGTTAAAATTTGCTTTCCTAAAGCCCAACCTATATGTCTGACTACGTACAGTTTTTCCTTTCCCCAAGATTGTAAATTCCAAGATTATATGGCCACTACTACCCAGGGTACCTATTACTTTAACCTCATCAACCAGTTCTTCCCTGTTGGTGAGAATTAAGTCTAAGATAGTAGATCCCCTTGTTTCCCTGTCCACTTTCTGGAATAGGAAGTTGTCAGCAAGACAAGTCAGGAATTTATTGGATCTTGCATATTTAGCAGAGTTGGACTTCTAACAAATATCCAGATAATTAAAGTCATACATGACCACCATGTCCCGTTTCATTGAGAACTTTGTAATCTGGTCTAGGAGGGTCTCATCCAAGTCCTCTGCCTGGTTTGGTGGTCGATAGCAGACCCCTACCATAAAATCACGATTATTTATTATTTCTTTTATTTTTACCCATAGTTGTACCCCTCAATCTTAATATTCCAATCATGAGTGACATTCCACCAAGTTTCAGTAATGCCTATTAGATCAAAATCGCCTTCCTTTATTAAGGCTTTGAGTTCTTCCTGCTTGTTTCCCATACTCTGCGCATTAGTGTACAGACATCAGAATCCATGGTTTATGTGTCTTGAGGTTTTCATTTCTGTACTTACCAGTGAGTTTATGTTTCCTTGCATACATGCCACTCCCTGCAAATTTTTATTGTTCTAGTTATTGTCATCATACTAGGCTTTAAGTTTTTGTCTTGCTCCCCCATAGGATTTAGTTAAAAACCCTCCTGATCAGGTGTGCGAGGCTCTCACCAAACATATTTTCCCTACCCTTGTGAGGTGCAAACCATCTCCCAATAGAAGAGCTTCTTCTTGAAAGCATAAGCCATGGTCCAGAAATCCAAACCTTTCTTGACAACACCATCTACGCATCATGTCATTAATTTGTAGTATTCTTCTTTCCCTTCCTAAGCCACGACCTTCGACAGGCAGAACTGATGAAAACACAACCTGCACCCACAGGTCCTTCACCTTCTTACCCAGAGCTGCCTAGTCTCTTTTAATACATTCTGGGCTGTGTCAGGTAATAACATTTGTTCCCACATGAATGAGCAGGAAAGGATAATAATCTGTGGGCTTGATGAGTCTTCCTACCCTTTCTGTCACATCCTGGATGCGTATACCTGGTAGACAGCAGACTCTCAAGACAGCAGTTCTGGTTGGCACACTTTAGACTCTACCCCTCTCAGTAGGGAATCCCCAATTACCAGAACACACCTCTTCCAAAATTGGGGAGCAGAAGCTTGAGTCCTCTCATTTGCAGGTGCCTGAGAAATTTCTTTCAAGCTTTAAGGGGTGGTAGCCCTTGTTGCAGTGGTCCAGAATCAGTATCTATGGGGAGATCCTGGAACCAATTGCTAAGTAACAGAGGATAAGAATGACTCCTGATTTTCCTGCTCCTGTGGGTCACATTATTTCATGTACCCTCCTCCTGTGTTGGTTGCGCCTCCATTCGTTGAGATTCCTTTCTCTACTCCTCATGTTGCCCCCTAAAGAGTGCTTCATGCATTCTGTCCGTGAACTCTTCACCTTCCTTTATAAAATGGAGTGTAGACAAGCATGCCTCAAGTCCCTCTATCTTCTCCTCCAGCAGGGCTACCAACTTACCCTTGCTGCAAGTTTAATTATTGTTACCCTCAGGTAAGAATACAAACATGCCACAGACCTTGCATGTTACTGCCTCAGCTCCCTCACTAGCCACACTACTGTCATGGGGCAGCCTGCTGAGGCTTCCTCAGATGAAGAGGTCCTGGAAGCAGCAGGCAGTGGAAGAGAGAAAGAGCAGCAAGCTAAGCAGGCATAGACAGGTGAATGTTCCCCGTACCTACAACTACCCAGGGCAGGGGACTCACCTGTTTCTAGCAGCAGCCCTCCACAGCCACTGGAACAGCTGCACCAAAGGTGTAGAACTCTCCTACTCGAGTGTAGAAGGAGTGCTAGATTACAAGCACTATGAAGATTACTGCCAGCTAACAGCAATGGGAATAATGAGCTCCCTCCAGCAGATAGTGCTGAGTCAGCAGGCTTATTTAAGCAGACATTGGCATCCAGGCAGACGTGGGAACAACTTGTTATTATCCTGTGTTCTCTTGGATTCCTGATTATTTCTGAGACTCTCATGGCTTTGACCTTGGAATGGACTGACTTGGCATTTGGACTTCGCTTTTGATATTGACCCTTGGACTGCTATCTGACTACACTACCTGCTTCTGGCCCTCAGGACAACTACTGTGATCCATTGCTGAAGTTTCTTTCCTGCACTACTCTGATAGTACCCCAGACAAACTGCCTCTCAAGGCTCCTTACTTGAAGAAGCAAAAATACTCAACACATAAAAAATGTAGAAACTTGTCAGCTGCTTACAGGTCCCCCAGGGTAAGAGCCCCAGGGTAAGAGCCCTTGTGCTCTCATCCTTCGGCTCATGCCAAAGGTTCATGCCTCTGGCGCGAGGAGCCTTAATGAACAGCTCTCAGTCCCACCCTACTACAGCCAACAGCAGAGGGCAGGGCCAGCAATTAACCCCAGTCATACCAGCCCTCCTTTCTCAGGAAACAGCAACTAAACAAAAGAACAAAGGGAATCACTCAGAAACTCCTCTCCAGCAAGCTCCAAGCACCCCTCACCCACTCACTCTTACACACTACCCTCTCACACTCACCAACCTCAGCTGCAGCTCCCCAGCAGCTAAGAAAAAACCAAAAACTTGCACTGACCTCTTTAGAAACTCTGGGCCCTGCAGACTCTTAGCCCAACTGTCTCAGCTTCTGCCTCTGGTGAAAGGAGCCTTCTTAATGAACAGCTCTCAGTCCCACCCCTCAACAGCCAAAAGCAGAGGGCGGGGACAGTAATTAACCCCAGTCACACCAGCCCTCCTCACTCAGGAAACAGCAACTCTTTAGAAACTCTGGGTCCTGCATGCTCTCAGCCCAGCTGCCTCAGCTTCTGCCTCTGGTGAGAGGAGCCTTCTTAATGAACAGCTCTCAGTCCCACCCCTCAACAGCCAACACTAGAGGGTGGGGCCAGCAATTAACCCCAGTCACACCAGCCCTCCTCACTCAAGAAACCACAACTCTTTAGAAACTCCTGCAGGCTGTCAGCCCAGCTGCCTCAGCTTCTGCCTCCGGCAAGAGGAGCCTTCTTAATGAACAGTTCTCAGTCCCAACCCTCAGCAGCCAACAGCAGAGGCCAAGGCTAGCAATTAACCTCAGTCACACCAGCCCTCCTCTCTCAGGAAACAACAACTCTTTAGAAACTCTGGGTCCTGCAGACTCTCAGCCTAGCTGCCTCAGCTGTGATCAGTTATTTTCTGGTGGAACATTACACCCTTGTCAGGGACAGGGCTTAGCTAGGAGCATGAATGGGATTCTGAAAATATACTTGTCCTCCAGTACATATTTGCTTTTTGCACCAGAACTATTAAGCCAACATTGCATCACAGTAGCGTAACTGTGATGTTATAACTACCATATATCCTCAATGCTGGCACTGCTACTAGCAATCTAATAACATCTGGCATGGGTAAATCAAGAACTGGATTCCAGAATAAACAACTAAACCAGTGGCTATGACACGTTAAGCCTCTTTAAAGTTATATTTAAAAAGTCCAACTTTCATTTGGAAAATTAATTAGGGATGAAAGGAATCGAAGAGTATTTTTTTTTGCAGGGGTTTTGTTTTAAAAAGCAGTTAAAATGGGGGGCTGACCTTCAATATTTTACTAGATAATGGTCCATTAGCATAAATTATGTTATATATTCAATTAATATATATTGAGGCTTGCCGATCACTAGCAATTAACTTTACAGCATGGGACTAATGAATAGGACATTATATGGAAGGTGCATATTCATCAGTTGACAACACAGAACCTATGAACAATTTAAAAAATGTGTAGCACTCAGTTTAGTACTGCACAGGTTAGCTTCACTACAAGATGTTTGGCTAATCCATTATTTTATTCCCCCATCCTAGATAACTTGCACCTATTGTTATGAGCTAAGCAGTCAGTCTTTGTGGGCTTGGAAAAAGACAAGGTAAAGTGATATCTGAAAGGGGAGATAGGCATATCTAATACAATATGAAGACACTTCCTGTTCTTCTGAGTGCTAAGAAGTATGTGAAAGCTGGCCTCAAGAATACAAGGAGCTGATAGAGAAAATACAATATAGAAACACTTTCTTTTTTAAATAGTATGAAGTGTGTGAAAACTAGTACCATAAAAATGATGGTAACAGAGGAAAACTAACTATATGGGAAAACAGAATAAAGGTGGTAGATCTAGTTTTATCCTAAATATCCATGTGCCAAAGGATCAAAAGTGGACTTCAATGAAAAATTATGGGATTCTTCCAGGGCTCATTGGAACTGTACAGCTTTGTTCCAAATATGTTATTTGGAATGGTTAAAAAAATAATTCAAGGCCACAGCAGAGTGCTTGGCATGAGGGCATTCTATGGCCATGCTAAATCTCACTAGACAAGTGTTTCGGTATCTGACATGTCAAGAGATGGCAATGTCACTGAAAGACTGGTGATACAGTGAATGCAGAGCAAGGACTAAAGATGTGCCAAACAGTCTTTGGTAAGTCAGGGCTTAGCTAGCTAGCATTTCCAATTCATATGACATCTGGAAGCGGCTTTGCACAAAATCCATAATTTCCAAAATTGACTGAAATCCTATTTTCTGGATCTGCTTTTTGTTTCTAATTAGGTGTTTTGGATTGATGTTGATCACTCTTCTTATATCCTGTCAAGAGCTGTTCTGGTTGGCATGTAGGTTGGAAAAACAACTCTGAAGATTTCAGTTGAGTTGGCGCATGACATATTTCTTTTGCTATATTATAAAAATTTGGGTATGTACGGCCTTCAAAAAAATCTGTGCATTTGCTGCCTTAAAGTATATTCTTTGGTGGACTTTTTTGCCTTTGCAGAAGTATTCTAGTATATTAAGGCACCAGACTTGCTAGTGTATTAGTGCATCAGACTTGCACAAGTGTGTGTGTGAGAACAACTTGGGTGAAATGCTGGGGATTAAAGGCACAGCTGCAGCAGATTCCTTTAAGCTTCATGTATCTACTACTTATGTGTGTAATTTTGGCTATGGGCATAAACAATTATTCATTTGGCAAGTGCAGAACTGCCCAAAGGTTTTACAACCTCAAATCTCACCAGTATAATATCACTGTACTTGCCAAGTATGTGCAAAAACAAATAAAAAGAACCCAAAGGCAGATGTTCTGCTACTAAATGCAGGTCATTCCTAGTCTAATGGTCAAGAAGAGAGGGAAGATAAAGTCCTTACTGGGAACATTGAAAGGAAAATGAGGGCAGCAGCGATGATGAATGAAGAGTTAGTTCATCCATTCCATGTGCATATCCCCTCTTTATGTTACCAATGTATACATGTGTGTCCCGGGGTGGGGTCCTCCCAGAGCCGCCCGGGCCGAACTCAGCCTTCCCTAAACCCCGCGGAGGGGGCAACACTCACCCTCGTCGAAAAGGGGACGCAGGCAGGGAGGTACACTCCGCCGATGACAGACAAGGTACCCACATCTCAGCTCCGTTTTCTTCCCTAGGCGCCTCCGAAGACGACGACGGCGATCGCCCAGCCGCAGCGCCAGCCGCGGCAGAAGCAGAACACGCGCCTACACCCCGGCCCGCTCAACAGCTGACCGGCGGATGGGTGCGGGCGGGGCAGGGGAGAGCGGGCCGACGGCTGCGTGGGCAGCCATGTGACCCACCTTCGGCCCTTATTTGGGCATGGCTGGGGCGGGACTTGGGAAGGAAGGGGCGGGGCCTCTCTGGCCTGGAGGGAATATAAGGTCAGAGAGGAGCCCGGGCCGGGGAGGAGTGGTGGCGTGTGGTTGTAGGGGCTGACCTGACCCAGAGCAACCTGGCTGCCTCCGAGGGGGAGACAAGCTCCGATTCCCCCTCGGATTGGTCTGAGGCCGAGGAGGCTCCTCCGGCCAGACCTTCCTCCAGGGCAGAGACTCCAAAAGCGACGGCGGCGTCAGGGAGGCGCGACAATGTGTGCTGATAAATACTTGGTGTGCTCATAGACATGACTGTGTCATGATTCTTTCCATGTGGTGTTGCATCGTTCCATATGAGTTCCAATGTATTACTAAATAAATATTGCACAAAAAGAATTTTTATACAGTCATACATAACATTGCACATGAACACACAAAAATCTGCCTTATATTGAATCAGACCAATACTCCATGAAGGTCAGTATTGTCTACTCAAACTGGTGGAAGCTCTCCTGAGTCTCAGGTAGAGGTCTTTCACATCACCTCTTAAATTATCCTTTTTAACTGGAGATGTTGGAGATTGAACTTGTGTGTCAAGCAGATGTTCTACCACTGAGCCAGCCCCCCCCAACATTATATCAAGATGTTTTTCAATGTTTTATCAGTGCACAGGTGTATTGATAATGTGAGGGAAGGCAAAAATGAAATGAAGGTCTGAAATTTGTGGCAAAGTACACGTGCAGCATTCACTAAAACATTTGGGGGGAAAATTGAATAATGGAGGATTCCTAAGGCTTTGTCCAGAAGAGGTAATCTGGCATTTCAAAACTCTGTGGAAAACTTCAGAACTACAAATGATCATAGACTCCCGGTGAAAGTGATGGTGTTCTGGCTGCCTCTGCAGACTGTGGAGGAGCTCCATGAGCTGATTTATGGCAGTGGGAGAAAACTCACCAGCCAAACTTTCACTCTGGATTAAAGGGTAAGCAAGGAGATTAACCACACAACTTCTAGCAGTTTATCTTTTCTGATGTTCGATGAAGAGGTGGAGGTCTCGGCAGTGAACGCCAGCATGGACAATGGGAAAATATAAAAGATAATTTAATGGTACTGAAATTCCAGAAGATTTGGAACAACTACATTAGGAACAGTTACAAGAAGATGGAAAAGATGAGACTGACCCAGAAAATAAAGACTTTGGACAGCTTGGAATATAAATATGGATTACAAATGTCTAACATAAAACTTAAATGGACTTAATTCTCCACAAAAAAGGAGGACTTTTTTTTTCATTTGAGAAAATTGAAGCAGAATTTAATTTGTTTATAAGAGACACATATTAAGAAAAAGGATATTAAGCTTTTGGTGAATAAAAATTTAGGCGAATAATTTATTTCTGCAAGTACTAAAAAGAAAAATAGGGTGGTGCCTTATGTCAACCCGTACTTAGAACCTAAAATAGTATTGACAAATGATAATGGTAGAAATTTTGGGGTGGAAGTTAACTTATTTGGGATTAAAACCATGGTATTGGGAACGTATGCCCCAAATGAAGATAAAGGGGTATTTTATAAAAATCTGATGAATAAACTTATAAATTTCCCTATGAAAGCTGGTGCATTTGGGGACATTGGCATGGAATAGTTTCACCACAAATGGATAGAGCTTCCAAAAAAGATGTCAAAAGTACACAAGGTCCCTGTGACTTGTTAGTTTACAGTTTGTCAAGACGTTCTAGGACTTCCTGCCTTGTTACCTCAGTTCCTCATTTTCCCCTCTCCAAAATCTCTGTTCAGGAGAAGGAATCTGCCCTGTATCTTCAACAGTGTAGACAGATGAGAAGAAATCATTTAGTTTTTCAGCAATCATCCAGTGGTCCAACAGCTTCCCTAGCTGGTTTCCTACTACTAATATACTTAAAGAATTTCTTATTGTTTGTTTTGATATGTTTAGCAATATGCCCCTCAAAATCTTTTTTTGCATCTCTAATTATCTGCTTGCATTTCCTTTGTGCAAGTTTGTGTTTGCTTCTGTTCGCCTCATTTGGGCAAACCTTCCAGTCTCTGAAGGAAGACTTTTTTTCTCTAATTGCTTCCTTCACCTTACCCGTTAGCCATGGTGGTGACCTCTTGGACTTATTACTACCTTTCCTGACCTGCGGTATACAAGCTAGCTGAGCCTCTAGTAATGTGGACTTGAGTCACCCCCAAGCCTTTTCCAGAGATTTAACCCTCCTAACTGTTCCTTTCAACTTCCTCTTTACCACTTTTCTCATTTTGGAGAAGTTCCCTCTTTTAAAGTCACTTTCCCACTTACATATAAAGTGATGGCAGAACTACTCAATTCCTACTTTTCCTCAGTCTTTTCTTGTGAGGGAAGTGGTGCTCAACATGGCTTAAACAGAACCCATGATGAGGGAAGGGATTTGCAGCCGAGGATTGACATTGGGGTAGTGTATCCAAGGATACTTAAAGAACTTGCAGATGTAATTTCTGAGCCTCTTACTATTATTTTGAGAATTCTTGGAGAACAGGTTAGGAGTGTTGCCCCCATCTTCTAAAAGGGGAAAAAGAGGATCTGGGTAACTACCGGCCCATCAGCTTGACTTCTATACCAGGAAAGGTTTTTGAACAAATCATCAAACAGTCAGTCCTTGAGCATTTAGAAAGGATGGATCTAAAAATTGTGTGATAGAACCATCAATGTCTTTGGTATGCACACATTTCTTTTGTTTCACTTTCGCTCTGTTCAGAAAGGCTTTGCAGATTTTTGTGAGGCTTAAACATCTGCGAAATCTTAACAGAGATGGGGTTGGAACAAAAATACATGAGGACGTTCAGTTACAGGTATACAGTTTCTACCATACAACTTTCAATTTTCTGGCAAACCTATTGACAATGGTTCCAGACATATTGTTCATTAGCCCAGTACTGTGAAACTTTTTTAAATTAAATCTTGCTTTTTGAATGAAGACTATGTCTTCATTATAGCAACTATTGGTTGAAAGTATCTTATATGAGTGTCTGGGTTGCTGAAATCAACTTCTTGATTAAACCTTTCAGAAAATGAATCCAAACATGGAAATGAATTAGGAGTTGAAAAAGAGAGCTGCTCCATTCAATGTAAGATACAAAAGAAAGCAAAAGGGGAGACAGCCTGAAGAACAGCAGCGCAGCACCAAGGGATCACTGCAATGGTTGCAAAATCTGTGACACACCAGAGAGCAACACATAGTTCACCAAACTAAATGTCAAAGTAAAAAATGCACAAGCACAAATTACCCACAATGCTCTACCACACAACCTGGTATTTATTAAGACATGCTACCTATAATAAGGACAATTGTCCCCACTGCTTGTCCATAGTAAGAGCCACTTACTCTGTTGGTTAAGTCAGAAAGGGTCTATAAACATTGCAAATTCCTGATACTTCCACTGACTTAAGAAGATAATTTACTTTACCATGTGTGAGGGAATGGAGGATGAGAAACTAATAACAGGTGTGAAAACAATAAAAAGAGTTCATGAAAGAGCATCCTTGTCCTGAATGAGAGAATGAGTTTGGAGTTCTATTTTTCAGCATGTACTAAAAATATAAATCAATAGTACACCTGTGAGGCAGGATTAGGGTCAAATTGTGAGGTCACAGTAAATCTAGTAACTTGTATACTAATCCTGATGTGTTCTGGCCAACACAGAGATGTTCAGTTGGCACACTACAAGTGATTAACAGCGCAGTTCTAGGTAGACAGCCCATGTACTTCAATAGACTACAAAAGTATAAGTTTGCTTAGCTTGCACTGTTAATAGGGTAAGTTTTTAAAGGAAGGTTGCAGACCCCTAGGAAGTGGCACATAGTAACTGGATGCAATAACTGTGATTGCCAGTTTAGTGCAGACAATACAGGCCCAGCACAGATCTAGACCTATCCCTGTCAATAGAGTTTTAATGAGTTTCCACCTAACTCTCACTTGTGCTTCACTAGCACCTATACCTACCATGAGGTATTAATTCTGTCTTTGTACCAGTGATTCTTCCTCTTTCCTCCAGTCTACATTGTTTTTGCCAGGTTTTCCCCATCCCTGAACAAGAATTATTTTTCAAGGTCATAGTGAAGAACCAAAGTTACTGGATAATGTAGTTACTAGATGCAGCAGTTCTAGTTCAAGAGCAGGAAATATATAAGGATACAATGTGTGGATTTCATTAAACAACATTTCAGAGATGCAACAGACTATCAGTTGACAAATCATAGCAGTTGGTCAATCTATATTCAGACTGGGAAGACCAGCCTCATGGGTAAAGACTGCTTATATTTTTAGTGACTTCCTTGGTTGATTGGTCTGGTAATTGTAGGTGGGAAGAGACAAACTAGGGCTTAGTGCTGTCTTCCTTCCCCTGCCTATCTGGTGTTGGCTAAGGTTGTGTATGGAGAGTGGTATTGATTTGAACATCAAGTAATTGATTTCTTGTTGTGGTGTTTCAATATTTGAGCACCCACATGCAAACAAGAGAAATGTCCCTGGGTATAATCACCCCGGCATGCTATCTTCCACTGACCTTTGAGCAGCAACTTAAAGTATGGCTCACAGAATGAGGTAACACATCCATTGTTCAAATATCACCTTCACATTGAAATCAGTTAGAGGTTCTTAGGCAAGCTGGTATCTTTTAGCCACCCATCTGTATATAGGAATAATAAATGTGGCTTACCTTTGAGGATCATTGTATGGATTTTTAGTTGTTGTGGGGAAAATGTGTTGAACACCATATAAAAACTTATTCACACTGCTGTGTACTGCCGACATACACTTGAGTGAACAGCCATGAAAATGGGTGCTTTTAAAATATTTATTTATTTAAAATACTTCTATGCCCACCTTTCTGCTGAGCATCTCAAGAACCATATGTACATTCTGAAGCAAAACATGTGCAGAACAATCCCATATAATAAAAATAAAGATACCAAGAACAGCAAATGTATAAAGCAGAGGCTGCAAGTCTCTGAACCTTCTTGGACAGCAGATTCAGAGTTGAAACCAAGGATTTGGATTGGGGTTTTCTCAGCTCTGACCCAAAGCTTTGGCCTTAGTAGTAGCAATACAGCTTGCTGGTTCTGAGCAATGGCTCATTGTGTGTGTGTAAAGTGCCGTCAAGTCGCAGCTGACTTATGGAAACCCCTTATGGGGTTTTCAAGGCAAGAGACTAACAGAGGTGATTTGCCAGTGCCTTCCTCTGTATAGCAACCCTTGTATTCCTTAGTGGATTCCCATCCAAATACTAACTTGGGTTGACCCTACTTAGCTTCCAAGATCTGACAAGACTGGGCTATGCCATGCTGCCTTCCTTCCAATGGGTCATTAGAGGCAGCTATATCCTTGGTGTTGTATGGTTCGCAGATTAAAGTTGCCTTGACTTGAACATGTGAATGTATGAAGCTACTGATTCACAGGCAATTAATTCATGTAAACAAATAACCTGGCAGTTGCTTCGTGTTACCGGGGGTCTTTTTAGCATTAGATGTCTGGGATTGTACCTGTGACCGCTCCAGAGATACGGGCAGATGAGCAGCATCAGTGTCTTTCTTTGTACCTGATAGATTTCATAAACACCTTGTGGTTGAGTGTTATGTTAAAAAAATAATGTGGGGAGATCTCTGACATAAATGTCACCCACTAGTAAAATTCATTTTGCTTGCATAACTAAAATCCAAATATAATTTGATCCACAGCTCAGTGTTTCTGCTGCTGTTGACTTTCTCTGCTTCATACTGTTTATGCTGCTTTCTTCATTTTAGAAGTACTTGGCAATAAAGCTTTGGAGAAAAAGCAATGATGCTTAGAGGATAAACGCAGAGTGCATAATTCATAATCTGATCTCGTTTTTAATTTGCTCTCTCTACTCATGTATTGTTTGCTTTTTCATTGACGAAGTACAGTGAGCTACTCCAATTAGCAATCCAAATGACAGTGAAGCATACAAAAGGGCTTCCCACTTTAAGAAAAAGGACGTCGCTTTTCACCTGATATTTCTTATCAGAGATCAGAATAAAACATGCAATTTAGTTGCCTAGGCAGAGATGAAAAGTAAATCTCTACCCTCCCTCCTCAGTTTTTTTTTTAAATATATCAATTAGGGCTCCTTCTTGAATTTATTCTTTCAGTGCAAGCTATTCTTTGGACAGCTTTTGTTTTGAACTAAATACACATAGCTATGGAAGAAAAAATATTTTTGTCTGTGTACCAGCATTTGTAGTCCTAGAAAATTTCACAATTTAGAAGAACCAGAAGCTAAAGGCAATATGTTGCACATTTCTTTGCATATAGCATCTGTTTAAAATGAATTCCTCTTTTGTTGAACCCCCATCAGGTGTTTGCCAAACTACTGTGAACATGGAGGAAAATGTTCCCAGTCCTGGACGACATTCTATTGTGATTGTAGTGAAACTGATTACACGGGAACAACCTGTCATAACTGTGAGTAGACTGGATTTATGCGAAGATACAGAAAGAAATGTGGCAGAGGCATGGGGATTTTGTGTGTGTGTGGGGGGGAGGGGGCATTCAGCACAACAGAAAAGCCACCTTTGGAAGGACATCATGTGAGGAATCCAAAGTTTAAGAAGACTTGTGCCCAGCCATGTTGTGTTAGAGGTAAATCTCACAATAGTAAATGATGACTACTGGCACACAGGTGGACACAGGATTGTACCATTATATGCTCTCCTCTTTTTCATATATGCTCTCCTCTTTTTCATCAGCAAAAGACAGGCTGGCAGACTAACAGCCCATTCCTGAGCTGAGGTGCATGGGGATGGCAGCAGCGCCTTTTCCCAAGCCATTTCCCCAGTGCCATTAAACAAAACAAAAAAAGCCATTTCACAGCTTTTTTAAAAAAACTGGGGCTTTTTGCCCCATTGAAAACAGCGAGGCTGCGCCTGCTAAATAGCAGATGCAGCAACGCTGTTCCGGCCGCCGGCGCAAGTGGACAAAATTGGCTAGGAAGCCGACCAAATGGCGGCTCCTCCCACCGCCCAGCCCCCAGAATGCCCCTCTGCACTGGCGTGGCCTCTCCATGTCATTGCCGGTGCCATGGAGAGGCTGCGCTGGTGGAGGGGGGAGGCGCAGTCCTGCAGCGCTCGGCCGCCGGTGGGACTGGACCCGCCGCTGGCGTGAATGCGTGTAATCGCGTGATTACACGCATTTACACCGTGGCAAGGTCATGCCGCCTCCTATCTACTTTCAGCCCCATTCTCAGGAATGGGCTGTAAAACAAGGAGAAAACACATAGCTCTTCTTCCTGACTCATTGTATGTATGACTGAGTACCTTGTCTTTCCTGTAGTTCCTTATAACACAAAGAGAGCCTATAATGTGCTGGTTAAGTTTTATGTGTAGATCCTTTCCTACCTTCAGTTAAACACAAGGAAGCCAGAGCTGGGGAGGACAGGAGGTATAATCATGAATGAATGAAGTTAGCGTTTGTCAAGAGAAAAGGCAACCAGGGTAGGATTGGTAGTACTAATAGGAAACTTTGAGTGGGAAGGAAAGGAAAGAGGGCTATTAATGTAACACAAGTATGCTTCATTTCATTCTGCTGTGGTCACTAAAATTCTACAGAAGTCACTGAAAATTACCTCCTCACTGAAGGAATGAAAGATAGTCAGTGTAACATGATTTTTTTAAAAAAAAGAGAGATCCAGGGTGCACATGGGAAATTGCTTGTACAGTCTATCTGTCCTAATAAAGTAGCAGAAAGCATTAGTAGTTAAGAGATTCAACAAATTCCTGGGAGAGAGGTCCATCAGTAGTTATTGATCACATTTGGCCACCTCTTTGTTTAGAGACATCACACCACTGAATAGCAGTTATTCAGAGGTGCATTATGTCTGGAGGGAAGACTTTTTTTTTAATTCCATGCTTTGTTGGTTTGCTGGAACATCTAGCTAACCAATGTTAGAAGTAGATTTTGTTGATTTATTTAAATGTTTATATCTTACCTCCCTACCTTAAAAAAATTGCAAGGTAGCTAAAAGAATAAATAAGTTGGGAGACCACAAGGAACCATGAGGAGGAAAGATTTCCAAATACCTCCCCCCACATATCCAGATCTCTCCCCTTTATGGTCATTTCCTCCCTCTCCCTACATCCCTTGTAGACTTTCATTGACTTACAGCTTCTCTCACATTCCATGCCTCCTGGAGCATCATACATCCAGAGGCACTTTAAAGACTAATAGCATTTATTCCAGCATGAGCTTTCATAAGTCATAGCGTACTTCTTCAGATTCTATGAATAGGAAATAATTTTATATACTTGTATAGGGAAAATTACTGAAGAAAAGGGGGAAAGGGAGGAGTCATGGAACATCCATCATGGAGCATCACCGGTGTTCACTAGAAATTTTTGGAGCATCCCCCTTCTCGTTCCCTGGGGAGTAACCCTATTATGTAGAAATCCCTAATTTGTGTGTGAGAGTCTGCTTTTTGTGAATGGCATGGCCATGTACTTTACTTTCAAATATAATGATAACAATTAAACCCAACAATCTAAAATACAGAAATAATTATCAGTTGAATGCACCATGTTAATAAATTAGATGGGCCTTTGGACTAATACCATAGAATGTATAGTGTTGTTTACTAGTGTTGTTACCACAATGCACCATGATGTGAGGGAAGGAGGTCAGCCAATATATTAAAGAGAATATGATAGTGAGGTTGAAAAACATGTGAAGGGCTGGCAATTTAGGAGGAGAAATATATGTGTCCAAAGAGTTTTTGCTAAATTCTTGAAATAGTATTTACTTTCACTGCTCTGTGGTGCTACTGATTCACTGTAAGGATGTAGAAAGTGTTCCTGCTGTCTTCTAAACCAGGAACAGGTTTAGATGTTGCCAGATCTCTTTGACAAGTATGGACAACAGCAATAGACCACACATGCCTTTAAGGCTAGTCTTCATAGGAGTAGGTTAAGGCAAATCCATCAGACGTTTATATTAAATAGCTACATTTCTAGTAATAGTCATTTTAATTTTTAAAATGATTCCAATCTTGTAGACTGCAGTAACCATGTGCCATTTTAAAAACAAATGTTACAATTCTGAAGAGTATTCTTGGACTCCCTTGCAAAAGTATTCTGTAGTTGAGCAAGACCTAGGCTAAAGTGTTTCAGAGCTGATTGGTCACATGGCATTGCAATTTCGTTTTATTAGAAACAGATGCATATTTCAAAGAAGTACTTCCAAGGCTAAGATTACTGCAATTCAGTTTCTGCCACCCATAAAATACCCTTTCTTTTTATTAAACTGTCCTCTCAATGCAGGGGGAGAAATCAATGCAGTAATGCTAGGAAGATGTAACTGCTGCTCTACACATTCTTCTAGAAACTTAAACTGGGGCATTGTCCCCAAGTGCTCACACACATTCTCCTCTTTTTTTTTTTTTTTTTACTTTTCCTCACCACTGTTTTGCAGGCTTCATTTTTCTAGTGTACAAAAGAAGCTATTTGTGAAGATGCTGTGGAGAGGCAATGCTACACATATACACATATATGTAGTGTAGATTAGGTAATTTTAAAGCAAGCTGTTTTGTTTTGTTTTCTGCCTACAATAGAGTTCTTGTTGTTTGTCTATATTTGAGAGAAGCAAAAAGCTCATCACCTTTCATTTCATAAAGCTACATATAATTCACAAGGGCATGGTCTGAAAATGCCTTTTCTTGCCAAAGGCAAGCTAAGCAAGTTTGGGTCCATTCAGTGCTTGGGTGGAAAACTTCCTGGGAAACCAGTGCATGTAGTTCTTCAGTGCTCTGGAAGAAAGGCAGCATATCAGTGTTATATAATGCAATGCTATACAACAGTACAGTAGACAGTGTGTTTTCAGCATCTGTAATAGAAATAATGTGGTAAATTTGACAGAATGTCGATATATCAATCATATCTGTATCTGACCCTTTTTCTAAGGATCATAAAACAGAATATCTGGATTGTTTCCCTTTATTCTTGCAACAGCCCAGTGAGGTTTGTTTTATACAAAAGTTGGTGACTATCCCAAGATCACTGACTGACAGTGCCACCCTAAGCAAAGTTGCATTCCATGGACTTAGAAGGGTATAATTTTGCTTAGGGGAGCTAAATGTTTGCTTTGTAGCTGCACGGGTCATCCATCTTGGTCCTGTTCATCCATCTCCAAAACTTCCCTCTCTATTCCACGTTGGCTGACATCGGTGTTGGAGTTTGCCGAGGAAAGGCTGGAATTTGGAAATAACTGGGAAATTACTTCTACAAACTTGTGAAGTGGGAGGGTAGAACAGAATGTGATAAATATGGACTTCCAGTGGGACCCGAGCGAGTAGCGGCACGGAGGCTCCGAGCTGCTCCCAGCACTCTCCGGCTGGAGGGGATTCTCAAGCAGGAGACTCCCTGGGAGCAAAGGGATAGCACCCTAAGCCCCCACTCTTCGAGGTCCAAGTGTTTTTGGCGCCGCACTGAAACACAGCTCCAAGTGAAGCCGGTTTGGTGTCGGGCTTTGCCCCAGCTGACGCACGGCCGCCATCTTTCCCTCCCACCTTTTTCTATCTTGTCCCTCTCCCCTTCAAAAACCTGCGCAACGGAGACTGGGAAAGCATCCAGGACAAGCCCAACTAAAAAAACAACAATATTGGAGGAACGCAACTGGAGCGAGACTGAGGGACAAGTGGAACCGAGACCGGGAGAAGTGCAACCTGTTGATTGCCATTTGCCAAGCCTGCCGACAATCAAGTTAAGTAAAAAAGAGGGCTCAGAGGGGATAAGAGAACTTTGAACTGACCCCAGAGAGAGGAAGAGCTAAGAGGGAGTGAAGCTTTGGGAGCGGAGTTTTGGTCATAAAGCATGGCACTTTCGTTTTCCCTTACATAGGTGAAAGGCTAGGTGGGGAGACGGTCGGTGCAAGAAAGAAAGAGCAGGGGAACTGAACTGAATGATAGCCCTCTGATAGCAAAAATGAGTGTTATCAGGCTGAACTTGGAGCTTACCTGTGGCTGACCATAAAAAAGAGCTGACCCCTGGCCACCCAAATTTGGCTGATTGCCAACACAGACACCATCGGCTTCTGGCTCCTTCCAGGAAGAGATGCAGACGTTCGGAGAACTAGAGAAAACTACACTCCAGAGGACCACAGCGACACCCAGTGTATCCTGACAAAATAGCCCCATGCAACTAAATGCTACCTAGTGCCACTAACATATATTGAGCCTGCTTCTGGAAAAAATATTATCCTCTTAACAAAGCAAATAGATATAATTTTTAACTTACAAATATTAACATACTAATTATCAGGTTGGCAATATTAACAAACACTAATTCAAGTAATCAATTTAATAACAAAATTGATTCCATCTCAAAACTAAATTTGTTAAACAGGATCAGTTTTTTTAATTTTTAATTAAATGACCAATTGATTGTATTTGATAATTGATTGCATTATTCAAGATCTGATAAACTGATGTAAACTGGTTCAGGATTGTATAATTTCATAGCTGGTCTCTCAGTAATTAATCAGCACTACACAAATTGCATATAGTGCTTGGTGGTGAAAATGATGTCTGTGTGTATGTAATAGACAGTAATTAATGACAAAATGCCTGTACATTTTAAAATGGGGGTAAATGGTTTCTGGTCTTTGGTAATTAATATGAAAACGAACTTAGCTCAACAGAATAAGTCGAAGGTGCCACTTACTTTGAGACAACAAGTTGCTGCCAAGGAAGAGGAAACAAGACAGAAGACAACAATCCAAACTTTCTCCTCAAATATACAGAACTTTTTGCATCAAACAGGAATGCCTAAAAACAAAAAAAATGAAAGGGAAGAATTTGGATGATGAAGACACCCAAATGGATAAACTTAAGAACCTGATGATAAAGTTGAGTGAGGAAAATTCAAAAAAATAAGAAGAAAACCAGAGACAGCTACAAGAGTCGCTGCAACAAAGCCTACAAGAAAGTCACCAGAAACTTCAGGATTCTATTCAAGAATCACTATCAAGGATTGAGAAGAAGATTGATGATAATACTAAGGAGATAAAATCACTTCAATGCCATCAAAATAACATAGAAGAACTTGTGCAACAGGCCATTACCTTAAATCTACATGAGGACAAACAAAACATTGCAGAAGAGAGACTTGATCATCAAGATATAATAAACCTTGAACAGAACCTGAAATTTAGGGGGTTTGGAGTAAAATTTGGTGCAGTGGACCTGGAATCAGAACTTCAACAACTCTTGCAAGATACATATGACTTGAAGGAAGAATTACTACAGATATAAAAGATTTTCAGAATCAGCATATTCCAAAAGATATCATATTCCCAAAGACATTCTAGTCAAGTTCACTGGCCAAAAGACAAGAGACGAAATCTTACATTTGCAAAAAGAATGTTGTCTCCAATACGAAAGGAAAGACATTTTGGTTCTAGTCAGCTTACCACCAGCTGTGATCCAAAAAAGAAAGCAATTTTTTGAGTTAAGATCGGTTCTACATAAGTGGAACATCAGATTCCATTGGATTGCTCCATATGCTTTGGACATTTCTTTACCCAATGCGAGGAGAATTGTCAGAAACAGGGAAGAAGCAGACCAGCTTGTAGCAGAATTAAACATCAAATTTGGAAGGGAAAGACCAAACAGAGCACCATGTACACCATCAAAAGACAACACAGAAAACCCAACAGGTGATAAAGGACTGTGAAGACAAGAGCTCAGAGAATCCCTTCTGGGACTGGTTCAAGTAGACCCTCGAACACCACAACCTGAAAGAGAGCAAATTAACGCCATCTTGGAAGCTACAAAACCCTTTGTTTCTCCAGAGACTCTATTGGAGATAGCAAGAGAAGAAAAAAGACAAGCTGTTATATTGGCTCTAGGGGGCTCACTGTTGGAAGAAGAATTACCCGAGGAACTGAAGCTAGACGAGGCAGCGAGAACAAGCAAAAATGGTCAATTTAAAAATACTGTCAGTGAATGTTAATGGTCTCAACTCACCTGCAAAAAGGAAGCAGATATTCCACAAGTTGATCAAAGAAGATTGTGACATAATATGCACTCAAGAAACACATATTAACAAAGAATATGAAAAAATTTTGGAATGTAAAAAATTAGGAAAACTATACTCTTCTTAGTCATCAAAAAAGAAAAAAGGAGTAGCTATTTATCTCAAGGGGAATAAATTGGCCATTATAGACACATTTGAGGATGAAAAAGGAAGACATCAGATCTTAGTGACACAAGGAGAAAATGGAAAGATCTTAACTATAGCAATTGTCTGTGTTCCCAACCATTCTAAGGAGAAATTCTTCACATCTGTTTTTGATGATTTAGTGACAACTCACCAAGGAGAGATTTTGATTACTGGTGATGTGTACGGAGTAATGGACCCCAAGATGGATAAAGCATCTCAATTCAAAGGGAACAATTTGCCAAAGATAGTATTCCAATTTATGAAAGATTGCAGTTTATCTGACACATCACAATTCAAACACCCTAAGGAAAGAGATTATACATTCTTCTCCAACAGACACAACTCCTTTTCAAGGATTGATATGGGACTCATATATAACACTCTGTTGAACAGCATTGAAGAAGCTTCTATTTTACCTTCAACGTATGCAGACCACAGCCCAATAAAGCTGAAGTTTTGGAGTGAAAGAAAAGGACTTAGAAGATGGTGTATGAATGACAACATTCTGATGAGTAAAGATATCATTAAGCAGTGCCAAGAAGAAATTAAAGACTTTTTCATGTGGAATTCAACCTCTGAAATCGAATTAAACTTAGTATGGGATGCTAGTAAAGCATATGTGAAAGGAAGACTGATTGCTATAATGTCTAAAATTTAAAAAGATAAAAAGCAACAAGTAAAACAACTCTACTTACAATTGCAACAACTAGAAGAAGAGCATAAGAAATCCACAAAAAAACAAATCTTGACCAAAATCCAAGAGATAAAGCACAAAATTAATGGATTGGAAGTAGAAGAAATGCAGAAAAAATTAAAGTTTGTAAAGCAAAAGTATTTTGAACAGTTGAATAAACCAGGAGGATTGTTATCCAATATTCTAAAGAGGGAGTCAGAGAAAAGAAGGATTTTGGCAGTTCAAAAAAAATGGCCAGATGAAGAATAAAGAGGAAGACATTCAAGAAGGTTTTATGGATTACTATAAAAAGCTATATCAGAATAGTGACACTTCACAAACGGTTCTCGATAATTATTCACACGGCATGTTTGAATAAATTTTCTGAAGATGATCGAAATCTATTAAATCAGAAGGTAACCATATAGAAAATTTCAGATGCGATTAGAAGACTAAAACCAGACAAAGCACCAGGCCCAGACAGACTTTCAGCGAATTACTATAATTTGATGGAACATATTTTGTCTCCCCATTTACAAAAGACCTTCAATGCAGTGTTACAGGAAGGCAAACTACCTGAACCATGGAAAGAAGCTCATATTTCACTAATTCCAAAAGATGAACATGATCAACACAATCCAAGAGTTTATAGACCAATCACTTTACTGAATGTGGATTACAAATTACTGGCAGCGATATTGACAGAAAGACTGAAGAGATGTATTTCGAAAATAATACATACCGATCAAACTGAATTTATTCCCAAGAGACAGTTAAAAGACAATGTAAGAATTGTTATAGAATCATAGAATCATAGAGTTGGAAGGGACCACCAGGGCCATCAAGTCCAACCCCCTGCACAATGCAGGAAATTCACAACTACCTCCCCCCTCCACACCCCTAGTGACCAGAAGATGGCCAAGATGCCCTCCCTCTAATATCTGCCTAAGGTCACAGAATCAGCTTTGCTGACAGATGGCTATCTAACCTCTTCTTAAAAACCTCCAGGGAAGGAGAGCTTACCACCTCCTGAGGAAGCCTGTTCCCCTGAGGAACAGCTCTAACTGTTAGAAAATTCTTCCTAATGTCTAGATGAAAACTCTTTTGATTTAATTTCAACCCGTTGGTTCTGGTCCGACCTTCTTGAGCAACAGAAAACAACTCGGCACCCTCCTCTATATGACAGTACTTGAACATGGTTATCATATCCCCTCTCAGTCTTCTCCTCTTCAGGCTAAACATACCCAGCTCCTTCAACCTTTCCTCAAAGGACTTGGTCTCCAGACCCCTCACCATGTTTGTTGCCCTTCTCTGGACACGTTCCAGCTTGTCTTCATCTTTCTTAAATTGTGGTGCCCAAAACTGAACACAGTACTTTAGTTGAGGTCTAACCAGAGCAGAGTAAAGCGATACCATCACTTCGCGTGATCTGGACACTATACTTCTGTTGATGCAGCCCAAGTCTGCATTTGCCTTTTTAGTTACAGCATCACACTGCTGACTCATGTTCAGTGTTTGGACTACTAAGACCCCAAGATCCTTTTCACACACATTACTGCTCAAAGAAGACTCCCCCATCCTATAATTATGCATTTGATTTTTCCTACCTAAATGCAGAACTTTACATTTGTCTTTGTTGAAGTGCATTTTATCAGTTCTAGCCCATTTCTCCAGCCTGTCAAGATCATCCTGCATCTTGGCCCTGTCTTCTACCGTATTTGCTACCCCTCCCAATTTAGTATCATCTGCAAATTTAATAAGCATCCCCTCTATTCCTTCATCCAAATCACTTATAAAGATGTTGAACAACACAGGGCCCAGCACAGATCCCTGAGGAACTTCACTAGTCACTTCTCTCCAAGTGCACGAGGAACCACTAACTAGCACTCTTTGGGTACGATCTGTCAACCAGTGGCAGATCCATCTAACAATAATAGGATCTAACCCACATTTTCCCAATTTGTCAACTAGAATACTATGTGTAACCTTATCAAAAGCCTTACTGAAATCTAGATAAACTATGTCTACAGCATTCCCCTGATCCAGCAAGGTAGTAGCTTTTTCAAAAAAGGAGATAAGATTAGTCTGACATGACTTATTCTTGAGAAACCCATGCTGGCTCTTAGTGATCAGATCCACCCTTTCTAAATGCTCAGGGACTGAATGTTTGATGATTTGTTCGAACACTTTCCCTGGTATAGAAGTAAAGCTGATGGGTCGGTAGTTACCTGGATCCTCCTTTTTCCCCTTCTTGAAGATGGGGACAACATTTGCCTGCCTCCAATCTTCTGGCACCTCACCTGTTTGCCAAGCCTTTTCAAAAATAATGGACAGAGGTTCCGAAATTACATCTGCAAGTTCTTTGAGTACCGTTGGGTGCAGTTCATCTGGCCCAGAGGATTTTGTTTCATTTAAAGAAACCAGGTGTTCGTGCACTACCCCAATGCCAATTCTAGGATTCCCTCATCACATGTTCTGTTTATGCCTTGAGCACCACTTCCCTCACGAGAAAAAACTGAGGAAAAGTAGGAATTGAGGAGTTCTGCCCTCTCTTCATCTCCTGTTACAATTTCACTTTCCGGTCCACACAATAAGCTTATTTTGTCCTTGTTCTTACTCTTACTCTGTACATAGGAAAAGAACCCTTTTTTGTTGTGTTTAGCATCTCTCGCTAGCCTAAGTTCATACTGAGCTTTAGCTTTCCTAACACTCTCCCTACTAGTTATTTGCTTATATTCCTCTTTGGTTATAAGGCCCTCCTTCCACTTCCTAAATGAGTCTTTTTTATTTCTCAACTCTTTAAAAAGCTGTTTATGGAGCCACCCTGGCCTCTTTAGGCTCTTCCCATTTTTCCTTCTCATAGGAATGGTTTGGGATTGCGCCTTCAGTATTTTATTTTTAAGAAATGCCCACCCTTCTTGAGCTCCCTTCTCTTTAAGTATTTCTGACCATGGGATTCTACCTAGCATAAGTTTAAGTTTGTTAAATTTGCTCTTTTGAAGTCCAACCTACATGTCTGACTACGTACAGGTTTTCCTCTTCCCAAGATTGTAAATTCCAAGAGTGCGTGGTCACTACTACCCAGGGTGCCTACTACTTTAACCTCATCGACCAGTTCTTCCCTGTTGGTGAGAATCAAGTCTAAGATAGCAGACCCCCTTGTTTTCCTGTCCACCTTCTGGAATAGGAAGTTGTCAGCAAGACAAGTCAGGAATTTATTGGATCTTGCATTTTTGCAGGGTTGAACTTCCAACAGATATCCGGGTAATTAAAATCTCCCATAACCACCATGTCCCGTCTCTTTGAGAACTTTGTGAGCTGGTCTAGGAGCGTCCCATCCAAGTCCTCTCCCTGGTTTGGTGGTCGATAGCAGACCCCCATGAGAATATCATGATTATTTCTTATTCCTTTTATGTTTACCCATAGAGTCTCGACTGCACTACCATGCTCAGATTCATGTACTTCTTCACAAGTATACACATCTTTGACATATAGTGCTACTCCTCCCCTATTCCTTATCAATCTATCCCTTTTAAACAAGTTGTACACCTCAATCTTAATATTCCAATCATGAGTGACATCCCACCAAGTTTCAGAAATGCCTATTAGGTCAAAATCCCCTTCCTGTATTAGGGCTTCGAGTTCTTCCTGCTTGTTTCCCATACTCTGCGCATTAGTGTACAGACATCGGAATCCGTGGTTTATGTGCCCCATGGTTTTCGTTTCTGTACTTACCTGTGAGTTTATGTTTCCTTGCATACATGCCACTCCCTGCAAATCTTTATTGTTCTCGTCTCCAGGTATCTTCAGCATACAAGGCTTTAAATTGTTGTCTCGCTCCCCCATATCTGCTATTAATCATATCAAGCTCAATAAATTAAAAGTGATGATGTTGTTCTTAAAATGCTGAGAAGGCATTTGACAATGTATCATGGAACTTTCTTAAAAATGACCTCTAGCAAGTGGACTGTGGAGAACAGTTTTTGATGGCAGTTGAAGCAATTTACTCTTCGCAAAAGGCAAGACTGTTGATTAATGGAATGCTCACTGCACAATTTGAAATAGAAAAAGGTACAAGACAACGTTGTCCCCTGTCACCCTTATTATTCAATTTGGCAATGGAGGTTTTGGCAAACAAAATCAGAATAGATTCTGGAATCCAAGGGATAAAATATGAAGACCAGAATACAAAATCAGAAGCTATGTGGACAATGTAGTATTAATTTGTCGAAAACCTTTAACATCAGTGGAGAAAATCTTGCTCCGAATAGACACTTTCAGTTTTTTAAAAAAGTTTTTTATTGTTTTCCTTGATTTAATACATCCATGTAAAAATCAGCATTTAACACTAAAATTTGATAAAAATAATAAAAATCTATAAGATATCTATAATAAACATATAATGACTTCCCTCTCCCCCTCTACAAATATAGTGTACATACTTTTGCTATTTAAACTAAACCCCATATTGATTAATGAATATATATGAATATTTACTTATCGTATCTGATGTTATTCATTAAATATCTTATTATGTTCATAATACAAAGTATACATGAGATATTAAATCAAAGAATATCCTTTAAACTGTCCCATTAAAAAGTAATTTTCACAATAATTTCTCCACGCCTCCCATTCCCCCAGAAATTGTACATTATCATTCTGATTTATCAAAGCTGTAAGTTTCGCCATCTCTGTCAATTCCAGCATTTTATTTATCCAGTCTTTTCTGGTTGGTATCTCATCCGTCTTCCATTTAGCTGCATATATCACCCGTGCAGCTGTGGTGGCATATATTAACAAAGTCCGATGAGTAAGAATAGTGTCTGGTATCATACTCAATAGCATCATTTCAGGTGTTTTAGGAATATTTTGATGTAAAATCATCCTTATTTCATTATATATCATCTCCCAAAATTCCTTAGCTTTTTCACAGGTCCACCAAATATGATGAAATGTTCCAACTTCTTTATTACATTTCCAACAGTTTGGTGACATTGTGGGAAATGATTTTGCTAGTTTCTTCTGTGTTAAATACCATTTATACATCATTTTATATATATGTTCTCTTAACAGTTGCGAGGATATAAGTTTCAAGTCTCTTGTCCATAACCTTTCTCATTTTTGCAACATTTGCTCAGCTAATCATAGTTGGTTTTATTCGATCTTGTTCACAATGAAGTTCTAACAATAGTTTGGACATCTTAGATATTAGATGATCATTTGTATCCAGTAAAAGTTTCTGTAAGGTTGATTTGGCTTTAGAAAATCCTGTTTGCAGGTCTTGTTGAAAAACCGAATTAATTTGGTGGTACTGGAACCAAGTCAATAAGTCTTTAACTTCTTCATAGTCTTTAAGTGAACATTTTGTACCTTCCCATTTCAAAAGATCTTGATAGGTTAAAAATTGGGCAGGTCTTAATGGACGTAAAGTTAACATTTCTTGTGCTGAAACCCACAGCAGAGTTTTTACTTCTAGTAGGTGTTTATATCTAGTCCATATCCTATAGAGAGATGATTTAACCATATGTTGTTGGAATGATGCATGAGATTTAACTTTATTGTACCACAATTAACCATGCCATTCACTTCTATTGTCATATCCCTCTAAATCTAGTAATCATGTATTTTTTTAAAATCCATCCATTCAACCATACTAAAGCAGCCGCTTCAGCATATAATTTAAAATTAGGAAGTGCAAGTCCACCTCTTTCTTTCAAATCAGTCAAGTATTTATATGCAATCCTTGGTTTTTTACCTTGCCAGATAAAATTCATTAAGTCTTTTTTCCAGGTATTGAAATATTTTACTTGGGATATAATGGGAAGATTTTGAAACAAAAATAATCTTGGTAGTACATTCATCTGTATTGTCGAAATGTGGCCTAACAGGGACAAGTTCTTATTTGTCCAAATCATCATGTCTTTCTTTATCTCTTCCCATAATTTAATGTAATTGTTAGTAACCAAGTCTGCATTCCTTGTAGCAATCCAAATTCCCAAGTATTTTACTTTAGTCGCTTTCTGCCAGCCTGTCATAGCAATAAAGTGTTTTTGTTCTTAACCAGAAACATTTTTAAAAATTGTTTGTGTTTTCTCTTGGTTAACTTTAAATCCTGAGACCTTGCTATAAGAGTCCAATATCTCCTTCAAATTAATTGCAGATTTCTTAGGGTCATCTAAAATCAGTAATAGGTCATCCGCAAACGTCCTCACTTTAAATTCCTGTTTGTTTATTTTTAACCCATTTACATCTTGTGATTCACGAATCTTACAACATTCTAAAACCAAAATAAAAAGCAAAGAAGAAAGTGGACATCCTTGTCTCGTCCCTTTTTATATATTACATTCTCCAGACATTGATTCATTAACCAGTATTTTCGCTTGCTGTTTAGTATATATAGCGTCTATGCCTCTTCTAAATTTTTTCTCCAAAGTTCATTACTTCCAAGGTCTTTTTCATATAGTGCCAAGAAACCATATCAAATGCTTTTTCTGCATCTAAAAAAACAAAAGCTGCTTTATGTTGAATACTCTGTTCATAATACTCCAAGTCATCCAAAAGTACCCTAACATTGTCTTTAATTTGTCTTCCAGGGACAAAGCCTGCTTGGTAGTCGTGAATCAATTCATCAATAAATTTTCTGATTCTAGACGATAAAACTGAAGCATAAATTTTGTAATCCACATTAAGTAATGAGATAGGTCTATAATTAGCCACTTTTTCAAGATCTCTTCCAGACTTATGAAATAATGCAATAAAAGCATGAAACCATGTTTCTGGTATTGTTCCTGTATCCATTATTGAATTACAAAGCATCAGAAAAGGTTTCATCAGATGTGATTTAAAAGTACGATAAAATGCAGCGGTTATTCCATCTGGTCCTGGAGTTTTGTCTATTTTTTGTTTATTAAAGGCTTCTTCTAATTCCTCTAAATAAATTGGTTCGTCAAGTAGTCTCTATTGTGCTAATGATAATTTTTTGATATTTGTAGAGTGTAAAATTTTTTCCATCCTTTTAATTGATATTTCATCCTTTTGATACAGCTTAGTGTAAAAGGACACAAATTCTTTTTGAATGTCTGTTGTGGTGTCAATAGGTCTTTTTGCTGTTTGTAGTTTAGCTATAATACGCTTTTGAAAAGAATCTCAAAGCTGAGTTGCCAAACATTTGCCAGGTTTATTTGCCTGCTCAAAATATCTTTGTTTTGCATATTTCAAGTTTTTATTCATGTCTTCAGAAACCACCATATTCAGTTGGTGTTTAAGGGCATTTATCTTTCCCAAGATAACATCTTTTTTATCTTTTTGTAGTTCCAGAAGTAAATCTCGCTCAAGTTTTTGTAAATCCCAAAGAATAGTGTTAGTTAACTGTAACTGCTGTTTCCTCCATGTCACATTCTTCTGGATCATAAATCCCCTTATTACCACTTTAAACGCGTCCCATACTATATTTAGGGTGGTTTCTCCATTCATGTTAATTTCAAAGTAATCTTTGATTAGGACAGATAATTCCTCCAACAATTTCTGATCTTTCCAAAGTTTGTCATTCAGCTTCCATCTAAATTCTTGTTGATTATTCCACTCAAAAGAAATCGGATTATGGTCTGAAAAAGTTCTCGGTACAATATGTATTTTACGAAGTTGTGTAAAAATAGATTTACTTGCCCAAATCATATCTATCCTTGAATGTGAATAGTGTCTTGCTGAATAAAAAGTAAATTCTTTAGCTGTCATATTCATTGTTCTCCAAATATCTTGTAAGTCCAGATCAGTCATCATTTGAAAGAAGGTCTTTGGAAGGACTCCTTCTTTTTCAATTTTGGCTTGAGTTTTTTTGTCCAGGAAAGGGGAAATTATTCCATTAAAATCTCCCATCAACAAAATTTGTTCGTGAGAATATTGAAGTAAGGTCTCGTGCAAATGTTCATAAAATTTAGCCTTTCCTTCATTAGGTGCATAAATTCCGACCACCAATGTTTTTTGACCCATTATTTTTGTTCTGATTATCATTATGCGACCTTCTTCATCTTTATAAACCAATTCAGGACTCAAACTGGGGTATGCATAAATAACTACTTTAGTTTTCGTTTGGAATGACGCAATAAATGCTTGGCCCAGCAATTTCCTTTCCAAATATTTTTTATCCTTTTTCGAGATGTGAGTTTCTTGTAGACAAATTAGGGTATTTTTTTTGTTTCTGTAGAAATTTGAAGATCCTTTCTCTTTTTATTTTTTCATTCTAGCCATTTACATTCCATGAGATTACTTTAGCCATGATGATTCTCTAATATGATAACAGTCTTATAATCTAGTTCCTCCTGATGCTCCCTTCAATGAAAGATCTTGTTTTTCTTGTTCCTTGCCAAGTTCACCAGAGGGAACATCTGTAAAATCTTTTTGGTATTTCCTCATGAATTTCCCAACATCTTGTAATGAAGTGATAGTTGTTCTGACTCCCTTATACATAAAGGTTAGCCCCTGTAGTATCCATCTGTATTTTATTCCATTTTTCCATAGTGTTGCAGTGAAATCTTTAAAAATGTTTCTTTTTGCCATCAAATGTCTAGGTATATCTTTAAGTATTATCAAAGTTGTTTCCCCTACCTTCATTGATTTATCATAGTGAAGTTTCATAATTAAGTCCTTCACCCTGACATCATAAAAGGTAATCATCACATCTCTTGTTTTAGTTTTCTTCAGCCTTGCCAGTAGGGGGATCCTATAGATTCTATTCACTGCATGATTCAATTCCTCTTCAGTAATTTGGGTTAATTCCGCCAGGCTCCTTAACAATGAATCTCTGGTATCACCTAGGTCTTCATGGAGATTGTGTACACGCAGATTAGACTCTCTAGTTTTCATGTCCATCATAGCCAGTTGGTCTTTTACTGAATCTTCTTGAGTCAAAATTGCATCTATCTGTTTCTCATGGCTATCCACTTTCTTTTTAACATCCTTCTGATTTTCCATCACTTTCTTTAAAGAGCCATCCAGTGTTTTCACATCTGTTGTAATTGTGTTCACCTGGGCTTTCATCTCTTTGAGATCATCTGTCACTGCATCCATTTTCTGAGTCATAGTTTGAGCCAAAGTATTAATTATAGTAGTCAGTTGGTCCATTTGCTTGGAGATCTGCTCCTGTTGTTTTGACAGCTGTTCCTGCTGTTTTGCAAAAGATTCATTTTGTTTAGTAAACATGTCCTGGATTTTTTTCTCCATGTTTGCTTCTTGTGAGGGTTCTTTGAGTTTAGATGTTGCAGATGATGGTGTATGAAATGATCCAGATCTTGGACGGGTTGCAGACATTTAAAAATTATGCCTTGCTTTTAACATTTATTTTTAAGTCTTAGAAAGGCATTTCCAAAATGTGGGTAGGCTAATAGTCCATACTGAGCACAATCGCTAAAGTATTTTCGCCAGGATTCTCCATAAATAGCAAAAAAATAGCTTTTAAAAAATTTAAAATACCAGTGAGTTCTTGAGGACGCTCTAGGTCGGCAAGTATCAGGAAGTAGGAAGTTTACCGGAAACCATGCAGCTGCGGACCTTCCGTCGTCCCCTCTTTGTAGTTTTTAATATCGAACCTTTTAGTCAATGCACTCGGGGAACTCACTTCCGGTCCTGCGTACTTCTGTGCTTCTTTTCTCCCTGTCGTCAGCAAGCATGCAACAGCACAATGGTGATCCTAGAGGTCTTCCAGTGCTCAGAATTTTGTAGACATGGTTGGAGGACCTCTCCCAGCCGGAAAAGGTAATGTGACCAAGGGGAAGGAGGTTTTATTCCTCCTTTCCCCTCAAACATCACTAAATTTGATGTTCAGTTGTTCAGTTGTTTTGTCTACCCGCAGATCAACTTGATAAGGTCTTTGCCATTTTATCTAGTGTCTTATCTTAGCGAAAAAGTTTTTATAGGATGGGGGGGGAGAAAGCGGAGTTCCCAGTTGTTTGCCAGCCAGGTTAAGGTTTATTCCCCGGTAAGGTCAAAAGTATTCTTGTTACTCACACAGATTTCAGAGGGTGAGGTATTTCTTTTTTAAGTAGTTCTTAAGTTGGTAATAGGTAATGGAGATCCTGGCCAGTAGCCAAAGAAACGCTCGCGGCGATGCCTTCTCCCCTCAATGCCTAGTGGGACAGCATCCACACCTCCGGGGACTTAAAAAAGCTCCCTTGGAGAGTGTGGGAGTCACCCTGCTTTCTTTGGGCTGCAGAGGAATTCCTGCATCCCAATCCACTGTTTAGGATCGGGTTGGTGTGTTAAAAACACTCCAAATCAAAGCGTATCTTGGATTCCCTTGGGAGCTCTCCCAAGAGACGTGTGCTGGGATCAGCTCAGTTACCAGAAGTCCTGACACTTTCAGTTATTTTTCAGGATAAAAGCTGAATAAGCAAAAAACAAATTTGTTAATGTTCAATTTGACAACAGAGGAAGAACAGAACTCCAAAATATATTACAATGCACCACCCCAAAGAAATGCCTAAAATACTTGGGGATAAAAATCTCTACTGGTTCAGAAACTTTATTTGATTTAAACTACAAAGAACTATGGAAAAATATAGAAGAAGACTTGGAGAGGTGGAATAGACTCCAACTATCCTGGTTTGGAAGAACTGCAACAATAAAAATGAATGTATTACCATGAATCAATTTTCTCTTTTTAACACAACCAATTAGAATTTCAAAGACAACTCTTGAAAAATGGCAAAGAACCATTAACAAATTCATATGGAATGGGAAGAAACCTAGAGTAAGATTTGCAGTACAGCAGGATGAGAAAAAAAGAGGAGGACAAGCAATGCCCAATTTGAAGTTATATTACCAAGCAGCGGCATTAGTGGCAATAACAGATTGGATAAAAGATCCTGAAGATCGAAAGATCAGGCTTGAGAAAACATGTTTGAACCATGGCTTCCATTACTGGTTATAGTCAGAAAAAAGAACCATGATACCAAAGGAAATCAACCAAGAAAACCTCCCTCTTCAATTATTAAAAGTGTGGTATGGTCTTAAAAGAATTATAAGCCCATCACCACCTGAGACGATGTCACCAATGGAAGTATACTGGGACTGGGAAACCAGATCAAAAAATGACTTTTTAATTTATAAAGACCTTATAAATAAGCATGGTAAGGTAAAGTCTCTCCAAGACTTAACTGAAGAGAAGATAAAGATATCTTGGGTTTCCTTACCTACAAATTGTTCACGCATTGAGAACTGATTATTTACTAAAAGGAAAAGAGAGAAAACTGACAAAATTTGAACAAACAATAAAAAAACTCTCAAGACCATCTATTATCAAAAATCTACAAAACATTATTAGCAGTGGAAACAGCTCGGGAGCAAGTAAAATCTGCATGGTAAAATGGATGCAGAAATTTGGAGAAATGATACCTCTGCAAGAGTGGAAAAGAATGTGGCAGCAAGAGATTTCAAATTCCCAAACAATAAGAGAAAACTGGTACAAGATGTTCTACAGATGGTATTTTGCTCCAGAAGACTTACAAAAAATGTACAAATCTAAACAAGCAAATTGCTGGAAGTGCTCAGAAGTTGAAGGGACTTATTTCCACCAATGGTGGTCCTGTCAGAAAGCACAAAAATACTGGAAAGAAATACAAAGAGAATTACAGGCTATTCTTCAAGTGAACTTTGACTTGCAAGCAAAATATTTCTTGTTAGGAATGACTCCACCACAGTTAAAATCCTCAAATAAGGAACTCTTTTTATATGGGACGACTGCGGCAAGAACACTTTATGCAAAATACTGGAAAGATAAGAAAACACCATCATTACAAGAATGGATTACAAAAATGTATGAATATGCAGACATGGCAAGACTTTTGAACTTGTTGAAGAAGAAATCGTTGGAAGAGCATGAACAGAGATGGCAACCATTTTACGATAGATAAGCTGTGAATTTAGGATAAAATAGTACAAGTTCTTTATTACAGTTCAAAATAATTATAAGATGCAGTTAAACTATGCAAATAGATAGTTGGAAGGGACCACCAGAGTTATCTACTCCAACCCCCTGCACAATGCAGGAAACTACCTTTCCCCCCCCATACCCCCGGTGACCCCTATTCCATGCTCAGAAGATGGGAAAAAACCCTCCAGGATCCTTGGTCAATCTGGCCTGGAGGAAAATTGCTTCCTGACCCCAAAGTGAGGATAAGCATTACCCTGAGCATGTAAGAAAAGGCCATGAGAGCCAAACCCTGATGCAACTCTTCCTGTCCTTCCTCTCACGATCTGCTTAAATTCACAGAATCAGCATTGCTGACAGATGGCCATCTAGCCTCTGCTTAAAAACCTCCAAGGAAGGAGAGCCCACCACCTCCCAAGGAAGCCTGTTCCACTGAGGAACCGCTCTCACTGTCAGAAAGTTATTCCTAATGAGAGGTATGCAATGAAATACTCATCTCCCCCTATTACCACTTTCTCTAAAGCCTCTTGTGTAGCTTTCACTCCTTGAGACAGCCACTCTCATTTTTATCCTGTTTCCACAATTGACCTTCATTTATTCAATTAGCTGTCCTTCTGATCCCATATATTTTCTTTTAAATGATCTACTTAGAATCATAGAATCATAGAGTTGGAAGGGACCACCAGGGCCATCAAGTCCAACCCCCTGCACAATGCAGGAAATTCACAACTACCTCCCCCCTTCACACCCCTAGTGACCAGAAGATGGCCAAGATGCCCTCCCTCTCATCATCTGCCTAAGGTCACAGAATCAGCATTGCGGTGATGTAGCATAGAATACTACATCACTTTTGCAGTGATAGCATAGAATACTACATCACTTTTGCAGTGATGTAGCAGAAATAGCTTTAACCTCATGTTTAGAGAGATTGAGTTTGGCCAAATACCTTGCCATGAGTTATACAACAAAATTTACTTTAATCCCTAGTATTTGTCTCGGTGCTTGTTAAATCTTTTACATGCAAAAGTATCTTTTTTTCTTTGCTGCTAGAGGGATGTTCTTTGCAATCAAATCAATCCCACAGGAAATGTCAAATTTCATCGTTCGTTTTGGTTCCACATTTGAATGAAATACTTAAATGATATATTCTGAACTTTCTGCTTTCCAGTTCCTTAAAATGTTACACTACATATGTTTAATTCAATTTAGGCTCTTCTTTCATCTCTTGAAGTACGTTTTTCAACTGGCATCTTTTCACTGGGCTTTTAATTATTTCTATGCAACACAAATCTAATTATCCTGACAAGAGTTCTTTATACATTCCATCAGCATGCCCTGGCTAAATATGTCAAAGTAATGATCATTACAATTAAAATGTTTTTTTTAAAGAATTAGCCACAATGTAACAGCAAAGCAAGTTACATTCCATGGAAATTCCTGCTGGAGGAATTTGTGAATTGGAACATATCCCTCCTTCCCCTTCCCAAAGGTCCTGTCTGATATTCAGCATTATGAACAAAATGTACCATAGTACGAGGGACTGCAGTGAGGAGGGAGAATTGTTCAATAATGTCCCCCAAAATTTAGCAGGGCCTTTAGGACAACAGTAGGCTGCTGGGGGAAGAGGAAAGAAGTAAAAGGCCAGTTTCACCATTGTGTTCAGCAAGTTTTCCCACTGGATCTAAACTAATACATGTTACTTAGAGACAAACTGGATGTTATATGTTTAAGAATTAAGTCTGGGTTCCCTGGACTCAACTCTTTCTCCCCACAACCACACAGCAGCCATGAGGTACTGGTTTAAATATAAAGGAAAAGTGCTAGGGCAATTTATTTCCCCCTTTTTATTGTTTGGTTATGTCATGAGACAACAAGAGTCACTGGAAAAGACAGTCATGCTAGGAAAAGTTGAGGGCAGCAGGAAAAGAGGAAGACCCAACAAGAGATGGATTGACTCAATAAAGGAAACCACAGCCTTAAATTTGCAAGATCTGAGCAAGGCTGTCAAAGATAGGACATTTTGGAGGACTTTCATTCTTAGGGTCGCCATGAGTCGGAAGTGACTTGATGGCACTTAACACACACACGCATCATTCCATATGCATAGAATACTGCATGTGGAGCAGCCAGAAAGAGGGAAATAACTCTCCCCAGTACTGTTTCACGTTGAGAAAAGGTACTGAGGAGAAGGGAAGAGCCCATCCTCTCCTGTATCATTGTTCCTTCAGCTTTATCCGGTACTCCTTTATTTTTAAACAGACTGTATCCACAGTTGCTGTGTGACTGCAGAGATAGAGTGTTAGTAGCCATTACACTGTATAACAATATAATTGTAAAAGCAAACACTTTTCCAACTACTATTTCATGATAATAAACTCTGTAATATGCTCAGTTTTTGGTGCTCCAACCAAGCATAACAGGAGCATGCACCTCCCACAATCTTCCCACAATCTTCCCACACCTTTTGTGTGAAGAGGGCAATGCATGTATTCTTCCATGCATGTGAAACTTTGGTATGTGCAAGCAGAACACTTGATTTTTAAGGGTATACATTTGCATGTACCAAAGCTTTATGCATATGGAGAAACAGGCATGTTGTCCTATTCAGACAAAATGATGGCCACTTGGTAACAGGAGGATCGTGGGTGATGTACACTCTAGTTATGCAGGGCTGAAGTGGCAAAACTGAAAACCTGAAAAGGCTAAGGTTTCATTCTAATGGGGATATGTAACTGCTGAGCAAAGCAGCATAGGCTGGTATGTAGACAGTAGGTGTATACTTGAACAAAAGTGGATGGAATAGTAAGAATATTTTTGTAAGATTGTGAGGTTTATGGTGGTCCTATACACTACCAGAAGCCACCACAGAGGCATTGTTAGCTACAAGAACAAGTCTATGTGAAACATCGATCATTGGTTTCTTCAAAACCTATATTAATTTATTTAGAGATGATAGTGTCACTAACCACAATATCTGTATTATTACTTGGAATTACTTTGTTAGATTTCCAGCTGGTGACTGAGCATTTGTCTGTGTTTCTGACACCAGATTAGAGATATAAGAGATATTCCACAAAGGTTTGTGAGGTTTGTAATATAAAATATGTGTTTTCTTGTAAGTCATGACCCAGCAACATAAAGATGCTTAGAACTACTCCAATCCAATTTCATTAAAAAAGAAAACTTCTTTTTAGCCTTCTGTTATTATTGCTCTTGAATAATTTTGGAATTTTTCACATTGACAACCGCTGCTGAGCCAGCTGTGTTCTGCTAGTTTTTGTTTCCCGTCTCTTTTTATTCCCAATCAATGCAGCATATGTGATTTTTTTTAAACCCCGCTTGAAGTATGAAGCCCTGGTTCTACCTGGCCCTGTGTGAATAATATGTCAATATGGCAGTCATCCCATTGTGAAGAGAACAATAGAAATGAAGTAAATACATTCTATTAGTGATTTTAAGCTGGTTTGATTCTTCCTTAAGTGGTAGAGAAAGTCAGCATATAAAAAGCAACCCTTCTCCTTCTTCTATGTTGGGAAATCCATAAAGAAGAATTCTTTTAATTCATGGTCATTCTTTCTCTCCCTCTGTCTCGTGATTATATGCCTTACACTGTCAGGCTGTTGGTCTGTCAAAGTCAGTACTGCCTCCTCTGACTGGTAGCAGTCCTGTGGGGTCCAGGGTCTTTCACATAATATTATGCCTGATCCTTTTGGCTATAGATGTAGGTGCTGGGATTCATCCATAAATTTTCTGTATGCTAAGCAAATACTCTACTACTTAGCCACTCTCATACATGAATTAATCCAATTAGTCATATGAACCTATCTAAAATCAGTCATATTTACTTCCCAGATTATTATCACATAATGGATTGTTTGAAACAGTTGTCATGTACCAGCAGGATATCTGTCATCAAACACTAATGTGCAGACAGACAGACAGACAGACAGACAGAAAGGAAAAAATGAAATACATAACTTTGATTCTTATGAAGTTTTCAGATGTCAATTTAAAACCAAGACAGTATCTTCAAATATTATGACAATTCTTTCCCTCCACTTCTCTGAGTGTAGTGTGTGTGTGGGGGTAGGTGGGGGGCTGGCTAGCAAAACAGCTCTGCTCCCAAGTGTGTTATGGGTCCAAAATCTGTGTGAATTTCCTTCACCACCACAGTTCACAACTCAGTGTGCATTCAGATATGTCAAAAAAACCAACAAAAAACCAACAACACACACACACAGCCAAAAAACCTGTTTTGGTTTTTTTGGCTTTTGGGGGGGGGGGCAAACAACCTTGGCTATCTGGATTAAGCCGAAAAACTGAAATAAAAAAATTCAATTTTATGGGCCCCCAAAGGAGGTACCCCCATTTTCCATTGGAAACAGTAGAAAAATCTATTAGATAGAAAGGGGCACCCCCTTTGGGGCCCCATGAAATTGTATCCCCTGATCCAAACTTCACCAAAATTTGGGGATTCTTCTAAGAAGAATCACCTGCAGCTATGCTACAAATTCAGTGTCTATACCTTGGAAAACAGCCCCCTAGACCCCATCTGCCCCAAATTCCCCATAGACTTTACTGGAACAAAAAAATATGGATATCTGAAAAAAGCCAAAAACCTTTAGCTTTTTTTGGCTTTTCCCAAAACAATTTGGGTCCAATAAACCCTAATCCCCCCCCAAACTTAGTGCATACCCCATTCATAACATCGTTCTAAATGCACTCACGAAGAACAAAACTATAATACTTTACAAATAACCCTTCATAAACATTCTACCTCTCTTTTTAAAGTCATTATTTTAAAACTATGTTTGCATTAATAAAAGAGGTTTTTTTGGGGGAGGGGGGTTGGTACCATATCAGTAAATATGTATTTTTAACAAGGAAAAATGAGCCATCTGTCATCACGGAATATCGCAGCAGGGACTTTATTAGTCTGTCAACAGTGGAGCTTGTCTAAGTCAGTTGTTCAATAGCACAGATTTCATTTCTTTTTGACATTTAACATGATAATGGTATTATGAGGGTAGCATGACAGTCACTTCTGCTAGTTTCACTGTCTGCCTCTTCATGCTTCTGCTGTTAGTGTAACAAGAGGAGGGGAGAAGCCTTCCTTCCAGGGCTTTACTGGTTGTTACTGAAAATAGTGTTCCATCCCCCTCTAATTATTCCAAGGATGCTTGACAATCCCTGTCAGATCAGACAGATAAACGTTCTCAGTCGCATCAGAGCAACAATTTAGTAGACCTCTGGGGGAGGGGGTCTAGGAAATGTTCTAATAAACCCTTTCAGTGCTGCTCAGTCCTCAGTTTGGATTTCTAGAGCTAACTTCCATTCTGAAACATTTGTTTATTAATGAAAAGCCCAAATTTCCAATGACCATTTCCTCTTAAATACCCAACTAGGAAGGTATTTGGAAGATACATTTTGGAACAGGAGCTTGAAAGAGGAGGTCATGTAAGAACAGCTAGAATATCAAAATCCAATATTAATATTGAATAGAGGCCTTCATGATTTACATTTTTTCTCTCTTCAGATAATTGCTTGAGGCACCTGACAGTTTAAAAATAACAGTGCAATAAAACAATTAAAATAAAACAATTATAATTGACTAAAAGAACTACAGTAAACACAATCAAGAAAGTGACAGAAGTGTCCTCAGGTAAAATAAAAGTAATTAAAGGCAATTAATCAAGGAATAAAATATAAACACAAAGATATAAAATCCACAGAAGGAGGGCTAGTAAAAATACAGATAAAACAACAGGGCATGTAAAACGAATGATTGAAATGCAAGGAAAAGAACACCCAGAGCGTTCGCCCAGTGTCATTAGGTGGCACTTCAAAGGTATTTATCTTGTCAACAACTGGGAAATTGACAGAACACAGAGTAGGAGGTAGAAAGGAGTTGTGCTTTCCACATCACCACAAGTTTCTTTTACAATTGTGGCACAATGAGTTGACACAACCTAAAATTCTCTTTCCGGAAAAACGTAGCCAATTTGATCCCATTAGCATAGATGTAAATAAAGGATTTTTTTTCTCAAGGTCCATCAGTTTATTCTATACATGTTGAATGCCATCTACTAGTTTTGCCTTTCATTCCACTTGGAGAAGTTCTTTGGGGACTCTGTATGAGAGAAATAGTGTGGAGGTGTTTCTATGCTAATACTAGAAGCCTCCAAGCAAAAATGGGGGAATTAGAGTGCATTGTTTTAAGAGAAAACATAGATATAGTGAGCATTACAGAAACCTGGTGGAGGGGAGAGAACCAGTGGGATACAGTCATCCCTGGTTACAAACTGTATAGAAATGACAGGGAAGGGCGTATTGGAGGGGGTGTTTCTATGTATATCAAGGAAGGCATAGTGTCTAATAAGCTAGAGACCATAAAAAGGGCAGACCCGTCCACAGAATCCTTATGGGTGACGATTCCGGGCCCCAAAGGAGATTTAGTACTGGGGACGTTCTATCGGCCCCCTGACCAAATGGCTCAGGGTGATCTTGAGATGGAGAATGAAATTAGGGAAGCATATAAAGGTAATGAAGTAGTAATAATCCTTTCCTTTTTCCTTTCCTTTTATCCCTTAGAAGCTCCTTGATCAATTGACCTTGAGCAGCATATATCTAGTGTTGGAGGGATATAAGGACTGAAACAAACCTTGCCACTGACAATGTAGCCTTGGGGTCCCTGTCGTTTAGTAAAAAAGGCATTATGTCAGTCACAGAGGCATTGGATTTGTATATTAAAAGGGGGGAAAATATAGTGCGATCGAACTTCCTCGTAAAAGCGGCATTCCAAAAGGGCATGGGCTAATGAGTCAATAGAGCCAGAAGAGCAAGGGCAGATCCTGCCTGAGTATGGTATATTCAGAATTCTGCCCTGCATTACCATAGAAGGGTTAGCATTCAATCTAGCCAAGCAAAAAGCTCTACAGAGACGAGGAGTTGTCAGGTAATATGTATAGGCAGGCAGACCACGTGGAGGGGGTATTCCGAAGAACTGGAATGAACAGACGCGACGAGCACGAAAAGTAGTGCTGTTATAATCGAGCTCTTTAATGCGCTTTTTAATTTTGGCAAAAGCTTCAGTTTTCCCAAGTTCTGATAACATATCCTGCAAGAAGCCCAACAACGCCAGTTTCTCATCTAAGATTTTTTGCCATGAGGATTTGAAAGGGTCATGCTTTAGAGAAGCTAGGAACCCCTCAGTGCTAAAGCACAGTTTAAAGGTGTAGTTTAAAGGCGGTCAACCACGCCCTAGCTTCAAGTGACATTTGGCCAAACTCGGAACGAAGAGTAACGCCAGCAACACATCGAGGGGCGTTTAGGAGTTTTCGTAAGAACTGAAGCAGTGAACGATCTATAGATTCATTGATCACTGTAATCCAGATGGCAACACCAAAGAGGATAATTGGGGTAATTTTCAGGTTAAAAACCTGAATAGTCCCTGGAATATATTTGCCACCTTTGGTGTGAAAAATAATGGGAGACTTCAACTTCCCTCACATTGATTGGATAAATGTATGCTCCATTTTGACATCCTAAATGACTGTGCCCTCGAACAGTTGGTCATAGACCCAACCAGAGGGGAAGCGATCCTGGATTTAATACTCTGTGGTGCTGCCAGTGACTTAGTGTGGGATGTGGATGTAGTTGAGCCAGTTGGCAATAGGGATCACAATGGCATCAAATTTAATTTAGATGTAAGTGTGAAAGTGACTGGGAAATCTCACACAATTTCCTTTGACTTTAAAAGAGGGAACTTCTCTAAAATGAGAAAAGTGGGAAAGAGGAATTTGAAAGGAACAGTTAGGAGGGTTAAATCTCTTGAAAAGGCTTGGGGGTTACTTAAGTCCACATTACTAGAGGCTCAGCTAGCTTTTATACCGCAGGTCAGGAAAGGTAGTAATAAGTCCAAGAGGTCACCACTATGGCTGACGAGTAAGGTGAAGGAAGCAATTAGAGAAAAAAGTCTTCCTTCAGAGACTGGAAGGTTTGCCCAAACGAGGCAAACAGAAGCAAACACAAACTTGCACAAAGGAAATGCAAGCAAATAATAAGAGATGCAAAAAAAGATTTTGAAGGGCATATTGCTAAACACATCAAAACAAACAATAAGAAATTCTTTAAGTATATTAGGAGTAGGAAACCAGCTAGGGAAGCAGTGGGACCACTGGATGACAATGGGAGTAAAGGAACTGTAAGGGAGGATAAAGCGATTGCTGAAAAACTAAATGAATTCTTCTCATCAGTGGTCTTCACTGTTGAAGATACAGGGCAGATTCCTTCTCCTGAACAGAGATTTTGGAGAGGGGAGAATGAGGAACTGAAGCAAATAGTGGTAACAAGGCAGGAAGTCCTAGAATGTCTAGACAAACTGCAAACTAACAAGTCACAGGGACCAGACGGTATTCATCCTAGAGTTCTTCAAGAACTCAAATGGGAAATTGCTGAACTTCTAATAAAGATATGTAATATGTCCCTTCGATCAGCCTCTGTACCAGAGGACTGGAGAATGGCCAATGTAACACCAATTTATAAAAAAGTTTCCAAGGGGGACCCAGGGAATTACAGGCCAGTTAGCTTAACAGCTGTTCCAGGTAAATTGATGGAAAGCATTATTAAAGATAAAATTGTCAAGCATATAGAAGGGCGAGGTCTGCTGAGCAAAACCCAACATGGCTTCTGTAAGGGTAGGTCCTGTCTCACTAACCTATTAGAGTTTTTTGAAAGCATCAATAAGCATGTGGACAGGAATGAGCCTGTGGATATTGTGTATTTGGATTTCCAAAGAGCTTTTGACAAAGTCCCCCACCAAAGACTGCTACGCAAACTTAATAGTCACGGGATAAGAGGACAAGACCTCTTATGGATTGAGAGCTGGCTGAAAAATAGGAAGCAGAGAGTAGGAATCAATGGTTAGTTCTCACAATGGAGGGATGTGAGCAGTGGGGTCTTTCAGGGATCTGTGTTGGGACCGGTGCTTTTCAACCTGTTCATCAATGACCTGGAGTTGGGGTTAAACAGTAAAGTAGCCAAGTTTGCAGATGACACCAAATTATTTAGGGTGGTTAAAACAAAACCGAACTGTGAAGAGCTCCAGAAGGCTCTCTACATACTGGAAGAATGGGCATTAAAATGGCAAATGAGTTTCAATGTGAGTAAGTGTAAAGTGATGCATATTGGGGCAAAAAATCCCAACTTCACATATACATTGATGGGATCTGTGCTGGCAGCGGCAGACCAAGAAAGGGATCTTGGGGTGGTAGTGGATAGTTCAATGACGATGTCAACCCAGTGTGCGGCTGCTGTAAAAAAGGCAAATTCCATGCTGGCCACAATTAGACGAGGAATAGAGAATAAAACTGCTGATATCATACTGCCCTTCTATGGTGAGACCACGCTTGGAATACTGTGTACAGTTCTGGTCACCGCACCTAAAAAAAGGATATTACAGAGCTTGAGAAGGTGCAGAAAGGAGCAACCAAAATGATTAGGGGACTAGAGCAGCTGTCCTATGGGGATTAGTTAGGACGCCTAGGGCTGTTTAGCTTGGAAAGAAGGCGGCTAAGGGGAGACATGATAGAGGTCTATAAAATTATGCATCGTTTAGAGAGAGTGGGCAGGGAGAATTTTTCTCCCTCTCCCATAATACTAGAACACGGGGTCATCTGCTAAAGCTGGAGGGTGAGAGATTCAAAACAGATAAAAGGAAGTATTTCTTCACACAATGCATAATTAAATTGTGGAACTCCCTGCCCCAGGATGTGGTGATGGCTGCCAGCTTGAAGGGATTTAAGAGGGGAGTGGACATGTTCATGGAAGAAAGGGGTATTCATGGCTATTAATTGGAATGGATGCTGGTTATGCTGCATACCTGTTCTCTCTAGTATCAGAGGAGCATGCCTATTATCTTGGGTGCTGCAGAACACAGGCAGGTTGGTGCTGCTGCACTCGTCTTGTTTGTGGCTTCCTGGAGGCACCTGGTTGGCCACTGTGTGAGCAGACTGCTGGACTTGATGGGCCTTGGTCTGATCCAGCAGGGCCTTTCTTATGTTCTTAAGGTTTGGGGGACTGGCTTCTGCTTACCTGTCAGTATATGGCTGCCCCTTTGGGACCTTCCTCTAGAGATGGGGTACCTGTTAGGGTTCTGAAATGGGAGAGGTCAGCCACGGAGTGTGACGTTTGTTCTCTCCTCTGGGTGTTGGAGCCTCACTGTACTTTTCCTGCCACCAAAGTGCCTTGCTGCTCGCTTTAAGTCTGCATAGTAGGGAGCTATCAGACAGAGGTACCACAGGGGAGGGAGATGATTGGTCACGTCTGGAGTTGCCATCCTGAGCTGCTTTGGTCCTCATGAGCATGACCACAGCAGTGGGAAGGGGATTCTCGTTTTGTGTACAATTGGCACCTGTAGGCTATGTTGTGTTTTCTTTAAGGTGCAGCTTTGCGCTTCTGCCAGGGAACCAACTAACTTACCAGTCTGAAAGGGCTTAGGGAGCCAACTAACTTTGGCCATGCCCCATGAACCACCCATAATTATGCTGGCGCAAAAGCCTGTGCCTTATTTGTGATGATGGTCAGCCACTGCGGGGCTGAGCTGGTGCCTAAGAGCAACGCAGCTGCACTAGGAGACTGAACTGGCAAAGTAACTCGAGACATGCCAGCGTAATACTCAGCCTGCTCCCTGAGCACCTTTACCTCCCTTAAGATTGCACTGTTAACATTCATACCTCCCACCTCTATGCCTGCAATCCTAAGAAGCACTTTCCTGGGAGTAACCCTTAATGAATAAAAATGGGACTTAGTTCCGGATAGCCAGGTTTAGGATTGCCCATTCTATCCCTTAAGGCCAGGTTCAATATCAATATCAACAGCGAAACACATTTCTAAAAATGAATATTTTTTGTGAAAGTATAAAACATGGATAATAGCAATAAACCACCTATTCCACCTTCTCTACTGGGTTTCCTGTTTTGCATTTTGTGATCGTGAGACTCTGTATGTCTCTTGCACAGCCTATTCAATAATGTTGGGACAACAGTGTGGTGTTACTGGACTGTTCGCCACCATATGTTGATTTTGTCATCAGAATGTATTGCCTTATGACCTTGCATCTTTTTAGTGAACATAGAAAACAGAAAAAAGGAATTTTGCATGAGTCCTTGGAGAGTGAATGGAAATCTGCCTGTCATGAGTAACATTGTCAAACAACAGATTTTGGAAAGGTGGGAACAGATGGTAATAGAATAAGTCTGATGTAAACTTCCAGAGGCACTCTGATGTGGGTATTGAGCTCCCAAGTAGCACTTTTCACTGTGGTGATGGGGTATCTCTTGAATACAATAGGGATGTGCAGATGGAGCTTTTGACCCTGTGGTGAATAGGGACATTTTCAATGTGCATGTTCAGATGCTTAGCAAGAATTACTCCCAAAAGTGTCTCTGAGCTAAGCTGTAATTCATTTATGCCCTGATAATAAATATTTCTACCAGACTGTCTGTTTGCCTTGCCAGAGTAATGCTGTCACAATCTGACAGGACATATTATCATGTTTGAGTAGTGGTTGGTATCCCCTGTTTTGCTTAACATATTTTCCCCATTAATAAGTTGCTAAATTATTTATAAAGATTGATGTTTTCATCAGATGGTGATCAGAACCCTTTCCTATGAAGAGTTCTGACTATGATGAATAGCTGTATACAGGACTGGCCCTAGGTTTTTGGCTACCCTGAATTAAAATGTTGCGTCCTCTATCCCTTTTGTCTTATTTTATGCTGAAAAGTATACTAAAGAATATTAAATAATCAAGAGTTGACTGGGACATTATTTCTCATTTTCATTTATAACTTCTTCACTATCTTCCCTTTCAACTCTATCTATGCCCCCTGCAGCCAATAGTGATTAAAAGGCTATTGATTATGTCCCATTGAACACACGAGCTGTCATGCTGCCTCAATGTGCCTTCTCTAAAAGTGCAGGCAATTGCTCCCTGTTCAAGTCATTTACACAGCTGATGGCACAATCCCTAACCTGATCTTGTCCAGTCTCAGAAGCTACATAGAGTTGGCCCTAGCTAGTATATTGGATGGAAAGTCCAGCATTGCCATACAGAGGCAGGCAAAGGCAAACCACTAGGGCTGTCGATTCGGTTCGGCCTGAACCGAAAAACAGCTGAATTTCCCCTGATTCGGCAGTTTTTAGTTCAGGGCGAACCAAACTCAAAAATGGTGGGAAAACGGGGGAGCTGAATTCAGCGAGTTCGGGAGTTCACGAATAAATTCAGCAAATTCGGGGTGCAGCAGCATAACCGTCAGTAAGCAGCATTCTCCCCCGGGCAATCGGTGGCCAAGCTGGGTCTTCTTCTGGCCAATCAGTCAGGATTGAGTACTGGAGGAATCAGCTGCTGCGCGGACCGGCTGGGGAGAGAAAGAGAGAGAAATCCTCATGGGTGTGTGTGTGTGCACAGTTGCTCTTTTCCGTGGCTGCAGGGGGCGCATTTTTGGGGGTAGAGACCCCAAACTTTCAGCGGAGCTTCAGACGAGCCTTCTTAAGAGACCCCCCAAGTTTTATAAACATTGGGTCAGGGGGTCCCGAGATATGGGCTTTCCCCTTTTCCCTATTGGGATGAATGGATCACCCAATCCTGTATGCATCTCCAGAGCAGCAAATCCAAGGCAAAACCTCCCGTGCTTAAATAGAATTGTATTGGATTACCCAGTTCTCCCAGCCCCTCCTGATGGAACAGAAGACAGCCACAGTAAGACCCCTTTGGGGGCTTTAATCTATATTTTTTCTCCTGTGTGTGTGGGGGGGGAGCAGAGTCTGTGTGTGTGTGGGGAGGGAGCAGTTTCTGTGGGTGGGGGGGAAGCCAAAGGGGGCTTTCGCCCGTTCTGCCTGGTGTGTGTATGCCCCCTCGAGTCTCTCTCTCCCTGGTTTGAGGGGGGGCCTCAGTTGTGTGTCCTCAGGTTTTCCCTCATTCATAAGATCGGTTATATCTATTTTGATGCTTGCTCAAAACTGGTTTTCAAATGGTGACTTAAAGAATGCATTTGCCTGGTCCTGAGTCCAATGCAAAAGGGGAAATTCTACCCCCTCCTGCTCATTATGCATAGCTAGCTGCCTCTGTCCCTTTCCATGGTTTGCAAACTCCCAGTTGTCAGGTGTTGCTTTGCATGGTTGCAAACGTGTTGCTTTGCATGGTTGTGTTGCTTTGCAGTTGTGTTGCTTTGCAGTTGTGTTGCTTTGCAAACTTCTTCGCACCTGCCCCGCCCTTGCTCCCTGCAGCTCAGCTGTTTGTCGGGGCTGGGAGCTTTGTGCGTGGGTGGCAAGCTCTGCTCAGAGATGTACATTAAGGGTGGGGGACCCCTTTTAGGGCTCATATCTCAGCCCCCCTGACCCAATCTTTACAAAACTTGGGGGTCTGGCAAGAAGGGTCCTTTGAAGCTCCGCTGAAAGTTTGGGACCTCTACCCCCAAAAATGCCCCCCTCCGGAGCCGTGGAAAGGCACGGTTGTGTTTTTAATGGCTTTATTCGGCCAATTTTTTTCCCGAACTTTAAATTTGCGCCGAATTGCATGGACCCGAAGCAGGAGAGTTCGGACTTTGGCATATCCCGAATCCAGACGGGCCAATTTTTTTTTCAACAGCCCTACAAACCACTGCGGAATGACTCTTGCCTTGAAACCCCTGTGGGAACCATCAAGGAAGTTGCCTGGTTTGCCTTTGTGGTTGATCCAACCCACTAGTATGACATCTATACTTATCCCTTGAATCTGGTTGCTTCCTTAGCTATTTCAGTGTACACATAGAGAATAAAACTGATTCAAAGTAACTGCACTTGTTTGTAGATCTCTTACATATTGTTTTCAGCTCACCTGTCTCTTGACTTACCTTTCCGTTATATTACTTTTCCAGCGTACTGGCAGCATTCATACATTGCAAGCTATTTTTTACATTGCACCTATGCAAAAACAGACAACCTGTTTACTTTTGAATGTTACTATTTTTTTGGGGGGAAAGATGGCCCAATTTCATCCTGAGTGCTGAGAACCCATAAAAGCAACTCCAATTTGTGAACTGAGCTAAGAGTAGTCACAAAATTCACTAACATTTCCCATTTTACCTAAGCATAAACTATTTGGCTCGATTATCTAATCAAGCATATTTGTTCTCTCTGTTAAATTATCCTCAACATCACTCATGTTTTGATGTACTAACCTGTTTGGTATTTGGTTAGAGAAAAACAGAACCATTCATTACAAAAAATGATTATATTAGTTGGCAATGGCTTGTTTCCTACCACCTTTTTCCAGTGTAAAGGACCCTTTCCCAATGGAAACAGTTCTTCCTCTCAGGAAGGTTGCTTCTGTCTGAGGAAGGCTCCTTGGACTAGAAGAAGGCTTCAAGCTGTGCTGAATGGACTAGTAGGATACAAGCCCTTGTCATTTAAATTAGAAGTAAATACCTATTTTTACTTCATTTGTGTATAAGTGATGTAAAAACAATACCCATAAAAGAAACCAATCAGAAACACCGGCGATAAAAATGAACAAAATGAAAAAAAGCATGACACCATTCTACAAAAACAAATGAAAAAGGCAGAGATTTGAAAAGATCTATTAAGTTATAGAGGAGAAAAGCTGTTAAGAAAAGTAGTATAGCTGGTCTCAAGGGGGTTACATTCTGCCAGAACATGTTACTGGAGCAAAAGCTGCAGATTAGTGTATAAAAACATCTTGTCATTCTTCCATCTGAAATTGCTACACAAATCAAAACTCTTTTTGATCACAACCCCTTAGAAATTAGCTAATGTATTAAGGGTGGTGTTTTGATGGGCATGGGGAATCATTAAAAATTTTTGGAGCCACAAACAACATTAATTGAATACATACATGATCCCTGGCATCTCTCTCTCAGTAAGAACTGGATGGATGACTATTACTTAATCCATTGCATAGTTTTGCTATACGAAATATTGCATTCTTCATCCTTCCTGTGATCCACAACAAATCATCCATGCACATACACAGTGTGTAATTACATGATCATTTTAGACATGCTTAACATGCATCCTTCCTCTCTCTATATATATATATACACACACACATATGCATTTATACATATCTGTGTGTGTGTGTGTGTGTGTGTGTGTGTGTGTGTGTGTCCTGGATGCTTTCAGATTTGCCCCAGTATAAACTGTCCTTGGAATATGCTGTTGCATTCAGAATTGCCTATGCAGAATAGAAATGCATGTGCTTTCTGTTTTGTTGGTGAGTATGTATTTATACATTTGGAAAGTTAGCACAGCATTTCTACTTATTTATGTTAGACTATATGTATATAGAAAAAAGTGTAATATTGGTCTTAGAACAGCCAATGATGGTGCCTGATTACATGGCTGTATACAATAATAAGAACAAATAAGGCCAAAGAGCAAATCTGTGTTTTGCTCATATTCTTGCAAAGCCTTTCACAAATATTTCTGCCTTCTATGGAGGGGGAGATATCTTGATTAATTGGTTGTGTGTGGAGGAGTATCCTTTTTGCACTTAACTAAGGGCGGGGGGAAGCGCCAGCAAACTGCTATGGCTGATGAACACAAATTAGTGCATGATGGTAGCAACTGATTTCATCTTCCCAAAGAAGAATGGGGGTTAGGGGGAGGCGTAATTTATGGAATCCATTCATCAAGACAAAATAACTTATTTTCAGTATTTTATATCATGCTTGGGATGTGAAAGTACTTACAATCCTCATTCCAATTATCTTCACAGCAGTGCAAGAGAAAGGTCATTATCATTCACTTAAGTAAAGCAAAAATATTTTTCCCAAACCCATCTGAAGAGTTTACAGTTCACTTGGCATTTAAACCCTATCTTCCCTATTATCACTCTGTATCCCCTCAATAGCCCCAACGTAGATGACCTTTATTTGTTTCTTAATAGGTTTTTTCCTAACCCCCTCTCTTTCAAATCCACCCAATATAGTGGTTTGGCATATGATTAAAAAACAAACAAACAGGTCTACATTGATAGTATCATAATTTAATAAAAGAAAAGTACATAATCCCTATCTGCATGTATAGCGAGGGCTGTGTTCCTACAAGAGATTGCTAATCAACCACTATTGATCCCCCCTATGGGTGGTTTCAAATCACACAGAAAACACTGCTGTTTGTGGCATTTGCATCAATGTACAAAGCCAGTTGTTGTTTTTTTAGAATGACTTAGTTACTACACCCTATCTAGTTAACACATAGTAATGAGTTGGCAGCAAAGTATGCTAAGGTCATTGTGGCTACTTGGTAATGTAGATGACTAGTTCCCCACATTAGAGTTGCAAGATCCCTCTTTGCTATTGGCAGGAGGTTTTCAGGGTAGAGCCAGAGGAGGGCGGAGTTTGTGGAGGGGAGGGTCTTTAATGCTAGAGTCCAATTGCCAAAGTGGTCATTTTCACCAGGTGAACTGATCTCTATTAGCTAAAGATCAGTTGTAATAGCAGGAGATCTCCAGCTATTACCTGGAGATAGGCAACCCTACCCCATGTAGATGATACCCTTATATGTAGCTGTCACATGGTGCTACACTTCCTAATTACTACTGTTTGTATTCTCAACTGTAAATACCCATTTCTCTTTCTTTCAGCTATTTATGAGAGATCATGTGAAGCTTACAGGCAACAAGGAAAGATTTCTGGTTTCTTCCACATTGATTCTGATGCAAGTGGTTCGCTTGCACCACTTCTGGTCTACTGCAATATAACAGGTAACAATGTCCTGTCATTCAATATGAATTTTGTACCAGATAATCATCTTTTAATTATGAAATCCAACTGAATCAAACTGAAACTAACTAACCGTGGTCTTGGTATTTTCTTTCCTGACGTTTCGCCAGCAGCTGTGGCAGGCATCTTCAGAGGAGTAACACTGAAGTGTCTGTCCTTCAGTGTAACTCCTCTGAAGATGCCTGCCACAGCTGCTGGCGAAACGTCAGGAAAGAAAATACCAAGACCACGGTTACACAGCCCGGATAACCCACAAGAACCAATGAACTCTGACTGTGAAAGCCTTCGACAATATTTTGAAACTAACTAACTTTCCCAAACTGAAACTAACTTTCTCAAACTACGCCATCGAGACAGAGGAGTTCAATAAGCTTACTTTGGCTGATGCACAAGAAACTGAGCTGGGGGGTTGGAGTGTCCTTAGCAAGAGGCTTCTTTGGGTGGAGAGTCATGGCATTTTGGGAGAAGCTCCTGTAACTGGTTAACAGCACAATGCATGAAGGGTGGGAAGGAGGCTGGAAAAAGGTGCTGGGACATCAGAGCTTTGGTGGATTTAAACGTGCGCACAAACCAAGCATCTGAATGGGCAGTTGGGGACGGGGAAGGTGAGGTGAGAGGGCTGAAAGCAACATGAGGTGACTAGCTCCATCCAGGAGCTGCATCACAGAGGATGGTGACCAGTGGGGGTTTTAGAGACAGCGAGGAGTGGCAAGGGGTGACAAGGAGAGTCGCGACCAAAGAAGTGCGATTGCCTGCGATTTCCCCCCCCCCACCTGTGCCTTCTTCAAGGAAATTGGAATGATGAATGAGCCTTTAAGAAGATCATTCCCTAAAGACAAACAATAGCACCATCTGGTGGCTCAACAATCAAATAGCACCTGCCATTTAATTCCTTTCCACAACAACTAACCTTATTTATTATTTTTTTAAAAAAAATTTAAATTATTTTTCTATACTAATTAGACAAGGTATTCAACAATCAAAATAGGTAAACATCAGAGTATAAATTCTAATAAACAATTGTTGAAAATACATACATATATAGATAAAAAATAAAATATAAAGACTTCCCCTACACCTCCCTCAATCTTATCATTTATTTGTAACCTCCTTTGTTTAAAATTCTAATCCTAAAACTGTTACAAGCATTTATAAGATATTTCCCCCCTTATTTAACATTACTCATAATCTAAGTATTTGCTATTTCATTTATCTATATTCAAATAAAGAAAAATAAAAGAATAAAAAAGAAATAACAGAAATACAAGCACTATTTTATAATGAAAAATGGATTAGATAATAAGTATCATTTTTAACTTCCTTTGAGAATGAATATCATTATGATTCCTCTATTTCTCCCACATATCTAATAAGTATCAGTTATGTTAATGCCATTAATTATTCTGTTTTTGTCAGAGCCAAGCCATTTAATCAGTCCTTTTTAATTAAATCCCGAGAAAAACTAAACCCTTTGACCCAGTCTCTTTATCTTTAATTTCCAGCATTTTCCTCTTTTTCCCAGTAGCTTTAAACTTCGAAGGGCATCCATGGAAGTTGTTAGTTCAATTCCCTCTGTAAAAATTGATGGGGGATAGTAAATCTGCAGTATGTTTTCTTCCATCCCTAAAGCGAGAAGAAAAATCCTGGTATTTCCAGCTTTTTGCCCTTTTAAATTCTCCCAGTTAACTTTGAAAAGTTCATCAGGTAAATCATACAAACAAAAGTCAAAGTCTCTTACATTCATATCCATAGTTGTCAATTGGGTTGGTTCAATTTCTTCTTGCAAATGTATATCCTTTGGTAGTCCTTCATAGCTCTCCATCTCCTTTACAGAATTTAATTCTTCTTTTAATGGTTTGTCGTTTGGGGAGCTTCCTTCCCTCATCTCTGATCTCATTGTCATAATTCGGTCTTTTATATCCTTGAGATCTCCCGAAATTACATCCAGTTTCCGATTGACAAGTTCGTAGATATTGTTTGTCAGAGAGACTAGTCGATCCATGAATTTAGTCTCACTTTCCATGGTTGCTACTTCTGGTAGTTTGTTAAGGTTTAATTTGTAAAATCCAGACAGGTATACGTTGTGAGTTGTAAAGTGGTGTTACGGGGTTTAGTATATAAGGTCACACACCTGCCGTTCCTTCCTTTTGCCTAGGAACTTGGGAAGTATTTGCCAGTTACACAGTGGTGCCACACATCCAGTCTCAAATCCCATAGTATTCTCGCAATGGCAGACAATAGCTGATGCTTCCAGATAAGACGTGGCTTGAAAATGTGTTTACTCAAAAAAGCCTCCTCCCGGAAGTGGGGGGAATCTGCTCGTCCCTCCCCTTTACACTTCTGAGTTTCTGATTGGTAACTATAGCGTCATTCAAAAGGTCCCAATTGTTATGTCTATCCACCGATCAATTTGATTAAGATCCTGCTGGCTTATCCAATGTTTTTAATTGTCAAAGAGTCATCCAAACCTCAGATGGGGAGATACGGATTCTATAGATATTTTTTCCACTCCTTCGGGACTTCCAATTCCAGGTAAAACAAAAGAGTTCTTGTTACTTACTCAGATTTTAGAAGAGTAGGTATTCTTGCTTATGTATCATTGCATAGATGGTAATAGGTAGGGGAGAGATGAGCCTAATTTCAGAGAGATGTTCGCGGCAATGGTTTCCCCTCAGGCCAGGTGGGACCTCATTCCGAGAGGATTCCGAGAGTCGTCCGATGGCTCTCTCAGCAAAACTGGGGGTCAAACCGCACTTCATGGGCAGCAGGGGAGATCCTGTTTCCCAATCCACTATTTAGGATCGGGTAGGGGTGCATGATTACACCCCAGATTCGAACGAATCTTGGTTCCCTTGGGAGCCCCCAAGAGACGTGGTGCTCAGCTCAGCGTCCCTAGCGGAAGTCCCCACAACAACTAACCTTATTGAGCCCCGCTTAAAATTGACTTTCTCTCTACTAAAGGGCTTATTGACTAACTTAAGTCTAATAAATTTTAACTGATTAACCCAGGACTATACAAATTAATTATAACTAACTGATTGAACCTAACCTATTAGGGTTTTTTTTTTTTGGCTAACACTAAATAAAATTAAATAGATAAGCCCTTTTAGACCATTTCTGATATTATTGTAATATTTACTTGGAGTTAAATGACTTTATAAGCTAATTTTAAATTTGATCATTTTTGATTGATGACTATAACAAATGCTTAAAGTAATATGAGAAAGTATTTGAAGTTTAAGAAAAAACAATTTTTACCAAAGACTTGTCCATCTCCAAAAAAATCAGAAGAGCGAACAACAACACCCAAAAGATCTCCCACTCAGCCCTGTGGAGCGGAGTTACAACAACCCCAAATGCAAGCAGAAATGCCAAGAGGTAAAAAAAGGCAAGTCAAACAAAGATGAAATGCAACTGGAAGATCTTAAAAATCTAATGCTAAAATTGAGTGAAGAAAACATGAAGAAGTTAGAAAAGACAAATAAAAGTCTACAAGAAAGTCAACAAGAAGGCAATAAGAAATTACAGGAATCCTTGCAAGAGACATTGGCAAGGATTGAGAAAAAAATTGATGATAACTCCAAAGACATTAAAGCCCTCTAACAAAGGCAACAGAAGATCGAGAAGTTAGAGCTACAAGCTACTATTTTGATGGTTCATGAGGACAAGCATGAACAGGTAGATGAATGTCTTGACCTTCAAGATATTATCAATTGAGAGAATACAACCCAAAGCACAAGATTGCTGATTAATGGGATGCTAACTGATCAGCTGAAGATACAAAAAGGAACCAAACAGGGTTGTCCACTATCACCACTATTGTTTAATTTGGCCATGAGAATACTCGCAAACAAGACAAGAGAGGATTCTAAAATAGAAGGACTGAAATATGATGATCAGGAATATAAAATTAAAAGTTATGCGGATGATGTGGTTCTAATATGCCAGAAACCAAAGACTTCAATGGTGGAAATCAGGCAGCAGATTAACTTGTTTAGCTATTACTCTGGATATAAACTCAATAAAACCAAAACAAATATGATCCTGTATAATGTCTCTGCTGAAAAAAGATTTAAAATATGTTTCAATGTTCAACGCCGAAGAGAAGTGTTAAATATTTGGGCATAAAAATACCCACGGGAACTGAAACACTCTTTGAGCTAAACTATATGGAAGTATGGGAAAAAATAGAAGAAGATCTTCAAAGATGGAGCAGACTCCAAATCTCATGGCTAGGTCAAATAGCAGTGGTAAAAATAAACGTCATGCCAAGACTCAACTTCCTATTCCAGACATTGCCAAACTACATAAATGGAACAACAATGTCCAAATGGCAAAGAACTATTAATAAATTAATTTGGAATGGTAAGAAACCAAGAAAAAGATTTCCAGTTTTGCAAGACAAGAAAACAAGAGGTGGAGTTGGTTTGCCAAATCTTAAACTATACCACCAAGCAGCAACTCTGGTGGCACTGGTAAACTGGATCTCACACCCAGAAGATCGGATGATTAGACTTGAGAAAGCAGGCCCTGGACTTAGATTTCACCACCTGCTGTAGACAAAGAAGTCCACAACAACACAACAGACCACTAACACTGTGAATTTACCAATACAGATGTTGAAAGTTTGGAACCTATTGAAAAGATTCCTTAGCCCCTCCCCACCAGGTTTGATGTCCCCAACAGAAGCATAATCGGACTATGCAAGTAGATCCAGAAACAACTATCTTACTTAAAATGACTTGATGAAGAAAGATGGGCAGACAAAATCACTACAAGAATTACAGGAAGAGAATATAAAGATCTCTTGGTTTACATATCACCAAGAGTGTTAAGCTGCAGTACTGCAGTCAAAAGCTCTGCTCACGACCTGAGTTCGATCCCGACGGAAGTCGGTTTCAGGTAGCCGGCTCAAAGTTGACTCAGCCTTCCATCCTTCCGAGGTCGGTGAAATGAGTACCCAGCTTGCTGGGGGTAAAGGGAAGATAACTGGGGAAGGCACTGGCAAACCACCCCGCAAACAAAGTCTGCCATGGAAACGTCAGGATGTGATGTCACCCCATGGGTCAGGAATGACCCAGTGCTTGCACAGGGGACCTTTACCTTTAAGAATGGACTATCTACAGGGTGCAAAGTAGAGAAAATCTATGGAATTTGAACTTTTGATTACCAAAACACAAGACCATCTTCTGTCTAAAATATACAAAATGCTGTTGGCCTTGGAAGCTGCACCGGAGCAAGTAAAGACTTGTATGGTAAGGTGGATGCAGAATTTTGGAGAGATGATTCCAATACAGACATGGGAAAAAATGTGGAAGGTAGACATAAAATTTTCAAGATCACAAGCAGTAAAGGAGAATTGATATAAAATGTTTTACAGATGGTACTATGCTCCGAAAGACTTACAAAAGATGTACAAATCTAATCAATCCAATTGCTGGAAATGCTCAGAGACAGAAGGAACCTTCCATCACCAATGGTGGATATGTAAGAAAGCACAAAAGTATTAGAAGCTAATACATAAAGAAATACAAGAGTTGATACAAACGAACTTTGAAGGAGAAGCTAAGTACTTTTTACTCGGAATAATGCCAACTCAAATCCAAATGAAGTATAAACAGTCAATGAAGTCAATACGCGATGACAGTGGCAAGAACGGTGTTTGCATCGAAATGGAAAGGCAGGAAGACACTTGATTTAACTATGCGGATTATAAAAATGTATGAATATGCATCTAGCAGCCTAATGTCAGAATCAGATGTTTACCTCTAGCATCCCTCAAAAGCAGATTCATCCAGGCAGGTAGCTCTGAAGCAATAATACTTTATTAGGAGCAATAAGGTAAATAAAAGAGCTGTCTACAGAATGAACAAGGCTGCTAATGGTATGACATGGGTAGAATACATGGTTAAAAGCACTCCAGCCAGAGAAAGGAAAACAAAGTGAAACAATTCCGAGATAACATTTCTCAGGGCACGATAGACAATACAACAGCTGTGGATTGCAGGCAGAGTGAATAACAGGATAACAGGATGAGAAACTATACACAGAGTTTATGACATGTGAACCTGAAGCCAGGGCCTGGCCTGGTCCTGCCAAGAGCCCTTCTTCAGGTGACTTCAGTCAGAACCTGACACATGTTACATATCATTGTTAGGAGTTCAGCAATTTCTCATTTGAGTTCTTGAAGAACTCTAGGATGAATACCGCTGGTCCCTGTGACTTGTTAGTTTGCAGTTTGTCAAAACTTTTGTTTGTTTGTTTGCTTGACTTATAACCTGCCCTCCCCAGCAAGCTGGCTCAGGGCAGGTAATATCATTAAAAGCACAACAAACAATGTATATAATCTTAATAAAACCAAACAATAAAACTAAAATCCTAACACAATAGCGCACAAATTCTAAATAAGCTGTAGGCACCATACAGGTGGCAACCCTTCAATTTATATTATTCCCATTCAAGGGAGGGAAGGCGGGGAGGCCAGTAAAAATGGTATAAGATGATATAAGTTGATATAAGTGACTGTCCTCAGTTGTAGGCCTGGTGGGAAAGCTCTGTCTTGCAGCCCCTGTGGAAAACTTTCAGATCCTGCAGGGCCCTGATGTTACCAGTCAGAGCATTCCACCAGGCCAGAGCCATGGTTGAAAAAGCCATCACTCTTGTCGAGGACAGGTGCACCCTCTTAAGGCCAGGGACCAACAGTAAATTCTCATCAGACAATCTTAATGTCCTTTGGGGGTATACCAGGAGAGGTGGTACCGAAAGTACGTTCTAGGACTTCCTGCCATGTTACCACTATTTGCCCCAGTCCTTCATTCTCCCCTCCCCAAAACCTCTGTTCAGGAGAAGGTATCTGTCCTGTATCTTCAGCAGTGAAGACAGATGAAAAGAATTCATTTAGTTTCTCAGCAATCACTTTATCCTCCTTTAATTTTCCTTTACTCCCATTGTCATCCAATAGTCCAACTGCTTCCCTAAATGGTTTCTTACTCCTAATGTACTTAAATAATTTCTTATTGTTGGTCTTGATGTGTTTAGCGATATGTCCCTCGAAATCTTTTTTTTTTTGTATCTCTAATTGTTTGCTTGCATTTCCTTCGTGCAAGTTTGTGTTTGCTTTTGTTTGCCTCGTTTGGGCAATCCTCCCAGTTTCTGAAGGATGCTTTTTTTTCTCTAATAGCTTCCTTCACCTTAACTGTTAGCCATGGTGGTGATCTCTTGGACTTATTACCACCTTTCCTGACCTGCGGTATACAATCTAGCTGAGCCTATAGTAATGTGGACTTGAGTAACCCCCAAGGCTTTCCCAGAGATTTAAGCCTCCTAACTGTTTTTTTCAACTTCCTATTTACCAGGTTTCTCATTTTAGAGAAGTTCCCTGTTTTAAAGTCAAAGGTAATTGTGTGAGATTTCTCAGGCACTTTCCCACATACATATAAATTAAATTTGATGCCATTGTGGACTATTGTCAACTGGCTCAATTACATCCACATCCTGTACTAAGTTGCTGGCAGCACCACAGAGTATTAAGTCCAGGATTGCCTCCCTTCTGGTTGGGTCTGTGACCAACTGTTCAAGGGCACAGACATCGGGGATGTCTAAAAAAAAATTGTCTCTTTGGTTTGACTGGAGCATGCATTTATCCAGTCAATATGAGGTAGTTAAAGTCTCCCATTATTACTACTTCATCACCTTTGTATGCTTCCCTGATTTCATTCTCCATCTCTAGATCACCCTTTTGATCAGGGGGCTGATAGAATGTCCCCAGTACTAAATTACCTTTGGGGACCAGAATTGTCACCCACAAGGACTCTGTGGATGAGTCTGCCCTTTTAATTGTTTCTAGTTTACTTCCCAGCATTCATTTAACTAAGCAGCCTATTTAAAACAAGTCATGTGCATATAGATGTGGCAGAATGAGGAATATAAGATGACAGAAAAGGTCAAAGTAAGAACTTAAACTTGAACTGTTTACACTGTTATTTCAGTTTAAACAATACTTACTGGTGCTGGGAAAGATGTCATGTGAATCAGCAATAAGGAATAAATTCCCATAAATGATAAATATTAAGTGCCATTCACCTTGTTACTGGTTGGAATCTCCTTGTTATCCTTGGCAACCTTTATATCTTCAACAGCAAAAAGGAATATTAGAAAATAACCAATATATATATCCTTGGGCAACTTAGCATCATGGTGTTCTGTGTTTTGTTTTGTTTCCAGTAGCTGTGCAAGAAACCATGACCATTTTCTTCAAATGGTCTGATGTTAGGCAGGGAAATGGGAGCAATTAAAGACTCCTCCTCTACCCTCCCTATGGGTAAACAGGCTGTCAGACATAAGGGTGGAACTAGAGACAAAAGAACTGACTCTTCACAGAGATGGAACGTCTTGTATTGTTGCTTCCCATGTACAGTTCTCTCAAACTACATGAAGGATATGTGGAACATCAGTATAATAAAGCTGAGGAGGCCACAACATTGTTAAACAGGGCTGTGTTGCAATCCAAGATAGTTACAGTTAGTCTGTGTTATGGCAAGCTACAGGTACTTGGAAGAACCCTGAAACAAATGTATTGTGCCAACTCTCAGAGCAATTTTTCCTCCTGCCTCTGTAGCATTTACCATACGTTTGACTTGTTTGAAATTTAATCAGTCTGAATAATCTTGTTCAGTGTCAAACATTCTAAATCACAGAGAAATTATTTTGTTTCCAGCAGCAAATCATTCTCTGTAGGGATATTTCAAATAAGACGAATACAAAATGAGAACTAGATGATATGGAACGGGGCGGGGGAGATGAAAAAATCTCATATTTTTTATTCAGTTTAATTTGTATGCTGTCGATGCCAAAACAGGCTATTTCATAATGGAACTGTGGAATGACTCTGATCTTTTACAACTTTAGAGTTCAGCCTATACTCATATAGGCTGAAATTTTTGATCCATAACCCCCATAACCACAGGTTTGGGAAGCATTGCAACCACAACACATTTCTGCTATAGCACCTTGTATAGTGACCAATTGCAAAACGATTATTTTACTGGTATTACCATTTGCCAGTCCCGAGACCATTAGGCTCCCCTTCGAAACTGATTTTACCTTTTGGGGCCTCCATTCTCTCATTAACCATCTGTTCAGCAGCAGAAATTACAGGGATCTTAATATGCAGTCATATGTTGATCAAAGCACTGGTCTAACAGTGGCATTAGAAAGGGGAATAGGATGAAAAAAATCATACAGTTGGAAATGCAATTATATCCAAGTAGCAGCTCAATACAAAGCAGGTTAAGATGATGGGGAAAGTGGGAAGGAAGCCACCCCCATGAATCCACTGTGAATCAATGAAGAACCTTTGCTAGAGTGCAGTCTGTTCATTCAAGTTTTACTTGATGAAGGTGGAAGCTTTCACTTCTTTCATGGTTCTTTCCATCCTTGGAATGTTATGCCCCCTTTTGCATGTTCTGCTCAAGTATTAGGACAACCCACAGGCTCAGAACTACTATTGTGGAAATGTCATATGTAAGAGAAGTGATCAGCCCACCTCCTAGAGTCATAGGACAAGTTGCTGCTGCATGTCATTCTCCCTCCCTGTTAGTCCCTCAAAGGGCATGTTTTCCCTTTCCCTGAGGAGCCACACTGTAGCAGCACAGCTCAGGAGAGAAAGGGAATATGAGGTATTCGGGGTAATAGTAGCAGGGACTGGGATGGGCTTTCAAAGAGGTTTGGATGGATTAATGGAGGATAGGTCCATCAATGGCTATTAGCCAAAGTGACTAAAGGGAATCTCCACAAACAGAGTCAGAAAACATTTGAATATCAGAGCTGGAGGCAGTATCAGGGGAAGGCCTTGGTCTCTATATCATGATTGGCCACTATGTGTTCCAGGATTCTGGATCAATTGAACCACTAGTTTGATCTGCCAGGGGTCTTTGTTCTTGTTTTTATGTCTATATGCAGTATGGAAGTTTTCATCTGTTTCTACAGTGCTTGCTGCTGCACCCCCACTTTTTTGCACCCCCAAGTGGAAACAGCCTAGGAGGCTGATAATTTTTTTCCAGTCTTAAAGATCTTTTTGTGTGGAGAGTGGTGGCACAACTAATCATCACTGCCCAAGTTGTACTTGAGTGGAAGAGGGGTTACTTGCAACTGTCCCAGGGGTATGGCACTATCTGGGATACCATCGTGTGTCTTAAAAACATTATTGTACTATGTACTTTGTAAACATAACTAGAAGCTTTGACTTAATTTCTCCACCTTCAAGTGAAACAATGTGCTGGGCTACCTAGGAAAACTCTCTTTTATTATTTTAATGCTTTGACTATCTTTTCTCTACATTTAAAGAAGACAGCTTTAGTAATTACAAGTATTTTCCACTTATTATTACAGAAGTTGAGACTACAGAAATTGAGACTACAGAAGTAATAATAAGCTGAACATCAAGAAAACAAAAGTAATGACTACAGGAGAATTGTGTGTGTGTGTTAAGTGCCGTCAAGTCGCTTCCGACTCATGGCGACCCTATGAATGAAAGTCCTCCAAAATGTCCTATCTTTGACAGCCTTGCTCAGATCTTGCAAACTGAAGGCTGTGGCTTCCTTTATTGAGTCAATCCATCTCTTGTTGGGTCTTCCTATTTTCCTGCTGCCCCCAACTTTTCCTATCATGACTGTCTTTTCCAGTGACTCTTGTCATCTCATGACGTGACCAAAATACGATAGCCTCAGTTTAGTCATTTTAGCTTCTAGGGTCAGTTCAGGCTTGATTTTGATCTATAACCCACTGATTTGTTTTTTTTGGCAGTCCACGGAATCCCTAACACTCTCCTCCAGCCCTTCCCAGTCTCAATCTCCTTCTAATTTCTTGGCTGCAGTCTTACACAATTTTAAGGTTGATAATGAGGAAATTAAAATTGTCCAAGACTTTCTATTCCTTGGCTCCACCATCAACAAAAAGGGAGACTGCAGCCAAGAAATCAGAAGGAAATTGAGACTGGGAAGGGCAGCCATGAAGGAGCTAGAAAAAGATTTTGAATGTAAGGATGTGTCACTGGCCACCAAGACTAGATTAATTCATGCCTTCGTATTCCCTATTACTATGTATGGGTGTGAAAGCTGGACAGTGAAGAAAGCTGATAGGAAGAAAATAGATTCCTTGGAAATGTGGTGTTGGAGAAGAGTGTTACGGATTCTGTGGACTGCCAAAAAAACAAATCAATGGGTTATAGATCAAATCAAGCCTGAACTGACCCTAGAAGCTAAAATGACTAAACTGTGGCTATCATATTTTGGTCATGCCATGAGACGACCAGAGTCACTGGAAAAGACAGTCATGCTAGGAAAAGTTGAGGGCAGCAGGAAAAGAAAAAGACCCAACAAGAGATGGAGTGACTCAATAAAGGAAGCCACAGCCTTCAATTTGCAAGATCTGAGCAAGGCTGTCAAAGATTTTGGAGGACATTCATTCATAGGGTCGCCATGAGTCGGAAGCGACTTGATGGCACTTAACACACACAATAATAAGTGACTGTCTTAGTAACTTGGTTTTAGGTTTTTGACAAATGGTATACATTCACTTGAACAAAGCAGATTCTAATACCCAGGCAGGAATCATTGTCCTTGAAATATTTATTTATTTACAATATTTATATCCTACTTTTCTACCTGATGAGGGCCACCAAGGTGGCTAATATTATGTTGGCAACTTGTTTTAAGTTATCCAGAGAGGTTCAGTTGCAACACACTGGAATTGGCTGTTGATAATGCTGACAGAGCAATCCGAAAGGAGGAGGGCGAATGACCTTAAGAGCCAGTGTGACCCCTGCACTGGCATTAGTGCCACTTGCATCGTGCAAATGGGCACTAACTCTGGCACCGGGCCACTTACACTGGCGCTGGGGAGCAGCATGGCAGCACCATGTATGGGCACCAGTACAGAGTCGGTGGCAGTGCTCCTTCAGCACAGGGGTTCACACCAGCGCCAAAGGGGGCATTCCCAGGGGCAGGGCTGACACTAGTCATTTCTCTAAGCCCTTTCACCATGGGAATACCCCCTTTTGCCAGTGTAAACTTACACCAGCAAAAATGGTGGCGTAGCCCCATGGAACTGCATAGAGCTGCATGGAACTGTATGAATTGCACTGCCCATCTTTGTTCCCAGATTGCTTTTGACTCTGTCTGATCTTGAGCTTTGTAAATTTGCTTCTAAGAACAGTTTTGCTGTTTTTCTGATCATGCTTTTTTTTTTATCTGTTTTTTGATCATGCTTGATCATACCACAAGCAAAAAGTCATTTGGTTCCTTTCAAATTGGAATTCTCTCATTCATATGCTGCATGCAGTAAAATGGAAGGGAAACTCCATTAGCTTAAAAGTGGGAAGGAAACAATAGGCGAGGCAAAGATGGGGATTGTGCTATTTCTGTTTTTCTCCACCATTTCATATAATGTAGGAAGGGAACTTGAGGTATGTTAAGAGTTGCACAAAGATTGTATACTTTTGAGACTATCTCTGCACTGCAATCTCTTAGTAAATTGTACCATTAAATAAGTCTACTGAGACATAAAGCTGTAACATTATCTTGAAATTTAAGCATTGCCACCTTTGCATTACAAAACAATTTAACAACCACTTAGAACATTTGCCTTTTTTTCTGGCTTAATTTAACTTTTCTGGGTTAATGTGATGCAAGGAACATTAGTTGTCCTTCAGCTGTTTTACCTGAGCTGAGTTTGAAACTTATCCAAGAGTGTAATTAAATAATAAAGTGGAGTGTATCAGGAGGGAGACCAGAAACCTTATGCAGAGAGCTGATTTCTCATTCTTTCTGCATGCTTGCAAGTCCAGGGAGACCTAATTAATTAGTCAATGGAGAAAAGGAAAAAAATAGGACATAAAAGTAATAACGTTCTTCCATGTTTGTTGAAATGAGGAAAGAAAGCATTATTTGTTTACATGTCTTATGAATCACATCCTATTTGACTGTGCCCTTTTCACAACTATTTCTAAAGGAAGAAATGGAAAGCTGCAGCAAACAGATCACAAACCAATCCCCAAACCAGTGTAAGAAATCCTAATTAAATCATAGAAGATCTATTTTTCTAATTATAACCATGTCAACCAGTGGTCCATTGTCAGGATGGCCTGCATGCTGGAATTCTTCATAAGTGTAAAGCGCAATACTGGGTATGGAATTTAATTTAACAGAAACCTCAACTTAAAAAAAAAAAAAACTTTCTAGCCCATTTGATTATGGAAGTATGCTTGAAAGCCTGTGAGCAATGGGTTGGGTCCGGTGCAGCATTTCCATGGGTGCAAAGATGTTTGCCCATGGAGCACTTTTTGTGACCCCCCCTCCAAAATGTTCTCTGGAATCCTGTTCCTGGGGGTCCTCTCTCCCCACAAGAGTAGAATTCTATGTGGTATTTCAAGCTACCAGGAAAGGGTGTAGCTGAGAACTGGGCTGTGTGAATGGAAGCACTGTGCAGGATCCAACCCAATGTCTGGTGAAATCTCAAAGCCAAACTCAATAAGATTTCTATAATTAGAACCAGACTATGAAGGCCCTGCATAGCTCTTTGCCCCAACCAATGTCTAGTAGAACCATAATAAATTATGCAAAAATAATTAAATTATGCAGATGCTCATCATGGGTGCTTAATTGTACTTTTCAGAAAAAACACAGCCCCTTCATTAATATGTTTTTTTATTTATTTGAAATATTTATATTGCGACTTCCTGTTATAAAAGTGGCTGATAAAAATGCTCTTGATCCAGTCGAGCAGTAGGTTAATTTATGTGTTTAGATAGTTAAGGTATATTTCAGAATATTTATTGGAAGGGAAGGGAAATATGAAAATATAAAGCTTGTACAAATATATAACATTTTCCTTCAATCCCCCCTCCCTTTCCCTTATTCCTTTTGAAACCTATCAGTGTCCTTTTCTCTGGATTTCTGGGAAGGCAATCCATTTTAAAAAGCCCCCTTTGTTTTTCCATCTCTTCTCCCCCCCAACCCTGGTTCCTTTCTTCTCCTGCTTTCACAGCAAGGTTGTGTTTCTATTAGACATTTGTATAAAACATAGGCTGTGTTCTGCTGCAAATGAATTTGTCAACAATTCCTAAGTGTATAGCACATGAGCCAGTGAAAAGACCATCTCTGTTGGGAGTGGAAGAGAATGATGATTTATACCCATCAGTAGATCCATTTGACCAAAGTAAGCATTCTATCCATGTGATTTGCTGTGGGTGGGTCGGTGGATGTTTTTGTACTTTTTCATGAACAGTTTTAGTGATATGCAGGGTAGCAAATATCTATAGCGTAAAGTGGAAAGCTCAGCAAGAATCTTTCAAGTGGCTCAGCAAGGCACAACTCCCACTGGTATAATGCAGAGAGTTGTCAGAGGCACTTTAGTGGATTAGCAAAGTACTTTTAAAAGTTGGTGTATGTTTGCTTTTTCACTGCCTCCCTCCCTGTTGAATCTCTTCAAACCTCAATTACAGCAAAAAAACTGGCAATCATCAGGACTATTTTTCATTGTAAGTCTGTAATGTGCAGCTTGTACTAAATTTATAATCTCCAAAAGAATTCATTGGGTCTGTGAGGCAGAAGGTTAGCAAGAAAACTTTCTACATGAGAATTCAGATGGGGAAGTCAAAAAATTTTCCTTTATTTTTTATTTTTTATTAAGTACTTAAATAATTACAACAACATTAGTTATGATTTGGATTTTCATATTATTTTCATTGTTGTTTGTTGATATGGAAAATTTATATTATAAAAACCAATAAAATTTTCAAAAAAAAAAAAAGAATTCAGATTTCACCAGGAATGAGCCAAACGCAGCTGTAATAGTAAAAGCAGAAAACAATCAAAACTAGTGAACATCCACAGGTGGCCAATAAAGGAGAGTCTTATCTGGTCATCTGTTTTACCCCCATTAGGTAGTAGGGTTCTTTTTAATATATAAAATTGTCACAATTGCAAAAACTCCCATCACTTTCAGGATCAGGTTGAATTACAGCATTGATACTTTTTAGTTTTTCCCAGAACATGTCTTTTTTCTTTATTTACTAATTGTTCTTTCTCTAGCCCAGGGAATTCTACATAATTGGCAAAAATCATCTATGGTGTTGTTATGGTGGATCAGCCTCAGGGGTCATAAAGGTAAAGGGTAAAGATAGTCCCTGTGCAAGCACCAGGTCATTTCTAACCCATGGGGTGACGTCACATTCCGACATTTACTAGGCAGACTATGTTTACGGAGTGGTTTGCCACTGCCTTCCCCAGTCATCTACACATTACCCCCAGCAAGCTGGGTATTCATGTTACCAATCTCAGAGGATGTAAGGCTCAGTCAATCTTGAGCCAGCTACCTGAAACCGACTTCTGTCGGAATCGAACTCAGGTCGTGACTGAAGTACTGCAGGATACCACTCTGCACCACGGGTCAGAATGCTTTTTATCAGCAATTTCCTGCATTCCCAATGGGCTGTCATTCCTGAATCAACCCAGGATCCAAAACCTGTTTTTAAAAAATATGCTGTTACCATCTAGAGTTTCAGGTACCTTCAGCACCTTTCTCTGGCTCTTATGGTGATCATAACTTATAATCTTTCTCTATATAGAAGAAAAGAAACCTAGTGCCAGCAGGGGAACCACCTGGTACAAGTTAGGCAGAGAGGGAAGGCACAGCTTTGTATTTAAAACTAGCAAAAATCTTATTTATAAGGGCTAATACTGTGAGTATAGAAGAAAGCACAAATACTTTTATACTTTGGTACCATATGTGTATCTCTGGGTACAAAGCTTAATACAGATTGTTGTTGTTTTTTATTGTTAGGTCATTTCTAAGGAGACATAAGCCATGTGATTTCTTCAACTTGGAGATGTTGGTGGATGTGCCAGTGCAGATAGTTATGACACTTAGAATTCAGACTAGGGAAATTTCAAGTAGTATATCTTCAGAGTTACTGTGTGTGCTTATCTAAATGATCCATTGATCTTCAGCCATAAAGTCACAATTGGAGCCCAAGGAATGCCTGCACCGGGCTTTGGAAACAACACGGCTGCGCTGCCTCCAAAGGAGGTTTTGGCCCTCATAGGGTTGCACGGGAGATACGCCACCTAAAAAGTGACATATCTCGCAAAAAATAAAAAGGGGCATTCCTGACCTGACCATCCATTCACAGAGTCTCTCCACACCACACACAGATCAGGAACTCAGAGCTATCTCCTTCCCAAGAGCTTACTGCTCAAGATCTCCTCTCTCCCTCCCTCCAAAAAGAACCCTGTCAGCTTTCCCCAAAGTTCCATAGCATTTCCTCTTTTCCTGCTTCATTCTTTCCTAGGGTTGCCAACCTCCATGTGGGGCCTGGAGGTCTCCTGGAATCACAACAGATCTCCGAACTACAGAGATCAGTTCCCTTTAGGGTTTCCAGCTCCAGGTTAGAACGTTCCTGGAGATTTGGAGGTGGTGTCTTGGGAAGATGAGGTTTAGGGAGGGACGTAACTTCACCAGGGTATAATGGCCTCTATAGCAGCCATTTTATCCAGGGGAACTGATCTCTGCCTTCTGGATATCAGTTTTAATTCCCAGTGACATCCGACACCCACCTGGAGTTGGAGGAAATGGGTGCTTTGGAAGATGGAATCTATGGAATTATACACTTCTGAGGTTCTTCACCTTCTTAAACCCCACCCTTTCCAGGCTCCACCCCCCCAAATCCCCAGGAAAAAAGGAAAATTGGAGACTGGACGGATGTTCTCCAACATAGTAGGGAGGGTTGTTTTTTTCAGAACATGACTAATCACTGCCTCCTTGAGCATGCATGACATAATTCCTGCTCTCAAGGTATCATTTATCATTCCCCTTACCAACTTAGCCAGTCACCCTCTGGTCGCTTTTATCAGCCAGAAAGGGCAAGGATCAGGAACACAGGTGGTAGGTCTCACCTGTCGAAGGATCTTGTCCACATATTCAGAGTCTGCAAGCTTAAAAGTATTCATATAAGTTGGACTAGCAGATGCCAAAGGTACATCATCTGAACATGCCTGCATCTAACCTAGAGCAGAACTGAGCAATTTTCTCTGCAAGGTAAATAGCAAATTGATCACAGTGGGCCGTCATGTGGTCAGAGTCCAATTCCTTGGAACTATGATATAAAAGTCCACAAACCACATGAAAGAGCTCAGTTGAATAGTTATATGCAGATTCAACAGTGATGGGGAAATATTGCCTTTTTTGCCACCACCACTGCCACAGAATACACTCTAATATGGGCTGCATGTTGTGTTTGATCAGTCTTGCTCTGAATTTTCTGCCAGCCATCATCTCTCTCATTTCATCAACATCAGTTCCCCAGCACACCAGGGAGACTGCTTGGCTCTGTCCAGGGGTAGAGGGTGCTTAGGAGTGATTATGTCAGCAGCGCAATCCATCTCCCAATTTCCAGAGAGTGGTCAGGGCCTCTACAGAATTATCAGCAGCTGAGGTGGTAAAATCCCCAAGCACCAACAGAAACCCATCAGGGTCCATCAGATGCCTGGGGCAGACCATTTTAATGGGTCTATCACACCTGCAGAGAAAAGAGGAAGCAGTAAGTCTGAACTCTATTAGGTAAATGATCTGTCCATGACAAGGGAGACCCCTTTAACTCCCCTAACTCTACATCACCCTTTCCAGTGGTATAATAGAACAAATCCAATGTGTGCCCTGCTAAATGTGCAATAATTACTTGGGACAGGCCCATGGTTATCATGGAGGCCATGAAATCCTGAGCCAGTCATGACAGCTTGAACTCAGCATGGATGTTAAAGTCACCCAGGACCACCAATCTACGGCTCGCCACTAGCATGTCCAAGACCGGCTCGACTAGCTCAGGAAAAGAGATGGTTGGGCAGTGAGGTGGATAGGACACCAGCGGAATCCCTATCCAGTACTGTTGTCAGCTATCCAGTTGGAGAAAGATGATCTGTTTGTCTTGTTGGTTGATATTAACTCAAAGATCCAGCATCAGTTGTGAAAAATGAAAATTTAAAATTGAATTCTTACAAGCAATTCAACAATAAGAATTTCCACAAGAATTTCCACAAGGCTCCCCCCTCTGATATCTATTATTGGTAATAGTAATGCATCTAGATTAGATTACTACAGTGTGCTCTACATAGGGCTGCCCTTGAGAACTGTTTGGAAACTTCTATTAATGCATAATGCTGTCGCTGGGTTGTTAAATGGAGTGGGTCAAAAGGATCACATCACTGCAGTCTTGGCCCACCTACACTGGCTTCCAATTTGTTCCTGGGCAAAATTCAACATGCTAGTATTGACCTTTAAAGCCCTATATGGTTTGGGACTAACATACCTGAAGGATTGCCTATTCCCTGATGAACAACCCCACAACTACAGTCATGTTTGGAGGCCCTACTTCAGGTGCCCCAACCTCCAGATATTACATGGGTTCAAATCAAGGAGAGTGTCATCTCAGTTGTGGCACTAAAACTCTGGAACTCTCTCTCTCTCTAGAGTGTTTTGTCAGTTCTTTTCAGTTGCCACCAACAGATGATGACTTTTGTTTCGTGTTTCAGCATGGGAGTCAGCATGGTGTAGTTGTAAAGAACAGTGGTTTGGAGCGGTGGACTCTAATCTGGAGAACTGGGGGGGGGAGGGGAAGGTGATTGTAAGCCAGTTTGATTCTTCCTTAAATGGTAGAGAAAGTTGGCTGTCAGACTCAGGCATCCATCCCTAGCATCCCATAAACAGACATGCTCAGGCAGGTGATCCTAAGCAATGCTAATTTATTAGGAGCAAAAAAATTAAAAGAAGCTGACCGCCTCACACGCAGGAGAGGCTGCTAATGGGGTCTATGCAGGTAGGTTACAGTATAAAAGCATTCTAGGCAGAAAAAGTAAAACAAAGTGAACCACAGTGCAGTAACTACGAGATAACGGTTCCCAGAGAGTCGAAGACATAACACGGGCACATCTGTGATAAACAGGAGAATCGAAACTGTACACAGGATTTGCAGCATGAGAACTAAACCTTGACTGGCAGCCAGAACCTGGCCTTGTCAGGAAGCCAGCCTCTGGCCTGCAATTGCCAAACCCCCACTCCAGCAGGTAGCAAAGACCTGACATCAGCATTTAAAATCCAACTCTTCTTCTTCATCAGTGATGTATGTGTCAAGAAGTTGAGGTTCCTCAATTTCTTGGATTGCAGGATTTCTTTTGGTTCAGGCCTAGAAGCCTATGAATTCTGTGTTGTTGGGATTTTAGACCAGCAAAATAAGTTTCCTTTTGAAAACTGCTTCTGTAGAGGGAGTAAGGTAAGCCCCAGCTGGTGCTTGTTAAAGCCTTCTCTCCCCTTTCTGGAATGCAAGGCCGTGCATTGCCATAGTAACTAATCGGTCAGCCATCATGACGATGTTCAGGTGCCGGGGGTTCTGCAGACTTCATCTCCTGAACACCTTTTAGTGAGTCAGCATTCTGACCAAGTGATTAATTACCAGCTAATTGCTTTCGTTTTCTCAATTGGTCTATGAGCTCATCCTTTTGAGAAAACGGATATAAGGACAGACCAGTCCTGAGCAAATGATGCACGCTTTGGGGTACAGTAGGAGAGCTGTGCTGGCGGCATCACAACCCATTTGATTTTGGCCCTTGAGGGGGAAACTGGTCAAGCTGACCTGCTTGGAGAAAACTTTGGACAACCTTTTGAAACTTTTGAATGCTGGAAGCATCTTTGGAACTTGGTAACTATAAATCTGATGCAAGAAACCTTTGCCTATCTTTTTGAATCAAGAAGGCTTTTGAATGTATTAGTTAGCTATGCTAAATAGTTTATTTTCTTGCTTAAAACTTCATGACTTTTCTTTCCTGTAAACCAGCATAACTCTGATAAATAAAATTGTTAGCCTTTAAATGGATTGTGTCTTTTGATTTTGGGATTCCAAGCCTAAATTCTAAGTGCCTTGTTTGAGGGTAAAACCACCTAAGACATTTTGGGAGTGTAATCTTCCCCTGGCAGGCCTCTACCTTGCAGGGTAAGCATTGCACTTAACTTTTGAAGCTTGGCAGGGGTTACTCTGGACCCCGTGCCTGGAGGCTTAACTTTTGGTCCAGAGTTGGCGGCAGCTACTGATTAAACTTGGGGTGAAAGCCTGGAGTTTAATGTTTTGTACCTTTTGGGAAACTTTTGACTAAACCAAAGCAGCTCCAGCTGGTGGAGGCTGGTTGGAGCTCTTTGACAGTATGTATTTTAGCTGTGGTTTTAACAATCTGTGCTTTTTTTATGGGGGGTGGTTTTTAAAAGTTGGTTTTATTATGTATGTTTTGGGCACTTTGGTGACCCTCATGAGGGCAGAAAGGTGGGGTATAAATTTTGTAAAGTAAATAAATATCCATGTTCCTTCTGGGTCATGCATGATAGCAGATAAGCCTGTTTTTGCCTTTGATCCCTGTTAGTGTATACCTTAGCTTAAGAATGGCTTCTGGCTGTTTCTTGGTTTTGAGTTAATGCCATGTCTAAGGGCATCTATTTCAGTGTTTTGTGTCTGTGGTATCTGATCTTTCTTTAATTACATTTGGCTTCACAGAAGACAAGATCTGGACTGTGATCCAACACAACAACACTGGACTGACTCAAGTCCATGGGGCTGATGCAGGGAAGCCATACACCCTGAACTTCAACTACAACAGCAGCATGGAGCAGCTGGAGGCAATGATAAATAGTGCTGAATACTGTGAACAAGAGGCAGCTTACCACTGCAAAAAGTCACGTCTGCTCAACACACCGAGTAAGTGTCATAAAGCAGAATCTTTCCTCCTTAACTGTTATTGATTGTGCAGCAGACACAGCCCACACTGCAACCCCAGCAAAAAAATAGAGCAGATGCCTCCTTGCTTTTTCAAACACGTTGAAGCCTGTGTGATACAAAACATTCATTTTCTACTGGAATCAGAGTGCCATCAACTGTGGCTGTGTTGCAGAAACTAACACAAGCTTGTGAGATCACACAAGTTCAATGATGGAATAGCAGGGTGTATCCTTTTGTTCTCAGCAACATGATGGTACAGTTAATTAGCAACAACTGCAGCCTTCTGCTGCTGCTGCTTCTTGTTCTATGCTGAAAATATGTGTTGAAATATATGTCAGGGATACATGAGCCTTTGTCTAATAGGCAAGGGGTTTGCTGCTGCCCAGAAGACTGGAACATGTATCCTAGAATCCTAAACTTGAAATGCGTAACTCAGTTTTCTGCCCAGATTAAAGCTATGGTGATTACAGCCAGTTTACCATTGTGATGCTTGGGACTTTGAAACATGCACATAGAGAAAGCAACAGAGGCAAAGATTGGACTAATGGCTCCTGATATCACGATAGCCCTTATGTGTCTCTTGGACTAACCTGTACTGCCTGTACTGACTTTGTTATCTTGCACACAAGGCTCTTACAAATACTGTGTTTACTCAAATGCAAGACTCGTTTTTCCCCTCTAGGTATGACATAAAAAGGGTGGGTCGGTCACCTTACATTCAGGGTTGTCTTCCTTTCTAGTAGTCCATCACAGAAGAGTTAATGAATTTTTAAAAACTCTTGTAGAGATGAAAGTGAAAATATCTTAAAGATAGTAAAAGGATAGTCATTCTAGTGGAGCAGCTAGTCTATATTCTAGTCTCTTGCAGTAAAATTAAAAAGACAGGGTGGGGCTTGCCATTGTTATTGCTGTAATGTGACACTGTTGGTAACCCAGGCAGATTGTGAAGAGCTACAGGAGGATTTGCCTAAATTGGGTGAAGGGGCAACAATATGGAAAATTAGGTCCAGTGTAGGTAATGAAGGTTGGGACAAAAATTTATGACTTTAAGTATATGCTGATGGAGGCTGAACTGGCCGAAACTGAGAGGGAAAGAAATAGTAGGGTTGTAGTAGATAGCCCAATGAATATGTCAACTGATTCTGCAGTAGCAGTGAAAAGGGTAAAAACTCCATGTTTGGGGATTATTAGGAATTGAAAATAAAATGGCCAATATCTTAATGGCACTGTGTAGCTCTATGGTGTTGTCTCATTAAGTGTGTACAGTTTGGGTTGCCACAGGTCAAAAAAGATATTGCAGAGCCGAAAGAGATGTGGAAGAGAGCAACCAAGGTGATTAAGGGGTTGGAGCACCTTTCCTTGGAGAAAGACTAAACAGTCTGTGACTTTTCAGTTTGTTTGTTTGACTTTTATCTTGCTATTTCCCAACAAAAGTCAGGCTCAGAGTGGCTAACAATAACGGTATGGCAAGGGAGATAAGATAGAGGTTTATAACATTAAACATGGGGTAGGGAACATGAGGGCACTCAATGAGGATGATGGTTGATTCAGGACAGACAAAGGAAAATACTTTACTCAATAAATGATTAAATTGTGGAACTCACTTCCAGTGTATTTAGTGATGGCCATAAGCATTGGGATTTGACTGATTCATAGAGGAAAGGTCCATAAGTGGCTACTAACCAAGGGGACTTCCGTAGTTAGTGGCAGCAAACCTCTAAACACCTGTGCTAGGAGGCAACCTCAGGGAAAGGCTTTGACATCTATGTAGCTCTCTGAAGCAACTGGTTGGCCACAGTGTGAAACAGGTAGCTAGATTAGATGAACCATTGGTCTGATCTAGCAGGCTCTGTGTCATGGATTCACCTGATTCTGTGAGCTCAGAGGGTGAACTAGAGCACCTAGCAATCTCACCAGAGAATGCAGCTGACACATCTCCTGAACCAGCTGCTAGATTAAAGGAGGCGACAAGTCAGGTGAAGACCCCCTCGGGAAGCCAGCTGCACTATTTTATAAAACATTCAGTGACAATTTAGTGAATTTTTTTGTATTACTTTGTAATACAATTTTGGATAAGGGAGCATCCCCAGAGACTTGGTCACATGCATTTATATCGTTGATACCTAAGGAAGGAAGAGATCCAGAAAAAACTTCAAACTATAGACCTATCTCGCTGTTAAATGTGGATTATAAGATCTATGCTTCGGTCTTATCGAATAGGATAAAGCATTTTATTAAGGACCTTATACATGAAGACCAAGCAGGTTTTGTTCCAGGAAGGCAAATTAAAGATAATATAAGAGTTTTATTAGACTCATTGGAATATTATGACCAGAATATTCAACAAACGGCGGCCTTTGTATTTTTGGATGCAGAGAAAGCTTTTGATATGGTCTCCTGGGATTTTATGAAAAAGATATTGGAAAAATTAAATTTTGGAGACCGCTTTTTGTCTGATAATTGTTCAATCAAGAAAGGAACTAGACAGGGATGTCCCCTGTCTCCATTACTATTTTTGTTGGTGTTGGAATCACTATGTTGTAAGCTAAGGAGTATGGAGGACATTCGCGGATTAAAAATTTAAAAACATGAATTTAAATTGAGAGCTTTCGCGGATGACCTTCTGTTAATTTTGGAGAACCCAACACAATCAATGAAGATATTGCTGGAAACTTTGGACGACTTTGGAAGTGTATCGGGGTTTAAAGTTAACCAAGAAAAAACAAAGACAATATTTAAGAATTTATCAGAAATGGAACAGCAGGAATTTATATCATATACAGGTTGGGACAAGGCTAAGAAGGTCAAATATTTGGGAATCTGGATCTCTGCGAAGAACAAAGAATTCATAACTAGTAACTATCTTAAATTATGGGATAAAATAAAAACTGACATGATCATTTGGTCAAATAAAAAGCTGTCACTTTTGGGACATATATCAACAGTCCAAATGAATATTTTACCAAGGATGCTTTTCTTATTCCAAAATCTGCCCATAATATCACATGTTAAATATTTTGATACTTGGAGGAAAGACGTATTAAATTTCATCTGGCAAGGGAAAAAGCCGAGGATTGCTTACAAACATTTGGTGGACTCTAAAGTTAGAGGAGGTTTAGCATTACCTAATTTGCAACTTTATGCTGAAGCGGCCGCTTTAGTATGGCTAAAGGACTGGATGAACTTATCTAACTTGCGTTTGTTAGATCTTGAAGGTTTTAACAATATAAGTGGATGGCATGGCTATTTGTGGTATGGTAAAATTAAGATACAAGCATCATTTCGTAACCATATAATCAGGTCCTCCTTATTTCATACTTGGATGAGATATAAGCATATTCTTGAACCAGTAACACCTATGTGGATATCACCTCAATAAATGTTGACATTACGCCCACTTAGATTGGACAAATTTATCACCTACCAAGAGTTAATTAACTGGGAAGGGAAAAAAAGCTCACTAAAAGACTTTCAGTTACTTAAAGACGATTTACAATGGCTTCAATATTATCAAATTAAATCAGTATTTACACAAGATATGAAGAATGAATTCTCTAAAGAGAAATCGCCTTTTCACAGGATGTTATTAGATAATAACACTCAACTGATTTCTAAAATGTATAATCTTCTTTTAACAATTTATTGTGAGCAGGAAATAATTAAACCAACAATGATTAACTGGGCTCAAACTGTGGGACATGATATTGCTTTAAATAAATGGGAAAGATTATGGGTGAAAGACCTGAAAGGAATAAATGCGCAGTCAATTCGAGAAAATATATATAAAATGATGTATTGATGGCATTTAACACCTAAGAAGATTGCAAGGATTTATAAAGTGACATCCCCTAAATGTTGGAAATGTAATAAAGAAGTTGGTTCTTTTTATCATATGTGGTGGACTTGTGACAAAGCTAAGGATTTTTGGGATATGATTTATAATGAATTAAGACTAATAGTACAAAAAAATATACCCAAAACACCAGAAATGATGCTATTAAGCATGATACCCGATGACTTGTTAATACAAAGGACTTTTTTGATCTATGCGACAACAGCTGCAAGATTGCTCTATGCAGCAAAATGGAAAGGGGCAGACACTCCTGGGAAAGAAGACTGGATTATGAAAATGTTTGAACTGGTGGAAATGGCAAAACTTACAGCTACTTTAAACCAAAAGGACAATGTTCAATTTATGGGGGAATGGGAGGCTTGGATGAAATATTGTGAATATGAACTAGGACTGGGAAAAATGGAAGAGTACCTTTTAATCTGATCTAGATGACATTGCTAATGTAAAGAAGTGTAATTAATTATATTAACAGAATATTGTGATTGAAATTTAACTGAGATATAAGAGTAATTAAGATCAGACCATATCACGATGGGATAGAATACTTTATTAAGAGGCGGACGGAGGTGATGGGGAAGTCAACAAATTTTCCTTTGTTTTTTTTTATTTTATTAAGTACTTAAATAACTATAACAACATTACTTATGACTTAATTTTCTATATTACTTTTATTGTTGTTTGTTAACATGGAAAATTTATATTATAAAAACCAATACAATTTTCAAAAAAAAAAAAAAGAAGAAGAGGATTCCTCCCCAGGAGCTCGCAGAAGGAAAAGACTGAGAGCTCTAATGAGTGAAAGACGGAGGTCTGCAAGACTTCTGGCGAGGTGAGAGATTGCAGCTGTTGAAGATGAAAGTGATTGATGGCCAGACCAGCCTCGCTCCCTCTGCACCGTGCTGCAATAGCAGCCCAGCCCGCCTGCCCAGCCAGTACACTCTGCTTATGTTCTGATTAGGGTTGTGCATATCGGTAATTTTTGGGATTCGGGTTTACTGGATACCAAAACCTGGGGATAAAGCCAATGCCAAATAAGCAATTCCCAAAAAAGCCGAACAGGTATTCGGCTATTCAGGTTCGGCTATTCGCCTTTGCTCAGAGGCATGGCTCTGTGCTTTCTCCCCTTCTTTCTTTCTTTCTTTCTTTCTTTCTTTCTTTCTTTCTTTCTTTCTTTCTTTCTTTCTTTCTTTCTTTCTTTCTTTCTTTCTTTCTTTCTTTCTTTCTTTCTTTTGGCTGGTTTTGTTAGGGCCCCATAGTTGGGGCCCCTTTGAGGTCGGAGTCATGTAATTGGAGCCAACTTGGTCTGACCAACTGACAGCATTGAGTTGACCTGATCTGCAGTTTAAAAGACATAGTTCACCCAGTCTGGAGAATGTTAGTTTCAGTCTGCTGCTCATGGCTCCTCTGAAGAAGATTCCCTCACCCTCATGGATGAGCAATCTCCGTAACATTAGCTGCCTTGGTCATGATTTCAGCAGGCTCTGACATAATTTCCCCACACCGTGGCCATCTCTTGGAATCAGATTTTCATGACCACAATAAAGGACTGCTCACAGGATGTCATTTGCCACCAAGAGGAATGTTTTCCATGCCTTGTTTCTCTTGCATTTAAGCCATTTTTCTCCTTTTGGAAGCTCATTTGCATGGATATTATGCAAAGTGACCCCAGACTTTGAGATGCCAGCCTGGAATCAGCTCTTTCTGCCAGTCCTCAGCAACGCTGAACTTTTGAACCTGAAAACCAATGGACAGCTCAGCTCGCAAATGCCTGTAGGATGGAGGTGACCCCTTTGCGGGCCCATAAAATTGGACCCCCTTTGCCAGAGTTCATCAAACTTTGGTGACCATCTAAAGAAAGTCCCTTGCAGCCATGTTGCAAATTGTAAGCACTTGTCCCTGTAGTAATCCTACAAACAACATCCACAGGCGAGTAGTCCAAAAGAGAGTTGATTTATTAGAAAACCTACAGGTATACAGAGCTAACAGGTAAATTGGCACGAATGGGAACTAAAGGCACGGCCTAGGGTCTATATGGAGGAGCATTGGACATATCAGATAGCGGTTGCAGTCATGGCAACCACTCTCCCTACGAGGGCAGTTCCCACAGAGAGGAATTTGACAGTTAGCAGTTCTTGACCTTGGTCCCCACCTGGCGAAACCAAAACACGCACAGTCTGTTGCTCTCTGCAGAGAGCAGGCCTGACACAAATTTGGAGACTCTACCTCCAAAAATACCCCCAGAAGTCTTGGGGGGAAACCCATTGACTATAACGGGCCCAAATTTTTCAATAAACTCGAAAATAAGCCGAATACCGGAATTTACTGGTATGGGTATTCGGGTTATTCTGGGTTTACTGAAAAAATCGAGTATAATAAACCCAAATTTGAAATTTACCGTTTTTTTTTTGTTTTTTTTTGCACAACTATAGTTCTGATGTTCTTTCTTGGTGGCAATGGCAACTGCAACATCAAGCCTTGACTCGGGGCTCCTTTCATGTTCTTTTGCTTGCCACATTGGAACCTGTTTCTGTGGCTTACATTTATTTGATGTACTAGAGAAAAAGCTATGTTTTGTTAAAACATAATTGGTGGCTTCAACATGTTTATCATGTTTCCTTCCCCAATCTCTTTCTGTTTTCCCAGTCCATTTGTTTTTAATTATATGTGACATTTGTCATCCCAAACTTTTATTGCTTAGGCTAAGGCTGTAGAATTTATCCAGTTGTGGAGCACACACATAAATAAACAGTGTGGCCTGTGGAAATTGCAAGGTTTCTGAGCCAGTTTGTCCTTGGTTGTGTATAAGAGGCCATTAAATGAAAGAGACACCCAGGAGCAATGTATGTGTCCATGATTGTGAATGCATAATTGCACTCCTTGGTTCTGTTAGGAGAAAATTCCTGATATTCTGGTATTGTGAAATTGTCTTATTTTTAATATGGGTTTTTGTGTCTTCTTGACCATCTTCTGCTAAGTTGTGTATGTGTAAAGTGCTGTCAAATTGCAGCTGATTCATGGTGATCCCATAAGGTTTTCAAGGCAAAGACTAAAAAAGGCAGTTTGCCATTGCCTTCCTTCGCATAGTGACCCTGTTATTGCTTGGTGGTCTCCCATCACTCTAACCCAGGGTGATCCTGCTTAGCTTCTGAGATCGAATGAGATCAGGCTAGCCTGGGCCATCCAGGTCAGTGCTTCTGCTAGGTTAGGATAAGGTATATTTTCTACTTATTATACCTTCCTCCACTTCACACAGCACAAACCTATACTTCTGCTATTGTAAATCTGGATTCTTAAACACATAATGGTTTTGTTCACATTCTACTTTCCTGTTGTAACCAAAGAGTCCCCCCCCCCCGAGCAGTTCAGCAGTTTGTGAACTGCTAAGGCCTATGCAATGGGTACTTTCTACTTATTCAGACAGTGCAGTAAGTGTAATCAATAGCACTTCATGCATACATGTTGTCATGGAACCTAGGTCATCCTAGTTTTTCGCCCCATGGACCTGTCCTTGTTGTGCATTGTTCCACAGCCAAATAAAGAATGAGTAAACCATTAGTTGTTTATAAATAAATGCTTTAAAAAAATACCGCTTGATGTTTGTCTAAGTCCATGTTACCAGTGTTATTTCATGCATGGCCATTTGTGCTGTTCCTTGGCTCAGTGGTAGAGCATCTGCTTGGCATGCAGAAGGTCCCAGGTTCAATCCCCGGCATCTCCTGTTAAAGGGACTAGGCAACTAGGTGGTGTGAAAGACCTCTGCCTGAGACCCTGGAGAGCCACTGCCAGTCTGAGTAGACAATACTGACTTTGATGGACCAAGGATCTGACTCAGTATAAGGTAGCTTCATGTGTTCATGTGTCTCTAATGTGGCACTGGGAGGCAGTAACTGGAATCCTGCTGGAGACTCACCACAAGGTTTTGCTGGTCAGGGACATTGGTAGCATGAGGGGAGGCAGCAGTTGTTTGTGACATGTAAACATGGAGCTGGAATACCATGGGTCATTTAGTTTAGGCAAAGATGGGAAAAATAAACAATGGGCTGAGGTATGTGAGGAGATGAGTGGTAGTGAAGTGCTTCATTATGAGTATGGTGGCTATGCCAAACCATGATCTTTGCTGGTAGTTAAGCACTTAGATGATCACTCAAACACTCAAGCTGGGGAGGGGGGAATAGGTACCCCTCTGCCAACATCAGTGAATAATGAGGGAAATGGATTTATGTATTAATTATTTTTATTTATTAAAGCATTTGTATACCACCTTTCCTCTTGGTTTATGATAATAACATAACCAAAACCACTATGTCATCCAGAAAAACTGGAAGGTGAATGATTTCAATGGAACAATATCCACCAATGTGTGGGTCCTTAATTGTACCTTTGCAGGCAGTTAATATCAGAATAGGAATGACTTGTTTGTCGACCATGGCCTTGTGCAGAACCACCTAAAGTAATTTGGTCTCTGCCTCTTGGTCTTCTTTATGTCTATCTGGCAAACTTGTTTGCCTGATAGACATAAAGCAACAGTTGAGCATTTTTAAAGAAACTAAAATCTTCCTGTACTTTTTTTTTAACATTCCAAAAATGAATCCTATTTTTATGTCATCCCTATATATTCATCTTCAGGACATGATATGTTTTACTTTGTGTGCACACATGTATTTGTCTCAGATACAAAGAAGGGCTCATTTTATAGCAGTTGTTATGTTTGTTCTGCCACCAGGCTCTAGCATATTGACATAATTTGAAGAACAGTAGGTCAGATATATCTATTTCTTTGACTTCTGTGCTTCAGCTGGCAGTGCAATGCATGCTGCTTCATGTCAACTGCTGGCAGCTGTTGTTTGGTATCCCACAATCTCCACCTGTACACAGTTTTGATACCTAGATAGACTCTGGGCACTGAAGAATTTTACAGTGTGATAAATAGAATCAGGACAAGAACAAGATAGATTTTCCCCTGCTCCTCTTTTTACTGTAGCCAGTGAAGGGAGTGTGGAGTATTGTCAGCTCTTGTCAAACAACCCTTCTGTTCCCAATTGACTCCACTAAGATTGCAATCATTAAAACAAATCTTGAAAATAAAGTTCATTTGGTTTATTCCAGTGGGATCTTCTTCCAGGAAAACATGGCTAAAATTACATTGGTAGGTATATTCTCTCTCAATTACTACTCTGCTGAAGTCATGCCATATCAACATCCTTGAGACAACCAGTCTCAAAAACACAGAAGCATTTGAGATTTAGAAGCCACTCAACATCTACACTTCCTTTAAAAAACTGTCTCAAAAACCCATATGGGTAGTGGTTGAGGTACCTTTGGACAGCTTGCCTTGAAAACCTGAATGGGCCATATTGAGGAAGCTCCTATTAGTCAGAGCTTCTAAGACATGTTTCCTTTTTAGGGGTGTGCACCTATTTTTTGGTATTTTGGGGGTTCAGGTTTATTAAAACTGAAATTTTTTGAAAAATCTGGAAAATCCAGATTTTAAAAATTGGGTTAATTGGGTTTAATAAACCCGAAACTGAAAAATGCTGGGGGGGGGGGGGGGGATTCAGCAATGCTGAAAAAAATTCATCCATTCACCCCACTTCCTTCTCCAAGCTGCATGCCACATTGGGCCTCCACGTGGAGACCTGATCCAGCAAGCAACTTGAGGAGGGAGGCGGGGTGTTCTTATCCACACTGCTGGCCTTTTCAGAGAAGGCCAGCAGTGCAGATCTGTCAGCAAACAGGTAAGTAAGGGGGGAGGGAAGGAGGGAAATGGTAGGGAAGGGGAGGGGGAAGGAAAGGAGGAGGGGGAAGGGAGGGGGAGGGAATAGTGCTGGGGCAGAAGTGGCCTGAATAATACCAAATAATTCCTGCATTATTCAGGTCCACTTTTTCGGCCCCCATTTTTTTATTTTTTTGCCACCAATTTTGCCAATGAAAAATACCAAAAATGTATTTATTTTTTTTATTAAAGCCAGGGCTGTTTATAAACCCATCTAACAGAAGAACTCTGGCAGAAATGGTGTCATTCAAGGCCATAAAATTTGCAGGTAGCCATACAAAACCAATTAAGCCTTAGAAATACTCAAAATTAAAATTCCTGTCCTGAATGCACCAGCCAGAGCCATTAAAAAGGGGATATCTAAAAACCTATAGCTTTGTGAGCCCAACTCACTCTCAACAAAAAGGCCCCAAAGACCACAAAAGACATAGCAAGGACAAGACACTTAACCAACCCAACTCTTCCCAATTAGCCATCAATGCCAGTGGTGAGTTTTTCTGGAGCTCCACGCTGGGGCAAGCTACAGTTTAGGAGGAGTCTAGCTAAAGGTGGAAACATGGTAAATAACTGAAGCTGAGAATGGGCCACACACAGTCCCACTTACTAGTGTTACCAGGTACCCTCTGGCAACCACTGGGGCTGTGGGGCTGGGGGAATTTGCCAACATCAAACTGAGGCCTAGCCCCCATGTTGTCAGCAATGTGTCAACATCACTTCCAATGCTCGACAGAAGTGATGTAATCACTGATGATGTAGGGATTCTCTGGTATTTGGGCAAAAACCATGGTGGAACCCATTTTTACCATAGAGTTTTTTTGCCCAAATACCAGAGCATCCCCACATAATCAGCGACATGATGACATCACTTCCAGTGAGCTAGGTCTCAGTTCAATGCTGGTAAGATCCCCACCAGCCAGTTGAACTGAAGGGGAAGGGGGCCCAAAGCTAGGGATCCCCCACCCCTGACAGGGGTAGGGCAACCCTACCACTTACCAGGTGACCTGGCTTTTCTGGCCAAGTAAAATGGGAAGGATATCATTCATATATCAGTGCCCATTTAAACAGCTGATCCTCTAGCCAGATAAAATCAAATCTGCCTAGCGTTAATCATTGGCCAGGTTGGCAGGCAGCCACCTGCCATAGGGCAGCAGGATAAAAATACGAAGAGCCTCTCCATAAAGTTTAAACTTTAAAGTTTAAGAAGCCCTGATCTAGTGAACCAGGTTCAAAGAACTTTCTCGGATATGCTTGTTTCAGGCATTCTTGACCTTACAAATGCATGCCCATTTTCCCTGTTCATCCCTTTTCTTCCTTCATACACCTACAGAAAGGTTACACTGAATTGGCCTTGAGGCAACATTGTACAAAGCACTCCTTGTACCCTTAATTTGGAACCACCTTGACTCTTGTTCATTCTAATGGCTCATTTGACACTGAATGGACCATTCAGGGAGAAAATGCTCAAGAGCTTCCAAAGGCAACTGGATACATGCTGTGGAGCATGTATATGTCTCAAATACTGAGAGAAGTTGTAAAAGAGGTTAGGTGGACAGGTTTTGTTGATATTTGCCATAATCACTGACTAATTCCTGAAAGGAACTAATGTCAGATCTCTGCACAACCTTTTGTCCTCTCCTTTTGGGGTGAACTAGAAGAAGCCAGGAATTGAAATCAAGAATTTTCAGAGGGACATCAGATGGTGCTGGAGGGAGAAACTATCACAGATTATTGGTAGGTCAAGCTGTCCCTTCCCTATTCCCTGTATTGCAGGGTAGGACAAATCCTGTGAAGCAGATGGTCACAGTTTCTTGTTGCTTTCCAGAATTTGTGGTTGCCTGTTTTCTTTTCATCTAGGGACCAAACCTTATGACAACCATAAATTAAAAGAAAACATTCTGCCATGATAGGGCTTTGTGGAATTGTGCATTAGGTGAGTTATCTGTGTTTGAAATTTTAATATTATGTTTTAATTATTTTTACAGTGCTTAGTTATCCTTGTTTTGTAAGCTCCCTTGTGCTACTGTGGATTTTGGGAATGTGGGGGTATAATTTAAAAAATAAATAAATGAATGAATATCCACTCATTGTGAATCATTAACCACAAATTTCAAGAACATTTCATCTTATCTGGCATTACCTCATACATGGATATTATGAATGGAGATAATGAATATATTCAGCTGAAAATCATTGGGTTGGATCCAGCCTGCTTTTTCACTCAGTTTTACCCAGTTATAATCCTCCTGCCCCTATCCCATATGGCTTTTGTCCATGCAGTTCCCATGATCACCAGCATAGCACTTTGTAAAGTATGAAAAGACCCCATTCCTTTTTTCACCAGGGGAAAAGTTGGTTGTATCCAACCCATTGTGATGAGAAATTAACTGAAATACATGTGTGCATAAAGCATGTCCTTTTGGGAGCACATGCCTATGGCTTAACAGAGGATCTGAAAATTCCAGAGATCAGTCTAGTCTCAAAGGCACCAAACACTTTCCGGCAGATTAAATAGCGAGTGTTGCTCTTCTATTCATGACTTCCTGCCATGTGCTAGAAGATCAATGGGTTAAAGACCTGGGGATTAAAGATGGGTCCCGGGGCTGAAAGGGTTGTATATTGCTAATCCATAATGTCATCTGAAAAATGTAAGATATATGTATTATATGAAATACATTGAAGATGCCCCTTTCGGACTGCCCTCATAATCCATTTGAGCAGCTGGTTGCTAATGGATATTTTGTGTCATTTCCGACACAACTTTTTTGCTCCTGGCTGCTAGCAGATTTTTGTTAACCTTTTCAGACAAATCTGCTTGTGCCCTGTTTGCTTCCCGTGGCTCAGCCATTTTTTATGAAAACTTCTTTCTCCTGTTTTCAGGTCTTACACTTCTGAATTGCTGCAGTGTGCTGTTTAAAATGTCTGGAGCACTTCTGAAAGGACCACTTTCCCCCCACTTTTAAAAAAATGTTCTAAGATTAATACTATAGCACAATAGCAATGCAATGCATTCAAATGCTAGTGACATAGCAATTCATTGTGACACTGTTTGAAATGGCCAGAGCATTTCAGAGCACTTTAAAGAGTTCTCATAGATGGATTGAAATTAGCTGTATTAAATGCCCGTCCCTGTATTGCTTAACTCAGAATCAGGCCAACATTGGGCTAACATCCAATTTAGAATGGTGAGCTGAAAGGGCCTAAAATTTGGATGTCATAATGAAGTTGAGCAATGCATGTATTGCTTCTTAGTAGGACATTGTGCTCTTGAACCTTGCCCCCGAACCATGTGATCTAGTATTTTGAGAAATGGAGAGTTCATATTCTTTAAAATCTAAAAATAGGTCATAGATCCCATAAAAGTATATTAAGCAGTAGGAAGCTACTATGTTTTTAATATTAATACCAGATAGAATTAAAGCTAATTCTAATCAGCCAACAGTGTAGACCACCGAGTAATTGAGAGTGGCAACAGAAATCCAGTTATTAATGGGAAAATGCCCAGATTACACACTATCATCACAGTTAGTACTAATTGGCACCTAATTAGCGCTTGGAAGACAGACTAAAAGACAACAATTATGCTTATAAGTCAAAGCTGAAAACATTTATGAAAAGTACTATATCATGCCTTTTTAAAATCTAATACTTCAATATTTGCCAATTGGTATTAGGAAGCATTTTTCCTCTGAGGCTATTATTTGAGTAGCTGTTATTCTTCTGGAACCATTAAAGGGAAATGAAGATGTTACATCAAAAGTGAGTCTTGCTGTTGATGGACTATTTTATGGTTTAACTTGAGCGACCTTTCCCTCTTGTTTGTTTGCTGGTGCCCTTCAGTTCACACAACAGACCTGTGAGATAAGTTAGCCATTGAGATATTAACTGACCCAAGGTTGCCTAGTGACCTTCTTGGCTGAGTGGGGGAATTGCACCTTGATTTCTGACAGTGCTGTCCTAAGCATGGATATACCCTCATTTACATCATTGGACTTTCAAGGGTGTAACACTGCTGAGGATTACATTGTGGGGATCTAGTTTGAAGCACTAACCCTGGTGCTCAAGTCTTTATCAAGTCTACATTTTCAGTTTGATTCATGCTTCAGTGTTACTCCACTTTTGGGATGGTTATACATAGCTGCTGTAGCTGTGGATCACATTATACCTGTTTTCCATTCCCTGAACTCCAGGTTCTAAAGAAAGATAAATGGACAGCTTCAAATTAAAGTTCCTTATTAAATACTGCTCAACAGAATTCCTTCACAGATTTTATAGTACCAAATTATCTGGTCTCTTCCAACCAATAGGGCCCATGATAGCTTTCAACACATTTTAGCTTGTATTCAGTTTACAACTGCCTGAAAAATCCAGAGTTTCTGTTTTATTGTTTAGGTGCTGCCAAGTGGTTTTCCCCGGCACTATGGATGTTTTTCCTTTGTAAATTGTCTCCTTAGATTCACACACATTTCTCTTCATCAAGGAGATGTAGATAACTCTTAACAGTGCAACAGCATTTCTATGAATATATATAAAGTGTTCAAAACAGGAACTGCTGTTTAGAGTGAGCAGTACTTTGCAATCATGTTTGTTCTGAATTTTTTTTCAATAGCTCTACTCTCCTCTCCTTGTGTGATTCCTGTATAGACCCAGAATGTGCAGAGTGGGATTTGAAGTGACATCACTGTAATATTCAACCTAGTTTGTTTCCCCAATTCTTAACATCAATTTAAGGATGCCTGAAAATGTAAAGTGTGCTGAAGGAATTCCTATTCTCTTTATTCTGAATATGAAAGATGTGTATTTAGACTAATGTTCATGGGGAATAGTTTTAAGAACAACTATCCACCATTGTCCTATTAATGTATGCCAGTTCTATCCTTAATATGAAGCTACCAGACATTAGGAATAGTGAATAATTTATTAATTACCATTATTCTGTTATGTTGTGCTACAAAATGTTTCTTGGAACTGGCCAGTCAGAAACAGGATTCTGGGCTGAGGATGGGCTCCACATCACTTTTTGAAAGCATGTACATTCATTGCACATGTAGAGAATGCTCTAAAAATGAGAGAGTATAGGGAAAGAAAGTTGTCTTTTGTACTCTGCCTCCATGTAGCCCTAAAACAAAAGGTAAGAATTAGGATTGTTCTCTTCATGTCACATGTGAAGGGATCCTTTCCCCCCGCCCCAAAACATATATACATTTAGAGACAGTTATGGATTCAGCTTGACAAGGTGTTCCTGGCAAAGTGAGTATAGTGTAGTGGTTAGAGTGTTAGACTAGGATTGAGAGATCTAGATTAAAATGCCAGCTCTACCATGGTGATCTGGGGCCCACCACTCTCTCTCCACCTAACCTGCCTCACAAAGTTGTTGTTGGGGGGGAATGAACGAGGGGAGAATAATGTAAGCCATTCAAATATTGTCAGATATTCTGTTGTGATTTGTTCTCCAACTGAATAATAATTGGCAAGTAGGTTCATGAAAAAAAACCCCAGTAAATTTCGGGTTTTATTGGTTTAAGAAGGATGTTGACAAGTTGGAGCGTGTCCAGAGGAGGGCAACCAGAATGGTCAAAGGTCTGGAATCCATGTGTGAGCTCTAGTCCCATGATAATCCCATAAACAGACATCCACAGACAAGCAGTCCAAAGAGAGTTGACTCATTGGAAAATCCACAGGTTAACAGAAGCTAAGAGTCAAATGGACACTAATAAAAACTACAAGCACAGTACAGGGCATATATGGAAGAGCATAGGGCAAATTGGGGTAGATCTGGATGCCATGGCAACCCCCCATCCAGGAGCTGTCAGGGGGGGTAGGATTCTACCGGCATTCCCACAGAGTTCAGTCTAAACACGTTGTTTGCAGGGCTAGAGCTGGCCTTGGCCAGCATCTGGAGAAACCACAACATTCCTTTCTCAGGCCATGCCTGACACCATGCCCTATGAGGAGAGACTTAGGGAGTTGGGTTTGTTTAGTTTGGAGAAGAGAAGGTTGAGGGGAGACGTGATAGCCATGTTTAAATATTTGAAGGGATGTCATGTTGATGAGAAAACTAGCTTGTTCTCTGTTGCTTCAGAGACTAGGACAAGGAGTAATGGATTTTAACTAAGAGAAAAGCAATTCCACCTAAACATTAGGAAGAACTTCCTGACGGTGAGGGCTGTTCGATGGTGGAATGCACTACCTCGGAGGGTGGTGGAGTCCCCATCTTTGGGGGTCTTTAAACAGAGACTGGATGGCCATCTGTTGGGAGTGCTTTGATTGTGGGATCCTGCATGGCGGGGGGAGGGTTGGGGTCACTGGGGATGTGGGGGGGAGGTAGTTGTTAATTTCCTGCATTGGGCAGGGGGTTGGACTCGATGACCCTAAGTGCAGGTGTGTCTTAGCTTGTCAGTTTCACTAGCCGGGGAATACAGTGTACCTTATGTCAGATAAGAGAGTTCTGCATGTCCCCGAGCGGGAGGGGAGGAAGAGAGCTTCAGCCTAAGAAAGGGGGGTCTGAGCAGGCGATGCTAATGTGTGTGTGTACTGCTTTCAGGCACTTCAAGTGAAGGGGGGTTAGCTTGGTGCTTGCGTGTCTGCTCATTCCTGTGTCCATGTGAATGCTTGGGAACTTATTCATGGGCACTTCAGTTGTGAAATTCCTGCATTGTGCAGGGGGTTGGACTAGATGACCCTGGTGGTCCCTTCCAACTTTATGATTCTATGATTGACCTTTTTAGAGTTGTTGTCAGTAATGGCCACCAGTCTGCTTCTTTTCTCCCTCATTGTCGCTTGCAAGGTTGCTGTTAATTATGGGAAATTGAGTTCTTAAGGAAGGAAGGAAGCAGCAATTGCAAGTGTGGAAAAACTCAATTTCCCATAATTAACAGCAACCTTGCAATTGACCATGAGGGAGGAAGGAAGTAGACCGGCCACCATTACTGACAAGTCTAAAAAGGTCAGTATATTTAAAATTCTCCTGGGGGGCATTTTTGGAGGTAGAGCCCCCAAATTCACAGCGTAGCTTGAACGGTCTCTCCTTGCACGACTCCTGAAGTTTAGTGAAGATTGGGTCAGGGGGTCCGATTTTATGGGGTCCAGAAGGGGCTGCTCCCTCCTCCATAGACAACCATTGTAAACTTCGCAATGCTTGCCTAAGGAGGAGGGGGCGACCTCTTCCAAACCCCATAAAATCGGACCCCCTGACCCAATCTTAACCAAACTTTGGGGTTTGTGCAAGGACAGTCCCTTCAAGCTACAATGTGAATTTGGGGGCTCTACCTCCAAAAATGACCCCCCCCCAGGGCCGAATGTTTTCAGAAAATGGAAAATAAGCCAAATGCCCATATTTACCAGTATGGGTATTTGGCTTATTCCAGGTTTCCCCCAAAAAATCGGGCCAAATAAACCCTAACCCGAAATTTACCAATTCCCCTCCCCCCACCTCCCGAGAACCCAGCCATCCATTTTGGGACAAGGGAAGCCATGGGTTTCTTGAGTGGATCAAGTCACTCTGGAACCTAAAATGGTATCATAACCCATGGAACCTTTAACCTTGCAGCACCAGATAACATAAGAGGACGAGAAAACCAATGCAACCTAGTTCTTGTTCTAGAAGTCTATTTTAAATTGACATGAAACAATGACCAGTACGACCATCTCTAGTTTATTTTTTGCATGGAAATTTTATATATTGCATATGTGCCAATGAAGGTTTATGAAATGTTTCATTAGGGAAGGAAAAGGAGAATGTGAAGAGAGGACAACTGGGAGGCAGAAATTTTGAAGCTGTAGATTTGAAACTAAAGGAACAAAGAGAATCCCAAACCAATTCCATTGCCCAAAGTAAGAAAGGAGCATGTTCTCTTTTGAAGAAGGGTTTTGCAGCTGTCCTGGATCTAAGCATGATGGAAGGGTACCTGGTTGCTTCCTACCCACCCTCCAATAGTCCTATTGATGATAGGTAGAAATCCTTTTTAGTCATTTTGTAGGCTAATCCCTGTTTGTGTGTTGGTTATATATAATGATATGCAAAATCCCTTGAAAACCACTTTCCCTCTGTCTTTGTGGGGGGCGGGCTTTTAAATATGTTTAAGAGTCTAAAGAAGAAAGGACACAGAAATTGCCTTGCGGTGCTTTGGAGTTCTTTTTTTCTGTTTGTCTTTTATGGAGTATCTTAGACTACAATAGACAAATTTCACATAAATGATTTTGGAGTGATGTGACTGAATCCTCCTAAGGAACTGGAAAGTCTTTGGTGGTGAGAAACAAAACAGGTCTCTTAAAAAAAAAGATCCTTTATAGGTTTGTGTTTAATGTCTGCAAGGCTAGGCAGATTGAGGATGAAAACAAGGAAGGACTTTGGAGTTTGAGTTTGCTCTGAAACCCCTTGATTCAAGAGGGATCCAAATATTAATGGAGAAATATTTAGCCACGGGGCTCTTCTATCCTAGAAGTAGTCCTGTGTAGCAACAGTAACACCAAGGACAAACTCTGTATTCCTCTAGTCCTAAATCAAAAATTATCTCAGTACTCAGTATTTGATTTGGTGTTTATTTTTTTTCATTCATTTACCTTTGTAGACCACCTTTAAGTAAACCAAGATAATTTCTAATGCATTGTGATGGGGATATGAGAGGTAGCAGATAAATCTGGTTAAGAGGGTGAATTGCTTCTTACAGTGAGCACCTCCAGAATAGAAGTATCCACATTAGTGAAAACCTTGAAGCCTGTGAACTTTGAAAACTTTAAAATCTGTGCTTTTAAGAGTGTGACATTTCACCATTTAGATGCAGTAAACAGACATAAAATAATCGGTTTGGGTGCCCTGTTCTTCCTTGCAGCAATGCAATTCCTCCAAACCAGTAAGGTGTGCAAAAAATATTTTCTGTAAATTTTGGGTTTGGGTTTATTGGGCCCAATTTTTATGTTAAACCCAGAATAAGCCGAATACCCATTTCGGTAAATATTGGCATTTGGCTTATTTCAGTTTACTGAAAAATTGGGCCCATTCTAGGTTATGGGGATTTTTTTCAAAGCTCCTGGGAAGGCATTTTTGGAGGTAGAGTCCCCAAATTTGCAGCATGGCTGCAGGGGACTCTCCTTAGATGGTCACCAGAGTTTGTTGAACTTTGGGACAGGGGGTCCAATGTTATAGGCCTGCAAAGGTGTTGTCCCCATCCTCTAGGCATTTGCGAGCTAAACAATCCATCGGTTTTCAGGTTCGGAAGTTCAGCATTGCCAAGGACTGGCGGAAAGAGCTGATTGGCAGGCTGGCACCTCAAAGTTTGGAGGCTGCCTTTGTATCTGGGGCACATAGTATGATGTCCATGCAAATCAGCTTCCAAACTGAGGAAAAATAGCTTAAATGCAAGAAAAATAAGACACGGAAAACATTTCTTTTGGTGGCAAATGACATCCTGTGAACAGTCCTTTATTATAGTCATCAAAAATCTGATTTCAAGAGATGGTCACAGTGCAGGGAAACGAATCCTCTACTCTGGGTGACCTTCAGTCTGACATCAGGTTTTCGGGAGGGGTGAGATTGGAGCCAGCCAAAGTCTCAACCATGGGGCCTGTCTGAAAGAGATGGCTCTGTCAAGGAACACAGGCACCTCCGCACCTGGGTCACTTGTTTGGGCAGCTAGCAAAATCACACTTTAACAAACACTGAGCAAAGAAACCCTCTAAGCTCAGTAGGCAGCCTGTCCCCAGCCCTCATTTAACCAGTTTAGCCCCAGCAGAGGTAAGGGCAGCCTCTGTCTGCTGGTACCAAATTAGCAATTAGCACTCACCTTGCACAGTAGGACTCTCAGCAAGGTGAAGCTGCAAAAGTAAAGGGTTTGAGTTTGGACCCCATTTAAACAAGGCACTTAGACTTAGAGCTTGAAGCCAGTTAAACTCAGGAACCAAAACAAATATAGTTTAAAAGTTTATTCAAAAGTTTGTGCTTGTTACAGAAAGGCAAACATTTCGTGAAGCAAAGAAGCATACGAAATAACAAAGCTTTTAAGCAACTAAACTACACAGCAAGGTTTCCTTGGTTCAAAGCTTGGCAAAAGGCATAAGCAAGTTACAAAATGTTACCAGTTCCAAAAGGAAGTTGCACAGCATGTCAGCATTTAATAAGGCATTCCAACAATTTGGCAGAGTCCCGCCCTAAAAGACACTGAGAAATCAAAAGGGGTTTGATGGAGTCTCCATGCCACCTGCATGTCAAGACAACCACACACTATAGCTAAAGCTGGTCACCTTTGTTCCCAAGAACCTGAGTGGGGTGAGCTCAAAGACCCAATCAGGTTCCAAGAATGCCAATAAACCAGGTGATTAATAATATGTCAAAACATTGACCAAAAGGGTTGCATCAGAGGGGTTCAGAGGTGAGAAATGCCTGCAGAACACTAATCACCCGGAACCCATCCATGACAAGATAAGGGCCTAATTGAGAGAGTTATTTCCTTGGTAACCAATTGACCTTCAATTTAGGGAGGACTCAGGAAGGGGGTGCCATAAACGCCCTGCAGCTGCGTGTTATCTCTTAGAAGTGAAACCATTCCCACAGCTGTAAATTAAAACCTTGCATTCCAGAATGCCCACAGTTTAATATCACAAATGGTTAGGCCATGGCCTGAACCAAAGAAAGCAAAGATAGCAGCAGCAAGGGATTGTGGGGAACACAATTCCTTGACAGGCTCATCCATGTGGTTAAAGAAATCTGCTTCAGAAGCCTGGTGGTAGCAGGAGTCGAAGATGGCACCTTTTTAGTTGGAGGGCATATCCCTCCAGACAGGACTGGGTAAGCCCCACCTTTTAAATAACTCTTATGCTTTATCCAGATTAACCCACTGAATGGTAATGATGATGGATGGTTGTGTGGTTGGAAGGTTTGTCAGACCAAGTAGGCTCCGATTACCCGATCCCTACCTCAAAAAAGCCCTAACTATGGGGCTCTAATAAAACCATTTAAAAAAAAGATAGAAAAATGGGAGAAACAGAACCGTGCCTCTGAGCAAAGGTGAATACCTGAACCAAAAAAAGCTGAATAATGAATTGACTTCTACAGGAAAAACCTATTCAGCTTTGAGGAGATCCCCAGGTTTCGGTGTTCAGTAAACAAAACCTGAATGAAGTCAAAATGGCCAATTTCGGGTTTATTTTTTGTTCGGGTTTATCAATATGCACAACCCTACTCCCCAGAATTAATGCTGGGAATTCTACATCTCTATTATAAGTACCAGTGTAAAGAAACAGAAAAGAACAACAAAAAGAAAGAACAAACAATCTATTCCACAAGATCCAAGAAATCAAAGGGAAATTTAAAGCATGGGTAGGCATGCTGAAACATCAACAAGGAAATACAGAACACAAAATAAAGAAAAGATGGGAACAATACACTGAAGAGATGAAAGGATGACAGATACAATACAGAAGAGATTAAAGGATGACAGATCCTTTCAAAAAAGAAACTTTTCAAGAAAAACCTACAGTTATAGAAAGTGGAATGAAAGCTGCACTGAGAGCAATTGGGAGAAACTAATCACCAGCAGTAGATGGGATATCAATAGAGCTGTTAGAAGCCACAGAAATGGAGTCCATCAAAATCTTAACAAAAATATGCCAACAAATATGGAAAACAAAACAATGGCCCACAGATTGGAAACACACTAATTACTTTCAAATTCCAAAAAGGGAGAAGTCAAAGACTGCAGCAACTATCAGACATTGCATTAATTTCTCATGCGAGTAAAGTGATGCTCAAAATTTTACAACAAAGATTGCTACTATATACTTCCTTATCTGAAAGGAAAAGTGCACATTCTGCCCCTGCATCAGAACATGTCTCTCCTAAAAGGGAAAATATATATCTTCTACCTCTTTCAAGTCAGATCCAGAGGTGTAGGGACCACAGATTCTTGAGTTTTCTCTATTTTTGTAAACATCCAAACAGCTCTAAGAGTGGCAAATAGAATTGGTGCAATTCTAAGCAAAGTTACACCATTGTAAGGCCATTGGAGTCAATGAGCTCAGAAGGGTGTTTAGGATTGCACAGTCAATATCTTGAAAATGTCTGAAGTGAAATGTAGCCATATGTCCAAGGCTCTAATATCCAAGGCTCCATATCCTGGACACTACATATTTTTCTCAGGTGTGTCCGCAAATATGAATGAAATAGTAGTTGTTCTCCACCTTCACTTGCAAATTAACCATGTAGAGTAAAACAAGGGTCGTGTATTGCTATTATTCATAGTTTTCTGAGATTGTTTCTAGTAAACCATCAATTTTGCAAAAATGACATAAATCATAATTTGTATATTCATTCCAATTACAGAATTGCCTCCTCAGTTAAACTGATTTGTGATTCTTATCATTGTTCAGAACATAAGGAGTCTTTGCTAAATAGACTAGAAATTTATTGACTGAGTAATCACAACCTTTGAGTGTCATAGTAATCACCTTAGCAGTGGCTGGTGCTTCCAGGTGGAGAGGCTATCTTCAAAAAAGTCTACCCCAGGCAATTTACCGTATATACTCGGGTATAAGCTGACCCGAGTATAAGCCGACCCCCCCAAAATTTGAGGCCAGAAAAGGGAATTTCTTATTGACCCGCATATAAGCCGAGGGGTAGGTCACAACTTAGGGAATAAACTGTATTTATAACACGTGTTGCAGCCAATCTGAGGATCTCTTTGTCATGATATAAGGGGTGTGCAGTTTCCTCTGGAATGGTAGCTTTTCCCCATGCAATTCCCATGTGAAAGTACAAAAAAACACATGCAGTAATTGTTCCATTACCAAACAGTTCACTGTCTTGACTATTAACAAATACCAAGTCAGAAAATCATAAGGAATGGAATGAAACATCTCATAACTGTAAGCCACGAAGTGTGACATGTAAATATTTCGTTTGCTTAAAGAATCTGGAAAACAGATGGGGTTGGGGAGTTGGCAGTAGATGGGAGGAAACTGTAGGTATGTACACAGGCTTTTAAAAACATGATTGAAGGTATGTGCAATGTTTCAGTATAAGTAAACTGTTTGTCCAGGGTTCAACTTTGCTAATCATTACTTGTGGATGGATTGGTAAGAGAATCAGTTGGGGATTGAGCAACCCTGATTACAGCCCAGTAACATCACTTTTCTCAGATATACATCAAAACATACAATAAATCAGAACTGCTTACATTTAAATAATATAATAAATGATATCAATGCATTGCTAGTAAGTGGCCTATGAAAATGTAAATAATTGTTCTTAATTGTTATTTTTGTGAAATACCATACCAAAATCCAAAATATTAGACAAACATAAATGAGCATAATAAAACTAAGGGAGAAACCAAAACATTTAGGTATAAGAGTACCATGTTTTAGAACCACTGTACTACAGTTCACTTAGTTAAATAAGTTTAACATTGGGAAGATCTCTGCCAGCTGTACATCTATTCTGAGCTTTTTTGTTTTCCTTTTACAGTTATATAAGGCTCACACTAACAGCCCATTCCTGAGAATGTGGCCGAAACTAAATAGGAGGCGGCGTGACCCTGCCGCCAGCATAAGTGTGTGTAATCACGCAATTACACATACTTACACTGGCGTCGAGGCCAGTCCCGCCGCCGGCTGAGTGCCGCAGGATCGCGCCTCGCTCCTCCGCCAGCGCAGCCTCTCTGTGGCGCTGGCAACAGAGTAGAGAGGCCGCTCCGGCGCAGGGGGGTGTTCCGGGGGTGGGACCAGGGGAGGAGCCGCCGGTTAGGTGGCTCCCTAACCCGTTTTGGCCCAGTACTCCAGCGCCAGGAACGGCAGTGCTGCGCCTGCTTTTTAGTAGGTGCAGCCTCGCTGTTCCCTATGGGGCAAAAAGCCCCGCTTGAAGGGGAAAAAGGTGTAGGTGACACAGCTTAGGTAGAGACGCCTCTGCGCCTCTTCCCCGCCATTCCCCTACGCCGTCAGCTCAGGAATGGGCTGTAAAGGGCCAGAGCCAAAGGGCTCTTGGCTCTTAGTTTGTGGCCTTGAATGAGCCAACTCAGTGGATCCAGGTCTGCCCCAAGATGTAGCTTGTTATTGTCATCATCATTATTATTTATTGGTTGGTTGGTTTGCTTAAAATGCATTTTTGTATTGCTATAAGCTGATTAAGGTCTCCATTAAATATAAATATTTAAATACATAAACTCAACAGTTGGGAAGGGATTCTGTGATTAGGTACTACAGCAAAGAATGTCTTGCCTCTTATAGCCACCCACCTCTGCTCCAAATAGACACAGTGTGCAGAACTTCCAAAAATCTTAACTGAGCAGGTTCACATGAGTGCAAGTGGTCCTTCAGATACTTCAACAATATTGGACTGTAAAGGTTAGAAACAACACTTTGAATTATATTTGGCATGAATTGATAGCCAGGCAATGTAGATCTTTCAATATTGACAAGATGTCACCTCTCCTGTTGATGCTAGTCAGCACTCTTGCTGATACATTCTGAACCTGTTTCTAAACAGTCTTCATGGAGGGCCCTGCAGACTATGTATTATGGTTATCTAACCTGGAGTACAAGGTATCCATAAGAGAAAAGGCACCTGTCTTACTCCTGTCTTGATTTCTAGAGCATCAGGCTTGGATTGTGGGAACTGGCTGGCTGGACGAGATCTAGAGATGGTACAAACACAGTATGTACATTTGAGAATGGAGCTAACTAATGCTTAACTTTCCAGGCTACTCTAGTACTACAATTTAATTTGGTTGGAAGCACTTGGTACTTACACTTTTCAGAAGGTTGTTCAACAAGGAAGTTCCATGCTGCTTAGCAGCAAAATAAGTGAATGTAGCCCTTTGAAGAATTGTAAAAATGTCTTAATTGCAGAATTAGGTGACCAGTTTAAGTAATAATATATCACCTAAGCTAATGAAAATACATTCTCATTAAATAATGGACCACATCACAGATTTAATTATGCCAGAGCAAGGCAGTTGGTGCTTCATACAGACAAGGTCAATTACCTTATCCAAGAGAGCCAGTTTGAAGTGTATTATGAATAATTCACAGACCTAGAAATTAGCCGTAAAAAAAAATGTCCCGGATATAACATGGTGAAAACATTTATATTCATCCCTCATACATTTAAGATAATAGCCAAAGGACAATTATGCTTCTTTAACTGCAACAGTAGTCAAGTGACAAAAATGACATTTGTACATTCAAAGCCGTATTAAAATGTTTTACACCCTTGTGTTCTGGTTCTAATGCAAAAGGACGACATGCTGATTTTGTTCTCCTTCCAGCCATTGTCTTCTTGTTCTGCATGAAATCAAACATGAGATGGTAGCTGTATGTTCTTCTTTAAATGGAACAAATGGTTAATGTCAGCTTGGGAAATATCATCAATAGGAAATATTTGCTTTCTTTTTAATCATCATCATCATACTGAATATCGTGTTTACTCATTATGTGACCTCCCCCCCCCAAAAAAACAAGTTATTTGGGACTGGCTTTCAAAGTTCTTGAGAAAGTGTGATGAGCCCACATGGAAAGCAGTCAACAAAATTCTAAATGTGGATTTACCAGATGCTAGGGGGGCAGCCCATTCCTGAAGGGGGGTAGATCCATGGTGGCCAGGAGTGGTGCAGTCATGCCTCTTCCTCAGAGGCTTCCTGGCTGCCGAACAGAAAATTAAACTATTTAAAATATTAAAAAATAAGAAAATCCCCCATTGCAATCAACAGGGCTATGCCACCAGAAAAGGTGGCATAGGCACACCACTGTGAGAGGGGCCGTTTCTGGGGCAGAAGGCGTTAGGAAGCTGCCTGAAGGCAGCTTCACCCCCAGGAATGCCCCCCCATGCCAGTGTGGGCTTTTTCTTCTGGGAATTCACTGCCAGAGTGGCTGCTCTGTTGGCAGTAGCTGGAGCAGTTCTGTGGCTCCCCAGGGCCAGCTTGATTGCCCCCAGGATGGCGTAAGTGCCCCTTATCCTGGGTTAAATGGGCACTTATGCCACTGCGCAGTCACACCAGCTCCTAAGAAGCTTTGTTCCCCTTTTTAGGATTTCGGCCTTAAAGTGTAGGGGAATATAACTAGGTGCTTTATTATTCAACAGCTACTGGAACAATCAATTGATTTCAAAGTAATTTTTTTAAATTAACCAGACTGTAACTGAATCCTAGGAGCCCCATGGTGCAGAGTGGTAAGCTGCAGTACTGCAGTCAAAACTCTGCTCACGACCTGAGTTCGATCCCGACGGAAGTTGGTTTCGGGTAGCCGGTTCAAGGTTGACTCAGTCTTCCATCCTTCCGAGGTAGGTAAAATGACTGGGGAAGGCACTGGCAAACCACCCCATAAACAAAGTCTGCCTAGTAAACATCGGTATGTGACGTCTCCCCATGGGTCAGGAATGACCCAGTGCTTGCACAGGGGACCTTTACCTTTACCTGAATCCTATGAACTGGGAACCTTTATACTGCTATAGGTAGTTGAGCTTCATCAGCTATATAATCTGTGCATAATAAAATATTAATATCAATATTATGCAGTGTTCATTATTATCTTATATAACCATCAATTTATGCAACAAAAAACATTTTAAATCATTTTAAATCTTACCCTATACAAAAAAATAGACTATCATAACTGATGAAGCTCAAAGCGAAATGTGTTCATATGATCTAGATGACACATCCAGATTTATGGGACAAGCTTTGATATGTATTTCCAAGTCAAGTCTATTACTTCATTCTGAAAGAGAGAAAAGAGAATACTGTTACTCCTATTAAACTCAAGATCAGTTACAATGATACTTACCTTTATATGTGATACATTGTATCTAGTATCATTACTGTCTGCTCAGAACTTTTTGACTGGAAAAACACTTGTTGCAATTTGCCAATCTGTGCTTATTTTGTATGTTGTATTTGTAATTTGTATATATTTATATTCTACCACTTTTTCACCTGAACACCAATATATTTAAATTTGCAATTTATATTTGTGCTGGTTCTTGGTTTGCTATAAAACTGCAAGGCATGAAGAAGGAACAGGTTTGTGGTGTGTTGAGATCATTATCAATGGAGATGTCAAAAGTCTGCAAACTGCATGTATATTTTTTCAAAAATCATAATGTGTAGAGTTTGTTTGTTCGTTTACTTGCTTGCTTGTTAGATTTATTTCCCATCTTTCCAGTGGCCTGGTCAAAGTGGCTAATAAAAACTCAACAATTCAAGTATGGCTTTATAAAAAAGTAGAATCTAGAACACAGGAGAAATCTTTTGGGACTGTTAGCTTTCTACCTGAACAGGCATGCCATCTAAAAAACAACAACAACAACAACAACCCCAGTATTTACAGTGATTTAATATTAAGGGTAAAAATAATGCTCCTGAAAAACATGCTGGCTTGACATATGATGGCCTTAATGGAGGTTTAAAACTATGGAAAAGTTGCAAGTCTGTGGAATAACAAGCACATTCAGCATATTGTTCTTTCACAATGACAAGGGTAACCTTCCTGCTCTACCTTTGACTTTGTAATAAGCTGTGATGGCCAAGGAAATGTCTCTGGGCTGCATTTTTTTCCAGGCTGTCTTAGGAGACAGTGGCTAATCCATCAGATGCCTTTGTTTAAGTATCTGTATTTAAAGAGTTGACAGTTCATGGGTTTAGAGCTTACCTGTATTATTTGCTCTAAAGAAAAGGTTCAGCAGAATTTGAAAAGATATGGGTGAATAGTGAATCTAATGAGGCATATGGAAACCTCAGTCCTTCTCCTGTGGAAGTCAAAGTCAAGAGAACACAGTAAAAATCTGAAAATAAAATGGAGTCTGGAGGACCAGACCAGGCATGACAGAGAGGACAGGAGAAAGTCAGCATATCTTCTCATTCCAGAATATGCTGCTGAAAATCTTAAGCTTCTTCCAGAACATTTTGTTGAGCATTTAACACTTTCTTGACAAATTCACATCATTCCATGTTGCTATTTGGTGCCAGAAAGGACTAAGAAAGATTTATCTGAGCAAACAAGCTGCTTCATACATCAGTTTTTTGCCCTTTACAGCCTGTTACCCCAAGTTCAAAATAAATTTATTTATAGATGCTTGCATTTTGTTACCATTTAGTTATCCATTCATTCATTTATTTAAGCATTTAGATCTGTACTCTCTGCAGAGTTCCTGAGGGGATATACAGTTAAATGTAGTAAGACTCTATTTAGCAGAATAAGAACAATTAAATAAAAATAGTGACATAACATTAAAAAACAGTAGCAACACAAATTAAATAAATTTAAAAAGTAATAGGAAGATGTAAAGTACTGCCACAGTAAAACAGGAGAAGTACTATTACAAGAGAGGGTAAAAAATACAGCAATAAAAAAAAAATTCCCCTCTTTTCTTTTTTGGCTTGGCTCAAAAAGGTACTCAAGCTTGGTGCCAGACAGTTACAAGGAGGGCCATTTTGATGTTGGATGCCTACTTTCTGGAATTTCTGGCACCAAGGGTGAGTAACTTTCTGAACCAGGCTAAATACACCTCACCTCTGAGGACAAGATACTTAGGAATAAGATTCTGAGTTCGAAAAAGTAAATGTCTGAAACAGCCCTAAGAAACTTTTAAAGAGACGCTAAACTGGAACGCTCCTATAGCATCTGCTCAAAGCATCTCCTCTTTGGATCGTGGGCTCCATTGTGAGGTTTTATTATTCAAAAGAAGTTTTTCTTATTGACCTGGCCTTAAAATTGTTTAAGAACAAGGTCGTCCCTCATGTGTTATATGGCATGGAAGTATGGGGTGGATGGATGCTACCCTCTCTAGTATAGAGGGAATTCAAAACTACTTTCTTAGGCGCATCCTAGTTCTCCCATCTGATGAGAACTGAAACAGGTCTCCCATCTCTCAGGGCCTGTGCACATCTCGCTATAATGAAATATTGTAAAAAACATAGGACTGTCAGGCCAGTTTGGTGGCAAAGCTTTTGATTATTTATTGGCAAAAGATCAAGCCTGCCAGAGACATCTTAATAATGTCTACCATCGCTACTCTATACCTGATGATATTTTAGATGCTGCCTCAGATAAATCTTTACTTGGTGACTGGGTGTTTAGGATGGATGCCTTAACTGACAAAGCAACAATCAGAGAGTCTAAATTTTCCCCTTGGTTCCATAACTATAAGAAAGATCATCTTCGATCTCCCTATTTGGTTAACCTCATGTCTCAAAACCTTAGGGTGGCTTTTACCTCCCTAAGATTTTAGACCATGCCTTCGGCCTTTCTGACAGGACGGGATAATAAAATCCCAAAGGAACATCATACATGTATCTGTGGATCTTCATCACCAGAGGACATTTTTCATCATGTGTTATCATGTCCATTGTACAGTGAGCCTAGAGCCAAATTTTTGGATGAAATTTTGAAAAGAGTAATTTTTTGTTCTGAAATCGATAAATTGATTTTCTTACTTTCTGACTCTGATTCGCATGTCATCTTCAGAATGTCTCAATTTGCTGTTGTGGCTAGGAAGATCAGAGCTCTTGAAGCTATTAAGAAAAATCCTGTATAGGAAAGCAAATGAGTGTGACCTTTGTTTTAACAGAGATTGTGTATGAAACAGTTTTTATCCGGGTAATGTATAGTGATGCAATTTTATCCTTTTTATAGAATCATAGAATCATAGAGTTGGAAGGGACCACCAGGGTCATCAAGTCCAACCCCCTGCACAATGCAGGAAATTCACAACTACCTCCCCATACCATTAGATACCATTTTCAGTTTTTTATACATATTTAAGGATATTTTGTAATGGTCTATGGCTAAACAAATAAATGAATTCATTCATTCATTCAATTTCTATGCATGGATATGAACAGATGTTTACATGGGAGTGTTAAGTGGACCAACTGTTTGAAAGTCACTGATGCATTTTGTCTAACTGCAGAGCTGTGTTCTTAAGGCCACTTAGCTTAGTTCTCCTGTCAAGCAGCCTTGAGAACATAGGAACTGTCTGCCTAGGTCTCTTCTGTTGCTGACTCTGCTCATTTTATAATATAGCAGCAACCTACCTATGCCAGTGGACACTATATTTTTCCTTAATCGGGGGGGGGGGGGAACTACACTGCAGTGTATTTTACCATACAACGGTATGAAAGATATTTTGTTTTACAACAGTTGGTATATGGATGGCTAGACTTTCTGACTGTTAAATATAATATAAAACTAATTTTGTCTCTATGGAAAACATCTGTCCTTTAAAAGTTGTCCTAAGCCACACAACTGTTTTAATAATTAAGGCATACCTACTGCAAAGGAAATGAAGTTCATGCGGAAAACATTCAGAGGACTAGGTTGCATGTGGCTGTTCATCCTGGGATCCTTGCCTGTAAATGTAATGTTATAGGAAAGCAATCATATTGAGGAGCCTAGAGCCCTGATGCATCAGTCCAGTGGTCCACATAGTCCAACATCCTGTATCATACAATGGCCAACCAGTTGCACTGGAAGGCCAACAAACATGGCATAGAGGCCCCTAATATTACCTCCCAGCACTGGAATTCAGAGATTACCTGCCACCATGACTAGTAGCCAACCTCCATCAATATGCCCAGTTCCCTTGTAAACAAATTGCCCAAGCCTAGCCTGATATTATCAGATCTCAGAAGCTAAACAGGGTCAGCCCTGGTTAGTATTTGAAAGGGAGACCTCCAAAGAATACCAGGGTCATGACATGGAGGCAGGCAATGGCAAACCACCTTTGAAAATCTCTTGCCTTTAAAACCCTTCGGGGTCACCATAAGTCAGCTGTGACTTGACAGTAGAAACAAATTCTAATGGCCATCACTACATCCAGTGAATTCCACAATTTTATTACAAACTGAGTATAGAAGTACTTTGTTTTGTATGTTCTGAATCTATTTCACATCTATTTCATGTTGAGCCAGATAACATAAAGTGAACTTCCAACCAAAGTGTCAAACATTCTTTCTCATTGTATTCTTTGCATGTATTATAAGCAGGTTTCTGGAAATCCCTATATGTGGGATCAGTTATGAGACTCCATAACTTTGGGCTGATTTGTGTGTATATCTAAAAAACATCTTAACCCAGAATCATAAAGAATACAAAAGAGAATTACAATTTTCCTGTAATATTGAGCAGATATACACATTCACCCCCACACACCCATTCACACACACACACACGTACACACACACACTACTCTCTGCATATATGTGCATACAGAACATTAGTATGGCCTGTTTTAAAGCTGGTGAGATGTCTACCAAAGCATAATAAGTAGCAGAGTTCAGAGCTGGAAAATTCATTATTCACAAGGTAAGAAAAACATTTCAAAGGTGATTAAGGTGCTCCATAAAGAAGATGGGTTATTGTCATACTGACCTTTCAAATTGGTCAGGATGTATTGCTGGGAGTTTTGGAGGCACAGTAGTCAATGAATTTTCTCATTTCTATTCTCTTTGCTTTTTTAAAAACCCTAACATTATGGCTCTTAGCCAGTTCATTTCATGGTGCTGCCTATCCATATGCTCTGCTACAGCTGCATTTTTTGAAACTGCACAATCTCACAGCCCTTGAGCACACCCTGAGATAACAAATGACATCCCTGCTGCTTTGACCAACAGAGACATAATTACAGGTTGCAAATGGGACAGCTGAGCCAAGTCGGTGCAGTCATTTGAATATGCCCTTAAGTTGTAATTGACTGCATTTGTTTATTGTAGCATGATCCCCCTTCTACTACTTAGAACATTAACTACTGACATTAATTGTAACTTTTCCAGTGCTAGAATTACTCACAGGTTGACAGCTATGTTGAATCAGCAATTATTTATTTACAGTTGCTCTTGAATGTATTTTAACACATTAGACTATAAAGAAGTTTAATGAGGGATATTAACACTTCTGGTGACTCACCAAATGTGGGATGCCTTTCCTTTTTTGGGACTCAAGGAAGGGTAAATAGGTTTCTTCTCCATTAATAGTGTCTGCTGTTCATTCGGGATGGTTTATTGCTTGGAGTTTGACTGGTGAGCACTAAATCCATGGTGATGCCTTGTGCTTGGCTTCTAAAGAACAGGGAAAGACAATGAAAAGGCCTGCTGAGTGTTCCATATAAACATGGGTTGATTTTTAAGAGGCTGAGAATGAAGGTGGGAAGACTTAAACTGACACCCTTTCACTACTGGTCAAGCAAAAAACAGAGCAGCCATGCTGTCTTCTCTACACTTCTGAAAAGTAGCCAAACCAAGGAAGGCATTGGAACGGATTGCCACATCAACATGCTCGGACAGTGAATGGGTAGGGTTAGAACTTTCAGTTCTTAGGCTTGCATGGAGAGGATTAGCACTCTCTGCCTAAACAGCAATTATGCTGTGGCTGAAGAACACAAAACCCTGCTATGGCAACTGCCAGCCTCAGACTGAGAATAACATAAGGGCAGAGTTGTCAGGAGAGATGAGCATGTAATATGCATTTACCATACATCTGCTGGCTCCTCTTCCCAGGCAAGAAGATGACTGGCCAACTGAAATAATATTTTGGAGTATCAGGAATGAAGATACTCATATTATGCCTGTTCTATATAGCCTCTGTGTGAGTGACTGGGCAACTGTTTTGCATTTGGGCTACAGTCCTCATATCAAGTATTTCAAGAGCTTTTAAAAAAAACTGCCATTGAAGTTCCTGTATGCACTCATTGTTTGGAGGAATGGAACAATTTACAACTGTCGGTTTCAGTCTTGCTTGGTCCCAATCTTGTCCCCTATGCTCTGCCACAACAGCTTTGCTCAGTGGAGCAAAGGCTTTTGCAAATGCCACCCTGCACATGGATAAATTCTTTTTTAAAATATATTTTTATTTTCTTCATTTAACATATCAACATTGAAACAATATCCAATACTAAAAATAATAGTAATAATAAAAAACAAACAATATCACTAATTTAACAATAAAATGACTTCCCCCTCTCCCTCTTCCATCTAAAAATAAATTGTATAAACTTTTGCTAACGGAGCTAATCCCAATATTATTTTAATTAACCTGTTCTTATCCTGTCCAACATTATTAAATCAGTACCTAATATAAAATTAATACAAAGTATAGATAAGGGATTAGATAAAAGAGTATCCTTTAAATGGTCCCATTGAAAATTGATTTTCACAACCTTTTTCATGAACTCCCATGAAACCATATCAAAGGCTTTCTCTGCATCCAAAAAAATGAGAGCCACTTTGTGTTGTATATTTTGTTCATAATATTCTATTCTATCCAATAAGGTCCTCAAATTGTCCTTTATCTGCCTTCCAGGTACAAAACCAGCTTGATCTTCATGTATCAAGGTTGTTATAAGTTGCTTTAATCGATTTGATAATATTGAGGCATATAGTTCTCATAGGTTATCCGGGCTGTGTAACCGTGGTCTTGGTATTTTCTTTCCTGACGTTTCGCCAGCAGCTGTGGCAGGCATCTTCAGAGGAGTAACACTGAAGGACAGTGTCTCTCAGTGTCAAGTGTGTAGGAAGAGTAATATATAGTCAGAAAGGGGTTGGGTTTGAGCTGAATCATTGTCCTGCAAAAAGTAACAAAGGTAATGTGCTAACCATTGTCCTGTAAGTATCAAGATAATGTGCTAATGAGGGTGTGGTATGTTAATATGGAACCATTGTATCCTGAAGTGATCTGTTAATGTGTGAAACGTGAGGAAAGAAAATACTAAGACCACGGTTACACAGCCCGGATAACCTACGAGAACCAATGAACTCTGACCGTGAAAGCCTTTGACAATATTTTGAGGCATATATTTTATAATCCACATTTAATAAAGAGATTGGCCTATAATTGGCTACTCTCTCTGGATCTTTTCCAACTTTGGGTATAAGTGATTTGAAAGCATGTGACCATGTCTCTGGAGCTTGACCCGTTTGTAGTATTGAATTGCAAACCTTCAAAAAAGGATTCCTTAAGTCTTCTTTAAATAATTTAAAAAACATGGCTGTAATACCTTGATCCATTGATGATAAGAAGAGTTTACCCATAAAGTAAAACCTTTTCTCAACTGAGCATTCTGACCTATTTTCTTTTCTTGCCATTGGGCAGTGCACTCCACTGAGCATTTAGTGCTTCTAATTGGCAATGATATTATTACAGAATAAAATGGAGCAATTTTCCAAATGGATTGTATTTTAGAAAATTGATTTGATTTCTAGCTATCTCTCCCCCCTCCCCAGAAAATATGATGTGGAAAAGATGTACTTTCTCTCCCCCCCCCCTTACTGTGTATTGAGTACCATGGGTTGAATACAACAAAAATAAACATTACCAGGGCATGAAAAGACTGTAGCAAAAGACTGAATTGCTGCATCTGTGCTGACTGAATTTTCTTCTATACTTTCTGCTAATTGAGGCCTTTGAAGCAGAATCTTTAGATATAGCCATGCGAGTATAATTAGGCGGTGGTTGCATTTGGGGAATAGTAAATTATAATTAGTCATGCACTTCCATCCATCTTAATTTTTCTTTAAATATGATTACCTGCGCCCACATGATGACCAGATTTGTGATCCATCAAAATAAATAATAATATAGTGGCATAGCTGGAGCTGTGTTTTTTAATCAAAAGTTATCATTCTATCCTCTGAAAAACAACAAGTTGCCATAGTTTGAAGCAAAGAAGCCCAGCTTGTGCAAATGTGGGAGACTAAATACATACACCACTTTAAATGACCCTATGGGGTTAGGCTAATTGACCGTCTTGTCAGGGAACCAAGGAAGCTTGTTATTATGTGACATAGAATAATGATCACTCTTAGAAAAGCTGATAATAATGTGAGGTACTAAAAGAAGACTCCTTTCACTGTTGTTCCTTCCCAGTTGTCATATATCAAAGCTGTTGCTTGACCCTTTGAGCAGCATTGCTATTCTGTGTGGTAAAGCTATTAAACTGGAATGTCAAATAATCAGCAGAATCAGATGATCAATGGGTTAATCAGGATGGGTTTGAAGAACAGGAGAAGATAAGATGTGGGAAGGAGAGGTTGTGATTAATGAAAAGGAGTTCCCATGGGTAGAAATTGTTCAAAATTGGTTGAAATTGTTAGTGTTCAGTTTCCTTTAGTATTAATGTGTGCACATGTATGTACAAACATGGCTTTATATGGTTATAGTTGCAGCAGAAAGTTTATCCTAGGGAAATACTTTTAAAATGTAACATGCCCTAATTCTGCAGAATAGGATCTGTCTCAATTTCTGCCAATGGTGTTTATATCCTGGCCATCTCAGAAAGTGCAAAACAAATATAGTAATAGGGGTTCAAAATCGGCAAGGATACCTGATCATCTGCAAGGGCAAATCTGTGCAGTTCCATGGAACAGCTCTATGAAAATAAGTGAAGAAGGGATCCAGCATCCATTTAGCCTTGAAATGGTTGTTTGTGCAGCGTTTGAAGATTCTAAGTAGAGCAAATGCTTCAGATTTAGCATCCCATTTCAGCAGAGATAAATGGCCTATGTCTCTCACTTTTGTCCTTTAGTCACAGCAAGCTCTTGAATGTAAAATTTTATTATGGTGTGTAACTTGCTGGACCATCCAGCAAATTATTATTTCTTCCATTGTGCAGTTCAAGATGTTTTGTTTTGTTCTGCTGTTTCTCAAGGCTAATATATCTGACAATTTCTTTAAAATAGTAACAGTCTACTGTTCACTAGGGCTTCTCCCTAGTGATAAATCATCACTGTGGTAGAAAGTAGAGGGGTCCCATGTAGAAGCTAAAGACAAGGTTATTGTTATTGTTTGCATTTTTCTTTAAAAAGAAGTACAGTTAGTATCATTCATATTAAACTGACTTCAGATTACACAAACTACATTTTTGCACGTTATGGTGGTCAGCATACTGGCTGGGACTGGGTGAGTACGATCTTCTTTTCCTTCTGTATAACCATAAAATAGGGTTGCCAGCTCTGTGGTTGGGAAATACCTGCAGATTTGGGAGGTAAATCCTGGGAAGGTTGTGGTTTGGGAGGGGAGGTACCTCAGCAAAGTATAATGCCATGGAGTCCACCCTCTAAAGCAGCCATTTTCTCCAGGGGAACTGATTTATGTCATCTGGAGATCAATTGTAATACTGGGAGATCACCAGCTGCCACCTGGAGGTTGACAACACTAATAATGGAGGAGGAACTTCTAACTCCGGCAGATCATATGAATTAGCTCTGAATGTCGATGTGAAGGGAGAGTGCTTTAGTCTAGCTAATAAAATCACAAAATAACAAATCACAAAATCACACAATGTTGGAAGAGACCACAAGGGCCATCCAGTCCAACCCCCTGCCATGCAGGATCCCACAATCAAACCCCCGAGACAGCGCATTCCACCGTCAAACCACCCTCACCGCCAGAAAGTTCTTCCTAATGTTTAGGTGGAATCGCTTTTCTCTTAGTTAAAATCAATTACTCCGTGTCCTAGTCTCTGGAGCAACAGAGAACAACATAGTTCCCTCATTAACATGGCATCCCTTCAAATATTTAAACATGGCTATCATGTCACCCCTTAACCCAGGGGTCGGTAAACTCATTAGTCAAAAGAGCCAAATATCAACAGTACAACGATTGAGATTTCTTTTGAGAGCCAAATTTCTTAAACTTAAACTATATAGGTAGGTACACTGTTTATTAACTTAATAAACTTCAATTAAAGTTTTAAGTCTTAATTAAACTATAGGTACACTGAATAAAACTTGATATCACACTTAATAGTGATCTTAGTTATTGATAAAAATTAAATTGTAAATCCCTGCCAATTCCCCCTCCCCGTCCGGAGTCCTCGTCTGGAGGCCTGGTCTACCGCCATAAAAGCCTATTGGTAGACTTGGCCTCCGGCTGAGTCCCATTGGGTCAGAAGGTTTGGCTAGCAACTTGATGGGATGATGTGTGTAATCTGATTCTCTGATTGGAGGTGTTCCTGTGGCAATTTAGCAGGTTGTGTCTTAACTGCTGCAGGAGTGCTAAAGAAGTGCTGAAGAGGTCTATCCTTCATCCCTTGGTGTTCCAAGGAACACCATATGTTCTCCCAAGGGGAAACATGGTAAACAAGCCTGAACTTGCCTAGTTGGCTGCTGTAGCATGGCACAAACAAGATGGATGCCAGGAGACCCCTTTTTGTCTCTGGCCATACAGCAATGTTCCATCTTTGCACACTAGCTCCAGTCCTGAACACCTTGTAGAGCATACCAGGGTACCCTAGGGCTGTCAGCATACCACAACATTTGCATCTCTTGAAACATAATTTTGCCTTGAGTATGTTAACTAAATAAAGGGGTTGATGGGTGGTCCCTTCTCTTAAGTTGTTACATTCATGAAAACTAGGAGTGTGCCAACCATGTGTAGTAGGAGTGTGCCATCACACCCCAATACCTGTGGTCACGGCATTGTGTGAATTGAGCAACATGTGGATTTTTCTTGTACATGCTGTCCATAGAAAACCATTTGTTGTCCCGTTACCATGATATGCCATCATAGGGAGCGCACACTCCTGATATGCACAGTTGGCAGGCTCCCAGTTTGTATGACCTAACCATCTGCAGAGGGCTTATGTAGGGAAGGGGAAGAATACTTGCCTGTCTTGGGCAGAACTATATTTGTTGGAATGGAATGTTTGTAGCTATTCCTGTTCTGTGCTGTTTCAGGACCTCCTGGCTACCAGCTCAGTTCTCTTTTCACTCTGTGTGTAATAAAACCTTAATTTGCATGTTACGAGTTAATTCTCTGTCTTGTAGAACAGGAGGGGGGAATAGATCAGTGGTAATGTGTTTATTTGTGCAATTGGCTTCTGTCTGCTATTTTGGACTAAATAGATGTGTTACAGGAAATAATGTGAACGTTGAAAGCTACAGTGCTTTGCCATGAGTGGGCTTTTATTCATGGGAACATAAAGAAAAAAATGTTATTTGCAAGGCCATAGTTGGCTAATGTTGTGCACTACAGAAAGAACTAAGCACCTCAGAGCTGTTAATGCAAAAAGGGATATTCATGGTGGAAATGCCCAGGACTTTCTAGTTTCTGGCAAAAGATTTGTAGGATATTGAGTGACATAATAGGAGAGGAGGTGGAATGTACTCCAATGCTCATTTTGTTTGGTCAGATGGTCCCTCAGTTGGAAAAAAAAATGGATATTTTTTAAAGGAATTTGACCTCTGCAGCAAGGATGTTGGTGGCCAAGCACTGGAATTAAAAGAAGATCCCGTTGAGTCTTGGCTCAGGAGATGTTGGCATATTATGCTGATGGATAAGCAAGCAAATTTCAAATTTATTAATATGGTCAACTGACCAATCACGTGCCAATACATCAAAATTTCCAGACTCTATAGTTTTGCACCTCAGAATCGCAGACTACCCGTACATATAAAGGTGTAAGATAAATAAAAGCAACCCCTGGTTAAAATTATCATCTTAATGTTGATGGATAAGATTACAACAGAGGTGGGGAACCTTTTTCTTGCCAAGGGCCATTTGCACACATAACTTCGTTCGGGGGCCATATCAGGTGTAGATCTCCTGGCGCGTGGCGGGGGGGGAGAGGCTAGGGTTGCCAGGTCTCCAGCCACCACCGGGAGGTTTAGTATTCAAAAAAAAACCTTGTGCTTAAATAATTGGAATTAAGCAACAAGGTAAGCGCTGATGGCACACAATCTGATCATATTGAAACAAATCACCATGTATTCTAAGACAAATGTTACACAATATGTACACAATATGCTTAAGCTAAATAAAAAGTCTCAATTGAACAAAATAAACTCTGGGCGAACTTGCTTCAGTGAGTGAAATCCAAGCCGGGAAAAGAATCATCCCGGTGAGCAGTCGTCCCGCCGAAGAATGCACACTCCCAGCACTGACGAAGCGGGTATACAAAAGACCCGGAAAAAGGGTTCCGGAGCCTGAAGTGCAGTCAGGAGAATTGCAGGTGAGGGGAGCCTAGAAAACCTGACGGTTTTGGGCGAAGTAAGCCTGCTGGACCAGCAGTACATGGACCAAGCCAAACTGCTTATGTGGCTTCACAGGCAGAAAAAAAAACCTGCTTATCCCGAGATAAGTATATAGCTTGCAATTCAGTCGGATAGCGAAGGAAGGAAAGAAAGAAGGGAAGGAAGGAAAGAAGGAAGGAAAGAAAGGAAGGAAGGAAGGAAGGAAAGAGAGGGAGGCAGGCAGGCAGGCTTCCCCCCACACACACACACCTGCACTGGGATCTCTCTCACACACACACACGCACGCCCTCACCGGGCTGCACAGAGGCCCAGGGATCTCTCGCGCAAACACACATGCACTCACCGGGCTGCACAATGGCCCGGGGATCTCTCTCTCTCTCTCTCGCACACACACACACTCACTGGGCTGCACAACGCCCCGGGGATCTCTGTCTCACGCAAACACACACACACAGTCACCCAGCTGCACAGTGGCCCGGGGATCTCTCCTGCACAAACACACACACACGCACTCACCTGGCTGCACAACAGTCCGAGGATCTCTCCTGCACAAACACACACACACTCACCTGGCTACACAATGGCCCGGGGCTCTATTGCGCACGCACACACGCACTCACCAGATCGCCCCGCTGCATGGGTCAGAGGCAAGCTATGGGGGTGGGGAGGAAAATTTGAGGCTGGCATGCCTGGGGGAGAGCAAGGGGAGGGTCGTGTAGGGGCCCACCGAGCTGGCGGAGGGAGCAGCCAGTGGCAGGCAGGCGAGGGGGGAGATGGTGGCATCAGCTCCGGGAGCCCAAGCAGCTTTAAGTCGGAGAATGAAGGGAGGGCCGCGTAGGGGCCCACTGAGCTGGAGGAGCAGGGCACGCCAACCACTCACCTAGAAACAGCCGGTGAGACAAAGGGGAGGGGGTCTTCCGGCCAAGCGCACTTTTTGAACAGAAGTTGTGAGTTTCTCCAGGAAGAGAGGAGAGTTGGGAGAAAGGGCCCCACAGTCACTCAATTGGCAAAGCCTGAACTGCCAAGGAGAGAGCCTAGCTAGTGAGAGCTGGAGCGGCATGGCCCTGGAGTTCCTGGAATCAGCACGGGGGCCAGATAAAATGATCTCGCAGGCCGGATCTGGGCCGGGGGCCGGAGGTTCCCCACCCCTGGATTACAACATTTAGGCAAAGGGGGGGGGAAGAGATTATTTGCACAGAAACTATTCACACGAAGAGGGCTCCTATTTATAAAATACTGGAATAGTATCGAACCAAAGGAATCAGTGCAGCCATGGGCATTTTGAGCCTTATGCTTTAATTCAGAGATTTGGACAGTATTATTTGGACGTATCATGGTATTAACTAGACATTATTAATTGTAAAAAGAAATACTATGTTCACCCATAATTACTGTAAGGTATACCTGAGTAGCGAGCTATTTGGTGTCTGACTGCTTTAAGAGAAATAGCCGTGACCCAGGAGTCAAGCTTAGAGCGCTTAGGCCACACTTAAGTGACCTAGCAGAAGGCTGGTAACTAAAAATGTGTCTGAAGTCAGAAATTTAAATAAAGCTTTTCAGCTTTTCAATCTGTCCTACAAGCAGGGGACCATAGCATTATGAGTCTGAATGGGTCATTGTCCTTATTATATATGGTGAGGGGGAACAGTTTTGCCACCTCATTTGCTATTTGTCAGGATTCAGCCTAACTCCCTTTTCAGCTTGGCAAAACATTCTTCCCTTGTTCCATTGGGCACATAAAATAAAGCCAATATAGTCTTGTCTCCTGCTAAATAACCGTTCACTAAAACATATCCACCATTCAACTTATTTTTTGAAATAAGGAAAAAATAGAATTTCCCTTCACACCTCTATTAATGTATCTCTTTGCTTAAAGCTTCCCAGTGGCTTTATTGTCCTCTGACAATACCCCAGTCACCTCATTTTTTCTATTGTCCTAAACATAACACAGTCGTCCTTAAAACATTGAACTTACATTAGATTTTCCACCAGTCCTTTGTATTTCATGTCTTTTTGGCACTACTGTTAGTCCTAACTAGGGGTGTACATTTGGCATATCAGTATTTTTGGCTTTCTTTTGGCTGAAAAAAATGTGGCTTTAACCTCTAGCTGGCAATCCTGATCTCAAAAAAGCTGAAAAAATTGGCTTTTTCGAGATCCATTCAGTATAGCTGGCTACAGCTGCTAAAAGAAAAAACCCTCCCTCCATAGGCATTTAAATTGCAACCCCCCTCCATTGTGGTTTATGGGGGAACTTTCCAGGGTTCTGGGGGTGCTATTTTAAAGGTAGAGCAGCAGCATAGGTGCAGCATAGGTGCTGGTGACTCTCCTTAGAAAAAACCCCAAGTTTGGTATAGATTGGGTCAGGAGGGTCTAATTTTATTGGCCCCCATATGAAAGATTCCTTGGCCTTACTTTCTTGGGGGGCAGGGAGAGTCTATAATGTCTTTAAGGTGCCAAAGAAGTTCAATTTGGTGAACGGGATCTTGAGATTTCCCCCCAAAATGTTAAAGGATATCTGATTTCTGCATCATCATGGCTAATTCTGAACTAGGCCAAAGAGGGTGGATCAAACTATCCACACAGTGGGGCCAGAGACAGAAAGGGGGTATTGTCTACAAGCCTGGTGGAGACCCCAGGTTTACTGAAAAGTATGAAAGGTTAAAAAATGGGGTTATAAAAGACCCAAAGCCATGGAAGCAAGTCTGCTTCTTTAAGAAAAGTGTGCCACTGATCTCATCAGTCTATGCTGTGAGATTGGTGGCTATTTTGGAGGTGGCTAGGCAACTTGCAACTAACATTGCTGAGGATTCCAAACCTCTGTTTGTGTCAGCAGTTAAGAAGAGGGGAGACAGAGAAATGGTACTTTCCCCCAGAAAGTAAGGCCAAGGCTTGAGCATTTAAACTAAATAATTATTTGATCGCTCTCTTGTGTGGGATACATTGAGTAGTCATGCTTTTATGTCCTATATAAAATATAATATATGTATTATAAGTAATACATACAGTAGCTTTGTGTGTGTGTAAAGTGCCGTCAAGTCACATCTGACTTATGGGAATCCAGACTTTACTATTTAAAGGGTATGGGTATTTTAAATTCCAGTTGAAGCAATGGTCCAGGGTTAGCATATTGTAAAGATGTAGAATCTGTTAAAAATGCAATAATTATACTGCTTCTGAACAGCTTGTTAAGCAAATACACACTAGTAATAGCATAATTAAATCCTTTCAAAGCACATGTTAAGGTTCTTTGTTGAACCTATATGAGAGTCTATATGGCACTCGTTCTTCCTCTAATAGCAGTTCAAGTGAGATACTATTTCATTTCTTAGTGGCAGAATCAGATGCTACAACAGATACTTAGAAAGATACATTAGACCATAGAAGTCTATTCTCTATCTCTTGTCAAATTGTTCCCTGCAGTGTATTAGCAAGTTCTCTATTTAGCCTGATTTTAAATGACTCAAGCGTTGGCAAGTGTATTACTTTGGGAGACTTTAATAAATCTTTTGGTTGGTGTAGTACTATAAAATAGATAATAGTTGAATTCAGAGAAGATGTTATAAAATTGTTCTATTTTAAAACTCTGGTGGTGGCTGTTTATCATATGATTATGCTCTAGCTTAATGATCCTATTCAAGAGGCAATATTATGCAGCTTGACTTTGATTAATGCCCACTATTATTTCCTAATAGCCATACAAAGTTGTATTTTAAAGCTAAATATTTTCTTCCTTAGAATTAGCACATTTTTAATTAGACAGAGAACTTCTGTCATATACATTTGTCAGTTAAAATTGATTGCTGGATTCTGAATGTACTTGGATGTCTGCAAGTACTACTAAAGGTATCAACAAGCTCATAGGCAAAGGAGATCTCGTAGGCTTTTTTGTTTCTTTGACTTTCCAAATCCAGTCCCTGATCAACATGTCCAAGCAAACCTATCATACAGGTCCTCTTTTGGGAAAGTAATTAGTTAAAAGCGAGGAAGCACAAAGTAGGTTTAAATAGGTAAATGGACTAGTTGAGGAAAATAAAAAGTTGAATCCCTTGCAGTGGAATCCTAAGCAGAGTAACACCCTTCTAAGTCTATTTAAGTTAACAGACATACTGTGCAATCCTTAAGGGGGGGGAGTGTCATAGGAGCTGGCATAAACCCTGCGTCGGTATCTGTACAACTTTGCGCTGGCACGGGGGCACTTACACTGGTGCCGCAGATGGATGCAGCAGTGTGGGCCTCAGCTGCTGGCGCTGCCATGCTGGCAGCAAAAACCCAGAAGCAGGTGCCCGTGCCAGTGTTGGGGGGTGTTCTCAGGGCATTCCCAGGGGGCAGAGCTGATGTTAGTCAGCTTTTAAACCCTTTTTGGCCTGGGAACGCCCTACCATCGAGGTTTCTATTTTTAAATACTTTATTTTGTGTATTTTCTGGCCAGGAAGCTGCACCTCTTCCAGCTGTCGACTAACTACCCCCCCTTCAAGAATGGGCTGATAGAATAGTGTAACTCTGCTTAGGAAGACACAATCTCTTTTGGACTTGGAGGTCCTTCCAGCTAGCCAAGTTGGCAGTGTGATTTTCTCTCTTCAGAATTAACGTATCAATTTCACAATATTCTTGGTTTACGTCTCATAACAAGTATTTCCAACTGCATCACACATGATGCTGCTAGAACATAGACCATCTTAGTAATGCACATTAGCATACTTTAGAGTTGTCATCAAATTATATCTAAAATGAAATTTTGTAGTGATTTTATGGATCCTGCTAAGGCAAACATCGAAGCAATTTCTAGGGAAGTTTCTGTTGCATCATCCTAAATATAGGATGGGAAAGTACAGCAATTTATAGTGTGAACCCCAACTTCTTATTGGAGTTATAAACCCTTACTGTAGTAATGCTTTGCTTCTTTGTTCTCATAATATTTATATCTTGTTCCAGTCTTAAAGCCGCTTTATATCATTTTTAAAAACCTACTTTAATCTACAAACTACAGAAATGCACTACAAATAAAAGAGAATAGAAAAAGCAAGCCAGTTGCTCAGTGCCTATCAAAACTGAGCTCCACTCAATGATCACTAAAAGTATATCAGAAAAGTTCTGCTTAACAAAGCTTCCAAAATTTTTGGTGTCTTTCTCACATCATCACTATTCCACTTCCTCACATCATCCTATTCCACAGAATAGGAGTGACCACTAAGAAAACCTGGGCAGAAACAGTTCTGACTGCCCTAAATGAAGGAACAACTAACAATTCCTGGACTGATTATCAGAGCTGCCATTCAGGCACATGTAGATGGAGGCGGTCCCACAGATATGAGGGTCCCAGTTGTAAACGTGTGTGTGCGTTTGGAACAGTGAAAGATAGTACTTTGATTCCTCTTGGTTGCTGATGTTTTAGCACACCTAAATTGACCAAGGTTGGACTTCTAGGTAGTGCCTCTCCATTCAGATTTTCACAGACCAGAAAGATGCAGCCACCATACCTTTTGCAATTTGTCTATGATTCATGTGTCCTGAATGTGTTCAGGTAGCCTGAATAATTTCTCTTCTCCATCTTAGAGAAGTAACAGTCAGATAACTGTCCGACTTATTGTCCTCTTTAAGGAGGTGATGCCAATGCCAATGCATTGGTTTCTTCCTCACAGACCAAATCTAAACCCTAGAATTATAACTGAGACTTATTAAGCATTTAATTCACATTAATCCCTACAACTATTTTCCTTTTCTCTTCCCCTCTGCCAGCTATTGCCAGTGTAAATAAGGAAACATGTGGGATGTATCCATTGTTAATTCCAAAAAGGAACAATATAGTCATTGCAGTATTGCCTAGTTTGATAAAATATTCAAACTTTGCAAAAATTTACATTAACTGTATGTTCTCTAAATTATTCTAGGGTTAAGACAAAGTGCATGTCTTTACCAGACTGTAGTCCACTATCAAAGTGTAAATGCTATGTGTTTAAGCACATGATGCTCACATAATACTTTGATATTAGTTTAATTTTTAGAATTATACTTTATTAGGAACATAAGAAAAACCATGCTGGATCAGACCAAGCATGTCCCACAGTCTGTTCACACAGTGGCCAACCAGGTGCCTCTAGGATGCTCACAAACAAGACAACTGCAGCAGCACCATCCTGCCTGTGTTTCGCAGCACCTAATATAATAGGTATGCTCTCTGATATTGGAGAGAGTAGGTATGCATCATGACTAGTATTTATTATGATTAGTAGCCATGGATAGCTCTATCAATGAACATGTCCCCTCCCCTCTTAAAGCCTTCCAAGTTGGCAGCCATCACCACAACCTTGGCAGGGAGTTCCACAATTTAACTATGCATTATATGAAGAAATGCTTTCTGTTGTTTTCTTTGAATCTCTCACCCTCCAGCTTCAGCAGATGACCCCACTTTCTGATATTATGAGAGAGGGAGAAAAGCCTCTCCCTGTCCACTCTTTCCATACTATGCATAATTTTATAGACCTCTATCATACCTCCCCTTAACCACCTTCTTCTTAGCTAAACAGCAATAAGTGTTTCAACCACTCCTCATAGGGCAGTTGCTTTACCCCCCCCCATCATTTTGGTTGCTCTTTTCTGCACCTTCTCAAACTCTGTAATATCCTTTTTTAGGTGTGGTGACCAGAACTGTATACAGTATTCCAAGTGTGGTCTCACCATAGATTTGTACAAGGGCAGTATGATAGCAGCAGTTTTATTCTCTATTCCTTGTCTAATTATGGCCAGCATGGAATTTGCCTTTTTCACAGCAGCCACAAATTGGGTTGACATCTTCATCGAGCTAATGTCAGCTCTGGGCTCACCAGATAAATCCCACAAACAGACTTCCAGGCAGGTCTTCCTATGAAAGCTGATTTATTAGGAAATATACAGCGAGTTACAGAAATTGACTTGGAATTTAGCAAGGATACTAATGGAAGGGACACTACAGATATGGGTAATATAAAGGTGAAAGAAAACGTTCAGGTTGCCAGGGCAACCCTCAGATAACACACTTTCCCAGAAGTGATCAAGGACTACACAGAGCTAGGGCTGAACAACAGTTAGACCTTGAAACACCACCTGGCCTAACCACTGGGCGCCTTTCCCAGGCCGGTGCCTGACAGCTATCCACTACCACCCCAAGGCCCCTTTCTTGGTCTGTCACTGCCAGCATAGATCCCATCAGTGTATATTTGCCCCAATATGCATCACTTAACACTTACACAGATTGAATCTCCTAGGGTTGTGCATATCGAAAATAATCCCAAAATTAGCTGTTTCGGCAATGTTCGGGTTTTGGGTTGAGTGAATACCAAAACATGGGAATCTGACTGAAGCTGACTGAATTCTTGAAAATGTGAAATAGATATTCAGCTTTTGGCTATTCGCCTTCTGCAGAGTCTCCATTTTGTGGCTCTTGTGTTTAAAGGAAAGCTATCTCCTTTCTTTGTATTCCTGCCCCCTGGCTGGTTTCCTGGGCAGCAGGAGGGAGGGACCAGGAATCTTGGCCAATAGGAAAGGTCACTGGAGCTTCCCATGTGGCCAATGGCGCAATCTACCTGGATTGCAACAGACGACAACCTAGAGAGGAGGAGAGAGGAGGGCCAGGAATTCTCAGTGGCCAATGGGAACCCAGATCGTCACAGAAAGTCTTTTTTGGCTGGAATTATTTTGAAACTTTTCTGTGCTTCGTCAAAGACTATAAAAGCAGGTCTGGTTCCCAGACCAGGTGTGAGGGTCTCTGTCTATGTGTCTCTGCTTTCCATCACCTGCTTTTGCTTTGTTATCAGTGAACTCGTAAAAGCAGTTCACACCTTCTGGTCTCAGGTGCCAGGCCTGATTGCCCCTAGTATCTTCCCCCCCGCTGTTCTTCCTGTCAGTACTCCCTCAGGCCGATGCGGCCTTGGAAGTGTGATAGCTTCACCAGACTTCCTGGGACTCGTCTGATGTTTTGTATTATGCCAAGCTTGTAACTTCCCATAACAATAAGTGTGAACCCCAGTGCCCCAGTGCCCTGGAGTCAATATATTCTGTAAACCCGAATAGCCCCTCACTTGCAGCTTTCTACCTGTGCCTGTCTCATCTCCTGATGTCTTCAATAAATCCTTTGTTACTTTATCAACGTCTGAACATTTGATTTGGAGAAGTAAACTCAGAGAGAGGGGATCTCTCACATTAAGCTGCAAGTCCCTGCCTCTCGGACTGCTGCTGTACCTTTTGGGACAGAATGCAAGGCGACGAGGAAAACACCCCTACTACCCCTGACGCACCGAATGAACCGGTGGTGCCGGAGAAACCGGACCCCAAGGAGGAGGGTGCCAAGCCAAAGAAGCCTAGGGATCCCATCCCCGACCAAGGCCGGGACGGACGTCCCCGAGGACTTTTTAACAATTGGCTGGACTCCCCCAAGGGTTGGTCTCTCTCCCGAACCGCGGCGAAGGATCGCCGGTTGGCCTTCCCCCGCACGGGACTCGAAGGGGACCCGGCACGCAAGGAGGCCCTGATGGAGGAAGAACGCAAGCAGTGGCAGGAGGATCGCCAAGCTATGCAGGAGCAGATGGAAACCATGCAGCGGGTGATGGGTGAAATGGCAGCGGCCCTGGACGCGCTGAAAGTGCAACCGCCCGCCGGCAATCTCCCGGACGGAGCACCGGCAGCCCCTCCCGCGCCTCCTAGCCTCCCGTCCCGTCGGGACCTGAAAGTCACGTATGACGGTTCAGGGGACCAGTTGACCTTTTTCATGGTCCAAGTGGACATTTTTATGCGAGAACAAGGCCGAACCTTCACCTCCGAGGAGTCCCGGGTGCAGTACGTGGCTTCCTTACTGCAAGGGGAGGCGGCCGCCTGGATGGTGTTGCAGTATGAACTCCGCTCGCCGGTGCTGCGAACCCTGGACGAGTTTATGGTAGCACTCCGAAGCCGCTTTGAGGACCCGACTCTGGGAGAGCGGGCTAAAGCCTCCCTGATGCAACTGCGCCAAGGGACCAAGTCGGTGGCGCAGTATGCAAGTGAGTTCCAGTCACTGGCCAGCCGAATCCTGGACTGGAGCGAGGCCACTTTGGTACAGTGTTTCAGGGAGGGCCTCAACCCGGACCTCCAACATTGGGCCTTCATGCAAGGGAACCCCCCGGATGTGGAAGGTTGGGTTCGCCACGCTGCCGACATCGAGAATCGCAAACAACTTTTGACCTTGTCCAAACAACGCATTGGACGAGACCCGAGACCCCGGAGCGACCGGGGCCGAGACTTCCGACTGGGGGGCAGCGGGGGTCCCTCGGCTGCTGAACGCCGCAAGCGTTTTGAGACCGGTGTCTGCCTGACCTGCGGAGGTAAGGGACACTTTGCGTCACAGTGCCCCTCTCGTTCGGGCCGTCCCAACCCCCCACGCCAAGCCCCGACTGAACCACAGAAGGCGACTGCCGAGGACCAGCCCCGCCGCAGGAGCGGACCGCCGGGCCGACGTTCCGGCGCACCCTCCGCTCTCCATGCGCGCCCCCAGGACGGAGCCTCCACTTCTACTGGCCCGACGGGGTCCCGGATTACAAGTACCACTTTTGATTCGGACGGGTCCCCGACCGCCACCACTCCTTCCCCCTCTTCCAGCGAGGAGGAAGAGTGGGAACAGCCGGCAAAAAACGCCGTCGGTCTGCTGTAGAGGGGGCTCCGCAGCAGACCGCCCCTGTTGTTGTGCAAGGAGCTCCACCGATGGTAAGCGCCCAAGAGGACAATGTATATGTGCGTGTTCACCTTTCCCTACCAAAAGGGGGTCCCAGTTTAGAATTCCCCGCTTTGGTTGACTCGGGGTGTGCCCGCACCATGATTAGTGAGGACACAGCCAAGAAACTGGGAGTCCGGCGCAAGCGGCTTCCGGGACCCCTCCGCTTTTCCCAAATGGACGGGAGTGATTTTAAACGGGGCCCGGTGACCCACAGAACTGCAGCCGTGATTATGTCCGTGGGGGAACATTGGGAACGCTTGTATTTTACCATCGCCCCTATAGTAACCCCGGTGGTATTAGGGATGAACTGGCTACGGGGACACAACCCGTCCATCGACTGGGTTGAACGGGTGCTCTCGTTTCCCGAAAACCCCTGTAGTTTGCATGACAAGGAACGGGTTGTCCGGTCTCCGGCCGCCGCTGTGGTAGGGTCTCCCCCCCCAGCCACCGTTCCTCCTCAACTACCCACTGAATACTCGCAGTTTGCGGACGTCTTTGATGTTAGGGAATGTGACGAACTACCCCCCCACAGAGAGACGGACTGCGCCATCGAAATTGTGGGGGAAGGCAAACTGTCTAAAGGGAAGGTTTACCCCATGAGCCCTAGTGAAAAGGCGGTGTTACGGGACTATCTGGATGCCAACTTGGCGAGGGGTTTCATACGCCCTTCCAAGGCTCCTTATTCGGCCCCAGCCTTCTTTGTGAAGAAAAAGACGGGAGATTTAAGACTGTGCATTGACTTTCGTAGGCTAAACGCCGTCACCCAGTCTAACGCTTACCCTCTCCCTCTTATTCCCGACCTTCTAGCACAATTAAAGGAGGGCCGAATCTTCACCAAACTGGACTTAGTGGAAGCATACCACCGCATTCGCATTAAAGAAGGAGACGAACCCAAAACAGCCTTTTCCAGCTGTTTTGGAATGTTTGAATACCTAGTCATGCCTTTCGGACTTTCAGGGGCTCCCAGTGTGTTTATGCAATTAATTAATGAGGTTTTGCATGATTTGCTATTTCGGGGGGTGGTGGTATTTCTCGATGACATCCTTATTTACTCTGAAACCATGGAAGAACATGTACGCCTAGTGCGAGAAGTGCTCCAGCGGCTGCGGGAGCACAAACTATATGCTAAGGTGTCCAAATGTGAGTTCTACCAACCTTCCATTACATTTCTTGGGTACGTGATTTCCCACCAAGGGTTAGAAATGGACCCCGCCAAGGTCCAGGCGGTGTGGGATTGGGAACCCCCCACTACCCGCCGCCAGCTTCAGCAGTTTTTGGGATTCGCTAACTTTTACCGCAACTTCATTCCCAACTTTGCCCAAGTTGCGCTTCCCCTCACTGCCCTGTTGCGTACCAAGGACAAGGGGGCTAGCGCCGCGCTTCCCTCAGCCCGTTTGCAATGGTCCCCCCAGTGCCAGCAAGCTTTTGAACGTTTAAAGCTGCTTTTTTCATCCGAACCCGTTTTGGCCCACCCGGATTGCACCAAGCCTTTTGTGGTGCAAGTGGATGCCTCGGATGTGGCCATGGGCGGGGCCCTATTGCAAAGGGATGAAGGGGGGCGGTTGAGACCTTGCGCCTACTTCTCCAAGAAGTTTTCCCAGTCCGAAATCAACTGGGCTATTTGGGAGAAGGAGGCGGCGGCGGTCAAACATGCCCTCACCATATGGAGGCACTTTTTGGAAGGTGCCGAGCTGCCGTTTGAAGTGTGTACCGATCACAAGAATCTCGAGGCTCTCAAGGGAGCTAGAAAGCTCAACGCCAAACAAATTCGGTGGGCCCAATTCTTCGCAAAATTCCGGTTCACCCTCAAGCATGTCCCTGGCAAAGAGAATGCCCTAGCTGACGCTTTGTCACGACTTCCCCAGTATCGCAACGATTTCGATCGCCCAGTCGACTCCCTGTTCACTCCTGAGCAGCGAGGGGAGGTTCCTAGCTTAGCCGTCACGACCCGGTCCCAAGCCCAACAACCTGACACCCCCCCTACGCTCAAAGGTATCCCGGAAGCCTTCCAACAGCGACTCCGGGACGCCTCCTTACAGGAGGAGGAGCACCATCTCCTCCCCACGGGCTTGGAACGAACCAACACCTGGTGGGTGCAAGGGGGAAAACTATATGTCCCATCCTCCCTTCGTAAAGAGGTATTGGGACTTGTACATGGTGCCAGATTGGCGGGTCATTTTGGTTTCATAAAAACTCTTCACCTGGTACGGAGGCAATTTTGGTGGCCCGGTATGAGATCCGATGTAGAGCTGTACGTGCGCAGCTGCCCCACTTGCGCCACAGCCAAAAGACGGATGGGAAAACCCCCAGGGCTCCTCAAACCGCTTGAGAACCCCTCCCGACCCTGGGAAGTCATCGCCATGGATTTTATCACCGACCTACCTCCAAGTCGGGGAAAGACGGTTCTCTGGGTAATCACGGACCTCTTTTCCAAACAGGTCCATTTCGTTCCATGTGCGGGTCTTCCTTCAGCCCAGGGCTTGGCTAAACTGTTCGTCACACACGTCCTCAGGCTACACTCGATCCCGAGGAAGGTCCTCTCCGACCGGGGGGTCCAGTTTGTTGCCAAATTTTGGCGAGCCTTCCTGAAGCTAATGGGGGTGGAGGAACAGGGCCTTTCTTCCGCCTATCACCCCCAGACGGATGGTCAAACGGAACGAGTAAACGCGGTGGTAGAATGTTATTTGCGCTGCTATGTAAATTTCCACCAGGACGACTGGGTCGACCTGCTGCCATTTGCCGAGTATGCGTACAACAATGCGCCTCATTCCTCTACCGGCTTTAGTCCCTTCCAAGTAATATACGGGACGGAATTCGGTCCTTTCGGTTCCGCTCCCGTCACGCCAGAGCTCCAGTCCACCCCTGATCTTCAGGAGTGGATTCAGGTAGTCAAATCTACCTGGCCATGGCTGCTCAAGAATCTTGAGAGGGCAAAAAGCAAGTACAAGGAACAGGCAGACAAACACCGGTCTCTGGGATGGGAGCTTAAGGTGGGAGAGCAAGTCTATCTGTCCACTAAAAACCTCCGCTCTCTGCGTCCCTGCAAAAAATTGAGCGACCGTTATGTGGGACCTTTCCCCATTACCAGAGTAATCAATGAGGTTACCGTGGAACTGGAACTCCCAAAGACCCTCAAGGGGGTCCATCCAGTCTTTCATATAAGCCTCCTCAAACCTTATGTGCCAGCTCCCCAGTTCCACCCCCCTCCCGCACACGAGATTCCTACCGTGGTAGGGGGAGATACCCATTTGGAAATATCCAAGGTTTTAGATTCCAAATGGAAAAAAGGGAAACTATTTTACTTTGTTCGGTGGAAAAACCTTGGGTCCGCTCACGACGAGTGGGTGGCCGCACCCCACATGGCGGCCCCTCGCTTGATCCGAGAATTCCACCTCGCTTATCCCGATAAGCCTCGCCCTCTCGAGAACCCTGGAGGGGGGCCTTAAGGGGGGCAGAATGTGAGAGATCCCCTCTCTCTGAGTTTACTTCTCCAAATCAAATGTTCAGACGTTGATAAAGTAACAAAGGATTTATTGAAGACATCAGGAGATGAGACAGGCACAGGTAGAAAGCTGCAAGTGAGGGGCTATTCGGGTTTACAGAATATATTGACTCCAGGGCACTGGGGCACTGGGGTTCACACTTATTGTTATGGGAAGTTACAAGCTTGGCATAATACAAAACATCAGACGAGTCCCAGGAAGTCTGGTGAAGCTATCACACTTCCAAGGCCGCATCGGCCTGAGGGAGTACTGACAGGAAGAACAGCGGGGGGGAAGATACTAGGGGCAATCAGGCCTGGCGCCTGAGACCAGAAGGTGTGAACTGCTTTTACGAGTTCACTGATAACAAAGCAAAAGCAGGTGATGGAAAGCAGAGACACATAGACAGAGACCCTCACACCAGGCCATTTGAGAGAGTTTGGTGGCAAAGCTTGGTTTCAGCTCCTGCTGCCTGATTCTTCCTCTGTGTCAGGCCTGCTCTCCTTTGCTCTCAGCAGCCTGTCAGACTGTGGTTGTTTTAGTTTTGATTCCACCAAGTGCCTCTCAAGATCGAACTTGCTAACTGCTGAATTCCTGTTCCAGCGCTATCTCCCGTGGGAACAGCTCCTCGGTAGAGGGGGGGCGCCTTGACCTGTTGTGACTAATACTTTCCCTTATAGGCCTACACTGTGCTCCCAATTGCCATTTGTGCCAATGTACCTGTAAGCTCTGCATACCTGTATGTTTTCCAAAAAATCAGCTCTCTTTTGGACTCCTTGTCTGTGGATGCTGTTTGTGGGACTACCACGGGGACAAGTGCTTACATTTTGGCACGAAACCCCTTCTCCATTTTCCCCCCCTGCCTGGCTGGAGCCCTGGAGGGTTCGCCGGGGCCTCGGATTTGAGCAGAGGACGTGCTCTCCGAGTGAATTCTTAAACACAAAATTTAATTTGGGTAGTACTTTCATTTTAATTAAGTTAACTTGTCCTAATAATGACAATTTTAGATTTTGCCAGGCATGTACTTGTCTTTTGATTTCAAGGGTAATCGGATCACAATTTAGCTTTATAATTTTTGTTTTATCTATACTGAACCATATACCTAAATATTTAATTTGTTCTACTATTGTTGTTTACTCAAAATTATTATTCCCTCTTCTTTTAAGGTCTGAGAAAAGCTGTAAAATCCAAGCCTTATTCATTCTTAAACTCTCTTCTTTTCTGTTAAAGTTGTGCTGATGTTTATGAATTTCAATGGCTTCTCTGTGCAATCTGACAAAATTAAACTACCATAACACCAAAGACACAGCAAAGGAACCAAAAAGCATACCAAATAAGTACTTTTTAAAAGGAGTTACCCATTACATAGTGTCCAGATATTAGTGTACTCTTAGCAGGATTAGAATTTAAAAATCAGATATAGCTGAGTATGCATATTTGAAATGTTAAAATCAAAATTCTGATCTTCATATTCCCAAAATTTGTTATGCATTGGATTTAGACTGAACTTCTTCCCCAACTGCAAGAACAAAACCTTCTTTCCTATTTTTTCCCTTAACACCTATTGAATTCAGATTTCTTATGAAAGCTGTTTCTCTTTTTGTTTCCACAGGTGGAATGCCATTTGTTTGGTGGGTTGGTCGTGCCAACAAAAAACATCCTTACTGGGGAGGATCCCCTCCAGGAGTCCAGCAATGTGCCTGTGGATTGGAAGAAAGCTGTCTGGATCTGAGATATTTTTGTAACTGTGATGCAGATAAAGAAGAATGGTAAGTATAAGAAATTATTCTAGTTTAAATTGTGCATGGGAACTTGAGTGACCAATAGCAGTGAAAGGCAGTAGTTGAATTACAGAATGTGAAATTAGGAACCGTTTGTATAAATTTAATTGCATTTTTAAAAAAGGGATAAAGACAAATTTTGATTTTTGTTTGTTCATTTGGATCCACTGAAGTATTTTATTTATTTACTTCATTTATACCCTACCTTCCTTCCCAGTGGAGACCCAAAGAAGCTTACATAATTGTTTTCTCTTCCATTTTAATCTCACAACAACAACAGGGTAGGTTAGGCTGACAGTGCTGATCTTTAAAAAAAATGTAGAACTGGAAAATGAGCAAAAGAACACGGTGAAAATTCTCTAAAATATATAATGGCTTCCATAATAAGATATACTAAAAAGATTTGTCATTTTCAGCTTAAGTAGTAAATGGCTCCGCAATGATGAAGGTGTATAACTGTTAGAATACTTTCACCTAGAATACTTGCATCCAAGTTTTTACCTTGGGAAAAAAAAAAACTTCTTTTCATCAGTCATGGTAGATCTGCTTGGGAGAAACCTGAGGGACCATGAGGGAGTCTTTGCACATAATGTTTCTTTATGGTGATGTAATAAGATCGCAGCCCTGACCTGAATGGCCAAGGATGGCTCATCTCATCAGATCTCAGAAGCTAAGGGGGGTCGGCCCTGGTTAATACTTGGATGGGAGACTACTAAGGAATACCAGGGTCATTATGCAGAGGAAGGCAATGGCAAGCCAAGCAGGGTCAACCCTGGCAAGTATTTGGATGGGAGACCACCAAGAAATTTCAGGGTTGCTATGCAAAGGAAGGCAATGGCAAGCCACCTCTATTAGTCTTTTGCCTTGAAAACCCTACTGGGGTGCCATAAGTGAACTGTGACTTGACGGCACTTTACACACACAATAAGAATACAAGAAGAATTCTGCTTGGTCAGGCCAGTGGTCTGTCTACTCCAGCAAGTTGGTCCACACAGCGGAGAACCAGTTGTCAATCAATCAATTTTATTAATGTTTTAGTCACAGACCTTAACAATATTCAGATTAAAACCATACAAAATATATAAACCTCAACACCCAAAATTACATGAATAAAAATTTTAAAATGTTACAGTCACGTATATACATATTAATACTGATTTAAACATTAAAGTTCCCCTAAAATATTCTTTCTGTGGCAACTTTGGAGCCTAATTTTTAACAAATTTCTTCCTTAATTTAGACGCTAACATGAGAGAGAAAAAGCCACGCTAAGCGTGATCTTAGAATTAACGTCTGCCATTAAAAATCTAACTCACCCTTCAACTGTATCTAATACATCTGGGATATGCTGGGTTAATTTAAAATGAATGGAGTCATAAAATGGGCAACTAAACAAAATATGTGGGAGGTCCTCTATTGAACCTGTGGAACAGGGACATAGCCTTAGATGATGGGGAATTTTTTTATATCTACCATGGGTATAAGCTGAAGGCATTGTTTGAAATTGTGCCATTGTAAATGCCTGGGTCCAAAAGTTCCATTAAATAATTTGAGAGGAGCTTATTCGATTTGAATAAAGGATACCATAGGGGAGAACTTGGACTTTTGTATTAGGCACATATCATTATCAGTTTCTTTATCAGCAGTCCGTTTTCTGATATCTTTTGGGTCCCATGAGTTTAAGATTTCCAGTGAAGGCAATTTATACAATTGTAGGATTGGTATCAGGACCTTAGCCCAATGATTTTCCTTTGAGAGAAGTGACTAGTGGAGTTCCTCAGGGATCTGTGCTGGGCCCTGTGTTGTTCAACATCTTTATAAATGATTTGGATGAAGGAATAGAGGGGATGCTTATTAAATTTGCAGAAGATACTAAATTGGGAGGGGTAGCAAATATGGTAGAAGACAGAGCCAAGATGCAGGATGATCTTGAGAGGCTGGAGAAATGGGCTAGAACTAATAAAATGCACTTCAACAAAGACAAATGTAAACTTCTGCATTTAGGTAGGAAAAATCAAATGCATAATTATAGGATGGGGGAGACTTGTTTGAGCAGTAGTGTGTGTGAAAAGGATCTTGGGGTCTTAGTAGACCAAACACTGAACATGAGTAAGCAGTGTGATGCTGTAACTAAAAAGGCAAACGCAGTCTTGGGCTGCATCAACAGAAGTATAGTGTCTAGATCACGCGAAATGATGGTATCGCTTTTCTCTGCTCTGGTTAGACCACAGCTACAGTACTGTGTTCAGTTTTGGGCACCACAATTTAAGAAAGATGTAGACAAGCTGGAATGTGTCCAGAGAAGGGCAACAAAGATGGTGAGGGGTCTAGAGACCAAGTCCTATGAGGAAAGTTTTTTTTATTTAAATTTTTATTATTTTTTGATAAGAAAAAATAAAACAATAAAAAACATCAAATTAAAAAAGACATAAAAAAGAAAGATCAAAATACAAAAATACAAAAAGAGCACTTATACAATAATCAATATTACACCATATGATATGAATTATAAAATACACGGTGCTCAAATACCCACCACCCACCTTAAAAGTTAGTCCCTGTAAGCACTTGTTCCCAGTGCACTCCCAAGCAACACTTGCAGACACGAAGTCCGAAATAGAGTTGACTTTAATGGAGACCATACATGCATACAGAGCTTGCAGAAATAAAAAGGCAGGAATGGAGCAAAAGGGACATACAACGGAATATATGGGGGAATAGGTCTTATAATGATAGCACAGGTTGGCATGGTAACCCCTCAGTCCAACAGGCCAGGCTCCCATGAGCTCCCGCGAGCTTCAAAGCCTAAAAGGAATGCGATCGTTAGGAAAACAGTCCTTGAGCAGAGAGCATCTGTAAGAAACCAAAACTATCTCTAAACGCAGAGAGCAGGCCTAACATTCTGCTCCTCTTAGGGCCCCCTCCTGTCCTGCAAGGGGGACGGTTTGTGGGGGTAGGCGGAGTGGAAGGCGTGCACCAGGTGCGGGGTGGAGACATCGCGTGAATGAACCCACTCGTCATAGGCAGGGGGGAAGTGCTTCCAACGAACCAGATACTGGAGAGAGCTGTGATGAATACGGGAGTCCAGGATCTTAGCAACCTTGAAATGCTCCTCCCCCCCCCACCATCACTGGTTGCTCTGGAAGTGGGTCGGGATGCCACTCCTGGGATGCAACATGAGGTTTCAAGAGGCTTACATGGAAAACTGGATGGATGCGTCTCAGAGTCTTTGGAAGGGAAAGTTCCACGGTTACTGGGTTAATGATCTGAGAAATGGGATAGGGACCCACATATTTGGCACTGAGTTTATTACACGGGCGGGTGGACTGGAGGTTTTTGGTTGACAGGTAGACCAACTCGCCCACTTTAAAGTCTTGGCTAGGAGACTGGTGTTTGTCAGCTTGAGCCTGGGTTAATGATCTGAGAAATGGGATAGGGACCCACATATTTGGCACTGAGTTTATTACACGGGCGGGTGGACTGGAGGTTTTTGGTTGACAGGTAGACCAACTCGCCCACTTTAAAGTCTTGGCTAGGAGACTGGTGTTTGTCAGCTTGAGCCTTGTATTTACGTTTAGCCCTCTCAAGATTTTTCACTAGCCAGGGCCAGGTGGTGTGAATTGCATACACCCAAGCTGCCACATCTTTGCCACCCTCCTCCCCCAAAACATCGATATGGCCAATAGGACTGAAGTCCTGGCTATATACCATTTGAAACGGGCTGAAACCTGTGGATTGGTGTACAGCATTGTTATAAGCATACTCAGCAAAAGGCAACAACCCAACCCAATCATCTTGGTGATAATTCACATAGCAACGGATGCATTCCAATACTGCATTAACACGTTCAGTTTGCCCATCAGTCTGGGGGTGGAAAGCACTAGAGAGACCCTGTTCCACCCCGACCAGTTTAAGGAAAGCCTTCCAGAATTTCACGATATAACTACTTCCGCAGTCGCTCACAATCTTGCGCGGAAACGAATGTAGCCGGAAGACATGTGACACAAAGAGGCGGGCCAACTTTGGGGCGGAGGGTATGCCAGCGCATGGAACGAGATGTACTTGTTTAGAGAACAAGTCGGTAATAACCCACAAAACAGTTTTTCCTTCACTGAGAGGAAGATCAGTCATGAAATCCATAGCAATTACTTCCCAGGGCCTAGAAGGGACTTCTAATGGTTGCAATAGTCCCAGGGGCTTCCCTTGGGACCTTTTGACAGTGGCGCAGACTGGGCAACTGCGGATGAACGAGTCTACATTGGCACGCATGCCCGCCCACCAAAATTGCCTGCGTAATAAGTGGAGCGTTTTCAGAAAACCAAAGTGCCCCGAGGTTTTGGCTCCATGAGCTAGTTGTAGGACTTCTCTTCGTAATCCTGTAGGCACGTACAGTTTCGAGTCCCTGTACCAATACAGTCCCCGTTCTAGCAAAGAAGGGGGAAGCAGGTTAGCAGAGAGGTCTGCTTGGCAGTGGGAACAGAGAGAATCTAGGAAAGAAACAGGCAGATCCATTTTGCCCTGGGAGGTAGGTGGGACATGGTCAGGCTGAGTGGGAGCAGAGTTCGGGGGTGAAGAGGGGGTTGTGCGAGCAGCTCGTTTTGGCCTCCGGGTGCCGAAGGAGCGGATGGAGCAGGCGAGGAAGTCTGGTTCAATGGTCGGGTGGTGGGGCCCCCCTCGAGCATTCATGTCAACCGGTCTAGAATGGGAGCGGAGTTGGGTCTGGGATCTGGTTTGGACCGCCAGCGTAGGGAGCTCTCCTCTGTGAGAAGGGGAGAATAGCGATTCGGTGGGGCGGTTTACCTTGGTAGGATACTGGGGAAGTCGAGATAAGGCATCTGCTAGCACATTGTGTTTACCGGGGACATGCTTAAGCACGAAACGGAATTGGGCGAAGAAGTCAGCCCAGTGTAGTTGTTTTGCAGATAGTTTATGGGTCCCAGTGAGAGCCTCTAGGTTTTTGTGATCTGTCCAGACCTCAAAGGGGACCTTAGAGCCCTCTAGGAACTGCCGCTAAATGGTGAGGGCATGGTAGACAGCAGCTGCCTCCTTTTCCCAGATGGGCCAGTTCAGTTGTGAGTGAGCGAATTTTTTAGAGAAATAAGTGCAGGGGTGTAATAAACCGTCTGTACCTTGTTGCAAAAGAGCACCTCCCATGGCCATGTCGGAAGCGTCTACTTGTACTATAAACATGTGCTCAGGATCAGGATGCTTTAGCACAGGTTCAGAGGTGAACAGTTGCTTAAGGGTTTGGAAAGCAGTTTGGCACTGGGGAGTCCATTGGATTTTTGCTGCGGGCAACATGGCTGAAGCTCCCTTCCCCTTAGTCTTAAGTAGATCAGTGATTGGGAGTGCCACTTGAGTGAAATTGGGAATGAACCCTCGATAGAAGTTGACAAAACCTAGAAATTGCTGCACTTGTTTGCAGGTAGAGGGTGGATCCCAATCAATTACGGACTGTACCTTTGCAGGATCCATGGTGAGACCTTGGTGCGATATAATGTTACCCAAAAATGTCAGTTGTGCTTGGTGGAACTCGCATTTGGATGCTTTAGCATAGAGGTGATTGTCTCTGAGGCGTTGTAACACCTCCCTTACTAGTGCAACATGCTCGTCCATAGATTCGGAATAGATAAGGATATCGTCCAGATAAACCACTACGCCTCGGTATAACAAGTCATGTAAGATTTCATTAATAAATTGCATGAAGACCCCCGGAGCCCCCTGTAATCCGAATGGCATTACAAGAAATTCAAACATACCAAAACAGCTGGAAAAAGCAGTGAGGGGCTCGTCTCCATCACGAATCCTAACTCGATAGTACGCTTCAACTAAGTCCAGTTTAGTGAAAATGCGCCCCTCCTTCAGTTGCCCTAAGATGTCCAATATCAAAGGGATGGGGTAGGCATTGGTTTGAGTAACTGCATTGAGTTTCCGAAAATTGATGCACAAGCGTAAATCACCCGTTTCTTGCGGACAAAGAAAGCGGGGGCTGAGTTCGGGGCAGAAGACGGTTGGATAAACCCACGAGCAATATTCTTATCTAAGAAGTCTCGTAATACAGTACGTTCAGCAGCGCTCATAGGGTAGATTTTACTCTTTGGAAGTTTACCATCCCCCACTACTTCAATGGCGCAGTCCGTTCTGCAGTGTGGGGGGTAGCGCATCGCACTCCTTCACATCAAACACATCTGCAAAGTCTCGATACTCAACGGGTAGCAAGGAAGGAGGGGGCGTCGGATAACAAGGCTGGGGCTGTCGGAAGGACAACCGCAATTTCGTGATGGTGCTGGGCGCAGTCGGGGTCGGAAAACGTAATAGTATCGGCTTTCTAGTCTATAGAAGGGCTGTGCCCTTTGAGCCAGTTTATTCCCAGAATGACTTCATATTTGATAGGGGCTATAGTAAAGTCAATTTGTTCCCAATGAGAGCCAATACCCATCGCTACTGGCCCCCCCTAAAGCTACTGCCATCCATTTGGGCGAATTGGATGGGTTCGGGCAGTGTTACTGATTTAACTTTAAGAGCGTTAAAAGTGGCCTCATTGATCAGGGAGCGCCCACAACCAGAGTCTATGAGTGCTTTGACATGTAACTGGGGGCCTCTTCTGTAATGTTGTAACACTACGTCTGCATATACAGTATTTTCAACTTCACTCACCATAACATGAGCCTTGGGTTTCGCAGAAGAAGCTGCAGGGGTCTGTGGTGTCGCTCCGTTCACCGCAGACCCTGCCCGTTTTTTGACAGATCGAGAGGAGATTCCAGATTGAGGGCAGGGGGATTCCAGGTGTGATCATCATCCAAAGAAGGAGAACTGTCCCCCAATGGGGCACTTGTAATCCGAGACTCCGGTGGATCGGTAGACGCAGATTCACTGGGGGCCTCTCCGATGTGAAGTGCAGAGGGCGCGTGCCATCCTGGAGCTGTGCTACAGGTGGCTGCGGTGCCTCTGCGTTGAGGTCGTCCACGGGTCCGGGGTGGTCCGTCTGGTCGGGGAGGAAGAGTGAGGTCTGGACGGCGAGGACAGGCAGATGCAAAGTGACCCATATTGCCACAAACGAGACAGGCTCCTCTCTGGAACCGGGATTCGCAGTCTGGTACGGGCCACGTTGGTCTCCGCGGAGCAGGGGTCAAGGCTTTCGAAGGAGGTTTTGGATGATTGCCCCCCTCTCTGGTCCGACGGCGGACTAGAGATATGAACTGGCAGCAGCTTTCCACCTCCTCAGCCAGTAAGATCCAATCTTCCAGGGTGTCGGGATCCCATTGCATATACGCCCAGTTCAAAATGTCAGGGTGAAGCGCTTCCTGGAAATAGTGTATTCGGGTGGCTTCAGGCCAATCCACTATTTTGCTGGCGAGTCATTGGAACTCATCTTGCTGGAGTTGTAGGAGTTCGGCTTTAGCCCTTTCTCCCAAGAAGGGATCCTCGAACCGTCTCCGCAGAACGAACATGAAATTGTTAAGAGAGCGGATGGATCGGGCCCGAGTGTCAAACTGGAGAACCATCCAGTCGGCCGCTTTCCCCGTCAATAAAGAGGCCACGAAACGAACCCGGCTGTCCTCGGTGGGGAAGTACTGTCCTTGTTCCCTCATGTAACTGTCTACATGATGTAGGAAACAGGGTAGAGTTTTGATTGAGCCATCATAGGTCGTTTTCAACTGAGGTTGCTTCCATTGTATGGGCAGAGGGGCAGGCGGTTGTCCTGGGGGTGGCAGCAGCGGTGCTCCAGGAGCTGGCACACCTGGTGCTCCGGGGGCCGGCGGATGCCCTGGAGGCAGCTGAAGCAGCGCTCCAGGAGCTGGCACAAGAGGGCCCCCGGGAGCTGGCACAACTGGGGCCCCGGGACCGGGTAGAACTGGCTGAGCTGGCACAACTGGGGCCCCGGGACCAGGTAGAACTGGCTGAGCTGGCACCGGTTGGGCCGGAGTAGTCAGTGCTTGTTGTAAATGGTCGTTTTCCTGAAACAAACGTTCCATTTGGTCCTGCAGGCGGGTCACACGGTCATTCAAGTCCCGGTTTTGGCTCCACAAGAGGTGCACTTCATCTCCAGTTCCGCCCGTACGCCGGGCTTGGCTAACTCGAAGACCAGTAGCCCAGTCAGATCTGTCCCCGTACAGGTCTTCCTCGTCGGAGTAGTCTGATTCTGGTAGACGTTCTGCAAGGTGCTGTGCGCGTTGTGTGGTGCGAGACGGGGCAAAGACTGGGGAAAATGTGGACCCTAACGAGAGTCCAACTCCTACAGTGTCTTTGGGGCATACGTCCGCGGCCGCTCACGCACGATCGGCGGCCAATTGTTGCTCCTTCTCCCTTTCGGCTTGAGCCTTGGTCGCCGCCGCATCCGCTGCTCGCAACTGTTCCTCAGCCTTCTTTTGTTCGGCGATCGTCTGGGCAGCTTCAAGCTTCAAGGCAGCGGTCGTGGTGACGATCAGAAGGGCTTCTTGCTCTAGAAGAGCAAGGAGCGGGGCAGATTCCCCACCAAGCAGAGGTTGCACTTGGACAGCCAGTGCGGCTGCACCAACCCCGAACGTCAGGGTTAACAGTTGTGTTAGATCGGCTACCATGGTTGTGGTCGGCAGTCCCACAAATAATAACGCCATTTGGACAGCGACCTGTCGTGCTTCCGCTTGACACACAGCAGGGTCAGGTACTAGTGACAGCGGGGATCCCCCCGCCGGTGTTCCCGCCATGGCTCGGGACGAGTCGGGGCGGATAGGGGCCGCTGCCAAGTTCTGTTGAGTCTCTTGCAAAGTCAACCTCGCCAACAAGCGTGTCAAGGTTACCAAGTCCTCCTGTGCGGTACACATTTCATGCAATAGCCTGTCCAGGACCAAGAGTTCGTGATAGGCGTCCCGATCCAAGTCCTCGGACGTCCAAGGCTTCGCGTCGGCAAGGGAGCGCCACTGAACCCGAATAAGTTGCACTAGGCGGTTGATTTCTGCAACAGTCCGTACAGCTTTGAGGAGCACATCACGCAGCAGAGTAGGGTCGTCAGGGCAGGTTGACGTTCCCAACAGCAGGGCCCAGTGGTCCAAGTCCTCCAGGATTCCACATAGGGAACTTGAAGCTGAGATACAGGTGAACCCTCCAGGGCTCTAGCCAGGCAGGTAAAAGAAGAGAGTGATTCCTGCCTTAATGTAAGCACTTGTTCCCGATGCACTCCCAAGCAACACTCGCAGACAGGAAGTCCGAAATAGAGTTGGCTTTAATGGAGACCATACAGGCATACAGAGCTTGCAGAAATAAAAAGGCAGGAATGGAGCAAAAGGGACATACAACGGAATATATGGGGGAATAGGTCTTATCATGATAGCACAGGTTGGCATGGTAACCCCTCAGTCCAACAGGCCAGGCTCCCACGAGCTCCCGCGAGCTTCAAAGCCTAAAAGGAATGCAATCGTTAGGAAAACAGTCCTTGAGCAGAGAGCATCTGTGAGAAACCAAAACTATCTCTAAACGCAGAGAGCAGGCCTTACAGTCCCACCCCCCATCAACTTCCGGAGAAGTGTTTTGACAGTATTTAAAATTACATTATACTATTATTATTATAAAAAACATTACATTTTATCTATAATTCATTAACTATACTTGTAAAATTCATTTTCGCCAGTTTATCCCAAAAAGTGATGGCCTTTTACCATGTTTTTTTAAACTCTTCCATATCTTTACCATGTACAGAATCTGTAAGTTTGGCCATTCACATGTACATCCACAATTTCTCTCTCCAGTTCTTAATTGAAGGTTTATTTACTTGCTTCCAGTTTTTGGCTATTATAATTCTTGCTGCCGCAAAACTATATTGACATATGTCTCTGTCACCTCTATCCATATTATCTTTAGGGATTCCCAATAAACAAAAGGCAGGGTCTTTTTTTTACTTTTATATTAATTAGGTTATTAGTTTCCTTTAATATTAATCTCCAAAATCTCTTAATTTTTTTTGCAAAACCACCATACATGCATAAACATGCCTTTTTCAATTCCACCCTTCCAGCATAAAACAATATTGTCTTTCTTCATTTTACTTAGCAATACCGGGGTTATATGCCATCTATAAAACATTTTATATAAGTTTTCTCTTATTTCATTAGTAATTGTAAATCTATATTCCCTTTTCCACAAGTTTTCCCATGTTTCCAATTCAATATTATAACCTAACTCCTTCATCCATTTCACCATCACTGGTTTAATCCTTTCTTGTTCTAAATTCACTTCGATTAATAACTTATAAATTCTTCCTATCGGTCCTTTATTTCCTTTAGTTAGTATAATTTCTAGTTTAGATTTATTTTGGTTAAATCCCCTCAAATTATCTTTATGAAATATATCCCTTAGTTTATAATACATAAACCAGTCTTTAATTTTTAGCTCTGCTCTGCTCTTCATCATCCAAACCCCTTCTTTACAATCCGTAATTTCTCTATAAATATCAATATCCAGGTTTAGGTCTACACCTCTCTTCATAAAAGCTTCTACAGGATTAATCCACCCAGGGGTTTTAGATTCCAAAAATCCTTTATATTTCTTCCAAATTTGAAGTAAACCAACTCTAATAATATGGGAATTAAATTCTTTGTTTACTCTCTCCTTTTCATACCATAAATATGCGTGCCACCCGAAGCGTAAATTGAATCCCTCTAATTCTAATAGTTTAGGATTCTCTAATAGAATCCAATTTTTTAGCCAGGTAAAGCAAGCTGCTTGATAATACATTCTCAATTCTGGTAATCCCAGGCCTCCTGTTTCTTTTAATTCCACTAAATTATTATATGCTATCCTATGTCTTTCCTTACCCCTTAAAAAAATTAAAATATCTTTCTTCCAACTTTTAAATATCTGTGCTCCTTTCAAAATTGGTAGGTTTTGAAATAAAAAAAGCACCTTAGGCTATATCATCATTTTGATAACTGAAATTCTACCCCATAATGATAATGGTATTTTTTCCCAATTTTTGAGATCTATTACTATCTGTTGCCATTGTTTAATATAATAAAATAAATTAAGGTTATTTGGTGATAACCATATACCCAAATATTGTACTTTATGTTCAATATTAAACCCTGTCTTTTTAATTAATACTTGTTGTTGTGAGAGAGTCATATTTTTAACCAATAGCTTAGTTTTATTTTTATTTATTTTAAAACCTGAAAGCTTTCCATAAACCTCCAAAATTCTATTCCACTTATCAATTTGCTCAGTAGGATCTGTCAAAAAACATACAGGGTCATCCGCATACACTTTAATTTTATAGTGATTTCTCCCTATTCGGAGTCCAATTAAATCATTAGATTGTCTAATCTTTTTAATAGGACTTCTAATACTAAAATAAACAACAAAGGTGAAAGAGGACAGCCTTGTCTTGTTCCCTTTTGGATTTCAAATTGTGATGATAATATTCCATTTATCAACAAACTAGCCGTCTGATAAGTATATACATTTTCTATGGCTGTCTTAAAATTTACTCCAAAACCCATGCATTTTAATATTTTTTTCATAAATTTCCAATTCACATTGTCAAACGCTTTTTCAGCATCCAAAAATATCATAGCTACCGGGGTTGTAGTCTGTTCAGCATATTCTAAAAGATCCATTACCACTCTTACATTTTGAGTAATCAATCTTCCTGGTAAAAATCCTGTTTGATCTTCATGTATAGTTTGGTTTAATACTATTTTTAATCTAGTTGCTAAAATTGCAACAAATAATTTATAATCATTGTTCAGTAATGAAATAGGTCTATAATTTTTTGCTTCCGATAAATCCGAATTCGCTCTTGGTATTAATACTATATTCGCTTGCTTCCAAGTCTGAGGAATAGATCCATTTTGCAAACAGGAATTCATCACACCTAATAAATAAGGGGCTAATTGTTCTTGGAATGTTTTATAATAAAATGTTGTGAGCCCATCCGCCCCAGGTGATTTGTTTAATTTACTTTTCCCTATTGCCTCCTTTAGTTCTTCCCCAGTTATTAGAGAATCCAATAATTCTCTATTTTCTTGTGATAATTTTTCCCAGTCAAATTGATTGTGATATACATCCATTTCTTTCTCTGATACGGGATTCTTCCTGTATAAATTTGTATAATATTCTACAAATGTTTCCATAATTTTTTGTTTATCAGTTGTTATCTTACCCTTCCTTTTTATTTTTAATATTGGTATTTTTTTCTCTTTATGTTTAAGCTGCCATGCTAACATTTTACCTGGTTTATTAGCATGTTTAAAGAATCTTTGTCTATTAAAAATAATTTTCTTTTCAATTTCATCAGATATTAAAAATTCACATTGATGTTGCCATTTTTTCAAATTATTAAGCTGTTCCTGTTTCAATGATTTATCTTGTAATTTTCTAAGCTGTCTTTCTCCTTGTCTAATTTCCTCTAAGATATTTTTCTTCTGTGCCCCTCTCTCTCTCTAAACCATCTTGTATTTTGTTGTATTAACAATCCTCTAATTACTGCTTTTCCGGCATCCCATACTATATCTTCCCTAGTACCCTTATCTGTATTTTCCGCAAAATAGTTCTGTATATCTACCTTTAATTTATCCACTATCTTTTTATTTTTTAATAAAAATTCATTTAGTACCCAAGGCTTGTTTCTCCTATCTCCTATTTTAATTTTTATTGATACAACATTATGATCTGACAATACCCTGGGTAAAATCTCTGGATTCTCTGAAACATTTAACAACCCTTTAGAGAGCCATAACATATCTATTCTGGAATATGTAAGATGTCTAGATGAAAAAAATATGTATCCCTTTTTGTTGCCATAAGCCAATCTCCAAACATCAAACATATCCCATTGATCTGTAAGGGCATTAAAAATACCCGGTAGCTTGCCCTCAGATTTTCCCTTTTTTTTCTTTGCTGACCTATCTATCTTGGGTTCTATTACCCCATTGAAGTCCCCCATCTAAATCATTTTTTTCTGAAGCATATTCAGCCCAAATTGTAGCTAACGTTTTATAAAACATTTTTTGATTTGTATTAGGTGCGTAAATTCCCACCAACAAAATCTTTTGAAAACCACAAGTTATTTCTACCAACAAAAGTCTTCCTTCTTTATCTTGAAAGATATTTTTTGGTTCTAATATCGCAGGTAAATACATAGCTATACCGTTATTTTTTTTTCTCATTGCAAGAGGTGAAGAGTTTACCTAACCTTGGTTGTTCCAACCTAAATACATCTTTCTGTGAGAAATGTGTTTCCTGTAAACATACAATGTTAGCTTTAGATTTTTGTAAATGGTAAAATACTTTCTTCCTCTTATTCGGAGAATTCAAACCATTGATATTCCATGACAATACCTGTAACATATTAAAATTCAATTAGATCCAATTTAAATTTTATATTTTTTAATCCCAAAGATGTTATCCATATTTATTCAATTTTTATCCCGTACCCCCCTCCTTCCCCCCTCATTCCCATTAAGTTCAGTTCATAACTGCTCAGCCCTCCTTTTCATCTGACAGGGAGTCCTCTGCTGGTTCAGTTGGCAAAGCCCCACCATTAACTTCTGAGGCCTTTTCCTCTTCAGTAGGTTCTTTGGCAGGAGGCTGTTTAGCTGGTTTAAAGAGCTCTGACTCATATCTTCTTAGGAATTGTTCAGCCTTGCTGGTATCTGTAATTTTAAATCTTTTAGCCTTGAAGAGAAAATAAATGCCTTGAGGAAATTCCCATCTGAATTGAATCCCGTTGAGTCTCAGTCGTTCTACAATCTCTGAAAAATCTTTTCTTTTTCTAAGCAATCTTCCTGGAATTTCCTTCATCAATCTCAGAGGGGTACCCTCTATTGTAAGTGGGAGTTTATAGTGGGTGTTGAGAATAAGGTCACAATGGCTCCTGGAAAAAAGCTGCACTAGACAGTCTCTTGGTACTTTGTTTTTGGTTGCAAAAGAAGAGTTAATCAAAAGAAGAGTAGGCCATTATAATCATCCCTTCAACAACTTCTTCCTCTTCTTGCAAAAAATCTGCCAAAAGTACTTTTAGATATCCTTTTAAGTCTCTTCCTTCTATTTTCTCCTTCAAACCATGAATACGAATAGAATTTTCCTTAATCTTGAGTTCAATCATTGCCATTTGGTCATCTCTTTTTTCATCTTTCTCCTGGGATGCTTCCAATGACATTTCCAAAGTGTCCACCCTCTTTTTAATATCCTTGTTCTCCTGTGCATTTTTTAAAAGCTTGGTCTCCACTTTATCATGTCACACAGTCAAGGACGTAATTGAGTCTTGTAAAGCTGTTATTGCAGCTGTGTTTTGTGAGATGGTCATTGAATTTTGAGAGATGGCAGCAGTGTTTTGACTCAGTTCTCACTTCATTTCTGTAACCTCCTGGTATGTTTTAGTTAAGAGTTCATGCAAAGAATTGAGAGTCATTTCTGGCTTTGGTTTAGGAGTCATCCTTGCTGCAACAGGTATTCCTGAAGAGGGTGAAATGGCTGGTGTTATTTTATGTTGGAGGCAGAAGCTCTGCATTGCTGAGGGATTTCCTGTACCTGGAGCTGTTTTGAGTCTTTGAGGAATTCCCTGGAATGCTTCTCCTTTTTCTCTCCCATTGATCCTAGGAGGCTGAATAGCAATTTGTAATCCACAGAGAGGGGGGGTAATGTTTCTTGCTTAGCCCATCAACTTGGGAATATTAGGAGCGATTGAAAGTCTGACTTTAGAGAGAATTCTCACATCAACTTCATTACTGTTAATATTTCATGCCAGTAGTTTTTCCATCTTAGATTTTGAACTGATGTTTCAGCCACTGACAGAAAACTTTTTTAAACTGTGTCACAGATGGTAGAAGGCTGGCAAAAAGCCAAATTTCGTTTCGAAGTTGCGTAATGAAGTTATAGTCAGTTTGAGAGCTATCTTCTATAAAAATAAAACTGTCAAAAACCTCAGTTGTGGCTTTAGTAAAAATATAATCAAATAAAAGTGAAACTTGCTGTTTTTACAATCGGAGTCTTTCCACAGCGTCTCCCGGCTGCCGCTTTGAAGATGGCGCCCGCTCCGTGGCTAAGCCCATCAGAGCGACCGCCACCGATTTCTCAGTGGCTATCGCTACAATGACGAGCCGCCTGCCCATGCCCGATTCAGCATCTCCTCTTACACCGAGGAGTGCCGCTTGCCAGATGGTAGGGGGCAAGTTTCTAGCCCCAGGGCAGCTTCCTGCCGGAGTGCGAAGCTTCGCACTTCCAGCGATGGTTCCGCTCCGACCCGGAAGTCCTATAAGGAAAGGTTGAAGGAGCTGGGTATGTTTAGCCTGAAGAGGAGAAGATGGAGAGGGGATATGATAACCATCTTCAAGTACTTGAAGGGCTGTCATATAGAGGGTGCCGAGTTGTTTTCTGTTGCTCAAGAAGGTCGGACCAGAACCAACGGGTTGAAATTAAATCAAAAGAGTTTCTGTCTAGACATTAGGAAGAATTTTCTAACAGTTAGAGCAGTTCCTCAGTGGAACAGGCTTCCTCGGGAGGTGGTAAGCTTTCCTTCCCTGGAGGTTTTTAAGAAGAGGTTAGATGGCCATCTGTCAGCAATGCTGATTCTGTGACCTTAGGCAGATGATGAGAGGGAGGGCATCTTGGCCATCTTCTGGACACTAGGGGTGTGGAGGGGGGAGGTAGTTGTGAATTTCCTGCATTATGCAGGGGGTAAGACTTGATGGCCCTGGTGGTCCCTTCCAATTCTATGATTCTGTGATTCTATGTAACCATAATACACCAATTTCGAGTTTGTAGATTTTCTCAGTTTTAGGTAAAGTAGTAATATTCTTAAATGGCCTCTCATAGCAGGAATGCCGCAGGCACCCCTTGAGGCAAACCCAAGATCTTCCTAATAAAACTATTTTGGATTATCTCCAAATCATCCAATATTTTCTGTTTTTGCCCCCAGATCTCAATACCGTATAACAACTGCAGTATTACTTTCCCCACAAAAATTTTAATTGCTGGGGCGACCGGACAACCAGTTATCCCAGAGAGCCAGCAAACAGGGCACAGAGGACTAGCCCTTCCCTGATGCTTCCTCCTAGCACTGGTATTCAGAGGTTTTCTGCCTATGAACTGGGAGGTTCCCTTTAGTCACCATGGCTGGTCACCACTGATGGATCTATCCTCCATGAATTTGGTCAATCCCCCTTTAAAGCCACATGGTCATGGTGACCACTACATCCACTGGCAGTGAATTCCACAATTTAATTACCCATTGATTGAGTAAATCTGTCCTGAATCTCTCTTGTGGTTCGAGTCCTATCTGGGGGAGGCAGTTTCATAGTGTGGTGCTGAGGGGTTCCTGTTCTGCCCTATGGCCATTAACTTGTGGATTTCAGTAGGGTTTGAACTTATCCCCCATGCTATTTAATCTGAAGGACCGTCTTCTCTCATATGTTCCTGCTTGGGAATTAAAATCACAGGGAGAGGCCCTCCTGACTGTCCCGTTAATCAAAGCTAGATTTTGTGGGTATATGAGAGATGTCCTTTTCAGTGGCAGCCCCCAATTATGGAACAAATTCCCCAGGAAGGTGTACCTAGACCCCTCACTTTCAATCTTTAGGAGGCAGTTGAAGACAGTTTTATTTAGGACTGCATTTGGTTAAATTTATTATCAGTCCTGAACTGTAACTTTCAATTTTTGTTTTTTATGTTTTTTTAACGTTTTATTTTACATTTTATCTATGCTGTAAACTGCCTTGAGCTCCACAAGGAAAAAGGTAGCTAATAAATGTTTAAAACAAACAAACAAAACAATCTATTGCCCATCAATTTTTCTGGGTGCTCCCCCCCTCCAGTGCAGGTATTATGGGATTATTATCTCTACTTTCTGCATCACACACATAATTGTATAAACCTCTACCATGCCTATGAAGCCCCATGACGCAGAGTGGTAAGCTGCAGTACTGCAGTCAAATACTCTGCTCACAACCTGAGTTTGATCCCGACGGAAGTCGGTTTCAGGTAGCCGGCTCAAGGTTGACTCAAGCCTTCCATCCTTCTGAGATCAGTAAAATGAGTACACAGCTTGCTGGGGGTAAAGAGTAGATGACTGGAGAAGTCAGCTGCAAGCCACCTCGTAAACACAGTCTTCCTAGTAAACGTTGGGATGTGACGTCACCCCATGGGTCAGTAATGACCTGATGCTTGCACAGGGGACTACTTTTATCTTTACCTACCATGCCTACCTACCCCCCTCCATCTTTTTAACTGAAAAGTTCCAGTCCTCAACCTTTCCTCACAGGAAATGTGTTCCAACTGCTTTATCACCTTGGTTGTCCTCTTCTGTACTTTTTCTAGCTCTGCAATATCCTTTTTGAGATATGGTGACCAGAACTGTATGCAGTATTCCAAATGAGGACTCACCATATATCTATAAAGTGGTATTATAATATTGGTTGTTTTGTTTTCAGTTCCTTTCCTAATAATTACCAGCATGGAGTTTATCTTTTATTATTGCTACTGCACACTGAACTTCATTTTCTTTGAGCTATTGCCTACATCTCCAAACTTCCTCTGTCTCAGCCAGTTCAGACTCTCTCAACATATACTGACAGGATTTTTTTTTGTTCCAGTGTGCATCACCTGACATTTACTTAAATTGGACTTCATTTGGCACATTATTGCCCACTTACCCAATTTACAGAGATCTTCCTGGAGTTCATCATAATTGCCTTCGTTTTTCCCATGTTAAATAATTTGATATCATCTGCTAACTTGGCCACTACATTGCTCAAGCCCAAATCCAAATCATTTGTGAATGTATTAAATACCACTTGACCCAATATTGATCCTTGTGGGTCCCCAGTTCTCGCTCTCCTCCATTGTAAAACCTATCCTTTTATTCCTAATCTCTGCTTCTATCGTTTAACTATTTTGAGTCCATAAGAGGACCTGTCCCCTTATCCTACGCCTGCTAGGCTTACGCAGGAGACTTTGGTGAGGTACCTTGCCATAAGCCTTTTTGGAAGTCCAAATATATCCAAAGATATAATATCTACTAGATCACCCTTATCCTCATGCTCTTTAACCTTCTCAAATAACGCTATAAGGTCAGTGAGGCAGGACTTCCCATTGCAAAAGTCATGATGATTTCCCCTTGAATCTAGCTGTTCTACTACAGACCCATATGGCTATCCTCTGAAACTATTTCCACTCAATAGAACTTTTTTCTACTAAGTCTACTAATTTACCTGAGATAAAATTTAGGCAAATTGGCCTGAAATTTCCCAGCTGCTGCCTAACTGCCCCCCCCCTTCAGAAATTAACTGCCTGGCTGCAATCCACAGGACATTACCCCAGGTGTGGGTCCATTGCTCTCTAGCAGAACTCACTGGGTGCCAACTCATGGCCAAAAGCATAGTTCACAAACTGCCTGTGTGAGTACTTAGAAAGTAGGAATTGCTACCTACCAATTGCTACCACTATTAGTGATTAGGGACATATGTAGAATTGAACTGCTTTTGAAGCTCAACTAACATTACTGTTTTGACTTTTCATGGCACCATTGTGACATAAAGATACACATTATTAATGTTTGAATGCTAACATTTTTTTCTGCTTTAAAAGTAATACTATATCTCCCAGGAAAGATTACATGTCTAGAAGAACCTGGTTTCTGTATTTCTCTATAGCTAAACTTGCAATATTTCTTCCATACATTTGCATCTTTCCCCCTCTTTCTACATTATCGATGTGTATGGTGATAAAACACTGCAAAAATAATTTTGATTGTGATCATTAATGTGATTACATCAAAATAATAATATTTTTTTTAAAAAAACAATTTTATTATTTTCCATAATATCATATTCAGGCATTTCAACAATTGATAACAATCATCAACAAAGAGAAAAAGAGAAAATATAATATTGTTGAAAATACATTTTATCTTTAAATAAAAATTGAAACTTCCCCTTCACCCCCTCCATCTTATTATAAATTTATGTACTCTTTTGTATAAAAATTCTAATCCTAATAGTATTTTATGTGATTAAGTATAGATTCTTGTTGTTTACTATCGATTAAATTGTAATTAGGTACGACTTCAAAACACAGATTTCATTATTTCAGATTAACCATAGTATAGTAATTATAACAATTAATTATTAGGTATTATTTATAATAGTAAAAATGGATTAGATCAATGAATAACCTTTGAGCGTCCCCATTTGAAACTCATTTTCACAGTAAACCTCTATGCCTCCCATTCACCCATACATTGTACATTGTCTTTTTGGTTTATCAATTCAGTAAGTTTTGCCATTTCCATCAATTCTAACATACATCAAAATTATTATTGTACAGATCTTTACTGATACCAGTGTACTTTTTTGTTCATTTTAATAGTTTCCCATTGATTTCAAAGGAGAAATTTCAATTCATTCACTTTTTATTTATTTTGATACTCAGCTGAAATTTTCAGGAATAGATGTTCTTCATGAGGGTATAGAGTGCCTGCTAAACTGCATCCAAATAGATGCTGGAGTTTCTATTCTGTTGCAGTTGGTTTGAATCATTTTTAAAGGCTTCTGGTAGTCCACCCATATGTTTTAATGGTTTGTTACAATCCTAGCAAAATTCCAAAAGATGTGGTTCTGGCATAGCATTTCCCTTTATAACTCATCATGGAAAAGTCCCAAATTATATATATGTGTGTGTGTGTGTGTGTGTGTATTATATATATATAAGTCCCAAATTGTATAAATCAGTCATAAATAAATGCTGTGTTTTAAAATTAGCCTGCCCTTTGGTGTTTATTTAAGTAGCACATGTGCAGTTTTGACAACATTTAATGCAAACTATTCAGCAGGCATTTGGATCATTTGATGTCAGCTGAACAGACCATATGTTTGACTCAGATTTAATCCAGTTTGACTCCTGAGCATAGCTGAGGTTTTGCCCTGTTAAACATCATCATGGAGGATGGGCTTCTCATGCTAATTGGCTGTCCCACACACCTATCATTTTGGCCAGCGAGCCCCATGCCCCATCTCTTTGCTGCATGCAGAGGATTCATTATTGCTCCCTGCTCCCATTAGCCTCAGCAGAGTTTGTGCTCCATCTATCCCCACCTGATTCCCTTCTACTGCTTGTACAGAGAAAGGAGGACAGTACTGTGTAATGTTCCAGACTAACAGCAAAGAGCAAGTTAGTGCCAGAGTTAGCATGTGGTGCATGGCCTGTTGTTCCAACTTAGATGAACCCCTGACATGGTGGGCTGCTCCTAGGGTTGCCAACCTCCAGGTACTAGCTGGAGATCTCCTGCTATTACAACTGATCTCCAGCCGATAGAGATCAGCTCACCTGGAGAAAATTGCTGCTTTGGCAATTGGACTCTATGGCATTCAAGTCCCACCCCTCCCCAAACCCCGCCCTCTTCAGGCTCTGCCCCAAAAATCTCCCGCCAGTGGCAAAGAAGGACCTGGCAACCCTAGCTGCTCCTGTTGGTATAACCCAGCAGGGAGAGGCTGTGGTTCAGTACAAAAACACACACTTTGAATGCTGAAGGTCTCCTGTCCAGTCCCTACCATTTCCAGTTAAAAGATCTCAGGTAGAAGATGTTACAAAAGATCTTTCTCTGTTGGGGCTCTGGAGAACTATGCCCATAGACTAGGAGACAATGACAAACAATGTAGATCAATTACCTACTTCTGTCCAGTAGTTTCTACGATAAGGGACCACATTTCTATAAACAGGTATATTACTGTATCATGTCCCTAGGCTCTGGTAGATTTTTTAAAAATATATATAACATTGCACTCTTACAGAGGACATTGGGATAAAATCTATGTGAGGTTCTCCCCTAACTTCCTTATCTTACATTATTATCTACAGCACCTTGCTTACTGTAACTCTGATTGAGTTTGAACTTGCTTGGCTACGTTGTATGTGGAATAAACTAATTAAGCAACTCCATGCATTATTAATAATCTACCCTGTTTAGATATCAAACGTTTGGGATCTGGAGTTTATTTTATTGGCCTGTTTCCCATGTTGTTCATTTACATAGCTGCAGACATCATCTGATGGCACATTTTCTCCCAAGTATACTGTGTCTATCACAAATTTCATTAAATATCTATGCCTCTGAATTTTCCTACCCTCTAGAGATTTCATTAATGTAAAAAGTGAAGATATACCAATTGGGTACCATAAGGGATGCAATTATATTTAATGACACCACTGCCCTACCATCTGTTATTGGGGCGGGGAGAAGGACTGTGAATAGTTTTACCCAGAGACACGACCATTTTATAGTACTGCAGGTTCTTGGAATACAAGAGAATGAGCTTTTTCTAAGTATCCATTTATTACTACACAGAAAGATAAAAAATGGTTCCAGAAGACTGGCATCCAGTGCTTGCTTGTTGCTTAAAGGCAAAGCTACCTCTGCTGGATCACATAATGCTATCCAGTTGTTCAATACAAAGCCAGACATTCTTTTCAGACCAATGGGGGACTATGACAAATACGCATATCTAATTACATTCCATGTCATTTCCATGTATCCCATATCTGTACTGCATAGAATATAGGCATGTGATCCAAATTCTGACATCTAAATCTGAAATTATGAAACGCAGATGTCACAGATCCTGAAAAATCTCTTTTAAATCATGCAATAGAAACCAGTCTCCTGATTTCTAAATGAATAGTCCCACATTATTTCTCTCCTTTCTTGCCTGTTTTATTATACAGCCTAGAGGTGCTAGTTCCATAGTCCTATTAAATCAAGGGGAAACTTCTTGTGTACTATATACAAACATTTTGTTTTGTTGTGGACTTCCAGATTCATCACCCTTTGTGTGGGTATTAAAATATCAACAGTGTTTCATGTGCAATTTTATACTTTGCAAATCCAGAACTTAATGCTAGATGAAAGACATTCTGTTAATTAAATCATATTAATTAGCAGATTAAATGGGACAATCTTAAGTGGTATAAGGCCTTCTCTAATAGCTTTTCCATAACAAGGTACAATTAATTCACATGTATTTCTCACTTCTACATGGTTCTCTACATACCTTAACTCCAGGCAGCCTTCTGTTGAGGTCATATTATATTTCTAGTGTTTATTTAAAAAATGATACATAATTCACAAGATTTTTGTGTTCACAGCTACTGACTTTATGGAATACTCTCTAATGAATGATGTAACTAGATGCACAAAGACATTAAAAAAACCTTTGGCTATGACATGGTCCACCACAAACAGCCATTTTTTTCAGTTCAGTCAGTAAAGTGCAGTACAGTGGCTTTATGCTGAATTAACTGTGCATAGGATTGCTCTGTTGACATAGCAGACACCAAAATGGACCCAGTCCCTAGCACTTTACTAGATTTTGGATTTTTTTTCATTAAAGTCTATTTCATCCTTCTCTCCAGTTCCAGGCAGGGAAGGCAGCATGGTATAGGTTTATCTTGTCAGATCTCGGAAACTAAGCAGGGTTGGTACTTGGAAGGGACACCAACAGGGAAGATTCTGCAGAGGAAGGCAATGGTAAACCACCTCTGCTTCTTGTCTTGAAAGCCACTTGCTGGGGTTGCCATAAGTCATATGTGATTTAATGGCACTTTACACACACACACACACTCCATTCTAGAGTCTGCAATGTAGGTATATGAGTTACCTACATATGCACATTTTTATATGTGTTAGATGGCACACATATATCCCATTACAACAAGGCTTATCCACCATTAATTCAGTAGCACATTATTGCCATTGAAAGACATTTTTGGAATTATGTACTAGAGTCTTTGGGACATTCTTTGAATGATTGCACAGAAAGATCCTAAACTTTGCTGTTTCCAGAATAGACTCAGCAATTTGGATACTTTTGAAAATCATTTGAGAGTTTCAGGTTCTTGAGCAGATTAAAACTTGTGGTGTGCAGTTTATGTCAGCTTCAATGTTTATGTTTCAGGATGGTTCTTACAGCTTATTAATTAATTGCATATAATTGTGTTAATTGCATATAAAGCAAAATACTTTGAAGCTTGCACATCTTTAATACCATGCACCCACTTTAGTGACAACATACACAATAACATGGGCCCTAAAAAGTAGCAACTTGTTCCTGAAAAGTCAAGCCAGAGCTATCCAGGTCTTCCCTCTGAACAAAACTCTGTAATTGGCGCTTATCAGTAAAATGACACAAATTATGTCATCTAGTGAGTGTGCACATGCAAACCCCCACCTGTTTTCAATCCTACTCCCATCAGTACTGGTTGCAAACTTTCTCCTCAGGGTCTGTTTGCATTCCTGTGGGCTTCTGAGAGGACACAGTGGGTAACAGGAGATTACCCCATCCCTATATAATTAGCATCAGCTGCAGTGATTTTGCTAATGATCCTGAAATTTCATCTCAAAGGAGCTAAAAACAGGACATTATCTACAGCATGTCCCATTTCTGCTCTGCTTCATCAGAACATGGCTTTCAGAGAAATAAAACGAGAGAGAGAGAGAGAGATTTCAACTGACATAGCAATGAGTAGGAGTTAGAACTCTAATGTTTTAACTATATATGGTTTCACTGGGTTTTATCCTTACGGTAATGTGCTAATACATGCATTTTTATCTACAAACATTTTTAAATCCTTTGAGCATACATTTAGAAATCAGTCTAATAATATAACAAATATGTATTTTTGTTGCAAAAAAATACTGGGGATTATAGCTTTTTATTTATACACCTTTAATACATGTATATGTGTGTATATATATATATGTATCCAGGGCCAATGATACCGGCTTCCTTTCCTTCAAAGACCACTTACCTGTGAACCAGATAGTTGTCACCGACACAAACAGACCTAATTCTGAAGCTGCACTGAAAATTGGTCCTTTGCGTTGCTATGGAGATAGTGAGTATTGGCTCTTCTCAGTATCCTTGCATGCAGGTTGCACAAGAATGTATATTTATATACTAAAAAATATTTTCGTACTGAAAATAGGCTTCATACTGTTGTCAATGCCCAGGGCATTTCAGGGAATATATTGGACATTATTTTGGGAGGATTTTTTAGTATGCTAGATAGTAAATTGAACTTTTCCCACTTTATTTTTATTCTGCCATTCATCTGAGAAGCTCAGGGTGGTGTACGTGCTCCCCCCCCCCCAAATCCTCACAACAACCCTATGCAGTTGACAGGCTGAGAGGAAACAAGATGCCCCAGGTCACCCACTGAGCTTCATTGTGAAACGGAGTTTTGACCTTGGGTCTTCCTCCTCTTAGTCCAACACTTTTAACTACTAAACCACATCTGTGGACTTTGCTGTTGTGTGTATGTTTCACTTTTGTGGTGTTCTTTTGGCTTTTGTGAACTGTCCTTTTTGTGATTTATTAGAAGTGGGTGATTGTTTTTAGCAATTTTTGTTGACTCCCTGATTCTGATTAACTATAGAGAAGGCTGTTGCTATTTGCAGGACAGTTCTGGAATGCAGCTTCTTTCAACACCGAGGCTTCCTATCTTCACTTCCCTACTTTCCATATGGAGTTCAGTGCAGACATTTCCCTTTTCTTCAAAACCAATGTTACATCTGGGGTCATCTTAGAGAATCTTGGGATGAAAGACGTCATCAGAATTGAAATAAGCTGTAAGAACATATTTATTTATTTAAACATTTTAACCCACCTTTCCATTTGTCTATAAGACCCCCAAGACAGCGAAAAATGGATATATATATATATTTAATAACAAGGAAGGAAGAATGTGGACTCCTCAAGTAGGGCTGTTGATTCGGTAAAAACTGAACTGAAAAAATACCAAATTAATCCAATTCGGTAAATTTCTGGTTTGGGTTTATCGAATCAGCAAAATCTGGGAGGTTGGCAAAGCTGAATTTGCCATTCCCCAATATCTGGCTTTTTTAGCAACATCTTTCCACGGCTCCTGCAGGGGCATTTTTGCAAGCAGAGGTCCCATATTTTCAGGGTAGCTAGAAGGGACTCTCCTTGCAAGAACCCCCAAGTCTGGTAAAGATTGGGTCAGGGGGACTGGAGTTATGGCATCTGGAAGGGGTCACCTCATCTTCCTCCATTTAAAAGCAATGAGTGGCTGTAGGCAGATTGTTTAGAGCGATCTATGCATCACAATGGTGCAGCCGGGCTTTAAATGGGGAGGGGGATTTGCCCGGCTCTTCAATAGAGATACAATGTATCTTTAATGGAGGAAGCTATTTCCTGTGTTTTTGCAAGGAGAAAGCTCTCTTTGGTGCAACCTACCTTGCCTGGACAGCTGAACAAAGGGGAGGGAGGGGGGATTTAACTCCCAGATAGTGGCTAACCCTGAAAGAAGAGTGTTCTTTGGCCAATCACAGAAGCTAGATTCTTTTCTGTCTTTTGGCCAAAGGTTATACTACCTAGTCTGGCTGTTGCTCACACAGAGAGAGAATTTGTTCTGGTGCAAAAACCTTGGCTTTTGCTCCTGCTGCCTCAGCCTGAGCGGACCTGGTGGATTACAGAGTGCTTCCATGGGATTATTTCCTGTCTGCTGCCTGGAAGAGAACTTGAAGAGAAGACATCTAACAGTTTGAGACCCTATCATTTTATTTCATTTGGGGCTTCCACCCCCCCCTAAACCTGGCTGCATGCAAGCAAGGGGAGGGGTTTCTGGGACTGAATTCACATTGGTTTCAACACTTTGTAGTTGTTATTGCTCCTAACTGCTTAAATTCCTGTTTAATTCCTTTTTGATTCCTCTTTAAAAGTGTTAAAGGTTGGTTTGGATCCTGCTTAAGTGTTGCCTGTTTGGTTTCTTTCTGTGTGTGGGGGGGAGCCATTTTACTTGGCTGCTGGTGGGTTTGTGTATCCTTATTGTGTGCCTGTTTGTTGTTGGGTTTGGCACTGTGCATCAGATTGGCTTGGTTGGTACCACATCTGGGCTGGCAGCAGTGCCCCCAGACCTCCAGCTACCTGGCATCATGTGGCTAGATGTGGGTTTTTTGGGGAATGTGCCACCAGAGCGTGCCTGGGTGCTGTGTCCAGCCTCCACTCAGCGCATAGTGTAGGTTAGGTAGGGGAGGACAAAAGGGACCCCACTTTTAATTTTTTGTGGTGTGTTGTGTTTAGGGTCTTGGCTTCATAGACTTCTCCGTGTGGCTTGTCATGTTGCTAGGTTGTTCTGCTTGTAGGTAGATATCTAGCTAGCTAGCTAGATAGATAGATACTGTCTGGTCTTGTGGTTGTGTAGGGGTTGCGTTAGTTGTTAGGGAAGAAGAATTTAAGGCAATGGGCTTTTTTGTTTGCACAGGTCCTGGGCGGGGCATTTTTGTGGGTAGAGATCCCAAATTTTCAGAGTAGCAGGAAGGGACTCCCCTTGCAAGAACCCCCAGGTTTGGTTAAGATTGGGTCAGGGATGCTGAGGTTATGGGGTCTGGAAGGAGGCGCCCCCATTCCCCCATAAGAATGCATTGGACTGCAGATTTTTGCTGTAGACAATTCCATAAATAGAGTGCTATCCTCATTCCTTTGAGCAATTGGAGGGTTCCCCAGGTGCATTTCATCATCAGCCCTTCATTATGAGTTTGGTCTTAGCTCGATAGAAACTTGTGTTTGGGTACGCGTCTTTAATTATTGGTTTCATCTATTTTTTGAGGCCCCGGAAGATAGCTTGGTAAGCTTAACCCTCAAAGACTCTTATAAGGCTCCCTGGCTCCAGCATTTTGAGCATAAGCTATCACTTGTAAATTTGAAGGTGGAAGACCATTACTCTTCTTCTGTAGATAAATGTAAAAAACATGTGGCCAAATTTATCTATGCTAGAGATAAGAGTTGCACTCATTTTGATGCTCGTAGGACATGTTCTCCACTTGCCTGGGCCTGTTATCTAAGGGTAATCTTCCTTCCTATATGGATTCTCTGGTTAGTCCAAAGTTATGTAGAATCTTTATGTGTTCAAGATTTAATTGCCCTTTTTCAACAGTTTTGCTGGGCCATATGCTATAGATCCCTTTTTCAGACCGGCTGTATCCCTGCCCTCTTCAGTCAATGGACTCCTTGGTACATATCCTTTTGCGCTGTCCTTACATATACCAATTTAGGCTAAAATGGATTATGCCATGTTTTAACAAATGGTCCACATCTTCTCGAGCAACTTTGGAGCAAAAGGTTCAGTTCCTTTTAGAGGACTCTGACCCTCAGCATACTTATTTTGTTGCTCGTTTTTTGGAGGCTGCAGAGAAGAGATGAAGGGAGGTGTTTTTTGAGATGGGTCTTATTTAAGTTTTATGGTTTTATTGTTCAAGACCTTGGTCTAAGAACGGGGGGGGGGGGAGAGAAAAAGAAAAGAAAGGATAGGTTGTTCTGTAGAGTGGAGTTTTGTGTGTGTGCACGTGCACAAGCAAATGCTTGCAATTCTTCAAATCTGCATAGTTGAGGGAGGATATTTCTGCTCATCTCAGTGTCTGTACTGTTGTTTTGTTGCGTTATCTCGCATCCAGAACAGCTCACAAAAATAGCTGCTTTCCATGATTGGTGTATTATATCAGTTATCAATCATTTGCATCTCCTGGTATTAGCTGTCCTTGGCTGATGGGAAATAGTACTTATGCAATCTGCCTTTGGAAAGTAGTTGGCACGTAAAAGAACATGAATTGAGAGATGCAAAACATGCTGAGGGTGATAATGGTTCTATTGTACCTTGCCAATCACACAGCTTTGCTGTGGGGCTGCATTGCAATCATTTCCCACTATATTAAAGAACAACCTAATTGGTAGTTTTAACAGAGTTTATTCTGCTGGTTTAGCTAATAAGCAGTGTGGGGAGGGCTGTTGTGCCTTTGGGGTGAAATAAAGTCCTTCTGTTCCAGATACCATCAGGCTGAACAAACATGGAATGCAGTGCCATCATGTCATAATATGGTTATAATAACTCCAGCATAAAATGTAATAAAATAAGACCCCCAAAGGCCCTTTGGTTAATAATACCTATGGTAAATGCCATGGTGCATTATCACTAGATAATGAGCCATAATTTATTGTCAATTGCACATCAAAGTCGTATTTGGTTGGCACTTTAGTAAACTGTATTTTATTCTCAAGGACCATTTTTTTTTAGAAAGCAGGGCTCTGGCATGAAATGATATCAAAAGAATGCAGCCTATGAAGAGGATAGTTTAGCTGGCACTTGTGTTTACAAGGAAAGATTAGGTGGTGTTCAAGGAGGGCAAGGTTGGAGATGGTTTACTTTGAATTTCATTTTACCAGCTTCTTGCTGTTAGATCTTGCAGACCATCTACTGAGTGAATGCCTCAGATGATCTGCTATGATTGAAATGGTATCATCATGATCCCAGTGAGAGTTTTACCACAGAGTTTCCAGTTATTCCTAGAGAGGACTGACATCTAATCTGGGTTTTCCCCAGAGGTGATGTCACACCCTACATATAGCCTGTTCCCCCTTTTCATAGCATATGCATGTGTGTGCCCTTGACTAGGGGTGTGCACCAAGAAATTTTTTTTATCCTTTCATATCCAGGGTTCAGAGTCCCCCCCACCCATAATTCCTTATGTTCATGTATGATATTGCTAGTTCACAATTCAAATCTGGGTATTTTATTTTGGGTTCCATTGCTTTGGGACCATTACTTTCAATGGGGAATCTATTGAAAGTGTCTAGAGCAGCTGTTTATAAAGATAATGGAACCAAATTTGCACAGAAGGTAGTTCTCCCTCTAATCTAAAGACCCTCTCCCAATTTTCAAGCGAATTGGACCAAGTTGTTTGATTTTACAGATCCCCCTAAAGAGATGCCTCTCTGTGCAGTTCTTTCCACTGATTCCTACCCGGGGGGGGGGGGGGTTCTTGACCACCAGCATTAACACATACACATCTCAGTCTACATTTATTTCATTTTCCTGCTTTTACAGGGACTGGTTGACAATAAAAAAGATTCCATTTCCACTGAAAACTCTGGTTTGCTATACTTCCTTGTTGTGCTGTGTAGTGTGTTTCACAAAGCAAGGAAGACGAATGGTAGATCTTCCATTATACCATACAGGAGATATTTTTCATGGCGCTGGAGTGGCTGTTCTCAACCAAATGATACTAAAATTGCAGGGGAGTGAGTGCTGCCTGTCCATTAAATGCCACCCAAGTTTCAAGCGGATTAGACCAAGGGTTCCAATTCTATGGGCCACTGAACAAAGTTTCCCCAGGATTTCTACTTTCAAAAGGAAAAAAGGCTCCAAATACCCAACAAAGTGGCAATTACAAAGTGACCTGTCCTTCCTTAGAGTATATAAGAGATTTTGTCATGTTCAGTTTACTGCTTCAATTTCTGAGCCTCTTACCATGTAATTTCTGAGCCTCTTACTATTATTTTTGAGAATTCTTGGAGAACAGGTGAGGTGGCAGAAGACTGGAGGCGGGCAAATGTTGTCCCCATCTTCAAGAAGGGGAAAAAGGAGGACCTGGGTAACTACCGACCCATCAGCTTGACGTCTATACCTGGAAAAGTTTTTGAACAAATCATCAAGCAGTCAGTTCAGCATTTAGAAAAGATGGATCTGATCACTAAGAGCCAGCATGGATTTCTCAAGAACAAGTCATGTCAGACTAATCTTATCTCCTTTTTTGAGAAAGTTACTACTTTCCTAGATCAGGGGAAAGCAGATCATCTTCTGGGCATGGAGTAAGGTCACTGCAGGTGTGTGTGGGGGTGTAGTTGTGAATTTTCTGCATTGTGCAGGGGGTTGGACTAGATGACTCTGGTGGTCCCTTCCAACTCTATGATTCTTAAGAAGGAGAAAAAGGAGGATACGGGTAACAACTACCTCCCCCCACAATCCCAGTGACCCCAACCCTCCCCCCACCATGCAGGATCCCACAATCAAAGCACTCCCGACAGATGGCCATCTAGCCTCTCCTTAAAGACCTCCAAAGACGGGGACTCCACCACCCTCTGAGGCAGCACATCCCACTGTCGAACAGCCCTGACCGTCAGAAAGTTCTTCCTAATGTTTAGGTGGAATCGCTTTTCTATTAGTTTAAATCTATTACTCCGTGTCCTAGTCTCTGGAGCAACAGAGAACAAGCTAGTTCCCTCATCAACATGACATCCCTTCAACTATTTAAACATGGCTAGCATGTCTCCCCTCAACCTTCCTTCTCTTCTCCAAACTAAACAAACCCAACTCCCTAAGTCTCTCCTCATAGGGCATGGATTCCAGACCTTTGACCATTCTGATCGCCCTCCTCTGGACACGCTCCAACTTGTCAACATCCTTCTTAAATTGTGGAGGCCAAAACTGGACACAGTATTCCAACAGTATTCAACAGAGATAAATGTAAAGTTCTGCATTTAGGTAGGAAAAATCAAATGCATAATTATAGGATGGGGGAGACTTGTCTTAGCAGTAGTGGGTGCGAAAAGGATATTGGGGTCTTAGTAGACCAAACACTGAACATGAGTCAGCAATGTGATGCGGTAGCTAAAAAGGCAAATGTGATCTTGGGCTGCATCAACAGAAGTATAGTGTCCAGATCATGTGAAGTGATGGTATCGCTTTACTCTGCTCTGGTTATACCTCACCTAGAGTATTGTGTTCAGTTTTGGGCACCACAATTTAAGAAAGATGTAGATAAGCTGGAAAGTGTCCAGAGGAGGACAACAAAGATGATGACGGGTCTGGAGACCAAGTCCTATGAGGAAAGGTTGAAGGAGCTGGGTATGTTTATCCTGAAAAGGAGAAGACTGAGGGAATATGATAACCATCTTCAAGCACTTGAAGGGCTGTCATATAGAGGATGCTGTTGAGTTGTTTTCTGTTGCCCCAGAAGGTAAGACCAGAACCAATGGGTTAAAATTAAATCAGAATAGTTTTCATCTAGACATTAGGAAGAATTAAAAAAAGTCAGAGCGGTTCCTCAGTGGAACAGGCTTCCTCGGGAGGTGGTAAGTGCTCCTTCCCTGGAGGTTTTTAAACAGAGGCTAGATGGCCATCTGTCAGCAATGCTGATTCTATTACCTTAAGCAGTTCATGAGAGGGAGGGCATTGTGGCCATCTTCTGGGCACTGGGTGTGTGTGGGGGGAGGTAGTTGTGAATTTCCTGCATTGTGCAGGGGGTTGGACTAGATGACCCTGGTGGTCCCTTCCAACTCTATGATTCCATGAATTAACTAGTGGCAGGGCTCAAGAAAATATCTGGCCATTTTTCTTATGAAGCACATTTCGTTTAACTATCTGAGCAATTACTTTTACGGGTCTATAATCTGTTATGTTCAGAAAACCAAACATCTGTAGCCTCTCAGCCTTTGCAAAGTTGATTTGTGCAGCTTCCAGCATAGGTGATTGATTTAAGAAGCAGAATAATTCCATGACAATTATACCAGATTCTCCTAGCTTGATTTTACTTCTCTTTAAATCATTAGGGGGAAACATTTCAAGTAATATTAGTCAGACTCAAAGGTAGACTTTTGAAATGGAGCATTTCAAAAGCACCATCATGATTGAGTTCCTTAATATTTAGAAGATTGAATAGGTGTTAGACGTGCAAATCCTTTGAAAGTCACACTTCTTTTCATAAGCAAATGCTTAAAATATAGGCTTTCTAATTGAATGGTGCCATATTTAAAAATCCAGATGTGACACAAAGCTTACTTATAAAAGTGTGCCTGTTCAAGCTTTTTTTTTTTTTTAAAGGTCAAGTTGCAAGTTATCTCTGAATAAACCTCTCTGAGTGTTACTGGACAAACAACAATTACTTTCCCATAAGACAGATAATGAACAACATTCTGATGCATAGTATGTAGCTGAGAAATTACTGATCCAGTAAGAATGAGACATGATACTATGCAGATCCAGCAGAGTCCATGGGAAACAAATCCATGGAAACCTATTCAACACTGTTTGTTAATCTTATAGATAGGTGGAACTGTAAAGCTTCTATGAGGTGATGGACACAAAGAAATTTCTGATTTACGTTGCAGCAAACAGGTTTCTGAAAATTGGAGAAGTGGGAGATTGCAGTCTATAGATTATAAATGAGTTGATCAGGCTCACTCACCATTTTTTTAAATTCAGGTAACAAAAGCAAGGGTTTTCAACACTAGTTTTTAGGCTCTTCTTTGCATTGGTTTCATGACATAGCCAAAGCTGATCACTGAACAGGTATCTGACCAAACGAGTTTTAACTCTCCAAAGCTCATACACAGGAAATCCTGTTGGTCTCTAAGGTGTTGTTGGACTCGAATCGAGCTGTTTCACCGAACATGTGAAGCTTTTGGACTATTGGTCCAGCTACCTCACTATTGCGTAAGAGTGCCAGCATCTATCCAAAACTCAAGCAAATATCTAGTTGAGATCCTTTAAATGTAAACACCAGGAATTAAATCTGGGATTTCTGCTTGTATTGTATAACATGTATTTCCATACTTTGAAAAAAAGAGAAAAGAATAAATGTTCTGTCTCTGCCTCTCTTTTCCCCCCTACAAATCCCCACTGATCCAGTCACAGGACTCTTCTCCAGTTTACTTTTTCACACCCATACATACTTTCTCACACCCATACACCCAAGACCAGATTGCCACACTCGCCTCCGCATCCTGTCTGCCCCACCTTAACCCTATATATTTCCAGTGCTACTTTATTTACTTGTCGATATAATGTGTAACTAAGAATCAACACAGTCCTTCCTGGACTTCCCAGTCTCTTTAATACCTTTCCCCTTCTTCTTGACATCCCTCAATCACCATCCAAATTTGACTGTGAACAGAAATTGGAAAGACCCATTTCATTACATCCAAAAATATTTACAGCATCTTAAAATTCAGAGAATGCAAATCTTTAACCAGTGGGCCTAACTTGTTACAATACTATATAGGAGACAGGAAGTGACATGTATCATGTCATTATTTACTGGCTAAAAGATAATGGTCTTGTTGTATGTATTACTTCATTTGATATCAATATGAGATAATCCTATCCCTCCCCTTTTCTTTCTAGCTCCTAAAGAGATCACCTTCACCGTAGATGTTGGAAATGGCCCAGTAGAAGTCACGATCCAGTCCCCAGTGCCCCTGAATGACAACCGGTGGCATTATTTACATGCTGAGAGGAATCTCAAGGAAACATCTCTACTAGTGGACAACTTTCCAAAGAAGATCCTGGAGGCATCATCTGAAGGACATTTCCGATTACAGCTCAACAATCAATTATTTGTAGGTAGGGACAACCTGCGGGAATTTATTGATATTTTGCAGAATTTGATTGCAGCAAGGTAGATGGACTTTTTTTCAGTATTACACATTTTATATTCTTTGCACCTTGCAAGGAGGAAGTAAAGGTTGCTCAACTGTTCCTGGCAAAGGATGCTTACCAGTTAGCCCAAAGACAAGTCTGATGATTCATTTTCTTGGGTATTTGCACTGCAGTTAATTGGTGTCAACTTGGCTGTGTTCTGACACAAAAAGATGGATTTCTAGCTTGTGGTGGTGATGGTGGAAAAATTGAAACTCCCATGATGGAAGCTATTTATGGAAATCGTTCATATTTTCCTTTTCCTTTCACTTTTGTACCTAATTGGAAATGTGGGAATGTTTGCCTGTATATTTATGATTTACTTACAAGATCTCAGGAACCCCATTTTAGTTGACTGAGTTTCTAGGCAAAATGTAGGCAAATGTCAGATTCTCATTTTGTTATATTTGTATCTCTACAGAGTTTAAAGCAGAAGAATAATTTATCTAGTTCTGCATTTTGAGTTGCTGCATTGCAACTCATTTGGTTCAGGGTTCTGGAGCAGCTTAATGAATGTTTATTATTGCTGTGAGCTTCTAATTCAATTTGTATATTTTTGAGATCAAAGATTGTACCCTTTTGCCTAAGAATTTAATCCTGGTAGCATTTCCTTACAATTTATTCCCCAAATTAGATATATATTACTATCATTTTCTGTTTTATACATAAGGAGTTCAGGCTAGTAGAAAGTGAGATTTGAAACTGGATTTATCCCCCCCCCCAATTTGTATTAATTGTTTAGAAAATGTATATGCCCTCTCTCCAGAGAACCAATCTTGGACTATCATCCTTCCCCACACTGTTTGGAAGTGCCCAGTTATCCCCATGGCTGCTTCTTACGCTTCTTAATTACAGAAGCAGAGAAAGTATTTTATTCAAATCTAGACTGGAGACCCAAACAGAAGTACAGTATATCCCTTGCTACTTGAGGGGAATCCAGTTTAATGAGTTACTTTTTCATTAATTGCACAAGTTTCTAGGATGCTTCTGGGATGAAAGATCAAGAACTGTTGCAATGGAAATTTTGCAAATCCATAACAAAATACCAAGGAACTCATAATTGTTCCTATAATGGTTCTTGATCCAAGGGGCTTATGAAGACAGAGAACCTGTCTTGGTACCCATAGTGTGACTGCACAGTTCTGGGTTAGGTCAGTGAACTCAAACAATGTAACTTAAAAAGCTTTAAAATATTGTCGAAGGCTTTCACGGTCAGAGTTCATTGGTTCTTGTAGGTTATCCGGGCTGTGTAACCGTGGTCTTGGAATTTTCTTTCCTGACGTTTCGCCAGCAGCTGTGGCAGGCATCTTCAGAGTAGTAACACTGAAGGACAGTGTCTCTCAGTGTCAAGGGTGTAGGAAGAGTAATGTATAGTCAGAAAGGGGTTGGGTTTGAGCTGAGTATTGTCCTGCAAAAGTATTGTCCTGTAAGTATCAAGATAATGTGCTAATGAGGGTATGGTATGTTAATATGGAACCATTGTATCCTGAAGTGATCTGTTAATGTGTGTAATCCAAAGCTAATCTGTATGGCTATTGTTGAATGTTGTCTTTGTCTGGAGGTTTTTCAGGGCAGGAAGCCAAGCCTTATTCATTCATTCTTAAACTCTCCTCTTTAAGAATGAATAAGGCTTGGCTTCCTGCCCTGAAAAACCTCCAGACAAAGACAACATTCAACAATAGCCATACAGATTAGTTTTGGATTACACACATTAACAGATCACTTCAGAATACAATGGTTCCATATTAACATACCATACCCTCATTAGCACATTATCTTGATACTTACAGGACAATACTTTTGCAGGACAATACTCAGCTCAAACCCAACCCCTTTCTGACTATATATTACTCTTCCTACACCCTTGACACTGAGAGAGACTGTCCTTCAGTGTTACTACTCTGAAGATGCCTGCCACAGCTGCTGGCGAAACATCAGGAAAGAAAATACCAAGACCACGGTCACACAGCCCGGATAACCTACAAGAACCATTAAAAAGCTTTGTTGATAGAAAAGGCCAAGACAAGGATAAAAATACAAGTTACATAGTCAATAGGCAACTGCAGTAATAGCTGGCTACATAATACTTACGAAGTTGTTACATTATAAGCTGGATCTTAACAACTGAAGATGTTCGGCAAAGCAACAAAATGACATGCTGTATTCAAGATAAGAAGGAAGCTTAGCTACTACTAGGCATTGTTGTACGTATGGGAAAGTGAACCTAGGACAGATGACTCTAAACTCCCAATCAGGATGGACATTTGGGAGAAGTCTCTAGATAGTGTAAACTGTTCTAAACCAGAATAAAGGTCTCATCCCTCCCATCTTACACAGATGTTCTCACTCAGTTAATTAAGAGTGGTATGAGCTGGGGGCCTTGATAGCCAGGCTTGTTGATGGTACAAGCTACAGCTGGTGTTATGGGAATGAAATGAGCTAGGCCTGGGTGGAAAAATACCCAATGCTGATTCCCAGGAACACAAAATGGAGAATACAGAGGTGGCAAAAATCAAAATGATTCTTCTGTCTTGACAGGGCTGATAACTGAAGTGATGAGCATCTTTCAGGATTGAAAAAAATAGGCCCATAGGGAAAGCTATGGAGTTTTTCAGAGGAGTTAGTACGCTGCAGCCATCAGCAAAAAGTCTTGTGGCATCTTAAAGACTACTAAATGTACTGTGGCAAACGCTTTCATGAGCCAGATCGACTTTCCTAGAAGCAGTGCCTCTAGCTTAGAATGTTCCTAAGGTTGCAGCACGAGCCCTGTGTTTGTATTTTAGCCCTGTGTTTGTATTATTCCTCAATTATTGTATTATATTATTCCTGCCTTTTGTTCTTTTTTAACCTCCAAGATGTTTGAATGCCTTACTTCAGTCCTCTATCACAATCCTTTCCAGCACAAAATATAAATTGTAAGGTGATTCAGCTACCGAACACAGATGAAATGGATGAAAGGTCTTTCTATATTGCTATACAATATAGGGAACATGTATAAAAATTATGTTTCCTAGTCTCCAGAAATTCAAATCAGACACTTTTTCACTAATAAGGATAAATTACTGTATGTATTAAAATTCTTGGTCCTCACAAACGTGAAACACAGAGGGGGAAATTATTAGCCCCTCCCCCAAGTATATGAAAATTGGAAGTCTGGTATGCAGGCAGTCTAACACATCTCCAGTATTAGAACTGTCTAGTGGGTGGGATCTAATGCTTTAACAAAGAGAAAAGCAAAACATTCTTAATGGAGAATGCAAGTGAATGAAGCCACATAGCTGATCTATGCTTCTGGGGAAAGGGAGAGATGATGTTCAGTGGAACCAGGAACAGAAACACAAAATTGAAACAAACCACACTTGTGACTTGAAAAGTTCCTTCTTCATACAATTGACAATTCAGGGCTTTTCAGGGACAGGTGAGAATGCATCATGTTTGCAGAATGCAAATGACATTTGCTTGCATAGATATAAGGAATCCTGCGGGGCCTAAAGCTAAGGTCTGTTATAACCTGATCTACTTTAATTCAATACAGCAAAGACTGCACTTGTAACCCAACAGTAGCAAACTATGCTATGCCCCTCCTTGAGTGGGATCTCCTTTCCCAGTTACAACTTAATGAAATGGTTCACAAGGATGACAAACCCAATACTAGAAAACATAGCCTGGAAGGATGTATGTGTATAGTTAGCTCTTGTGGCAGGTATTTCAAGCTTCCCAGGCTACATTTTTCAGATGCTACAAGGATGTGCTAAACACTGCTTGGGATTATAGGAAGCAGCTTTAAGAATCTAAGAGCCTCAGAACAAATGTTTGAAGCCTCAAGACCCAGTGTCTATGTTAGCTTTAATTAAATGCTAACAGATACCTTTACTTAATTGATCATAATATGTTAGACTTCTATCCAAATTTTGGATGGAAGATTTTGGAGTTTTCAAGGGTCTCCTTTTATTGGGGGAAATTAGCTAGAAGACTGGTAGAGCTTTGCAAGAGGTTGGCGTGGGAAAGCTTTGAACCAAATTTTATGCAGATGAGCTCATCAGTGGAAAAGGTTCCCAATTAGGGTTGTGCATATTGATAAACCCAAACCAAAAATAAACCTGAACTTAGCCATTTTGACAATATTTGCGTTTCCCGAAGGGGTCGACTCCCTCTTCCATAGAGAAGCATTTGCTTCTAGGGGGGCAACCTCTTCGGGACCCCATAAAATCAGACCCCCTGACCCAATCTTCACCAAACTTTGAGGTTCAGTGTTATACATCTTCACTACTGTATACATAAGTCCCAAGTCTGGCTTGCTGCTTTGCACATTCCAAGTTACACCAGATGTCCATCCAAGGGGAAACAGGTAAACAAGCCTGAACTTTCCCAGTCGGCTCTGTAGCTTGGCACACAAGATGGATGCCAGAAGACCCTTTTTGTGTCCGGCTATACCACAGTGTTCCATCCCTGCACAGTTGCTCCAGTCCTGAACACCTTGCCTGGTGTACCAGGGTAGCCTAGGGCTGTCAGGATACCACAACAACATGGAATTTACATTGTTGTGTTACTATTTTTGGCGTCTGCATTTTGAATAGAATACTGTGTTTGCACAGTATGACACCATTTTTGGATCCTTCACTCCATATGCATGTTTCTCCTATCTGTGTGACTAGTACCTATATTGGAAAAAACGACAACAACAAAACATCTGGGTGCACAGTTGTAGCAAGATTGTTTTGACTGGTGTTGCAACCAATGCACATGTGTGTGAGAGTGTGAATGGAAGGAACTGAATTCTGTGTCAAATTGCACATGATCCAGTTCTTGAATTACTTTTTCACAGTGTTACTAGTTAAGCCAAAATTAAGGATCAGTGGAAGATAGCACAAATAAATTCTGGAACAGTCAAAGAACAGAAAAAAATAAATCTGCTCATCCCTACACTATTCACTTCCCCAGCCCAAGTGTTCCTACCCATTGGAATGACATCATTGAGGAATATGATGATTTCTGAACAGGCCTCTTAGAGTTCATTCTGTATAAAGAAGAAGAAGAGTTGGTTTTTATATGCTGACTTTCTCTACCACTTAAGGAAGAACCAAACTGGCTTACAATCACCTTCCCTTCCTCTCCCCACAACAGACACCCTGTGAGGTAGGTGGGGCTGACAGTGTGTGGCTAGCCCAAGGTCACCCAGCCGGCTTCAGGTGTAGGAGTGGGGAAACAAATCCAGTTCACCAGATTAGCCTCCGCTGTTCATGTGGAGGAGTGAGGAATCAAACCTGATTCTCCAGATCAGAGTCCACTGCTCCAAACCACCACTCTTAATCATTAAATCATGCTGGCACCTCGCTGGCACGCTGAAAGGATTCAGTTTGGTAAGAAGTCAAAGAAAAGATTCCAATACTACTTGTCTCTCTTCTACCAGGGGGAACAGCTTCAAGACAGAAAGGGTTTGTGGGATGTATCCGTGCTCTCCATCTAAACGGGCAGAAACTTGATTTGGAAGAGAGGGCTAAAGTGACCCCTGGTGTGAAACCTGGATGCCCTGGACACTGCAGCAGTTACAGCAGCCTCTGCCACAATGGAGGCAAATGCATGGAGAAAAATAATGGCATCTTATGTGACTGCACCAGTTCTCCATATGAAGGACCATTCTGCAGAAAAGGTATGGCTATTCTGCATATTCTTACCCTCATACACAGCCACTAACAATAATTAAACTGTGTTCTGCAAAGTAATTGGATGATGTGATAATACGGCATTCTACAAGAATGTTGATTTTAGTGATACATCCCAGATTATGAAAATCCCTTGGCAAATTTTGTGAGATTAAAAAGTTCCATTTAATTTTTTTGTTTTGGAAAAGTTAAACAAAAGTTATTTGATATCAGGTAGCTTAAAATCCATAAGCATTAATTTCAAGAATGACTTCTGGAGTTTGAATCTAATGGAAGGGAATAGCAAAACAATCATAAAAAGATCTATTTAGAATCCCATTCAGTGGGGCTAACTCTAGAGAAAGTATTCTTAGGATGGCACTGTAGGAGAAGTGAAAAACTGTAGACTGGACATTTGTCTCCTCTCCAGATTGTGAAATTGATTTCCATTCAAAAAATGGTAATGAATGCACATAGATAAATCAAGAAGTTGTGATTGATCAGGATTGAGGGTAAATCTGAATGATCAGATGAAGTGTCAAGAGGATGTATGAATGATTTGTATTTCCTGTCTGCATATTCCCTTTGTCATGTATTAAGTAGTAACTGATAGTGTAAACAGTGGTATACCCTTCTAAACCCATTGGTTTTAATTGAGCTAGAATCAGTTTAGGATTGCAGTGTTATACATCTCCACTATTGTATACAAGTCCCAAGTATATAGGACTTTTTCTGAGAAGAAATGTCTGGCTTGCTGCTTTGCACATTGTCCAGTTAAAGTGGAAAGTTGTTCACATAGTCAGCATTTCTTTGTAATATCTAAAGGCATTCTAAACACAGTTCAACACATCCTTATCTTGGTCACCGAATCGAAATGGGATTTAAAAGTGGGTGGTAAATGACTCCTTTGTCTATCAGACAGATAGACATTTTGATGGTGCCTGTCAGACTGCAGAACTTCGTTGCGTTTCTTTCATAAGGAACTTCACTCCAGACGTAGTCACGAGTTTAAAAGTTTTATTAAGAAAGCCAGCGAGTTCAGTAAGTCCATAGAAACATAAGGCTAGAATACAGACGTGGGGAAACACCAGTACATTTATAGGGTACATACAATAGGATTGATTATGTTCAGGGTATAACACAAAAGGACGAGGTGTGGCAGAGCTGTCTTGTTAGTTCAGATACAAGGAAACAATACAGAAGGTAACTGCCGGTAACTACTCATTGAAAACGCATACAAGGAATTAACGCGTGAATTAGCTAGACGATCTCCAGGTCTCCCCGGCATTGTTCTGCGGGACTTGGTATCATACTAGCGATTATCCCGGGCGGGTCTCCATTGTGGTGCAGATGCCGGGCGGGGGACAGAAGCCCTAGCTGACAGTGCCTTTCCTCCAAGAAACACAAGGGAACATGCATGGTTCTCTCTTTCTCCGTTTACCTCAGAACAATCCTGTGAGGGAGATTAGGCTGAGATAATGTGATCGGCCCAATGTCATCCAGCAGAATTTATCAGTTCATCAGTTTGTTTATTTAATGCTTATAGACCAATCAGTCATGAGCAGGTCCAGCAGGATTTGAATCCCCTACATCCTACTCCAGCACTCTAACCACTGGCTTAAGGAACTTAATTATTTGCAGAGATGCTCATAGAATAAGTTCTATTTAGATTTTACAGCTCAGGTTTGACAAGAATTGTTTAGTAAACCTCTGGAAACAGTGATCACACTTTAGATGACAGTGAACTTGTGGCTGAGAATCAAAAATGTCAAGAACAACTGACTCCAAGACTGGCCAGTCAGATGCCCCTTGGAAATCTCAGAGAGGGCATATTGGAATTAGCCATCCACTCTTATTTAGATTCATTATGTTACAACAGAGTCATAGAATCACAGAGTTGGAAAGAGCCATACTGGCCATCTAGTCCAACCCTCCGTGCAATGCAGGATCAGCCTAAAGCATCCCTGACAAGTGTTCCTCCAGCTGTTGCTTGAAGACTGCCAGTGTGGGGGAGCTCACCACCTCTCCCGGCAGCCAATTCCACTGCTGAACTACTCTTACTGTAAAAAAAAAAATTCCCCTAATATCCAGCTGGTACCTTTCTGCCCATAATTTATACCCATTATTGCAAGTCCTATCCTCTGCTGCCGATGGGAACAGCTTCCTCCCTCCTCTAAGTGACAGCCTTTGAAATACATAAAGAGAACAATCATGTTCCCCCTCAAAATTTTCAGGTCCCTCAGACTTTCCTTCTAGGGCTTGGTCTTCTGGCCCTTGATCATCATTGTTGGTCTCCTCTGCACCCACTCAGTTCTGTCCACATCCTCTTTGAAGTGAGACCTCCAGAGCTGCACACAGTACTCCAGATGTGGCCTGATCAATGCAGTGTACAGCAGGACTATGACATCTTGCAATTTGGATGTTATACCTCTGTTGATACACCCCAAGACCACATTAGCCTTTTCTGCCACTGCATCACACTAACTGCTCATATTTAGCTTACAGTCTACCCATACCCCAAGATTTTATTCACACACACTGCTACCCAGAAGTATATCCCCCATCCAGTATGTGTGCTTCTCATTTTCGTTATTCAGATGTAGAACTCTGCACTTACCCTTGCTGAATTGCATCTTGTGCACATCCACCCACTTTTTTAGTGTGTTCAGATCTTGCTGGATTCTATCGCTATCTTCCAGGGAGTTCTAGAAAAGGAATTATCTTCCAGGGAGTTCGTTACACCTGCCAATTTGGTGTCAATAATAGCAATATTTTCTCTGTATGTGGAGATTTCATTCTTAGCAATTAGGACTCATAGCCACTGGCAGACATGTACAGATTGTTTTGTTATTTTGAATCCATCTAAAGAACAATGTGTATCTTCAGCAGAAGGAAACTACAAGGCATGATTTTAATTTTTACCATTTTGTACTTACCTGTTTAAATGCTTCCTCATGAAACTACTTATATATTAACAAAAATAGCATTTCATTTCCCTATGTGCAAGATTTTTTTAAAAAATGAAGAATCATTCAAATATATGATTCCTCCACTGACAGCCCCAAGCAGTATAGAGTGGGAAGAATTTACCATTCTGTTGAACACATGAACTAGTTTTAAGTTGACAGCGCTTACTGTAGCTAGTCGTCATGAATTCCATGAACTAATTATGCGTTGCATTTAGAAATACTTCCTACTTCGTTGGTACTACCCTGAAATATCTCCTCCACAAATACACAGACATATTTGTGGATATTAACCAGGGAACACACATCACTTGCCCCAGTATTTGGCAAGGAATTCTAGCTTTTTGTCTCATCCAACTTCCTCACATTCATAATAAGGGGCAAGGCTATAAATTAACCATGTTCCAGAGTCCCAAGCACATAAGAAATGTGAATCCTGCTGTTCCAATCAACTTAAAATCTTGGGCCTAGGTCACACATGAATTATTTGGAACATTCAAAATCCCATATTTCATTGAACTTGAGGCTTCGGCAGAACATTCCATCAAGTTCTAATTATTTGCCAGACTCAAATAAAACAACTCTGTAAGGCAGATTCGTCTTATCATTCACCTTGGGAGCAGGCTAGGAAATCAATATTCAGCAGTCAGGCAATTGTGAATAAAATGAGATAGGGAAAAAAGGGAGGAAAATGGTTTTCAGATGACTGAAGACAATGACCTTTTAGCCATTTCTCAACAGATGTTGCCTGAACATGGGAGAGGGGAGAGCATATGGTTTAGATGAAAAATTATTTGAGGAAAGTCCTAATAATCCCACATAATTTTCTTCTATCTTAAAATCACAGCCAGGATTTCTTTGAGCATTGCCGTTTTAGTTACTGTTCTTGCATGCTGTTAAATGGCAGACACCCATTGAAGTCAATAGAAAATAGGCTACTCCAAACAGTCAGAAGCACAGTGTAAACATGGAGACATGGGAAAGTATGTGCTTTTGAGCTGGGTTCATGGATTTCTATACTAAACCTCAATGAATTCTGCAGTCAGGAGACAAACAATGACCATTTGTTGAAATCCATCACATTGGCAAAGGATTTCTGTATTGCCACTTTGAAATCTAGAATGTATAGTTCATGGCAAGGACTGAAAAAGGGTACTTAATGAAGGACAGTTTTATTGCTTGATATGTGATTGTCAGTGATATTTTATATCCATTTTAATATTTGAAAATGTTCCTGCTAATCTTTAGGTATCTGAAGAATGAAGCCTAAGAGTTGCACATGAATATGTTTTATTGAATAACTCACACCAACTAATGATAGGCAGATTCTATTTGGCCTGCTTTGATTTATATTTGCTTTTGAAGATCTTTCTTTGAGAGCTTTACAAAGAAAATCCATATGTGTTCTCAAGTGCTTACAACTTGAGGAAATATCACAAAAGGCAAGTGGAAATAGTGATCCACCATGCACTTATGATCCTCCCATTTCTGTGAACCCCTAGACTCTCCACCCTCCACCCTTTCCTTTCATTCTCCCTAAATTACCTGTCGGTGGGTCAGTGATAGTGGGAGTATCCACAACACAGTCTCTTTCTTTCTTCTTTTCCTCTGTTGCAGTGCCTAGAATGTTGTAACTGGACCATCCTTGACACAAGAAGTACCCTTCTAAAGATCTTGAATTCAGTTAGTATTGGACTCAGGATCGAGCCCTTGAGAATTAGGATTTCTAGGACTCCTTACACCCAGGATGCAGCTGTTGCAATGTTGTAAGCACCTGAATGGAGAGAAGGAAGGAGAGAGATGCCATTGTCAATGTCAGTGCCCCACCAACTGATAATTTGTGAGAATGGAAGGGGAAGTGAGAAAAGGAGGGACAGCTCAGGATCAGGACAAGAAGCAACAAAATCCCAGCCCCAAATTTTGAAGTTAGGCAAGACATTTTGATCTGAGGGTCTTTGTATTTCAAACTTCCCCAATATATGTATTAAAGTTACTATAAATGACAGGAATTTTGTCTTTGTTTTTTAAAAACTGTCTGTTCCTTTCTGTGACACATCTTGCTCTTTCTTTGAATTTTAGAAGTCTCTGCAGTTTTTGAAGCTGGCACCTCCATTACCTATAATTTTCAGGACCCTTATCCTGTGAGCAAAAATGCAAGCTCTTCATCCTCTGCCATTTATGCAGACACCTCTATGGCCAAGGAAAACATCGCTTTTACATTCCTGACAGCACATGCTCCCAGTCTGCTTTTTTATGTCAACTCTTCCACTCATGACTATTTGGCTGTGATTCTCTCCAAGAATGGTAAGTGTGGATAAACTGCTAAGGAACTGTGACATTCAACTTCAATTAGAAGTGCCTGAGAGCACAATACTGAATTCAAAGCTCATAAGAGTATAACCACTGTCTGCCATAAATGTTATTATTTGATTGGTTTTATTTTTCAGCCCTGGAGTTTGCATTCATTGCCATATATACATGTCGTTTCTTGAATAATCATATTGCTGCAGCTGAACATAGTTGTGATTTTCACTCAGCTAGGTTGTAGGGTATCATTTGCTTATAATTTATTAAGCTGAAAGACATTTCTCTGCAAGGCAGAAAATTTAGTGAAATTTCCAAATGCACAACATTCAAATCAAGTAAGTGAGTGAATGAGTTCACAAGGTCTCTCCCCCCCCCAATTTAAATTATTTGACCAATCATCACATTCATTCCTAACTTTTTTTGACAGGTTGAACTAATTTGCTTTCCCTGCAGTCACCAGAATCTGTGAGGAAAGGTGTTTTAAAAGTCCCCAGAAGCCTGGGTGTGCTTGGGATGATGGTGAGTGGGGAGGAGAGATTCCTGGTCCCCCCCCCAACACCCCATGCACCATTTTCCCAAGCCAAAATGGCCCGATTGGGGAGTAATTTCCCCATCTTTGGAGCTGCATCATTGGGAACCTGGACCCAACTTGTCAGAAAACATAACATGTAGTTTTGCCCTAAATAGCTACCTTTCATTACTTTTGCTTCATATTTTTCAATTCAATTTTTTTGATGTCAAGTCACAGCTGACTTATGAAGACCTAGTAGGGTTTTCAAGTAAAGAGACGTTCAGAGGTGGTTTGCCATTGCCTGCCTCTGTGTCATGACCCTGGTATTCCTTAGAGGTCTCCCATCCAAATACCAGCCAGGGCTGGCCCTGCTTAACTTTTGAGATCTGATGAGATCAGGCTAGCCTGGGGCTATCCAGGTCAGGGTAAATTCAATTTACATAGTATATTATTATATTATTTTATGGAGTTTTTCCCTGTGCTATCTGTGGAGAGTATTAGATATTCTAGACCAGGGGTGGGGAACCTCCAGCCCGCGGGCTGGATGCGGCTCGCGACATCATTGGCAGGGGCCCGCGGACTCTCCCGCAGAAGCCGCCGCCATTGCCGCTACTGGAGCGAGCGCAGATGGCCGAGCGAGTGTGGAACAGAAGCCAGGCGCCCACACTCGGCATGGCCGGTGGCTTCTCCGGCGCCCTCTGGGCCTGTGCGAGTGGAGGGGCGTGGCTGGTGGGTGGGCGCAAAGGAGGCTCTGCCCCACCCCGCTCGCCTTTCACAAGACTGAAGCTGTGCTGCACCACCACATCCCCCCCTCGCAAGTGGGTAGGAAGGAGCCCCCCCTTCGGGTCAGGCTGGCCAGTGGGAGATCCCCCCCTGGGCGGGGGGCTTAGGGGCCTGGGCAAGCCAGGCAGGCAGGCAGGCAGAGAGGGGCGCTGGGCTGGGCTCCCTCCCTCCTTCCCTCCGCACCAGACAGGCCTCCTCTGAAAGGGGTGGGTGGAGTGGTGGCGGCGAGGCCCAGCCAGGCGGGGGATCCTCCTCCTGCTGCTCGCTCCAGGCAGGTGGGAGGCGGCGGGGCCTGGCCCTGTCTGGCCCACAGGCAAAGGGTGCTGCGGTCGGGCTGGTGGCTGGTGAGCAGCGAGGCAGGTAGTCGGGGGGGTGGAGGCTCAGGCAGCTCCCTCCCCTCCCTCCCTCCCTCCCTCCGTCGCTGGCGGTGGGCCCGGCTGGGAGGGGGCAGCTGTCAGCGGGGCAGGACGCCGAGCCTCTGCGGGAAGCGAAGGGTCTCCGGGTGCCCCGTGCGCTGCGGGCTGTTTTGCGCCCCCCCCCCCCCGTGTGTGTGTGTGTGTGTTTGGAAAACTCATCAAAACTCATCAATAAGCCCCCATACAGAGTTTTGAGAATTTGGAGGGGGGAAATGTGCATCTGGAGAGTGGCAAATGTAAGGCGAAAACCTCCCGTGCATGAATGGCCAGAGACAGAAAAAGCCTTCCCGCTTTTTCCAAACACACACACACACACACGGCCCCCCGCCTCCTCCCCCCACAGCAAAGAAGTGGGGGCGCGCGTGCGCAAAACAGCCCGCAGCGCACGGGGCACCCGGAGACCCTTCCCTTCCCGCAGAGGCTCGGCATCCTGCCCCGCTGACAGCTGCCCCCTCCCAGCCTCTTTCTGTCTCCCTCCATCCTTTTCTTTCCCTACTTTTCTTTCTTTTTCTCCCTTGCTCCATTTCTTTCTCTCACTCTCTCTCTCCCTCCTTTCCCTCTTTCCGGTGGCTTCTCCAGCACCCTCGGGTGGAGGGGCGTGCAGTCCTATTCCATCTTTGAACTGCTCACAAGCCACCCTCCAAACACCTTTCCATTTGTCTTGATATGTAGAGAGAAAACAGTAAGGAACTAGGGTTGCCAATCTCCAGGTACTAGCTGGAGATCTGCTATTACAAGTGATCTCCAGCCAATGGAGATCAGTTCCCCTGAATAAAATGGCCACTTTGGCAATTGGCCTCTATGGCACTGAAGTCTCTCCCCAAACCCCATCCTCCTCAGGCGCCACCCAAAAAACCTCCCACTCATGGCAAAGAGGAACTTGGCAACCCTAACCTCCCCCCCGCCCCCCTGCCCCCCCCCGCGGGGAGATCAATGTCCGGTATGGTCCCCGATTGACGTTATAAATATGCAAATGGCCCTTGGCAGGAAAAAGGTTCCCCACCCCTGTTCTAGACTTTTCAAACAATATCCATGCATGTGTATATAATATCCTCCCCTGTGGCTTCCACCATTCTTTGTACATCCAGCAACCATTCCAGAAATGCTCAGCTCTGATTGTATTCACAGTACAATGACTAAAATAATATATTAGTGAAAAAACAAGGTTCCACCCATCTCTGAAGAAACCCTGGAGAAATCTCTCAACTGCATAGGTGAAACAGTATGAGGTCTGGATTTGATTTCTCAACAATGAGTTGATCATGTGCCTAGTATACTAATAAGCTTATTTAAAAGAATATTGTTTTGGAGTACTTTTCTACCAAAATCAGTTGAACGTTTTGGTTAACCATTCATGAGAACTTTATTTATGAAGCTTGCAGACGTCTAGTAAGACCTTTTTTATCAGTAATTGCATCATTTGAATCAGTAACTTCCAATATATTTAGCCTATGCTGCAGATATTCAATTCAACTTGTCTTCAAAACTATTTTGAAGTCACTCTTAATGGCAGTATCATGGTAGAAATTGCATCGTCAACATTTCCTCCCTGAATGTCTGTTGTTTCCTCTTGGCTTTATCCCTTTAATCGCTACACCAATTTTGTTAAGTTTCATGAAAGCTGAAGCTATTTAATTTAAAAATAGCATTCTGGTGTGCTGTTTCTTCCTCATGCTTCTAGTTTATACTTACTGTTATAACACAAATTGTACTACGAATAATAATGTCTACAGTAGTGGTAAGGGCGATAATGAAGGGAAATAGTTGCAAAAGCTTGTAACATGTCATGAAAACCAGGGCCAGATATGTGTCATGAAAACCAGGGTGTGTGTGTGTCTGGTGAGGGCAGTTGCCCCAGGCAAAAGGAGGGAGGGGGCCAGTGTGGGCATGGTGAGTGCAGGCATGGGCAGAAGGAGTGCCTGGAGCAAATGGCTGCTTTGGAGATCTTGAGGAAAGGAGCTGGCTGTACACACACCCCTCCCCTGCGCGCATCATCCATGTCTGCTCTGGTCAGTTTTAGCAGCAAGAGTTAGTTTGTTTGCCAGAGCAAGTTTATCGAAAGGATGCTTGGAACAAACCACAATGAGTTCTTTTTCGTTTGCCAGTGCAAGACCCCTGCTTTGAGATAGTCAAAACCAAATTGCTTGGGGGGAGGGGGTTAAAATGGCCACTCAGTTCAGTTAAAATGAAGAATCTCACTGCAGGACTGGTGGGGGCTGGTGATGTATTTTTTTAAAAAATACATACAGTCAATTACAAAGCAGTGTTTTTGAGGGAAGGGACTCGGAAGTTCCACATTTTTGCTGGGGATGCATAAATGATCACAAGGTACTCCTGGAATTTCTTCAGGGTAGAAAGCCCCCATGCATAGAGTATTGAGAATTTGGATCAGAAAACTGTGCATCTGCTGATCGGAAAGCCCAGCACAAACTTCCCATGCATAAATGGCCATTCTCTTTTTCCTCTTTAACTTCCTAATTGCCAACTCCCAGCTGCTGTTTTCCAACTCTCTCTCTCTAATATTCCATCAGCTCTCATTGGTCACTCTTAGGAAGAGGTGGAACACTATGCTTTATAATGATCTTCGATTGCTGCTGCTAATGTTGAAAGCTGCTGTGGTTTTAAGTGTGAAGCTGTGAAAAATGGGCAGATCCAGGTCAAGAGAAAATCTGCATCAAACCTTTGGGGCATTTCTAATTTTAGAATGCATTCTGAACCCCTGAGTATGCAAGTCACATGGGGCGAGGGCACTAACATCTGCCAGCCCTCAGCCAAAGACCTTGCTTGGTAAATACATTATCTATTTTGCAGTTGATAAGGAACTTAAAGCAACAAGAGGCGCACAAGAGGCCCAAACTCAGTAGCCAAGAGACCCTGATTGGATTATAGAGAGAGAAGGCGGCAATGCAAGCATTTTAAAACTAATCTGCACATTGCATCCTGGCAGCCCAGCTCCATGCACTTATGCCAAATGGGATAAAACCCAGTTAATTCTGAGGTCCAGCTAGGTCTCTCTGCTGCCTTATTGGCTGTATGCTGCTGAAAACAGTCAGAAACTGGTTTGTTTCCCTCCCCCCCCCCCACACACACGCATATGGACCCCATGTAGTAGATTGGATATGCAGGTCATTTGTCCTCATGTTACCATAGTTTCTCTAAGTGCTATATGGCACATCTTTGAAGTGCTCTGTTTTGTTTATTTGAAAGTTTGGAAAGATAACATATAGATTCAGATTCATTTATTAATACAGCAAATGTTATTAAAACATTCATATCAGTTACAGAATTAAAATTGGAGAATATACAATAGCTAAAACTATAGGATATATGAACACATGAACACATGAAGCTGCCTTATACTGAATCAGACCCTCGGTCCATCAAGGTCAGTATTGTCTACACAGACTGGCAGTGGCTCTCCAGGGTCTCAGGCAGAAAAAGGTCTTTCACATTACCTACTCGCCTAGTCCTTTCAACTGGAGATGCCAGGAATTGAACCTGGGACCTTCTGCATGCCGAGCAGATGCTCTACCACTGAGCCACAGCCCCTCCCTATGATTCATAGACAGTTTATATAATTTAAACAGACCTCGAATAATAAAACATTCTCCATTTTAAGTTAAGTTACCAAGCCCCAGCTTTGTCTGATGGATCTTATATATTGTGGAACAGAATTTAGCTACTTACTTCACCCTCTGGTCTGATCCTTCCCATAGGAAACTCCTCAGTCTCCCTTCCTCAGTGCTATCCTTTATTAGATTAAGGAGAGGGGAAGTTAGCTTGTATCGGACTTCCTGATAGAACAAGCACCTAAAAAAGACATGCGCAGTAGATTCAACTTCACCAGACTTGCAGAGATATCCCCATTCTAATCTTGGTAATCTCCTAAATCTGCCTTCTAGGATCTCCAAGGGTAGGGCAGAGCTTCTAGCAAGCGAAAAAGCCCTTCTTTGTTCATTTCCAAATATGAAAGATATTCTGCTGGTGCTAACACATACCTATTGTTGTCTCGTGCCAAAAATGCTGGAGTTCACAAGCTCTATGGAAAACAGCTGGATCGACATCACAGTCCATTTGGGTAACAACCTCAAGGGAGGAAGACAGACTCTGATCAATATCTGTTACCCACTTCTGAAGATCCACCTGTGTTAGGATTTCCAATTCTTCAAGCTCACCACCTCTCTGTCTTCTTTATCATTTGCCTGGGCTTGCAGTCCTATACATTCATTGCATGTTGAGGAGTATGAAGACTCCAAAGGTGGTATAGAGTCATTTAGGATAGATTGACAGCCTTGTGGGTCCTCTGTAAGGTCTATAACCAATTTCTCGCTTGCTCCTTTCCTTTATCCCTTAGAAGCTCCTTGATCCATTGATCTTGAGCAGCATATATCTAATGTTTGAGGAATATAAGGACTGAAACAAATCTTGCCACTGACAACGTAGTCTTGGGATCCCTGTCACTTAGTAAAAAGGGCATTATGTCAGACACATAGGCATTATATTTATATGTTAAAAGGGGAGAGATATAATGTGATCAAAGTTCCTTATAAAAGCGGCATTCCAAGAGGGCATGAGCTAATGAATCAATAGAGCCAGAAGAGCAAGGCCAGGTCCTGTCTGGATATAGTATATTCAAATTCAAATTCAAAAAACCTTATTGGCATAACAAGTTGTTCAAAGCATTCCATAATTAGTCAGATGATACAGTATCAATATCAAAATCTATATCAATATCAATAAACATGGATGAAGTAGGATATGCCGGAATGCAGTGAATATAAGGTATATATAAAAAAAATGTATCTAAAATAACAGGAATAATAGCTATTATATTTTTTATTTGATTTTTATTTTTAAAGCTTGCTTCAAAAACATGGCTACTATTTCTGTAGTTTCTGGGTCGTGCCCATTCAGTAGGAATAGGGCTGTTGAATTAAAAAAAATTCGGTATAGTTCGGATTCGGCTGAATTCGGCCCGTTTAGATTCGGGATATGCCAAAGTCCGAACTCCCCCACTTTGGTCCGTGCAATTCGGTGGGAATTCAAAGTTCGGGGAAAAAATTCGGCCGAATAAAGCCATTAAAAACACAACTGCGCCTTTCCGCGGCTCTGGGGGGTCATTTTTGGGGGTAGAGGTCCCAAACTTTCAGCGGAGCTTCAAAGGACCCTTCTTGCCAGACCCCCCAAGTTTTGTAAAGATTGGGTCAGGGGGGGCTGAGATATGGGTCCCGAAAGGGGTCCCCCCACCCTTAATGTGCATCTCTGAGCAGAGCTTGCTGCCCACACACAAAGCTCCCAGCCCCGACAAACAGCTGATGAGAGCAAGGGCGGGGCAGGTGCAAAGAAGTTTGCAAAGCAACACAACTGCAAAGCAACACTGCAAAGCAACACAACTGCAAAGCAACACCTTTGCAAACATGCAAAGGGCGGGGCAGGTGCTAAGAAGTTTGCAAAGCAACACAACTGCAAAGCAACACAACTGCAAAGCAACACAATTGCAAACATGCAAAGCAACACCTGACTCCTGGGAGTTTGCAAACTATGGAAAGGGACAGAGGCAGCTAGCTATGCATAATGAGCAGGAGGGGGAGGAATTTCCCCTTTTGCATGGGACTCGGGACCAGGAAAATGCATTCTTTAAGTCACCATTTGAAAACCAGTTTTAGCAAGCATCAAAATAGACCTAACCGTATGAATGAGGGAAAACCTGAGGACATACAACTGAAGCCCCCCCTCAAACCAGGGAGAGACTCGAGGGGGCACACACCCCCAGGCAGAACGGGCAAAAGCCCCCTTTGGCTCCCCCCACCTACAGAAACTGCTCCCTCCCCCCACACACACAGACTCTGCTTCCTCCCCCCCCACACACACACAGGAGAAAAAGTATAGATTAAAGCCCCCAAAGGGGTCTTACTGTGGCTGTCTTCTGTTCCATCAAGAGGGGCTGGGAGGAGGACTGGGTAATCCAAGACGATTCCATTTAAGCACGGGACGTTTTGCTCTGGAGATGCATACAGGATTGGGTGATCCATTCATCCCAATAGGGAAAAGGGAAAAGGGGAAAGCCCATATCTCAGGGTCCCCTGACCCAATGTTTACAAAACTTGGGGGGTCTTTTAAGAAGGCTTGTCTGAAGCTCCGCTGAAAGTTTGGGGTCTGTACCCCCAAAAAGCACCCCCTGTAGCCACGGAAAGAGAAAAGGGGGGAGCCGATATTTCTGCCCCCACTGAACCGATCTTTACAAAACTTGGGGGGTCTCTTAAGAAGGCTCGTCTGAAGATATCCTGAAGGTTTGGGGGCTGCACCCACCAAAAAGCGTCCCCTGCCGCCACGGAAATGGAAAAGGGGGGAGGGAAAAGGGGTGGAGCCCATATCTCGGGACCCCCTGACCCAAAGTCTACAAAACTTGGGGGGTCTCTTAACAAGGCTCGTCTAAAGCTCCGCTGAATGTTTGGAGTCTGTACCCCCAAAAATGTGCTCCCTGCAGCCACGGAAAGAGAAAAGGGGGAGCCCATATCTCGGGACCCCCTGACCCAATGTTTACAAAACTTGGGGGGTCTCTTAAGAAGGCTTGTCTGAAGCTCCACTGTTTGGGGTCTGTACCCCAAAAAATGTGCCCCCTGCAGCCACGGAAAATAGCGAATGTGCACAAGCACCCCCCCACACACACACGAGGATTTCTCTCACTCTCCCCGGCCCGGCCGCGCATCAGCTGATTCCTCCAGTACTCAATACTGACTGATTGGCCAGAAGAAGACCCAGCTTGGCCACTGATTGGCCGGGGGAGGAGAATGCTGCTTACTGACGGCCCCGAAGTTGCCGGATTTATTCGTGAACTCCCAAACTCGCTGAATTCGGCTCCCCCAGTTTCCCGCTATTTTTGAGTTCGGTTCGTCCCGAACTAAAAACCGCCGAATCAGGGGAAATTCGGCTGTTTTTCGGTTCGGGCCGAACCGAATCAACAGCCCTAAGTAGGAATCTAAACAAAGAGTGAGGGGAAAAATTCCTGTCCTGAATTAATGGCATTAAAAATTTAGTGCGTAGATCTGCTAGCATTACACACTCCAATAAAATATGATGTATGGAGTCTATCTGATTCAAGCCACAGCCACAAATTCTCCTTTCCAACTGGGTATCACTAAATCTCCCAAATAGAACCGCCGATGATAAGGCGTTTAATCTAGCTAGCATAAAAGCCCTGCGGAGGGAGGGATCACTTAGAAAATAGTAGTAACCCTGAAGCAATCCAAAATTGGCAGAAAGACCCAATTTGGATGAAGAACAAGATAAAGGAGTTGTAGGCAGAATTATTTGTCTTTCATGGTCGAGTAGTCTTTGCTTAATAACTCGGAAAATTATTTGGCTGTCCAACATCAATTGTCTATATATAGTATATTTAAAATTCTGCCCTGCATAACACCTTGCTTGCTCCAGTAGTTACAGCCAAACATATGTGGTGTTCAGGGGATGGCCTCTCCTTCCTTAGCCCTTTGTTGGGGTGTTCAGGTGTGTCCTCTTGATTTTTAGCATGAGCGTCTCGTGGGGAGCATCCTTGCCCTTCTTCCACCTCTCTCTGGCTTTTACAAGTCCCCCCCCCCTTGTGTCAGCCTCTTGCTCTTCCTTTCTGGGTCCACGTTAGGCCTGGCTAGAATATTCATTTGCTCTTGAAGAAGAAGAGTTGGTTTTTATATGCCGACTTTCTCTACCACTTAAGGGAGACTCAAACCGACTTACAATTACCTTCCCTTCCTCTCCCCACAACAGACACCTTGTGAGGTAGGTGGGGCTGAGAGGGCTCTAAGAGAGCTGTGACTAGCCCAAGGTCACCCAGCTAGCTTTGTGTGTAGGAGTGGGGAAACAAATCCAGTTCACCAGATTAGCCTCCACCGCTCATGTGGAGGAGTGGGGAATCAAACCCGGTTCTCCAGATCAGACTCCACCGCTCCAAATCACCGCTCTTAACCACTACACCATGCTGGCTAGACTTTGAGGGAAAGAGGGATGAGCATGCATTATCTTCAAAAACTCTTATTGGGAAAATATGGTAATTTCTTAGAAGCCCCCTCTTGCTCATGAGCAAGGATGGAAGTCTGTTTTGGGAAAAAGATATAACCAGGCTTTTGTAAAAGTTCATAATTGGTAGCCAAAATAGATTTTCTGTGTCTATTTCAGAGGGTTTACAGCCTAAGATTTGACTCAGGGAGATCATCACCACTCGCTTGTTATTCTAACTTTTGTAGTTGCCTATTAACAAGACCACTTTTGTTCGCTGGAGAGATCGAAAATTTTTAGTACTCAGGTGTTGTGGATTATTGAATCTATAGTTAGACCCGCTTCTCTCACACTTGATGACTGACGTCCATGCTGCACAGTTGTTTCTGAGAAAGCAAAGTAATTTCCCTTTGAGGCTACAATTCTGCCAGAGAACAGCCCACAGAAAAAAACATATGAGACAGGAGTAAATATGGCTATAAACTCCTCTGAAGGTCAGAACACTCTAAAATCAGCTTGATAGAGTAATAATTCACAGCATACACAGGCAGTTCTTATGCAGAAGGAATTAGATAATCTAAATAAATCAAGGGAGGATCTCCAAGTGTTGTTGTAGCTCTGACGCCATCTTAGATCCCCCAGCAACTCGATAACATATATTTATTTTATTTATTTACTACTACAAACCTTATTGCTGCCCCAGGGCTAATTTGTGGAGGAAAGCTCGTGCCCCAAATAATGAGCAAACACACAACATTAACTGGGAATCATTGGAATAATATTGGCCTCAACTTATTTATTTATTTAATTTTTATTGAAATTTCAAAGAAAACAAAAACACACGTAACAAACTCAATCATTCCCATACACACAATACAGTCCAACTTCCAGGGGATTCATTTTAAATTTAACAGTTCAAGCTTACAAGAAAGGGGAAAAAAGAGAAAAGCAAAGGCATATTCAGCTGTCTTTCGATACACTGCTTAATCTTAAACTATACCAATAATATTAATCATTTCTACCTATTCACTTAATGTTCAGTTGGCTAATAATCTCTATTTACCAATCCATATAAGCTATGTCATATATACATTGAATACGTATTCCATATTGCTACTCCAGTTATTTTCCTTTTTTTTTTCAAATAAGTGCAAATATACCACAGCCCCTCTTTACTTAGTTATACATAATCAAAGTAAGGTGCCCAGTTGTTCTGAAATTCTTCCATTGATCTTCCTTTCACCAAATTAGTTTTGCCATCACTGTGTATTCTGCCATTTTATCTTGCCACTTTCCCAATTCTGGAATCTCCTCTTGCTTCCCGGTTGATGCCAAAACTGTTCCCGTGAAGGCGTGCGGGGGGGGGGGGGAACAGATCTGCCCCTTCCAGCTGGAAGGCGCAGATCTGTTTAAAGCGCCCCCCGTGCACCTTCAGGGAAGCCCCGTGAAGGCACATGTGCGGGGAACAGATCTGCACCTCCCAGCTGGAAGGCGCAGATCTGTTTAAAGCGCCCCCCGCATGCCTTCAGGGAAGCCCCGTGAAGGCTCGCAGGGGGGGGGGGGAACAGATCTGCGCCTCCCAGCTGGAAGGTGCAGATCTGTTTAAAGTGCCCCCGCGCGCCTTCAGGGAAGTCCCGTGAAGGCGCACGGGGGGCGCTTTAAACAGATCTGCGCCTCCCAGCTGGACCTTGAATCATAATTACAACAGTTATTGCAAGAAACATACTATCTGAAGGAAGAACTACTTCAGATAGAAAAGATTTTCAGAATTAACTCAGCATATTCCAAAAAATACCACACCCCAAGAGACATCCTAGTTAAGTTCACTCATCAAAAGACAAGAGACGAAATCCTACATCTACAAAGAGAATGTCACCTTCAATTCGAAGAGAAAGACATCTTGATTTTAGCAGACTTACTACCAGCTGTGATCCAAAAAAGAAAGCAATTTGACCATTTAAGAGCAGCTCTACATAAGTGAAATATTAGATTCCTATGGATTGCTCCATATGCCCTGGACATTTCTTTATCAGACGGGAGGAAAATCATCAGAAACAGGGAAGAGGCCAATCAGCTTCTGGCAGAATTAACTATCAAATTCCGAAGGGGGAGACCAAGCAGTGAAAAAAGGATCAATATTGGAAGAAGAGGAAGTGCCAGAGGAACTGAAGTTGGACAAGGCCACTGGAACAAGCTAAGATGGATAACCTAAAAATATTAACTGTCAACGTCAATTGTCTCAACTCACCTGCAAAAAGGAAAAAAGATATTTCATCAGTTGCTCAAAGAAGATTGTGACATAGTCTGTATTCAAGAAACACACATTAAGAATGCACATGGGAAATTTTTGGAATGTAAGAAATTAGGAAAACTATATTTTTCATCATCATCTAAAAAGGAGAGGAGTTGCAACTTACTTTAAGGGGAACAAACTGACTATCATAGATACATTTGAGGACCAGAAAGGAAGATACCAAATTCTACTGACACAAGGAGCAAATGGGAAGATCTTAACAATAGCAAATATATATGCTCCTAGCCCCATGGGGCAGAGTGGTAAGCTGCAGTACTGCAGTCCAAGCTCTGATCACAACCTGAGTTCGATCCCAACGGAAGTTGGTTTCAGATAGCTGGCTCAAGGTTGACTCAGCCTTCCATACTTCCGAGGTCAGTAAAATGAGTACCCAGCTTGCTAGGGGTAAAAGGAAGATGACTGGGGAAGGCACTGGCAAACCAACCCATAAACAAAGTCTGCCTAGGAAACGTCGAGATGTGACATCACCCCATGGATCAGAAATGACCCGGTGCTTGCACAGGGGACCTTTACCTTTTTAATCACTCTAAAGAGGAATTTTAAAGTCTTTTTTTGAAGATCTAGTGACAATACATCAAGGAGAAATTCTGATCATTGGTGATCTAAATGGAGTTTTAGATCCTAAGACAGACAAATCATCTCAGTCCAAAGAAAGCAAGTTGCCTAAGACAGTATTTCAATTTATGGAAGATTGGGGCTTATGGCACCCCAAAGACAGAGACTATACTTTTTTTTCTAATAGACACAATTCTTACTCTAGAATCGACCTGGGACTTTTATCCAATACTCTGCTGAATTATATCAAAGCTGCTTCTATTTTACCTTCAACATATGCAGACCACAACCCTATAAAGCTGAAGTTCCGGGGTGAAAGAAAAGGACTAAGAAGATGGTGCATGAAAGACAACGTATTGGTGAGAAAAGATATAACTAAGCTATGTCAAGAAAAAAAATCAAAGACTTTTTTACGCGGAATTCAACACCAGAAGTGAATTCAGTATGGGATGCAAGAAAAGCGTATGTGAGAGGAAGATTGATCGCTATAACATCTAAAATAAAAAAGACCAAAAGCAACAATTGGAAGAATTATATCTACAACTACCACAATTAGAGGAAGAACATAAGAAATCAGGCAAAAAACAAGCCCTGGCAAAAATCCAAGAGCTAAAGGACAGAATTGGTGGACTCAAAGCTGAAGAAATGCAGAAGAAATTAAAATTTGTAAAACAAATTCGAATAAACCTGGAAGAATGCTATCAAACATGTTGAAAAAAGAATCTAGGTAAAGAAGGATCACCAAAGGTGATTTAGTACTGGGGACATTCTGTCGGCCCCCTGACCAAATGGCTCAGGGTGATCTTGAGATGGAGAATGAAATTAGGGAAGCATGTAAAGGTAATGAAGTAGTAATAATGGGAAACTTTAACTTTACTCATATTGTTTGGATAAGTGTATGCTCCAGTCAAGCCAAAGAGATAAAAATTTTAGACATCCTAAATGACTGTGCCCTCGAACAGTTGGTCATAGACCCAACCAGAGGGGAGGCGATACTGGATTTAATACTCTGTGGTGCTGCCAGTGACTTAGTGCAGGAGGTGGATGTAGTTGAGCCAGTTGTAAATAGTGATCACAATGTCATCAAATTTAATTTATATGTAAGTGGGAAAGTGACTGTGAAATTTCACACAATTACCTTTGACTTTAAAACAGGGAACTTCTCTAAAATGAGAAACCTGGTAAAGAGGAAGTTGAAAGGAACAGTTAGGAGGGTAAAATCTCTGGAAAAGGCTTGGGGGTGACTCAAGTCCACATTATTAGAGGCTCAGCTAGCTTGTATACCGCAGGTCAGGAAAGGTAGTAATAAGGTCAGGAAAGGTAGTAATAAGTCCAACCACCATGGCTAATGGGTAAGATGAAGGAAGCAATTAGAGAGAAAAAGTCTTCCTTCAGAGACTGGAAGGTTTGCCCAAATGAGGTGAACAGAAGCAAACACAAACTTGCACAAAGGAAATGCAAGCAGATAATTAGAGATGCAAAAAAAGATTTTGAGGGGCATATTGCTAAACACATCAAAACAAACAATAAGAAATTATTTAAGTATATTAGGAGTAGGAAACCAGCTAGAGAAGCAGTGGGACCATTGGATGACAATGGGAGGAAAGGAACTCTAAGGGAGGATAAATCGATTGCTGAAAAACTAAATGAATTCTTCTCATCTGTCTTCACTGTTGAAGATACAGGGCAGATTCCTTCTCCTGAACAGAGATTTTGGAGAGGGGAGAATGAGGAACTGAGGCAAATAGTGGTAACAAGGTAGGAAGTCCTAGAGCGTCTAGACCACTGGTTCACAACCAGGGGTCCGTGGACCCCCAGGGGTCCGTGAGAACTAAATTAAGGTCCACGAAACAAAGTTATAAACCCATAATAAATTAATATTTTCAATTAAAAGTTCTCTATTATAAAAATATATATTCAAATATTATTCTAAGTTTAATGTTTAACTAATAGTTATGATTAAAGTTTATTTTCAAATTCTCAGAATTTTTATTTTGAACCTTGGGGTCCCTGCACCGAACAAAAAAGTCCTAGTGGTCCCTGGTCAAAAAAAGGTTGGGAACCACTGGTCTAGACAAACTGCAAACTAACAAGTCACAGGGACCAGACGGTATTCATCCTAGAGTTCTTCAAGAACTCAAATGGCCTCTGTACCAGAGGACTGGAGAATGGCCAATGTAATACTCATTTATAAAAAAAGGTTCCAGGGGGGACCCAGGAAATTACAGGCCAGTTAGCTTAACGGCTGTTCCAGGTAAATTGATGGAAAGCATTATTAAAGATAAAATTGTCAAGCATATAGAAGGGCGAGGTCTGCTGAGCAAAACCCAACATGGCTTCTGTAAGGGTAGGTCCTGTCTCACTAACCTGTTAGAGTTTTTTGAAAGCGTCAATAAGCATGTGGACAGTAATGAGCCTGTGTACATTGTGTATTTGGATTTCCAAAAAGCTTTTGACAAAGTCCCCCACCAAAGACTGCTAAGCAAACTTCATAGTCATGGGATAAGAGGACAAGTCCTCTTATGGATTGCGAGCTGGCTGAAAAATAAGAAGCAGAGAGTAGGAATCAATGGTCAGTTCTCACAATGGCAGGATGTGAGCAGTGGGGTGCCTCAGGGATCTGCATTGGGACCGGTGCTTTTCATCCTGTTCATCAGTGACCTGGAGTTGGGGTTAAACAGTGAAGTAGCCAAGTTTGCAGATGACACCAAATTATTTAGGGTGGTTAAAACAAAATTGGACTGTGAAGAGCTCCAGAAGGATCTCTACAAACTGGAAGAATGAGCATTAAAATGGCAAATGAGATTCAATGTGAGCAAGTGTAAAGTGATGCATATTGGGGCAAAAAATCCCAACTTCAAATCTACACTGATGGGATCTGTGCTGGCAGTGTCAGATCAAGAAAGGGATCTTGGGGTGGTAGTGGATAGCTCAATGAAGTGTGCGGCTGCTGTAAAAAAGACAAATTCCATGCTGGCCATAACTAGATGAGGAATAGAGAATAAAACTGCTGATATCATACTGCCCTTGTACAAATCTATGGTGAGACCACACTTGGAATACTGTGTACAGTTCTGGTCACCACACCTAAAAAAGGATATTACAGAGCTTGAGAAGGTGCAGAAAAGAGCAACCAAAATGATTAGGGGACTAGAGCAACTGTCCTATGGGGAGCGGTTAAGATGCTTAGGGCTGTTTAGCTTGGAAAGAAGGTGGCTAAGGGGAGACATGATAGAGGTCTATTAAATTATGCATGGTTTGGAGAGAGTGGACAGGGAGAAGTTTTTCTCCCTCTCCCATAGTACTAGAACATGAAGTCATCTGTTGAAGCTGGAGGGTGAGAGATTCAAAACAGATAAAAGGAAGTATTTTTTCACACAACTCATAGTTAAATTGTGGGACTCCCTGCCCCAGGATGTGGTGATGGCTGCCAACTTGGAAGGCTTTAAGAGCAGAATGGACATATTCATGGAGGAAAGGGGTATTCATGGCTATTAGTTAAAATGGATACTAATCATGCTGCATACCTGTTCTCTCCAGGATCAGAGGAGCATGCCTATTATATTAGGTGCTGTGGAACACTGGCAGGGTGGTGCTGCTGCAGTCGTCATGTTTGTGGGCTTCCTAGAGGCACCTGGTTGGCCACTATGTGAATAGACTGCTGGACTGGATGGGCCTTGCTCTGATCCAGCAGGGCTTTCCTTATGTTCTTGACAATTCAAAAAAATGGTCAGTGGACGATCAAAGAGGAAGATACTAAAAACATTTTTATGGATTATTATAAAAAACTATCAGAATAACGACACTGAACAAACAGGTTTATACATGTATATCCAATTGGCATGTTTGAACAAGTTCTCAGACGAAGACCGAAATCTATTAAACCAAATGATAACCACACAAGAGATCTCGGATGCAATTAGAAAGTTGAAGCCAGATAAAGCACCAGGCCCGGGTGGACTCTGCTAATTATTACAAACTGATGGAACATATTCTGACTCCGCATCTGCAAAAGACTTTTAATATAGTATTACAAGAGGGTAAATTGCCTGACTCATGGAAAGAAGCGCATATCTCATTAATTCCTAAAGATGAACGGGACCACCATTCTCCAAGAGCCTATAGACCAATTTCCCTATTGAATGTGGACTACAAATTATTGGCAGCGATACTGACTGAAAGGTTGAAGAGAAGCATCTCGAAAATAATACATTCTGATCAAACTGGATTTATGCCCAAAAGACAGTTAAAGGACAATGTGAGAGTTGTTTTGGCTGCTATTCGTTATATCAAATCCAACAAAAAAAGTGGCAATGTTATTCTTAGTCTATGCACGCCTGAAGATGATGGGACCTCAGTTAGAATTAGATAAAGAAATAAGATGTTAACATAATAGTTAAGTTCTTACTAGCATTTTATGACAGATATGCTGTTAGCTAAAGATATAATAAGACAACTGGCCTGCTCTAGTCACTCCGGATTCTGACTAGTCCACACACTCCTGAAGATGATGGGACTTCAGTTAGAATTAGTTAAAAAATAATAATAAGATGTTAATATAATAGTTAAGTTCTAACTAATTATGATTTAGAATATTAACAAGAAGATACAGAATGGTAAATACTAGACTGCGGTAGATAATGAAGTATGAATATAATGAAATGAAAATGGTGTGGACCCGCTCCAAATGTCAACCCTGTACAACATACCATAATTGTTCCCAAACCCTTTTTCCTTTCCTACTTTGTATATTAAAAAGCTAATAAAATATTTTTTTTAAAAAAAAGATTCTGCAACAGATATACTGGATTCAAACCTTTTGACGGGTTGGATTATAGAAAATGGATAATAGATGAAGTTCAAACCTATAATAGCTTTTTAGTATGTGTTGATTTTTAAGTAAGGCAAGAGGATTAATGACGATATATAGAAAAGTAATGGAATTATATGAGTTAACACTTTTTAATGAAATTTTGTACTTAATTAAGACAGTATAGCCGGGGGTAAGATTAGTGAAGTGATTTATTGAGGGCACAGATAAAGATGTTTTTCTCTTTTTACCTTTTCCCTCTTTTTCCTTTATGTACCCTATAAAAATAAATAAAAAATAAATAATAATAATAAAAAAAAAGAACAACAATGTGGCAGAGCAGGTGGATCAGGGTTTCAGCTGGATGACCAGCACCCTTAGAAACCATTGCTGTAGCCCAAGGGGCTGGGCCAGCAGCACCAGTGCTGTTGACCCAGCTCCCGAAGTATCCAGGCCAGATCATGGGAGTATCCCCCAGCCTCAGCAATCACTCAGCAGACAGCCCCCAGGCTCCTGGTGTGGCCTCGTGTCCCATTGTTTCTTCCACAGATAGATGCAGGGCCCATCTCAGATGGTTCTGGTGAGCGAACGGCCCTGGGGCAAGCACATGGAATATCTGGTAGAAAAGGCTGCCACCATCATGAAGCATAAAAAGATGATGGGGCATGCTGACCATAATATCTCTGACCCATAATTGCTCTACTTTGGGTCACTTGTCATCTTTTATTTGTCTCTGGATTGTATGATCTTTCCTTCCTACTATTAGATATATATTTTAATTATGAATTTGTATTTTAATATTTTGTGGGAAATGTTTAAATCTTTAACTTATGCAAAATTATGTTACTATTTTTAATGCTATTGATTTTATTTTGGCAGAATTTCCACCTTATTTTGTATTATTGCTATGGCTTTTTTTGCTAATGCAATAATGACTTGAAGATGATGATCCCAGGCACCAGGATCCCACACACACTTACAACAATGTTACACACGGCAAAGGAAGGAATGGTGCTTGGGGTGGTGGGCTGTCACCATTGTCAGGGGTGCTGACAGCAGGGGGGACGGGGAGAGGGACGGGGAGGGGGGATTGCAGACCCAATCCTCGAGAATGCTTTCCCTACCTCACCACATCTCCATTCACTGCCCACAGATTGCCACCTGAGCAGCCAGGTCCTTCCCTGGGGAGATGACCTATCATGGAGGTCTGGGTGATGGGCACACCCACCAGGGCACACCCTTCTGGTATCAGGGAGAGATGCCCACAGAGGGTGGAGCCTCCCACCCCTACAGAGGCTCTACCCTGTTGCACTTGGCTGCCAGATAGAGCTGTCGCTCAATATATATAGTGGTGGAAAATGCCATCAATTCACAGCTGACTTATGGCAACCCCATAGGGTTTTCAAGGCAAGAGATGTTCAGAGGTGGGTTCATTGCCTGCCTCTACATGGGCTGAGAGATTTCTGAGAGAACTGTGACTGGCCCAAGGTCACCCAGCAGGCTTCATGTGGAGGAGTGGGGAATCAATATAGGAGTGGGATATATCTCCCCAACACCAAGCACATATTTGCTAATGCCCGGTAAAGGTCCCCTGTGCAAGCACAGGGTCATTCCTGACCCATGGGGTGATGTCACATCCCAACATTTACTAGGCAGACTTTGTTTACGGGGTGGTTTGCCATTGCCTTCCCCAGTCATCTTTCCTTTACCCCCAGCAAGCTGGGTATTCATTTTACCGACCTCAGAAGGATGGAAGGCTGAGTCAGCCTTGAGACGGCTACCTGAAACCAACTTCTGTCAGGATCAAACTCAGGTTGTGAGCAGAGCTTGGACAGCAGTACTGCAGCTTACCATTCTGTGCCACGGGGCTCATTACATACTCACAAACTCAGGATTGGCACATCAGCTCCCATTTGAATTCACATGGCTAGGCTAGGAGAATTGAGCTTCATTTCCATTCTCATGTGTGCATTAATCTTTCCCTTTGTGCTAGCCAATCATTATTGCAAAGGAAAGTTGTAGGGCAGATTTTTCCCTCACTCCTGTGAATGACTCGAGGTAATCTTTCAGCTGCATAATCACAACAGTAACCTTTTGCTACAGCACTTGAGAGCTAAAACATATGTGCAGATGCCCTAAATGACTAAAATTAACATAAATCATCATATTTTCCCTTGAATAAATTGTCTTTTTTAATAAGTATTTTGGACTAGCTGTGACTTAATGGTGAATTAGAATACAAATTGTTAATTTGCTTTTTTGGAACATGTGAGAGAGCAATACAATGAAATACAAATAGTGTCTTATTCTTTTGAGGAACAGCTATTTGAGGAACCTCAAGGTGCAGTGATGCTGCACCACCTTTTTTGGTGGCATAGACTCACTGTTTTCTATAGGAGCATTTTCCCCATTTAACTTTTAAAATTGTTTTATTTTCTCTGCAGCAGCCAGGAAGCCTTTGTGGAGGTGCCATGGCTGTACCACTCCTGGGCGCTGCACATCTACCCCCATCTTCAGGAATGGGGTACCCAAAAGTGTAACTTGCCCAGATTCACCCAAAAAGCTTCATGGCAGTGTGGGGATTTGATCCCAGGTCTTTTAGATCTGTGCCTGACAGTTTAACCAGTATACCATGTTGATTCCATCAGATGACATAAATAGAGCTCCAAAGGGTCTTCCTTTCAGGCACTGAACAGGCCTAGACTCCTTAGCTCAGGCAGCTGAAACCTGACCTGCTGTGAGGGTTCCCAACCTCCCTGTGCAAACTCCATAAAATCAATTGCTCAGATGGTCATGCAGAAACAAGGAACTTTATTGGAAGCTTCAGAAAAGTATAGGCCTTACACTGGTAAAGTTGCAAGTGCTCATGATTTCACAAGGACAGAATTATAACCCCTACAGGGAAGCAGATGTCAAACGTATGTTATGGGAAACTACGAGATAATTGTGCATGGTACAAAACATCAAAGAGCTCAGGAAGCTTGTTAGTACTATCTACCCACCAAGGCCATCGCTGGTGGAAGGGAGTCAGTGAGAGCAAGGGAGGGACGTGGGAAGAGGGAATAGACATTCCAACCTGGGGCCTGTCAGACGCAGCGCCTGAACCAAGGAAAGGCAAAAGGCCTGGACTGCTTTTACGAGTCCTGGGGGGGGGGGAGGGGGAGAACATACAAGGCAAAGGCGTACAGACCCTCACACCTGCCTCCTTAAAAGAGGACACTTCAAATAGGTGAGGTTGAGCAGATCTAAGCAGGTAAGGAGAAAGGCAGTAGTCCAGATATGGATCCCAGGTTGTGGAAACAAATAGGCAGCCAACAAAGATGTTGTGGAACTAGATTTATATATGCCCATCACTGTACTGCTGTGAAAAGATGGGCTGCATTCAAACCAAATGAAGTTTCAAAGTTATCTCCAAGAGAAGCCCCTCCCCCAGTGTTTTCATAATTCACTAATTTATTCCATGAACAATACCCTGTGACGTAATGTTAAACTGTGGGATAATTTGACTTTTCACACCTTTTGAAAATATTTTGTATTCCGCCATGAAACTGTGAGTAAAATGTGTATCTTGCTATTACTAAAACTACATAGGACATCCCAAAGAAAATAGCATCAGAGGCCATAATCAGATAAGAAGGTGTCAATTACTCAACCCTGGTTTGAAGATCTTGCAGTGCATGTCCTGATTCCATATGTAATAAGAACATCTGCAAAATAAGCTGGTAGTACTTGGCAGTGAGACATAGCTTAAGCTTCAGTTCATGTCTTGAATGCATGCTGAGATACACAAAGCCACAGAAGGATGACAAAGCAACCCATGGCTTTAATAAAGCTCCCAGAACCATAATTTGGTGATTGCCTTAATTACAATTATGAGACAGAAATGATACAGAAATTAAAATAAAATATATTGTACCCATACTCTTATTGGAGGCATAATGTGGCATAGAACTCAACTAGAAAATCTGAATTCAAGGATCCACAAAAGAGTCCCTTTTTATGCATTTCTCTTTCTGTCACATATTTAAATGAAACAATTAGAATCTGCAAGTTTTGTGGGTAGAAACTAAGTTGTTCTAAGATGTTGTTGATCAAGATGGTTTAAATGTAGTTGTAATGCTGTATAAGTTAATGAACCTATCCCAATTTTTATACATGTGTAATGAAGTGTGAGGCAAGTGAACTGACAGCTCATGCCTATGTAGAGTTACTCCTGTGTAGGCCCATTGAAGTAATCTCTGCATTAAGATAGCACTGTTTGATTATTGCAGAAGTGTTTAAGGTCCCAGACTATATTCCAGGGGCTGCAGGATTTATTAAGTTTCATGTATAAATTGACAAAACCTTTGCTGATTAACAGTGCCATCCTAAGCAGAGTTCTACCTACCTCAGGCCCATTGACTTATAAGGGAGCAACTCTGCTTAGGTTGGCACCATCAGTGTTTATGTGGGGGAATTTAGTTGATGAGCCTTCAAGTTAAAAGCACACTTTTATTTCTTTGACACTATTTGGTTACAGTATGCTAGTACATTACAGACGGGCCACAGATCAATAGAGCACTTGCTTTATATGCAGAAGGTCTCAGGTTCAGTTCTTGGTATCTTCAATTAAGGAGCTCAGTTACTAGGTGTTAGGTAAAACCTTTCACTGCCTTCGGGATGCCAATCTCCAGGTGGGACCTGGGGATCCCCCAGAATTACAGCTCATCTCTAGACTACAGAGATCAGCTCCCCTGGAGAAAATGGAAACTTTGGAGGGTTGACTCTATGGAATTGTACCCCACTGAGGTTCCTGTCCTCCCCAGACTCCATCCCCAAATCTCCAGGAGTTTCCCAACCTGGATCTGGCAACACTACTCCCCTCACTCGCATCCCCTGCGGGTGGCCAGGGGAGAACCTGGCAACCCTACGACTGACTTGAGAGCCATTACCAGAGTAGACAGTATTAAACTAGACGAATATCAATGGCATTTACTTCTAACTATGACTGGTAGTTTTTGTTGACTGTAAATTGTAAGGTATATTTCCCTTCAAAAAAGAGTTTTTGCTGATGGTGCAGAAATTAATTAAAATTAATTGAAATGATTAACGACTTTAGCAACTTAATCATCTGCCTCAGGTTGATTAATTCATTGAAAACCAGATAATTAATCAACTTAAAAGCATTTAATCAGTTGATAAAGCTCAATTTAATTAACATATCAATCCATGTAAGTTGCTTTTGCCTTTTCTGCCACTTATGCATTAGCTAGAACCAGTTCCCATGACTATACTGCATGAGCATGGGTTGAGTATATCTGAGGAGAATTGTTTTTGGAGTAGTGGTCATGCAGTGACTTCACTGTAAGCCAAATTCACAAGTCAAGCAACATTTACCCTGTCACTCTACTTACTTCCATTAGCTGTGCAATAACCCCTTCCCTCAGAGGGCTAGTGTGCCCCCCCCAAAAAAAATCACAGGCTGGGTATATGTATCACTGACTAGATTGAAGGTGGAAGATAGTTTACTTTCCCCCATGTTTTAAATATATATAAATATATTTCTGCGTGTAGATGTCAACCTATCAGACTTATTTTACAATGTCATGTTCCTTATTGGGTGCTGTTTTGTTTTTTAAGAAAAAAGGAATTTCCTCAGAGTTTACAGACAGCTAATAACATCAATGTAATATTCAAAGACATTTTTTTCTTTCATTTGGCCCAACCAAATGATGACTCGTTTGTTAAGACATTTATAGCAAAATAATAATATGTTAAAAGCAAGTCATATATTGAGAGATACATGACCACAGAATAAAGCCATATTTTCACTCAAACAATACTAAAACTATTGTCCTCGTCCTTCTCTAATTTAATTTGACTAAATTGGAAAGTAAAAATTAGCAAAGCTAGCTGTTTCAAAAGTATGCTAGACCTGCATGCCCTCTGGTGGAAATGATTATTGTACAACAAAGCTTAAATATTGTGACTTGCTTGACCTGCTTAATGAAGGACTAAATTATCAGCTCAGTGATTCCTTCCACTCTACGCAGTTTGATTTCAGTGTAAAGATGATTCTCCCATTAAGTTCCCACATGAGAGGCTGCAGCAAATGCTTCTACATAGCTGTGGCTTTGTATGTCGGTTGTCACATTTGAAAATGCTATGAAATATGAAAGCCAGAGAAGTGGAGTATCTCCAAGCTAGCAATGATTCATTCTGAACAATGCACATAATGGGTTGCCTGAATGGATCCAGCACTGCAAAGAAGCCTTTCAATTGGCCTGTAACAAGCAGAATCTCCCAACCTTACAGAACAAGGTACAGGGTAGTGCCACCACCCAAGCCCTGCCCTTTTTGTCTATCTGCCTGTGATTTGGGGCACAGGAGGGGCTCTGTGTGTTTGTGAGGGATGTGTGTACTTCTAGCTCCCACCACACTTGCTCTTTTTCACTAACCAACCTAACCTAGCCAGGAGGTTCTCGCCTATGCATGGAAGAAGTGGCCAGGCATGAAGCTGAGATTCTATGAACACAGGCTGAGCTCTTAAAGAAGAAAGATCTTTATTTTCTATACCAACTTTAAACTCTAGATCAAAAGTACAGAGGAAAGAATGTCACAGCACTAAAGGGTTATTGCAGAACTAGGAAAGGAAGTAAAGCATAAGGCTAAATAAGCTTTAGAGTCACGGGTGTTACCTTGGCATCACCTCCTTGGGATAGACACAAACCTGCTGGAACATCAAAAATAGAAGCTGGTCAAGGCAGACTCACTTTATTCCCTTTCTTGTCCCCAATCCTGGTTTAAGCACTTCTGACAGGTTGTCGATATCTTTTTAACTTTTCCTGCCCCAGCTGGGTGTGTTTCCCTTCATCCTATCATGAGGTTGGGAGTGCAATCCCATGTGGACCACTCTGCCCCCTTTTCTGCTATTAACATAAAGTGCTTGTCTCCAACCTTTATAGCCCAACCCATGTCATCCAAATAGCCATCCATCTTTCCCCTTCCTAGCAGTTGAACAGAAATGTAGGAAATTCATCTCAACTCAGCCGGCAGTTTGAGCAGTTTATAGCCCCTTTTCCAGAGAGAAAGAATGTTTTGTTCTCGGAGTTTAGAGTCTCCTGGGTGTAACATAGGACACCTTGCACTTTCCTGTCATAGCAGCCATGTAAATGAGTGGGTGGGCAGAAGTGAGAGGGAGGAGTTATTCTCAGGTTCAGATTAAAGCTAAACTGGAGAAGAACTCACAGGGCTGTAATGTTCCTCTTGTATCAAAGGTGAGCATTAAGAGTTACTGTTATTTGTATTCGGAGCCAAGGAATTACGAGCATCCTTGATGTCACTCTTGTGTTAAAGGAATATTTGGTAAATCACATCAGGGCCTACAGATCAGGTGATAATGCAGTCTATTGGTGAGGAAGATACTACTCCAATGAAGAGACTATTTTTTTCCATGAGTTCTTACCGTATATACCCGTGTATAAGCCGACCCGCGTATAAGCCGAGGTGCCTAATTTCTCCCCAAAAATGGGGAAAAATTAGACACCCGCGTATAAGCCGAGGGTCGGCTTATAACCCCTCCCCCCCCCGCAGGCTTACCTGGGCTCCCGGCAGTAAGCGGCGCAGGCCTGGCGGCGGCGGCGACACAACCGGGCGAGGGCCGGGGCAGCCTCCCTGCAGCTGCAGAAGGCCGCCCCAGGCCGCCCTCGGCCGCGAGAAGCGGCGGCGCGGCCGGGCGAGGGCCGGGGCAGCCGCCCCAGTCCGCCCTCGGCCACGAGCAGCGGCGGCGCGGCCGGGCGAGGGCCGGGGCAGCCGCCCCAGGCCGCCCTCGGCCACGAGCAGCGGCGGCGCGGCTGGGCGAGGGCCGGGGCAGCCTCCCTGCAGCTGCAGGAGGCTGCCCCAGGCCGCTCTTGGCAGCAGGAAACGGCGTGGGCCCGGCGGGGGCGGCGGCAGTAAGTTCCCTCCTCCCTCCTCCCTCTTCCCCCCTCCCCTACCCTACCGTATTGACCCGCGTATAAGCCGAGTTCAGCTTTTTCAGCCCTTTTTTGGGGCTGAAAAACTCGGCTTATACGCGAGTATATACGGTATTCACTACTGTTTGCCAAATGGTTTGTTGAATGTTGTGTAAATACTGTGCAACATTGTTGTATATGGCATCTGCTTATTAGTATTGCCTTTTAAAATGGGAATGTATTTTCTTTCTTTCTTTTTAAAGGAAGCCTACAAGTCCGTTACAGGGTGATTAAGGACAGATCTCTTATTTTCACCATTGATTCTGGAAACTTTGCTAACCAAGAGCTTCACCATGTGAAGATCAATAGAAACGGAAGAGAGCTAACCATTCAGGTATTGAATATGCCCATTAGTCTCTGCTTTCTCACCTTCCTGGAATTTCACTGCCTTCAGTGGGCAAAAGAGAAGGAAGCTTTCACTCTCAAAAGCTCATCCTGAAATAAATGTTGCTAGTCTTTAAGGTGCCATTGTACTTCTGTTTTATTTTATCAGTCAGTTGGCCAATCTATCAGTCATTTCTTCCCAATAATTTATCTATCAACCGTTCCATCCCAGGCTCTCATTCAGTTGTTTCATCATACTGTTGCATGACAAAGAAGCAGGACCCCCAGCAACTCTATGCAAAGAGGGGCTGGGCTAGGCCTCAGCAGTCCTTGTTACATTCTGGTGGCCAGGGTGCAAGCAAGCAAAAAGGGGCATGACCTGTGCTTCCCATCAAGGGACCAACACATTTTACTCCTACCACAGTGCAATTTCTGAATGTCTTTACAGTTTCTCGTACAAATGACTGGATGACATTTATGTCTATGAGGAAAAGGGCTGCACTTAGAGGGAATGTTGTAGTATGGACAAATCTGGCACCGAGGCCTGATCACAACCAACATGAATCCCATGGAAATAATGCCTTTCCTCCCTCCTGGGTGTGGCTCAGTGGCAGAGCATCTGCTTGGCATACAGAAGGTCCCAGGTTCAATCCCTGGCATCTCCAGTTAAAGGGACTAGGCATGTAGGTGATGTGAAAGACCTCCCCCTGAGACCCTGGAGAGCTGCTGCCGGTCTGAGTAGACAGCACTGACTTTGCTGGATCAAGGGTCTGATTCAGTATAAGGCAGCTTCATATGTGTTCTGATTCTCCAGAATTATAGGATTACAGGCTCTGCTTCAGACTTGCTGAAGGCACAGACATGAGTTATGAAGGGACCACCTGAAAGGAAATTGTACTGATCCTCCCCCACCAGTAACTAGTTATAGGAAGTAGGGTTGTGCAAAAAAAAAAAAAAGAAAGAAAAAAAAAGGTAAATTTTGGGTTCAGGTTTATTGGGCCTGATTTTTTTCAATAAACCCAAAATAAGCTGAATACCCATACCAGTAAATATTGGTATTCAGTTTATTTCCGGGTTTACTGAAAAAAATCGGGCCCATTATAGTCTATGGGGGGGGGGGAATAGAAGCTCCTGTGGGGACATTTTAGACGTAGAGTTCCCAAATGTTCATGATAGCTTGAAGGAACTCTCCTTGCATGAAACCCAACGTTTGGGGAAGATTGGGTCAGGGTCCAATTTTATGGGGTCCCAAAGGGGTTACCCCCATTCCCTATAGGAAAACATTACAAAGACACCAAACTGCCAAAAAAAGCCTTTTCTCTAAATTCAACAATGAGAACAATGATGAACAATGAGAACAAAGCAGTCCCCCCTCCAAACAATCAAATCACCCCCTCCTTTCAGGTAAAAGCCAGCGAGATCTTAAGCAGGGAAAACCCCAAAATTCAAACAATGCAACTTTGAAACAGCAAGCAGTGGAGAAATGGAAGCAAGCCCCCCCACACACACAATAATCAAATCACCCCCTCCTTTCAGATGAAAGCCAACAAGCTCTGAAGCAGAGAAAACCCCAAAATTCAAACAATGCAACTTTAAAACAGCAAGCAGTGAAGAAATAGAAGTGGGGCCTCCTACCCAAAATAATCAAATCACCCCCTCAAACTAGCAAAAAAAAAAAAACCCACACTAACCAACAGGCCAAGGCAAAATGCATTGCTGCCATTGGCCACATGGGAAGTTCCAGTGTGCCTTCCTATTAGACGCTCCAACATGCCTGCTCCCTCCCTCCTGCTGCCCTGAAAACCAGCCAGGGGGCAGGAATATGAAGAAAGGAGGTAGCTCACCTTTAAACACAACAAAGGTCACAAAATGGAGACTCCACACAAGGCGAATAACTGAAACTCGAAAAGCCAAATATCTATTTGGCTTTTTCAGGAATCGCCTATTCAGCTTTGGGCAGATTCCCATGTTTTGGTATTCGGTTGACCCGAAACCCGAATATTGCTGAAATGGCTAATTTAGGGTTTATGTTTGGTTCAGATATATCAATATATACAACCCTAATAGGAAGTGTAGGAGCCCCGTGGCGCAGAGTGTTAAGTTGCAGTACTGCAGTCAAAAATTCTGCTTACGACCTGAGTTCGATCCCTACGGAAGTCGGTTCCAGGTAGCTGGCTCAAGGTTGACTCAGCCTCCCATCCTTCCGAGGTCGGTGAAATGAGTACCCAGCTTGCTGGGGGTAAAGGGAAAATGACTGGGGAAGGCACTGGCAAACCACCCCGCAAACAAAGTCTGCCTTGGAAACGTTGGGCTGTGACGTCACCCCATGGGTCAGGAATGACCCACTGCTTGCACAGGGGACCTTTACCTTTAATAGGAAGTCTCACCTTACATTTGGAGAATCTGGTACTAGTAAGTAGAACCCAAAATCTCAATAGATGTGGATTCTATTCATGGTTGTACTATGAACTGTGAGCCTATTGCCCTAACAGTTGTGCCTTGGTTTCCCCAAGTGCTATTTTAATACAATTTGTAATTAAAGAAACTAATCAGGGTTGCTGAGATGACTCCTTGCTTTGATATATCTAAAGGTTTTGAAATTCATTCATGAAAATGAAAGATTTATGAACTATAATGAATATCTCAATTCTGAAATTGAATTCTGAAAACACATTTATTATTTATTGTTTATTTGTCTCTCATATTTATAGAGTGCTGTTCTGCAAAGCATCCAGTGTGGCATACAATACACCCTATTATAGCATTACCAAATAAAACCCACAAAACTCCAATAGGCATCAGAGAAGTATGGACTACAGTGAATTTTAAGACAGCAAATCAGTAGCTCCCACATATTTGGCATAGACAATAAATTATAAAAAAAGACAGCTTCCAATTTGGAGAGAAGTCCTTTGAATTACTGAGCTAACTCTTAGAGCCTCATTGTTGGCAAAGATTGAGAAAGTTTGATTTAGAGCAGCCCTTTGTTGGACTGAGATATATAACTAGCTGTTTCTAACTGAGGAGCTCAATACCTAAACCAAGGAAGCCGAAGTACTTTGATGAAAACGCAGACATACCTTAGGAATCAGAGAATCAATTACTTTCTAAATAATAAGTGTGTGGCATATTTTGGCCTAATCTTCCAAAATCTACCTTTCTACCTCTAAGTAATCATAGCCTGTGTGTTAAATTCACAACCCATAGCAATAATGGGCATCTCAGTTAAACCCATCCTTTTCGCAAATGGAGTGACTTAGTGGAAGGAATTTTTGCTGCCTTCCCATTCCCAGTACAGTGCCTTTTGTCCCTGAAAAGCCACACTCGATGGTTAGGGAATAGTATGGGATGTGGTGCAGGGCCTCTAGCAAGAAGCAGTAATCATCAGTCCTGTATGAAAAGCTCACATAAGAAGACTGCCATTTCTGCTGGTTCCCCCCTTCTTGCTCCATCTCCAGTCACTATATCCCACATCGTTCCTGGGGATCTTTTGACCCTCAAGAGGCTTTTTTACAGAAGGTACACAGAGAAGGCAACACTAGACAGGAGAAAGTGGATTCGCCAATTTTCTTCTTCATAGCTGTAAGCTAACACATAATGTCTCATGCCAATCTTATGTCATCCTATTTATCTTTTCTGCATAACACTAAGCCAGGATGAGAAACACTTAGCCACAGTTCACTTTTCCTTCTTGTTTGTTGCAATCAAAGATAAGTTGCTGTGAGTTCTCAGTGGGGGCCAAAGCACTTATTGGATATGATGGAAAGGTTCCTGTGGGGAGGGTTCCCTGAAAGCCCTGCTGTAAAATCACTGTGCCATACTTTTTAGCCTCTCCTACAGAATTAAGGCACAATTATTTTGCTTTCTGTGACAACTGGCTCTCAGCAGGGGCAGGTATTACTTGTTTTCTGGTGAGAAGGCTTGTGTTATAGATTCATCAGGGGTCTTTGCATGCTGTAATAATGGAATCACTTTTATTGACCCCCCTTCCAGATTGACCAGGTTCTCAAAGTCAAACACAACTTCTCTTTAGAGACTGACTTCAGAGCCATCAAATCTTTGACCTTGGGAAAAGTCACAGGTAGGCTGTGCTAATGGCTTTCTGATTTGAAATGGATCTTCAGTATATTGTTTGGGGTATGTGTGTGTGTGTAGTCTGTGGTTGCAGAGTGTCAGGCTGCTATCTCGGTTTCGTTATTGCCTCTGTCTCTGCGCTGTATTGTCTGCCCCCCAAGGTCGCATACCTAGGCCTGGGAACTCAGCTCCTGGGAAACTGTATTCAGCCTGTGCGTGTAATCTCCCGCCTTTCCTGCCTTATAATATCTCCCAGCTAGTGAGTCTCTCATAGCTGTCATTTTATTCGTTTGCACTGTATGCCTATTTGACCAGTAAAAGCCATCTGTTTGGACTCTATCTGACTTTGTGGTGATTTCTGGTTCTGTGGGCCAAGGGCTGACACAGAGTGGCAAATATAGTGGAGATTTGTTTGCATCTCTGATGTATCTAGCAACAAGATCTAAATATGAATCACCTTGCTGGATGACACCCTTGTTTTGTCTGTGCCAAATAGTAATCACAACACAGAACAATGCAATATAAGAAAGGAACAGAGCAATATAAGGCAGCTCACAATGGCTGTGTTGTGCTATGAGAGCATAGAACAGAACAGATTTATGAAGAACTGTGAGATCCTGAGGGTTGTGCTGAGCAAGTGAGTTGTGGGTCTGGAGAAAAGAGATTGAGCAAGGGATTCAAAAGAAAAGGGTAAAACACAATTCCTTTGTCCGACCCTCTATATATGCCTTAGCACAGGGGTGTTAAACATACAGCCTATAAGCCAGATTTGGCCCCTTGAGAGCTCTTATCCCGCCTGTGAGCCAGCCGAGGCAGCCACCTCTTCCCCTCACTCTCGATTTGGGCTGGCAAGCCTGCTGCAGGCTGGCCAGTTGAGGAAGCCAGCTCCCTGCTCCCAATCTGGGCTGGCAAGGCATGGCTCAGCATGACCAAATGACCATTATGTCATATCCAGCCCTCATAACAGATGAGTTTGTCACTCCTGTCCTAAAAGGTGTTAGATATAAGGCAGACTCCTTAGTTTAGGTAGGTACAAATGTTCTAAAGGATTTCCATTACACTGAAGCCTCTGCTCAAATGTGTGGGCCACCTCGTGGCAATTGGCACCTCTCACAGACCTCAGGTAAGAGTTCTGTCTGCCTCGAAGGAATTAGTACAAAAAAGACCCTCTTGTCTTTCTCACATTCCAATCTACTTGAGTAATAATGGAGAAATCAGCGCTATTCAAAAACATTGAGAAACCAATAATACATCCTTCTGTTATGAGATTTGTACACTCTGAGCAAATGCTTCCCACTAGCCATGCATTGTGGCTTACCAGCTGCTTGAAACTACCTTTATCTTTCGGATCCGGGCTGAACACTGTGGCAGCGCGATCTTGCGGTCCTGGCTCTAACGTAGCTGGGGGGCAGGGAATCCGCCCCTCTCGACATCAGGCTCGCGGCACCCCCGGGAGAGGAGGGGATGCTGATCGGCGCGCCGGCGGGCCCCTCACCCTAAGAGCGGCCGTTGCTTCTAAAACGGTGACGGTACGCTCGGGCGAGAGAGCGGAGGAGCGGGCACCATTTTTAAAGAGCCGGAGGAACGGCGCTGAGGCTTGGATTCTGCAAAAGGTTTTTTTTTTGCTTTTATTATCTTATGAAGATTTGAATATCAATTACACTGAAATGTCTGTCAGTATAAAGAAGAGTCTGAAAGCATATTGGATTGTACTCTAGACTCGCCAACAGAATAAAAGTGAAACTTGGACCTTTGCCAGCTGTTGCACACTTAGAATTCAGTTTGATTTGCCAAGCAATCTGAGAAAACCAACTTAAGTGAAGTTTTGAAGGGGGTAAAATGTTGGCAAAGAACAGCTGAAAATAAACAGATGTGCTAATGTACTCTAACAGATCTGGAGATTAAAATAAGTTAAAGCTTCAGTGGCAAATGACTTTCAAACTGATGATCTAAACAACAGCTTCTCCCCCCCCCCACCGTCTTTCCCATTGGATTACAATTAGCCATTGCAAGTTGGAATGGGAGATAAAGATGAGAAAGAAAAGAAAGACTCAGAAAAACACCCCAAAGGACTTATCAAAGAGCCTAAACAGCTGCAGATTCAACAATCACTGCTGACTCACAGAAGAGCCTCTATTCCTAGTCCAGCAGTTTCACCAGCTACTTCACCAACAACACTGGTTCCTTTAACAGCAAAAATGGCAAAAAAAAACGTGATGCCACATTGAACTCTATACAAGAAATGTTGGAAAAAACACTTCAGGAGTTGACAGCAGTGAAGCAGGAAATGACTTCAGTAAAGCAAGAGATGACATCAGTGAAACAGGAGGTGGAATCAGTCAAACAAGGCTTGAACCAAAACACAGCAGTTGTTGGACAAAATACAGCTGCCATTTCAGCACTACAAGATTCTATATCATCTTTGACAGTGAGACAGAACAAGCTGGAAGAGAAAGTGCAGAAATATTCAAAAGACAACAAAGATACCAGAAAAAGAGTTGATGGTTTAGAGATGTCAATGGAGGCGTGAGCAGAAAGAGAAGAAAAACACGACGACTCAGATTTAATGGAATTCAACATAGATGGGAGTAACCGCAGGGCATTTCGTTTCTCTTCAAAGCCAAAAGATTCAGAATTACAGATACTGTCACAGCTGATCAATTTCTGAGAAGATATGGAGGAGATCTGCGTAAGCCACCACAACAAACACCGAAAGAATTAGCGGGAATGGATCTTCTTGAGGAAGAAAAGGCAGCAGAAGCAAGTTGGGGGGGCAAAACTGCTAGCGTCCGAAGAGTAAGAAGATGGCTGAACTATGTACAAGGGAAATTAATGGGGGAGAGGGGGGAAGGGGGGAAGGAGATTGGATTGGGAATAAAAGTAAAGTATGGAATTTGATTGAATACTGTAATGCTACAAATACTGTCATGGAATGTTAATGGTTTGAATTCTCCTAACAAGAGGAATTTTTTTATCATTTACAAAAGTCAAAAGCTAATATTTTTTGTTTACAGGAAACTCATATTTTACCAAAGGATATTGTAAGATTGGAACAAGTAAAACTGGGTAAATTATTTACATCATGTAATGAGAAGAAAAAAACAAATGGTATAGCTATGTATACTCCCTTAATATTGGAACCCAAGGTGTTATACTCTGATAAAGAAGGGAGGATCCTTTTGGTAAAAATTGTTTCGGGTTTCCAAAAAAATTTGTTAGTTGGTATCTATGCACCAAATATTAATCAAAAATATTCTATAATAATTTAGTATTGATATTAGCGGAATATGCGAATGAAAAAATGGTATGGATGGGAGATTTTAATGGTGTTATGGATCCTAGGTTGGATAGATCCTCAAAGAAGAAAAAGGGTAAATGTGAGGGTACCCTTTTTGTTAATCAATGGCAGTATGACATCACAATTTGAAATTCAAAAAGGTACAAGACAAGGTTGTCCTCTTTCACCCTTATTGTTTATATTAGTATTAGAAGTTTTAGTGAGAAAGATTAGAAATAACACAGAATTGATAGGTTGTAAAGTTGGGAGAAATCATTTTAAGGTTAAAGCATATGCTGATGATTTAGTTTGTTTTTTATCTAATCCTAATTATCAAATTGAAGAGTGGAATAAAACAATAGAGGTTTATGGAAAGCTTGCAGGTTTTAAAATAAATAAAAACAAAACAAAAATATTGGCTAAGAAGTTGACACTATTGCAGCAGCAAGAATTATCACAACACTCAGGCTTCTCAATTGAACAGAAAATAAAATATTTGGGTATATGGCTAACCTCTAGTAATCTTAATTTATTTAAAAATAATTATATTAAGATATGGCAACAAATTAATATAGATATAGAAAATTGGCAAAAAAAATACCCTTAACATTATGGGGCAGAACAGTGGTAGTTAAAATGATGGTTTTACCCAAAATGCTTTTTTTATTTCAAAATTTACCAATTATAAAGGGGGTTAAAATATTTAAAATTTGGAGAAGATATATTTTAAATTTTTTATGGGGAAAGGAAAAGCATAGGATAGCATATAATAATTTAATTGAATTAAAAGAAACAGGAAGATTAGGGTTACCAGACTTAAGAATGTATTATGAGGCAGCCTGTTTCACTTGGTTAAAGACCTGGATATTGTTAGAGAATATTAAACTTTTAGAATTAGAAGGCTTTAATTTACGTTTTGGATGGCATGCATATTTATGGTACGAAAAGGAAAAGGTAAATAAAGAATTTAAAATGCATAGTATTAGAGTTGGATTATTTCAAATTTGGAAGAAATATAAAAGGATTTTGGAAAATAAGACTCCAGGATGGATTAATCCAGTTGAAGCATATATGAAGAGAGGAACCCATTTGAATTTAGACATGGAAAGATATAGAGAAATTATAGAATTTAAAGACGGAGAATGGGTTTTAAAAAGTAAGGAAGAACTTAATATTAAGGATTGGTTTGTGTATTATAAACTAAAAGATATATTTAATAAAGATAATCAGCAGGGATTTAACAAAACTAAGTCCAAATTGGAAAAAATATTAATGAAGGGAAATAAAGGCTTGATTGGAAGAATATATAAATTATTAATTGAAACCAAATTAGAACAGGAAAGAATTAAACCAGTAATGGTGAAATGGATGAAGGAATTAGGATTTAATATAGATTTGGATATTTGGGGAAACTTATGGAAGAGAGAGTTTAAATTCACAATTACGAATGAAATTAGGGAAAATGTATATAAAATGTTTTATAGATGGTATATAACCCCAGTGATGATATCTAAAATGAAAAAAGGGGAGACGGGTTTATGTTGGAAATGTGGAAAGGGAACGGTTACTTTTATGCATGCATGGTGGACATGTAAAAAAATTAAAAGCTTTTGGAAAAAAGTTCTCAGGGAAACTAACAATTTGATTAATACTAGAGTAAAAAGAAAGCCGGCATTTTGTTTACTGGGAATTCCAAAAGGAAATGTAAATAACAATGATAGAGTTATTTGTCAATATAGTTTTGCCTGCCTGCCTGCCTAGAGTCTGGCACTTCTCTCCCTCCGTCCTGGAGGCTGGCGGGTGGGCAGGTGGCATGCCTTCCTCGCCCGGGATGGGCCTTGGAGCTGGGCCCACACCTCCAAGCCCAGGGGGACGTCGGACGGACGGCTCCAGGGGGAGACCGGCGGGGCCACGCCATGTGCTCCTCACGCACTAGGGGTGGTGGTGGCAGCTCAGTCTAGGGCAGCTGGACCCGTGGGGGGATGTTCAAGGGAAGGGGCTGTTGGCCTCTCTACCCCAGCGGGGAGGGGGGAATTTTGAGAATTCAGATGGGAAAAATGTGCATCCTGAGAGTGGAAAACCCAAGGCTCTCTCCCATCACTCTTCTGAAGAGGGGCAGCCAGTCTGCTCTGGGTCTCCCTCCTCTCTCTCGATGCACTGGGGCAGGATCAGGGCCGGTGAGCAAGCCAGGGGCCTTCTTTCCTCTCCCCCCCGCCATGCACACTGGCAGGATCGGGGCCGGCGCGCAAGCCAGGAGCCCTCCTCTCTCTCACGATGCACTGGGGCCGGATCAGGGCCGGCGCGTAAGCCAGGGGCCTTCTTTCCTCTTCCCCCCCCCGCCATGCACACTGGCTGGATCGAGGCCGGCGCGCAAGCCAGGTGCCCTCCTCTCTCTCACGATGCACTGGGGCAGGATCAGGGCCGGCGCACAAGCCAGGAGCCCTCCTCTCTCTCACGATGCACTGGGGTCAGATCAGGGCCAGCGCACAAGCCAGGGGCCTTCTGGGGGGGACATACTCTGGGAAATTGCTTTAATGCGAGAGGTTTACAGTGGCCATTTATGCACGGGAGGTTTTTCCTTGGATTTGCCGCTCTCTAGATGCACCCTTTTCCCATCCAAATTCTCAAAACTCAACAATCAGACCCCAAGAAGAGTTTTGTGAATTAGGACGGGGAAAATGTGCATCTAGAGAGCGGCAAATCCAAGGCACACCTCTTGAAGCGGCACAGGTTGGAGCTGCTCCATTCCCACTTTCAGCTAAACACTTCTCTGGGCACATGGATGCAATTCCTGCCTCCCCCCAATCCTGTCTGTCATTAAAAGGCAATGGGTTCCACACCTATAGAAAATAGAGGGAAGCTTTGAGGAAAGCGCTGCCTCCCCCCCCCCCAATTTGGAATCTGACTGTTCCAAAAGCAGAACAGAGCGAGGGTGGAAGAAAAATGGAGGAGACCAGAGGGACTGGTGCTTGTTTTTTGCGCTGGGGCTGGTGAACCGCACGAGATAATCTGCTGGGCAGAGTTGGGGGCAGGCATAAACAATAAGCTTGTTGGAAGGGGAGGCCTCCTGCAAAAGGGACAGACCAAACCGTTGTCAAACACAGCGTGCTTTGTTCCCATGAAAAACCAAAACTACATCGAGATTGATTGGGATAAATCGCAGCCATGAAAAAAAATTTAAATCGGTTTTTTTTTGGTCCGTGACAAGAGAGCATCAAAATCTTCCGTGAAAAGTGGGCCTATGATTCATCCAAAGCTGCCATTTCCCTCAGGGGAACTGATTTCTGTTACCTGGAGAGCATTTGTAATTCCGGGAGATCTCCAGCCATCACCTGGAGGTTTGAGATAAAGATGCACTAGTACTAACAAAAGTCTGGCTGAGAAAACAATAGTACAAGGCACACACAATCAATTGCAAAAACATGTATTAGACAAGTACAATAGTGAGAGTGCAAAAAAGTGCTAGAAAGGAAACTTATCAATATATCTACCCTCAACAAGCATAAAACTAATAAATACAGGTCTATAAATATGTCTCAAAATATGGTCAGGAGGACTCTATTAAAGTTCATGTATATAACGTGTCCTTTGCTTGTGTCAAAATTGACGACAGAAGACTGAGAGACGGGAGATGACGGAACAACGTCCGGATGCTTTGCGTTTTCGCCGGCCCCGTGGGTGGCTTCTTCAGCTCTCCGTTCACGCTAGAGACAATGCTCCTGCAAGTGCAATAAATATGTACAAAAAACCTCTCAAAACTAATTCTCTCATGATTAATAATCTACAATGTGCTATTTAGCATTTAAAAAATTTTTTTGGCATTTTTTTTAAAAAAATGTATATTTTAACTTTTTTAGGGACAGAAAACAGCATAGATACAAAACCATACCTTATATTCTTGTACAACAAGTTCTTACACACAAAGTTCTCAAACAGACTCTTCTTGCTCCCAACAGGGTTGCTCAATGAAAATGCATGATAGCCAAAACGCAGGTGTTACTGTTTAAAAGCTCAACAGGTAGGGCTTCACTAAGGTCGCAGCTGTGACTGATTAAGCAGGTGGTAAAGACAATAATGTAATTACAGAAAGCAAGAAAAATCTACTTCATTATTCAGGCCATAAGGGTAATAAGATTTAAACAAATAAATAAAGCGCAGTTCCTGTCTAAGTAAAATCTTTTGGACATTGTCGGCATCAAAAGAATTCCCCTTGTAAACCCAAATGGCAAAAAATCTGATGTCATTCTCATCATGTTTTTGGTCAACAAAATGAAAAGTTAGAGGGCCTCAAAGTTCCGTGATCTAATTCTGGATTTGTGTTCACCTATCCTTATTTTTAAGGGGCGACATGTGCTGCCTACGTACAATTTCCCACATTTGCACATTTCCTCACACAGCATGGTCCCAGTCCAAATCAGGCTTGTTCATGACTGGGAATTGAGGCACATCACTAGGCACATCTGATCAAAAGTCCCTGAGGCAGATCCAAGAGGTCACAAGGATAATGTGGATACTTGGGGCATAAAAATGAACATTTGTTTCACTTGTTTCTATCTTGTGATAACCTCTTTGCTGATATATCCTCACCTTTCTAGCACTAAGGAATGTCTTCCAAATCCTCTGCCTTGGATTTTCATCCCAGAGGCTCCCAAATAAATTCTGGAAACAACATTGTAAAGTTAGTTTTTTTCTTTCTTAACTTTTCTTCAGTTTCCATTGTCGTTCCTTTTAAATTTTGCTGTGCATGTATGTTGTGCTCTTAGGCCTCCCATACATTTGGCTGTTTTTGTCCCTTGCACATAAGCCATGCACCTCAGCAACTGTGCACCTTAAAGCACCACTTTTTTTTTAGGGCAGCAGTCTAATATTGAGCTCCTTTACTGAGTTTAAAAATCCACAGGTAAGAAATGCATATAGGAGGAAATCGATCACTTGGAGGGTGACTAATGCGAGGAAAGGTCAGTCCATTCATAATTTCACCTCAGTCAAAGAAGGACCTTTGCTTGGTGTCCATATCAAAGAATTGTGAGAGACAATTGTCTGCTTAGCTCCAGAGATGCACCCATGATGATTAAATGCAATTTTCATATTTGTAAACTCTTTGGTCTGGATCCTATGAATGGGTCCCATGCCTGCTAGTCTATTCTGAAGAGCATGCTTGCTCATCCTCTAGAACTGATCGTGCCTTTTCTGGCATTAATTATTCTGCTGTTTTCCCCTAAATTCATTTCTCAGCTGGGAATTTTTAAGGACAGTAAAGGAGCCTAAATTTAACAGATGTGCTTTCCATTTATTAAAATAAAAAGCAATGATTTAATGAGCACAATTACTCATGCGCTGGACTACCTGCAAGGAAAACAGTAATTGAACAAATGGACAGAAGCTGTGCACATGCCCATTCCAAAATTAATTCTAGAAATTCTCAAAGGAAATCAGAATACAAAGGGGAACACAGACCCAACAACAAAGACTGAGGAAAACAGAACGAGTAAATCCATCCAACCCTTAGGTAAAATAAAATACTAAACAACCCCCTTGTTAGATATTTTTGAGATAGCTGTTTATACATGACCTAAGCTCTCCAAAATAACAAGTTTGATGAAATAACAGATCTTAAATTACAGAGCAGCTTCTGCAGAAACACTTTCCTTATTCAAAAAAACATTTATTGATTTCTGAATCGCTGTTTTCACAATTTGGTGGCTGGCCTGAATGTTGATCTCTCATCCCTAACCTTTCATTACTTGGGTGAAGTATTTGAAGAGCACATATGAGCCAGAGTAGGACATAATATTTCATTTTCCTGTAGAATGTTCCTCATTAAGATTTGTGTTATATTTCTTATATTCTAATGGTGGTGTGGTCTATACTGCTGGCTTTTTGGTTCTCTGCGTGGCATAGATAAAGATGCATACACAGTACATACACAGTTCTCCTCATTCCCAGTATTCCACATTTAGTTGGGTGTTTTGCATTTTGCAACCCTCCCATAGCCTCAGCTTTAAAACACATGCTCAGCAGCCTCTCATGATATATCTGTAATTGGTCTGTACCACTTCAGATGGCAGATGTGGAACTGAATGTTCAATGCTTTCTCACGCCATGCATAACTGAAACATTCTCTCTGATAAGGCAGTCGTATATTGAGAAAAAAACATTCAAACATAGACACTCCAACTGTTCTTATTTACCAGGGATAATCCTCATTTTCTGGTATCTGCTCCTGATAAAACACTGTCCCTATTATACTCATATTTTGCATTTTTTAGAAATTGTCTTACTGATTCATTTGCATGCTTGAGTTCTTCCAGTTTCAGTATCCCCTGGACCTCTATTTAATTGTATATAGAGTTATTCCAGTCTAGGTCTACTGAAATGAGTGGACTATCTGTGCCATCCTAAGCAGAGTTATACCCTTCTAAGACTGTTGTAACTTTACTTATGATGGAAGACTGAACTAAGCCTGCATAGGCCTGCACTGTAAATATTAAATATTTGAGTGATACTTCTTGACTCAAATGTTTGCAAATGGACAGAATTTTCTAGACAATACCCACCTCACATATTCAGATAATAAATGTCACTTAATGCCTTATAGTTACAGCTGTTTTAAAAGCAGGAACAGATTAAACATTCCATTAAACCTTCTGGTTTTAAAAGGACAGTAAAGCAAGTAAATTCCATGCGCAGTGGAACAGAACCTTCTGGAACATGTGCAGGAGAAAAGGAGCTTTAGCCAGTGGTCCTTAGAGTAAGAATAGTTAACACTATATGTCATGTTCATTTGTGAAGTGTTGGAATATATGCAAATATTAGATCTCCCCAGTTGCAGCAAGATGCCAGAACAACGGTCAGATCAGATAGCTTCTAACCACTCCTGAATGTCTGAAGTAATTTTATTCAGATATGGAGCCTTTCCTATATTTACAAATAACCATTGTTTTTAGATGGATCTTCATTTACAAGCAGTTGATTATGAAGATAGTACCATTTGCCAGGCTATGCACATTTGGTGTACTCTACATATGAGAATCCCACTGCACTTCATAATTCCCAAAATATTTGTTTAACCTTACAATCCAAGATACAAGCGAGCAACTATACTTGCTCCGACTGCACTTAATAATTCCCAAAATATTTGTTTAACCTTACAATTCCATGATACAAGCGAGCAACTATACCTGCAAGATTAACAGCCCATTCCTGAAAATACAGCGTGCGGAGTCGGCGGAGAAGAGGCCTCTTCCTAAGCCGAATCGCTCACACCGTTAAACAAACAAACAAAAAAAGCCATTACGCTGCTTTTTTTTTTTTTGTTTAACTGGGGCTTTTCACCCCATTGAAAACAGCGAGGCTGCGCCCGCAAAATAACAGGCGTAGCAAAGCCGTTCTGGCCGCCAGCGCAAGTGGCCGAAAGGGGGTAGGAAGCTGCCTAACTGACGGCTCCTCCCCCCCGGCCTGCCCCTGGAACGCCCCCCTGCGCCGGCGTAAATGTGTGTAATCACCCCGCCGGCGGGGTCAGGCCACCTCCTAAGAGGTTTCTCCCCCTTCTCAGGAATGGGCTGTAAATGTGCTGCCGTCCAGGATCTCTGTTAGGTATACCATTTTCAGATAGATATTATGGTTGTGGTTTAGGGATTATAGAATCTGTGAAATGTGTTCTATCTGAATGTCCATGGTATGAGGACGTTAGAGAGAAATGGATCAAACCACTTATGGGCCAGAAAAATGAGCTGCCCCTAGATATTTTAGTTACTAAATATTTAATGGAATTTAGGCCAGCAAATATTCTTTTGTTGGCTAAATTCCTTATTCAGGCCATGAAAATATGGGCAGCTCTAATATGATATAGGCTGCCCTCTCTGGCTTGCCTTCTTCCTTTCTTCCTCTTATTATTAGTTGGGATTGATTGATAATACTCAAGACCTGTAGGTCAGAGGAATCATAGAATCATAGAGTTGGAAGGGACCACCAGGGTCATCCAGTCCAACCCCCTGCACAATGCAGGAAATTAACAACTACCTCCCCCACACATCCCCAGTGACCCAAGCCCCCTCCCCCCCCGCCATGCAGGATCCCACAATCAAAGCACTCCCGACAGATGGCCATCCAGCCTCTGCTTAAAGACCTCCAAAGATGGGGACTCCACCACCCTCTGGGCAGCACATTACACCATTGAACAGCCCTCACCGTCAGGAAGTTTTTCCTAATGTTTAGGTGGAATCGCTTTTCTATTAGTTTAAATCCATTACTCCATGTCCTAGTCTCTGGAGCAACAGAGAACAAGCTAGTTCCCTCATCAACATGACATCCCTTCAAATATTTAAACATGGCTATCATGTCTCCCCTCAACCTTCTCTTCTCCAAACTAAACAAACCCAACTCCCTAAGTCTCTCCTCATAGGGCATGGATTCCAGACCTTTGACCATTCTGGTCGCTCTCCTCTGGACACGCTCCAACTTGTCAACATCCTTCTTAAATTGTGGAGGCCAAAACTGGACACAGTATTCCAAGTGAAGTCTGACCAATGCAGAATACAGTGGTATTCTTGATCTAGACACAATACTCCTATTGATGCAGCCCAGAATTGCATTGGCCTTCTTAGCCGCCATATCACACTGTTGACTCATGTTCAGTTTGTGGTCCACTAAGATTCCCAGATCTCTTTCACATGTACTGTTGTCAAACCAACTATCTCCCATCCTGTACTTGAGTCTTATGTTGTTTCTGCCTAGGTGAAGTACTTTACACTTCTCCCTATTGAAATCTATTGTATTGCTTATGGCCCAGCTCTCCAGTCTATCAAGGTCATTCTGAACTCTGACCCTGTCCTCTGGGGTATTAACTACCCCTTCTAACTTGGTGTCATCTTCAAATTTGATTAGTGTGCTCTCTATTCCATTATCCAAGTCATTTATAAAAATATTCTACCGGTCCCAAGACAGACCCCTGTGGCACCCCACTAGTCACTCCTCTTCAGGATGAAGTTGTGCCATCAATGAGCACCCTTTGGGTTTGGTTGGTCAACCAATTCCCAATCCACTTCACAGTAGCAGTGTCCAGCTCACATTTTACTAGTTTTGTTTCCAGAAGATCATGGGGGACTTTATCAAAGACTTTAATGAAATCAAGGTACACTACATCTACAGCATTCCCTTCATCTACCATACTTGTCACTCTTTCAAAAAAAAAGATACGAGATTAGTTTGGCATGACCTGTTTTTGAGAAACCATGTTGACTGTCAGTGAGCACGGCATTTCTTTCTAAGTGCTTACAGACCGTCTATTTAATTATCTGCTCTAGTATTTTACCTGGTATTGATGTCAGGCTGACTGGACAATAATTGTTTGGGATTTCTTTCCCCCCCCCCTTTTTAAAGATGGGGACCACATTTGCCCTCGTCCAGTCTGCTGGAACTTCTCCTGTTCTCCATGAATTCTCAAAGGTTATTGCCAGTGGTTCAGAAATCACTTCAGCCAGTTCTTTTAACACCCTTGGATGCAGTTAGTCTGGCCCCGGAGACTTGAATTCATTAAGAGTAGCCAGGTATTCCTGTACTATCTCAGTGTCTATACTATGCTATAATTCCCCTATTGCATCCTCTGCTCCATTATTCCCAGGTTGGGCACCATTCCCCTTTTGGGAGAAGACTGATACAAAAAAGGAGTTAAGTAATTCTGTCTTTTCTGCCTCCCCTGTTAATAACTCACCGTCCTCTCCATGCAATAACCCAATCGTTACCTTGATCTTCCTTTTGTTATGGACATAACCAGAAAACCATTTTTTGTTGTTTTTAACTTCCCTGGCTAGCCGGAGCTCATTCTGCGCTTTAGCCTTCCTTTCTCCCTTCATGTGCCGGCTACTTGCTTGAATTCCTCTTTGTTGATTTCCTGGCAATTTGGGGGTAGAGCCTGGGGAGGATCCTCAGTTGGATATGATGTCATATAGCCAAAGCAACCATTTTCTGCAGGAAGATCAGTTGTAATTCCAGGAGATCTCCAGGCCCCACCTGGAGATTGGCAGTCCTTACTAGGTGTAAGACAGTACCCTAGTAGTTATGATTAAGTATTAGGGTTGCCAACCTCCAGGTAATAGCTGGTGATCTCCTGCTATTACAACTGATCTACAGCCGATAGAGATCAGTTCACCTGGAGAAAATGGCTGCTTTGGCAATTGGACTCTATGGCATTGAAGTCCCTCCCCTCCCCAAACCCCACCTTTCTCAGGCTCTGCCGCCAAAACCTCTCGCTGGTATGAATAGCCCTGCAGAAAGGAAGATATGATACCCATGAGAGTGAATTTGTGTTACTGTGGCAGGAGAATGGTGTATGTTCGTATATCAGGACATGGTGAGATCTGAAACTAGTCTGTTGGAAGGTTTAACAAATGTTATGAATGCTGATATCTAATTAGGGTTTAACTGACCTTAAAACCCAGAGGTGTTTCTTCATATTGACCTGCAATCAAAATGTATTAGCTCCTTCTGTGTGGCTCCTTTCTACATATATCAGAATGAGCAGGGGGGGGGGAATCATTTCACATGAAGAGAAAAACATTCTGCATCCATCTCTGGAGACTGCCACTATTTTCAGAAACAGTGTCTGCACAGTAACATTACTTAATTGCTGTGTCTTATGCTACTCTCCAGAGAGTATCTATAGCATCCCTTTAGGGAGCGTTGTCAAAATAGAAGGTTGCAAAGTCCCTTTTTCTCCCTTGAGATTCTCCCTCGTAGCTTTATTTTTAGTCTAAGTAGTTACTGTCTAAATTGACTGCAGCTGTCTGCTATCAAAAGAAACTTCAATTTCTTTGTTTGGCACTTACAACTCCCCATTATGTTGCATCAATCGTATATTTTCTTACTGCAAAGTTCCATATTGTAAGCCCTGATTAAAATGGAAGACAAAACGAGTGGTCATATTGTGGCACATTGCTCTGTAAGGGTCACAGATGTCTTTAGTAGCTGAACAAAACTTCCATTATACAGTTGTCAATTTTAGACTAATGCATAGTCTTCCTCGGTGTTACAAAAATGGGCAAATTTAGCATTAGTATGTGAGAGTCATACTCAACATAAGCATGTCAAGAGTTCATGTAAGAAGTGGGATAAAAGCTAAATTTTCACTCAATACATGCCACTTTGTAGCTCCTAGGTATTTGATGGCCTTACAGCTCATTCCTGAGAGCTGCAGCAGCTGGGAACGACGTGGTCATGGCGGCACCATAGCACCTCCAAAGAGGTTTGGCAACTGCAGTGGGGGGGGGAGGAGGCCTTTAAAAAAATAAGAAAAGGGGGGAAGCCCCATTGAAAACAGCAATGCTGTGCCAACAGAAAGCTGGCACACCACCACTGTTGCTAAAGGGGGCAATCTCGGGTTGAAAGGGGTTTGGAAGCTGCCTACCAGCAGCTGCGTCCCCCAGAACTCCCTGGGAATGCCTCCCGGGATGCTAGCATGAGGACTTGTGCTGGCAGGCACCGGTGGGAAGCTGAGCCAGTGTCCAAGGGCCGTTCTGCCACAGCAGTCCTGGAGGACCGGCGCAATTGACACTTCGCTGGTGTCCATGCCAGTTTGCACAGTGCAAGTGGCACAGACACTGGCGTAGATATCATGGCTCCTCCTAGGCCCATTCGGCACCCAAGCTCAGGAATGGGCTGTTAGTATAGTTTGATTGTCCCCAATGTCTATTGATGCTTTATTATGTTGATCTAAGGATCGAAATGCAAGTCAAAGCCTCCTGCTTGGGTGACATCTGAGACCAGATTTTTTGTTCCAAAACTGAAGAAAAAGGCAGTTCTGGATTTACCCAAAGAAAAGCTGTTTCCCAGTCAGCATCAAAATCTGCTGCTGTTCGGAGGGGCAGGGCCATAACTAGGGGGGATGGGGGGAGGGCAGCCGCTGTCCATGTGGCATGCAGAGAGGGCGGCAGAACTACCTGGCCCAGAGGCACCTGCTCCTCCTGTAGGAGAGGCAGTTCTGCCACCCTCTCTGCATACCACAGAGGCAGTGGCTGCCCTTCTCCCCCCTCCTCCCTGTTACATATGCTGCTTTAAAATCAGCACTAGTTGTCTAATACAGCTTGCTTTCCTCCTTCCTCTCAAACAATATATTAGTATTGTCGAAGGCTTTCACGGTCAGAGTTCATTGGTTCTTGTAGGTTATCCGGGCTGTGTAACCGTGGTCTTGGAATTTTCCAAGACCACGGTTACACAGCCCGGATAACCTACAAGAACCAATATATTAGTAATTAAAAAAAAAATTACAAAAGCATCTTGAGCCTCTAACACGTTGCTGTTATAAGCAAGATCATCCAGTAAAACTGACCTGGATCTTCCTCTTACTCAAGTATGTGCAAAACACAAAGCATGCCAAAAGTTTCCCACTTTTCCCCTGACAAGCCTCCCCCCTTATTAATGAGAGAATGTATGTCAAGTATATATTCCTCCATGGAAGGCAGAACAAGCCCTGCCCTGTAGTAGGATGAACGTTTTGTTTTGCTTTTATTTCCACTGGTAAGACATAGGTGACTTCAAGTCACATTTTCTGTTTCTGTACCAAGATTCAAAACATCCATGATGGTTGTCAAAGATCTTCCTTCAGCTAAAATAATATACCCAGTATATTTGTTCTCCTCAAGGCATGGCTCCTACACCAACTTGCTGTGTAGAGTCTTTAATAAGGAAGCCCAAAATTAGGAAACGTCACTACATTCGGAGTCGAAAGCATGGAGGAAATAGTGCAACTCTAAAACAGTGACAGATCATGGCATGTGGTGCAGAATGTCCTATCTCATTCCACAAATATCACGTAAAAAACTAGTGGTCTTGTGCCACCCTAAAGAAGGAAGATCGAATCCCATATGATTTGAATGTTTCTTCTCCACAGCTGTGGAAAAGAATATGGCCATTATTTTGTAATTACAGACTCACTTCCCACAGACCCAGTTTTATGTTTAGTGGCTATGCTTGGAAACAAGTACGCCTGAGGGTGATTTTTTGCCTGGATGGTGTGCTCTGGTGCAGAAATTCATTGCTAATTACTATGCTTTTCTCTTCTATCTAATTTGTAACCGAGCCACAGAATGATCTGTAGTCATCAACTGGACAGTATGAAAGGAAATATTGTTATTACATTATTAATTTGTACTGGGGTGGCATATACTGTGCCTACTGTTAGCATTGGTGCTTTATTCTTTCAGCCACTGAGCTTTCTGAATAAGGAGCAATGGAAAGGGTTTGTTCTGCTCTGTTTTTATACACTGTCTCAGATATTGTAGGCAGGCTTGGAAAGTATAGAAAGTCTGGATATTTAGATGTTGGATGGTGCTCATCAGCATTGTAGGATCAATCTTCACACTAGATAACCTCTTGCTTTCCATTCAACTAAGAGTTTATTCATATGTGAAGAAATAGACTTCATAACAGCAACAAGAAAGTGCAACTTCGTCTATGCTTAAACTCAGATTGTCCATTAGGGCTATGTAGTGTTCTCTGTCAATTGCCAGCTCCAGGTTGGAAAATTCCTGGAGATTTGGGTGTGGAGCCTGGGGAGGGTGCTGAGCAGGAATATGATGCCATAGCACCCACCCTCTGAAGCTGCCGTTTTCTCCAGGGGATCTGGTCCCTGTTGTCTGGATATCAGTTGTAATTCCAGGAGATCTCCAGGTCCCAACCTGGAGATTGCCAGGAGATTGGCAACCCTATCTGTCAGTGCAGACAAAGTTTTCTGTCAACAGTGTTCTAGACATCGGGGCACCTAACTCCATAGTGTGCCATGTGATGCCAAGTTCCTCGGGAGGTGGTAAGCTCTCCTTCCCTGGAGGTTTTTAAGAAGAGGTTAGATGGCCATCTGTCAGCAATGCTGATTCTGTGACCTTAGGCAGATGATGAGAGGGAGGGCCACCTTGGGTAACTTCTGGTCACTAGGTGTGGGGGAGAGGTAGTTGTGAATTTCCTGCATTGTGCAGGGGGTTGGACTTGATGACCCTGGTGGTCCCTTCCAACTCTATGATTCTATGATTCTATTCTATGATTCTAAGTTATGTCTTTAGGATGGGAGAGAACCCTGGGGAGTAATTCCAAGCCCCTAATGCAGCATTTATCAAGTCACAGCTTGGGATCCTAAAGAAAAATAGAGTATCTAAGAATCCAACAGGGTATTACCTCCACTATGCAGATCTCTTAAAATTCAGGATTCTCTTTTTCATTAAATGGACAGAACAGGGAACTCATCTACATAGTTAACAAATTTTTCTTGTGGAAGTTTTCCACTGGGAATCACTAAGTAGTCAGCTGCCTAATAAAACTACAATATTCCCTTTCTCCTTAATACTGAAAAAAATGTTACAGTTGATTCATCAACATTAACTTGTACACATAACAGGTGGAGATAAAAGCGTAGTTGCAACCTTGTAACATTGATATCAAACTTTGAAATCCAGTTGATCCCTTGTATGAGAAACTGGAAGACAAGAGAAAAAGAATATGCAACCCTGTTTACAATCCATTATGAGTCTAATCCACTATACACATGTTTTTCATGTTCCTGAACTTTAATATTTAACTCAAATGTTACAAGAAGTTTTCAAAACTGATATATCAAAAGTCGAGGTGAGCAAAATGAGACGAATGTGCCACCAAATTTGATAAAATCCTTCAGAAACGTGATAATACATGGCCTCCAATGGTACAATCTGCAGTTGGGATGTACAATGATTAGATAAGGGCAACAGGTCAGCAAGTCTGTGAATGATTAATAAGAAAGGGCTGCATATGATTAATTCTTTCCAGAACCCCAAGGTGCAATAGCTAATGAACCAGCTGACATCTCTGTGCCATTGCTATTATCTTATAGGGCACCATGCTGCCAGAGGTGCCAGATTTGAATTAATATGTAAAATTTAGCCTCCTAAAAACTTGTGGTTATAAAACATCCAGAAACTGGTTATTGCAAAAGGAAAGGTCATTAGCTTTGGAGTCCTAAGTGATAATTGCATGATCTTCATCTTGGGTAGCAACTTCATTATTGGACTTTTGCAACCAGCAAAATCCTCTTGTACCCACAGGAATTATATTATACAGTACCTTTCTTCCGGTGATTTAATTCCCTACATTTTTCATGCATTACTATACTATTTTTAAAATCAAAAGGTGCTTTAGAATATTAGCTTTATTTACTTTGAGTTTTTTCAAACATATTTTCCTTTTCCAACTCTTTTAAACAAATGTAGGTGCTTTTTTTCACTTTCTTTCTGACTTAAATTACAGCCATAATCCAAGTAGGGGCAAAAAGGTGTTGTGGTTATCAGAAGAATGATACAAAGAACAATGAATGTAAAACTTGTTCTTATTTCAGGGGACAGCAGATGCCAAGGGAAAGTCTAGGGTACATGAGGTGACATGAAGTTACAGCTTGTAACATGTTGAGGGCATATTCAGATGCATTTGGGGGAACTGACAACATTTTATTTGCACATTTAATTGTTAGCATTTCACACATTTATCCAAGAAGGAAATGTGACTACCATGTTACCCTGTGCAAAAGTAACACTTAGGTTAAGAAGCCTATTGTATCAAGCTTGTTTACAGGGAGAAAGATATATAATCATATATGTGTTTTTCCAGTCACCAATGACCTTCTTTCTATGAAGATAATTCACAGTGGGTAGCCGTGTTAGTCTGTTTGCAGTAGTCAAAAAGGGCAAGAGTCCAGTAGCACCTTAAAGACTAACAAAAATATTTTCTGGTAGGGTATGAGCTTTCATGAGCCACAGCTCACTTCTTCAGATACAGCTAGAATGTGAATCACATCGGTCTTTAAGTAGAGGAACAGTATGTAAATGTGAATAGCAGGCTTGATTGGATTAGGTGTGATATGCAGAAGAGTCTGTGATGTCCAGGGGAGAGATGGGTGTGGAGAAATCAGCATTGGTAATGGGCCATGAATGCAAGGTCTTTATTCAGCCCAGGTAAATGCATTGACTTTAGTTTGAATATCAACTGTAATTCAGCAGTTTCTCTTTCCAATCTCCCTTTGAAATTCCTTTGTAAGAGAACTGCTACTCTTAAATCTGCAACAGAATGTCCTGGAAGGTTGAAATGTTCACCCACTGGTTTTTGAATATTGTGGTTTCTGATGTCAGACTTATGTCCATTTAATCTTTGTCTAAGAGACTGACCTGTTTGTCCAATGTAGATTGTGGAAGGGCATTGCTGGCATGTGATGGCATAAAGCCCAGAGAGAATGACAACAGAACACCTCTGGTTGTCACTTATAGCTCCCAACTAAAACCAGTCCAACGTATTATTAAGGACCTACAACCAATGCTGGATTGTGACACTTCCCTCGCTGAAGCACTGGGGGGGGGGGTGTCCCTTTCTTGCTTACAGACAGCCGGCTAACCTAAAACAACTTCTCACCCATGATGATAAACTACTTAACAAGAACATGGACTCTGGCACCAAGGCCTGCAACAAACCAAGGTGCCAACTTTGCCCTCATATAGATTCTAGGAACACCATCTCTGGACCCACCAATGTCAGCCATACTATCTCAGGTTCATAGTCCTGCTCATCTTCTAATGTGATTTATGCCATCACATGCCAGCAATGCCAGCAATGCCTATAATGGCACCTGACTGGAATTCCCTTCGGTTGATGTTCACCTGACACATTCATTGCTATCTTTTTAGCATCAGGCAGAAACATCTGTATTCTTGGTGTGGGTAGGGTTTTCTTCTCTTGAAATGGTTATCACTGCTCCACCTGAATTATTTACTTTTAATATATATATATATATTATCCTGTTTACTGGCTAGTTGTTAAATAGATTGATTTTATTTATATTTGTTTCTTTAGTTTTATTATTTTATACATTATATATTTTGTAAAGCATTTTGGATACGCTTTTTTTAAGTGTAAGTATGCTTATATAAATTAATCACATAATTTTAGTTAATTGGATCATTATTTTATCCTACTCTAAAATCGGGCTCAAACTCTACTTAAGTGCGTTTGAGGAATACTGTTATCTAAATCTTCTTAAAATTAATTACTCTAAGACTAATGTCATGGTTTGTTCAAAAAAATGGTCACCCACCAGCTGGCGTATTGGTCAGGCCAAATTCCAACAGGTGAAGAGTTTTAAATATCTCGGCATTACTTTTAATTATAACCTCAAATGGGCAGTTCATAGATCCAGGATTACTAAACTAGGGGGAATCTCTTCAAACCAACTGATGTCCTTCTTTCTTTATAAGGGTAACCAGTATGTCCCCGCCGCAGTTAAGGTATTCAACTCCAAAATCTACCCCAGATTCTGTACGGTGTACATATCTGGGCCAATGTGTTCAATCGGGACTTAGAATCCATTCAAGCTAACTTTTTAAGAAAAATTCTTGGTCTCCCTCGCTGTGTCTCTTATTTTGCTATTACCTCTGAACTTGGTCAAAGCTTGTGTGAAACCAAGGCATGGCTGCTAACCATTCGTTATTGGCTTAAACTGTTTTTTAGAACAGAGCGTGGTTCTCTGATGTCTCTGCTGCTAAAAGAATTTCATAATACTTCCTGGGATTGTCTAATTCTGTCTAAAATAAGATCATCTGGAATCTCTGTGGAAGACCTGGCTTTAACTACTGAGGCCCATATTTTTAAAATTGTTAAACAGCGTTTCTTGGATATGGAGCGTCAGACGTTACTCCCCTTCGGTTGATGTTCACCTGACACATTCATTGCTATCTTTTTAGCATCAGGCAGAAACATCTGTAATCTTGGTGTGGGTAGGGTTTTCTTCTCTTGAAATGGTTATCACTGCTCCACATGAATTATTTACTTTTAATATATATATATTATCCTGTTTACCGGCTAGTTGTTAAATAGCTTGATTTTATTTATATTTGTTTCTTTAGTTTTATTATTTTATACATTATATATTTTGTAAAGCATTTTGGATACACTTTTTTTTAAGTGTAAGTATGCTTATATAAATTAATCACATAATTTTAATTAATTGGATCATTAAGTAAATAAGAAACCTGGATAGAGAAAACATGATTAATATGTGATGGCTTGGGTCAGGTGCTTGAAATGTTTCCCTGAACTTATCCTTAGTTTGACTTTGATAATCTTACAAAAGTACTATATTCATGGTCAAAGTGCTGCAACAACTCTGTGTGGTAGACCACTGTTATTTTTATTTTACAAATGGGAAAGTGAGGGGGGGAGTGAGAGTGCATTTGCTCAAGGTCGAAGAAAGCATTTGTGTAGGATTTCGGTCTAGAAGTCCCAGGTCCAAATTCAGCTGTCATTGTTCAATAAGTTAGTTTCATACTTATTCTAAAAGAAAAGCTAATGCAATGAGACATTTACGCCAGTGATAGATGTTTAAATTTAAGATTATATTTACATAATTGTATCATGATTAAGTAAATGAATGAAAACTAATCTCACATTCAATTACAGAAAGACAAACAGCCTCCCTTTGCTTGTATTTTACAGAGAGTCAGGGACTAGATCCAGAAGTTTCAAAGGCAAACTTGTTTGGATTTGTCGGATGCATTTCTTCTGTCCAGTACAACCACGTAGCTCCTCTGAAAGCTGCCTTGCGACATCCCAATATAGCCCCAGTGACAGTCCTGGGTTCCTTGATAGAATCAAACTGCATGTCTTCAGTTGAAGCTGATGTGAATACAGCAACTACAATATACTCTTCATCAGGTATGTTTAGCTGATATTGCTGAAGGTTTGTGTAATAAGATCTCAGTTTGATTGTTCTTTTTTATTCAATAATTGAGATGTGACAACAGAAGACAAGTAACTTAGAGGATCTATTCTTCTTTTGCTAATGGAAGCCAAATGCAAGGATAAATAAAATCAAAATATCCAACTCAATAAAAATGGGGGATGTTGCTAGTTCCAGTTATGCATGCGGTATCAGTGAATCAGTGCCAAGTAACTTCATGCTGTCATAAGAGAACTTTGGGGTTAATGAATGTGCAAAAATGTTCCATGTGAGTTGCTCCTAATGAACAAGTGATAGACTGATCAAAGAAATTTAATGGGATTCCTGATTAATTTGTGCACCCATGTTCGTATTTTCTAAAGACTCAAAAGTTAATAGCCTGGATTTGATCCACCAATAAGAAATCACATCAAATACTTCTTCTGCATAGGCAGTATAGAAGAAAAATTGTAACAGGGATGCTTACATAAGCAGATTTTGGTATTATTGTGACATCAGCTACTCCTATACCAAAACTTCTTTCTCCTAACAACTATTGTATGAATACAGTCCCCAGCAGCTGCTATGTGTTCCATACTGATAATTTTAAAAAAGGAACCCACCTCAAACAAAACAGTACATGTGCTATGATCTTGGTCCTATTCTCAGCACTAAGGTGACTGACAGTATGCCTTGTACCAATGCCATTTGGTGCAAGAGTTTAACAATAAGCCTAGGGTCATGCAAAAAAAAAAAAAAAAGGTAAATTTTGGGTTTATTGGGTCCGATTTTTTCTGGCAAACCCAAAATAAGCTGAATACCCACACCAGTAAATATGGGGTATTCGGTAAATGTCTGGGTTTACCAAAAAAAATCAGGCCCATTATAGTCTATGGAAAACTATTTTTGAAGCTCCTGTGGGGGCGTTTTTGGAGGAAGAGTTCCCAAATTTTCCAGGTAACTTGAAGGAACACTCCTTGCATGAACACTGATGTTTGGTGAAGATTGGGTCAGGAGGTCCAATTTTATGGGGTCCCAAAGGGGTTGCCCCCATTCCCCATAGGAAAACATTGTGAATATTTACCAGTATGGGTATTCAGCTTATTTCGGTTTACTGAAAAAAATCAAGCCTAACACACCCAAACCCAACATTTAGAAGAAGGAGAAGAGTTGGTTTTTATATGCCGACTTTCTCTACCACAAGGCAGAATCAAACTGGCTTACAATCGCCTTCCCTTCCCCTCCCCACAACAGACACCCTGTGAGGTGGGTGAGGCTGAGAGAGAATGACTAGCCCAAGGCCACCCAGCTGGCTTTGTGTGTAGGAGTGGGAAAACAAATCTAGTTCACCAGATTTGCCTCCACTGCTCATATGGAGGAGTGGGGAATCAAACCCTGTTCTCCAGATCAGACTCCACCGCTCCAAACCACTGCTCTTAACCACTACACCATGCTGGCTCTCACCAATTTACTGGGTGGTGGTTGTTTTTTGCACGACCCTATTCAGAAGCCAACTTTCTCTACAGTGCTGAAGGGCAGCACGTGAATGGTGATTATCTTGCCAATGAGAGGAGTTGCCCTTCTTGCTGCCACCTCATTCCCACCTCTTGGCACCCTAGTAGTGCCACCCTCGCCAAGCATCTTGGACACAGTTGCTTGGCGTCCCTTCCCTACCAGAGACCCTGCACTGCATGCAGTGGGGAGAGCACGAGGTGAGGTTGGTGATAGACTCTTCCCTCGGCTGGCTCCTGGCCCCTTGGCCACCAGCGCACCAGCCTCTCTCTTCCCCTGAAGAAGCACCACCAGGTGGTACTTTGTCAGGTAGTTCCGGAGTTCGGAGGTTGAGAGATGAATAAGGTCTCTCCCTCAACTGATCTGGGCCCTACACAGCTGGCACTGTGCATAACATGGATCCTCCAACATCTGGAATTGCTTCCAGGCTGAGGAAGTGAGGGGGCACCCATGCTGCCAAGCAGCTATGGGCACCACCAGAGCTGCCTCCTTTGAGAAGCTCAGATCAAACACACCATGTCTAGGGGATGCAGGGGGAGATGGTGGCGGGGGAAGGGGTTGAGATGACTGCAACGTTGGGTGCACCTCCATCTCTTACTCGTGCACCTCCTCTATCCTCTCCTCCTGTCTCCCCTTGGAAGGAATGCTGGCGTGTGAAGGTGGTGGTTGGCCCAGCACCTCTGCAAACTCCTCCACCACCCTCCTGGACCTTGAGGTGAGCTCCGAAAGACTAGTGTCCATGACGCTCAGCCCCAAAGACAGCCCAGGCTGCTCCTCCTACTCCTGCTGCTGGGAAGGGTCAACAACAGCAGGAGGAGGAGGGACAGCAGGTCAGGGGAAAGCTGCAGCCCTCCCTCTCCCCTTCCCCTCCACCCATCTAGTCTTCTCCTTAACTTTGCCCCCGGGACCCTTCTGAGCTGCACCCCTTGCCATTCATTGCTCCCCTGGGCCAAACTCTGGCTATTTGTAATGCAGGGAAATTAAGGTCTTAGCTACCTTTCCTGTAGTATGATCAGTCCCTGGCCTCAAAACTTTGTATGAACCCTCCCCCAAAAAAACTGATGAGTTCCTGGTCTAGGCCTGTCCAAGTTTAACCTCTCACACTGTCATGGAGATAGAATTAGGAAACTTTTAAAAAATGGGAAGCACCTGCACTGAGGACATGAACACTGTGCTCTGCAAATGAATTCACAAGGAACAAGGAGGAGTTTTTTCTACAAACGACTGCTTCCCTAACCCTGGAACTGTAACTCTAATCTCAGCTGGCCTCAATAGAGCCCAGGAGAGCTTGCCAATTAATTTTTAAGTTGGCCAATGGATGGAGGGAAAAAATGTGAGCCGGAAAGCCTCTCTACTACGTTATTGATATAGAGATTGAATAGTAGAGGGACCAAGACACAGCCCTGTTTGACTCCTTTACTTACTAAAATTTTGTTTGTCAAAGAGCCTGAGGGCACTACTCTGATTTGCGCAAACATATCCTTGTGCAGCCTATGAAGCAGGAATAGCAAACTACTGTCAATATTCAGGGCCCCTTGTTTTGTCCAGAGGTGGTTCCTGCCTATGGAATTGAAAGCAGCAGCCAAATCCACAAACGCCACATACAGCGCCTTTGTGGGACCATTAATGCCAACAGAATGGCAACAGAGAACTAGGGCTATTGAAAAAAAAAATTTCTGCCTGTTGGATAACTAATCTAGTAGCTTCTTGTACATGGATTTTTCATGCACACCACCACTGCGTCTACAAAGATGCTCCACCAATTAAGTGAATAGCATCACTCTATGAGAGCAGTCTAGACATACACTGGAGTTCCAAGAGAGCTCTGGACTAGAGCTAAAGAACAACATATCATTTTTATGAACATGAAAATTGTGAATTCTTCTGTAGTAGTGTAGTGGTTAAGAGTGGCAGACTCTAATCTGGAGAACTGGGTTTGATTCCCTACTCCTCCACATGAGCGGCAGACTCTAATCTGGTGAACTGGCTTTGTTTCCCCACTCCTCCACATGAAACCAGCTAGGTGACTTTGGGCTAGTCACAGTTCTCTCTGAACTCTCTCAGTCCCACCTACCTCACAAGGTGTCTGTTGTGGAGAGGGGAAGGGAAGGTGATGGTAAGCCACTTTGAGATTCCTTAAAGGTAGAGAAAAGTGAAGTATAAAAACCAACACTTCTTCTACTGTCTTCCTTGCTTACAACCCTTTGCTGTGCATGGACAGAATTTGACTTTGAGATCTGGATTGACAGTCACTAGGAAGCAAACAATAAAACTGATCCCTCTGCAAATCCCTGTTTCTCGCCTCCCATTACCTAGGCCATTTATCCTTGGTAATTAGCAGCTCGTTCCAGGCTGACTTGCCCCACATTTTTTTTTTAGTTTTTCACGCTGAACCGTCATTCAGGAAGTGACTGCGAAGCCAGCACATACCTGCTTCACATTTCTTAAGAGCCCCTTTAACACAACCTTTTGTATTTGATCCACCCCCGCCGTGAAGAATCCCCTCAAGGAACCATGCAAAATTGCAGCCATGTGTTAGCTATGCACACGGTGGTTGCTAATGGCTATGCAAACAGGAACAAAGGAGCCGGCGAGTGGGGGTGGGGGGGGTGGAATTTCTCCTTTTGCACCTGGACCATGAATAGACATTTTAAAGGTCGCATTTAAAAGAAGAGCTTTGAGCGAGCATCAGAATTGACCCTGCATAAATGGCCCTAGATTCTGAAACAGCTATAAATGTTCCCAGTTTCATCAATATCTCAGTTTTATATTCCATAATACAATCATGTCAAAGAGGATAAAGTTCCACAATTTTACAAGCAGAGTGTTTTGGTCACAACCTAAAGAATCATGTTCTTGGCTAAGCCTACCAAATTCATCACACTGCAGTAAAACTACTTGCTATTCAACCATCAGTTTTCTGAAATTCCTAGGTGTCCAACTACACATTGGTCCAAAAGGGGCGGGGGTCATATTGCAGTGATATTTCCCTTTGTCTAAACTTTCAGTTGTGTTAGCATTGCTATGGGTTCCAATCCACATTTTCCCTATCTTGGTATTCCTTCCTCCAAACTGCTGATTACTTTACTCCACTGAGAACAGCATCCCTATAAGTCTTGAGTGCAGTATCCATGCAAGGAAGAGATGCTAAACCCTTTCCACTCAGGCTAACTGTGCACTGAAAATCACCTCTAAAGTGCATCAACTTCAAACGACCGAGAAGAGTATAACATTGCAGTACTAGGGGGCTTTATTTTCCTAATAATCAGAAAAGCAGCTAGTTCGGGGAGAGATTTAAACACGTGAACCTGCTTTACATTGAACCAGCCTATCAATGCCTGTATTGTCTTCTGTAGATTCTTGGGAATAAATCAGGGACTTTCTGCATGCAAAGCAGATGCATTTTGAATGGGGAGGAATGGCCCAAGGAAAAGTGGTGAAGCTGTCAATACTCTTCTCCAAATTGCAGCTTTCCATGTTTTTTTTCCTTTAAAAAAGTCAAACCAAAATGACTGTGTGCAATATATCTGTTGGCCTTCACAGTGGAACCCAAGAAGATAACCCAAGAAGGGTAGCTCACAAGTAAAGATTCCATTGGCTGTTTCCATGTATCCAGTTCTCTGATTCCAAGAAAGTATTTTGACACTTATTTGCAGGAGAAAAAAATGCTTCTAAGAACACAAATATAAGATAATATGTTGTGTCCTTAATGAATTGCAGATCCATTTGGGAAGGCAGATGAGAAAGAGCCACTTACGAATGCTGTCAGGAGTGATTCAGCTGTCATTGGAGGTAATCTCTCTCATGCATGCATACATACATGCACTCACGCACAACTGAGCAGAAACCCTTTTGTCTAATGTGACTTATTGTTGGTGATTTGCATGTTCTGGTGATTCTCTCTCTTCCTCCATTTCTAGATTTTCCATGCAATCCTGAAAGGGGGGGGGGAATAAAGCACCATAGGAGCCAGCATAACCCCATAATCCATACTACTTTGTGCTGTGATAAAGAGGCACAGACGCCAGCATGGGGGCACTTATACCGGCGCTGCAGAGCAACTCAGTAGTGTGGGCCTTGGCCACTGGCTCTGCCACGTGGGCAGCAAAAGCCCAAAAGCAGATGCCCATGCCAGTGTTGAGGGAGGGGTGTTCCCAGGGGCAGAGATGACATTAGTCAGTTTCCAAAACCCTTTCGTCCTGGGAATGCTTCTCTATGCTGTAGCTTTGCCATGCTAGCAAAATAGCTGGCCTAGCCCTGAGAAACTTCGAGGAGGTGTTTCACAGGTTTTTATTTTTAAATATTTTATTTTGTCAATTTTCTGGCCAGGAAGCCTCTGAGGTGGCAGAGCAGCTGCACTGCTCCCAGCCATCAACTAATTACCTCCTCTTCAGGAATGGGCTATCCGTGTGCTTGTGCCATATTTTGTGTGCCTGTTTGCTGCTATTACATGGTCTCTTCAATATACTTTTCAAGTATATATCAGTCAATTTTCTGGTTTGAAACAATATTTAAGCTATCTCTTTCAGTAGTTTACATCAATCCTCAGTTCCCACCACATATTCTTATTCATCTACAAGTAATTCTGTATATTTACACATATAGATTTTGGGCTACTTTGCACACTACTAGGCTAATGCTCTATGGAAGAAAATGAGAACTGGATCTGATATACTGATGGGTGTTTGGAACCATTATAGAAAGTTCACCCGAAACATCCATATAGTGTTTCAGTGAAAAATGAAAAAATCATTGTTCCAAACTTTTAGAAAATAATTGAAAATAGCACCACTGTGATTATAAATCCATGGTCTACCTACAGTTAGAATACTGTTTCAGTCTTCTGTCACACAAGGACAGATGTCACAATTTGAGAAAAGTATCATGGGTTTCTCAAAGATTCATTTGATTGTCTCAACCCACCCCTATGTCAAAGCACTATTAGGAAGAATGTCATCAAACCTTATGGCCCATTAGTCTTCCCAATTAAGAAACATGAATTAGTATACCTAAGAAGGGAGTGATGAAATCAACACCATATCTATTCAATTTGACCCTCCAAGCCCAATGGATTAAGCACCCATTTGTGACTAGATGAAGCAGAAGCAGCTATTTAGAGTGAAACTGAACATGAATAACTTAAATCCCTGAACTCTTTATAGCTGTGAGCCCAAACTGCTTGGCAGCTTCAGTCACTACCTCTGTGAGCCAAAATGCATTAAAAATGGTGCTCAGTCATCCTAACAGAAATAAGATAACTACATGCATCTATTTAGGTATCTTCTTTCTAGCATAGCTAGTTGTCTGGCAGTGATATCCTGCATAGTAGTGGCATAGCAGTGATATCCTGCACACTCACTGTAGTCAGGTGTCAGCAGCATTTGCTGAAACTGTGCTAGTGTTGGGCAGGATACAGCCATAACTTGGCTAACTCTGTGATAAGACTGGGTAGAAAGACCAGGCACAGCCAATTTTGACTACTGTAAGTCTCTGTATTACCCTGACCTGGATGGCCCAGGCTAGCCTAATCTTCAGATCTCAGAAGCTAAGCAGGGTCGGCCCTGGTTAGTACTTGGATGGGAGATTTCCCAGGAACACCAGGGATGTTATGCAGAGGAAGGCAATGGCAAACCACTTCTGTGAGAATTGTGCCTTGAAAACCCTCCTGGGTTGCCATAAGTCGGCTTCGACTTGACAGCACTTTGCACACACAAATGTCTCTGTGGATTTGACAACAGGCTCCAACATAGCAACCTTCATGGATTTTACAGCATGTTTGGATCTGCTCATGAGTAAACAAATCACAGCCCCTCCATCCTTCCCTTTGTGTTCTTATTGCATTTTCCTTTCCCCCAGGTGTTATAGCAGTTGTGATCTTCATCATCTTTTGCATTGTGGCCATTATGAGCAGAGTTTTTTACCAGCACAAGCAGACACATCGGAGCAGCCAGACGAAAGAAAAGGAATATCCAGAGCACCCTGACAGTTCTTTTAAGACTGATGTTGACTTGCGGAACACAGTGACCGAGTGCAAACGAGAATACTTCATCTAATGGACCCTGGAGCTCCTTGCTACACTTTAGCATTTTTTTTATTATGATGATGGTGATTGTTTTATTGCCCATCCATTTCCTGGGAATTTCCCCACCTCTTTGGAAAGAACCCACTTTGCATAGAAGAGATCAGCAGCAATACAATGCCTCATTCTCTTCACCAAAACTCACCACAGTTAATGCCTAACAGTTAAAGCAACTGTGTGTCCTACCTAAGTTCCACATAACATGCATGGTTGACTGTTCCTTTCTGGATTTTGTCAAGCATTGCTTTCTGGATCCATTTACTTCACCATTCCATGTCGGACCTGAGTGATATATACTAGAGGTAACGTGTGCAAGCTAACTCTGTAGCATCACAGCTATTGCAACAAAGTAGTGGGAAAGAATAAGACCAAATTATTTCATTTTGTTTGTTGTATGTTTAAAAGGAGGCAAATTCTCCTTATTTTGCTCTTTGGCATAATACTTCTGTTTCATGTTGGTGGTACTGTGTTGATTTTGAGAGGTGAGGATCCAGAATGACATTTTCCCCCACCTTATCTTTTGACACTCTTGCTCCTTTTCTTCCCTGTTCCCCTTTTGCTGTAACTTTTAGACTTCAAGATTCATCCTCCTTTTAAAATGTGCTAACCCTGATCAACAAACAGTAATTCAACAACACTTTTCCATTGCAACACCCATCTCGTTAGGTTGGCTGTTTGGAACCATTATCTTACAGTGAAGTAAGGAAACCAGCACATTGAGTTTAATGGATTTTAGATGTTAGGGGAGTGTCTAGTCCTAAATTACAGGGGAAGAAAAGGCAATGATGCTTATGATTGACAACTTCACATATTTGGGAGCAAGACTTCCAAAATTAGTGAGATCAAGCATCAAATGCAATGTAAAATATACAGATCACATTCCAGTATGACATATAACAGAAACCCAAACATCTCAAAAATTATATGGAAGAAAACATGGCTTTCATGATCATGTCATGATAAAAAAGCCCCCACCCACAATTATGTAGCATTTTAGTTACAAAATGAAACCTCAGGGACCATACTAAGTCTTTCCATTCATCTCTAAGAATGCCAGATAGAACTCATGATTAATTTAAGCTGATTACAGAATTCAGTTTGATTTTTTAAAAAAAATCCAAACAAAGAAAAATGTATTCTTCCTTGTTTAACAACCCAGCCAATTTTTATTTGAACGCTCAAAGCACAGGTAGTATTTCTGCAAGTTGCTGGAGCTCAGCCTTTTAGCCTAATCATATCATTACAAGATTAACAGTGCAATCCTGTGCAGTGTTGAAATTAATGAGCTTAGACTGGAGTAACTCTGTATAGATTGCATGGTAAGTACCTTGACTTGACTTAATGCAGAAATGAGTGCTGCACAGTTTCCCTCCAATTATGGATTATCTGTGTAAAATTTCACTCTGACACCTGATGACCACTTCCTTCTGACCTAGAAAAACTAGGGTGGTCTGGAAGTAACCCCTCCCAATTAAATAGGGACCATTCAGCCCTTGGCACAGGATGGAACACAAGCACTTTCTGTTACAGTGGGTAAGGTTAATGGGGAGCAAAGCTAATGGTTACCGAAGAGGCTATGGCTATATGATGGTGTTCCATGTGAGCTATATGACTAAGTCGATACTATGACTCTTTGGTCTCACCCGAAAATGTTAGGAATTGCTGGAGTTTACCTGAAATGCCCAACATAGCCCAGGAAGATCTGTTGTATCCCCTGTTGTTGTCAGTTCCAGTGTAAATGAGCGCCTGTATTCAAACATGCATCTAGGCGTAAATTAATTATACCTTTGGTTGCATCTTCAAGGCAGCCGTTAAATAATGAACTATGTACAGAGTAACAGCCTTACCTTTCACCAGTTGTTATCATTCGTTCAGATGTGTACTTACAATACTTGAACCTCTATTCTGTTTACCCTGCAGATATGGTTGCCAACCTCCAGGTGGAGCCTGGAGATCTCCCAGTATTACAATTGATCTCCAGACAAAAAAGATCAGTTCCCCTGGAGAAAATAGCTGCTTTGGAGGGTTAACTCCACGGCATTGTACCTTGCTGAGGTCCCACCCCTCCCCAAGCCCCCCCTACCCCAGGCTCCTCCCACAAATCTCTAGGTATTTCCAAACCCAGTGCTGTCAGCTCTCAACTGCAGTTGGGCACTCAAGGATTGAGAAATTATTCATCCTTCATACTGTGGGCAAGTTCAGTGGCACTACAAACCATGGCTTCCCATCATTTCCTCTAGCTAGTAAGCATCAACAAACCAGCGGAACTTTGACTGATCTTATACTGTGCAAGGATAGGAATTGGCAAGGCCCAAAATTGTTTTACTGGGTGGCCCAGCTCTGGAGAGAGCCTTTCTCAAACCATTTATACTGTTAATGTCTCTATCCAGTCATTGGCTCGACTTAGTCCTAAAGATTGCCAGTGACTGATTGTTGTGAGCATTTTGCTGTCCTTATCTAGATAATTGGTCTTCCACTACTCCTGTAGTTTATGCCTCTCTCCCCTCTGCTTCCATCTTTGAGTTAACCATCAAAGAGTGTTCTCAGAAGTAAAGCATCTTTCCCAACTGATTTGAGACTCTTATTACATATATTTATCAGGGGACAAATAAAACTTTCATTGGTCCATGGTAGTTGACAATGATAGTAGCTCTGTCATCTGCCGTGATCAGCATTTTCTAAGATGAAGGGCTGAAACTGAACTCATAGGAATTTCTTTTGAAAGGCCCAGGACAATCTGGCCACAATTGTGCAGTCTTTTCTAGTCTCTGGCAATCAGCAGCCATTATCCTTTGTCTTTGCCTGGTATTGGAATATTAGAAACTTACATGACCAGAGTGGGTCTACTTCTGCATCTATAAGTGACCACCTATCCAAGAAGGTTTACTTATGGCTTTCTTCGCAATAAATTTTCTCTGCCTTAAATTCTGAATGATCAGCCAAAAAAGGGGGGGGAGAGAGACACAGACATACCTAGGCATTAATGAGTCTTTTTTTCTGACTAAGGACACCATATTTTTCCTCATTATTTTGACTGTACTTTGGCCGAGTCATCTTCTTTTATATGATTTCACTTACAGGGAGCCATTCATTCGTAACATGTTTAATTGCATTCTGAAAAGGGGGAGAGTGGGGAAATAGAATTTACATTTTTATTCCAATAAGTTTTTCACACTATAAATTATTGTGCCATATTTTTTCCTTACTCAACACAGCTATTATAAATCACTCTTTTGCTCTGCTACATATTATTTTTCCCCCTCCGTGATATAAAAGTCAGGCTAAAATGTAGCAAATCTAGCCCCAAGCAGATATGCTAATAGGATAAAAAGAGAGTGTCTGGGCAATAAAGCTGAACAGAGTCCCTTCATTATTCAAGTCACTGAGGAGCCTGAACTGCTTTCTGTTGGGGGTGCGTGTCTGATTCTATTAATGTTTATCAATTAGGAACACAGATTTCTTATATATAATAAAAGAAAACCATACATATTCTCCCTCTATCAAATATATTTTTTGCAGATCCCAGGTAGGAGAAAACCATCGGGTATATATTACAGATTGGAACCAAGAGGGTGGGTCAGGCCAGTTTTTCTGCTGATAAAGGAAGGAAAAGTCTTCCCTTAACCACCAAAAAAGGTTATGCTGCATAAGACCTGCAATGTGAAACAGAGGTTTCGGTGAAGAAGGTTGCTGGGCAAGATTGAGTAGAAAAGCTGGCTGGATCCACCCCAAGGTTTCTGGTGTGCAGTTGTTCTCAGAATTTGTTCTGCACTTCTGTTGTTTTTCTTAGAGTTTCTATTACCATTGCAAAAGAAAAAGTATGAACTGTGGCTGAACTCAAGTATGAGTTCTTTCTTTTCATAGAGAAGGTGGTATTATAGACAGGCATCTCGCCCCATCCCTTGTGTATTCATTTCACTACTGCATCTGGTTTTTGAAACCCATGCAACCTCTGATCTGAAAGGATAGTGGGATTAATGGAATATGTGTGTGCACCATGGGAAACTATGTCTCTATAATAATACTTTCCATTCTCTTTAAGAAAAATATTAATGTCCAGTTCCAGCCACTATCTGCTAGAGGTTTCCATCACCCTGCAATTCCCAAACAAAGATACTGTCCTAGTAATGTTTGTTCCCTTCCATCATCCCCACACCTTCAATCGTGATTATGCAACTAAATCCTGAAGCACTGAACAAGCTATAGTTATGTGCTTCTATCCACGCTTAACAACTGGTATCCTTTGATAGGGATATTCATCCCCTTGTACATCAAAATGCATGACGACCGATATCATTAGACTCTAGAGCATTGCAAGGCAGACAAAGATGCACAACTATATCCACATCAGGTATGGACATAGCAAGCTGTTTCTAATATAAGGATCTCACTTACTGAAATGGAACACAAGCATTAATTGTTCATTTAAACCCAGCCTTTCTCCCCAATGGGGACCCAAAGTAGCCTACATCATTCTCCTCACCTCTGTTTTATCCTCATAATAACTCTCTGAAGAGTGTATGACTGGCTCACAGTCACCAGAAAGGTTCCAAGGGAGAATGGGGATTCAAGCCTGGATCTCCTGGATCCAAGCCTGGGTCTCCTGGATCCTAGTTTGACACTCTTAACCATATACTACACAGGCTCTGTGTTTCAGTCACAGAATTTAAGATTTCTCATTACTGAATTTGGGAGGTTGTTACTGAAAAACAGTTTGCCTTCCTAGCCCCTTATAAATAAGAGTGCAATATTAGCAACAAAAACGTTGAAATTGCCAGGGAACCAGAACAAATGAGCAGCTCAGCCTGTTAATTCTATCTTTAGATTTCTCAGCTGGCCTTTGAACTGATTTTCCTTTGCAAACTCTGAAAATCAGAGAAACTCTCTACTCTGATTATAGAAAAGGTATGATTTTCACTCTCAAATTTCAACAGATGGAAAAATGTGACTGAATTTACCATGCTGCCATTAATTTGCTCACAAAAGATGTATTTTGTGTTGTTAATGACAGGCTTTCTTGAAGAGGAAAAGTAGTCCAATACACCACTGTTAAGCAGAATTACTAGAATTTAAGCTTAATTAGCCTCATTTAAATCAATTGGATTAACTCAATATAAATCTTAGTACCCCTAGTTTCATTTAGCTGGATTGAGTTGCCCATTTCATTAGAAGACATTATGTTTCTTGTTTGCTAATTGTATATATAATTTTTCTCACAATAAAATAACATAAACAATATAGTGTGATGTGGGTCATTAGTAGGAGATTTCACCCTCACATCATGGCAGTTGATCTCTGGGGTCATCTGGAAGAGGAACAAGTTTCATATGCCTGGGAACAGTTTGAAATCTGCTTCAACCGCAGACCTTCCAGGCTGTATTCCCTTCATTTTCTGCCTTATGCACCATGAAAGAGACCTTGTATACATCCATCTGTGGAATTATTCCATTTATATGATGATGTCCCCTTGTAGCAGAATTTGCCTTCTTTTCACAACTTCCCTGATTAAAAATAAACAAATGCACAAGAAAAAAATAAGTAGGGAAGAATTATTTAACAAAGTTTTGCTACTGAATCCAATCAGATAACCATCTTACTATGCACATTTACTCCTATCAAAGCTTATTGAAATCAGTGGGCTTAGACTAGAATAACTCTACAGAGGACTGCACTATCAGGCTACAATGTAATACTGCAGACTGGCTTCTCAGTCCTAAACTCACAATCCCATAAGGATAATCCAGAACTTTATACTGCAGATCTTTTTCTGCAGCAGGAAGCAATACAGACAGACCTCAGATCATAGTGTTCTTCTGAGGTCAATCACATTAGTTGGAAGCACAGAGATGTGCTTCCCCATCCAGAGTAGTTCTTGAGTGCATCGCCCTTACCACGCATAGCTCCAGTAGGGCTGGATCCCATTAAATTGCAATTGTTTTCCCACTGACATTTACTTCTGTGCAAACATACTTAGAATAAAGGACTTTCCTAATATAAATAACATGGAAATTGTGGTGTCAAAATTCTATCTGCTGTACTAGGGCTGTACAAGTAGTAATGGTTGCTGTATCTCAAAAAGGATATTGCAGAGCTGGAAAAAGTACAGATGAGGACAACCAAGATGATTAAGGGGTTGGACACTTTTCATATGAGGAAAGGTTGGAGAATCTAGAAAAGTCTAGAAAAAAGAAGGCTAAAGGGAGACATGATAGAGGTTTATAAAATTATGCATGGGGAAGAGAAAGTGGATAGAAAGAGCTTTTTCTTCCTTTGCCATAATACTAGAACTTGGGGGCATCCAACAAAGTTGTTGGGAAATAGGTTCAGGACAGACAAAAGGAAATACTTCTTTACTGAATGAGTAATTAAACTGCGGACTTCATTGTTAATGAATATAGTGATGGCCTTGAACATAGATGGCTTTAAAAGGGGGCTAGACAGATTAATGGAGGAGAGGTCCATCAATGGCTACTAGCTATGGTGACTAAAGGGAATGACCATATACCAAGGCAGCGAACCTCTGAATAGCAGTGCTATAAAGGAACATCAGGGAGAGGTTGACTGGCATGATTTGGCAATCAGTGAGAGACTGGAGGGCTGGGGACATGGAGGGATTCTGTTAGTGATGGCATGTCACTTCTGGACAAAACCCAGAAGTGACATCACACCTACCTAGGAAATTAAAACCATAGAGTTTCTGGTGATTCCTTGAGTGACATGTCTGATGTCACTTCCGGGTTTCCCCTAGAAGTGACGTCACACCATTGACCCAATTTTTTTGTTTATTTTTCTCAGCTCCAAGCAGTGGCAGGAAATGAGAGCTGGAGGCTGGCAATCTACCCACCCCCAGTAAGAGGATGGCATCCTTGCATCAGCGGAAGCCCTCAGCCTCTATGTCCTATTTATTTGGCCAGCCAGGGTAGTATGCTGGCCTTAATTGACCACTGGTCTGATCCAGCAGCTGATAACAACCCCCCCCCCCCCCAGTCAGATGTTGTAGCCAGCCATGTGCTTTGCTGCTTGCCTTGGGCTGCTAAAACAGGTTGGTTTGTCTAACACCTTGCATGCCACAATGGGAGGGGCCATGGCTCAGTGGCATAGCATTTGCTTAGCATGTAGAAGGTGCCAGATCCCTGGCATCACCAGTTAAAAGGATCAAGGAATAGGCCTCTGTCTGAGACTGGAGAGCTGCTGTCAGTCTGAGTAGACAATGCTGACTTTGATGGACCAAGGGTCTGATTCAGTATAAGGCAGCTTCATGTGTTCATGTTTTCAATGTATAACTTGTAGACCACATTAAAGCACAGTGGGTCAGAAGTTATATATGATAGTGCTATTCAATAGGAATATAAATAGAATTTTTTTATGGATAGCTAACAAATCAAATCCCTTCTAAAATTCTAAAACTTTGGTTTTCTCAATGCAGTATTGAGATGCTTTCCTTAATTTGATTAAATTTTGGCAAACTTTATCCCATTCAAGGAAACTGCAATATTGACTTACAACTATGATGATGCATATTGCCCAATGGTAAGAAATCAACTGATGCAATCAGAGTTTCAGACCACACAGTTAGTGAAACAACTAAATTCCTTTGAGACTCTGGTGTGGATACCACCTAGAATTTCTGTAGGTGCAAAAAGGGAGCATATTTCCCAGTTTTGCCTGCCATCAAGAAACCTCTGATCCTCCTCAGCTGTTCCTGTGGGTCACCCATACCCCAGAAGCAGAATTTGGGAGGTATTTTGGGCTGTCATGGGAGGAGAGAATCACTGTATTCCCAGAAGCATGGTCTTTGTTTTTATTTGCTTTTAGAAAGCTGGTTAATTTATCTACCATGCATTTCCAAAATCCACATCACATTAAAAGTAAAATTGCATTTTGCATCTCCAGCTAATGATGTATTTTGAGATCTCAATGTTCATATGGCTCCAAGCCATATTATATAATCTTCCCCATACTTTAGGGTGTAGCTGGGGATGGTGGGACTTGTAATACCATTTATTTTCTTCCATTGTTCATTTTGAAGAATGCATAAGTTCTACTTATTTTAGTGTAGCACTACATTTATTCCTTGCAGGTTTTCCATCAAAGCACTAAAAAACAAACAACACCCCCCCAAAAAAAGCATATTAACTAACAAAACTGCTTGAATTTGCAAATTAGTCATTTGTCTCCTGAATTGTTCTGACTCTGCAAAGTGGTTAGCAGGGACTGATAAAAGGGTTTGCCTCTGGGCAGTTGTCATATCCACATGTTGTCATATCCAGAGTTATTTTTCTCTCTCTTGGAGACAGAAGTGTGACTCATGAAAGCATGTGTCAAGTGGGAATAAAACTTAACATGCCTACCTGATACATCTATATTCTTATTTAAGAAGGCAATTATCTCACTGCTCATCTGGTCAGGTTAGTCATATCTCTGTTAATGTCACAGAATCTGGAATGGCATACATATAATGTAGGGGTTGAACTAGGACTCAAGAGACCTAGGTTCAAATCCCTACACTGCCATAAATCTCAAATGTTGTCCTTGGACCAGTTACTGGATTGAATCCTCTGATCTGTCAGTGGAAGGTACTGACTATCACCAGTCTTCCTGGTGTTCCTCTCCCCTCAGCAGCCATTTCAAACCCCAGGAAAGTGTATTCCTGGGGATATGGAGGACCAATGTACAGTAATAGTGTACCTCTTATGTCAGCAAAGCTCTGCTGAAAGAAGAAGAAGAAAGAAGCAATTTTGCCTGCCACACTGCTGCTTCTTGACCCACATTACTCCATGTGGGTCCTCCAACCATAGTAGTAAACTTTGCCAGGTTCAGAAATGGTTGCTGGTGGGAGGAGAAAGCCAAGAAGTTCAATGATCTTTGCACAGTCCTTGCAGGGTCTTTGCACTGAATCCAATCCACCATTTCTCAGCCTAACTTACCTCACAGGGATGTAGTATACATAAAAGGAAGGAGGGAGACCCATGTAAGTTGCCTGAAGCTTCTTGGGGGAAAGATGGTATTATTAGCCACTTCTTCTGGAGGAAGACTCCTTAGGCTAGAAGAAGACTTCAGACTTTGCTGAGAGGAGGAGTAGGATACAAACTAGTCTGTGGTTGTATCTTTACTGATACAAAAGTTCTTATACAGCGATTCATGCTGTAGGTCAAAGCTCAGTAAAGTCTATAATCTTTACTTAAATTCTAAATGTCACTGACATCAGACTGAATTTGAAGCTAACAATGCAATCCTTGACATTCTTCAAATTCATTGAAATAAATGCGCATAGAAGGGTGGAACTCTGCTTAAGATTGCATTATAATTAACCAGAATATTTATGTTCCTTAGATAGACATTCAAGGATGCTGAAAAAAGAGGGTTGTTTATTCTGATCCAATTCATACATTTAATAGCATAAGAATGTAGGGGTCTATGTAGTGTAGAATTTTTTGTATGCAACATTTTCCAATGTGATGATCTGGAGATCTAAAAAACAAGGAATTGGTGGTAGTAACCATTCCCTTTGGCTTGGTTCCAATATCTGCCATTGATAGTTTGCTGATTATTCCACAAATTTTACATGATTTGATTTATTGAATTTATACCTCACCCTCCCCAGCCAAATCCTGGCTTAGTGCGGCTTCCAACAAATGTATGCAGTTATAAATACATTGATTAAAACAGTGAACCATACAAGGCACCCTCATTCAATAGTCCCTATAAAATACACTGAGGAGGTTGGCAACGATGAACTCTGCAAGGCCAGGAGGGCAAACAATATCAGGGATGGACAGGGTACAGCAAGGAGAGGGTCAATAAGCCAAACATTATCAAACACATATGGAATCCTTCTATGGGAAAACAGCAGTCCCATAATCCCAGTATCTTTAATAGTATCTGACTCAGGCTATAAACAACCAATCGGAATCTTGCATCAGATGACTGATGGAGCTTTTTGTGTCCAAAATATCCCAAACATCAAGTTTTGTTAAGGCAGAAAGCACAGCACTGTGTGTTTGTGACTGTATTTATTTTTTGGTTGTAATTATAATAATATCCTGGGACGTATTTTGGCATATAGCTTGGATTCCTCGGTTCAGAACCAAGATAAGTTGATATCATGAAATGTGATGCTGTCAATTGTGCCCCTGAGATAAATGGAAATTGTGGGTTGGAGATTGTGAAGATTTTGTAACTCTGGACTAACATCTGTGAATTTGATTTGTGGATTTCTTTTCTCAGTCCCAAATGCTTACAGGCTAACAATAATAAGAACAAGAATGAAGTAATATTTTAAAGAATCTGCCGCAATGGATATGATGTATTTGGATTATGAAAGCCATCGGTTTGACTGAGATTTTTTTTTTTTTAGCACTATATGTCCCAAATAGGCTTTGGCTATTTTAGTACTTCTTTGTACGGTCATCAGAGTTTTCTCGGATACCTAAATTTAGCTAAAAATGTCATGTCTGGATCAAATCTTATACTAGTCCCTAAAATTGGTGTAATGCTTATATCTAACATAGATTTGGTGCCACATGAATTATATTGTGCTAGAATCTGCTGTATAAATCAAGAACCTTTTATTTTTCTACATGTCATTCAATTTTGGCATACAATTAATTTTGAATCCCTAATATAGTCTACACACGTTTTGAAAATACTGAATTTTCTCAAGTTCAGCCAAACTACAATGACTAAATAAGAGTCACATAGGTTATTTAGGAAAACATGGAGAACACGTAGAACCTCTTGCTTCCTTTCCCATGAATATTTGTGTATTATCTGACAGAGAAAGGCAGTTTCATCCTGTCTCAGAGATCTACATCTTTTCACTGGGTGTTTGGATGTCTGGTTGCAGGGTTGTATTATATATGGTATGGAAGGGTACAGGAAACAGGAACTGTGGGGCACTTGCCATTCCTATTTCCCCTTCCTGTTCAAATGTCCAGAGCTTCTCTAAAAAGTACTTTGAACCATCTTATCTAAGGGACATGAAAAACAGTCTGTCAGTTACAGTAAAATATATAAAACCAAAATGGAAGTCTAACTCCTTCTTCTTTCACTGTCTGCTCTTTGATATAGAATCTTCTAGGATGTTGCCTCAGTTCAAGTCAGTTTTGTAGACCATGTATCATGTCTTAATACACTGTATGGGGATTAAAACAACAATGAACAATTAGCCTTAGCTTCTTTTTTTTCTATGGTTATTGTTGTACAAAAGAGAGACTTAAACTGTAAATAATGTATATTTAATAAAGAGAGCCTTTTGTATGATTTTGTGTGGAAGACAAGCGCCTCATGCAATGATTCTTTTAAATATATAAATGGACAGTGGAAAAATACTATTCCTGCAAAGTGGTCTCATTTCTGTTCTTCTAGGCAATTAATTCCTGTAGCAGAACAGTAATGTGAACATGGTGGATAGTAATAACATGTGAAGCTCCCACAGCTCAGAGGTGTTGATTTGAAACATTGCTAAAAGTGCTGTCACAGGGTCTTTGAGCACTCTACAACGTTCCTGACTCCAGTAACTAATCATGGTTTGCAGCACCTGCCTCTGAAGTGCCTGCGGGCTAATGTGTCTACTTGATGAAAGTCAAGTCTGGAGGTATGTTTGGGGTCTGATTGCAAAAGACTGCTGGGAACGGTCATTCTCCGGACACATTCTTTCCAGTTCAGACACTTCCACTGACTTCTCCTTACCACATTCCTAGATTGGGGGGCAATTCCTAATCATATATTTTCATGACCAGATAGAGCTGTAGAATGCAAATGTGATGGGCAATGGATCAGTAATTGTTTTAGAAAGGGATGGTTGAAAAGCATGAGGCAATTTCTGGTCCAAATTTAATTTACTTAAATGAAGGAAACAGGTTTTCAGAGGAAATCCATGGTGCTGTGGACTGGATGCTATGTATATTTCCCATAGCCATATATTTTCCAACAACTCTCATAGGAGTTGTTGCATGTGCTACACTGAACATGCATATTTGCAGTAGATCGCCCCAATGTATGTGCAGGCACATCGCCCCAATGTATGTGCAAAGGCTCTACATGAGTACAAATGATCATGCAGGGCTCTCTCCCTGAAACTGGGGATTCGGAATTTCAAATCACATGGCATAACCTGTCATATGACCCTTACCCACCTTCAAGCAAACTCACACAAGGTAGTGTGATGCTGCTCTCCCACTCAACAAACAATTCAGTCTGTCCAGAATTCTGTGCAAAAAGAGACTCCTTCACATTCCATAAGAACATAAGAAAAGCCATGGTCGATCAAGTTCAGCAGTCTGTTCACACAGTGGCCAACAGGTGCCTCTAGGAACCCCACAAACAAGACGACTGCAGCAGCATTGTCCTGCCTGTGTTCTACAGCACCTAATATAACAGGCATGGTCCTCTGATACTAGAGGGGTATGCATCATGACTAGTATTCATTTTGACTACTAGCCAATGATAGCCCTATCCTCCATCCTCCTATCCTTCCAATATAATATGTGCCTAAGAACAGTAATATGAGCAAACTAATGCAGGCTCTTACAAATGCAAGGTCAGATAATGAAATGTGGAGGCATTCCCAAGACAAAGTTGAGTGAGCATAACACCAGAGAATTGTAACAGAAATGGCAAAATAATTCCTTCATTAGGCTCATTAAGCATCCTCAGTGTGGTAAGCAATTTTTTTATTATTATTATACAGAACTCTTCCATTTATACAACAACAACTCATACATGTGGTAGCACAAGTAACCATATGAATTGTGGAAAGCATCACCTTTCAGAACACTTTTGATTCACTTTTGTGTTCTTCACAAAGGTGTATGTAGGTATTTGAAGGAATTAAAACACAGCAGGTTTATTATCGTCATTCATTGGGGACCCCTCAAGGGTAATCTGATTAGGCAACAGTGAAGCTTCACCAATAAATCTGTACAGTAATACAACTACATTCAGTCAAATATTTGCTAAATATTTGCTAAACTGTTGCAAAACTAAGCAGATGTCAGATTATCCCATCAACCCACAACTATTAACTTTTATAGCAACCTTGGCTTTCCATTCACCAAAACTACCTTTTCTTCCCTTCCAGCATTGTCAGCCAAATTGATTATAGCTCTTATTTGATCAATTGACTCAATGGTCCAGCGTGGTGTAGTGGTTAAGAGCGGTGGTTTGGAGCAGTGGACTCTGATCTGGAGAACCTGGTTTTATTCCCCACCCCTCCACATGAGCGGTGGAGGCTAATTTGTTGAACCGGGTTGGTTTCCCCACTCCTGCACATGAAGCCAGCTGGGTGACCTTGGGATAGTCACAGCTCTCTTAGAGCTCTCTCAACCCCACCTACCTCACAGGGTGCCTGTTGTGGGGAGGGGAAAGGAAGGTGATTGTAAGCCGGTTTGAGTCTCCCTTAAGTGGTAGAGAAAGTCGGCATATAAAAAACAACTCTTCTTCTTCTTGTCTCCACAACTTCATCTGGAGAAGAACACCTGTTCTTGCTACTTCTGTAATGTTTCCCCAGTTACATCCAATTCTATGTAGTCCCACATTAGAGTAATCCTAAAAACAACACTTGCTGTATCTGAATGCTTTGGGCAGATCTAGCTGAGTGCAAGTAAGCAAAAAGCTCGTTATAACTCATTTCACTCAATAAATAATCACAATAAACAATCAGAGAGCAGGCGGCATGCTGGAATTGCCCTTTAGAGCCATCAAGCCCAAATCACTGCGCTGGAAAAATATAATACAAGACAGAACCACACATGTGCTGCAGTCAAGGGATTCCCTGCTCCATCATTAAAGTGGCAGCTGTGGAGGAGAGACAGGAGTAATCCTGCTTAATCCTTCTCTGCCTCATTATTTTCCTTGGCAGCCCTCCTTCCTGGCTATTTTACTCCCAGAGGGAATTTTGAAACATGTTTAGTAGTGGGGGGGGGGAGGCATTGGGTAGACTGGTTAAGTCCTTACTCTCTGACTGTATTCCTCCTGCACATCTCACTATCTTTGCACACCGCCAACACCATTTTTCCCCTGAACACGCACTCCTATCCAATTGAATCCAACTCAAAACACCAACATAAGATTTTAAATGTTTCTTGTTCATGTAATTTTGTTAATGTGTGGCCTACATTACTATAAAGATCAACAGATGAATTATTGGTATCTGTCATGGGCCCTGCCTTGGGAGCTGAGGACTCGGAGGACTCTGAAGCTGAAGTGGAGGAACAGGTTGCCTCTGGGCCCTCAGTACCTCCATTGCAGCCAGTAGCACAGGAGCCTGAAACAACTCAGCAGGAACCACAGCTAGGCAGGGAGATGGAACAAGGGCAGACAGAAGCTACTCTTTCCCCAACCCCTGCAGTGGAAGCTGAGAATGGCAGCCCTCCAAGCTCACCTGAACCTGATAGGCGTATCAGGACTCGGCAGCGTGTGGTTCTGCAAGGTAGAAGGAGAAGTGCTCGCTTGGAGCGGCTAAGCAGACAGAGAACTGGTGCTGAGTCGTTTCAGGATGAAGCCTAGCCTGGAAGTGCACTGACTGATAAAGGCAGTGCAGGCGTGCTTTCGCTTTGCGGAAGCAACCGTGCAGTTTCTCTGTGTTCCCGCTACCGCTCATGATTGATCTCTCTGGCCTTTGAGTCCTGCCTGCTTTGACGACGCCTCCGACTTCTGACCTCAGTAGACAGCATAATCTTTGTCGCCTGCTCCAAAAGGGGCTAGATACCTGCCGCACGTCTGAGGACTGCGGGCACCGGCCGGCCCTTGCCCTACGCCGGCACAGTATCAAAAACTGAGACTGTTTCACACACATAGGCTACTCATTGGGAAGCTGCAATGTCCAGATGTGACCTGCTTGTGTGACTGGACCATCACAGTTCCAATATCAAAGAGATAACTTCCATATCACCTCAACGCTTTTAGGTGGATCCATTCAAATGTTCAGCCAATCATGTAGTTTGTGTAATCAAATAATCAAGAACTATAAATGCATGCATGAATAGGAGCCGGCAAATTGACAAATGCTTTCTAACCTCCTGACTTCACTTCAGACTCATTGCTTTTCAAGCGGCTTATATGTTCAGCTGCAAGTAATCAAGTGATAAGTCACTGAATGATCAGTCATGCATATGCATGTGCGAATCAGCCTTGACTATTTCTTCTGGCAAGCTGTTTGATTGCCAAACTGTTTTGACTGATTTTTTCAGTGACATCAAAATCCTAAATCTGCGCATCTGCAGCTTAAATCAATTGCCGATAAGGATATGTATGTCATAATTTATTAAGATCTCTTCCAGCCCTTTAATTGTATAATCCTATAATGAGTCATTGAGGAGAAAGGAAAGAATTAGAATTAGGAATGTGATTCTACGCACTTACTAAAAACAGCTCACAACACAGAAGGCCTTTTGTATTTTTTTATAAAGCCTTTTACAGATAATGGAAGAGGTAGAGGGAGAAAAATCCCTTTTACTGATGTTCAACTTTTTTTTAAAGATGTATCTCTCTCAGGAGGACAACAAAAATAGAAGAAGAAAACCCATCTTTTCAGTCACCTCTTGTTTGGCTATTAATTCTACAATCACTTCCTATGAATGTAATGGGCTAGATCCAGAGGAAAAGTTAATATGAGGAGTTGGTAGAGCAGATCTTCCCCCACTTTGCACTTTCACAAGCAGCCTGCTATTTCTCTAAAAACCCTTTCTGACTGGTCAGCAGAGTCTTCTTTCTTCCACTGGTGGCTTGTGTCATCTGGTATTACCTGAGGAAAGGAGGATGGAGAAGAAATGTGTTGCTATTTTAATTGTTTCTAAAGCAAGTGGTAATCTTTATGGAAGTGAAGGGCTACAATGGAAATAATGTTTCTTCATAGCTGAAGTATAAGGATAAAATATTGTATTTCATCTTAGAATTAAGCAGTCCTTTTTTTCCTCCATGGGACTAGAAACTTCCTCACATTATTGATTTATTGATTGATTGATTCTCAGTGGGTCTCACTGGGGACCCAGAGCAACTTACAATATCATTCTCTCCTTCTCCACTTTAAATCTTGACAACAACAAATGTGTGAGGTAAGTTAGGCTGAGACAGAGTAAGTGTCACACCCACTGTTACAGTTACAAATGTCATGCAGTTCCCTTGAAGCCACAACCATGTGGGAAATTGATTTGTATGTTTCCAGCCAGGAAAACCTATTAAGCCTGCTCCTTCTTCCTGCTCCCATGGCTTGCTAGCAGCAAAGTCATAAAATGATCTGGACTGGTAGCATGCCTATTGCTCAGTTCCATCCCAGTGTGACAGCCTGTGGACCATGAAGTGGTTTTAAATCCTGACATGAGTGGTTCTCAATCTCTGCTACTTCACAGAATGTGTTTATGTCACAAAGCAATCCTAAACCAGCCTACTCAGAAGTAAGTCCCATGCCATTCAATTCAATACCAAAACCTTTAATGGCATAAAAAAGAAACCTTACGTTATACAATAAAATATTACATATGGTTCCAATAATGTTACTCAATGCTTCTTACTTCTAGGAATGTACTCTTAGGAATGGGCTGTCAGATATGGATGAAAGAGGGAACCACATGTGTTTATTTCCAGGTGTTTAGAACCAAGACTTGCCTTGCTTGGCAAATATTACTGATGAAATAAAAATAAAAAAATACATTTGTGTGAAATTATTTTTCTTCTTTTTCACTGCATGAAGCACATCCTCTCTTGCTTTCCTTATCCCCTCAAATCCCAAAAGCATTAATTATCTGCTTTTATTTTTTTAACCAAATAATAAATGATGACACCAGTTACCATGTAATTAAGGCATTTACTCCAGAACAAATCTCTCTTGCCATTAATAGTGTATTCCCAAGGGCTTTTAGATCTAAACCTAGCTGGTATCTGATTAATTTATCAGCGAGCCTCAGGATAACAAATTGGCTGTTCCCCAGAATCTTCCTTAGCTTCTCATTCACAATGGTCTTGATCAGAGTGGCTGATTTTCAAAGAACCGATGAAAGCAAACAAAAGTGCATTCCTTTTATACCTCAAACTAAAGATTCTTAAGTAATCTGCTTCCCAGAAGTAGCTCTACCATTTGATGGCAGAGGTCCCAGTAAATATGTACTATCTGAAGAGGATTATAAGAACAACTAGGAAAGAACCTCTGGGCAAAAAAGTGATGCTTGTCATGGTGCTAGTGATGCCATTATAGGACACAGAAAGAGAAAGCTAGTATTTTGTGACATTTACCTGTTGCCTTCTGTGTATATCAATATGTCCATCCATTCAGGCAATATAATTTTGGAATTCTTCAGAAGCTATAAGAACATAAGAAAAGTCCTTCTGGACTCTATAGTCTGCCACTCTGTTTATCACAGTGGCATACCAGACACCTCTTGGGAAGTCCACAATAAGGGAATGAATAGGATCCTTCTACTGTGGCTCCTCCAGCAACTGTTGTTTGGAGGTACTCCATCTCTGATCAGTTTCCTTTAGCCATCATGACTAATACCTTCTTAACTGTGCAAATTTTAAACTTGGATGTATTTTTACTGTTCTGATTATTCCTTTTTATGCCAATAAAAGTGATGATTGATTGACTAATACCTGTGGATAGGTTCCTCCTTCATGAATTTGTCTGGTCTCCTTTTAAAACCATCAACCCATCAATGCGTAGTAGCTGACTTTCTCCCAGATGGTGGTGGACCTTATGCCTTTTAAGGAGTTCATCAACACACTCTCATCTGACATGGCAACCCTGGGTCTCATCATTCTCTTGATCCAAATACTTCAGGGGAAAATGGCTGCCTTTCTGGACCCAGGTACAGGACATGCAGACACTGTTCCAGCAGTGTGAGCACTGATGCAGAGGCTGAAAGGGGGCATCAAGTCCTTCCTGGAAGTTCTCACCAAGAAGAATGTCTACATGTTGGCAACCATGTGTGACCTGAGCTTCAAGGGTGCCTCACCAAGCATGCTAGCCAGCTAATTTGCTGGAGACATGAGCTGTCTTGGCCTCAAGGAGGGGAGAGGAGGGGGAAATCAGCTCTTTTGCTCCCTACCATTGTCTCCCATTTGGGACATGGTCCCAGCCACAGCCACTCCTGAGATGGCTATGGTGACAGAGATAATAAGTGAGGCAATTGGCACCAGTGGGAATGTGAGATGCACAAGCCAGGCTTTGGCGGATGCAGTGGTGTGGAACTAACTATCTGAGCCCTGCAAGTAGCATGCCACCAATGTGCTGAGTTACTAGGCCAAGACAAACAGCCTGGCAGAACCTCTCTCTTGGCTCAGAGGCTCCTCTTGTACCCTCAACGAGTATGGCGAGTGAACATTTTCCTCAGATAGGTGACAGTGTCAGCACACCATTCTTGTCTGTTCCCCTGGAGTGTTGAGCAATTGGTCTCTCGGAAGGTCAACTTGCCACTCTTCAACTACCAAGCCTTGGACTTTGAGAGATAGAGTAAACTGAGTAACTGCTTTTGCCTGCATCCTCTCTGTGTTGGGGAGTTGGGGAAAATGCTCTTCCCAAAACTTAAAACCTAAAACTCAAAAGTAAAAAGAAACAGCAAGGAAGTTATCTGATTTGTTTGGCACTATAAAAAATCAACATTCCAAATTGTGTTCTATCAAACAAAAAGCCTCAACTGAACCCACGTTGCTGTACAGGGGGGTGTTGGTGGGGCTCAGAAGATAGCACAATTCTGTGCAGAAAATAGATATGGTTGCCAAAAATGTTGTTCTCTCCACTCTCATGAAGAACCCCCCTCCCCATACACACACACAAATATCATTGGAATAAGGGATGTAAGGAAAGTAGATGAGCCTGTCACTTCAAACAAGCAGAACTCACAGAAAAATCTAAATGAAGCTTATGCATGCTGTTTGAGTGTGGTGCTCCTTTTTTTTACAGGTATGGGAGTATGGTTGCCAACCTGCAGGTACTAGCTGGAGATCTCCTGCTATTACAATTGATCTCCAGTCGATAGAGATCAGTTCCCCTGGAGAAAATGGCCACTTTGGCAATTGACTGTATGGCATTAAAGTCCCTCCCCTCCCCAAACCCCACTGTAGGGCTGTTGGAAAAAAAAATTCGGTATAGTTTGGATTCGGCTGAATTCGGCCCGTCTGGATTCAGGATATGCCGAAGTCTGAACTCCCCCGCTTTGGATTCGTGCAATTCGGCGTGAATTCAAAGTTCGGGGAAAAAATTCAGCCGAATAAAGCCATTAAAAACACAACCGCGTCTTTCGGCGGCTCCAGGGGGGGCATTTTTGGGGGTAGAGGTCCCAAACTTTCAGCGAAGCTTCAAAGGACCCTTCTTGCAAGACCCCCCAAGTTTTGTAAAGATTGGGTCGGGGGGGCTGAGATATGGGCCCCGAAAGGGGTCCCCCCACCCTTAATGTGCATCTCTGAGCAGAGCTTGCCGCCCGTGCACAAAGCTCCCAGCCCCGACAAACAGCTGAGAGCAAGGGTGGGGCAGGTGCTAAGAAGTTTGCAAAGCAACAGAACTGCAAAGCAACACTGCAAAGCAACACAACTGCAAAGCAACACCCACAACTGCAAAGCAACACCTTTGCAACCATGCAAAGCAACACCTGACACCTGGGAGTTTGCAAACCATGGAAAGGGACAGAGGCAGCTAGCTATGCATAATGAGCAGGAGGGGGTGGAATTTCCCCTTTTGCATCAGACCCGGGACCAGGCAAATGCATTCTTTAAGTAACCATTTGAAAACCAGTTTTGAGCAAGAATCAAAATAGACCTAACCGATCTTATGAATGAGGGAAAACCTGAGGACACACAACTGAAGCCTCCCCTCAAACCAGGGAGAGAGAGACTCGAGGGGGCGCACACACCCCAGGCAGAACGGGCGAAAGCCCCCTTTGGCTTCCCCCCCACCCACAGAAACTGCTCCCTCCCCCCACACACAGACTCTGCTTCCCCCCCAACACACACATAGATTAAAGCCCCCAAAGGGGTCTTACTGTGGCTGTCTTCTGTTACATCAGGAGGGGCTGGGAGGTCTGGGTAATCCAATATGATTCCATTTAAGCACGGAAGGTTTTGCCGCTCTGGAGATGCATACAGGATCGGGTGATCCATTCATCCCAATAGGGAAAAGGGGAAAGCCCATATCTCGGGACCCCCTGACCCAATGTTTACAAAACTTTTGGGGTCTCTTACGAAGGCTCGTCTGAAGCTATGCTGAATGTTTGGGGGCTGCACCCCCAAAAATGCACCCCCGCAGCCACAGAAAGAGAAAAGGGGGGAGCCCATATTTCTGCCCCCACTGAACCCATCTTTACAAAACTTGGGGGGTTTCTTAAGAAGGCTCGTCTGAAGCTATGCTGAAAGTTTGGGGGCTGCACCCCCAAAAAAGCGCCCCCTGCAGCCATGGAAATGGAAAAGGGGGAGGGGAAAGGGATGGAGCCCATATCTCGGGACCCCCTGACCCAACGTTTACAAAACTTGGGGGATTTCTTAAGAAGGCTCGTCTGAAGCTCCGCTGAAAGTTTAGGGTCTACCCCCAAAAATGCACCCCCTGCAGCCACCGAAAGGAGCGAATGTGCACAAGCACCCCCCATGAGGATTTCTCTCACTCTCTCTCTCTCCCCGGCCCGGCTGCGCAGTAGCTGATTCCTCCAGTACTCAATCCTGACTGATTGGCCAGAAGAAGACCCAGCTTGGCCACTGATTGGCCGGGGGAGGAGAATGCTGCTTACTGACGGTTATGCTGCTTACTGACGCCCCAAATTTGTCGAATTTATTCATGAACTCCCAAACTCGCTGAATTCGGCTCCCCCGGTTTCCCGCCATTTTTGAGTTCAGTTCGTCCCGAACTAAAAACCGCCGAATCAGGGGAAATTCAGCTGTTTTTCAGTTCGGGCTGAACCGAATCGACAGCCCTACCCCACTGTCCTCTGGCTCCACCCCAGAAACCTCCCGCCGGTGGTGAAGAGGGACCTGGCAACCCTAGAGGGGAGGGAACATAAGCTCCAGTGATGAAGGGCAGCTGCAGCTCCTGAGGCTCCCTGTGGTATAAGCTGCTGACTGTAGAGAGAAAGGAGATCTTGAGAGCCAGTGTGGTATAATGGTTAACTAGGATCTGGAAGACCCAAGTTTGAATCCCCATTTGTTCCATGAAAGTTCACTGAGTGACCTTGGGCAAGTCATGCTCTCTTAGCCTAACTACCTCACAGGGTTATTAGAGGAGAGGAGAATGATGTAAGCTGCTTTGGGTCCCCATTGGGGAGAAAGGTGTGTATAAATGAATTAAATTAAAAAAAACCTCCTTTTCCCTTTCTGAGGCCTATCTTGGAAAAATGACATTAGTGTGTGTGTGCTTGTGTGTCAGGGTCTTGCCAAGTATGGCTGGCTGGCTGGCTGGCTTGGTCCTGCCCACCAGATTGGTTTTGCTTGGATTCTGTGGTTTGACATTGGTTGTGTTGGGCTTGTTGGCTTTTTTTTTTGCATCTGGGGCTTTTCGCCAGTGGTGGCTCTTATGTGTTTGACTACTAGTTTCACTGCCCTGGAGAAAGCATGGAATATTTTCCCCCATAGGAAACTATGAAGACAAGGAGGATGGTTTGATCACCATACTCAGGGGACAATAGAATTGGACACCTTGATCCAATTCAGACAAAACATGGGGAGTCTTCCATGAACAGGCAGGACTTGGTTCTCTGCAATTACAATGTCATTTTCTTGACAAAAATAATGCCACATAGGGAATAAAAGATCAAAAAAAAATCAGAAATCCCTCCCCTCAAAAAACTCAAATCAGAATTCTGAAATTGTATGGGGGGATCTAAACACTATGGAATCCCAATATAAAACCCTTTCCTGAAATCCAAATTAAAAAAATATCAATTTTTTTCCAGTTGCACATTCTTAGGTCTTACTCCATCTTTCTCCCAGACTGCTGCTGTTCCATAATAGTCAAGTTTATTTAAAACAGTCATAGACCAGAATATAAATAAGAACACAATTATTCCATAAGTAAAATAGCTTACATACTACTTATATATATCTTGTTAAAATACAGATTTACATAAGGCATCTTTATACGCCACTCCGCCCTTTCTTAATTTTAAGAACCAGCCAACCAAATTTGGCAACTTTACAGGTAATCTCCTGCTGCTTATCCGATAGCAGGATTGAAAGAAGAGACCTTCTATTTTTATGAGGGTAACATGCAATTATAGGCATAATCAGGGATTCTCTAATCTGCCTGTATATTCTACACTTGAAAAGAATATGTTCTAAAGTCTCTACAGAGCCATCACCGCACTCACATAAACAACTTCCATATGGCGCGCCTCTATATCTTCCCTCAAGAACAGCTGTGGGTAACATGTTATATCTTGACAAGGTAAAAATCCTCCTATATTCCTGGTTATCCAATAGCTTAATATATGACATCATGACCACCCTATTCAACCCACATATCATAAAGAGGGCTCCTTAGCCTATTCATATCGTGCTGTTGTAAGCACTTGTCCCATGATAATCCCGAAAACAACATCCACAGACAAGGAGTCCAAAATAGAGTTGATTTATTAGGAAAAGTCTACAGGTAAACAGCAGCTATAGGTAAGTTGGCACGAATGAGAACTAAAGGAACGGCCTAAGGCCTATATGGAAGAGCACTGGTCATATCAAATTAAAAAAAAAAAACCTTTATTGGCATAACAAATCGTACAAGGTATTCCAGAATTTGGCAAATGATAAAACATCAATATCGCACTGGTCATATAAGATAGTGGTGGCAGCCATGGCAACCACCCGCCCTACAAGGGCAGTTCCCACAGAGCTAGCGAAAGGAATTTGGCAGTTAACAGGCCCGACCTTGGGCCGCACCTGGTGAAACCAAAACATGCATAGTCTGGCTGCCTCAGCAGAGAGCAGGCCTGACATCCTGCTCCCCTTAAGGCCCCCCTCCCACCGACTTGTGCATGGGCGCTGGTTTGTGAGGGTAAGCAGTGTGGAATTGACTGACTAAACGGGATGCTGAAACATCATGGGCGCGTACTCATTCATCTTGCACAGAACTGAAATGTTTCCAACGAACCAGATACTGGAGAGAACCATGATGGATACGCGAGTCCAGGATTTTCACAATTTAAAAATGTTCTCCCCCCCCTACCATCATCGGTGGTTCAGGGAGAGGCTTGGGAAACCATTCTGGGGAGGGAACATGCAGTTTCAGCAAACTGATATGAAATACGGGATGGACGCGCCTTAATGATTTTGGGAGTGAGAGTTCCACAGTTACTGGGTTGATGACTCGAGAAATGGGAAAAGGTCCCACGTATATGGCACTGAGTTTGTTACACGGGTGGTTGGAACGCAGATTCTTGGTGGATAAATAAACCATGTCCCCCAGTTTATACTCCTTCCCTGGTGAGCGATGTTTGTCAGCTTGAGCCTTGTATTTACGTTTGGCTCATTCTAAGTTCTTTATTAGCCAAGGCCAGGTTGTTTGAATAGTGTGTACCCAGTCGGCAACATCTTCACCCCCCTCCACCCTTGAGACATCGTTATGGCCAATGGGGCCGAAGTCCTGTCCATAAACGGCTCGGAAGGGGCTATATCCAGTGGATTGATGTACAGCATTATTGTATGCATATACAGCAAAGGGTAACATTTCAACCCAATCATCCTGATGATAGTTAACATAACAATGCAAGTAGCATTCTAATACAGCATTTACCCGCTCTGTCTGGCCGTCAGTTTGGGGATGGAAAGCACTTGAGAGACCCTGTTCCACCCCCACCAATTTTAGAAAAGCTTTCCAGAATTTAGCTACATAGATACTTCCGTGGTCACTGACCACCTTGCGCGGAAAGCTATGGAGTCGGAAGACATGTGACACAAAGAGGCGGGCCAGTTTTGGGGCGGATGGAATACCTGCGCAAGGGACAAGATGCACCTGTTTTGAGAACAGGTCAGTAATTACCCAAAGTACAGTTTTTCCTTCACTGAGAGGGAGATCGGTCATAAAATCCATTGCAATTACTTCCCAGGGTCTAGTGGGGGTCTCTAACGGTTGCAATAACCCAGGAGGTTTATCCTGGGACCTTTTGACAGTAGCACATACTGGGCAACTGCAGATGAATGAATCCTCGTCAGTTCGCATGTCTGCCCACCAAAATTGTCTACGTAACAAATGCAACATCTTCAGAAACCCAAAGTGTCCTGCGGTCTTGGCTCCATGGACTAACTGCAGAACCTCCTTCTGCAGTCCCTTAGGCACATACAGCTTAGAGTCTTTGTACCAATAACCCCCATGTTCAGAGAAGTGGGGAGGGTTTGCGCAGAGAGTTCGGCTTGGCAACCGGAACGAAGTGCGTTCATAAAGGAGTCTGTTAGATCCACCCTATCCGGCATCGTGGGTGCCGTGCTGGTGGGTTTCACTGCGGGAGGGGAAGCTGGTGTCCCCGAGGGGGGTCAGACGGCTGGATTGCCTGGGCGGCCGGGTGCAGGCAGAGCTGGTGAAGGAGGCGAGGGGGGTGGAGCGGTCGGGCCGACCGATGTGGTCGGGCTTGGAGTTCCCCCCCCTGCGAAGACTGTGGCAGGAGCCAGGCTTGTGATCGGGTTTGAACTGCCAAGGTGGGCAGCAAACCCCTCTGAGCAGGAGTGAATAGGGACTCTGTGGGGCGTTCCACCTTGGTAGGGTATTGTGGCAGTCTGGATAGAGCGTCCGCCAAGATATTCTGCTTCCCTGGTACATGTTTTAATACGAAGCGGAACTGAGCAAAGAAGTCCGCCCAGCATACCTGTTTCGCGGACAGTTTACGGGTTCCCGTGAGCGCCTCCAAATTTTTGTGATCACTCCACACCTCAAAAGGGACCTTAGAACCTTCCAGGAATTGTCTCCACACCGTGAGGGCATGGTGGACGGCGGCCGCTTCTTTTTCCCAGATTGGCTAGTTGAGCTGAGACTGCTCAAACTTCTTAGAGAAGTAAGTGTACGGATGCAGAAGACCGTGCCTCCCTCACTGTAGAAGTGCACCCCCCATTGCCACGTCCGAGGCGTCATCCTGGACTATAAACATTTCAGGATCAGGGTGTTTCAACACTGGTTCGGAGGTAAACAGTCGCTTGAGAGTATAAAAAGCGGCTTGGACACTGGGGGTCCAATTGATTTTAGCCGAAGGCAACATGGCTGTGTTTCCCTTTCCCTTAGTTTTAAGGAGATCAGTGATGGGGAGTGCGACTTAAGCGAAGTTGGGGATGAACCCCCTGTAGAAGTTAGCAAACCCCAGAAATTGCTGAACCTATTTGTGGGTTGAGGGTGATTACTGACTGCACCTTTTCAGGATCCATGGTGAGACCGTGGTGTGAAATGATATAGCCCAAAAAGGTTAACTGCTTCTGGTGAAAGTCACACTTGGACACCTTAGCATAGAGCTGATTGTCTCTGAGACGTTGCAATACTTCCCTCACCAGGGTAACATGTTCGTCCATAGTTTTAGAGTAAATAAGAATGTCATCTAAATAAATCACCACTCCTTTATATAATAAGTCATGTAGGATTTTATTAATGAATTGCATGAAGACCCCCGGGGCCCCTTTTAATCCAAAAGGCATCACTAAGAATTCATACATGCCAAAGCAACTGGAAAAGGCTGTAAGGGGTACATCTCCATCCCAAATTCTGATTCTGTAATAGGCTTCCACCAAGTCTAATTTAGTAAAGATACTCCCCTCCTTGAGTTGCCCCAAGAGATCCGAGATCAGAGGAATGGGATAGGCATTGGACTGGGTGACTGCATTGAGTTTCCGAAAGTCAATGCATAACCACAAGTCACCCGTCTTCTTGCGCACAAAGAAAGCGGGGGCCAAAAAAGGGGCAGTAGATGATTGGATGAAACCCTGAGCCAAGTTCTTGTCCAAGAATTCACGTAGCACTGTTCGTTCGGAAGCACTCATGGGGTAAATCTTACTCTTAGGTAGTTTCCCATCCCCCACCACCTCAATAGCACAGTCCGTTTTGCAGTGGGGGGGGGGTAGTACATTACATTCCTGTATATCAAAAATGTCTGCAAAGTCCTGATATTCAGCAGGCAGTGGAGAGGAAGAGACTAAAGCTGAGGTTGATGGAGGTACCACTGCTACCTCGTGATGGTGTTGGTCGCAGTTAGGACCAGAGAACTTTATAGTCCCGGCTAGGGCTGTCAATTCGGTTCGGCCCGAACTTAAAATCAGCCGAATTCTCCTTGATTCAGCGATTTTCAGTTCGGACGGATCCGAACTCCAAAATGAGAGTAATCCGGATGGCCGAACTCTTCATGTTCGGCGTGTTCGGCGTGTGAATTCGGCGAATTCGGTAGTTCGGCGGAGACGCATGCGCAGGAGCTGATCCGGCCGCTTTCTCCCACGGCCAATGGTAGCCCAGCAGAATCTTCCCCTGGCCAATCAGAGCTTTGATTTGAAGTTTTGAACTGGCCAAGAGAAAGTTTAAAACGCCTGCCGCCCATCCCTTCCTTCCCCAGTGTTTGCCATTTTGGTGGCGAGATCCAGCCAGCAGAATTGTTGCAGTTCTGAGAGATCCACCTAAGTTCATCTTTTGGAACTGGTTTGAGGGTGTTTTGTGGTGTTTGTGTTGTGCGGGTGCGGTGGGTTGCTTTGCTTGGGGTTCCACGGTCCGGCCTAGCCCCCCCCCCCGGTTGCCTTGAGAAGGCCGTGCGGTCTCCGTGCGGAGGCGCACCCTCTCGCCGCCGGCCGGGCCTCCCGCGTTCCCGTCCCAACCCCCGGTGCTTGGGTGCCACTTGAGTTCATCCAGCGCCTTTGGCTTTTGGTTGTCTCGTGTGGCCTGTGAGTGGTGCGGTGGGTTGCTTTGCTTGGGGTTCCACGGTCCGGCCTAGCCCCCCCCCCGGTTGCCTTGAGAAGGCCGTGCGGTCTCCGTGCGGAGGCGCACCCTCTCGCCGCCGGCCGGGCCTCCCGCGTTCCCGTCCCAACCCCCGGTGCTTGGGTGCCACTTGAGTTCATCCAGCGCCTTCGGCTTTTGGTTGTCTCGTGTGGCCTGTGAGTGGTGCGGTGGGTTGCTTTGCTTGGGGTTCCACGGTCCGGCCTAGCCCCCCCCCCGGTTGCCTTGAGAAGGCCGTGCGGTCTCCGTGCGGAGGCGCACCCTCTCGGCGCCGGCCGGGCCTCCCGCGTTCCCGTCCCAACCCCCGGTGCTTGGGTGCCACTTGAGTTCATCCAGCGCCTTCGGCTTTTGGTTGTCTCGTGTGGCCTGTGAGTGGTGCGGTGGGTTGCTTTGCTTGGGGTTCCACGGTCCGGCCTAGCCCCCCCCCGGTTGCCTTGAGAAGGCCGTGCGGTCTCCGTGCGGAGGCGCACCCTCTCGCCGCCGGCCGGGCCTCCCGCGTTCCCGTCCCAACCCCCGGTGCTTGGGTGCCACTTGAGTTCATCCAGCGCCTTCGGCTTTTGGTTGTCTCGTGTGGCCTGTGAGTGGTGCGGTGGGTTGCTTTGCTTGGGGTTCCACGGTCCGGCCTAGCCCCCCCCCGGTTGCCTTGAGAAGGCCGTGCGGTCTCCGTGCGGAGGCGCACCCTCTCGCCGCCGGCCGGGCCTCCCGCATTCCCGTCCCAACCCCCGGTGCTTGGGTGCCACTTGAGTTCATCCAGCGCCTTCGGCTTTTGGTTGTCTCGTGTGGCCTGTGAGTGGTGCGGTGGGTTGCTTTGCTTGGGGTTCCACGGTCCGGCCTAGCCCCCCCCCCGGTTGCCTTGAGAAGGCCGTGCGGTCTCCGTGCGGAGGCGCACCCTCTCGCCGCCGGCCGGGCCTCCCGCGTTCCCGTCCCAACCCCCGGTGCTTGGGTGCCACTTGAGTTCATCCAGCGCCTTCGGCTTTTGGTTGTCTCGTGTGGCCTGTGAGTGGTGCGGTGGGTTGCTTTGCTTGGGGTTCCACGGTCCGGCCTAGCCCCCCCCCCGGTTGCCTTGAGAAGGCCGTGCGGTCTCCGTGTGGAGGCGCACCCTCTCGCCGCCGGCCGGGCCTCCCGCGTTCCCGTCCCAACCCCCGGTGCTTGGGTGCCACTTGAGTTCATCCAGCGCCTTCGGCTTTTGGTTGTCTCGTGTGGCCTGTGAGTGGTGCGGTGGGTTGCTTTGCTTGGGGTTCCACGGTCCGGCCTAGCCCCCCCGGTTGCCTTGAGAAGGCCGTGCGGTCTCCGTGCGGAGGCGCACCCTCTCGCCGCCGGCCGGGCCACCCGCGTTCCCGTCCCAACCCCCGGTGCTTGGGTGCCACTTGAGTTCATCCAGCGCCTTCAGCTTTTGGTTGTCTCGTGTGGCCTGTGAGTGGTGCGGTGGGTTGCTTTGCTTGGGGTTCCACGGTCCGGCCTAGCCCCCCCCCGGTTGCCTTGAGAAGGCCGTGCGGTCTCCGTGCAGAGGCGCACCCTCTCGCCGCCGGCCGGGCCTCCCGCGTTCCCGTCCCAACCCCCGGTGCTTGGGTGCCACTTGAGTTCATCCAGCGCCTTCGGCTTTTGGTTGTCTCGTGTGGCCTGTGAGTGGTGCGGTGGGTTGCTTTGCTTGGGGTTCCACGGTCCGGCCTAGCCCCCCCCCCCGGTTGCCTTGAGAAGGCCGTGCGGTCTCCGTGCGGAGGCGCACCCTCTCGCCGCCGGCCGGGCCTCCCGCGTTCCCGTCCCAACCCCCGGTGCTTGGGTGCCACTTGAGTTCATCCAGCGCCTTCGGCTTTTGGTTGTCTCGTGTGGCCTGTGAGTGGTGCGGTGGGTTGCTTTGCTTGGGGTTCCACGGTCCGGCCTAGCCCCCTCCCGGTTGCCTTGAGAAGGCCGTGCGGTCTCCGTGCGGAGGCGCACCCTCTCGCCGCCGGCCGGGCCTCCCGCGTTCCCGTCCCAACCCCCGGTGCTTGGGTGCCACTTGAGTTCATCCAGCGCCTTCGGCTTTTGGTTGTCTCGTGTGGCCTGTGAGTGGTGCGGTGGGTTGCTTTGCTTGGGGTTCCACTGTCCGGCCTAGCCCCCCCCCGGTTGCCTTGAGAAGGCCGTGCGGTCTCTGTGCGGAGGCGCGAGGACCCTCTCGCCGCTGAGGCTCACGCGACCCCATCCCACCCCCTCCACCGTGCTTGCGTGCCACCTTATCTGACCCAGCAAACCCACCTCTGGGTTTTGCCAAGGGGAAAGATGAGTGCCAGGCGTCCAGGAAACAGGGGCCCTGGGGGGAAAGCACTGCAGAAGACCAGAGGGGTGGAGGGGAGGGGTAGGGGGAGGGCCTCGGTCCACCCCCGCCCTGTGCATAGATCAGCTTCGGTGGCACCCTCAGGGGTGCAGCGGCGGATCGATTTTTCAGACGGTGCCTCCGCAGCTGCCAATCCTGCACAGGTGAGAGGTGATGCTCACACTGGTACAGGGACTGCTGCTGATGCTGCTGCTGTCCAGACAGTACCTCCTCCTGCTCCTCCCATTGTTGACGTGGAGGGGCCTGTCACGCGGCAGCAGGAGGAGGAGGAGGGGGTGCTGTCTGGGGAGGAGTTCGGGATGGAATGTTTTGATACCGATGCATTGAGGTATCTCACCCCCACTTCAAGAAGAGTGGTCGAGGAGTTTGCACACTCGATGGACAGCCCGCCGACTTTGCCTGCTTCTCCAACTCCCAGAAGCAGTTTGGGAACTACGGAATGTGAGGAGAGGGTGGAGGAGTTGCAAGAGGAAGAGTTTGTGTTGTTGCTGGAGCCATCTCAAACCCTTACCCCGCCGTCCCCTCCCCGCAAGGTCCCTAGACAGCAAGAGTCTGCCCTGAGCACCTCCAGGCAGGTTGCTCCTGCGGCAACCTCCGCGCACAAGCCGCATGGGAGCCACTTCACATCCTCGGTTTGGAAGCATTTCGAACTGGCAGAGGATGATACCCGCATTGCCGAGTGCCAGCTCTGCAGGGCGCGGGTGAGTCGAGGGAAAGATCTCAAGCATCTCTCGACCACCGCACTCCGGAACCATCTCCGGAAGCACCACAACGCGGTGCTGCTCCAGGAGGAGAGACAGGCTGGTACTTCGCTGGCAAGGGTTCCCGGGGCCAGTGCACCGCCATTGTCTGCTGCTCTCCCTGTCGCGCCCCGTGCTGCGACTCCCCTAGAAAAGACCCGCCAAACCACTCTTTCAGAGATGTTTGGTGTGGGGGATGGCGTCTGTAGGATGCCGAGAGGTGGGGTCAGAGCAGCCACGAAAAAGGCCACTCGTCTGCTCGGCGAAATGATTGCCGTGGACGATATGCCCTATCGTGTTGTTGAGAAGGTTGGATTCCGCAGACTCATCCAATTCTTTGCGCCCTGGTACAAGTTACCATCTCGCAACACGATGGCTACATCCATTGTGCCATCGTTGTACGCGGGCGCAAAGGCGCATGTGAGGGCACAGCTGTCGCGCGCTGCCGGCGGCACTGTGCACTTCACATCCGACATTTGGACAAGTCTGAATGCGGAATCTTTCATCTCCCTCACCGCGCATTGGTGGCAACCACAGGACCTCATGGGTGGGGGAGGGGTGGGCAGCGTTAGGCAGGGAGACTGTCGCCGGCCCGGCTATTGCAAGGCCATGCTACACGCGGAGGAGTTCACGGAGGCGCACACGGCGGCCAACATTGTCGCCGTCCTGAAGCCACACATACAGAATTGGCTAGGCAGGGAAGTCACCATGGGATTCATGGTGACCGATGGTGGCGCAAACATCAGGGCGGCGGCAGGGCAATTGGGTGTTGAATCACGGATCTACTGTGCGGCCCATCTTCTCCACCTCGTGGTGAAAGATGCCCTGGGCCTCGGATCACAACCTGAATCCAAAATGGATGGGCAGACTCGCAACTTCCGGAAGCTCAGGTAAAATGCCGGCAGCTTGCAAGTCACTTCTCGCGCAGTCCAAAGGACAACTACACACTGCGTGAGATGCAGGTCCGGGAAGGCGTGCCAGAGCACCGTGTGAAGGGTGATGTCGACACGCGTTGGAACTCCACTTACGCCATGCTCGAGCGTTTGGTGGAGCAGAAGAGGGCCCTCAGAGCATTTTTTCTGGAATCAGAATCCGTGGGGTCTGAGCGGCAGCTCAACCAACGTGAGTGGCAGATTATTGCTCAGACTGTGCAAGTGCTTGAGCCCTTCAAGCATTGCACAGAGATGCTCTCCTCGGACATGGCTACGCTGGCTCTGTTCACCCCCATGGCCCACAGGCTCCGTGTTAGGATGAGGACCTTTCAACAGCAGTTCCAGGAACAGGGAGATGATCAGACAGCCTTGACCGGCCTAGTGACGAGGCTTCTTGAAGGAGTGTCCAACCGTCTGATGCCTGTCGCTCAGGAGCCGGTCTACATGTTGGCGAGCATGTGCGACCCGCGCATCAAGGGCAGCATTGCAGAGCGTTCCAGCGAGCTTCTGCGCTGGAGAGACAAGCTGTCCCAGCGAGTTGAGCGATTGCGGGCCCAACGGGGGATTGACACTGAGGAGGTGGAGAGGGAGGAAGACTCCCTTGTCACCCATCCCACACCTTCATCATCTTGTGCCGTCCCCCTGCAGGCCACCACCTCGATGGCGATGGAGATGGACGTCATCGGGTGGGCAGTTGGCCCCTCCGAGGCTTTGTCTAAGCGCAGGAGACAGGACACGGGAGAAGCAATGGTAAGGGAGTACCTTTCTGAGCCCTACGAGCCACAGATGACGTGTCCGCTGACCTACTGGGCCGCGAAACAGTCAGTCTGGCCGGACCTCGCAGTCGTGGCCCAGAGGCTCCTCTCCTGCCCTCCTACGAGCGTCCAGAGTGAACTTCATTTGGGTGAAGTTCTTCGCCCACAACGCGCAAGCCTGGCACCCTGGCACGCGGAGCAGTTGGCATTCCTAAAGGTCAACCTGCCCTTGTTTGGCTTCCCCGACCTGGACACTGAGGAAGGATGAGGTTAGAACAAGCGTGTTGTCACCGCATGTCCTCGTGGACTGTGTCGGTGGGAATCTGGTGAGGCGATCTTTCCCGATTTTTTTTATTAAAAAAAAGGGAAAGAGCATCCATTCCCCTCTGCAGACTAATTTGACCACTGACTAGCCAAAACGAGGTATAAAGCTGTATTCAAGACTCAAACTCCGTGTGCTCTCTCACCTCTCTAATCACCTTCTCTGTATGTTTTTTTGCATCCCGGATGAGCTCTGGTGTTTCTTTCTTCTGGCTGACATCCTGGAGGCTTCTACTGCACCCGAGCTTCAGGCAAAGAAAGGTGAGACTTTATCTGGTTCATGGGCTTCCCCTGCCCGTTTTCTCCCCAAGCATTCATGTGTCTGGTCAGGAATTCTCACTTTAGAACAACACGTAGCAGAAGGGGGACCCCTTCACGCGCAATGCTCATGAGTTGCCATTTTAATGTTCGGGATTGGGCTGTGTGTGGAAGAAAGTCAGTGTAAGAATTAGGCCTGCAGCCACTTCTGCTCTGCTCCCCACCACTGCTCCTGATTCAAGTCCAGAAGCTTGCATCATGAACCGTTCCCCATTCTGATTTGGCTGGAGTAAAAAAACCTGTCAGTGCTGAGGGACTAATTTCTGTAGAGTTGTGGCTGTTTGGCAGTCTGTCTCCCTTCCTCATTTCCCCTTTTTTTTCCCCCTTCACAGGTCAGATTGTCCTTTCTGGCGTGAGCCATCCAGGAAGCCTCTACTGTCACTGAGCGCCATGTAATTGAAGTGTGGGCCTGATCTGTCGCGTGAGCTTCCACGCCTCTCATGACCCATTGGTTCTAAAGGAATAATGTTCCGGTTTTCCACCCAGGCCCAAAGGCCACACAGCATGGTGTGGGCCGCACCCATAAACGTTCATCACGCTTATGTGGGTGGGGGGGTGGTTCCCTTAACTCGAAGGCCAGTGATGACACCTTGGGCACGCACACTGAAAAGCTCCTCCGTCTGCACGCTGCTTGTTGATGTGTCGTGCCGGAGAGGGCTGCCCTGGACACAGGCGCAGAAAAACCCCTCTCCCCCAATTGCTCTGAGGCCTTCCCTTAATGGTGTAAACCTTTGGTTTTTCTTTAAAAAGGAAACATTGAGGAAATGTCTGTAACCTTATGAGTCTTCCTGAGGACACTTGTGTAATGCCAAAGATTAACTTTTTCTTTATTAAAATTTAAAAATTTCAAAAAACCTCAATAAAACAACAGTTTAAACCGAACAAGTATAAATACAAAAACATTATTAAACTAGGTGTTCTCCTCTGGCTCCCCGTGGTTCTGGTTAGCGCCGCTCCTCCTCCAGGAGCGACACGCGTTGCTCGAGGTTTTCCACTGCAGAGGGGGGGGGAAACAGTGTTGACATGTCAGTTCACAACTTTACTATGTTGAAAGGGGGGGTTGCAATGCCAGTATCAATGACTCTATGGGCAAAGCGTTGGCTGAGCTGAGCCCCCACCCAAATCCCAGCGCTCCTCAGATCATAGCTCCCCAAGTAGCTTAAAATTTTCTCAGAAATAGAAAACTTTGAAAGCGTTCAGGAAGAACTGTTGAGCTATGCCTATGTTGAAGGTCATGTGTGGGTGATTTTTTTTTATTATTATTAAATTTGGAGAAGAGAACACAGATAGTTGCAGCCTGGCCACTTCTAAGCGAGTTAAGCAATGTGGGCTTCTACTGTGGTCCCTCATAATACAGAAAAATGGTTCAAATCACTGCAAGGACTCACCGGAGACACGCAGTTCTCTCACCAACCCCCATATCTCGCACTCTGGCCCATGGCCAGGGTATCTGTAAGAGGAAAAACTTGTTCAGTGAGATCGTTCGCATTGGGCGGCCGCCTTAATTTTCTGGTGGCGGTCAAATAGGGCAATAGTACAGTGCAAACTGTAAGCCTTACACAAAAAAGTGATGGGAGGGCATGAGCCTGAGTGTGCCACGGCTCACCGTCTTATCAGAAGAAGTGAACACTGGCTCACGAGAGATCATCCCCTCCCATCCCCCTTTTTTGCAAGGCTTCAAGGTGCTACTGTAATCTTGGGCTTGTAAATGGATCAAAACTTTAAATTGAAGTTAGGACCAGATGATGACCTTGCGACATGTAGAAGCGGCCATTCATGGGGGAAGCATGCTGTGCGGGCAAATGCTCAGAGGCTCAGTGAGTCTCCGCTAACTGCAGGCCAGAACACAGTCCGAGACACAGACCGTGTATTTAAAGCTGCTGGAGGGTCGGAGGGTGATGGCAAGGGACACAGAAAGTGGGCCTTTGAGGAGTGTTAAATGATGGCAAACGTGGGGGTGGCAACAACTCCTATTACGGTCCTGCCCAGCCTACACTCCATACTCACTGCTCTTGGAGGCACTGCTGAATGCCCTGTTGACCCGCCATGTCCATTTGGTTTTCCGCCTCTGGGGGGAGAGGGAGATAGAGAAGGAGCATGGTTACAATAACGCAAGGCCACCCAAAAATTGCGCTATGTGTCACTCTTAGACTTACGCTCCACAAGTGTGAGCAAGCGTTTTGCTGCTGCCCTCCTTGTCGAGTTGTGACGTTGGCTGGGAACCCCTGTTAATTTATCCAATTCAAGAAGTTGCCTAAAACTGTTAAGTGATGTGGTATTGTCATGGGAAATTGCAGCAGGGTGGTTATTGTAACCCTGCTGAATCCTTCCATCTTCATTCAAACACTGTGGGAGCAGTTGCCAGGGGAGGGAAATTTATTGGCCGTCCCAACGGAGACCCCACCCACCGCTCAAAATACCAAGCTTTCCATTAAGGGTATGATTTCAGCATCCTGTTTCATGAGATCAGCATTCTGTGATGACGGGCAAATGCTGATGACATGAGAAGGGGCATTAGATGCGAGAGATCCCAAGTTGAGGGAAACATGGCACCCCGGCTTGTGCACGAAAATTGGCCAGGAATGTGATGCCCCCAGAATAAAAATTAAAAAAAAAAATTTCTATGCTTCCCCGTGGTGTCCTCAGACCTGGCCCATGATACAAAGCACCGCTTTGACACATTCACCTTTCACTGTTCATACCATGCACTCACTTGGAGAGTGCAATGATTTCATAAGGGAGAAACCAATTTTTTCTAGCTTATCATGAACACCAGAGCTCATCTGACACAATAATCAACGATTTGACATGGACGCAGCACCAAAAAACCAGTTAGTGTTGACTTTCAGAAAATTATTAGAAAAGGCTTGGATGAAGCTTGGAGGAGAAGCTTGGATCCTCTCTGCCCCTGATGCGGGAAAAAAAAAACCCATTAATTGACCCGCATCATGGGCCAGCAACCACGATGGGAAGAATGTAATATTTTCTTCCTTTCCAGCCGCTGCTTGAGTGCCTGTGAAGTTGATGTTTAGGAATGCAAGGAGGTAGGAACATAATAGAATATCCTGTGCACACTTGAGGTTGGGATGAGAAGGTGACACAGGGAAGGCAATGTGCAGCTGGTGTGAGGGTGCAGGGTCTGGTTTGAAGAGTGCTTGGGTTATTAATCTTCTAGGCGTTAGCTTGAGATATCACATTGGATCTCCAGCACACTTTGAATACAGTAACCGATAAAGGTCCTCACTTTGGCACATAATCCCAATGAATGCCCATGCACCCCAATCCCCACCCTCCTCATGCTCCACCCCTGAATCTCCAGGGAAACCCTCATCTGCACATTGACAACCCTAACCGCAGTTTTGCAGGGATGACTGAGGTTCACCAGCATGCAGAGAAGGGGAAGTTAGAGTTGGGTATTCCCCCAAAAAAAAGAGCCCTGAAAGGGAGAATGAGGGAGGGCAAGGTCATTAAATTGCATTCCATAAGCACCTTAAACTGGAAGACCAACCAGATTTGCAGAGTGTCATGTCTTCATTGTCTTGTGATCCCCCTGGTGTGAGGGTGGGAGCTTGGACTCTTGAAAGCTTAAACCCCCGAAAATGGTAAAGGGCTTTCAATGACAAATCCAAAAGTTAGAAGGAAGGTTGACTCTACCTGGAACTACAGGTTACCTGAAGTTGGAGTTAAAGCCTGAGGCAGGACCAGATGTTCCCATTAAAATCTGAAAATGTACGTTGATGTTCCCTAATGTGTCATTAGGCCAACAAAACAAGCCCATCACCTAAAAACAAAAGGTCTAGGTAAAGCGATTGACTCACCCATACGAACGGCCATCTCTGCGCGGGCCGCATTCCGAACCTCCACCAGCCGGTCGTAGTGGGGTGGTAGTTCCCCCCCCAACAAGTCGAATATCTGGAGGGAGATGTATAGGAGGTTAAACTTCCTGTAGCAGGCGTTGGCGGTCCTCCGCGCATATCCCGCTCGAGAGAGAAGCCGAGCCACCCTGGTAAAGAAGGGGCGTTGGGGGAGGTCGCTGAGGGTCACGTCAAAGGCCAGCCCATGACGGACAATGATCCTCAGCATCTCCTCGACCTCAACGCCCCTCCACTGCAGGGCGTGTCTTGCTCTCCCCGCCATGTTCGCGCACGAGGTCGGACTAGTGCTGGGGCGGAGCTACGTGCGGCGTGTTGGGGTGGGGTTGGGTTGGGGAATGACGGGAGTTGCCGGGCGGGAGATTTGAAAGTCTAAAGCACACTGTGAAAACACTTCCTCAGCGGGGGAGAGGGAGAGGGAGGTGGGGGAGCAAAGCTTTCTGTTCTCCCCCTATTCCTTAACCAATATCGTTTATCAGAGTTTGGGGCACCGGGGTTAGTGACTGACAGCTGGCCTGGCTGAGCTTCCGTTTCACCCCGCCACAAGGACAATTGTCCACGGTCTAACATTATTCTGCTACCGCAACTCCTTGGGTAGGTGTAGGGTACTTCTGCCTCGCCAGACGCCACAGACAGAACAGTCACGAACACCGGTCTGGACCAGAGGGTTTGGCACATGTCATTTAAACGGCAGGGACTCGGGACTCCCGAGTCGGGAGCGCCGCTCGGCCCCTGACCGCGGCCGGCGATTTGACACCTGTCAAAACAATGTAGCTTTCACCTAAGCGAATGCTACCTGGTTTTCGGACTTAAAAAGAAGGTTGGGCTTTGAGTCGGACGTCCGTCTTTTGCGCGGGTGGGGGAAACACCACCACTTGGGGCGGGCAGCTTCTTCACTCAGTTTAGGCTGTCCGTAACGTGGACAGCGAGCTGGGGCGCAGCGCTTGCAGCCTGTGTGTGGATCCATTCCATCGTCCCATCAAACGGCTTAGGCAACCACAGACCACATTCTCAAAAGCTGGGGAAGTCGCGGGTAATGGTCTTGAATCCAGCGTTACTTTCGCCCCCGCCCCCCTCCAAGGCTCTTTGCGACCGGGGCTTGACAAAAGCCGCCGGGCGGCGGCCAAAAAACTAAGTGGAAGATATGGACGGGAGAAAACACACACTGAGAAAAAAGGAAGGGGGGGCCAGGTTTCCCTTCTCAACCACTTTTAGTCGTGCGATCGATGCTTATCTTTCGCGCCTCACCCCGGGCCCGGGGTGCAGTATGTGTGGATTGCGTGTGTGGGCAACAATTTCAGAAGGGAGAAACAAAATATTGCAAGGTTATCAAAAGCCTGCTTATGCTGATAATTTTCCTTGGGTGTTGGTTGAAACGACAGCTCAACAAGCTGAGGGTCGTCAATCGCACAACCAACTAGCATATAAGCCGCTCTAAAAGGAAAGGAGGAGGAGAGGAAATTGAACTCTCTAAGTATCCACCCCCCCCCGCCCTTTTCTTCCTTTCTGTCATCCGTTTTTAAAGCGGGTTTTTTTTGTTTATTATTTTAATTTTGTGTATTGTGTGTGTGCAAAGGCATCATATGAATTGTAGTCCTCCTCACCAGGGAAGGTGAGACAGCCCCGTCCCAAAGAGACTGCCCCCTCCCAAAGAGACAGCCCCAGCATTCCAAAGTCCCCTCTAGTTAGAAAGAAGGGAGCAACCCCCCCTCCCATCGTTTCAAGATCTATTCTTTAACAGTGAAGGTGGGGTTGTTATTGGCCAAACCCCGAGCACAAAAATTAAAAAGTTTTTTTTTTTGAGGATTAGCTCCGCTGCCGGCGTGTCGTCGCACCCACCGTAAAGGCGGGAGCCTCCGTGCAACGACCGATTTCAGGCTAATGAAGGATAGCCGTGCAATGGCGGGGGAGAAAAAAACTGTGGGAAAACCAATAGGAAAATGCAAGGGTGGGGTGCGCTAACGCTCGGGCCATCCTGGTTTTGGACGGCCCACCCACCAATGCAGGAAAGCCTCCCACCACCACCGCATGGTCTCCCAAAGACACCCACCCTGAGATCACAGGGACCCCTTTCCCTCGACAAACAAAAGCACCCCTGGCAGACCAGCACCTCCCGTGGTCTGAAGAACCTGTCGCTATCTCTTTAACGGACAGCACCTTGACTGGATACCTGTCCAAACACCAGGAGCACTCAGATACCCTTCATGCCCCTGGACATAAAAATTTGCATACACCTAACCCTCTGGTGCAGACCGAGATTGCGCATTTTGAGCATGAAGGGCCCTGGCCCCCTCCCCTGGAGCATACCAAGGCAACTTATAGGAAATGTTGTATATGTTGCTGTGTTTGTGATTCTATCTTTTACCAGTATAGGAGAGGTCCCCCCCCCCCGAGAAGGCGATTCCTGCCCCTGTGGAATCGCCCTGTCAGGAAGAGACCTCAAGGTCCTGGTTACATAGTTAGCCCGCTCAGTGGGCTGACTATCCAAAACCAGAAAGGCCCGAGCGCAATCCAAGAGACCCTCACGGGTCTAGTGGGAGGACCGCATTTACTGGTGGGTGCGAGGACATGCCACCAGGGAGAATTAGCTCACAGCTAATGGAGTGCACCTCGGTCTGACTTGGTGCCCTAGCCCCGGTTACCTTCTGCAGACTGTGTCCACTGTCCAACTAAACCTCTCGTCCAATTCTTTTTTCTCATATGTGTAAGAATAAGAAACCAGGAAGCCTCACATGCACATGGATATAGGAATGTTATTAAAAATGCTTTATTAATGGAAGTGTAAATTCATTGTGTACCAGGATGCCTCTCGCCATATGCAAATGCCTCTCCTCCCCCCAAAAACGCCTCCCGGCTCCAACGTGATATCCCTAAAGGAAGGTCCGCAGCTCAAAAGGCCGCGAGAACAGGGAGGATTAACACACCTCCCCTTACGGAGAAGTCCGAGAAAGGCCGATCTCTGCCGAAGGGACTGCACCCTGCCCCTCTCCCTCATCTGTTAAGTCTGTTCTTTGACCTTAATAGGCGGGACTACCATTTTTCGGCTTGCCCCTTTGGAAAAATTGGCTGGGAACAGTCAGGATCAGGAAATTGATGGCATTTTCACTATGGTGCTCGCGGGAATGGAACTGCCAGATCTGGCCTTTGCCCTGGAAGCCCAGGCGAGTTATCGTCAGGCCGGTTTTGGACCACCAGCCCACGGCCAGCACTAGGCCGGCTCGGTAAAGAGTAGGGGCTAGAAAGTCGTCCGGATCAAGGGCACCTGTAGACGCACCTAACATGGCGACCGACAAAAAATTGCAAGCAGCCCACACTAAGAAGGTCAGAGACAGACCCAATCCCCCGCACATGCCCCTGCAGGTCTCCAAACGGAGCACCTGATATGTAGCCGCACTAGGAGTCCCCTCCCCACCACACAGCCACAGGTGCCCCTACCCAGCATGCCAGTATGCTCGCCAATTTGCATACGACAGCCCCTCCAGCCCTAAGACAGTAATTGTGCATAAATGTCTTACTGCATGTGTTGTATGTGTATTTTGTTTGATCTATCTTTTACCAAGTATATTGAGGCCCTTCCCGAGGACGCGATTCCAGCCTGACCAAATGGAATCGCGTCGTTAGTCAGAGCCTCGACGGTTTGCCCGGATTAACCCACACGGCGGGATCATCCGGTCCGAAACCAGAATGGCGCGAGTGTCAGCCAACGAGGTCACCTTTGGTGACTCGCCGGATAGGCGCCACCCCCGAGAGCTCCCATAGTGAAAACTGCGCAAGCGCGAGTCCTCATGATTGATGAGTGGCTATGCAAGGCGAGGGCATCCACTACAGTAGATCAGCCCTAAAAGGATATAGTGGACACAAAACCAGTGCACAGGAAGGGTCCCCGGAATCCCGGACAAAGAGACCCCTTGATGACAGGCAGAGGTGCCAGAGTGAAATGATATAGTAATCTTATTGTGCCCCTAGCATGTCCATGGATCCAACCAGATTGCCTTGCAAGGCAGTATGTAAATCACCCCACGCCCCCTTAGCTAGGCCATCCCATTACCAACCCCCGAGACAGGCCAGGCCCCAAAGAGTGCTACCGAAGAAGCCCGAAGATAGCCGAGCGCCCAGCCGATTGCCAACGGAAGAGGCAAAGAAGTCTTTTTATTAGGCCCCCTCCCCCTTACTGTGGGGAGGAGCGAATTGCGCTAAATGTGTACCTTACCCTTCTGCTAGGAGGGGAACGAGATTTTCTGGTGAACAAATAAACCAGAGGCATGTCTTCCTAATTTTTTTTTATTATTTGTAACTTTAAAAAGGGTACAAATTTTTTCCTTCTAAATTTTAAAATCTGGCAGCCCCGCGTAAGGTTTTTTCTTTGTATCCTATGCACACTGTTATGAGTCCATGTATATTAATGTAGTCTGTTAGTTTAGCAATCTAAGGTTGTCTTTAGAAAAAAAGGAATGTTTTATTTGGTATTGTAAAATTAACCGGATGCTTTGACTTATGCACCCATGCATCCGCCACGGAATACGCTCTAAAATTTAACCATGCACACTTCTTGAGAGGTTGTTGTCCAACCGCCCTAGCGGCCCACGTTTTTAATCTAAGATTTTAGTATAGTACAAATGGTTCCCATCCCAAAACACCATTGGCCAACACAACCCGACCCCGTTATCCCCAAGCAAGACTTCAATCAACACGTGTTAAGTGTGCCGCCATGTCAGATGTTGTCTTCAGGTGGCAAGGAGGGGAAATGATAGCATACGGGCCTGCCTAAATCTCCAGGACTGGACCTGGCAACCCGGTATGCAAAAGCACTGCTTTCCAGCCGCGCGCCCGCCTCAAACGCTACTGTGAGTGAAGTCGCGGCGGGCGCGGCTTTTTTGAAACTGACACAGCCGCTCTCACCAGCCCGGTCCGTCATCAGGATGGAACAAGACGAAGACGCCAAGCCAAGGGCCGTTTCTTGTGAGCCTGAGAGGAGCCAGGTTCAAGTAAAACCTCCGTTCCAGTAGCAGCCATTTCGCAGAGAGCTCAGCTGACGTGACACAACCACACGTACTACTCAATGCGAGCTGCTCCCCCTCCCAACTTCCTCCGATGCTCAATGGGTCGTTGCACTGCAGTAATTCTGTCTGTGTCGCCACAGACAGAACTGTCACGATTCTCACGAACACCGGTCTGGACCAGAGGGTTTGGCACATGTCAATTTCACGGCCGGGAGCGCTCGGTCTCTGACCGCGGCCGTCGATTTGACAGCTGTCAAACACTTGCCTTCACCTAAGCGAATGCTGCCTGCCTGGTTTTCTGATTTAAACAGAAGGTTGGGCTTTGAGTTGGACGTCCGACTTTTGCGGGGGGGGAATCACCTTACAGTGATGTTTCAGAAGCCCCCACACTTGGGGCGGGCGGGCAGCTTCTTCACTCAGTTAGGCTGTCCGTAACGTCGTGGACAGCTGAGCTGGAGCGCAGCGCTTGCAGCCTGTGTGTGGATCCATTCCATCGTCCCATCAAACGGCTTAGGCAACCACGGACCTCATTCTCAAATGCTGGGGAAGTCGCGTGTAATGGTCTTGGATCCAGCGTTACTGTCTTCCGCCCCCGACCCCCGGCTCCAACCTTTGCAACCGGGGCTTGACAAAAGCCGCGGGGCGGCAGCCAAAAAACAAAGTGGGAGTGGGAGATAATAGACGGGGGAGAAAACACACACACAGAGAGAAAAAAGGAAGGGGGGCCAATCATTTCCCTTCAAGTTCAACCACTTTTAGTCGTGCGGTGCGATGCTTATCTTTCGCGCCTCACCCCGGGCCTGGGATGCAGTATGTGGATTGCGTGTGTGGGCTCTCAAAGTCCAATGTGTTACAGTGATTTGTGCAAACTTGAAAATGCAGCTGAGCAGCCGAGTAACTTGAGTCACGGACCGTCAATTCTATGCTTTGCGATGGGCAGTGGGGGGGGGGGTTTCCCGGATCCATATCTCGACTCCCTGGGAACCCATCATTACCAAACTTGGCGTTCCTTTCATTTAGGGTCAAAATCAGCCATGCTGAAAGTTTTGGACGTCCCGCTCAAAATATGCCCCTCCCCACGCAGCCGCCGACCGAGAGTGGTCTGGCAATATTCGGCCGAATTTTTCTCCGAACTTTGAATTCCGGCCGAATTGAACGGATCCGAAGCGGGGGAGTTCGGAATTCGGCACGTACCGAACCCACAAGGGCCGGATTCGGCCGAATCCGAACTGTACCGAATTTTTTTTTTTTGACAGCCCTAGTCCCGGCTCCCCAGTCAATATACGGGCTGTGTCCTTTGAGCCAGTTTATTCCCAATACCACTTTGTATCTGATAGGGGCTATGGTGAAGGTTATTTGCTCCCAATGCCCATCGCTACCCCGTGAGTGCGACGATCTACTGGGCCACCCTTAAAGTCACTGCCATCTATTTGGGCAAATTGAATGGGAGCTGATAGAGTCTCTGACTTGACTTTGAGCGTTTTGAAAGTGGCCTCATTGATTAAGGAGTGGGCACACCCGGAATCTATTAGTGCTTTGACTTGTAATTGGGGGCCCTTTCTATAGTGCTGTAATACCACGTCCACATATACAGTATCTTCAATCTCACTCACCATTACAGGAGCCTTGGGTTTTGCAGGAACAGCTGCGAGGGTCCGCAGTGTCACTCCACTCACCGCAGACCCCGCCTGTTTTTTGACAGATCCAAAGGAGACTCTAGATTTAAGGCAGGGGGGTCCCAGCCTCTGTCCTCATCTGAAGAAGGTGAGCTGTCCCCTCCCGGGGCACTTGTAAGCCGGGACCCCGATGAGTCCATTGGTGCAGGCTTGCTGAGTGCATCTCCGACGTGAAGCGCTGACGGCGCAGTCCGTCCCGGTGCAATTCTATGGTTGGCCGCGGTGCCTCTTCGCTGAGTTCGCGCCCGACTCCAGGTCGGTCCATCAGGTCGAGAGGGAATTAATCGATCCGGTCGGAGCGGACAGGTGGCAGCAAAGTGGCCCATAGCACCGCAAATGAGACAGGCTCCCCTTTGAAATCGCGACTCTCGGTCTTGGGGGGGGGGGGAGCCAGTCTCCACAGAATAGGAGTTGCAGCCTTAGACAGGGGTTTTTGGTGGCCCCCCTCCTTGGCTCAACGTTGGGCCAGCAAAATGAATTGGCGGCAGCTTTCCACTTCCTCAGCTAGTAAAATCCATTCTTCCAGAGTGTCTGGATCTCGTTGCATATAAGCCCAGTTTAATATTTCAGGGTATAAGGCTTCCATGAAATAATGTATTCAGGTAGCCTCAGTCCAATCTACTATTTTACTGGAGAGTCTTTGGAATTCGTCTGCGAACTCCCACACAGGTGTAGAGCCTTGTCGAAGCTGCAGGAGGGCTGCTTTGGCCTTCTCTCCCAGGGAGGGGTCCTCAAAAAGTCGCCACAATGCTCGCATAAAATCGCTGAGTGAGCGTATGGATCGGGCCCGAGTTTCGAACTGGAGAACCATCCAGTCGGCGGCTTTTCTGACCAATAATGAGGCAATGAAACGTACCCGGCTGTCTTTGGTAGGGAAGTGCTGTCCCTGTTCCCTCATGTAACTGTCCACTTGGTGTAGAAAACAGGGCAAAGCATCAACTGAGCCGTCATAAGTTGCTTCCACTGCATAAGAGGGGGCACTGGGGGTAGCGTTGACGGTTGCCCTGGGGATGGCAAAACTGGTTGCCCTGGGGGCAGCAAAGCTGGTTGCCCCAGAGGCGGTTGAACTGGCGCTCCTGGTACCGGCTGGGCCGGATGTCCCAGAGGCGGTTGGCCAGGTTGCCCCAGAGGGGGCAGAATTGGCGGTCTCAGCAGCGGATACTGTGGTTGTGGAGCTGGCTGAGTTGGATGCCCTGGCACCTGTTGAACTGAGGGAGTTTGAGCTCGCTGTAAACGGTCGTTTTCTTGCATCAGGAGCTCCATCTGGTCCTGCATATGGGCCATACGATCAGCTAAGTCCTGGTTCTGGCACCGTAAGAGACACATTTCATCCCCAGTTCCCCCAGTACGTTGGGCCTGGCTGACTCAGAGGCCAGTAGCCCAATGGGATTCCTCACAGTACAAGTCCTCCTCATCCGAGTAATCCTGTTCGACCAAGCGACCAGCGAGCCGATGTGCGCGCAGCACGTCTCGAGGTGGGCCATAGGTCGGGGAAAATGAGGGGAACGATCCGAACCCTGTGCCTTCTTTTGGACGTACACCCATTGCCGTCGTCGCGCTGCCTCGAGCGGCGGCCGCTTTAGTCAAACGTTGCTCCTCGGCCTTGCCCTGATCGGCCAGCGCCTGAGCCGCAGCCGCATCAGTGGCTCGCAATTGTTCTTCGGCTCGTTTCTGATCGGCGAGTGCTTGGTCAGCCTTGAGCTTAATGGCGATTGCCGTTGTGACGATCAGGAGGGCCTCAGAAGGAGCTCAGAGGAATTTTGGTCCAACAACGGTTGAACCCAGACTGCCAGAGCAGCTGCGTCCAGTCCAAACTCTGAGGTTAATCATTTTGTGATCTTGGCCACCGTAGCCATGGCCGAGGTCAGTCCCACAAATTGTAAAGCCGTCCGGGCCGCCACATCCTGTGCCTCCTTCAGGCACACGTTGGGATCGGGAAGGGTTAACTTCAGGACCTCCTCCTCCCATACTCCCACCATGGGAGAGCCACACACGGGGCGGATCGGGGCTGCCGGTGGCTCCTGTTGTGCCTCATGTACTGTTAATCCCACTAACAGGCGGGTCAACATTGCTAAATCCTCCTGCGCCAGCCGAACAAGGCACCCATGGAAGTAAATCAGTTTAAGCCAGTAAAAAATGGCAGCAATCCAAACTCTAGCCTCGACCATAACCATTCCATCCTCCAGTCGAATGGCAGCATTTGACACTCCAGTAGATACTTGAAGGATATTTCTTAAAAATTTAGATTGAGTTTTTTCAAGCAACATCTTATTTGCCATTATACAGAGTGTGGCTCCATATAATAATTGAGCCAAGGGTTTCATATTAAAAAGCTTAATAGCGGCCGCCACATTCCTACCCCCCTTAGACCAATAAAATCTTTGAATAGCCCCCGCACTCATCTGAGCATTCAGTGAGACATGGGCTAAGTGGGCATTCTTCAAACCAGACTCTTGTAAAGTTACACCTAGATATTTATAGGTATGTACCTGTTCTATCGGGGTAGTGTCTATACGCCATGAGTTATTCACACCACTTACCAGTACCATCTTGACTAGTCTCTGACTCTGGGATCAGAATTCTGTCCTGGAATGTGAACAGTTGGTATAGCAGGATAAATGAACCAGAAGTCTTATATTACTTAAGGAAATTTCAGATAATTCTTCTTCAAGAAACTTAGGATTGGCATGCCTGATATCTTCCAACTTAAATTGTGCCAATGTCAAGCAAATTATCTCTCCTAAATCCTCTTAGCTATTCTAATTACTCTTCCTACTCCTCTTGCTTCTATTTTGATTGTTGTAGTTTACTTTCCCCTGAACCTTCTGAAGGAAAACAGCAATACGCTATGGGAGGAGTTTTTGAACTATGTAGGGGAGATCACTGAGCAACACCCTAAGGTGCATTTATTACTCGTGGGAGATACAAATGCCCAAATAGGACAAAACGATGAAGCCATCCTGAACTCCCAACTGATGCCTGTTTCGACTGAGCTATCCCCCTTTTTATAAGAGAGTCAAGGGACAAGAAAATTAACCTTGCTGGCAAACACCTATTCACCTTTATTTTGGAGCATAGCTTAAGAATCCTAAACGGGAGTAAGAGCTTTAAATCCTCGGGAAATTTCATATGCTTAACCTCAAAAGGTGCCAGTGTCATAGACTATATAATAACCTCTTCCAATCTCTTTCCATGGATCTCTAATTTTTGTGTAGGAGAACACAAAGGGGGAGATCATCTCCCCCCCCCCAGGTAGAAATCCCTCCTTCTCAGCCTTTTCCCCTTAAGATAAACCCCCAATCTCGGAGACTGGAGACACGCTATTATAGTTCCTATCTACAAAAAAGGGGCAAAAGTCAATCTTGCAAACATCCACCCTATTAGCCTCCTATCCATTCCAGGCAAAGTTTATGCGGCCACCCTATTAAACAGATTGAAAAAATGGGAGGATACAGAGGCAATTCTTCACCTTGAGCAGATAGCCTTTAGGAAAGGTGCCTCTGTACTAGACCACTGCCTTATCCTTTACCATCTTGCCAAGAAATACTTGGCCTTTCCTGGAGGCAGACTATACGCTGCATTTATGGATCTTCGTGCAGCCTTTGATTCAATTTCGAGAACTCGTTTATGTACCAAACTTGCAGGCTCCTATAGTTAATTTCAAAATTACATGAAAATCAGATAGCGCAAGTCCGTTATGGGGCAGAGGGGCAATTGACAGATTACTTCCCACTTGCGAGGGGAGTTAGGCAGGGTTACTTATTAGCCTCTTTGCTGTTCAAACTTTATATAAACAATCTGGTTCCTTACATCAAAAAAGCCGCAAAGCACGCTCCAATTCTAGCAGGTTGGGAAATTCCAATCTTATTATACACTGTTGATGCGCTATTACTCTCAAGGTCAGAGTCAGGACTCAGGGCGTCAATAAATGTGTTTGCCAAATACTGTATTAAGGAAGATCTTTCAATAAATTACCAGAAGTCTAAAATTCTGAGGTTCTCTAGAACGACTTTTGGCAGTCTAAAAACATGGCAGGTCATGGGAAGGAAGATTGAGCAAGTCCTCCATTTTAAATATTTAGGATTCGTCTTCATCTACAATTTTTCATGGAACACCCACATACTTAGCATTCCAGGCAGTCAAGATCTCCTCCAGAGCACTCCTGAGATTTTTCCATACAAAAAAGGTGCCAAATTTGTTCCCGCAGCCCTCAAAGTATTTAATACCAAAATAGTTCCTCAGCTACTATTTGGTGCCAGTATCTGGATCAAGGGAGCGACAGAAAAATTAGACAGCACGCAGTCCTTCTTCCTATGTAATATCGCAGGGGTATCAGGATGTGTGGCAAGCACTGAGAATTGAATTCGCACAGCACTCCCTGGAAGCTGAAGCTTGGCTTGAGGCTCTAAAAATAAGGATTAAAATGTATTTTACCGATCCCAATGCACAGAGTGGCCTCCTACATCTGATTGCCAAAGACAATTACACCAGCTCCTGGGAACACCTAATAAATAGTAAATTAAAATTTCTAGGTCTTCCCCTGCAACCTCCGATTAGTTCTAGTAAGCAAAAATTCAGCAGTGAAATAAGGAGAAGACTTTTGAATTTGGATTTCGTTAGTACCCAGTGTAGAGCACATAGAGTCTGTTCCACTGTTACAATGGGAATTCCTCCACCAGAAGTTCTTCCCATATACTTTAATCTCCTAACTTCCCCAACCCAATGACATGCTTTTACCCTAGCAAGACTAAACACATTCCCCACACCGGTTTTAAATGGCCACTTTCTAAAAATCCCATTTAGTTGACCCCCTGTGTGACTGCAGAGTTGGTGAAATTGAAACCCTAGGGCATCTACTTCTTTTCTGCAAAAATTGAAATAAGTAGAGAACCAGGTGGATCATACCCATTCTAACAAAGTTTAAATTTCCTTTAGAACTCTGGATCGTCCCTTTTCTCTTATCAGATCTAGAGGTGGATATTGAGAAAATTTATCAGGTGGCAAAATTCTTAACTCAAGTAATGGCTTTAAAACTGTCCTACTAAATGATACAGGTATTTCGCTCCAAGAGGTATTGTTGAACTTGTATAATTTTATTACTTGTATTTTATGTATTTACGAATTTTAGGTATTTTATAAGTTCATATGTATTTGCTTTGTTAATGAGCAATAAACCAACCATCCAACCAAACATGGAAGACTCTGCAGAGGAAGGCACTGGCAAACCACTTCTGCTTAATCATTTGCCTTGAAAACCATATGGGGTTGCCATAAGTTGGTTGTGACTTGACAGCACTTTACACACAGAGATATAGGCAAAAAAAGGCTTGGTTGCCTCAGCTGGTCTGATAACACACTTCTGGAGAGAACATTAAAAGGAACAAACAGATCTAAAAGCAGTGTTGTGGTTCTGGTGCATCTCCTGATGCTTCCCACAGGTAAACACAATTTCACACAACTCTGTTTAAAGCTTCCAAAATGGAGGTATTTCTCTGTCCTAGTGCATTAGTGATACTTAACATTTTTTTAATGCCGGAAACTGATGTGCTCACTCCACTGCTTTTCCTTTTCAGCAGTGGTCAGCAAGATGCACATTCGATCAATGAATGCAAGCTCATTTACTTCCTCAGCTCTCTAATGGTTCATCTGGACATCCTGAGACTTGAAGGGAAAGGGAACACAGCATCAAGCCCTGCAGAGCACTGTGGGGACCTTTTGTTATCTTTCCCCAGGAAGAAGTGCAGCACAAAAGGTATCATTGTAGCTTGTATCAAATGGCAAAAGGCTAAGTGTACAAAGTAGGTCAGAGAAGGTTTATCTTCAGGTAAGCGGCTGTACTGGTTCTTTCAGGCTTTCTTTGAAAAAGGAAGTGTTCCCTGGCCAGCAATCACATTCCACTTGATTTTACCCTTTGCTTGATGTATCAATCTTGTTTGCCTCTAGGGAGCTGTAATTCAGCCTCTTAGCAGTGGCTCAAAGAAAATCAGTGAGAGACTGTCCAAGACATTAGTTTCCCTTTAGCCAGAAGACCTAACCAGGAGCCTGGAAAATGCCCCTAGAAAAGCCACTATGTTGACTTTAGAGATATTCCCTCTGCCCCAGAGATGTAGGAATGATATACCTTCTCATAAAAACTAGAGGGGTTGCAAAAGTTTCACATATATTGTCCCTTTCTGCAAGTAGGGATTGTGTGTTCAGGAGTCTTGTTAATCAAAGCAGCCACAAGGGTGACTTTGGGCCATTCACTCTGACTAATCTACCTCACAGGATTGTTGTGGGATGAAATGGAGGAGGGGAAAACTATGTTATAAGCCTTTTGGGTCCCCATTGGGGAAAGAAAGTATAGTATAAATGTCTTAATTAATTAATTATAAGGCAAAGAAGATCCTAAGCATTATTATCTGGATCAGTGGCACAAAATATAATGTGTATGTCCACTTCTGATGCTGCCTCAGAGATATGGAATGACAATAGGACTGGTTCAGTTTAATGGAGTTTGGTAATGGTTAAGTTTAACTAAATTCAATTAAACAAACAGTCCAGGAAATTAGTTTGCCTCCCCCTTGCAACCATGCCCATCTTAAAAAAAAAAAAAAAACTTATGAATGGGAAAAGTTAGAAAAAAGGACAACTAAAATGATCAAGGGATGAAGCACTTTCTCCCCAATGAAAAGCTAAAGAATATGGGTCTTTTTCAGATTGGAAAAAAAGGGGATTTGTCCTTGGTTGATAATCTTTACCTTATAAAAGCTTGTGATGGAACCCCCTACAAATTCTTGTGACTGGTTTAATTCTCACTCTCATTAACTTTAGTAAGCCTTAATGAACTTACCTTTTATTTGCCTTATCCATGGACCATTATCGCTTCCACAACGGTGTAGGAATGTTACCTTTTTAATTAGCTCCAGCTAATTAAAAACAATGCCAGCTGAGAAAGCACAAAACCAAGCACAGATTGCTGTGACGAAAACCACTGCCTTTAGCTGAACAATGTGAAGCTCTCCTGCTCGGTGAACAATAGCTGTGGGTGAATGCTTTTGAAACATGTATCTTTAAAAGACTATTCAAGTGTCCATTGTATTTTGTAAAGGATGTGAACACATTCATTCTTAAAAGCACATAGCAAAATATCCAGAGCCTTGGGTGGCCTCCCAAATGACTGGAGTCCTATTATTTTCCTGTCGCTCATCCTGATGCATACATACCAAAAGAGTACATTATGGTTTTCAAAAGAATAATGTAAATCAGACTAATGCAGATATTGCTTCCACTGGGTCTACAAAGGAAACACTGAGTTGGAATCTACAAATGAGTTAAACAGTGCTTAAGGACGTCTTCTTTTCTCTGAAGTGACCCTCCGAGACATATGAAAAGTTGATGCTGGGAATCACAAGAGTCAAAATGTCACAGGGGACTGCAATGAGAAAAGGGAATTGGGTGAATTAATCCTTCCTCAAGTCCACTGGCACAACAGACTCCACTGGCAGAAGAGTGGGGAGGGGGTAACTTACCCAGTTAACCTCCTCTCTGCAGCCTTCCAGGTCCCATGGCACTTTGTCCACGAGGCCCCTACAACTACAAGCACCAGATTTTTCAGAGGACTATAAGGGACAGGAAGAGAAAATCCAGGATCATTCAGCTTTTGGTTTCTACAAAGCACCCCCTGGTGCTTTGGTCCAGAAGGATATCTGGGAAGTTCTTATAAGGGCTCTAACTGTTACATCCAGCATCATAAAAGAAGAATCCTCTGATTTTCCAAAAGCAATGAAAAATCTAGGCATAAATGTCAAGATATTTTTTTTCCATAATATTGAAATACAATACTGGAAACTGGAAAATTACAAGCCTTTGGATACTTCCTGCCATTACTGAATAAACTTACCTTTGTTCATGGATCTCTTTGCTCCGGACATGACACTTTGAGGGCATGGCTGTCTGTAGGATTTTCTGATTCAGTGTAAAATCTGGACTCAGCCTGACATCCATTGCTCTGTTGGTACAACCTCTCAGAGTTCTTGGAAGTGTGCTATGGATGTCCTACTGTGAATCCCCCTATGGACCTTCTTGAGACCATAGGGCCCTTTTGTGGCTTGTAAGCCACACAGATCCTATAGGGGTATAATTACCCCATGCCTTCTGAAGCTGAAAGAAGGGGTCTGCAGCTGTGTCCACAACTATTTTGCCTGCTGTGCCCATCTTCTATCCACAGTATTGGCAAGCATGCTGGAGGAAGAGATTGGGCTCTAATGAAGCAGCAACATTTCCTGTTGCACCTTAAAGGTCTTTTTTTTAATTCAAGTGATACATCATAGCACACAACTCCAAGTTTTACCTCTTGGGGCTACTGATACAACAGCATGGAAAATGGATGCCTTCTGGGGGGGTATTTATTCAAAAGAGGAGCCTTCACAGTAGTGGATTTCATGGCCACAGGTAAAGAGGGTAAGTCTGACCCCCCCCCCCCCCCGCCGCCGCCTCATTATAGGTATTGGGTGAGATTTCTTGCTGTTTGCTCTTGGTTAAGGAGGAGAAATCCCTCATTTTCCTGACCAGCTGATGTTTTGCATTCATTTTTGCAGTAACTAGCCTAGTTGCTTGTCAAGTTTCCTTTTACTTTGCAAAAAACAGCAGCTTTCATGTCAGGAAAATTGCTGGATTGATCTGTCCTGATGGAATTACATAGCACATTTGATCTGATTTTCCTGTATCACAGAAATACCACAAAACCTTACTGTCACTGTAATTCTTCCTATACCGGATGATGCCAGCAACAAATGAATAGGTCATCTGCGAGTGGAATAATGATATTGTTAGTGCCCTGTATTCCTTTCCTTCCTTTCCTTTATCCCTTTAGTGCCCTGTATTAGGTGAAGCTGCCATATTTCCAGGTGAGACTTATAAGAAATGAAAGGGGGAAAAATTGAGACTTCCTTAAAACCAACAGAAATGTCTAGAAGACTGTCACCAAGCCCAAGTATCTATGTATATTTGACTTATAGATTGGAAACATCAGAAACATATAACCTGATAAGAACAGTTCAGAAACTTTTACTTGCTTATAAATATCACTTTACCTAACTAATAAGGTTGCCAAGTGCCCGGTGGTGGGTAAAATCCTGCCAATCCACCAGGCTGCCTCGTTGACCAGCTGAGGGCTGGCGGGCAATGTGTGCACACATCCGCATTGCTTCCGAGTAAACCTGGAAGTGACATAGGCGCATCACGCGGGATGGGCGGACGTGTGTCCCACGCTGTTGAAAAGCTCCCGCTGAGGGAGCTAGGGGCCTGGTAAACCTATTAATTAATAATTTCCCCGAGTTATCCCTTCCATGTTCATTACTATAGTGGCTAAAGGGGATTTGTTTCAGGATCTGCTTGTCAGCGTTCTATTAATCATTTCAGGTTCATCTTTCTGACCATAGGATCTTTGCAGCTATGAGGACTGCCACATGCAAGCTGGATCTCTAAACTTCCTGGTTGATGAAATCATGAGGCAAAAAATTAAAGTCTTTCTTGTTAAAACTGTGAACACCTAGTTGGTAGAAGAACACTTCCTTAAGCTTCTTAAAGGCATTGATTCAACTATTCTTAAAGAACCTTCTTTATTGAATGAGGATGAGGTACAGGAAAGGCTTGTCCAATATTCATCATTCTTGGATAGAGTAATTGAGAAGATGGTAAAAGAGCAGTTTCAGATGTACCTAGATGGTGCATCTGCTCTTTTCCCAGTTTAATATGGCCCTAAGTCTGGCCTGTGGACAGAGATAGCCTTACTTGCTTTGTAAACCATTTTCATTTACAGCTAAATAAAGGTAATTGTACCCATACCCCAAAATGAAGATCCAAGACAGCAATACTATTCCTGCCAACCCTAGTTATGGCCTACACAATCAAACTGTAGACTTAATTATAATACATCTCAATCCAATGAACAATGTAGAGCAGACTAAATAAAACTAGGTTCAATTCCAGTAGCACTTTAGAGACCAACAAGATTTTCGAGGTATAAGCTTTTGAGAGTCAAGGATCCCTTCATCAGAGCTTTGACTCTAGAAAGCTTATATCTCAAATACCTCGGTCTCTAAGGTGCTACTAGACTCAAATCTAGCTATTCTACTGCTACATTGCCAACCTCCAGGTAGTATAGCCAATGTAATACTTCCTACAATAGGTCAATAGGACAAATAAATGAGCATCTTGTTACAAATCTGTAACATATAACACAAAAACGTGGTAAGCATGAACCAAGACACAAAAGAGTGGGACAAGTCCCCTGTAAAAGATCTTGTTTCTTCCTTCTTCAGCCACCTGTGTCCAGTCTCGTGTCCTCTTCTTATGTTGCTTTGAATTGTATTAATTTCACAATTTCTTTTCAAAGCACAAGCTTTATGCAACGTAGTTGTAACAAGAGCCTAAGCTTCTTGTATGAAGACTGCTGACTAAAAGTAAAGACAATGCTTGCTAAGTGATATTATAGTTCTAAAGCAAAAAACTTTTTACATGTAGTTTTGTAAAAATTATAATGATACTCACGAGCATTAGCTTCATATAGTTGAAATAACATACTTTGATGTAGTTTAAGGTCCCATAGGATCCTGGATGGTCTCTGACCTGTGATTCCTTATGGGGCTAACTTATAGCTAATTTAGTCTAACCTAAAGTGTGAAACTAATTAAGGTGATTTAGGCAACATTCACAAGAATCCTATATATTCACATGATGCATTGTACCCATTGGGTTCTAGAGAGTTGAAAAGGAAGATGAAGCAAGAATCTCTACCAGTGTCAAACTGCAGAAGGACAGCCATAGCTAGTTGTTTCAGTGGGGGCAAGGCTACGCACTTTGCTCCCAAGGAGGTAGACACTAGAATACCCAATCCACTTTTCAGCCTCCCTGGTCCCAGTCCTGGGACTGCCTCTGTTTTATATGATTGGACACCATCAAGCAAGGTTCAGGTCTCCTGAAGCAGAATGATGTCAGAGTTCTGATGAAGAAAGGGATTGCCTGGACATCTAGACTTGCAACAAAACCAGCCTGCAATATTCCATGACATTATTTTTAGACAACTTGTTGTTTCTTGTTGTTTCTTGCTCATGCTGATCTATATACCATCATGCTGTATGATCCACCGCTTGGAATTCTGTGAAGTTATCAGTGTCTATTTCTAACAGGCATTCTTCTGCAGCTGTACCAAGATCAGGGTCTTTACTCCTACCATTATTAGGTATGTTAGTTGGCTTCTGGATTAAAGTCTGCATTATTTCTCTTGAAAGGTATAGGACATCCTGGCAGTTTGTAAAATTTGTAGGGGGTAGGACCTGTGTTGAATTTTCCAATTTAGGTCTGTTGAAAAAAAATTCTGTAAAATTTGGATTCAGCAAAATTCAGCTTGTTTTGATTTGGGATAAGTCCAAACTCCCCCAATTCGGATCCATGCAATTCAGCATGAGATTCGCAGTTCGGGGGAAAATTCAGCCGTTTAAAGCCATTAAAAACACATTCGCACCTTTCTGTGGCTCCGGGGAGCATGTTTGGAGGTAGAGGTCCCAAACTTTCAGCGTAGCTTGAGGGGACCCTTCTTGCAAGAACCCCCAAGTTTGGTGACGATTGGGGCAGGGGGTCCCGAGTTATGGGGCCCAGAAGGGGTCCCCCATCTGCCCATTGCAATAAAGCCATCACAAACACATTCACGGCTTTCCACAGCTCCAAGGGGGGCCTTTTTGGAGGTAGAGGCCCCAACCTTTCAGCGTAGCTTGAGTGGAGTTCTTGCAAGAACCCCCAAATTTGGTGACGATTGGGGCAAGAGGTCCCAAGTTATGGGGCCCAGAAGGGGTCCCCCCCTCCACCCATTGGAATGAATAGAAATAAAAAGACCGTTTGGACTCAGAGTTTGCAAAACCATGCAAAGCAACACATGACTCGACCTTGGGAGTTTGCAAACCATGGAAAGGGACAGAGGTGAGCTAGCTATGCATAAGGAGCAGGTGGGGTGGAATTTCCCCTTTTGCATCAGACTCTGGAATCAGGAGTCTCGGGACCTGGCAAATGCATTGTTTAAGTCACAATTTGAAAACCAGTTTTGAGCAAGCATCAAAATAGACCTAACCGATCTTATGAATGAGGGAAAACCTGAGGACACACAACTGAAGCCGAGCGGTGCTGGGGAAAGACTCATGCAAACCGCACTGTCGCACTCAACCCCAGGCTAGGGGCAAAAAACAAAAGCAGAGCACAGCACATACTTCCGCAAAGGCGAGCGGGCACACACTCTCTGCAGAATGGGCGAAGCCCCCCCTCAAACCAGTATGGCTCGCCTCAACCCTGAACGGGAAAAAGAACCAAGGAGGAGGAGGCACGGCCCGGGTGCCGAGTGGAGAGAGACTCGCTAGCCACTGCACAGACTCAACTTTAAACTTTAAAACTTTAAAAGCAGAACACAAACTCCCACAGAGGCGATCGGGCACACCCCCCTCGGCAGAACGGGCGAAAGCACCCTTTGGCTTCCCCCCCACCCGCAGAAACTGCTCCCCCACACACACACAGACTCTGTTTCCCCCCCCCCCACACACACACAGGAGAAAAGGTATAGAGAAAAAAACCCAAAATCAAACTGTGTGGATGTCTTCCAGCAGGAGCATGGAGGAGAAATAAATCCAATCCTATTCCGGTAAGCAACAGCAGCTTGGCCCAGTCAGGAATCGGATCTCTCAGCAGCGTTGCCACCAAATTGGAAGACAATGAATACATTCGGGACGGGAGGGGAGGGACAGGAGTTTTTAGACTCTTCTCCTGGCCATTTCAAAAGTGAGAATCCCTGCTCTGATTGGCCAGGAGAAGACCCAGCTTGGCCACCATTGGCTGAGAGAGAATGCTGCTTACTAACTGACGGTTATGCTGCTGATTCTGAGCCCCTGAATTTGCCAAATTTATTCAGCACGCCCCGAATTTGGCTCGTCGTTTTCCTGCCTTTTTTTGAATTTGGTTCTATCCGAACTGAAAACTGCTAAATCGGGGGAAATTCGGCTGTTTTTCAGTTCGGGACAAACCGAATCGACAGCCCTACTGTGATTTCCAAACATGTCCCATTGCTAAAGTCCAAAGGGCTCAACAAGTTTGCTGGTTCCTTTGCTGGTTCCTGTCTTCTACTAGTGGGGAGTTCAGCTATGTTAGATATTTAGGGGTACTCTTTTGTCTCACCAATTAAGTAAGGATTTGCAGGAATAAATGCATTTAATGATTCTGCAGTGCTAAGAAGATTTGACATAGATTTCCTCTATCCCATTTAATAAGATATTTTGAGGTCTTTCTTGAAGATTTATTGAGCAAGATCTTTTAGGACTCATTTCCTTTTCAGGCCTCTGGTTGTCCATATTACCAGGTGCTTGGCATGTGGTAATGTTATCAGGCAGGGATAGATGCTTCGTCATGGATCTTATTGGCTCTGAAGCCTCCTCCCCAATCAAGGGCACTTTATTCGTTACACCTAGCAACAGTGGATTTTTTTCCCATCCTCCACAAACACTCTGTGTATATCTGAAAGGAAGCAAGATGCCTCCTCATTCTCAGTAACATTAAAGGAATAGTAGACTGACTAAAAATTAATAATGCTCTCCAGCCTTGAGCAGTGTCAGGAAGTTTCTCTAATTGCATAAGGTCCACCAAATGTGGTTCTACACACAGCAACTGACTCAGTGAGCAAGTAATCTCCCTCCTATTTGCCCACCTTCCTTGATTTAAGGAGTTTCGTGCAATAATCATGACTATATGATTGTTTTTCAGTATTAGGTTTCCTGTAAGCCTTGGGCTCAGCTGCTCCAGAGTATCAAATTGAATCCTAATGGTAGCTGACATCAGTTTCCTCCTACCTATTACCTTCCCTGGGTGTGGGGTAAGCCTATTCGGCGCTTCCTGGTTAATAACACCAGACTTCCCAGATTCCCTTTTGAGGATGTCTTTTAAAGTGTCCAGCTTATGTGAGATTTTAGTAAGTTGTTGGAATATAGCCACCACCATTTCTGCTGTAAGTAGGCACTGATCCCCTACAAGCTTAAACAGGTCAGCTTTAGATAGTCCTCTTGTACATTCTTCCAGGTCACCCAAATTCGGTTTATGGCCATTTTTGCAAGGTCAATGTTGATGCTCGCTCAAAGTTATTTTTTTAAAATGCGACCTTTAAAATGCTTATTCACAGTCTCAGCGCAAAAGGAGAAACTCCACCCCCCCCACTTGCCTGCTCCTTTGTTCCTTCCATTAGCAACCTCCGTTTGCAGAACTAATGCGTGGCTGTGAATTTTGCATGCTTCTTTGAGGGAATTCTTCTCGGTGAGGGCAGAGCAAACACAAAAGGTTGCATTAATGGGGCTTTTAAGAAATGTGAAGTAGGTATGCAGCGGCTTCGCAGCCACATCCAGAATGACGGTTCAGCGTGCAAAACTCTAAAAAAAGCTCTGCTAATTACCAAGCATAAATAGCCCATCAGTCTCTAAATTGGCTGCTGGGTGGTAAACAGTCTCTTCCCTTTCCACTTTGACTGTATCAATCCCTTGAAGAGGGCATTTGATTGCATTCCTCATCTACTTGTTCCAGAATCTTATATCTATTAGCAGAGGGGCAGGAGAGATCACTCACCAGTTCTTTCAAAAATAAATCATCTATGCAGCTGTTTTTCCAACTTAGCAGTAGATGGAGGAGGTAAGCCGGAGACAGAATTCCTCCTTGGTCTTTTCCTACTTTTCCTTGTCATATTTCACTCCAGCCGAATGCCAAAACAGGGGTAGGAGTACCAGCATTTCTGGAGTCAGGCTGCATTCTAAATGCCGGTATGATGTGGAGTTGTAAATTTTCACTCCTCTCCAACTGTTGGCAATAGGTCATTAAACACTCCTGTTGCACTAGAAATCTTTTTGCAGCTGCAGCTGAGAAGATTACAAATTAAAACAATGGAGACGGAGCTTGTGTACGCTGCTACTACCTCAGCGCCATCTTGGCTCCTCAGTTAAAAAAGTTTCCCTTCCAGGCTACTCTGAGGGGAGCACAAAAAGTTCCTGTATGTAGCCATCAGGTGAACATCTAATCCCATATTATTAAAAATGGGAAGGTAAATGGGCTAGCTTGCTGCAAATGCATGCTCCAGTGTGGTACAGCTAACATAAATACTTCCTCCAAGCTACATAGTCACTTGGGTGGGGTTCAAGGACTAGTCCAATAGGAAGTCTCTATGACAATACAAGTTCCTAGTCTAATATGAACCTCGTGCCCCATTTGATAATTGGACAGGCAGAATGACTTCTGTCCCTTGGGAGACTGGCAGGATATTATTCTTTTAAACGAATAAATACATTTCAAACAATGCCAGCAAAATATGTAAATCAGTAATTTATACAAGTATGTATAGTGCACAATCCAGTCAAATAAAGGATTTTTACATGTGATTTCAATTGGTGAGTGAAGCATGCGCACGAACCATTGGAATCAATTGTCCTTAAAAGTGCTTAAACTTTGCCTGGATCATGCCCACACAATGCCCAGAAATCAGAGTAGGACATCTCAAATGCGCCTGTGAAAATTAGAACAGCCAGACATGAACATAAGAAAGAAAGCACTAGTGATGTGAGAATTAAACCCAGGAATCAGTTCTTCTGTCCAAATGAATATAGAAGATACAGTTTTTGCTCACACTGCTTGTAGAGCAAAGCATCTAAACCTGGAGCAATATTAACACAGTTAAATGTCAGAGTACCTTTAAATATGAGGTACCATTATCTATAACTACAGTATGTTTTGTATTTATCTATTTGTCAGCCTGTGTATCTATATACCTATCCATCGGGCACAAAGGAAAGGTTTATCTGAAGGTGCTGCTTGGTGAAGCGAATTTACTAAAACTGTCCTGGTGGGGAAGGGGAAGAAAAATGATCAGTTCCTAAAGGAGTTTTAAAACAACTGTGTTTTTGCCCTTCTTCCACTTTATGAAGGTCATAAGTCATCCAAGGATGATTTTCAGAACACTGTTTTATGTTTGTTTGTTTGCTTGTTGTTGTTGTTGTTGTTGTGTGTGTGTTTTGGAGAGAGAGATTCTTTTTGCCTGTCTAGTACACTGAAAATATATCTTTATACTCTACTGCACTAAGACAGCAAATTCTTTATGGAAATAGCCACACAGTTCAGCTTATGTCTCAAGTAGCCTTTATTTTGCCATCACCTGGTTTGGGTGGACAGCTAGCATCAAAAACATTACCTTGGACAAAATTTAATAAATGTCATGAAAGGCCTTTGACCAACTCACAGGGTATAGATGCCAGCTCTGTTGTACTAAGTCCTCCTGGTTTCATCAGTACCTCTCAGCTCTATCTGCTTGTATCTTCTCTCATTTGATGCCTGAGGTATTGTGTATGCAGTAAAGATGCAGAAGTTATCTTAAGACTGTTATCCTGAAATACCTGTTTTGACCTACCAAACGTATTCTGTTTTTCAGCGTCTCAACTTCATCTACATGCTGATCCTTTTGGGTCAGTCACAGACTGACCAGTATGATACAGTGGTCAGTTGGACTGGGTGACTTTGGTACAAATCCCCACTTGGGTATGATGCTAACGGGGCCAGTTTCAGTCAAGCCTATGTAAGAATATTATTGGGAGGGTAAAACCACATATACTGTCTTGAGGATCTTATATGAAGGGCAGGTTAAAAACATGATAATTGGGTCACTGTTTCTTCTTGGAACTATGCAGCTGAACCATCCATTACAGGACGGATTTTCTACTGTCTATATGACTACTTTTGCAGGCATCACAGGTGAGTACAGAACTTCTGATCTCAGGAAAACCTATCAAAAAATTCTTCTGATAAGGCAACACAGGTATGAAAACATGCCTACAGCAGATGCAAGCCAGGATTGCAATTCAGATTCAAGCTCAATTGAACTGACATTCAGTGATGTACTCTTTGATCTCCTTGGGAATATACTCACATGAACACATGAAGCTGCCTTATACTGAATCAGACAATTAAGGTCCATCAAAGTCAGTATTGCCTACTCAGACCGGCAGCAGCTCTCCAGAGTCTCAGGCAGCGGTCTTTCACATTACCTACTTGCCTAGTCCCTTAAACTGGAGATGCCAGGATTGAACCTGGGACCTTCTGCATGCCAAGCTGAGCCACAGCCCCTCCATCTAGATACATTTGTTACTGCATGGGATTAGGTACGTACAGCTAAAGTAAGTCATTATTATATCCCACTTGAATTAGTGCAACAAGTTAGTCCTAATGAGATAGATGGGTAGCCTTGTTAGTCTGTCTGTAGCAGTAGAAAAGAACAAGAGTCCAGTAGAACCTGAAAGACTAACAACATTTCTTGCAGGGCAAGAGTCACAGCTCACTTCTTCAGATACTTCAGGTATCTAAAATTTACTAAAATTACTCCTAAGTAACTTCAGTTCCGTTACTTTTACTTTCAGTCATAACTTAGTGTCTCACCATCAGGTCACTGACTTTTGAACCAGGGATTTAAAGAACAACACTCTTATTTATAGTCCTTCTGGTTATGTGCAATAAAGTACTATTTACTCAGTCATGAATAATTATATGGATGACATTTCAAAAGGAAATGAAAAAGTCAATTTTATTGCCCACTTTTTTATGCCAGTAGTTCAGCTGAATTTGAGAGCTTAGACAAGCATTCTGCAGACCCAAGAGAAGCTTAGCAGTTAACCTGTCGAGGGAAATATGTAAGAACAAGGACCAGAGATGTATAACATGCACAATTTAATATGATTTATCCCATCTGGATTTGGGAAATATCCAAGGTAGGTTCTTGGCACTGTGTAAATTCTAGTTGTTATGGCACCAGCTTTGGACTGTCCCAAGGTTATGATATTTCTTTAAGTATGGTCATTTGGATGCTTGAATGTTTCTTTCAAAGTGAGAGATGCATTCAGACATATTATTTCTCTTCACAAATGTGAGTATATTCTTCCTTTAAATTTGCCTAAAGGAGACCCTGCACTGCTCCATATTTTCCTTGCAATCTTAATTTCCCATAATGTTGCCATTTTATCATTTTTTTAATTCATTGTTTTGTAGATATATGCTATTAGATTGTGTCTTTCCTTCTGGATGAAAGGCTCAACTAGAATCTAAACAACAAATTCTGAATGATAATTCAGAATGATAGAGAATTATAAAGGAGACTGGCTGCGGAGTGGGAGAGGCAGCATCCTAACCCCAGGGCTTCATGGCAAAATTTGCTAAGAATAAAATTAGTTTGTTATTTGTTGGTTATTTAGTGTGTGCTACTTTGAGGCACAAATTCCCACTTCAGAAGGGGTTTACTTTTTTAATTTGGGTTTCTTCTAATAAAGCATACATCATACATATCAGAATAATAACATTTTCAGGCCTACACTGGCTTACTGTCCGTGTCCCCACCAAGCACAAAGTCCTTGCTCATACCTTTGAATTTTTCACAGTTTCACCATATCTTATTATTCTGTTGTGGTGGTTGTTGTTGTTTTATTTCCAATTATATGCCTGACGTAGGGTTGCCAACCTCCAGGTAATAATCAAACATATGCAGCCACTATGGCTTAAATAAATCAGTAAAAACCAATGACACAATTATATCCTCATTTCATTATGTAATTGGTCATTTGTTGAGTCACAAATGACTGAGTAACATATGAGGTTTACAATGTGTTACACCTTAGATTCAGCGTGCAACCCTTACTCACGTGCAATTGTTACACAGTAAGCACTATTAATTCAACACAGAATACAATTTCTTGTAACACAAAAAATAACAACAAGAAGACAGGATTCCGGTATATTGTCCTGTTTCAAAACATATTTCTTCAGTTGTTTAACAATAATGTCCTTTAAAATGCCGTCTTCTTTTTCTGGCTGCCGCTCCTATGACTTCAGCGGTTTCTCTAGCCACCGCTTTTATAACTTCAGCAGTTGCAAACCAATCCTTTGCATATGGGTTGTATACTCCAGCGATGTTCTTAATCTAATTATTTTTACAAAATTTGTGTCATTAGTTAAGTATCTATCCACATGCATGCCTAGTCCCCTTATATATTTGATTAAAATGACTCACCAAAAGTATTCCATCGCTTATCACAACAGGCATTCCAAAAGTCTGTTCATCAAGTTAAACCGTGTTGCGTACATTGATATTTTACACCCTGTTTTTAAGGAGGTTACATTCCAGGAGTGAATTAATTAACTTCCTAGGTAAGATTCTGAAACACTTACAGAAATGCTGAGTAATCGCACGTCGCATTCAATCCGTTAGGAATTACCGTATTAAACATAGTAATGAAGCGTTCTTCTTGTTGGCATAATATTTTGTCAATGTTACTCTTGGTAAATTGCTTCCTTTGATACTGCCACAAGGCAAAGAATCTTAAATCAGTGTCCCAATGTTTGAGCTGATTAAAATGTGCTACTACCGGAGCCTCTAAGATGTTATTTCTTATTTGTGATCGGTGCGCCCCGATCCGTAGTTTCAGTAGTTTATTTATGGAAATAAGTTGGCAGGGGCAAATCAGAGCATAGATCACATTTGATTTGTGAAGGATCTTATCTCGAACTTAAAGTCAGTTTTTATATATGTAAAGCTTTTAACAGATAATGCATAAGCACACATGACACATGAGCCACAACAGTAGTGACCCCTTGTATTAATGCCTGCAGTTGAATCGATTCTTCTATACCCCAACAATGGAGGTGCAGAGCAACCCAGAAGGGTTGCAGCTACATGCCAATGTTTGTTAATTATTTTCTTAATGCCTCCAATGCTTGTATTGAAAGGAGGAGTCTAGTCTATTCTGTGTCTTTCCCATTCATGTGAATAAATCTTTCCGTTCCCGTGTGTCGGCTCATTTTTTCGCCTGATCTATTACTCCTATCAGGTAGCCTCTTTCTATTAGTGTAGTCCGTAGACTGTTTGCTGATCGTTCAAAGTTCTCATGTCTAGTGGAATTTCTCTTAAGCCGCAACATTTGACCATACGGTAAGTTATGTATTAAATGGCCAGGATGATTAGAATTAAAGCGCAGCAATGCTGTTTTGTCAGTGGGTTTTCAGTATGGTGAGATCCATAGATTTCCCCTTTCTCCTTTATTTACATTTACATCAAAAAGTTTATGGTGTGTGCATACTCCTGGAGAGGAGTGCACACTCCTGGAGAGGAGTGACCAGTGGGGTACCACAGGGGTCTGTCCTGGGACCGGTACTATTTAATATTTTTATAAATGACTTGGACGATGGAATAGAGAGCATGCTAATCAAATTTGCAGATGACACCAAGTTAGAAGGGGTAGTTAATACCCTGGAGGGTAGGGTCAGAGTTCAGAATGACCTCGATAGACTGGAGAGCTGGGCCATAAGCAATAAAATGGATTTCAATAGGGAGAAGTGTAAAGTACTTCACCTAGGCAGAAACAACATAAGGCACAGGTACAGGATGGGAGATAGTTGGCTTGACAACAGTACATGTGAAAGAGATCTGGGAGTCTTAGTGGACCACAAACTGAACATGGGTCAACAGTGTGATATGGTGGCTAAGAAGGCCAATGCAATTCTGGGCTGCGTCAATAGGAGTATTGTGTCTGGATTAAGGGACACACTCCAACTTGTCAGCATCCTTCTTAAATTGTGGAGCCCAAAACTGGACACAGTATTCCAAGTGAGGTCTGACCAATGCAGAATACTTCCCTTAATCCAGACACAACACTGACAACACGGTAATCCTATAAAGTGTGCGGCTGTGAAGACAAGACAATGTTCCAGGAAATTCACAAAAGCCGCGCATCAGCTGCTGCAGAAGCCAAGCGGAGAGAACCGGCGAGAGCCAACAGAGCGGTGAGCCTGCAGAGAAAAGGGTGCGCACGGCTACTGGCAACCTGATAGTAAATTCCAAGGGATTCATGTAAGCTGCACGCGCACAGCTGCTCAGTGATGCAGTGGGGCGTAAATGGAAGAATTCTCGGTAGCCCCGCCGGGAGTCCGGGAGGACCCAGAGCCCGGGTAGAGGAGGATGGAAACGCCCTTTCCAGAATATATCTGTCATATACATGATGCAATCTGAGTTTTAAAACTGTCTAATTGAGGTCAGACAGTGGATTCCTGACTTCTGATTAAAGTCCTCAGGAGGCCAGGAAGGTGCTATGCCAGATTTGGGGTACTTCACGTCGGCATCTGGGCTACTTACGCCGCTGGTCTCCGGGTGCTTCCATGGCATCCTACTGGCATAAATGCCCACGCCGGCATTCCAGGGGGCGTTCCGGTGTCCCGGGAGGCATTCCTGGGGTGTTCTGGGGAAGGAGCTGCCAGTAGGCAGCTTCCTGTCCTCTTTCAGCCCCGGACACCGGTGCCGAGAATGGCATTGCTGTGCCTGCTTTTTAGCAGGTGCAGCCTCGCTATTCTCTATGGGGCAAAAAGCCCCATTTAAAATTTCAAAAGTCGCAAAAAGGCTTTTAAAATGTTTTTGGCGTGTGGGGAACTGCTTAGGAGGCACTACGGCAGCGTTTCCTCCCCACCGTCCCCACACACCGCCAGCTCAGGAATGGGCTGAGAATGGTTGTCTGAAAATGGCTTGGATGGCTGAAGAAGTCCTATGGGTTGGGGGAGCTCTAGTCCTGGTTCTTGTAGGAGGAATTTCTAGTTCTTCTGCCAGTTGCATGTTCTGCATTTGCAAATCAGATAGGAAATCAGATGAAACAAGGCAGTGAATCTCCCTGGCAGTGTTGTATTCTTGTATATGTTTCTGCCCTCGGCCCTTTCAGACTTGCAAAAGTAAGTTGCAAGGGATACATTAAAACTAGCATACACCATACAGATGGTGGATTTAATCTCTCGCTTAACATTTTGGAAAGAGGATGGCAAATGTGAGTGTCTTGTTTCAACTGAACCTGCTCACCTGTCAGTATTAATTCCTGACACTGATGAATCTTAGTACGTGAGGGTACAATGCGACTTTCTCAGCAATATATGACAAGCCGTATTGGACTTCTTCCGTCAGAGTTGTTAATGTGAACTTTCCTATGGAAGGTTAGCAGTTCCCAGCAGGCATGAACTACAGAAATCATATGTCCACTTGGATCTCTTTTTTTTTCTTCATCTTGCTTGATGAAAAAGGAGATAAAGGGGAAAAAGGCAGTCAAAAGCAAAACTACCCTCAGCAGTTCAAAATGCATTAAAGTGCCATTGAGAAACAGACATGCTGGGGAAAAACCTTTGAACTACAAGAAAATACAGTGGCACACAGAGACATATACTGGGTTACTCATTCAATGTCTTAAAAATTTTCTACTGGATATTTTGCACATCTGAACATTGTCATTGCTAAATAGAAATCGGGAGGGAAAATGAGCCTGAAACCCCAGTTTCCATGTGTGTGTGTGTGTGTGTGTGTGTGTTGTTTCATGCAGTGTACAATTAATGTGTGGAATTCACTGCCACATAACGTTTTCTAGATTGTGGCCTAAACACCATTTCATATTATGTACTAAATAAGAAAACATTATTCAGATGCCCAAAGATTTATGTTAAACCAAGACCATTCTAATCCATACAAATAGAATTTTCTCTGCTTTCCAGTATCATGTGTGTAAATCATCAAGAATTCAGGGAAGTATCTTAAGTTGCTAACAGTAAAATCCTAAAGAGAAACCTTCCTCAGAGTATACCCGACTGAATAGACCTAGGTAGTATTCATTATAGACTTTCTTAGGATTGTTCTCTAAACGTACTATGAAAATACTGGATATCAGGTAAAGAAAATGATGATACTTCCCGAGGCCCCTGATCATCCACTGCAGAGCCATAACTGGAAGGGGGCAGGCAAAGAGGGCAGCCGCTGCCCCTGTAGCATGCAAAGAGGGCAGCAGAACTGCCTCTCCTACCTGGCCAGCTTCTCCTGTAGGAGAGGCAGTTCTGCTACCCTGTTTGCATGCCATAGGGGCAATGGCTGCTCTCCTCACTTCACCCCCCACCCAGCTACGGCCCTGATCCACTGTTTTTATGCTGTCAGTTTCCCTCTTAAAGTGTTCTGAAAAAAAGGAGGGAATACATTTTACAATTAATGGTTCCCTAATGCAGAATTCTAACCCTCCAAGTCAAATTCATTTGCCTTGTTTGGCAGCAAGCCACCAAAGGAGAATGCATCTGAGAATTAGCAATTCTTCTCCCCATTTTATTTTTGTTTATTGTTAACTCCCTTTTTATTTCTCATATTCATTATTACCTCACTTTGAATTCATTTTTGCTTACATTGGTTTCAGTGGGAAACACTCACTATATGTAACTTTTTTGTTTCCTATCCAAATGTGATGCAATTTGAAAAAATGATGCTATGGGATCCTGCCCACCAAATTTCCAACAATGCTTTTTCCATATTGAGACAACTGCAATGCAATCCTATGCAGAATTAGGTCAATCTACATCCATGAAGGGGATTAGAGTAGATCTGCATAGGAACACAATATTAAAGACAAAACACATTTCCAGTTTTAGCTTTTTTTGTACCTCTCACTCAAAGCAGGCAGAGTAGAGGACCCCCCCCCAATTTTAGAGGCTGTTAAAGGTAAGATATTTCTAAATAGATCATGATGGGTAGCCATGTTAATCTGTCTGTAGCAGTAGAAAAGAGCAAGAGTCTAGTAGCACCTTAAAGACTAACAACATTTCTGGTAGGGTATGAGCTTTAATGAGTCACAGCTCACTTCTTCAGATTTTAAATGTAAGTTCTTTGTTTCCCTTCCAATGTCAGCACTTGCCCTATTCAGAACCAATAACCACAACAGGAGACACACTGGTCCAAGGAAGATGGTTTACTGGCAGCATAGGTTAGCAGAGCATACAGGATCTAGGACAGCAATGGAGGGCACTGGGGTACACTTGACTATATAAAAGCATAAAAAAAGCATTCAGCATTCAGCAGCCCAGGATAGCCTCATGAGATTACTATTTCAAAACAGTCTAGAGATGCCTCCGTTCTCACGGAGTACTGTCTACTTCAAAGAGTCCAAGAATGCAAAACAATCCTTGGGAGCAAGTTGGTGGGAAAGCGAAACTGAGACACAGGCCTGACATTCTGCTCCCCTTAGGGCCCCCTCCCAGTCGTCAAGGAGGACGGTTTATCGGGGTAGGCGGCGTGGAAGGCATGCACCAGGTCCGGGGCGGAGACATCTCGTGCCTTCACCCGTTCATCATAGGCAGGGGGGAAGTGTTTCCAATGAACCAGATACTGTAGAGACCCATGACGTATACGAAAGTCTAGAATCTTAGAAACTTCGAAATGTCCCCCCCCCCACCATCACAGGCTGCTCAGGGGGCGGTTCCGGGTGCCAATCTGAGGAGGCGACATGAGGCTTGAGGAGACTAGCATGGAAAACAGGGTGGATACGTCTCAGGGTTTCCGGAAGAGCCAGTTCTACAGTGACAGGGTTAATTATCCAGGCGACTGGATATGGCCCCACGTACTTGGCACTGAGTTTATGGCAAGGTCGGGTGGACCGCAGATTCTTGGTAGAAAGGTACACTAAGTCACCCACTTGAAAGTCTTTACTGGGAGAACGATGCTTGAGCCTTGTATTTGCGCTTGGCCCTGTCTAGATTTTTTACTAGCCAGGGCCAGGTGTTGCGAATGGCCTGAGTCCAGCAATCAACCTTGACACTTCCCTCCACCCCAGTCATATCCACATGAGCAATGGGGCCAAAATCCTGACCGTACATCACATAGAATGGACTAAAACCGGTAGACTGATGCACAGCTTTATTGTAAGCATACTCTGCAAAAGGCAACAACTCAACCCAATCATCCTGATGGTAATTGACGTAACAGCGTAAATAACACTCCAGGACAGCATTAACACGTTCAGTTTGCCCATCCGTTTGGGGGTGATAAGCACTAGACAAACCCTGCTCCACCCCCACCAACTTGAGAAATGCCTTCCAAAATTTAGCCACGTAGCTACTTCCGCGGTCACAAATTATCTTACGCGAAAAGGAATGTAGACGGAAAACATGTGACAGGAAAAGGCGGGCCAACCTGGGGGCAGACGGAATACCTGCACATGGAACCAAATGTACCTGTTTGGAAAATAAATCAGTAATAACCCAAAGTACAGTTTTTCCCTCACTAAGAGGGAGGTCAGTCATGAAATCCATGGCAATCACTTCCCAGGGTCTGCTGGGAGTTTCCAGTGGCTGTAGGAGTCCCGGAGGCTTACCCTGGGATCGCTTGACAGTGGCACAAATGGGACAACTGCGAACAAAGGAATCCACATCCGTACGCATGCCCACCCACCAAAATTGCCTGCGTAACAAGTGAAGGGTCTTTAGGAAACCAAAATGTCCTGCCGTTTTAACTCCATGAGCTAATTGCAGGACTTCCCTTCGAAGCACTTTAGGCACATATAGCTTCGAGTCCTTGTACAAACATCCACTCGGTTCAAGCAAGCCTTGGGGTAGAGTTTGAGCGGAGCGTTCGGCCAGGCATTGAGTACGAAGGGAGTCCAGGAAGGAATTGGGCAGGATCACTCCCCCCCCCAAAGAAGAGGAGGAATCCGGAGCCGCAGGCAGTGGCGATGTTAGCACTTGCCTTATTCAGAACCAATAACCACGACAGGAGACACACTGGTCCAAGGAAGATGGTTTACTGGCAGCATAGGTTAGCAGAGCATACAGGATCTAGGACAGCAATGGAGGGCACTGGGGTACACTTGACTATATAAAAGCATAGAAAAAAGCATTCAGCATTCAGCAGCCCAGGACAGGCTCATGAGATTACTATTTCAAAACAGTCTAGAGTTGCCTCCGTTCTCACGGAGTACTGTCTACTTCAAAGAGTCCAAGAATGCAAAACAATCCTTGGGAGCAAGTTGGTGGAAAAGCGAAACTGAGACACAGGCCTGACATCCATTTAGGATGACTGTCTCAGAGATGTATTCTTCAAGAAAAGCAACCTTCCAACCAATCAAGTTTAAGGCAGATAGGACAAAACATCTCTTTTTTTGCGATGCAACTACATTTCTGGCTATTAGGTTGGGCCCAAGGAAGCTGTCAGTGGCACCGGAGACAGAGACTGTGACTGGAAATGCAAAAGCAAGGTGACAGAGACACAAAAATACTCTGGCATGTATCCCACTTTAGGCTAGAGGAAGTTCCTTCAGCTTAAGGAGCTTTTATCTAGCCTAAGGAGTCTTCCTCCCACTTAATGGATTTTCCTGCAACAGAAGAATTTAAGTCGAAGGAAGACTTATTCAACAAGAGACAGGCTTTGAAATTTGTTCAGTGGATTGACAGGATACCGGTCACTAAGAATGAGGGTGGTTGTTCCTAAACAATTACTGTGAAAAGAACATACAGAACAACTCCTGGTCTATTTTTTTTTAATTATGTGCACTGTAAATAATAACACAATGCAGCACAGTAGCACAAATTACTAGAACAAGTAGCAGTAAAGGGGGGTGGGAGAGAGTATGAGGAGGGAATTCACTGTCTCACATATATCACTGGGAATTCACTGTCTTTCTCACATACATCATAACAGTTACTCTTAATACACGTAGCTCAATCATTAGCAGATTCACTAAGCAACACAAGTCCCAGATTTAAGAAACAGATTTAAGGGGAAAGGTCAATACAGGGACCTGAATTTATGGGAAAGGGGAAAGAGAAATTGCATCCCTCCTCTAGCTTCTGTAAGTCGGTTTTAAAAGCCATTACAAAGCCACTGTAGTGATGCTGTGATTGGAAGCAAGTGTAAAATCTGAGTACTACAAACACACTGGTTGGGATGGTCCCATGTGGCAGAACCATTGGCAAATTCTTCAGGTTGGACAATGTTTCTGAGAGGTAAACATCTGAAGAGTTGTGATCTTCCCTGACTGCCCCTCTTACCTTCAACTGCTGGGCAATATGAAATCAGATTGTGAGGTTACATCTCCTGAATGTCAGTAATATTTCTCTTTGGATTTGGCATATTTATTATAATAATGAGTAGGTGTGGCTTAGCTCAGATCCTGATTAGTAAAGTTCAGATTGTACATTCCTGATGTATACATCATTTGATAACAGAATCCTCATCTTTGTCCTACTTGTGGCTTTAGTAAGTGATGCCAGTCCTTCATATTAGGTAAGAGAATACATGGTGGCTACTAGCTAGTGTCAGCCTTCCCCGGATTCTCAATAATCATCCCTGTTGCCATGTCTGAATTGTTAATACAGATGTCCAACCAAGGGTAGAGCACAATTAGGTTGCCACTGAAAAAGAAAATACAATTTTTGTATTTTATATGAAAAGACTCAAGTAATAAAAAGTATGTAACACTCAGAAGACTGCCTTTATGACACTTGTGTTTTGCAATGTATCTGAGCTTCAGTGGAGGATATATGATTTGGAGATTTTATTTGAATCATGTCAGAGAGATTTAGTTTAGCAAGTAGGGTGTATCAGTGCATGCCTGGGAACACTTGCAATGAGGAATTTCATCTGCTGTTCTTTCGGTAGAATAAAAACTAGATTACATATAACAACAACAACAACAACAATTCTTTATTACGGTCAATGACCAGCACAGGTACATATACCACCTTTAAGTTAATGACTGAGTTATCCTGGTGCTTTTGATACGAGAGCATATGGACATCCATAAGGGAACCCACATATTTCAATAAAATTAAGTTAGAGCTCCAGGAAAATTCCACTCAAACAGAAGGCACCTCCAGCCTAACAAAGGGGAAGCATCCTGAATAATTCAAAAATTCAACTCAGCCATCATAGCAAAAAGGGAGCAGCCTGAATAGTTCTAAGTGGTAGGTAAGCAAAGTAGTCTCTTCCCCGCTCAAAAATGCAAGCAACGCCTCAATGATTAGCTACGATTAGGGGTGTGCATATCAATATCCCAAACCTAAAAACTCCTGAAAAATACCTTTTCAGTATTTGGGGGTTTTTTTGTTCCAGAAAAAATGGTGGCAATAAAAGGGAACCAAAAAGCAGATCCCCAAATGATGTTGAATTTATTCAGCATTATTCGGGGCCGCTTTGGCCCCACCACCATTTTTTGAACCCTTCTCTCTTCCCCTCCCTCCCTCACTTATTTGCTGCTGGCTGGCACTGCTGCAGGTTCTGAAGTCCCGTACTTCGGAGTGGCTGGCGACATTAAACAGAAAGTTCTTCAGTTCTTCCTGCCCAACTAAACTCCATTTGGAGTTTAGCTGGGGCAGGGGGCGAAAAACTGAGGGCTGGGCTTGCTGTAACCCCAGCCTTCAGCTCTGCACCCCATTTCTTTGGGTTGAGGTTTATTAACCTGAAAAGTTTTGATTTGGAGCTTACTAACTGCTCATCTTCCAATATTTTTACAGTTTAAATACACCCTCCCAAACCACAGAACTTTGCAGCAGCAGCAGCCATTCTCCCAAACTTCCTCACTACTTCCCCTGTGTAGCTTGGACACAGGACCCTCAAAGATCTGGAGCTGGCCTAGATCTTTGCCCTGTTTCTTCCTTCTTCACTCTCCTTCCATCTCAAATCCTCAGGACCCTTTCACCATGTCAGACAAGCACATATGTTTTTTTTATTTGGCTTCTTTTAATGTGTGCTTTTGTTACTTTGGTGTTAGGTTGTCTCAGGTTAAGGTTTACTGTTCATGTGTGTGTGTGTGTGTGTGTGTGTGTGTGTGTGTGACAGAGAGAGCTTGTGACTCTCTGAGTGCCTCTTGCTTTTCTGGAGCTATTTTTTTCTACATAAAGATTTAGACTCTGATTATATTTTCCACCTGCTTTATTTCTGAGAACCTCCCCATTCTGACAGTGAGGTGCTCCTACCAAAATTCTGGACCATGGTATCCACAGGCTATGGTCCTTAATTTAATTTTACCCATATATATGTGTGTGTGCTTTTGACAACCAAAGGGCATACTCCAAATGTTGGGTGTCACACACATGTAGACCATTTGTGTAACACTTTGCATATGTGATTAAATAGTAGAGGCAGAACTTCCATATTACCTCACATCACTTGAGACACAATGCTTTTGACTTCACACATTCAACTTTGAATAATCAACAGTTAACTTGTTGAGAATAAAATGAAATAAACATGTGTGAACTCACTCTAAGGGAGTGCCACACAACTTGGCAACAAACTGCTTACAAACTCCAGTGCATATTTTATATAATCAGTGTGGAGTAGTGGTTAGAGCATGAAGTGGAAGGTTCAAAGGCCCACACTGCCAGGACTCTTGTTTGGCAACCTTGGGTCAGTCACAAAGGCTCAGCTTAACATGTCTGAAGGGTGTTGTTGTGGGCATCAAACTAGAAAAGGAGAATCATGTATGCTGCCTTTTAAATTTCATTTATTTCATTTGTTTTAAAACCAGCAGGGATGTCATTGGAGATTCAGGATTTATACCATACTAGATAATGTAAAATTCAGGTAGAGAATTTTGGAACATGAATATATTTGTGGGAAGAGGTGACATCTCCTATTACCAACTGATAGCTTTCCATGAGTTGGAAGGACTGGAAATTAAGTCAACAGCTTTCCTTGCAACTACTATGCTACCAAAGGAGCTCATCTTTCACACAAGAAAGACCTAAAAAGTAGCCAAATGTTAGATCCAATTCTAGTTACGCAAAACAGGATTGCGCCGCAATATTTTTCTGCATGTTGGAAAAACCGCACACCACACAATACATTTTTAACATCTAGAAAACGTTGGCAAACTCCCCAATGCTTGCTTCATTTTTCACAAACGCTGCATTCATTAGAAAGAGGAGCAAAACAAATGGACAAGAAAATAAAGAAACCTTGCTCTCCATTATATATTCATGCCATATTTGGAATGGCAGCAACTGATTGCTTTGCCTTTCAAGACAGGTGGTCTCTGGCGAGAGCAACGAAAGGAGACTGGCGTTTTCAAAAAGAGCAGCAAGATTGCAATCGTCAGCTCACCCGATTCCCTTTCCAGAGCGTCACTGCAAGCAAGCAAGAACAACAAAAGACAAAGAGAGAGAAATTGAGCTCAGAGCTGGAGCACTCATCTTATCTTTCAGATACGGCTTGCAGTTATCTCTCCTGACACACCTGCTCTGTATACATGCCTCTTCTCACCCCAGTCTTTTCTTTCTGACTGTCTTCATTATGCTGGTGACATATCTTTCCTCCTCTGTGTACAGCCCAGACTGTTGTTGCCTTGGATGTTCCGGGGGCTAAATTAGCCAAGTTATTTGTATTACTGTCCTGAGGGTCACCCAGCTACTCAAACTAATAAGACATATTTCTTTTGCCAGGTCTTTGCACTCCAAGCATGCTGGAGAACAATTTATATGTCTAAATTCTAGTGATGTATTTGGGGAGATAATAACAAAGAAGCAAAATTAATTCCTTTCGGAGTTTTCCTTTCGGCTGAGATTGAGCAAGTCTGGATAAATGGGTTTCTCATCTAACCTTTTCAGTCATGGTGGTGGTTTAAATCTTAGAGAGTTCTATAATGGTTTTTTTTCCCTCCTCCAAGAATTTCTTTGAAGTAATTTCATAGCTTCACTCAATTTGTTTTTTGATACATAGCAATTTGCAAGTTTTGGTTTTAACCAAATGTAAGCCAGCGGTTGCCATCTGTATTACATGGCAACTGCAGAGACATGTGTCATCGCCAGTCTGTTGGAATATCTGTCGTGGAGATATTCCTGTATTTAGCAGAGTGCCTTAAGCTTAGCAGCAGCAGAAGCTACACGTGGGTGCATGTGTGAAAATAAAAGGAGCATCAGTCGTTTGCTCTAATCAAACTAAAGTACATTTATTGTTGAAATACACATTGGATAGGAAAGGACAAACAAGGGTCTCCTATCCTGATCTACCTTGCTAATCTCAAGGTATAAAAGGGTATCTATCTTCCACTCCATCTTGGGGTGGGAAGGCCTGGACACGCGGAGAGCCTGGCTCCTAGATCTTGCTTGGGTGATGGGCAAAGGGCAAGAGAGAGAGAAGGGAAGTTTCCCTGACAATACATCCTCTAAACATCAAAGGGGCAGGGAATGAGGTCAAGGTGTAACTAGAGATGACCTTCCCCTGTCCTGTCTATCTATCTGCCTCTGTGGTCAGTTTCCCCTCTCAATGTGCAGGCAAGTGACACCATCCTAGAAAGGGCAGATTTTCCAACACCCCCTCTCGGTGTAACTTGACTCATTCTATCAAGTTCATCTTTCTTCTGAGATCTTCAAATCTCACTCTGGCAAGTGGCTTGGTAAGAATATCTGCAGTCATCTCTCCAGTGGGACAGTGTTTCAGCGCAATAACTTTCCATAGACTATAATGGGCCCGAATGTTTTTGGTAAACCCAGAAATAAGCCAAATACCCATATTTACCAGTAATATTTCAAGTTTACCAGGAAAAATTGGGCCTAATAAACCTGAACCTGAAATTAACCGTGTTTTTTTTTTTTTTTTTTGCACAACCCTATCTAGTTCTTTAGGCAGCTTTCCCCTGACAATCAACTCTAAGTCAGGTACAGTCTCCTTCTAAAGTGTTCATTAAATTAGCTTCCTTTCCCTAAAAGTCAGGCTCTGAAACCTATACAGTTTCTTGAGAGAGGATTCCTCCAGTCTCACTCCCTGAAGGTGCAAACTCTATCAGACTGTCAGTGCAAAGGATTTTCTTCTCTAGTCCACCCACCCATCTGGCTCCTCCTACATTTTGTGGGTTCTGACTGGCTGTTAGTTGCTCGACCTGTGCACCAGACAGATATACAGGGGATTGGTGACTGATGGAAGGAGAAGGACCTTTGCCCATCCATCACAACTATATTCCCTCTTTTGTTTTATGTCTTCCTTAAGAAGCTGCCTGACAGATTCACCAGCATTTTGGCAGAACCACACAGGCTTAGTGGTTGGAGGGATAATAAGAGCTGACCCAATTTTTTGTCTGCAGATTGAACTGTCCCAGAAAATGCTGTTCATCAACAACATTCTCCTTCATTGGCCAGTGAGCAAGATCAGGTGATAATGAACACTGACAAAATTCCTTCCCCAGGCTCTTGGGTAGATCAGTCCTGAGTTTCTGTCTTACTTAGCTCCTTGTAATGTTCCTTTTTCTTGTAGGTCAGTATTAGGGTACTCACTCAGATTCTTGCTCAGGTTTATACATCAGAGATGGGTGAGATCAAAATAACATCTATTTATTAACAAGGAGATACAGGGATGATTTCAGAACAAGGGATCTCATGCAGCATCTACTTCTAGCTAGCAAACTCAGCAGGGAGTCCACCCCATGAGACGAAACCAACTCACACAAATATCAGGAAGGAGGGAGCATACATCCACATTCCCTGTCTATGAATGTCTTAGAGCAGGGGTGTCGAACTCATATGTTATGAGGGCCGGATATGACATAAATGTCACTTGGTAAGGCCGGGCCATGTGTGCCAAATCAAACAAACAAACAAATACCATAAAATGTAATGACGGGTACCAGAGATATGAACTTAATAGAAGACACAGGCAAAGTCAATTAATTATATTATTTTTGTTATTGTTTTAAGAATGTTTGTATTTTAAGTAAAAAATAAAGTAAAAATAATAATAACATTAATTGGCTTTGCCGGTGTCTTCTATAGAGTTTGTATCTCTGGTCCTTGGCCTTTAATTTGATCTGGACTGGAGGGTGACTGCCTTGGCTGGCAGAGCTGGATCTATATATTTTTTGAAGTGGGGCAAAAGTACAACATAATGTCCCTGTATATTATATACATATTTTTCTTTATATATACATATATAATATACATATATAATCACCAACTCTTTTAAACGATAGAATAAATTGTGCTGACTTCCATGAATTGTTAATTAATAATTACACTTTTACATTATCTGAGAGGCTCTAGGCAGGGATCAGAGTCTTGTTCCTGTAGGCTGGTGTGCTGTGCCACTTGAAGAAACACTTTTATTGCAGGTGGCTGGTTAACCAAAAATGGAGAAAAAGCTGAAAAACTCCTTCCCCAAACAAGCCTTATTTTGAAAGATCCATGCTAGCTCTAACCTACCATATCCCATGTATTATTTACCATGCCTTCTAGAAAACACCATTTGTGTGTGTATTTAGCTCCGTAACACACAAAGCATTCCAGTCCTTTTGCTTCCAAAAAGCAATAATTTCAATTTATCTCAAGTGAGTTGTCTGCACATATCTCTCTTTCTGGATACCTGTATTAAAGTTTTTAGCACACAAACAAAACCTTGCTTTATAAAGACATCTCCTTATGAGAGATTTGTAGGCAATTATTTTTTTAAAAAAATAGGTAAGGGGCAGGTAGGCTGAACAACAGCACTGGCAGCTTTCTACCTGCACAATCAGCAGGACGGGGTGACGTTTCTAACTCACTTGCCCCATAGCTAGGGGGAGCAAGGGCCAGTAGCAAAACCCTTGTCAGACCCAGAAGTGGCCATCCTGCATCTCCCCCCTTAGTTCACCCACTTCTCCTTCCCGGTACCGTTCCAGACCTTGGCTCTCTTCCAGCAACTATTAGTTTCAGTGTGTTCCTGTGTGCAAAGGGAAGGGAGAGAAGCCCCTCAGAGCAAGAGACAGAGGAGGCAGTCTACAACAAGGGACAAGAAAGGGGCGGCTGGAAGGAAAGCTGGAAAGCAAATGCAAAGTTTGTTTTGAGAAGGGAAAGGCGAGCTACAGCAAGACAGGGGAGAGGAAAGGGGCGGTGGGAAGGAGAGCTGGAAAGAATTGCAAAGACTGCTTTGAGAAGAGAAAGGCAATCTACAGCAAGAGGGGAGAGGAAAAGAGCGGCGGGAAGGAGAGCTGGAAAGCAAATGCAAAGTTTGTTTTGAGAAGGGAAAGGCGAGCTACAGCAAGACAGGGGAGAGGAAAAGAGTGGCTGGAAGGAGAGCTGGAAAGCAAATGCAAAGACTGTTTTGAGAAGGGAAAGGCGAGCTACAGCAAAAGAGGAGAGGGGGAAGCGGCAGCTGGAAAACCTCCCCCGCCCACCCCCGGCAGTGCCAGCAGCCCCGCAGCCCACGGAAAAGCTTCCCCTCCCCACCCCCGGCCACACTAGTGGCCTTGCGGCCCGGTTCGAATGGGCAGAAGCCTTCCCCACTCCCTCCCCAGCCACACACAGGCCCCAGGAAGCCCAGAAAAGGCCGGGGGAGGGGGAAAAGAGGACTCGGTGCCTCGGGTCCGCGGGCCAGATAAAAGCCCTCCGGGGGCCGGATCCGGCTCGCAGGCCGCATGTTTGAAACCCCTGTCTTAGAGTGTTTGCTGATCTAATAAACTTGAAGCACTGCATTAATGAGGCCTACCCTTACTTAGAAAGAATCAGTCCTAACATAAACAGTGTGAAGCAGCTGAAAAAAGGAAATTCACTTGGAAAAGTTAACAATAATCCCAAAATCTTTGGCATCTAGCCATTTTGAAAGACTGAAGCAAGCAAATAACTTTTCTATGTCTAATGGTAGCAACTTCTAGTTCAATAGAGTAGACTTAAAGTACAAATTTCACCTAAATGACATTGTGTGGTGTCTTGGGCAAAACACTTGATCAGAGAAGCAAATCTTTATGTAATCTTTATTTAATTTGTTTTTATAATCATTTATATGTTGAAAATGGATTTTAAGGTGAGTCATGGGTCAGATGTGAAATGTGAGCCAGGTTGGGGGAAGCCTTATCTCATCTTGGCATTTCATTTATCATGTAGTGAGACTCTTAGATTGTAGGGTGTCAAAACAGCAGCAATGAGAAATCCTAGCTCAGAGCTTCAGCTTTCTAGTTGTAAAATGAGAATTACCCTACCCATAGTTGCATGGTTGCGCCGAGAATTCACAATAAGGGTTTATAGCATCCAACATTCAACACAGCTCTTGGCTTTTCGAGCAGTTGCCTCATTACCCTGCAGGCAATTGTCTCCAAGATGATTGCAGAGTGGGGCAAAAGTACCCCCCATCCCAGATCAAATTTTCACTTATCTCACAAGTGGGAGACTTTAAAAATTAAATGCCAGGAGAAAAAGAGATCTGGCAAACAACTCATCACTCCTTGTCCTCATCTCTTCAGATCCCCCCCTCAAATAACAAATGCATTTCAAACTGTGACAGATATAAATTAGGCAACACTTTATTTTAGCTTCATCCTCGTAAAGTTTCTTTCAGGGTGTTTAAATTGCCCTTCACTGTATATTGAACCCCCCTCCCTCAATAAAGTGAAATACAATGCTGCCCATTTCTTTTATTGCAGATTTGTTTATCTCTATGAGGAATAAGGGACTATTTTGCCAAGATCATTAATTTTATGATGCTTGTGTTTCCAAAGAAGTACAGAAGCTATATAGGTTGCTGTATTATTGCCTAGCTATGCCTAAATCATAAAGTTTAAACTTTAAGTATGTTTACTATTCTCTTCCAAATATAATTCATGGCTCAGAACAGATCTTTATGTCAGGTGTTCATATATTCTCTTGAAGTTGCATTTGGTAGATAATTTTTCCAGTGAACCTGGCTTCTAGATGCTTTGCTTATTGGTATATAAAAGTGATACTGAATTCAATAAAAACAGTCAAGTGTAGAACATTCACCCAGCTTTTTCTGCTGATGGACGGCCATCCAGACTCCGCCCCGGACACACCGGCCAGGTGCTTGGATGCCGTGACTGGATGGTTGAAGAAAGGCCAACTGAAATTAACTCCATCGAAGACAGAGGTCATTTGGCTCAGCCAGGGCAGCCTTGGGGTGGGGTGCCGGCATGCAATTAACATCTGCACCTGCTGTCAAGAGTCTGGGTGTGATCCTTGATGCCTCCTTAACTATGGAGGCTCAGGTCACAGCCGTGGTCAAGGCGGCCTTTTTCCATCTCCACCTCTCCCGCCCCGACCTAGCCACGGTGATCCATGTGACGGTCACCTCTAGACTGAATTACTGTAACTTGCTCTACGTAGGGCTGCCCTTGAAACTGACCCAAAGGCTTCAGCTGGTGCAAAACACAGCGGCGAGGCTCCTTACGGGGTCCTCCCGAGGGATCATATAACACCAGTGTTAAAACAGCTGCACTGGCTCCAGCTGGAATATCGGATCAGGTTCAAGGTGCTGGTTTTGAACTTTAAAGCCTTACACGGTTTGGGAACATCGTACCTGTGGGACTGCCTCTCCTGGTATTCCCCCCAGAGAGCTTTAAGATCTGTGAACAGTAACTTACTGGTGGTCCCTGGCCCAAAGAATTTGCAGCTGTCCTCAACAAGGGCCAGGGCTTTTTCGGCCCTGGCCACGGCCTGATGGAATAGCCTTCCTGGTAACATCAGGGCCCTGCGAGACCTTAAGGAGTTCCGCAGGGCCTGTAAAATGGAGCTATTCCACCAGGCCTATAACTGAGGACAGCTGCAAGAAGATCCATCTTTACTGGCCTCCCCATCCCGCCCCCCACTTTGAAATCTGGGGGGCTGATCTGCTGACATTCATGCTGTGGTGCCTAGGTATAGTTACAGCCATCTGTTTAAGGTTTTTAATAGTTTTAATGATTATGGTTTTAAGGATGTAGTTGATTTATATTGGATGAATTTGTGTTTTAATTATTGTTGCCACTCTGAGCCTGGTTTGCTGGGGATGAGGGCGGGTTATAAATTTGAAAATAAAATTCAGTGTTCAGATCTTTGGGCAACCAACCTCTGTTGTTTTGGAAAACTTATTACAGGACATTTGGAAAACTTATTACAGGACATTGATCAAGCTGGGCCAGCCCAACCTATAAAGATCCTCATCATGTTGGTAAGTTGAATTATTGGAACTACTTCACACCAATATAGTGCAGCATCTAGTATGATGTCAGGTCCTCAAGCCAACCTAGTTGAAAGAAACAATTCAGCAGACTTCCTCACACATGATGAATTCCCCCCCATGAAGACCCAGAGTAGCTTACAAGAGTACAAAAATACAATACAAATGAACAAATCCAACAAAATAATTAGCTGTATCTGTTTCATCCAAAGCCACAGGCTAAGAGCAAAGGGCCAAGAGTTATTTGTCTCTTCCTCTTAAGTTAATGTCAAAGGCTCATACCTCTAGCCAGACCGAGCTCTAGCTAAGTACAAGCTCAGCCAAGACCCAACAACTCTATTAACACCACTTGGCTCAGATCTCTTAGTGGCAATTATACACAGGGTCAGCTCATCAGTTGCCTTCTCCTACACTGCTACCAGATTGCATTAGGGGATAAAAATGTAATAAATAGATAAATGAACAAGGTAATGCAAGCGTCAGGACTCATTGTTGGCACTACTGAAGTGAGCAGCCCCTTGGGTTATGCACTGGAGGAAAATGTTTTAATTCCAGATAGTAATTTTAAAAAGGGAAGGTGTATTACTATTAAAAATTCTCAGAAATGTTGTTGTCATACTGTGAAGACTCATCAGGTTCCATGTCCATTTTCATTAAGGGTGAAAGGCCCATTGTTTTTGCTAATGATTATGAACAAGCTGCTCGAGGCTTACAAACTGACTTGGCTGATAGGGGATACCCAGAAAATATTGTATACCGAGCCAAACTAAAAGCAGGCTTGCTAGATCGTTCTTCAATGCTGACTCCAAAACAGAAACCCAACAATACTAATAGAATTTTTTGCCCACTTACCTTCAGTCGTCATTCCTCTTCCATTCAAAAAATTATCAATAAACATTGGCATCTTTTATCCTCCATACCGGGCTGTTCCAACCCACCTGTCTTTGGACTTAAACGAAATGTTTCTTTAAGAGACCGACTTGTCCACTCAGACTATCGCCCTAAGAGGCTATGTCCTTCAGTTAAGGACATTTTCCTTGTGGCTCTTGCTCTTTCTGTCCCCTAAGCTTGCCCCTAAAAACATTCACATCAACTACTTCCAATTTCACTTTTAAATTAAATCAATTTTCGAATTGTTCCACGAGCAAATGTGTGTATTGCATCTCATGCAAATGTGGAAAATTGTACGTGGGGAGTACAGTTCGCCAGGTGAAGCTCAGGATAGGTGAGCATAAATCTAGAATCAGGCAAAAGGTTTTGGACGCCCCCCTCACAATGCACTTTATTAATAACAAACATAGCGAGAATGATATTCGTTTTTTTGTAATTTGGACTTATAAAGGCAATTCATTTGACTTAGAAAATGTACAAAAATTTTTACTACAGCAAGAAATGCATTTTATATATTTATTCAAATCTTTTTCTCCGTTTGGGCTCAATAATGATATGGACTTATCTTGTTTTTTATAAGTAATTTTTATAAGTAATTTTTATAAGTGAATGTTTATAAGTAATTTCTGTAATCAGTTTTATTAGTAATTGTTCCTTTACAGAAATGCATTCCCTTTAACATTGGCTGTCCCCTTTAAGAACTTTTCTATAGTAGAGCTCTGTATAAATTAACACCACCTGTAACCTTAGTATCCGACTTTGAACGGAGCAGCTTTACAAGCACCTTTGAACTGTCTTGAATTTTGTTGAGGTTTTGAGAATTCTTTACCAAGGTATGTCAGGCAGACTTAGTTGAATTTTAACTGTATCATATATGCTTTCAACTTGCAACAGTAACTACATCTTAAGATTATTTATAGTATTTATTATATTTATGTAGGAGCTTGGTCTCCCAATAATTGAACGGTGTGCTGATGAAGCTGCCGACACGGCAGTGAAAACGTTAAGTTAATCCGGACTGCGTTTCAACCTGATTTGATCACTCCCACCATCTTCTTCATGAATTTCCATGTATGAAGCCTTTGGGACTTATAAAATACATTTAAGAAGGCGTTATTGAAGACTCCTTGGGAGCAAAGTATTTACTATTTTCATTGTTTGTATAGTGATGTCTGTTGTTTTGTTTCTCTTTTGCACTATTTTTCACTTGCACTAAATTGTGTTTGCAATCTACGAGTTGTTTTTGGTACTTATTTTCTCCCTATGCTGAATAGTTGGCATAAGTTGAGATTGATTTCAGTGACCCAGGCAGTAGTGCTCCTTATTCACAATTCCCAAAAGTCACTCTCAGCTAGGGCACTTGCACCCTTCTCAAATGAATATTGGTAGGGATTTTACGAATCTATGAAAACTCTGGTTTGATTTGAAAGTTTGAGCCTCTGCATGCTTGGGATGAAACTGTAGGTTGTTCTTTCCAACCATATCAATGCAATTCAACAGTGATATTACTGCTAAAACTGACGTCTGCTGTGCATCAATTGTATATAAATAGTGTTAACATAATAAACAAAGTATACTTTTATTTAAAATATTCATATACTGTCTTAACTCCTTCAACTCAAGGCTATATGAAATATAAATGTTGCAAAGAAAAACAAAAAATGGGAAATTTGCCAGAGGAAACAGATGGGATAGAAATGGTTTTATAAACCATGAACAAAATTGAAAAGAAATTTCAAAATACATATTCAAAATACATACCAAATACATACTCTAATACATCTCTAACAGAACCCTGGGGGGCAAATCAACAAATATTCTTTGTACATGGCAGTTGATAGGCTAACCAAGGCAAAAAAGGGGTGGGTGCTTCCCTTCCTGCAAGGACTCCCTAGTGTATATTTTGGCAACAGAGAAAAGGAAAAAAACAAAGATAATAAGGGATACTTGGAGTTTAGGCCAAAGATTCATGGAAATTATGGACTTTATTGAGGAATTTGAATGATGAGATCACACAGGAAATGTCCAGACATAAAGAGAATTGAGAGAGAATGTGAGGACCAAATGAGAATTAAGAGGAATATGGGGGAGAAGGGGCTCCTGCCATCCTGCCATTTCCCCAAGCCAAAATAGCCTGGGGAGTTACTTTTAGAGCTGCAAGTGCACAGAACCTGAACCCAACTCTTTACAAAATGTAACATGTAGTTTGTTAATGTAATTACATTAAATCTTTACAAAATGTAACATGTAGTTTCAAAGGGAAATTTAAAGCACGGTTAGGCATGCTGAAAGATCAGCATGGAAATACATTAACTGAACAGGACAAAATAAAGCAAAGGTGGGAATAATAAACTGAAGATCTATACAGAAGAGATGAAAGGATAAAAGATTCTTCATCCCTGTGGTCAGGAACATTAAAAACAACAACAGTATTTCCAATCATGGAGGTAGAACATGCACACGGAATCAGTGCTCACGAAACAATGATCACATGTGGCAGGGCCAAGATGCTTGTCCCCACCCCCACCACACACATGTTGATTCCATTGTGCATAGTGTCATTTGTAGAGGGCTCCTGATAGCTATAAAGGGGGTTCAATAATAAATTTTCTCTGGACCAAAGGGGCACACTATATTCCAGCCGCCCTTAAACATTTTCAGGCGAAAACTCTAGCACAAATGTTATATGGAACACAACTTGACTCTCCACCCTCATGTCTTATTCCCATGGAATGAGTGCAATCCAAGTTTCTTAGAGCTGCCCTGCAATTGCCAAGATGTGTATCAAATGCTATGATCTGTTTAGAAACTGGCATGATGAAGGTGGAGGCAAGGGTTGTCTTGTCCTCGCTTTATCTCTGGCTGAAAATTAATTTCAACCCCAAGGGTCTTCTTCCATTGATTCTGTGTGATACCTTTAGGTCAAAGTGGATAATAGCTATTGAAGACAAACTAAATAACCTGGGTTTTACCCCCCTAGCACTACTTCAGTTAGGGTGGGATCAAGCTAAGTCAACTATAAACCAAAGGGTTGAAGATATTGAGCAACAAGTAGATCTAGCAAGAGTGCCCCTATTTATGGCTCCCCCCCACTCCAAATTTATCCTTGCACCGGCAGCCTATCTCCGTTAATTAGAGATAAACAAATATAGGAGGGCTTTTACCTTGGTTAGGTGAGCATACCCTCTGCTATGTTAGAGGGGAAATTCAAGAAGATACCCAGGGCAGAGAGACTATGCCCCTGCAAATCTGGGGATTTAGAAACCACTGAGCATGTTCTCCTGAACTGTAACTTTTACACTATACTCCTTTCTAAGTTTATTGAGCCCCTCATACTGAGAATGGGACCCGACAGGGAAAGAGAAAAGATAGAAAAGCTCCTACAAGGAGATAATCCCTCAATCACCTCTCAGGTAGCAAAGTTTTGTACGGCTGCAATGAAAATTTGTTGCCACAGAGTAGTCTCTTAGTAAGATGTAACTTGGCAGATGTAACTTGGATGTTATTTTTTTATTATTTTTATTTTTTTAAGTGACTTAAGACTCAGACTGTAAATCTTTGTCAGTAAGACCATTTTAGTCCATGTATCTTGTTTTATCTGGCCAAGGGCCGCAAATAAACTCTCTCTCTCTCTCTCTAGCTATAAAGGGGTTACTCAGATTCATAGGTTTATCAGTGGTGGAAAGCCACACATGCAACCTCCATGTACAGAGGCATTAAACCTCTGAATACTAGCTGGTGGGGAGCAGAGGAAGAGGAGGGCTGTTGTTTTCCAGCCCTGGTTGTAGCCTTCCTGGAATCATTTGGTCAGCCACTATAGACTAGATGGACCTTTGGTGTGGTCCACACTGATATTTTATGGCTAGTGAATTCTGGGCTGAAAAATAAAAGTAGGCAGACATACAATGAGTTATTAGGATGGGTCCTCGTATAAGTTCCTTGTGTGACCCAGTTTCTCATCTTGCCATTCATTCCATCTTTCTCTTTAAGATTTATAGCCACACATAGGTGATGTGGCTTAATACAAACACCCTGTACATCCTGTATGGGTACACTTTCAGGTGAAAAATTTCTCGGATTAATGTTCATACTTTCTCATCTTCTGGAAGCTTTGCTGAGTCAGCCCCTATGCTGATTTTACACTTTCTTCTAGATATTTTCAAATTAATTACCAACAAAGTTATATCAAATGAATATGGAGAGAAAATTATAATGAAGACCTTCTTCCAAACTGTGGCATTGCTATTCCATGGTCCTGGTAGACAGATGTATGACTTATTTTTGATGAATTCTTGTTTATACTTTTTGGGGGGCTGAATCCTTGTGCTCTGATGCACCTAAAGACTTTAGCAGGAATTGCAAGCACTATATCATTATATTCAGAAAAGCCATTTCTTAGAGGCGAACATTAAAAAAAAATAAAACTCAGCAGCCTGCTGTGCCTCTCCTGCTGAGAACCAAATGCCCCAAATCCAAAGCACTGTAATTTGCTATATTTCAATAACATAAGGAGGTGAAGTATTTGAAGGGATTACTCAATGAGATCTACTGAAGTGTCAGATATCAGGGTAAGCAAACAATATTGCACAAAGAATCCCTGGCTTGCTGCAATAATGCGTGATCATCAGTTTTGGTTCTTGTACATGCTGAAAAGAATTGTCTACCACAAATTATACGGGACATCATTCTCTCAAGTTTTCAGCAGCAGCAGCCATTTAAAAAGAATATACCAAGGAGAACTGAATTCTTTGGACTGGTTCCACTAGAGTTCTTCTGCAGGGACAAAGTTATCTGGCCAAAGACTAATTTTTTCACCCTTCCAATGATGTTTTGGGGGCACAGGTGACTTTTAATAACAGGGTTTCAAGGGGCTTTTCAGGATGTTGTGGGGTGGGGAGGTGAGAAAGTTGTGATCCTTGCACAGAAATCTTTGTACCCATGGAAAAACTACAGAGGATCCAAGACTGACAGCCCATTCCTAAGGTTGGGGTCCGAAAGTGGTGTGGAGGTGGTGTGACCCCGCGCCAGCATAAGTGACCTTTTATCATGTAATAAGGGGCACTTACACTGGCATGGGGGACATTCCCAATGGTACCAGGGTGCCGCGGAGTGCACAGGGCTCTTATGCTAGGGCTGTGCAAAAAAAAATTGTTATATTTCGGATTCGGGTTTATTGGGTCCATTATTTTTGGGAAACCTGAAATAAGCCAAATATCTATACCGGTAAATATGGGCATTCGGCTTGTTTCCGGGTTTCCTGAAAAAAAGTAGGCCCTGAGGAGGTCATTTTTGGAGGTACAGCCCCCAAATTCACAGAGTAGCTTGAAGGGACTATTCTTGCACAAACTCCAAAGGTTTGTGAAGATTGGGTCCGGGGGTCTGATTTTATGGGGTTCAGAAGGGGTTGCCCCCTCCTCCATAGACAATCATTACAAAGTTTTGCAATGACCCAATTTTCACCAAACTTCAGGGATCATGCAAGGAGAGTCCCTTCAAGCTACGCTGTGAATTTGGGGGCTCTACCTCCAAAAATGCTCCACTAGGAGAATTTTAAATGTACTTACCTTTTTAGACTTGTCAGTAATGGCTGCCGATTTGCTTCCTCCCTCCCTCATGGTCGATTGCAAGGTTGCTGTTAATTTTGGGAGATTGAGTTCTTAAGGAAGGAAGCGGCCATCAGAAGTGTGGGAAAACTCAACTCAGGGGAAGGCAGTAGACATAGTTTATCTAGATTTCAGTAAGGCTTTTGATAAGGTTCCACATAATATTCTAGTTGACAAATTGGGAAAATGTGGTTTAGATCCTATTACTGTTAGGTGGATCTGTAACTGGTTGACAGATCTCACCCAAAGAGTGCTTGTTAATGGTTCCTCATCCACTTGGAGAGAAGTGACTAGTGGAGTTCCTCAGGGATCTGTGCTGGGCCATGTGTTGTTCAACATCTTTATAAATGATTTGGATGAAGGAATAGAGGGGATGCTTATTAAATTTGCAGATGATACTAAATTGGGAGGGGTAGCAAATACGGTAAAAGACAGAGCCAAGATACAGGATGATCTTGACAGGCTGGAGAATTGGGCTAAAACTAATAAGATGCACTTCAACAAAGACAAATGTAAAGTTTTGCATTTATGTAGGAAAAATCAAATGCATAATTATAGGATGGGGGAGACTTGTCTGAGCAGTAGTGTGTGTGTGAAAAGGATCTTGGGGTCTTAGTAGACCAAACACTGAACATGAGTCATCAGTGTGATGCGGTAGCTAAAAAGACAAATGCAGTCTTGGGCTGTATCAATAGATGTATAGTGTCCAGATCATGTGAAGTGATGGTATCACTTTACTCTGCTCTGGTTAGACCTCACCTAGAGTACTGTGTTCGGTTTTGGGCACTGCAATTTAGGAACGATGTAGACAAGCTGGAACATGTCCAGAGGAGGGCAACAAAAATAGTGAGGGGTCTGGTGACCAAGTCCTATGAGGAAAGGTTGAAGGAGCTGGGTATGTTTAGCCTGAAGAGGAGCAGACTGAGAGGGGATATGATAACCATCTTCAAGTACTTGAAGGGCTGTCATATAGAGGGTTGTGCCTAGTTGTTTTCTCTTTCCCCAGAGGGTCAGATGATCAGAACCAACGGGTTGAAATTAAATCAAAAGAGTTTCCATCTAGACATTAGGAAGAATTTTCTAACAGTTAGAGCAGTTCCTCAGTGTAACAGGCTTCCTCAGGAGGTGGTGAGGTCTCCTTCCCTTAAGGTTTTTAAGAGGAGGTTAGATGGCCATCTATCAGCAATGCTGATTATGTGACCTTAGGCAGATGATGAGAGGGAAGGCATCTTGGCCATCTTCTGCTCACTGGGGGTGGGGGGAGGTAGTTGTGAGTTTCCTGCATTGTGCAGGGTGTTGGACTAGATGACCTTGGTGATCCCTTCCAACTGTAGGATTCTATGATTTTATGATTCTAAACAATGATCTATTGTGGATCTACCTGGTCTAAATCCTGCCTGCTCCTCACCTAAGATGTTCTCTTGTTCCATCCATAGTGTCAGTATGTCTAGGAGATGTTTCACATATAGTTTGCTTATAATGTTTAACAGACTTATTGGCTGGTAGTTTGCAGGATCACTCTTTTCCCCTTTTTTGTAAAGGTCACTACAGCGATGTCCCATTATTTAGGTATAAGCTCAGTCTGGTCTATAAAAGTGAACATGGGTGCCAAATAAGAGGTCCACCACTTAACATTTTCTTTTAGAAATTCTGGGGGGATCCCATCAGGAACAGGGGCTTTGGCTCTCTTTAGCCGACTGATCAGGGATTCAATCTCCCTTGGAGTTACTGGGGGCCAGGCTGGAAAATTTCCTAATTCAAAGCATGGAGGAGGTGGTATCTTGTCACTATAGAGATTACTACAAAAGGAGACCCACCTATCTGGTTGGATACAAGATGCTATTTAAGTTGTAGGTTTCAAACTACTACCTGATATAAATTTCCAGAAAAGTGGTGACTTTTTGTCATTTGCAGCCTGACTGATACAAGAACTAACTTCAGAAGAAAAACTTCGAGTCCAGAATCAATAGAGGCAGAAAATATACCAGGGAAAGAAGAAGAAATAAAAACTGAGAAAAGGGGTGATAAAGAAGAAGAAAGTAGCCAAAATCTACAGTTTGAAGAAACAGCCCTTAAGACCACAGCAATATCAGGAGCAATACCAAAGGAAAAGAAGTAGCATTTTGAATCAGCTGAGCTGGGGGACACAGGCAGGGGTAAGTCTTAAACTTTGCATTTCCTAAAACGGCTGGGAAGCCGAATAAAACTGTGATTTAACTCAGTGAGGTTTGCTGGGGGAGGATTGTATTTGTTGTGCCAGAGGATGAGTGGGTGCTTAAAGTTTGATTGCTGCCTTAAAGCTTGATTGCTATCTTCTAAAGAGGTTTTTTTATTGGTGCTGGGTGGAGCTTGGGTGTGAGAGGTGGGGGCAGTGAGCATTTAAATTGCAAAGGCTTCTGCTCGCCAGAGGTGCGAGCTGTTGGAGAGAGCTGAAGGGCTCTTGCCCTGTGGCTCTTAGCCTGGGGATTGTGACTGGGGACCTGTAGGGTGGGTAAAAAAACTTGTTATCAGGGCAGAGTAATTCTCTGCATCCAGTCGGAGTACCTAGACACTTGAGCATCTATGTGAATTAGCAGCAGATATCTGCAGGGCAAGGAAGCTTCGGCACTCAGTTCTTATTTGGTACAGGAAGAGTGCAGGGTTTAAAGGGCAGGTTGTTTTGTTTCCAGGGTTAAAACACCAAAGAATAATATAATAATAAATAAATAAATTAAATACCAGTTATGAAGATAGAAAACCAGCAGGGGTCGGGGGGCTATCCAGTGTGCTGCATGGAGGGTCACATGTATGGCTATCTGCCTGCTTGACAGAAGTCATGGGTGTGTGCTTGGTGCAGGGAACTCCTGGCTCTCAGGAAGCGAGTTCACTTCATTGCCAACATGTTTATCTAGGGCTGAGCTAAAACCACTCCGTAAACTGGGATTTCATTTTCACTTTGAATGAAAACAAATATGTTTTTCATTGAGTTTTCTAGTATTCCCCTCAAAAACATTTGTCCTCAGTGTATACTCTTCTATGCTGATTTGAAGAAAAGTTATAGTTCTTGAAACGACAAGTTTTGATGAGAAAATCAAGTCAGCCTTATCTTAAATGTGCAATAATTATTTTTTTCTGAATTTTATTCAGGAAAAGAATATATCACAATGTTGCAGTAAGTTCCCTGGATAATGACCATATACCAATCCTTCACAGGGACTGAGCAATTAAATGGAAATGTAGTTCAGGGAAACCTATAGGGAAGAATAGATATAAAGGCAACTCCCATACTGCAGAGGAGTTGTCAATGCTGTGCTCTTTCAGAAACAACTTTTTCTTACTTTAGAATGCAACTTTGGATTCTTTCTTTAGGGGAATACAAGAAAGATCCTATGATGTTTTCCTCTTCTTTCAATAATAGATGGCCAAATATAATTTCTTGTGAAATGTAAATTGTTTTAGTTCATTAGTAGGGGTTTGCTGACTATAGGGTTCTGATAGAAAGTCTCATATGGATTATTCTTTACAAGAAATATCCCCAGACTCCTTGTTCATCTGAATTTTCTGTGCACCTAAGTAAACTTAACCGCATTACTATACAGTCTACATTCAGGTGTTTATGACATACAGTGATTCTAGGAGGATTGCAACAGTGTTAACTGAGAATATTCTTAAGTAGCAGCATTTCACCATTATTATTTTATTTTCCTCAGATCAGATGGTCATAAAGGGAATTATAGACAACTGTGAATAATGTACCAATTATGTATTTTTTGGATGGATAAACATTAATAAAATTTTGGAGATCTGTAAATGCAGGCTTCTTCTCACTGGTTAAAGAAACTTACATCCCTGAAACAAGGCAAATCAAATACATTGATTTTATTCAATTTTTTAAAGAAGCAAATCAGTTGTCTTGCTTGGCTTTGGGCTTTGTGTTTACATTTTGTGTTTCTACTGGAAAAACTGAGCTAAAAAGAAAATCTACACAAAGTGGAAATTGAATTTGTAAAAGAAGAACTGCATTTTGCTCTTTCTGGATTGTCTTTGGGGATTCTTGAAAATATAGTTTCCTTGGAGGGCAGGAAGCACTATCACACTTGGGAAACTGGCAATGCCTGAGACATCCTCCAATTTGGGCTACTTTATTTTACCTCTGAGACTTGATGAAGATATTTCCAGGCTCCACCTTTAAGAGAAAGTTGTTGAATGGATAGTTGACCCGCAGCATCAGAATGCTATCAGTTTCGTTGACCCATTCTGGCATATTCAAAATGCTGAATTCTGTGGCAGACACAAAGCACCAAATGGTATGTGATAATGGAAACTGCCAAAGCCTACCTATTGATTGTGCTAGATATTTCTGTGGTCTGTAACAATATTGATCATGAGGAATTGTTGTAATATAAACAAGATCTCACAAGAATGTATCAGCCTACTCTCAAGAGATTCCATTCACTCCTATGTGGGAGATGTAGGAAGCTGTTGTGGGTTCCTAAGTAGTCTGAAATGTTCCCTGATGTCTCTTTATAAATTGGTTCTCGTAGGTTATCCGGGCTGTGTAACCGTGGTCTTGGTATTTTCTTTCCTGACGTTTCGCCAGCAGCTGTGGCAGGCATCTTCAGTGTTACTCCTCTGAAGATGCTTGCCACAGCTGCTGGCGAAACGTCAGGAAAGAAAATACCAAGACCACGGTTACACAGCCCGGATAACCCACAAGAACCAATGAACTCTGACCGTGAAAGCCTTCGACAATATCTCTTTATAAAGTTCATTAGGTTCCTGTCCTCCATTGATATGAAAATTGTTGAGTGAGATTTGTTGGAGATATTTTGTCATAGTTATGGTGACCACAGCTAATGGTTCATTTCATTATCTAAGTCCAATGTTGTTTTGTCTGGCCACAAAAAACAATCAGGAGTAAGGGAGATGAAAGTGAATGCAGACAATGCTGTACAAATGATGACTAACAGACCAGGAAGTAGAATAATCAGCTTTATAGGAACATTACTTAATGTTCTTAACAACAACTAGCATTTTAACTACTCGGTTCATTAATGTCTTGGGTTATGGTCCCTTTAAAATAAAGAGGATTTTTTCCCCACACACTAGAAACCTATATAATGAGAAAGGGACATCACAACCATATGCTATTCTAGAATTGGTATGAACCTTGGTAAAGGACGTTTGAATTCAAATACTAGCCATTGATTGTTGGTATGTATGATCATTATATATAATACCTCACAGTAAGGACCATTTATTATAATTATTAGATTAGTAAGGTGTTGCACTTTTTTATTTTCCATTACAGGCTGAAGAAGCTATTTTTAGTGAAAACGCAGTTTATTCCGGAAAGGACGTTTCCATCCTCCTCCACCCGGGCACCAGGTCCTCCTGGACTCCCGGCGGGGCTACTGGGAATTCTCCCATTTACGCCCCACTGTATCAATGAGCAGCTGTGCGCGCGCAGCTTACATGAATCCCTTGAAATTTACTATCAGGTTGCCAGCAGCCGCGCGCACCATTTTCTCTGCAGGCTCACCACTCTGTCGGCTCTCGCCGGTTCTCTCCGCTTGGCTTCTGCAGCAGCTGATGCGCGGCTTTTGTGAATTTCCTGGAACATTGTCTTGTCCTCACAGCCGCACACTTTATAGGATTACCGTGTTGTCGGTGCAGTATATTGCCGGTTTTATTCGTGCTTTGGTGGATTCACTTTGAGTTGGGACACAAAGGATTTCTGATGATATTAATGTATTTATGCATCTTACCATTGGTTTTGTTACATAGCACATAGGGCTGGCATACATGGGTTTTTATTTATAAGAAAGGCAGCAGTGGATTGCTCAATATCCCCTGTAGTTAAAGCCTCAGAGACTATCATTTTAATGGATTCAAGAAAACTGTCCTCTTTCTGTGAACTTTTTTTGTTGGTAAACAAAAATGCTCCAGTCAGGGGACACTGGCCACAACTGCCCAAAATGTAGTTGTGAATCTGAATATTAGCTTAATAAGCCATGTAAGGAAACCAATAATGGAGAAAATTAGAAAGGCAAAACAAGAAGTCACTGTTTCAAAAACTAACAAGTCCAGAAGCAAGGCAGAACTGGTAATGAAAGAGGGATACAAACTAAGGGCAACTCACGCTATCCTGTGCTCTATTTAATACATAATTTTATCTCTGTCTTTACAAACAATAAAAAAACAATGCATTCCCCCCTTCATGTTCACTCCTTCCCCCCCTCAAGGCTCTCTACTTTAATATTCAAGACACCAATAGCAGCACCAGTAATATCCACTACTAGCAAGCTTAATTTCATTTCAGGGGATGAAACAGAACTGTAAGAAAATCTCATTTTCTTTAGCAAAAGTTTGTATCTTATAATGCTTTTATCTCTCACTATAGGACTGGATTTACACCAAGGAGCTACATACGAAAACCTGAATGAAGGTGGTAAAGAATTACCCCATTGCTTTCATATAATATCTTCCCACAGTACCACAGACATTTTAATACAGCAATCACTTCTCAGCTGTCTTCAGTAGATCTTGCCTTATTCCTGAATGAATTTTGCATTTGTGTGGCAAGCCATGCCTTGTGCTTTGCCCAGTAAATCACAGTCTTGTTTTAATTATAGAATAAGTGCTCTTCCAGTCTGGCAGTATTCAAATGCTTATTCCTAATCAGAAGTAAATTAGAACAATTGGGACAGCATTTTTTCAATGGAGAATGATGACCTTTCAAGGTGGGGAAGAAGGATTTACATCCTTCCAGTTCTATAGAACATGGCTTCTCTCATACATTCAATGCATAGTGGCATTTCAGCTAATGTGAAAATGGCATTTGCACTTCCAGGAGATACAGCTTTCCCAAGCTTCTTCAAATGGTAAGGATTTTTATTTCACCTTTCTTGTTCACTCAGTTTAGCTCCGTTATTAAAAATGCAAAATCTTTATTATGCTTATAGGAGGAGAATAATGTATGATTAACACAAAACCTTGCAAATGTTTTTTGGGAATATTATTATTAATTTTTTAAAAAATAATTTTTGTATTATTTTTCTGAAACAGATTAACATATAAAGCAGGGGTGGGGAACCTCTGGCCCCCGGCCCGGATCCGGCCCATGAGATCATTTTATCCACCCCCCGTGCTGATTCCAGGAGCTCCAGGGCCATGCCGCTCCAGCTCTCACTAGCTAGGCTCTCTCCTCGGCAGTTCGGGCTTTGCCAGTTGAGTGACTGTGGGGCCCTTTCTCCCAACTCTCCTCTCTTCCTGGAGAGACTCACAACTTCTGCCCCAAAAGTGCGCTTGGCAGGAAGCCCCCCTCCCCTTTGTCCCACCGGCTGTTTCTAGGTGAGTGGGTGGCATGCCCTGCTCCTCCAGCTCAGTGGGCCCCTATGTGGCCCTCCTTTCGCTCTCCGACTTAAAGCTGCTTGGGCTCCCGGAGCTTATGCCACCATCTCCCCCCTCGCCTGCCTGCCACTGGCCTCTGCCAGCTCGGTGGGCCCCTACACGGCCCTCCCCTCGCTCTCCCCCGGGCAGAGGATAAAAGGTAAAGCTGGCTCTCCAGCCATGCCAGCCTCAAACTTTCCTCCCCACCCTCCTAGCTTGCCTCTGACCCATGCACCGGGGCGATCTGGTGAGTGCGTGTGTGCGTGCGCAAGAGAGATCCCCAGGCCATTGTGCAGCTGGGTGAGTGTGTGTGTGTGTGTTTGTGCAGGAGAGATCCCCGAGCCGCTGTGCAGCTGGGTGACTGCGTGTGTGTGTGTTTGCGTGAGACAGAGATCCCCGGGCCATTGTGCATCCCAGTGAGTGTGTGTGTGTGTGTGTGTGCGAGAGAGAGAGAACCCCGGGCCATTGTACAGCCCGGGGAGTGCATGTGTGTTTGCGTGAGAGATCACGTGCGTGTGTGTGTGTGAGAGAGAGAGAGAGAGAGAGATCCTTGGGCCATTGTGCAGCCGAGAGTGTTTGCTCGAGATATTCCCGGGCCGCTGTGCAGCCCGGTGAGTGTGTGCGTGTGTGCGTGCGCATGTGAGAGAGAGAGAGAGAGATCCCCGGGCCATTGTGCAGCCCGGTGAGTGCATGTGTGAAAAGGTAAGTACCGTACATACTCGTGTATAAGCCGACCCGCGTATAAGCCAAAGTGCCTAATTTCACCCCAAAATGGGGGAAAATTAGGCACCCACGTATAAGCCAAGGGTCGAGATCCACCTAACAAGAATAGGATCTGAACCACATTTTCCCAATTTGTCAACAAGAATATTATGGGGAACCTTATCAAAAGCCTTACTGAAATCTAGATAAACTATGTCTACTTTATGCCATGTTGAGCACCACTTCCCTCGCAAGAAAAGACTAAAGAAAAGTAGGAATTGAGAAGTTCTGCCCTCTCTTCATCTCCTGTTACAATTTTACTTTCCGGTCCACGCAATGGGCTTATCTTGTCCTTGTTCTTACTCTTACTCTGTATATAGGAAAGGAACCCTTTTTTGTTGTGTTTAGCATCTCTCGCTAGCCTAAGCTCATACTGAGCTTTAGCTTTCCTAACACTCTCCCTACAAGCACTAGTTATTTGTTTATAATCCTATTTGGTTATAAGGCCCTCCTTCCACTTCCTAAATTAGACTTTTTTATTTCTCAACTCTTTAAAAAGCTGTTTATGGAGCCACCCTGGCCTCTTTAGGCTCCTCCCATTTTCCCTTCTCATAGGAATGGTTTGGGATTGCACCTTTCATTTTTAAGAAACTCCCACCCTTCTTGAAGTCCCTTCTCCTTAAGTATTTCTGACCATGGGATTCTACCCAGCATAAGTTACGTTTGTTAAAATTTGCTCTCCTAAAGTCCAACCTATATGTCTGACTTGCACCATCCAAAGTGGTATGGACACTGGTGTTGGGGCACTTATGTCGGCCCCTTTGGACCGCAGTGGCAGTGTGGCCCTTGGACGCCAGCACAGCCTCCTGCTATTATTCTCCCTGTGCAAGTCCCTACGACGGTGTCCCAGGAGGCATTCCCAGGGTGTTCCAGGGGTCGGAGCTGCCTTTAGGCAGCTTCCAAACCCCTTTCACTCCGGGAATGCCTCCTGGGATGACAGTGGTCTTGCGCCACCTTTTTAGGTGGCGCAGGCCCATTTTCCCCTATCGGGGGAAAAAAGTCTTTTCTGAGGAGGGTTCTCAGCTGCACAATCTCAGCTGCCATGGTTTGCCCCCCCCCCAAGGAGTGAACTATGAGAAACCACAAGCCATTCTCTTCTCAGATGGAGCCAAAGAATGTTGCTCTCAAGTCTATGCACCTATCATTTCACAAATTAACATTTGCAAATTGGGGGGGGGGAGTTTAGATACAATCATACTACTCCATAATAAAGAATTAGATTTACAAATACAGCCAAATTAATCTGAGCTGTAGTTGTAGGACTGTTTCAAAAAAAAAAAAAATCAAATCCCATTTTTACAAACAACTTTCTCCTTTTTTTCCTGGAAGAGAAGTAAAAAGTATACAGTGTTACTATCCATTTTCAGTGTTAACCTGGGTTTTTGATAGGAATCTGACAAGAAAACAATACCGATGGGAAGATAAGAAAACCCATTTATCACTTTGACAGGTACTGGATTTTATAGGAGAGTAAACTCTGTGTGACAGAGTAGGGTTGTATTCCATTTACCTTAATCTCATAACTAAAGTTTAGGCTCAACAGAAGTTCTTGTTTCAGAGAAATTGCCTAAGTCAAATTGTTATTCATTAACCAAGAAAGGGTAAACCTCAGGATTTATTAATGTGATCACATTAAGAATCTACAGCACCACATCTATAGCTATTTGGTTATTGATAATGGATATTTATTAAATCTAATACATTCCATCTTGATGTAGAAGACTGGATGCAAAATTATTCCAGTAAGTCAACAATACAAGAGCAGTTCACCTAATCTTTACATTGACAAAGGCAAAATATGTTTAAATCATAATTATACTTTTATAAATGAAGAGTCTTGATTTTTTTTTTATCATTTGCCAAGAACATGTGGTGGTGGCAGTGTGGATGTCCCCCTCTTGGCTTCCAGAGGTAAGTATCACAGGGCCCGGGAGGCACCACCATCAGGCTGAGGAATGGGAAAGTCCAGCCACTGGCTCAGCACTAGACACATACATTTGTGAAGTATATAAACAGAATAAACAGTAGAAAAAGCAAATGAAGTAGTGATTGCTATTTCTACTGTTTATTCTGTTTATATACTTCACATATACTTCACACATTCATGTGTCTAGTGCCAGGCCGGCAGCTGGACTTTCCCACTCCTCATCCTGATGGTGGTGCCTCCCGGGCCCTGTGATACTTACCTCTGGAGGCCAAGAGGGGGACATCCACACTGCCACCACAACACAGCCTGGCTCTGGGGCCAACCAAGGAGTCGTAGGCTGCTGGGCAAGGCTGCGGGACTGAGATGTGGCCAGGAGCCCTCGTGGTTGAAGGCAGGGGTGGGTCATCATCTTGGTGAGGCCTCTATTGAGGTCAAAGGGTCAGCAGCAGGTGTCTACAGCAGGCAGGAGCTGGGGAAAGAGGCATGCTCAGCAGAGATGACAGGCAACCCGGGTAACTAACGACCCATCAGCTTGACGTCTATACCAGGAATTTTTTTTGAAGCATTCATCAAACAGTCAGTCCTTGAGCATTTAGAAAGGATGGATCTGATTACTAAGAGTCAGCAGGGGTTTCTCAAGAACAAGTCATGTCAGACTATTCTTATCTCCTTTTTTGAGAAATTTACTACCTTGATGGATCAGGGGAACGCAGGAGGTATAGTTTATCTTGATTTCAGTAAGGCTTTTGATAAGGTTCCCATAATATTCTTGTTGACATATTGGGTAAATCTGATTTAGATCCTGTTACTGTTAGGTGGATCTGTAATTGGTTGACAGATCGCACCCAAAGAGTGCTTGTTAATGGTTCCTCATCCACTTGGAGAGGAGTGACTAGTGGAGTTCCTCAGGGATCTGTGCTGGGCCCTGTGTTGTTCAACATCTTTATACATGATTTGGATGAAGGAATAGAGGGGATGCTTATTAAATTTGCAGATAATGCTAAATTGGGAGGGGTAGCAAATACGGTAGAAGAAAGAGCCAGAACACAGGATGCTCTTGACAGGCTGGAGAATTGGGCAAAAACCAATAAAATGCATTTCAACAGAGATAAATGTAACATTCTGCATTTAAGTAGGAAAAATCAAATGCATAATTATAGGTTGAGGGAGACTTGTCTGAGCAGTAGTGTGTGTGAAAAGGATCTTGGGGTCTTAGTAGACCAAACACTGAACATGAGTCATCAGTGTGACGCAGTAGCTTAAAAGGCAAATACGATCTTGGGCTGCATCAACAGAAGTATAGTGTCCAGATCACGCAAAGTGATGGTATCGCTTTACTCTGCTCTGGTTAGACCTCACCTAGAGTACTGTGTTCAGTTTTGGGTACTGCAATTTAAGAAAAATGTAGACAAGCTGGAACATGTCCAGAGGAGGGCAACAAAGTTGGTGAGGGGTCTGGAGACCAAGTCCTATGAGGAAAGGTTGAAGAAGCTGGGTATGTTTAGCCTTAAGAGGAGAAGACTGAGAGGGGATGTGATAACCATCTTCAAGTACTTGAACGGCTTCCATATAGAGGATGGTGCCGAGTTGTTTTCTGTTGCCCCAGAAGGTTGGACCAGAACCAAAGGGTTGAAATTAAATCAAAAGAGTTTCCATCTAGACATTAGGAAGGATTTTCTAACAGAGTGGTTCCTCAGTGGAACAGGCTTCCTCGGGAGATGGTAAACTCTCCTTCCCTGGAGGTTTTTAAGCAGAAGCTAGATGGCCATCTGTCAGCAATGCTGATTCTATGACCTTAGACAGTTCATGAGAGGGAGGGCATCTTGGCCATCTTCTGGACATGGAGTAGGGGTCACTGGGGGTGTGTGGGGGAGGTAGTTGTGAATTTCCTGCATTGGGCAGGGGGTTGGACTAGATGACCCTGGTGGTCCCTTCCAACTCTATGATTCTATGATTCTAAGTTTTTAGGTCTCTGTTTTCTTCTGATCTTATCATGCAGTTGTATGACACATTTGGGCCTCTGTATTGTCTCTGCTCTAGTTTCAAATGATCTTCTGTTCTTTACACAGGCATATAATCAGCCAAAACAACAAAACAGATCCAAGTATTTGTGCTGTAAAAATGAAAGCATGCCACATCAAGTGGGATGTGACAAGGGCATTGTGCATACACATTAAATTTCACAGGCATGATTGCTTCTTGGGCATCTGAACTTAGTCCGTGAAACAGCAGAAAGATTTGATTGAGATATACAGTTTTCTTTTTTCTTAAGCTATGCAACAGCAAAAGAAGAAAAAGGCAAGAACAGAGATTCTCTATTCTATACATGATATATTTCAAATTGTGAGGCAGCACCATGCATATTAATAACTATAATGAAACCAATCCTAAATAATTCACCCATGGCATAAACAGTTTGTAAATGGGATGCATTTAATTTTTCTGGCAAGAATACATTGTTCTGATATGAAGCAATTAGAGGCAAATTGCACCTTTGTGCCACAGTTTCCTTGATATGATTAATCTTTCCTGAAAATCCAAATAATGGGTTGAATAGAAAGAATTCTATTCTTTTCAGTTTTCCTCCATTTGAATACCCATAAAATTGGACTCCCAGGCCCAGATGTAACCAAACTTAGGGGTTCTTGTCAGGAAAGGCACCAGCAGCTATGCTGCAAATCTGGTCCCTCTACCTTGAAAAACATTCCCCCCTTGAGCCCCACAAATGTTTTCCATTAACAAAATAGGAGGCATTCCCTTTAAATGTTACAGGGAATAGCTCAATGTTACTCAATGGTGAATTTTTGCACAGCTCTGGGGTGATGTTTTTTAAGGTATAGGCACCAAATAGTAGCATAGCTGCAGGTGACTCTCTTTATAAGAACCCCTGAGTTTGGTTAAGTTTGGGTCAGGCATCCAATTTTGTGGGGACCAAAAGAGGGTGCCTCATCCATCTTCCATTGCTTCAAATAGAGCACAAGGCATCCTCTTTGGACCCCTTAATGTTCTTGGGGTTTCTTCTAAACTTGGGGGTTCTTCTAAAGAGTCACCTGCAGCTATGCTGCAATTTTGGTGCCTATACCTTAAAAAACATCACCCCAGAGCTCTGTAAAGATTTCCCATTGACTTTAATGGACCTAAACATTTTTGGATGCCCCCCACAAAAAAAAGCGGGGGGGGGGAAGGTATGAGAATTCAGCTTTTTCCAGCTTTTGCAACAAAAAAAAAAGTGTCCAATTAACCCAGGGAAAAATTGGTGTACACCCCTAGACTCTATGGCCTCACACCCTGCTGAGCTCCTTCCACTCCCCAAGCTTCACCCTCCTTTGGTACCACACCCAAATCTCCAGAAATTTTCCAAACCAGAGTTGGCAGCCTTGCAGCCCATTCCTGACCTCCAAGGACAAAAGTCCTTTAGAGGCCAGGATGGAGCTGCGCCAGTGTTCAGGCCCCCTGCAGCGGCACTGGCATTACTTACGCTGACCAGGATAGGCCCAACGCCAGCAGGGAGACACAGACGCCATCCTCCTGGCACTGCCATGGCAGCACCGCCCAGGGACACCAGCACCGCCCAGGGACACCAGCTGGGCCTTCCGCCGGCATCTCACTGGCACAAAGGCCCATGCTGGTGTGCTGGGGGCGTTCCCAGGGCATGCCGAGATAAGGGCATCCTTATCTGTGAAGTTATAACAGACATTATTATGAATTACTATCAACAGGACAAAAAAAAAACCCCACAATAATTCATCAAAAACAAGTGAGAAAGCAAAAGACAGACAGCCATTATGCGTATTCACAGAAATTAGTTTGTTGATTCCAGCCTACCATTGAACCAATAGTTGCTCTTTTTTTTTAATCGCTACCTATACTTCAGCAACGTTCCAGTACTGTCTGAAGTCTGCAATATAAAATTCTAAGCACAGCAACAGGAACGAAAATTTCATCCTAGTATAAAACAACAGTAAATAACCTCAATAGATCAATATTTTTTTTTGGCAGGATGATGGATGAGCCAATGAAATAATTTAGGAAGAGTCATATTGATGCATGTCTAGGTGCCAATAGTTTAATTTAATTCCTGTGTAATTTGAAGGGCCTTTGATTGTGATCGATACACTCAAGTCTATTATAAAAAGAGATTATTGTAAAAAGAGATTAAACCCTGGTGATGTATGAGAGCTTTTCACGCATACCTGCTGGTACTTCCAAACCAAGTGCTGACCTACCATTTTCAATCAAAATTTCCAATAGGAATACAGAGACCTATACATAATAATTGCTCAAAATTACTTGGATACATTGAAGTGAGCACTTGTTGCACTGGAGGGCTCGGCTGAGTTGTAGAACATGTTCTTTGCATGGTGAAATTTCCAGATTCAGCTCCCAGCATCTTCACTTACATATATTCTATAGCAAGGCTGAAGAAAATTCTTCTCTGCAACCTTTGGGAGCCTCTGCCAATCAGAAGTCACTGGATGGATGGATGCTGTTTTATATGTTTAATACAACAGAAGCTATATCTAGGGATGGGCAGAAGTTCTGGATATGTATAAAGTATGCTGTGAACATATATAATGTATGCAGAGTATATAGTGATGATTTATTGATGCACAAATAACACTGAAAAATTGCTATATTTTATGGAGGAAAAGGTTTGGTGCAAGGACGTGAGAAACCGAAAAGAACCACAGATTTGATTTCACTGTAGTGGAGGTGATACTTAAAAAATGATGTTTTTGCGGTTGAAACTGCATGAATGTGTTTTGTTTTCCTGGGTAACACATTTTTAAAATAAAAATCTGGATTATTTGTTTTGCTGGAGACAATAAAAATAAAGGCTCCTGAGATAATATGGCATTTTACTTCATAATTATCCCTACCATTGTCACTATGCCAACCTGCCTTAGGGAATATTTCCATCTCTACTGCTCTGACTTTGTATAACACAATTAATGTTTATTTTCTTGTCTGTTAACATTTATGGCATTGTGAACATAGAAGGGATTCCAGGAGCTAGTCCTCTGCCTTTATATACAATTCCAGAAAGCAGATTTCTTGGGCATCAGGTGCACTGTTTTAGGACACTCAACACTCAGAGGCCATATTAGGACTGGCCTAATCTCATGGGAGACTGACAATACAATTCTAAGCAGCGTTACCCTTCAAAGGGCCAAATTATAAGTTACTTTTTTGATGACACATTACACCCAACTCACTTTCTCCACAATCACACAGTGACTGTGAGGGAAGCCATATTTAAAGTCCCCAGAAACCCAGCTGGAGTCAGGATGACAGCATTAGTGGAGGAGAGGCTCCTGGCCTCCTCCCAAACCATTTTCTGAAGCTGAAATGGCCATTTTTGGTGTTGCATGTGCAGTTTTCTGTGGACATGCAGCTTCAGATATGGGAAAATCACTCTACCCTGGCCATGTTGGCTTGGGAAAATGGCTTGGAAGAGCCTCCTCCTCCCATGCTGTCATCCCGAGTCCAGATGGGCTTCTGGGGGCTTTAATAATGCCTTTCCGCACAGTGGTTTTGTGACTGTGGGGAAAGTGAGCTGGGTCCAGGTTGGACGCAACTCATAAAAAAACATAATGTGTAGCTTGGTCCTAACTCCACTGAAGTCAATTTGCTTAGAAGGGTGCAATTCTTCTTAGTATAGCACTAAACAGGAAACATTATGGATAGCACAGAGCAAATGATAGATTTTCCCAGAATTGTGTTCAAGTATGTACCTTTTTCTGGTTCTTCTTGAGAAACTTTTACTTTTGTGCAAAACTGACTTCTGCTGTGTAGATAGCAACCATCTGCACTTAACCAAGGGGAACTTCGTATGTGAATACAGCTGCGTTAATCATGATCACTAGATAACCCAAACACTGGTCACTTTTAGAATTGTTCTGGGATTACTTTCAACACCTACAAGCATGAATGGACTAGATAGATATTTCACACTGGCATCAAAACTGGCTGTCAGCCTAATGCCAAATCCCCATTGTTATATGCAGAAAGAAAGAGGTAGCTACAGCTTTTACTGATTACCATAGTACCATACTCCTTTTGCTTAATTTAAGTGGATCTAATAACTATCACTGATTTCATAGCTCCCACATTGGAAATTTTCTTGTTGAATCAGGCAAAAAATATTCAGAACATTCAAGGCAATAAATTTTAAACAAATACAACTGTGAGATGATGTTTTGTGACATATGAAAAGAAACAGACTCCCCCAGTACATTAACTTAATAATTCAGATTTTGACTGCTCAAGCTAGAAAGCTTAATGGTTTATTTATTATGTATATTAAAATATTTGAACCCTGACTTTTCATCCACTCATGTATGGGCAGCACCTTAAAGTGAAGAGGTGGCTAATATGACATCCTGGTACCTTTTGGTGGAGAAGAACTGAAAGGAGGGAGAAAGGGCATAACACCTACTTTCTCTTCTCCCACTGATATGCATACTTCTAATGACAGCAGCTGTCAAAAGCCATTACAATTAGGACATGCAAATAATGGCAGCATCAGTGCCTCCCCACAATTAAGACACAGGTCCCTTGACTCACACACACACACACACACACACACACACAGCATACATTTTAGGATTGAATGAATGACATGCTTCCCATTCTGTCCTTCTACAGTTTTGTTGCATTAAGTGGTTTGATTCTTCCAACAATCTATGGTGAATATATTTTGAGGAGGATACACATCTGATGTGTATATTGTGCTTATTTATTCAGCATATTTTGCAATCTAGACTTACATAGTGGGTTAGGAAGCTGCCTAAAGGCAACCCCGTCCCTAGGAATGCCCCGGGAATGCCTCCTATGATGCAGGGGGGAAGATATGCTGGGGAAACTCTGGCTGCGCCAGTGTCCAAGAGCTGCACTGCCACTGCAATTCAGCAAGGCCTGCATATGTTGCCCTACACCAACGTCCATGCCAGTTTGCATGGTGCAAGTGGCACAGATGCCTGCGTAGGAATCACATCGGCTCCTTTGGGCATCCTCCCCTTCAGGTTGCATGGTTAAAAGCTGTACTTTGTATTTTTAAAGTGATATTTCAAGAAAGTAAATGCTATAGAATTGCAGGATACACTCATCCCTGTTGTTGGCCCAAGCTGTCCATTGAATTGCTTAATCATGTTCTATTACTTGCAGAGTATTAACCCATATATTAAATTAAGCTCCATGTAAGTTAACTTTCAAATACACCTTAAACATATAAGCTACAGGAAAGTGGATCTCACTTTCTGGCAAATGCACAACATACCGATGTTGAAAATATGCACTCCCCAAAAAAAAAAAAATCATACTGTGATTAGCTTGTCAGAGATAAAGTTTGGGGGTAAATATGTACATCGGCTGATAATGGCTTCAAAAGCAAAATTCTTCACTCATTCTCTCTCATTGTTATTTTAACACATGAATCTCAGTTTATGTAATGCTTTGTAGCAGGAAATGATAACATGCATGAAATTGGATAAGAATCCCTTTGGGAATTTAAAAGACAACTAAGGCTTTGAAGCATAATTTATAGCCATACAATAGAAAAGAGGCACTGAACGGCACAAGCATTGCTTTCCTACATGGTATCTGCTATCTAAGAGGCATGTGTTGCATACTTCTTCAGGCAGATGTGGACATCTATTTCAACGTCAAGCTGTACTTTTCAAAAAAACCTTTAAAAAGTCACTTTCAAACAAATTAATGAGTCAAATCTCAAAATAAGTGTGCTACACAGCAATGAAAACCACCATATAATACTACATATTGTTAACATTAAAACAGTATCACATACCTCAGTACATCTCTGCAATGTTTACAATGCAAATTATAGACAGACAACTACTAGACATTGGTTCTTGTAGGTTATCCGGGCTGTGTAACCGTGGTCTTGGTATTTTCTTTCTTGACGTTTCGCCAGCAGCTGTGGCAGGCATCTTCAGAGGAGTAACACTGAAGGACAGTGTTACTCCTCTGAAGATGCCTGCCACAGCTGCTGGCGAAATGTCAGGAAAGAAAATACCAAGACCACGGTTACACAGCCCGGATAACCTACAAGAACCACTGAACTCTGACCGTGAAAGCCTTCAACAACTACTAGACATTTTGTTCTATAAAATATGAAATGAAACTGAGGCAGGTTATGATTTAAACATGAAGGCAAGATTCTAGAAATTAATGAATAGGTTCATTCTTTACCTTTTTTCCTGGAGATGAGAATAATACTAAAATTGATTATATAGAGTGATAATAAAGCTTAAAACTGATTGTTTATAGTTTAGCAAAATAGCCTCCTGGAAGAGGAAGTCCTTATTTGGTCATACAATGGGAGGCCACTGAGCATGTGCAGTAAAAAAAAGAATTGCTCGTTTCTCAAAGTCAACCTCATTGTAGGAGACTGTATAAATACAGGCACAGAAAGGCTAGTACTTCAGACCTCTCTCAGAGGGTCTCAGAAGATGGTGTTGGTACGTATGGCTTTACAAATATATTATTCTAGAGTGTGAATTAGATACTTTGAACTAAATCAGACTTTTTAAACTGTTATATTGTAAGTATTGGATTTTAAAACTGAATAGTATGTAGAACTTGCTTCCTTTGCTGTATACATTGTTACAGAATATTAAGACTATGTAATACTTGCATATACACATATATATACACAATTACATTGGAGTACATCAATAAAAAGACTTACTTGGTTCTTGTAGGTTATCCAGACTGTGTGACCGTGGTCTTGGTATTTTCTTTCCTGACGTTTCGCCAGCAGCTGTGGCAGGCATCTTCAGAGGAGTAACACTGAAGAGACACTGTCCTTCAGTGTTACTCCTCTGAAGATGCCTGCCACAGCTGCTGGCGAAACATCAGGAAAGAAAATACCAAGACCATGGTCACACATCCCGGATAACCTACAAGAACCAATGAACTCTGACCGTGAAAGCCTTCGACAATAAAAAGACTTACTTTTTAAGTGAGTAAAGTAGTTGACTATCTGAATAAGATAACATACCACTTCTCAGGAAGGGGTAAATTCTAAGAGCATAGTCACTCGAAAGGCACTGTCCCACTTCACCCCTACAGGGGGTGATGGCAGTTGTTGGCAGATGGCAATGTTGTGGAGCTTAGCACAGACAGCGAAGATCTTGATGACTGCCAGGAGCTGCATGGCCCTCTGCCCTCCCATATGATGGAGGCAATAGAACCACATCTTCAGCTAGCTGAATGCCACTTGATGACCATGCATGTCTGGTGGTGGGCTTGGTCATAGGTTGCATGGTCTGATGGCTTGACTTCAGGATATAGCGTCAGCAAATAAAGGAAGAGGATGTATCCGTGGTCACCAGGCAATTTACTTGTCAGGACTGCAGGTTCCTGCCTGGTTTCCCACCTCCCTACTCAGACTACTAACCCAGCACCCATCCTTTGCCCTCTGGTCATAAGGCCAACAGGTGGTTGAGGCTAGATGCTGCAAACATCTGCAAATTGTGGACGCTGCCCTGAAACTTGGCCATGAGGTCCATGTGTTAAGTGCCATCAAGTCACTTCTGACTCATGGTGACCCTATGAATCAATGTCCTCCAAAACATCCTACCTTTAACAGCCTTGCTCAGGTATTGCAAATTGAGGGCTGTGGCTTCCTTTATTGAGTCAATCCATCTCTTGTTGGATCTTTTCCTGCTGCCTTCAACTTTTCCTAGCACAATTGTCTTTTCCAGTGTCTCTTGTCTTCTCATAATGTGACCAAAGTATGATAGCCTCAGTTTAGCCATTTTAGCCTCTAGTGTCAGTTCAGACTTGATTTGATCTATAACCCACTGATTTGTTTTTTGGGCAGTCCACGGTATCTGTAACAATCTCCTCCATCACCACATTTCAAAGGATGTTGGGGATGGACATGTGTAAATTGAGGGGCTGCTGGGGACCTGTTGGTGGCACTATGGGCCCTCACATGATGTACAGACCTGGCGGCTCCCTCCTGCTCCACCGGTAACAGGGGTGGCCTGGGGGTTGGCCCTAGGTGCACCCTTGGCAGTGTGGCTGGTCTGCTGGGAGGTGCAGCAGCCAGTGACTGGAGGACACTCATGACTGCACAGACTCTCCTTGACATCTCTCCATGCCCCTTCCAAGGTGAGGGCACCCTTTGCATGTTGTGCAAAGGCCCTCACCAACTCCATCAGCTGTCCATGGATTTGTGACAGGACTCAGTCTCTTTAAATGGGTGGGGGATGTGCCAGAGACCTGGAGCCAGCTTCCCTGGCCATGCTGCTTCCTGCCTTTGGGCTATGATGAGCACTGGCCTTAGCCCCCATGCCTGCCAGCCCCAATTGGTTCTGCTTGCCCTGTCCATCATGGCCCAGCTGGTGCAACACAATACCTGGATGGACCACTATTGGGCGGTTGCTGGGGTGGCTGACGCGGTAGCAGCCATGACCATCCAGCTATACCTTCTTTTTCCTGCCAGCTGCTGCCAACCAAACCCTTTAGAGAGCAGACTAGTGGTGCCACAGTTACATTGCAGCCAGCCGCCATTGTACAGGCAGCCCTCAGGATTGCTTTGTAAATAAACTTTTCTCCCTGATGTGCTTCATTACCTCTTTGGGGTGGGGGGTACTATTTTGAGTTTTCATTTATGGGGGAACTACTTAAAAATGGTATCCTCACCCTTGATCTGAAGTGGTAAGATCCATTGTATTCACACAGAAGTTAACCACCACATTCCACTTTATGTTTAGGACAGGCCTTAGAGTTCTTGCATCATATTTCTCAAGCGCAATCTGTCTGAAAATACATTTTGCCATTAAGCTCACAGGCAGACATATTATGATAGGCAAAATGCTTGGCTCATTTATCTATCCTGGCCTGAGACACTAAAAAGTTTCTTTAAATCTCTGCTGATCATTTCTTCAGACTCTGTCAGGGAAAAATAATAATTTACTTCAGTCTTCTTAAAATCTTTATTAGTGTGACCATGTTCGGGACCATGGTTTTATTCAAATAAACACAGAATACAGGAAAGGAAAATCAGGCAGAAAGGGGACATATTTGCATAAGGAAATTTAAAATGTCTTCATTTTTCTTTTGTGCTTTTCAAAGCTGAGAGATAAAACCCAATTGAAAACACATTTTTATGTGAGTCACTGTAATTGCTATTGAAACACAAGCAATGTGTGTATGTGTGCATATGTATGCACACGCTTGTTGGGGGAGGAAAGAAAGATGGCAAAGGAAGGGATGGAGTCTTTATTACTTGCTACTCAGGTGTCTCCCAGGCATGCAAAATGAAAGAAATAATTCATTCTGAAAGGCATTCTGGCTTTAGTGATTTGTATCTGTGGTAATCAATTCTTATGCTTTGGAAATGTTGAAGATAATTCAAAAAGGCAGACTGTAAATAAGAATAATTAAACATAAATTCCCCCTAGGTTGGAGGCTGATGCTCAGTCTCAATCTGCTGTCTCAAAACAAAGGATATTTTAACATACCAGGAAATAAATCTTATTCGATTCCTCATTTGTTGGACTGCATGGTGTGAGGGTCTCTGTCTTTGTGTCTCTGCTTTCCATCACCTGCGGTGTTATCAGTGAACTCGTAAAAGCAGTTCACACCTTCGGGTCTCAGGCGCCAGGCCTGATGGCCCATGTATCTTCCCCCCCGCTGTTCTTCCTGCCAGTACTCCCTCAGGCCGGTGCGGCCTTGGAAGTGTGATAGCCGCACCAGACTTCCTGGGATCCGTCTGATGTTTTGTATTATGCCAAGCTTGTAACTTCCCATAACAATAAGTGTGAACCCCAGTGCCCCAGTGCCCTGGAGTCAATATATTCTGTAAACCCGTATAGCCCCTCACTTGCAACTTTCTACCTGTGCCTGTCTCATCTCCTGAAGGCTTCAATAAATCTATTGTTTCTGTATCAACGTCTGAGCAACTGATTTGGAGAAGCAAACTCAGAGAGGGGGATCTCTCACATTAAGTTGCAAGTCCTTGCCTCTCGGACTGCAGCTGTACCGCTTTGGACAGAATGTCAGCCGACGAGGACACCACTCCTAACCCCGATGCCCCCAAGGAACCGGACGAGCCGGAGAAGCCGGACCCGAAGGAGGAGGGAGCCAAGCCAAAGAAACCGAAGGGTCGCGCCCCCGACCAAGATCGGGACGAACGTCCCCGGGGGCTTACTTATTGGCTGGACTCTCCCAAGGGCTGGTCGCTCTCGCGGACTGCGGCGAAGGATCGCCGGTTGGCCTTCCCCAGCACGGGACTCGAAGGGGACCCGGCCCGCAAAGAGGCCCTCATGGAGGAAGAACGAAAGCAGTGGCAGGAAGACCGCCGGGCTATGCAGGAGCAGATGGAGACCATGCAACGCGTAATGGGTGAGATGGCCACGGCCCTAGATGCGCTGAAGTTGCAACCTCCAGCCGGTGCTCCCCCAGACGGGGCGCCGGTAGTTCCGCCCGCAACCCCTGCCCCCCCGGCCCGTCGGGACCTGAAAGTCACGTATGACGGGTCGGGAGACCAGTTGACCTTTTTTATGGTCCAAGTCGACATTTTTATGCGGGAACAAGGCCGAACCTTCGTTTCTGAGGAGTCCCGGGTGCAGTACGTGGCTTCCTTACTGCAAGGGGAGGCGGCTGCCTGGATGGTGTTGCAGTATGAACTCCGCTCGCCGGTGCTGCGAACCCTGGACGAGTTCATGGTAGCACTCCGAAACCGTTTTGAAGACCCGACTCTGGGTGAGCGCGCTAAAGCCTCCCTGATGCAACTGCGCCAAGGGACTAAGTCGGTGGCGCAGTATGCAAGTGAGTTCCAGTCACTGGCTAGCCGAATTCTGGACTGGAGTGAAGCTACCTTGGTACAATGTTTCAGGGAGGGTCTCAACCCGGACCTCCAACATTGGGCCTTCATGCAAGGGAACCCCCCGGATGTGGAAGGTTGGGTTCGCCATGCTGCTGACATCGAGAATCGCAAACAACTCCTGAACTTGTCCAAGCAACGGCTTGGGCGAGACCCCAGGCCCCGAGGTGACCGTGGCCGGGAACTCCGGCAAGGGGGTGGCGGGGGTCTCTCGGCCGCGGAACGCCGCAAGCGGTTCGAGGCCGGCGTCTGCCTGATCTGCGGGGGAAAGGGTCACTTTGCATCGCAATGCCCCTCTCGCTCAGGCCGTCCGACCCCCCCCCGCCAAACCCAGGCCGAGCCGACGAAACCGGCCGCCGACAGCCAGCCTCGCCGCAGAAGTGGACCACTGAGCCGGCGCTCCGGCGCACCCTCCGCTCTCCACGCGCGCCCCCAGGATGGGGCATCCGACTCTACGGTCCCATCGGGGTCCCGGATTACAAATACCGTCTTTGATTCGGACGGCTCCCCGGAAGCCACCACTCCGTCCCCCTCTTCCAGCGAGGAGGAAGAGTGGGAACAGCCGGCAAAAAACGCCGTCGGTCTGCTGTAGAGGGGGCTCCGCAGCAGACCGTCCCTATCGTTGTGCAAGGAGCTCCACCGATGGTAAGCGCCCAAGAGGACAATGTATTTGTGCGTGTTCATCTGTCCCTACCCAAAGGGGGTCCCCCGTTAGAGGTCCCCGCGTTGGTCGACTCGGGGTGTGCCCGCACCATGATAAATGAGGAAACTGCCAAGAAGTTGGGTGTCCGGCGCAAGCGGCTTCCGGGACCCCTCCGTTTTTCCCAAATGGACGGGAGTGACTTTAAACGGGGCCCTGTGACCCACAGAACTGCAGCCGTGATTATGTCCGTGGGGGAACATTGGGAACGGTTGTATTTCACCATCGCCCCTATTGTAACCCCTGTGGTGTTAGGGATGAACTGGTTAAGGGGACACAATCCCTCCATTGATTGGGTTAAACGGGTGCTTTCCTTCCCCGAAAACCCCTGTGGGTTGCATGACAAGGAACGGGTACTCAGAACTCCAGCCGCCGCACTGGTAGGGTCCCCCGCCCCAGTCTCTCCTCAATTACCCTCTGAGTACTCGCAGTTTACTGATGTTTTCGATGTTAGAGAGTGCGACGAACTGCCTCCCCACAGAGAAACGGACTGTGCCATCGAGATTGTAGGGGAAGGCAAACTGTCTAAGGGGAAGGTTTACCCCATGAGCCCTAGTGAAAAGACTGTATTGCGAGACTATCTGGATGTCAATCTGGCGAGGGGTTTCATACGCCCCTCCAAGGCTCCTTATTCAGCCCCAGCTTTCTTTGTAAAGAAAAAGACGGGAGATTTAAGACTGTGTATTGACTTTCGCAGACTGAACGCAGTCACCCAGTCTAATGCTTACCCCCTCCCTCTTATTCCTGACCTTCTAGCACAATTAAAGGAGGGCCGAATCTTCACCAAACTGGACTTGGTAGAAGCCTACCACCGCATTCGCATCAAAGAAGGAGACGAACCCAAAACAGCCTTTTCCAGTTGTTTTGGGATGTTTGAGTACCTGGTCATGCCGTTCGGACTTTCGGGGGCTCCGAGTGTCTTTATGCAATTAATTAATGAAGTTTTGCATGATTTACTGTTTCGGGGGGTGGTGGTATTTCTCGATGACATTCTTATTTACTCTGAGACCATGGAAGAACATGTGCGCCTAGTGCGAGAAGTGCTCCAGCGGCTGCGGGAGCACAAACTGTATGCTAAGGTGTCCAAGTGTGAATTCCACCAACCTTCTATTACATTTCTGGGGTATGTGATTTCCCACCAAGGGTTGGAAATGGACCCCGCCAAGGTCCAGGCGGTGCGGGACTGGGAAACCCCCACTACCCGCCGCCAACTTCAACAGTTTTTGGGGTTTGCCAACTTTTACCGGAATTTCATTCCCAACTTTGCCCAAGTTGCGCTTCCCCTCACTGCCCTGTTGCGTACCAAGGACAGGGGGGCTAGCGCCGCACTCCCCTCAGCCCGTCTGCAATGGTCTCCCCAGTGCCAGCAAGCTTTTGAACGTTTAAAGCTACTTTTTTCATCCGAACCCGTTTTGGCTCACCCGGATTGCACCAAACCCTTCGTGGTGCAGGTGGATGCCTCGGATGTAGCCATGGGCGGGGCCCTATTGCAGAGGGATGAGGGGGGACGGTTGAGGCCATGCGCCTACTTCTCCAAGAAGTTTTCCCAGTCTGAAATCAACTGGGCCATTTGGGAGAAGGAGGCAGCAGCGGTCAAACATGCCCTTACCATATGGAGACACTTCTTGGAGGGGGCCGAGCTGCCGTTCGAAGTGTGCACAGATCACAAGAATCTTGAGGCTCTCAAGGGAGCTAGAAAACTCAATGCCAAACAAATTCGGTGGGCCCAATTTTTTGCAAAGTTCCGGTTCACCCTCAAACATGTCCCTGGCAAAGAAAATGCCCTAGCTGATGCTTTGTCACGACTTCCCCAGTATCGCAACGATTTCGATCGCCCCGTCGACTCCCTGTTCACTCCCGAACAGCGAGGGGAAGTCCCTGGCTTGGCCGTCACCACCCGATCCCAAGCCCGCCAACCGGAGACCCCCCCTACGCTCAAAGGTATCCCGGAAGCGTTCCAACAGCGACTCCGGGACGCCTCCTTACAGGAGGAGGAGCACCATCTCCTCCCCACTGGCTTGGAACGAACCAACACTTGGTGGGTGCAAGGGGGGAAACTATATGTCCCATCTTCCCTTCGCAAAGAAGTATTGGGACTTGTACATGGGGCCAGGCTAGCGGGTCATTTTGGTTTCGTAAAAACGCTTCACCTGGTTCGAAGGCAATTCTGGTGGCCCGGTATGAGATCTGATGTAGAGTTGTATGTGCGCAGCTGCCCCACCTGCGCCACAGCCAAGAAACGGATGGGAAAACCCCCGGGGCTTCTCAAACCGCTTGAGAACCCCGCCCGTCCCTGGGAAGTCATCGCCATGGATTTTATCACCGACCTACCTCCAAGTCGGGGGAAAACGGTTCTCTGGGTTGTCACAGACCTCTTTTCCAAACAGGTTCATTTCGTTCCATGTGCAGGTCTTCCTTCGGCCCAGGGCTTAGCTAAACTGTTCATCACGCACGTCCTCAGACTACACTCGATCCCGAGGAAGGTCCTCTCCGACCGGGGGGTCCAGTTTGTTGCCAAATTCTGGCGGGCTTTCCTAAAGTTAATGGGAGTGGAGGAACAGGGCCTTTCTTCCGCCTATCACCCCCAAACGGATGGTCAAACGGAACGAGTAAATGCGGTAGTAGAATGTTATTTGCGTTGCTATGTAAATTTCCACCAGGACGACTGGGTCGACCTGCTGCCATTTGCCGAATATGCGTACAACAATGCGCCTCATTCCTCTACCGGCTTTAGTCCCTTCCAAGTTATTTACGGGACGGATTTTGGCCCATTCGGTGCTGCCCCCGTCTCGCCAGAGCTCCAGTCTACCCCTGATCTTCAGGAGTGGATTCAGGTGGTTAAATCCACCTGGCCATGGTTGCTCAAAAATCTGGAAAGGGCAAAAAGCAAGTACAAGGAACAAGCAGACAAACACCGGTCTCCGGGATGGGAACTCAAGGTGGGGGAGCAAGTCTATCTGTCCACCAAAAACCTCCGCTCTCTTCGCCCCTGCAAAAAACTGAGCGACCGTTATGTAGGACCTTTCCCCATTACCAGAGTAATCAACGAGGTTACCGTGGAACTGAGTCTCCCTAAGACTCTCAAGGGAGTTCATCCAGTCTTCCATATAAGCCTCCTCAAACCTTATGTAGCAGCTCCCCAGTTCCACCCCCCTCCCGCTCATGAGATTCCTACCGTAGTAGGAGGGGATACCCATTTGGAAATATCCAAGGTTTTAGATTCCAAATGGAAGAAAGGGAAACTGTTTTACTTTGTTCGCTGGAAAAACCTTGGCTCCGCTCATGACGAATGGGTGGCCGCACCCCACATGGCGGCTCCTCGCTTGGTCCGAGAATTCCACCTCGCTTATCCCGATAAGCCTCGTCCTCTCGGAGGGGGGCCTTAAGGGGGGCAGAATGTGAGGGTCTCTGTCTTTGTGTCTCTGCTTTCCATCACCTGCGGTGTTATCAGTGAACTCGTAAAAGCAGTTCACACCTTCGGGTCTCAGGCGCCAGGCCTGATGGCCCATGTATCTTCCCCCCCGCTGTTCTTCCTGCCAGTACTCCCTCAGGCCGGTGCGGCCTTGGAAGTGTGATAGCCGCACCAGACTTCCTGGGATCCGTCTGATGTTTTGTATTATGCCAAGCTTGTAACTTCCCATAACAATAAGTGTGAACCCCAGTGCCCCAGTGCCCTGGAGTCAATATATTCTGTAAACCCGTATAGCCCCTCACTTGCAACTTTCTACCTGTGCCTGTCTCATCTCCTGAAGGCTTCAATAAATCTATTGTTTCTGTATCAACGTCTGAGCAACTGATTTGGAGAAGCAAACTCAGAGAGGGGGATCTCTCACACATGGACTTGTACATTTTTGGTGCCTTTAGAGCCCAAGTCTCCTTGACTAAAGCAAAATTCAACTTGTTTCATTCATGCCTTTTTAATGGTATTTTTATGCCTTTTATTTTGACCATCATATTAAATGTGTAGTATAAATTACAGTAACTGTTAAACAATTAATTATTAAATCCTTTGGAAACATATTTGTACTGTTCCAGTCTTAGGGCTTTTGCACATGGTTTCCCCCTCATCAGTTCCATAAGTACCATACTGCTTCGATTTATTACCTAATTTCTGCATGCATTTTTGTGCCTTTGGTTTTCACTTCTTTTTTCCCCATGGGTTTTTTCCTGCTCTTTTGAGACCACTTTTATCCCATTGGGTGGGGGGAGAGGTGATTTTGAGTTGCCTTTTTCTTCATGCATAATGTTTCTGTTGCTTTTCTTTGTCCTACCTACTCCCACCCACTTTTCAATGATTGGACTGTGGTGGTCAAGCTATTCCCCCGCCCCCGATGTTGAGTGCTTTCATTTTCTTTTCTTTAAAAAAGCCACTAAAATATCAATATGTTGCTAGAACATTGTAACAATAGGTTCAGCAGTTTCTCTGAATTCCCAGCTTTCATTTTTTAAAAGTCCCTAGCCCTTTTTCTTGAGGTTATATCCCTTTTCCCTTGTATCTTCATGAGGGAATGAGCTAGAGACTTACTTTAAAAAATGAAAGCTGGGAATTCAGAGAGCCTACTAAGCCTATTGTTACAACACTTTAGCTATATATCGATATTTTAGTGCCATTTAAAAAGGGGGGGAGTTTTGTCACAACACCCATGACACCATCAATGACGACAGAACTCTCCCTTGAAAATCCTTATTAATGAAGGCGTGTGGAAGAAAATCCACTGACTCCACAGTGGTGGAAGTTCAGAGGGAGGGCAGATGTGCGGAAGAACCCTGCCCAAACCAATTCCAGTGCTTGTGGATCAACTGCCAAGAAAACCAGCCCCATGAACGCACTAGCCACTTACCTCGCAAGTTACATGCGTCCAGTACGCAAGTATCCAAAACACCTTTAAATTCCTGTTCCCACCGCGCCTCCTTTCTCCGCTGCATTTGATAATCCCCAGACCGGCACGCTCCCACGCATGCCCAGTCAGCGCTCCAAGCAAGGATGGCGATTGGTCAGCGTTACTAAGGGAGGGGGGGAGTGCGGTGATTGGCTGGCAGCAGGAAGTGGATTTAATACTCATTGCATGTTCCCACTTTAAGGCTCTGGAGGTGGAAGACGTTTTATTTTTTTTAATTTGACGAATAAGCAGATGCGCTTAATGCGGCGAAATTGCTCTCTGGAGACGTCCTGGGAATCCTTCGGGTGAGTTGCAGTGGGAACATGCAAGGAAAGCCCGCGGAAGCCGGCGCCGCAAATGGTAAGTGCGGACATGGCCCAGGAGTAATTCATAGTGTAGGAAAGCCCTTAGAAAGGGGGAAGTTAATTTTTGTGTATGTGTGGGGGGGAAGTAAATGATCTGGAGTCAGATGGAATAGTGACGTAACAAAGCTTGTACATAACAACAAATCATTTAGGAGGAACACCCCAAACTGTCAGCAAAGTGTTTTTCTTTAAACATTTTCCAACTATTTAATTCCTTTTTTCATGGGGCCTTGGCCATTTCTCCTGATGACTCTTAGTCCTAATAATTAACAATTGAGGAAACATCAGCTAATATTCTCGGTCATTAAGATAACACAGGAACGGTCAAACAACACAACTACAGTGTTACTTTTTAAATCCCGATGCCATTTTTACTGTCAAAGTCTGTCTAAATCAAACATGTTGAGCAGCTATGATTTTGTCGTACAGGTTGATGGAACCCATATGAAGCATAAACATTCAAGTTGAATCAACAAACTCCAAAAAATTTACCTGTATCTCTACCAAACAAAAAATGAATTACTGGATTATAATTTGTAAACAACCAAGAAAAGTGTGCTTGATATTACTTTGTATCAGCAGCACACCTGCCAATTTTTGGAAATCCTTTGCATATTTACTCAGAATTCAAAGGAATGGCAGGATAAAAATGTGATCGACAAAACAAAGGAAAAAATCTTAAGACTGGCACTCAAGTGAACAAAGGAGAGAGATTGGCAATAATCTTCACACAGTTGGAGAGTTGACATACCTGCTAAAGATACATGTTTGTAATTGCACAACCATACAAGGTAGCTGAAATACAATGTGTCATAATGACTTTAGTGAGAAAACTTGTGTTCAAAGCTAGAAAGGTCACTAGGGCCTTGTGTGGCTGTTTCCTCACGATCACCCTGCCGACTACTTTGGGGCTTTACTTTATTCTCCCCGTGTGTTTCCGTGCATTTTCCCTGTGTTTTCTGAATGCTGGCTAAACACAAATCCAGAAAATGTGGGCAGAATGCACAGAAATGTGTGGGGAGAATGAGGTGACCTCTGACAGTTGGAAAATGAAAGCATAATCAAAGTAAAGCCCTGAAGACGTTGGCGGGCTGACAGCGAGGAAACAGTCATGCCTAATTGGCCTAGATGTCGGTCAATGCAGCATGCTTCACAGGGTTGTTGTGAAGAAGCTCCTTGGAGAGTGGAGAAGAAACATTGTACTTGTTTAGAGGACCCTATGGGGTTGTTAGTTTTATATCACATGCTTTAGATGCAAATGGTTCAAGTTCCAATCCTTGTCCTCTCTAGCTGCAATGAAAATTGAGAGTCAGCTGGATTGAAAAATAGCAAAATGCTCCTGCATGAGCTGCTTGAAGAGCTACTAATATTGCAATACTGGACTAGTTGCACCAATACCCATTGATTCCTGAAGGGGGTAGATGTATCTTAATCTGCTGTCTCAGCTTTGACCAATCTGCCATAAATGACTCTGCTAGTTTAGGCTCTTGACAGAATCCAAACTCCTGATGGCATTGCTCTCAGCTTCACTGACACACTCAGACCTCCTCACATTTTATGGTGGGCATCCAAAAGGGAGATTGTACATGAGAAGTCCTTTAGAGCACATGCATTTTTCCCTTTCTGTCTCAACAATATATATGTGAACATAGATACCACTCTGCAAATAGCCAGTCTTGAAGTAATTGTATATACAGTTTTGAAGCCCACTGGGTAGACCCCAAACATGGGAACACCCTAACAAACAAAAGATATACTTTCTAATTTTGGTCTCTCCCAAGGCTTGGAGTGCGTATGTAGTATGAAAGCCCTACCTTTAATCCTGTAAAATTCCAGCAGGGGGGCGGAGCTTGACATTGGAGAGCCCAGACGTGTTTTTCTTAGTTCTCCCTTGAATTTTCCTCTCTGGACTAGTATCCCTTTCTTGGACATGCTTTTTCTTATCGGCGACCCAGGAAAATAAGTGATTACCAATCTCTCCCTACTTCTGATAACTTCTAACACCTGGCCGAAGAATGAGGAAGACTCAAACAACCAGCGGGCTCAACAAAGTGCTGAGAGCACTCTGTTAGCTCTCCTACCTCTTACTCGGCTGCTGTGGATCCCAATATCTTCAACACCTGGTAGGGCCATTCTTCTTTTGTCTCGTCTGCTTGGGGACGAGAGTCTGTTTACAACCAACTGTATGGAAACTGTAAAGTCTTAGCTTCAGATAAATCTGGCCTAAGTAAGGGAGTGACTCAGCACTCTGAGCCCATTATACATCCTCTTCCACCACCTTGTGGCGAGCACCAAGCTGCAACTCAGTCTGCCTTTAGATAGATTTGTTGTTATTGATACTATTGGGGGAAATTAAATTACACCCGAGAAACCTACCAGGCTGTCGAGGAAGATGGGGAAGAGGTCCAGAATTGGGGGCAACGTAGAGGCCTCTCCTCCCCACAAAAAACAATATGGTGTGAACTGGGCGGAGACCCTGGACACGTGGCTCACAACCTCACAACAGGACAGTGCACCTGTCCCGGCCAACCACAATCAATTGGATCCCTCTTTGCCAAGGGCTTCAGAGCTCCACCAGGGTCTGAATGACTCAGCGCCCTCGTGGTGGTGGATCAGATAAGTCAATTCAGACGGATCAAGTAGCCCTGTTTGGGACCCAATTTAGGGGTGATTCAGAAGAGCTAAAGGAGTCCCTATTGGCAAATCAATGCCTTTTGGTGGGAGAGACCTTGCAGTACCTGATTTCCCTTTTCAAGGGACTTGAGGATAAGATGGTGGAGGTGGTGAGGTACATTAAGTTCGCTATCAGGAGCAAGCCATGAGGATGGTATGCGGTAATGCAATTGTGCTGCTCCCAGGTGCTGTTGTGCTGTTCTGTCCAAGGCCAGTCTGTGCCCCGTGTTTAGTCTTCATAGATTCCCATACTGTGGGAATCGCCAAGTGCTCCTTCCTGCCTCTGGGAGGGGGGTGTCCTAGGTTACCAGTTATCTCCTTTTGCTTTTCCATATATGCTGTGCACCTTGCCTTTGCCCCTTACTAGTGTCCTTTTGAATATGGCTTCTGAAACCTGTCGATTCTAACCAATAAAACTGCTTTGCGAAGCAGTCCAGAAACTGAATCGTTGCTTCCACGGAGAAACCTTCCAACAGCCTGGGATTATATGACCCTCCGGTAGTGTGCTCATTCACCCCATCAATTATCTAGCCTGGCTCCTCTCAGTATTCAGGGCTTTGTGTCCGTCTATACTCCCGCGCCTGCTTGCGACGGGTAGCTAAGTCTTTGCGTAATCTTTCCCAAAGCCTATCTATCCGTGGGGGTGAATCTTCTATCCTTGCCGGCTGACTCTCCTCATCGTTAATCATGAGAGGAGTGGGAACTTCTGACTCCGACGGAGGCAAACTGCCAACTTCAGAGGAGACAGAGGGCCCGGCCTCTGCCTCTGTTACCAACTCAGCTGGGATCTGTGTCTGTTCAGTATCTAGATCCATCTGCTCACGACACTATCCCCCCTGCAGCCCCCCCCATCCAGGGGGCCTGGTTTATTGGGGTATGAGGTATGAAACTGGAGAAGCAGGTCAGGTATATGGAGGTTCTCTGCAGGCTCCCAAGACCGATCCTTGGGACCGTACCCTTCCCAGTCGACTAGGTATTGCCAACCTCCACGGTGTAAACGAGAATCCAAGATGTCGCACACCTCATATTCCTCCTGGTCATCAATCACCACAGGAGGTGGCGGCCAAGTTGGAGATCGGGTAGGGTCGGTCGGCTCGGCTGGTGATACTAGCGATCGATGGAAGACCGGATGGAGGTGGAGGGCTGGTGGTAACTGGAGCCGGAAAGCGAAAGGGTTGACCTGTTCCACAATAGAGAAGGGGCCAATGAAACGAGCACTTAACTTTTGGGAGCATCCTGGATAGCGAAGGTATCGGGTAGACAACCAGATGCGATCTCCAGGTTTGAGCATCGGGCCTTCTTGATGTTTAGTATCTGCAACTGCTTTGTAGGTGTCTTTCGCCCGTTGGAGCTGTTCTTGCGGTAGATTCTGTAGCGCTTGCAATTCTTGTAAGCGAGTCTCCACGGCGGGGACATTGGTAGGCGGGAGGCTCGCCGGGAAATACCGGGGATTGTACCCATAGTTTGCGACAAACTGAGTCTGCTGCGTAGATGAGTGTACTGCGTTGTTATAAGCAAACTCTGCAAGCGGCAGCAGCGTAGCCCAGTTGTCTTGCTGGTAACTTGTATAACACCAGAGGTATTGTTCTAAAGTGGCGTTAGTTCACTCCGTTTGGCCATCAGATTGGGTGTGGTATGCAGAGGACAGATGAACTTGGGTGTTGAGACACGAGTGGAAGGCTTTCCAGAACCAGGAGGTAAACTGAGAACCTCTGTCAGATATGACATGGGCTGGGAGCCCATGTAACCGGAAGATGTGCTGGATATATAGCTGAGCCGTTTCCTGGGCTGATGGAAGCTTTGGACAAGGAATGAAATGGGCCATCTTGGTGAGGAGATCCACGACCACCATTATATAGGTATATCCCAGGGATCGGGGTAATTCGGTGAAAGTCCATGGAGATGGTGTCCCATGGACCAGCAGGTACTGGTAGGGGCTGCAGCAGCCCGGTGGGTTTCCCCGGAATATGTTTAGCCTGACGACATGTATCACAAGAGCTGATGTAATGGGCTACGTCTGCACGCACCCGGGGCCACCAGAATTCACGGATTAACAGGTGCAGGGTTTTATGCTGCCCAAAATGTCCTGTGGGGCAAGCATCGTGGGATAGTCGAAGGACCTGGGTTTGTAGGGGCCCAGCTGGTATGTAGAGGCGCCCCCGGTGCAGTAGCAGTCCTACCTGAGTGGTGAAGTCTGGGGAGGGTTTCTCTCGGAGCTCCCAAAGGCGTTGTTGAGCCCATGGATCGTTGGCCTGGTGGGTCCGAATATTTTCAGTCAAGTCGAGGTGATCTGTAGTGGCAAAGACCGACGGTAACAGAATGGTACTGATAGGCCGATCTTGAGTGGGCGATGGAGTGTATTCTGGTTTTCGAGACAACGTGTCTGCTTTACTGTTTTGGTGGTGAGGGATGTATGAGATTCGGAAGTCAAAACAGGAAAAGAATAGAGACCACCGGATCTGACGCTGGTTCAAACACCGAGTAGTCTGGAGGTGTTCCAAATTATGGTGATCGGTCAGCACCTGAACTGGGTGCCGTGCCCCTTCGAGGTGGTGTCTCCATACTTCAAAGGCGACTTTAATGGCCAGTAGCTCCCATTCCCAAATTGTGTAGTTCCGCTCTGCTGCCGTTAATAGTTGGGAGTAATAGGCACACGGCTGCCAGGGTTGAGAGGGATCGTCCCTCTGAGATAGCACTGCTCCCAGGCCCACATTGGAGGCATCTACCTCCACGAGGAAGGGCAACTGGGGGTCTGGGTATCTGAGGAGCGGCCCTGTGGTGAAACAAGTTTTAAGGTCTGAAAGGCATTTTCGGCCTCGGCAGTCCATTCAAACGGTTCTTTAGGGCGGAGGAGTCTAGTCAACGGTACCGTCAGGTCTGTGTAGGTTGGAATGAACTGTCGGTAGTAGTTGGAAAAACCAAGGAATCATTATAGATCATTGCGGTTGCGAGGGGCATGCCAATCCTGAACGGCCGTCACTTTGCTTGGATCCATCCTTATTCCCTGAGGCGAGATGATGTGCCCTAGGAATTCGACAGACTGCAAGTCAAACGTGCATTTTTCGAGTTTGGCATAGAGGCCATGGTCCCGGAGTCGATGCAAAACTTGACGGACGTGTGCCGTATGCTGGGTAGGGTTCTGGGAATAGACCAGTATATCATCCAAGTAAATGATGACGCAACGGTCCAATAAGTCTTGGAAGATGTCATTCATCAGTCTCTGAAAGACTGCGGGGCTTTAGTCAACCCAAACAGCATCACCAGGTATTCGTACTGCCCGTACCGGGTGCCAAACGCGGTCTTCCACTCATCACCTTCGCGAATCCTAACCAGGTTGTAGGCACCCTGAAGATCTAGCTTGGTGTATACCTGGGCTCCCTTTAGCCGGTTTAACAGTTCAGGAATCAGCGGGAGGGGGTACCGGTCCCGTATGGTGATTTTGTTCAGAGCTCGATAATCATTACAGGGCTGCAGTTCCCCTCCCTTCTTTTTTACGAAAAGGATTAGTGTCGAAAGTGGAGAGGTTGAGGACCGGATGAAGCCTCGGGTTTGATTTTTGGAGAGAAAGCCCCGTAGTGCTTCCAATTCGGGTTCAGACATTGGATACAAGCGCCCAACTGGTAGGGGGGCTCCTGGAATTAGGTCTATGGCGCAATCATAGGGCCGGTGTGGGGGCAGTTTATCCGCTCCTTTCTCCTCGAAAACATCAGCATAGTCGGCATACTTGGACAGCAGCAGTGGTGTCATGGTGGAGGTGGTAGCTGACAGGAGTAACGGAGAGACGTGGTGCTGGCAAGGCTTTTGAAATTGGAGCTCTTGTTCCTTCCAATTTATGAGGGGGTTGTGAGTATTGAGCCAGGAGAGTCCCAGCACCAGGGGGAACCTCGGCATGCGAGCCACATCAAACCGGATTTGCTCGGTGTGCTGATGCACCTGAAGAGTGACTGCACAGGTTTCTTGGGTTACAGGTCCTGACCGTAGGAGGCGTCTGTTGATGGCTTCCACCAGAACAGGAGTTTCTTTAGTTTGAAGGGGGATTTGGTGCTTCTTGGTGAAGTCAGCACCGATGAAACACCGAGCTGCTCCAGAGTCCAGCATGGCATGTACACAGAGCCAGCGTCCATCCGGCAGGTGGAGCTTGACGGGGATCAGGAACGGACCTTGGTTCAGAGTGAAGGGCTCAGGGGAATCAGGAGCAAGCCCCAAGTCAGGAGCCCCACTCAGACTTGGGGCGGGGCTTTTGTCGGAGGCGTTGAGACCAGGGGCCCTGTGGCCCTTGGCCTGGGGCGTTTGGCAGGGCACGTGAATGAGAAATGCCCGGCCAGACCACAGTACAAGCAGAGTTTCAGAGCCCGGCGTCACGCTTTTTCCTCAGGGGTGAGCCGGGGCCGTGCTGCTCCCAGCTGCATTGGTTCCATTTCGTCTCCTCTGCTGCTAGCCGGCGCTGAGCACGGCAGGAATGCTGTAGCTCGGGATGGTCCTGGAGGTCTACGGCCAGCACGGGCTTGGCGACGGCCTTCCAACTGGCCATCAATACGGAGGCACAAGGCGATAAGGTCTTGTAGGGTGGAAGGGCGGTCTACCCGGGCCAATTCATCGAGTACTTCATCAGCCAACCCTTCCACATACTGATCCATTAAGGCCGCTTCATTCCAGTTCAAATCTTGAGCTAAGAGCCGAAACTCTGTGGTGTAGTGGGCCACTGCCTCCTTCCCTTGTTTCAGAGCCCTTATTTTCCAGTTGGCTGAGGCTGCTTGTTGGGGGTTTGCAAAAGCAGCAGAAAAATAGTTTAGAAACCCCTGGAAGTTGGTGAGTAAAGGAGAAGAGCCCACCAATAACGGAGTTGCCCATTTGGCCACCTGCCCCTTTAAGAGACTGATAATAAAGCAAACCTTGGTTTTATCTGAGGGGAAATCCCGTGCCCGTAATGCAACATAGAGCTTGCACTGAGCCAAGAAAGCAGCAAATTCCTCTACATTGCCTCCAAATTTTTCTGGGGGACTCACCGGGCATTTGGGCTGAGGAACGGCTGCAGCTTGTTGGTGCAGTTGTTGTTGCTGTAGATGAGCGACGGCCTGGGTCAGTTGCTGCACCTGTTGCAGCAGGTCGGACATCGTGGGCCCGGCTGCAGCTTCCATGGGCCCAGCTGCAGCTTCCATTCTTTGCTGTCAGCCGGTTGCGATAAGGAAGGAGAGTGGGAGTTGTAGGTGGGGGAAGCAATCTGTCAGGTCCTGGGCTGGGCTAGGAGGCTGGGTAGTCATGCGGTCCAAGGTCGAGTTAGTGGAGATCAAAACAGGAGTCCAAAGGTGTCCAGAAGAAGAGTCGTTAATCAAGCCGAGGGTCAGAGTGCCAGGAATTCAAGCCGGTCAGAGAGAGAGTCAGGAGCCGAAGTGGATGCGAAGCAGTCCGGAAACTGAATCGTTGCTTCCACGGAGAAACCTTCCAACAGCCTGGGATTATATGACCCTCCGGTAGTGTGCTCATTCACCCCATCAATGAATGGTGTAGTCTCCCCAGATAAACCAGGGGACTTTATGTCAATTAACACCAAGATGATTGGGTAGAATTGTTGCCAGGCATGGTCTGACAGAGACTTACTACATAGGTGTCGCTGTGCTTTTGATGTCTGCCCATGTACATAGCTAATCTTGCAATCAGTGAGAGCCAGGGTGGTGTAGTAGTTAAGAGCGGTGGTTTGGAGTGGTGGACTGTAATCTGGAGAACCAGGTTTCATTCCCCACTCCTCCACATGAGCATCAGACGCTAATCTGATGTGGGGTTGGTTTCCCCACTCCTACATATGAAGCCAGCTGGGTGACCTTGGGCTAGTCACAGCTCTCTTAGAGCTCTCTCAGCCTCACCTACTTCACAGGGTGTCTGTTGTGGGGAGGGGAAGGGCAGGTGATTGTAAGGCAGTTTGGTTCTTCCTTAAGTGGTAAAGTCAGCATATAAAAACCAACTCTTCTTCTTCTTCTTCTTCTTCTTCTTCTTCTTCTTCTTCTTCCAATCAGTTCTCATATAGGTATTGCTGACTTATGTAGATTTAAAAAGTAGGCAAAGCAACCTAGTTGATTTTGGTCATTTAAAGGACACATTGGACTATGGCTATGCCGAAGCAAAGAAACAATATATGGCAAGCAACTCCATGGTTTACACAAAGTGCTCCATGTCATAGCCCAACCATGACCCATATGACTCTTCACTAGTAACTGAAGTGATTTAGTTCTCAGACTGATCAAAAGCATCTAGAAGCTTCAGTGACTAGGCCCTCTACTACAGTGCAGGTGCAGAGGAGCTTGGCACTGCGCTATGCCTGAGATGAATTTGCATGTATAAAAGCCAGTATATAAGCATATCTTGGATACAATAATAAAAAGGCAGCAATTCATTACTCAAAAGAGGTGTCTCACACAAAAAAATTATCCAATCAATACCCAAGTAAATAAAATATTATTTATCTCGCATTTAAAATTAAACAATCTAGTGCCAGGTGAACAGCTGTGCAGAGGGAGCTCCAAAGTACTAGTACCACCACCAAAAAGGCCCTGTCATTGCTAGCCACCCACCACACTTCTCAGGGTGGCAACACACAAAGCAGCTCTCTTCCTCAAATCTTCACTGGGACTCATAGGAAAGCCTGTCATCTTGTAATAATGTACCTCCATGATTTCTCTGCCAACAAATATAAATCCAGCCAAGGAGACTTAACTTTTCCATGCAAATGAATTCACTTGTATTAATACATTTATTATTAGTGCATTAAAAATAGTTCATTCTGTTCAACCTTGTAATAGGAATGATTAAAATAACATTGAATGGAGGATTAAACAAAATGTTCAGCTATTAACAGAAAGGCACTGGGTAGGTTACAAAGTTTGGAGAAGCTATACCCACCTTCCTGAGATTGCAGTGGTTGAACCAAAAGCTGCAGGGCACAGCATGGTTGTTAAACAAGGGGCATCTTAGCAACAGGCCTTTACAATGAGCTTCATAGCTACGGTTTGGTGACTACGTCCAGGATAAATACTCCACAAGCTGCAAGATAAACACAGCAAGAAAAATTGTACAAGAAAAGAGTGACAGGATAAATACATGGCTATGTAGCTTAAGTTGAATCTATAATTTCCATAAACACTGTCTCATCCCTTGATCTACAGGGTCTTTAAGACCTATTGCAGTGAAAGTACTATTTCCATATGACAGCCATGTTCTTGTCCTATATCAGTTCTTATAGTGGTTTTTTTAGGACTGCTTTTTATAGACATGATGAATGCCTTGCTATCTTACCTAATTACAGTATAAAATATAGAATGGGGAAACAAGCTTTTACCCAGGATTTGCTCTAATTTAATCACATATTTACTCAGATCCACTTAAGACTAATTGAAGTGATGAATGTCAGAGGCTGAAATGCCATTCGTCATGAGTTAATGCAACCCTCTTTTGGGGAAAGCAAACGGATGCAACAACCAGACTGATTACACGGAATTTGTTAGAATGTAAATAAATGAAGCTTGAGGAGTAAATTGTCCCACAAATATATGCATGAAATTTTCCTAGAGCATTGAGGAAAGAAGATGAGATCAAGGGAGAATTCAGAAAGCATAGCTGCTACCACTTGGGTTTTTCACAGTTTGCATATGGTCTTATTTTCAAATATAGAGATATCTTAGAGTTACTACTTAACACCACAGTTAAGGGTCTTAATTGCCCTACAGCTAGCACAGAATGATAACCTTCTGCTTGGAATGGATAAAAAAGAGGTGCACCTTTTTTTCCCTTGCTTCTCCTTATGCCATCTTCCCAGAGCAGCATCATAACACCATGTTTCTCATTTCCTCATAACCCAACACTTTGGTGAAGCCTTTGGCTTAACGTCTCACACTTCTCTCCTAACTGAAAGGAAACCTCAGAAACCCAAGCACCTGTAATGTTGTTTGTATACTTCTCTCATTATTCTTGCTTGTCTCTTAAGTTCCTTGGGCCAGAGGCATTTTTTCTTTTGTTACTTTGTAAACAGCTGTGACTATTAATTGTGTTACAGGAAAAGTCACAAAAGATTATGTGCAATACTATACACCAAAATAGGGCAGGACGAATTAGATATCTTACCAATGTCACTTCTTCATCCAAGTAAATGGATGATGAAGTCCTGTCTGAGATGCACATTATAATTATTTGTTCCCTAGTACAAGTGTGTTTTCTTAACAGACCAAATAATGCCTCCCTGGGCCATTTCTTATCAAGAAAATGGTTCATGTACCCTTTTCCAATGTACATTGCTGCACTTATCCAAATCAAGTGCTCTATACGTGGTAATTGAGGAGAACCTACAACTCACATCTCAATGTCGCACAAAGTGGGGACCCTAGACTTAAACTATGTACTCCATGACATGTGAATTAGCCCACTGCTAGTTATGGTTTTTATTGATCAGGTGTAGAAGCACACAGTGCTGGTAACTAACTGTTCATCTGGAGAAGCAGAACTGCTTTTCTTGGTTCAATTCCACAGGGCCTGTAAGATGGGCCTGTAAGTTTCCGTCTTGACATTAGGAAGAATTTTCTAACAGTTAGAGCAGTTCCTCAGGGGAACAGGCTTCCTCGGGAGGTGGTAAGTTCTCCTTCCATGGAGGTTTTTAAGAAGAGGTTAGATGGCCATCTGTCAGCAATGCTGATTCTGTGACTTCAGACAGATGATGAGAGGGAGGACATATTGGCCATCTTCTGGTCACTGGGGTGTGTGTGGGGGGAGGTAGTTGTGAATGTCCTGCATTGTGCAGGGGGTTGGACAAGATGACCCTGGTGGTCCCTTCCAACTCTATGATTCTATGGAGATATTCCACCAGGCCTATGGTTGAGGACAGAGATGGTTGTATATCAATTGGCCTCCCCTGCTGGACCCACCTAGTGTTTATGACCCCAGTTTTGCTGTGTCTCTTGCTGTTCAACCATAGGATAAAGGAGATTCACTGTCTCAGCACCATTGGTTAAGATTAGGTTTTTAAGTGTTACTAGGGTTGTTTATGCATGGGAGTTTTACCTGAGGTCCGTTGCTTGCTGGACCCACACTTCCTGTTGGAAATCTATGCACCAGCAGTCTCCAAGCTCAAATCAAGTTCCCACCCTTTAAATACTGCTTTGTAATTGGCTTACTTTGTAGAGCTTACTGTGAGAGAAAATTCCCCCCAAACCCAATTGCTGCATAAAAATGCATTTTAAGAACAAAAAAAAAAAGGGAGCAATGTGAAAGGGGGGGGGGGGAGAAATCTAAGCCTCAGTTTTAAACAGCCTTTTTTCTGCTCAGAAAAAGCAAACTTTGAGAGAAAATTGGTACAATATTTATTTATTTTTTGCTGGTACATTACACCAAAAGATATCCAGAAAATGAACAGAGAGTCAAATGGACATCGTTGGAAATGCAAGGAAGTTGATGGGGCATTTTATCATGCATGGTGGACAGGTAAGAAGGTGAAAATGTTCTGGAGTGAAGCGTACTTCAAATTGCCAAAAATCCTAAAACTGAAATTTCCAATGGATCCTAAAATGACGTTGTTAGGAATATTACAATCCACTATTTTGAACTCTATGGAGGAGCTCACCAGATATATGATTACAGCGGCAAGAGTTGTTATTGCAACATTGTGGAAATCAGAAGAGAGTCCAGACATCAAAGACTGGAAAAATAAAATAGAAGAATATGCAGTAATGGCGAAGTTGATTAATCAAGTAAACAAAAGATCCAGGGAAGAGTTGCAACAAAAATGGGAATTGTACTTTGCATATGCTTCTTAAAGTATATATAAGTAGAAACAGTAATGGTATAAAATTATTGGGTGCAGTATTTGAATTCATATGCTAACTAGAACTGATATAATTTACAATATAGACAAGAAAAATTATGTAGGAGTATAAAATGTCTAGAGATGCCTTGTTTAGATAAGGACTATATATTTAAAAAACAAAAAACAAAAAAACCTTAAATACATATGACAGACAGGAGATATTAAAGGAAAGTGTATTATTGAACATAGTTACTATTTGGAAATATTATTTCTGGTATACTACATAAGAGATAGTAAATAATATGGACTAGAATTAATATAATTCACAGTGGGCAGCCGTGTTAGTCTGTTTGCAGTAGTCAAAAAGGGCAAGAGTCCAGTAGCACCTTAAAGACTAACAAAAATATCTGAAGAAGTGAGCTGTGGCTCACGAAAGCTCATACCCTACCAGAAAATATTTTTATTAGTTTTAGGTGCTACTGGACTCTTGCCCTTTTAGAATTAATATGTAAGAGTATACTTTGAACAGACGAAGTCTGTAATTTTTTTTTTACATATAAACCTTTTGAATATATATAAGGGGTGGAGTAGTTAAAGGGACATATAGACAATAGTATTAATGCAAATATTATGCATATATATTTTGACAAGATAGCAGCTTAGACCAGTTGAAACTTATTTTATATTTAGTGTAGCCAAAGAAAGTAAAAGCGGTGTTTAATATAGTAAGTAACGGTATATTATCATATTATTATGTTTTGATTGTTTTGTGTTAGATGTGTGGGTTGTGTTGTTTGTTTTGTACTATTTGTTATGTTCGAATGTTATTTTGTAAGGTCTGTTTTTGTTTCTATTTTATGAAATTGAAAATTAAATTTAAAAAATTGAAAGAAAAATTTGATTTCAAGAGATGGTTATGGTTCAGGGAAATGAAGCCTTTACTCATGGCAACCTTCAGTTTGAGAGCACGTTTTCGGTGGGGGGTAGCCAACTGAAGTCATGACCAAGGTAGCCCTTGTGAAGGAGATTGCTCATCCATGCAGGCAAGGAGTCTTTTTCAGAAGCCTGGTGGTCAGCAGCTGTAGAAGCAGCTGCATGTCCCTCTGGACTGGACTGGGTGAGCCCCGTCTTTTAAATGACCTAGCTGGATACTTTGGTTGGACCAAGTTGGCTCTGATTACATGACCCCTACCTCAAAAGGGCCCCAACTATGGGGCCTTAACAAAACCAGTCAAAGATAAAAAAAGGGAGAAAGCACAGAGCAAAAGCGAATAGCCAAACCCAAAAAAGCCAAATAATTATTCGGCTTTTTCAGGAATAGCCTATTCAGCTTCAGGCGGATTTCCAAAACAAAAATATTGCAGAAACAGCTAATTTCAGGTTTATTTTTGGTGTAGGTATATCGATATGCACAACCCTACATACATGCTGTAAGAGCAGAACAACTACCCGGTGGACTAGAGAAAAAGTCTCTGTGTGTATGTGTTTTATTTGTTTTAAATATTTTATATATCTATTTTTGTATTTTAAATGCTGTTTTAATGTTTGAAAAGTTCTTCATGTTGGGGACCCTGAGCTGGGTGGAAAGGTGAAATAGAAATGTTTTAAATCAATACAATACAATATAGTCTAGCATCTGGTTTTTGATATCAGCCAGTCTCTGGAGTCATATCAAGAACAGGTGAAAGAAGAAGAGTTGGTTTTTATACCCTGATTTTCTCTAACTTTCAGGAGTCTAAAACCAGCTTACTATCACCTTTCCTTCCTCTCCTCACAACAGGCACTTTGTGAGGTAGGTGGGGCTGAGAGAGTTCAGAGAGAACTGTATCCAGCCCAAGGTCACCCAGCAGGCTACAGGTGGAGGAGTGGGGAAATAAACCCGGTTCACCTGATTAGAGTCTGCCGTTCGTGTGGAGGAGTGGGGAATCAAACCCGGTTTGAATACGCTACCTAGATGATGCTCTTCTATCGGGAGATGGCTTGCACCTCACAAAGAGCCTTGCGAGACTGATAAGGAGGGCTTTAAACTAAATCTTCTGGGGGAGCGAGACATAAATTTAAAGCCTCATATGAGGACAATAACTGCAGATATAGATATGAAGGATTTGCGGAGGGTAGCACATACGCATGGAAAGACAGTTCAAAAACTCATCAATGGAAGGGAAACAATCTGAAATAAGCTGCCAAGAAGAAGGACCAGTGGTCTAAGATGTCTCTACACTAATGCACAGAGCATGGGAAAAAAGCAAGGAGTAGCAGTACATGTATTCTAGATTTTAAAAAAGCTGATTTCAATAAATTTAGGGAACTACTGGGAGTGATCCCGTGGGTAAGAATACTGAAAGAGAAGGGAGTGCATGAAGGATGGGAATTTCTTAGAAGTGAGATATTGAAGGCACAATTTCAATCCGTTCCAATGAGGAGAAAAAGTGGTAGAGGTTGGAAGAAACCAGGGTGGATGTCTAAAGAACGTTTGGTTGAGACAGGATTTAAAAAGGGCATGGTCAAGAAATAGAAAAAGGGGGGAAGTCAACAAAGAGGAATTCAAACAAGTAGCTGGCACATGTAGGGAGAAAGTCAGGAAGGCTAAAGCGCAGAATGAGCTCCGGCTTGCCAGGGAAGTTAAAACAACAAAAAGGGGTTTTTTGGTTATGTCCATAGCAAAAGGAAGATCAAGGTAATGATGGGGTCAATGCATGGAGAGGACGGTGAATTATTAACAGAGGAAGCAGAAAAGGCACAATTACTTAACACCTTCTTTGTCTCAGTCTTCTCCCAAAAGGGAAATATTGCTCAACCTGAGAATAATGGAGCAGAGGGTGCAATTACAGCATAATATAGATACTGGGATAGTACGGGAATACCTGGCCACTCTTAATGAATTCAAGTCTCTGGGGCCAGATGAACTGCATCCAAGGGTGTTAAAAGAACTGGCCGAAGTGATCTCAGAACCACTGGCAATAATCTTTGAGTATTCCTGGAGAACAGGAGAAGTTCCAGCAGACTGGAGGAGGGCAAATGTGGTCCCCATCTTTAAAAGGGGGGAGGGAAGAAATTCCAAACAATTATTTCCCAGTCAGCTTGACATCAATACCAGGTAAGATACTAGAGCAGATAATTAAACAGACGGTCTGTAAGCACTTAGAAAGAAATGCCGTGATCACTGATGGTCAACATGGGTTTCTCAAAAACAGGTCATGCCAAACTAATCTCATATCTTTTTTTGAAGAGTGACAAGTATGGTAGATGAAGGGAATGCTCTAGATGTAGTGTACCTTGATTTCATTAAAGCCTTTGATAAAGTCCCCCATGATCTTCTGGAAACAAAGCTAGTAAAATGTAAACTGGACACTGCTACTGTTAGGTGGATTGGTAATTGGTTGACCAACCGAACCCAAAGGGTGCTCATTAATGGCACAACATCCTGGAAAGGAGTGACCAGTAGAGTTCCACAGGGGTCTTTCTTGGGACCAGTGCTATTTAACATTTTTATAAATGACTTGGAGGATGGAATAGAAGACATGATAATTAAATTTTCAGATGACACCAAGTTGGGAGGGGTAGTTAATACCTCAGAGGACAGGGTCAGAGTTCAGAATGACCTTGATAAACTGGAGAGCTGGGCCATAAACAATAAAATGGATTTCAATAGGGAGAAGTGTAAGGTACTTCACCTAGGCAGGAACAACATAAGGCACAGGTACAAGATGGGAGATAGTTGGCTTGGCAACAGTACATGTGAAAGAGATCTGGGAGTCTTAGTGGACCACAGACTGAATATGAGCCAACAGTGTGATATGGCGGCTAAGAAGGCCAATTCAATTCTGGGCTGCATCAATAGGAGTATTGTGTCTAGATCAAGGGAAGTAATACTACCATTGTATTCTGCATTGGTCAGACCTCACTTGGAATACTGTGTCCAGTTTTGGGCTCCACAATTTAAGAAGGATGTTGACAAGTTGGAGCGTGTCCAGAGGAGGGCGACCAGAATGGTCAAAGGTCTGGAATCCATGCCCTATGAGGAGAGACTTTAGGAGCTGGGTTTGTTTAGTCTGGAGAAGAGAAGGTTGAGGGGTGACATGATAGTCATGTTTAAATATTTGAAGGGATGTCATGTTGATGAGGGAACTAGCTTGTTGTCTGTTGCTCCAGAGACTAGGACACGGAGTAATGGATTTAAACTGAGAGAAAATCGATTCCACCTAAACATTAGGAAGACCTTTCTGATGGTGAGGGCAGTTCGACGGTGGAATGCGCTGCCTCGGGGGGGGGTGGAGTCCCCATCTTTGGAGGTCTTTAAGCAGAGGTTGGATGGCCATCTGTCGGGAGAGCTTTGATTGTGGGATCCTGCATGGCAGGGGGTTGGACTGGATGGCCCTTGTGGTCTCTTCCAACCTTGTATGATTTTGTGATTTTTTCTCCAGATCAGAGTCATCTGCTCTTAACCACTACACCATGCTGGCTATGGGGAGCCTCTATTTTCTGTTCTATCTGCTGGAGTATTGTTTCTGGATGCCCAGGTATGGAGCAGGGGAAGAGAAATAGGTGCACTTTACTGGCACTTGATGATCCACAACTGCTTTTGTGAGATAAGTTATTAAGTTATGTCTGTGACAATAGGAAGAGAAAGAAACCTTTCCCCAAGAGGCTTTGCAGCTAAAGCTAGTCTTTCCCTTTTTAGAACATCTCTCTCTCTCCCTCTCTCTCTCTCTCTCTCTCTCTCTCTCTCTCTCTCCCCTATGAGACAGTAGCAATTGAAAACACACCACTCTGTCAAATGGGGTTACCCTCCAAGAGCAAACACAGATACTCCTTGCCTCCCTTCTTTTACCTCAAGAATACTGAAATATTGGACTGAATATCTGTCACATCTTATTTTTTGTTGGTACATTCATATATGTTTACCTACCAGTTTGGTTCACACCTTGTGCATTGGTTGCAGACAGAGACCTGATTTTTCAACAGTCATTTCAATAGTTTGTTTATCTGTTCATGGGTCAACCGGTTGTTTCACTATATTCCTTTCTAACCACACAGCATAGTGCAATTGGTTTTTCATGCATGTGCATTCGCATTCAGCCTGACTTGAGACTACTACCTCCCCATCTTTGCTATGTAACTGCTCCATTCAGCAGGCAGTTGTGTAAATAGATCACTCACAATGCTGTGCTTAATAAAATCCTACACTTTGGTGTTCATCTTTAGTGATGCACATGGCTGCTGATCAATTTGACTTGAAAGCAACTTGGCACATGCATAGTATTGGAGAAACCCAGCTCAAACTGGTTCAGTAGGCATTCACACTTCTTGACACAAATCCAACAGACCAGGCGATCATTGGGATGGAATGGCAATACTGCAAAACAAAAATAAAGTCTTAATGTGGCTAACTCTATTCATTTATATTAGTCCAGCAGATTTGTGTTCTGCCAAATCCAAGCCCCTTCATCTAGGATGGACACACCTCAAAAAAGAAACCCCTGGTACTTTTGCATCCTCCAAGGGAAATGCACACAACATTGTCTTTGTTCTGGGAATTTTAAGGGGATTGGAAAAGTTCCTACATTTCATTCATGGCTCGTTACCAATGCTGATTTCTCCACACCCATCTCTCCCCTGGACATCACAGACTCTTCTGCATACCACACCTAATCCCATCATGCCTGCTATTCACATTTACATACTGTTAACATTTACATACTAATGCTTGTCTGAATTCACTCTCCTCTACTTAAAGACAGATGGATTCACATTCTAGCTATATCTGAAGAAGTGAGCTGTGGCTCACGAAAGCACATACCCTGCCAGAAAATATTTTTGTTAGTCTTTAAGGTGCTACTGGATTCTTGCTCTTTTCATCTCAATAGAAGGTGTTAATTCAATGAGTAGCTGGCATTTCTTGCTTGTGGGAAGAATAATCAATCAATTGTGATCAGTTTAAGAGAAGCACAGATCTTTCTGCTCCTTCCCAGATAAATTTATTCTTTCTCCATTATTCCAATGGCTGTTTCAGGGCAACAGTGGTGCTACAACAAATTAACCATTTATGGGAGCCTACTCAATGAAGATAGATCACAATGGGTAGCTGTGTCACTCTGTCTGTAGCAGTAGAAAAGAGCAAGAGTCCAGTAGTACCTTAAAGACTAACAAAATTCCTGGCAAGGTATGAGCTTTCATGAGTCACAGATATCTGTAGAAGTGAGCTGTGACTCATGAAAACTCATACCTTGCCAGAAATGTTGTTAGTCTTTAAGATACCACTGGACTCTTGCTCTTTTCTACTACTCAATGAAGGAAAGTGTTTACAAACAAGGAAAATATGGGAAAGAATGAAAAAATAAGAGGAAAAGGGCATCATCATTAAAATATTATTTCAGATATTTTTTTTCCTTTCATGACTTATGAGGTAGTATGAGAAGATAAGTCTATGTGTATGCGAGGGGGAGCATTTTAGAAGTCTGTACACGCTCCAGAGAAATGATGCTTGGGTTCTGCTCCTACAGAAGTTAGCTTCAGTTAGTTATCATGACTGATATCTGTTGATATGGTTGTCCTCCATAAATATGTCCAGTCCTTTGTCAAAGCCAGACAAGCTTATTGCCATCACCAGATTTTGTGACAATGAAATCTTTAATGCAAATGCCAACAAGACACCATCTTGTGTGTATCTCTAAGTAGTAATGCTTTGACAGTGGGGGCAAACTTTCTCAAATTATCATCTCCAAACATATTTTTAAGAGAAACATGTTCAAATTTTCCTTTTGCATGGGGTACCAGGGAAAGTAACAATCACAGCGGAGCAATCCAGTGAACCTGATGTTATTCCTTCACCGGCAGTGTCATTCCCCATTCTCCTTATTTGTTGAGAAGCTGTAGGAAAAAAAAATGAATTTCAAATAGGTTGCATGTGCCCAAGTTCTACTGTGCCTTTGTAGATGTAATCTTCTCTTTTCTACATCTTCAAAAGGTTGTGAAATAATGACTAACTTTTGCCTTGCTTTCTTTCAGGCAAAGCCTGTGTTTCACTCACAGTACATCAAGCCTCACCACCTGAAGGAATGGGTTTCAGCTCTTCATTTCAAACAGCTTTACAACTCATGCCTGGTGGAGAAATGCCAGAGTGCATCACCTCAGATCTAACCTAAAGACTCAGATTACAGGATCAAAGAAATCTATGCTTCCCCACCCGCTAAAAGATCACACAGCTATGGGTGATGTGTTTTTTTAAAACCATTCATTCAATTTTCATCATTTAAGAGCTTTCTAAAAGGAAGAACATGTTTTTGTGTTTGTATTTTGAGAGGGAATAAGTTCTTCCAAGTCCAATATAGAAGAAAAAATTATGCATCTCTGTAGCTTTGCCTCTGCTTAATGGAAATCTCGGCAGTGCTGCTTGCCTTTGAATAGTCAGATGGTGTTTTCTGGCAAGGAACTGAAAATCCAGAGCCACTGCAGGCTGTTTGAGTTGGTGATAGTTATTACCCTGTTGTTCTGGGAAGATGAAACAGTTCTGGATAATGGCTGCAAGGCAGCTTGCAGCTATTTTAATACTGCCTTCTAGCAGAAAAGTTCCTAAAGGCCCTTATGTAGGACAAACATTGGCAGGGATGTTGAAATTATGAAGAAAAAGAAGGATTAATATTTTTATAACAAGATAAAAGAACCAAGGAGGGATCCAAAACATTCTCTTTTCTCCCTCTATTGCTCCCCTCTCTGTCACTTGTGTGTTGTAGGGCTGCTGAAAAAAAAATTGGTAGAATTCGGCCCGTTTTTATTTGGGCCGGGCCGAAGTCTGAACTCCCCCGCTTCGGATCCCTGAAATTCGGGGGGGATCTGGAGTTCGGGGGAAAATTCGGCCTCCCGTGCGCCTTCAGGGGGATTCCCTGAAGGCGCGCGGGAGGCCCTTTAAACAGATCTGCGCCTCCCAGCTGGGAGTTTAAAGGGCCCCCCAACAAGCCCCTCTGCGCTCTCTGCGGGGAGAGCGCAGAGGGGTCTAAAGACCCCCCCCAGCCTTGCCTGTACTCCCGGGAAGGCTGGCGGGAGGCTGTCAAGCCCCCTTTAAGAACCCCCCCAGCCTTGTCGGGACTCCTGGGAAGGCTGGCGGGGGGCTGTCAAGCGCCTCTGCGCTCTCTGCGGAGAGAGCGCAGAGGGGTTTAAAGCCCCCCCAGCCTTGCCGGGACTCTGCTCTCTCTCCGCAGAGGGCGCAGAGGGGCTTGACAGCCCCCCGCCAGCCTTCCCGGGAGTCCCGGCAAGGCTGGGGGGGGTGGTCTTTAGTCCCCTCTGTGCTCTCTCCGGGGGAAATTCGGCTGTTTTTCGGTTCGGCCCGAACCGAATAAACAGCCCTAGTGTGTTGTGCTTTCTGGTAGAAGCCTGAATGTAGACAGATGTAGCAATGCATCCTTCTTTCATTCACTGAGCCTCAAGGAGAAACCAGGAAGTACCTAAGTCCCCACCACTTTAAATGCTGCATTGTCATTGGCAGTAGTGCTTACTCTGACAAAAACATCACCCGCCCCTCCCCTTTCCCTCCTCCTCCCCCTGTGAGTGGCCATTTCACAACCCACAATGGAGTACAGAATTGCATCCACAAGAGTAAAATGGGGAGATTCTCATTTGTACACACACTGCTGACTAGAATCCCTGTGAATCGCACAAAAGGAAAGTGTGGGTGTGGGAAATCTCCGCAGTTGAACACATAATGACTTGAATAGATGGGCACATTCACCATTCATCCCTGTGAATCGCATAAAAGGAAAGGGGGGAACTCTCCACGGTTGGACACACACTGCCGAAAATCACTAAAATAGAAGCCTCCTTCTCTATGACCCCTCACCACGTTTTTTTTCTGCCACTCTGACAGAATACTGATACATCATCATATCATCCAAAATACTATTAAAATCACACAGAGAGCCAGTGAAGGCTAGGATTGTGCACTTGCTTGCCCCCCCATGGGTAAGTCATCACCCAAATGTTGGGAGGGGGGAGAGTGAACATACAATACTAGCCTCTGCTGGCTCTCTCTGCGGTTTGTAACAGTATTTTGGATGCTATATCGGTATTCCATCAGATCAGCAGGGAAAAATATTAAAGATGTAGTGAGGGGGCACAGAGAAGGAACTGACCATGGCCGCCTCCATCTCCGTTTCAGATGTGGCTTCCTTGGTCATTGTAGAGGGGATGGCTGAAGGCTGGCTGAAGGAAGAATTGGAGGAGGTGTAGGAGAATGGGGGTGTGGGGACTTCCGGTAGAGATGCTGATCCAGGCACTAGTGTCACTCGGGGGATCCCGAGAGACTCCAAGAGTTGCTCAGATTTAGGGTGCATAAAGCACCCCAACCCGGTTCCTAAATAGTGGACCAGGACACAGGAATTCCCCTGCAGCCACTATAGCGGTCGGACTCCCATTTCTTCTGAGAGAGCTGCCAATAAGCCTCTCGGAAGTTTGGATGTTGTCCCGCTGGCACTTGAGGGGCTACTGCTGCCACGGATGACTCTTGGCTTGAGGCTTTGATCTCCTCTATCTAATTAACATCATAAAGAACTCACTCAAGAAAGGAAGTACCTTCATCTTCGGAAGTCTGAGTGAGTAACAAAACACCTTTTGCTTCTACCTTGATTTGGAAGGTTTGAACACCGATAACGTCACCTTTGCAATCCGCATCTTCCCGCCCAACGTAAGAGACTTTGTAAACAAATAAAAGCCATAAAATAAAGCGGCAAGGACCCTATCAATTTGATCAGCAGATAGACATAACAAACAGAACTTTTGAAAGACATTCTGACTACCAATCAAATGCTACAAGGGGAAAGGAAAATTAACCTCCCCCTTGCTCTGGCTTCCGGCTCGGTTAGTCCTCCAGTTAAGCATTTTATTTAATTTGGAGGACTGGAAGATGACAGGAAGGGCTCTGCTACCATCGAGAGATGATAGGATAGTCTGAAGAACCGGACGTGCGTCTCCCCAGTGTAACTATCAAATATTTCCTACCAAAAACCACTGAGAGGGGGACGACAGAAGGTTCACGACTCTGCAGTTTTCTGTATACTTCCTATTTTCTGATTTTATTGACCCAGAGAGCTATATAAAGAAACGATGCTAGAAAATTGCAAAGCCCGTTTTTACACAACGTGAATTTGAGCAGATATAACAATCAAGAAGATGGAAGATATGTTAACGGTACAAGATGCCGTATTTGCAAAACAATGCAATAGAATGTCTGAGCAACAACATCTGCTGTCATTACAATTGATCCAATTGGCTGGAATAATAGATACTTTCAGCCATTCAACAGAAAAAAACTGGACATTATAATGGAGGATTTAAAGGAAATGAAGGTCTAGAATATGCCAATGGATACAGAGATGGAATAAATAAATTGAACACAGGAGAAGGCAGCTGAAGAACAGCAAGAACACATCAAAATTGGAAAACTATGACGTGAAATTAGAAGCTCCTACCTCCCAAGAAGAAATTGCAAAAGATCAGCTGACAACAATGGATACAAAAATGAAAGACAGCGAGGTTATCATGAATCAACTGTTCCAGCTGGCAGTAGTAGGAGAAATGTTACCACAATCTTTTGAAGATACCCTCTGGCAATCAACAAAGAAGACATGCATGTTTATGGAATCTACTTTGATGTTGCAGAAAGAGCCAACAAAATTTCAATGGAAAATGCCACAGGGGTTTTTGTTTGTTTTTAAAGAACTTGGAATTGCAGCCTCCTTTTTGGAAAATGATGGAAGATTTTCAGGGAAAAACAAGAAAGGACTTCCAGATCTTATTCCTCAACAAGAAAATGGCTAAACTTGTATAAATTGAAATGATAATGCTCATTATATGGGCATAGGGAAGACAAGGAGGGTAATTGTGATAAAAAATTTTAACAGGAAAGATAAAGACTATGTATTCATCTAATCCTTTTACTTCAGAAATTAGCTTAATCTTATTAGTAAATGTATGACATTTAATCTGCTATATTGAGATTGATTAAAAACAGTGTTAGATTGTAATAGGTTTATAGATTAAACATAGAAATTGGAAAATTAGTTACTTTGATAAAATATAAGGTTAGAAAATAACTATGATGCAAAAGTGAGAACCAGTTTATGCGTCAGAAGAAGATGAGGGGGAAGCCCCTTAGACATATTGTTATGATATCTATTCTCAACATTATTAATAGGTTGATATTTTATTTTACATGTAAATTGCTGAGAAATGTTTTTTGTTACATTCTGAAAAATAATAAAAATTATTTAAAAAAAGAAGAAGAGAGAATGGGGATGTGGGAAGATCAACCCGCAACTGAACTATGCACCTACTCACATCCAAGATAAGCTTGGAAGTAAACTTACTTTTGGGATAAAACAGGGATTGGAAAACCCAGGGAAATTGCAGAATGGAAGCAAGCTGAGCCCCGAGGAAGGGGAACGTCATGTATAATCCCCACAAATAGTGACATTCACAGGAGAATCGCAAGACAAACCAGCCATGCATAACCGACCATACAGTAAACAGTTAACTTGTCCTATACACAGTGGTATACCACAGGTCACATAAACCACGGATTCTGTTGTCTGTACACTAATGCACAGAGTATGGGAAACAAACAGGAAGAACTTGAAGCCCTAATACAGGAAGGGGATTTTGACCTAATAGGCATTTCTGAAACGTGGTAGGATGTCACTCATGATTGGAATATTAAGATTGAGGGGTACAACTTGTTTAAAAGGGATAGATTCATAAGGAAGGGGGAGGAGTAGCACTGTATGTCAAAAATGTGTACACTTGTGAAGAAGTACATTAATCTGAGCATGGTAGTGCAGTCGAGACTCTATGGGTAAACATAAAAGGAATAAGAAATAATTGTGATATTCTTGTGGGGGTCTGCTATCGACCGCCAAACCAGGCAGAGGACTTGGATGGGACGCTCCTAGACCAGATCACAAAGTTCTCAAAGAGACGGGACATGGTGGTCATGGGAGATTTTAATATCTGTTGGATATCTGTTGGAAGTCCAATGCTGCTAAAAATGCAAGATCCAATAAATTCCTGACTTGTCTTGCTGACAACTTCCTATTCCAGAAGGTGGACAGGGAAACAAGGGGATCTGATATCTTAGACTTGATTCTCATCAACAGGGAAGAACTGTTCAATGAGGTTAAAGTAGTAGGCACCCTGGGTAGTAGTGACCACGTACTCTTGGAATTTACAATCTTGGGGAGAGGATAACCTGTAGGTAGTCAGACATGTAGGTTGGACTTCAAAAGAGCAAATCTTAATAAACTTAAACTTATGCTAGGTAGAATCCCATGGTCAGAAATATTTAAGGAGAAGGGAGTTCAGGAAGGGTGGGCATTTCTTAAAAATAAAATACTGAAGGCGCAATCCCAAACCATTCCTATGAGAAGGAAAAATGGGAGGTGCCTAAAGAGGCCAGGGTGGCTCATAAACAGCTTTTTAAAGAGTTGAGAAATAAAAAAGACTCATTTAGGAAGTGGAAGGAGGGCCTTATAACCAAAGAGGAATATAAGCAAATAACTAGTGCTTGTAGGGAGAGTGTTAGGAAAGCTAAAGCTCAGTATGAACTTAGGCTAGCGAGAGATGCTAAATGCAACAAAAAAAGGGTTCTTTTCCTATGTACAGAGTAAGAGTAAGAACAAGGAGGATCCGGGTAACTACCGACCCATCAGCTTGACTTCTATACCAGGAAAAGTGTTTGAACAAATCATCAAACAGTCAGTCCTTGAGCATTTAGAAAGGATGGATCTGTTCACTAAGAGCCAGCATGGGTTTCTCAAGAATAAGTCATGTCAGACTAATCTTATCTCCTTTTTTGAGAAAGTTACTACCTTACTGGATCAGGGGAATGCTGTAGACATAGTTTATCTAGATTTCAGTAAGGTTCCACATAGTATTCTAGTTGACAAATTGGGAACATGTGGGTTAGAACCTATTATTATTAGATGGATCTGCAACTGGTTGACAGATCGTACCCAAAGAGTGCTAGTTAATGGTTCCTCGTCCACTTGGAGAGAAGTGACTAGTGGATTTCCTCAGGGATCTGTGCAGGGCCCTGTGTTGTTCAACATATTTCTTTTCTTTTTTTAATAATTTTTTATTATTTTTTGTAACATAACACAAAGCAAAACATACAAATAAGAAGAAAAAGAAAATACAAAAGAGCACTTACATAACAATTAAAGCTACTTATTATAATAAAAAGTTACAAAATTCATAGTGCCCTGAAAAACCACCACCCATCTTGATATAGTGTCCCATCACCACATTGAACTTCCGGAGAAGTGTTATGACAGTTTTAAAAAATAAGTATAATAAAAACATTATAAAAACTATTAATCAATTATCTACAACTCATTAACTAAATTAGTAAAATTCATTTTCGCCAGTTTGTCCCAATATGCGATTGCCTTTGACCATGTTTTCTTAAAATCTTCCATATCCTTCCTACGTAAGGACTGTTAATTTGGCCATTCGCATATACATCCATAATTTCTCTCTCCAAGCATTAATTGAAGGTTTATTTACTTGCTTCCAGGTTTTAGCTATTGTGATTCTTGCTGCTGCAAAGCTATATTGACACATGACTCTATCACATCTGTCTAATTTATCTTTAGGTATAACCAATAAACAAAAGGAAGGATCCATCTTCACTTTAGAATTAATCAAATAATTGGTTTCATTTAATACTTTTCTCCAAAAATTTTTACTTTTTTTACAAATCCACCATACATGCATAAATGTTCCTTTATCTTTTCTGCATTTCCATCATAAATCCAAATCGCCTTTTTTCATTTTACTTATCATAAAACATTTTATATAAATTTTCTCTTATTTCATTGGTAATTGTAAATTTATATTATTTTTTCCACAAATTTTTCCATATTTCCAAATCAATGTTATATCCTAACCCCTTCATCCATTTCGCCATCACTGGTTTAATCCTTTCATGTTCTAAATTCATTTCAATTAATAATTTATAAATTTGTCCTATCAATCCTTTATTTCCCTTGTTTAATATAATTTCTAATTTGGATTTATTTTCATTAAATCCCTTCAACTTATCTTTATTAAATATATCTTTCAATTTATAATACATAAACCAATCTTTTATTTTAAGCTCTTCTCTGCTCTTTAACAGCCAAACCTTTTCACTATACTCTATAATCTCTCTATAAATATCCATATCTAAATTTAATTGTATACCCCTCTTCATAAAAGCTTCTACTGGATTAATCCAGCCTGGAGTTTTATTTTTAAAAAAATCCTTTATATTTTCTCCAAATTTGAAATAAGCCATATCTAATAATATGAGAATTAAATTCTTTGTTTACTTTCTCTTTCTCACACCATAAATATGCATGCCATCCAAAACGTAAGTTGAATCCTTCCAGTTCTAAAAGTTTAATATTCTCTAATAAAATCCAATTCTTTAACCAATTAAAACAAGCTGTTTCATAATACATTCTTAAGTCGGGTAACCCCAAACCTCCTGTTTCCTTTAGTTCAATTAAATTATTATAAGCTATTCTATGTCTTTCTTTTCCCCATAAAAAGTTTAAAATGTCTTTCTTCCAACTTTTAAATATATGTACTCCTTTTAAGATTGGTAAGTTTTGAAACAAAAAAAACATCTTGGGTAATACCATCATTTTAATCACAGCAATTCTATCCCATAGTGAAAGCGGTATTTTTTCCCAATTTTGAAAATTATTACAATTTGTTACCATTGTTTAATATAGTTATTTTGAAATAAATTAAGATTGCTTTGAGATAACCATACACCCAAATATTTTATTTTATGTTCAATAGTGAAGCCCAACTTTTTTTATTAAATCTTGTTGCTGTGAGAGAGTCATATTTTTAACCAATATTTTGGTTTTATTTTTATTTTTATTTATTTTAAAACCTGCAAGTTTTCCATAAATCTCCACTGTTTTATTCCAATTTTCAACTTGATCATTAGGATTCATTAAAAAACATACAAGGTCATCTGCCTATGCTTTAATCTTAAAATGATTTCTCCCAATTTGAAATCCGTTTAAATCTTCCGTTTGTCTAATCTTTTTCAATAAAACTTCCAATACTAATATAAACAATAAAGGAGAAAGAGGACAGCCTTGTCTAGTGCCTTTTTGTATTTCAAATTGTGGTGATAATATACAATTTATCAACAGCTTAGCTGTCTGATAACTATATATATTTTCAATAGCTGTTTTAAAGTTTGTTCCCACATCCATAAACTCTAATATTTTCTTCATAAAATTCCAATTCACATTATCAAATGCTTTTTCCGCATCCAGAAATATCATAGCGACCGAAGTTGGAACATGTTCTGCATATTCTACAAGATCTATTACCACTCTAACATTTTGACTAATCAATCTACCAGGTAAAACCCCCGCTTGATCCTTGTGTATTGTCTGGTTTAAAACAATTTTTAATCTGGATGCTAAAATCTCAGCAAACAGTTTATAGTCATTATTTAATAATAAAATAGGTCTATAATTCTTAACATCTAATAAATCCGAATTTGACTTTGGTATTAATACTATGTTTGCTTGTTTCCAGGTTTGGGGAATAGATCCGTTCTGCAAGCAAGCATTCATTACTTTTAATAAATATGGAGATAATTGCTCTTGAAAAGTTTTATAATAAAGTGCTGTAAATCCATCCACCCCTGGAGATTTATTTAATTTACTCTTACCTATACCATTTTTAATTCTTCCATAGTTATTTTAGATTCTAATAATTCCCTATTTTCTTGTGATAATTTTTCCCAGTCAAATTGATTAAGATAAACATCCATTTCTTTTTCTGATGCTAAATTTTTACTATACAAATTTGTATAATATTCTACAAATGTTTCCATAATTTTTTGTTTATCTATTAATACTTTACCATCTTTGTTAATTTTCAAAATTGGTAATTTTTCCCTTTGTGTTTGAGCTGCCATGCTAAAAATTTACCCTGTTTATTCGCATGTTTGAAAAATCTTTGTCTATTATACATTATTTTCCTTTCAATTTCAGTGGTTAATAGAAATTCATATTGATGTAATTTTTTTCAAATTATTTAACTGTTCCTGCTTTGCTGATTTGTCATATAAATTTCTAAGCTGTCTTTCTCCTTGTCTAATATTTTCTAATATATTTTCCTTTTGTGCTTCCTGCTCTTTAAACCATCTTGTATTTTGTTGTATTAAAAGTCCTCTAATTACTGCTTTACCAGCATCCCATACTACCTCTTCCTTTATACCCTTATCTAAGTTATCAGAAAAATAGTTTTGTATGTCTATCTTTAATTTACTTTTTTTAAATTTTTCAATAAAAATTCATTTATTAACCACGGCTTGTTCCTTCTATCATCTATCTTAACCTTAACTGAAACAGCATTATGGTCTGACAACATCCTAGGTAAAATCTCTGTATCCTCTGAGACGTTTATCAAACCTTTAGAAAGCCAAATCATATCTATTCTTGAATAAGTAAGATGTCTAGATGAGAAAAAGGTTTATCCCTTTTTACTACCATGTAACACTCTCCATACATCAAACATTTCCCATTGATTTATAAGATTATTAAATATACCAGGTAATTTACCCTCACAGTTTCCCTTCCCCCCCCCCGCAGATCTGTCCATCTTAGGTTCTATTACCCCATTGAAGTCTCCCATCCAAATCATTTTTCTGTTGCATATTCAGCTAGTATTGTTGTTAGATTATTATAGAATGTTTTTTGGTTTATATTGGGAGCATAAATTGCTACCAACAATACCTTTTAAAAACCACAGGTAATTTCTATCAACAAAATCCTTCCCTCATTATCATTAAATATAACCTTAGGTTCAAATACCAAAGGAACATACATAGCTATTCCATTTTTTTTGTTTCATTACACGACGTAAAAAGTTTGCCTAATTTTGGTTGTTCCAACCTGAATATATCCTTTGATAGCATGTGAGTTTCCTGTAACCAAAAAAAGTTGGCTTTAGCTTTCTGTAAATGAAAAAATACCTTCCTCCTTTTATTGGGAGAGTTCAAACCATTAATATTCCACGACAATACCTGTAACATATTAAAATTCAGTTAATCCCATTTCTACATTTTTATTCATTCCCAAAATTATTATTTTCCATTTTTCCCCATATCCCCCTTCCCTCCCACCTTTCCCATTAAGTTCCAAATCCATTTAGCCAGCATTTTCCTGACAGGGAGTCCTCCTCTGTTACATCTATTGGGTTGACCCCTCCACTTGCTTCTGACGCCTTTTCTTCTTCAGAAAGATCTTTTGGAGACTGTTGTTTTGATGGTTTGGGAAGATCCTTCTCATATCTTCTCAGGAATTGTTCAATCTTAGTCATGTCTATGATCTTGAATCTTTTGGCTTTGAACATGAAGGAGATGCCTTGTGGATACTCCCATCTGAATTGGATCCCATTAAACTTCAGTCTTTCTACAATCTCTGAAAAATCTTTCCTTTTTCTGAGTAATCTTCCTGAAATCTCTTTCATCATTCTCATAGGAGTACCCTCTATTGTAAGAGGAGTTTTGTAGTGTTTTTTCAGGATGAGATCCCGGTGGCTTCTGGAAAACAATTGAACCAAACAATCTCTTGGCACAATGTTTTTGGCTGCAAAAGCAGAATTAATCCTGTAGGTGTTATGATCATTCCTTCAACAACATCTTCTTCTTGTAGAAATTCTGCCAAGAGTTCCTTTAAAAATTTGTTAAGTCTTTTCCTTCAGATTTTTCTTTCAGACCACGTATGCAAATAGAATTTTCCTTTATTTTAAGTTCAAGCATTGCTATATGATCTTCCCTTTTCTCTTCCCTTTCCTGAGCTGCTTCTGTCAACATTTCCAGATTGTCAATCCACTTTTTGGCATCTTTATTGTCCTGTGTACACTTTTGAAGTTTGGTCTCCATCTCACCCTGACACAGAGTCAAAGATGAAATTGAATCTTGCAAGGCAGCAATGGCATTTGTGTTTTGAGAGATGGCTACAGTATTTTGACTCAGCTCATTTCATTTCTGTAACCTCCTGAAATGTTTTTGTCAACAACTCATGTAAAGAGTTCAGAGTAACTTCAGGTTTCGGTTTAGCAGCCATCTTCACAGCAATAGAGGTGCCTGTTAGAGAAGGTGAAGTAGCTGGTGTTATATTGGAGGCTGAACCTCTGCGTTGTTTAAGAGTTTGCTGCACTTGAAATTGTTTGGAGTCTTAAAAAAATTCTTTGGAGTGTTTCCCTTTTTTCTTTGTCTCCCATTGAACTTAAAAGGCAAGTCTGGCTGAGATTTGTAATCTACAAGAGGGGGGAAGATGGCGTTTATTGTTTAAAACATCAGTTTGGGATTTTTATTGTAGATAAGCTGTAGAGAGTTTTATTGTAGAGAATTTCTAACACATTATCTTCTTTGCCTAATTATTTCATGCCAGTTCTTGTCACCTTAAATGTTATATGCGTTTCAGAGTCTGGCAGTGCCTGGCAAAGTAAATTTTGTGCTGTGTCACAGCTGGCAAAAAGCCCACTTTCACTTTACTTGCAGTTAGTAGAGTTATAGTCAGTGAAATCAGTACTTTATTTTCCAAAAGCTGAACTGTCAAACACCTCAGTTGTGAGTTTAGTAGAATACATTAGAAACAGGACAAAAAAGACTTGCTGTTTATATCGGAGATTCTCCACCGCATTTCCTGGCTGCTGTTTAAAATGGTGCCCACTTCTCTGCTGCACCTGTGAGAGCTACCACTGCCGATTTCTCAGCAGCGATCACTACAATGACGGGCAGCCCGCCGGCGCCCGATCCAGCATCCCCTCTTGCGCCAAGGGGTGCCACTTGCCAGATGGTAGGGGGCCATTTTCCCAGCCACTGGCCGCTTCAAGCTGGCGCGCGTTCCGCGGAGTTCCCTGTCCGACCCGGAAGTTCTTGTTCAACATCTTTATAAATGATTTGGATGAAGGAATAGAGGGGATGCTTATTAAATTTGCAGATTATACTAAATTGGGAGGGGTAGCACATACGGTAGGAGACAGAGCCAAGATGCAGGATGATCTTGACAGGCTGGAGAAATGGGCTAGAACTAATAAAATGCATTTCAACAAAGACAAATGTAAAGTTTTGCATTTAGGTAGGAAAAATCAAATGCATAATTATAGGATGGGGGAGACTTGTTTGAGCAGTAGTGTGTGTGAAAAGGATCTTGGGGTCTTAGTAGACTAAACACTGAACATGAGTCAGCAGTGTGAGGCTGTAACTAAAAAGGCAAACACAGTCTTGGGCTGTATCAACAGAAGTATAGTGTCCAGATCACGCGAAGTGATGGTATTGCTTTACTCTGCTCTGGTTAGACCTCAACTAGAGTACTGTGTTCAGTTTTGGGCACCACAATTTAAGAAAGATGTAGACAAGCTGGAACATGTCCAGAGAAGGGCAACAAAGATGGTGAGGGGTCTGGAGACCAAGTCCTATGAGGAAAGGTTGAAGGAGCTGGGTATGTTTAGCCTGAAGAGGAGAAGACTGAGAGGGGATATGATAACCATCTTCAAGTACTTGAAGGGCTGTCATATAGAGGAGGGTGCCGAGTTGTTTTCTGTTGCTCAAGAAGGTCGGACCAAAACCAACGGGTTAAAATTAAATCAAAAGAGTTTCCGTCTAGACATTAGGAAGAATTTTCTAACAGTTAAAGCGGTTCCTCAGTGGAACAGGCTTCCTCGGGAGGTGGTAAGCTCTCCTTCCCTGGAGGTTTTAAAGAAGAGGTTAGATGGCCATCTGTCAGCAATGCTGATTCTGTGGCCTTAGGCAGATGATGAGAGGGAGGGCATCTTGGCCATCTTCTAGTCACTAGGGGTGTGGAGGGGGGAGTTAGTTGTGAATTTCCTGCATTGTGCAGGGGGTTTGACTTGATGGCCCTGGTGGTCCATTCCAACTCTATGATTCTATGATTCTATGGTATAGTCCACAGTGCTATCCCTTTATAAGTGTATTTCAACCATCCTATTATAGTATATCTCTATTACCTATATAGACATGCCCTCTTGAATAATTCTGCTTTACATGGTACATGGAATGACAGAAGTGTGGGATCCTTCTTGCCCTCGTCAGGCACGCCAGTCCACAAAATACATGTCATAACAACCAATCACAAATCCATCAATATGAATGTACCATTTCCCACATATTATCCTGAGTTCTGGCCAGAAAAGAATATCCCCTTGAAGATTACTTTCCTGCTTCCTCTGATGCAATTATTGAAGATCAGCTGAGAGACCCTGAGAGAATTCTTCTAAAGAGACAATGTTTCCTGAAGAACTCAACAAATTGGCCTTCATTTAATAGTTAAAAGGTGAGTGTGTGCCAGACCCACACTCTTGCCGCTTGTATGGGTTAAGCCCTTTTAATTTGCCAGAGTTTTTGCACCATTTGGAGAGCAATCCTAAACAAGTCTACTCAGAATCCTACTCAGGTCTATTCTATGAGCTCCCCCTCCCTTTGTCTCCTGCAATTTTATTATGTGGCTTTATTGTGTGGCATTTTAGTAATGATAATAGTTTGCTTTTTAATATGCTGCAAATTGCTGTAGGGACTAATAATGTGAAAAGCGGCATATTAATTGAAATGACAAAGCAACAACTGATTGTCCCAACTTAAAAGCAAAAGGCATTCCTGTCTGCTGTAGAAGATGTGGATGCTGAGCACATCTTTTGCTATTATCTGTAAAAGTACTATCTGTTCTTCTTATTGGAGCCACCTACACAGTGATGTAATTTTTTTAAAAAAAGCTGTGTACTTTCACATACAAAACCTTCAGGGATGAAAGGAATTTGCAAGGAGAATGTATGAGTGGTAGGGACATATTTTATTCTCACCTCTACTCTAACCTCTGAAGTGGCAGCCTCTGCACATCCCTGACAACAAGACTTCCCTGCCATACTGTGTATCTTTCTGCGTATCCTGGCACCATTGTGATAGCTTGAGAGCAGAAAGAACTGCAGTGCCACCACTGAGGATGGCTGGAAGGCAACATTGCAACTTTCAGCTCAGTAGGGATCAAGCAGACAAAGAACCAATAGAGTTCGGTCTGGCCCTATAAAGTTTCTGTCTTTAGACTAACACTAGAGATGATTTTGAATTTTTCAATCCTGTCCCTTTAGATTTTACAACTCCCCTGCATAAACCAAGCCTGTGGTACTTTCTTTTTACACCAATTTCTGTTTCCTTGCATCTATTTTTTCCTAAATAGTATACATTTCCCACTATTTGCTCACCTTTATAAGTTCCATAGGAATTTATCAAACAGTCATACGGTGTGCATACCGAGTACAAAGGAATCTACAAAACATTCAAATAAAAGCAGATAAATAAAACCATTGACAAAAAATATGAAGAAGAAATAAAATGGAGGAACAATCTATCAATCTGCTAAACCTGAACAACTTTTTAAAGTACTACCTGTCTGCAAGCATACCTTGCCTCCTTCTGCTATCTTTGTCAGGGAGAGACTTCAGACACTGCTTTGAATATTTTGAGATATTATACCAGAAGCATGAAAAGAAAATAGGGTATATGCAGTGGATGGATTCTTTGCCTTGAACAGCTGAGACCCTGGATAAATTTTCTGCTCAGCCAGGAATCTCACTGGGTGGCCTTTGGTGACTCACCACCTCTGGTTCAAACCTTTCTCCCAGGACTGATATTGCAAGAATGAATTAGGTAAGAATCATAAAACACTTTCTGTACTGAAAATGCTACATAATGTAAATTTCTTTAGAAAATGGATGAAATTTCCTCTCAAAGCAAATGGTCTCTTTTTCATTTCTTGTTACAATCATTTATATATATTTTTATCAATAGTTGAATTTCTCCACTTCTTGCTGTTGGTTTTCTAGCTTCATTTTCATTGTGTACGCATGTTCTGCGATGCTTCTATATATTTTCTAGGGTATCTATACATACAATTTGTACAGAAAATATATGTTCAATTTATTGATGCACACATTAGGTTGACAAGTAACATTCATTTTATGGGGGAAAGGTATGTGAGGAAGCAGAAATGGCACAAACAGAAAGAATCACAAGTTTGATTTATATGGGGCAAAATTTAAAAAAGAATGAGGCAAAAAAAGAATGATGCACAACAACATTGGAATTTAGGGATTAGGGTGTGAGTGCCTTGGCATCATATTTTGATTATTTATATGGTACTTTTAATTTACAAAGGGCTGGACACTATTTATTAGTTGGTTTCACAACTCTGTTAGTCAAGGCACTGCCTTAGTCATTTTTACATGACCGGTGATAATAATGAAAGGTAAGAACTTTTTTCAAAGCTACTAATGTAACTACAGTATGACCAGGATTCCAATCCATCTCAAAGTCCAACTCTGAGGCATGGATCCACAGGTGGAAGGAGGAGGCAGTTTTGCCAGTTCTCCTCCCTACTGTAAACCTTGAACTCCCCCTAATACTGCTCCTGGAGGTTCCCTGTCCTCCAGGAACAGTGTTTTGGGATCAGTTTGGGCTTCAGGAGAGGAAAGGTGAGAAAGTCATGCTCAGCAGACAGGAATCCGCTCCATCTCAAGAAATCTTACATGGGATCCAATCCTGTGGTTTTGCCATATCAGTTTTCTGAGACAACACAGTCCCAAATACTTGCCAACCCAACAGACCTAGAAGAAATACTCTTTCAGCAATCTGCAAACGTCTTCATGTAACAATGGCAGGACTCTAATATTTATTCAAAATGAAAGCCTATGTTCTTCATCTGTCTTTTATCAGTTTCTGAACTCATCAGTTTGCACATCTAGTCCTCCTCCCAAACGTTTGCATTTAACCTCTGCCAAGCAATGAAAACCTAGGTCCTTATCTACCCCAGAGAGTAAACACTAGCCAGCAGGGTACACACAGAGACTCCATACTTAAACCAAAACCAATTATACCAGTTTACTAAAGCACATGAATAAAATGACTAAACAAACAAAACTTTATTAGCAATACACCAATAAAAACATCGGGGAAAATATAATGACCAAGAGCATTTGGCAACACAGCAATGAGATGGATAGGGGGTATTGTGTGGTCTTAAAGACCATTCGGTATCTCCAATTCTGATCTGTCAAAGGCATGTTCATGGGAACATGGTGCCACTGAACTGGCTGTTCATTTCAGCACAACAATAGGTCATCACTAGGGTTGCCAGACTTTGCCTGGCAACTGCTGGAAGCTTGGGGGGCAGGGACATGGGGGTGCACAGCATAGCATATGTTGTGATGGGGAAACCCCGAAGTGATGGCAGGCTAAATTTATGAATCACCAAAAACCTCTGTGGTAAAACCATAGAGTTTCTGGGGATTCCTAGGGCTATTGATCCTGATTCCCCTGGATGAGGAAAGAGGACAAAAGTAAACTTAAACCCCTCCGGTCATGGTTTCATGTGACTAAGAAAACAAAACTAATTATGAACAGAGAAGAAAGAGCAGGCACCATTATAGGGAGGGAGGGAGGGAAGAGGTCTGGTGCCGTATCAAGAAGACAGAAAACTGGTTGCAAGACTGCTTTATGCAGCAAAATGGAAAGGGGCAGATATTCCTGGGAAAAAAGACTGGATTATGAAAATGTTTGAACTGGTGGAAATGGCAAAACTTACAGCTATTTTAAACCAAAAAGACAATGCTCAATTTATGGGGGAATGGGAGGCTTGGATGAAATATTGTGAACATGAATTAAAACTGGAAATAATGCAAGCATATTTTTCAATCTGATCTAGATGACACTTTTAATATTAAGAGCTGTAACCATTTATATTAATAGAGTATGTTATATGAAAGTTAAATGAATTTTAAATGGGTTTAAAAACAATTAAGATCAGAACATATCACGTTGGGATAATAATACTTTATTAAGAGGCGGATAGAGGTGGTGGGGAAGTCTGAGAAATTTCCCTTGTTTTTTCTTTTTCTGTGTAATGTTTATATGTTCTTGATTGTCATGGAAAATTTCTATTATAAAAACCAATAAAATTTATATATATATATATATATATATATATATATATATATATATATATATATATATCTATATATCTATCTATATATATATAAAGAAGAAAACAGAAAACTGGTGTTTGCAGTGGCTTTTTGACAAAAAGAATAAATATGGAGAAACTAAAGATTGTATCATTAAATATCAATGGATTAAATGCCCCAGCAAAAAGAAACAAGTCATTTCATTCACTGAGCAAACTTGGAGCAGATATAATTTGCATTCAAGAAACCCATGTAAAAAAATCCCATGTAAAAAAAATCACATGAGCACATATTGGTGAATAAAAAATTAGGTTCCTTGTCAGCAGCATTGGAGAAGAAAGGAATAGCAGTCTATATTAAAAACCCTCAATTCAAAATAATTTCAGAAATAAAAGACCTGGAAGGGAGATATCTATTGATCAAATGCAAGGTCCAAATGGGAAACTTCTCACACTGGCTAGTATCTACACTCCTAGTAATGGCAGAGAACAATTATTCAAGAAAATCTTTCAAATAGTTATGGATGAACAAGAAGGAGAATTAATTCTAATAGGCAACATGAATGGTGTGTTAGACCCCAAAATGGATAGATAAAAAAAAACCACAACAGAGGGAAGTTGCCAAAAAAGTCATGGAATATTTGGATTTACTACAATTAGAAGACACACGGAGAAGTAACCCCTCCAAAGGAGAAGTTTTATTCAAACAGATACAATCCCCTTTCAATAATAGATATGTGTTGGATTTAGAAGACATTACAGAACAATTTAGAAAATGTGAAAATATTACCAAAAATATTGGCAGATCATAATCCACTGGAGTTGACGTGAATATTTAATCATTATGGAAGAAGAAGATGGAGACTAAACAACAACATCTTACTCAAAGAAGAGGTTATTGTATAATCTGAAAAAGAATTGAATGAATGTTTTGAAATTAACAACACACCAGATGTTTCTCAAGCAACTATTTGGGGCTCGAGCAAGGCCTTAATAAAAGGAAAACTGATAGCCATAAATACAAGACTGAAAAAACAAAAATTGGAACAAAGAAAGAAACTAGTAGAAGAATTTAAAAAGTTAGAAGAACAATATATCAAAACACATAAAAAAGGCATCTTAAAGGAAATAAAGAAGAAAAAGTTTGAAATTGGTTTGATAGAAACAGAGGACCAGCAAAGAAAAATAATATTTGCAAAACAACAGCATAAGCCAAGTATGCCAACAAACATGGAAGATATTTGGCTTATTGTTTTAAAAGGAAGTGGAAAATAAGACGATAACAGGAATCAAAATGAACAAAAAAATAGCTTTCTGGAAAAGTATATACATAATCAGTTTCTCTCCTTCTGCAGGAATTATGACAAGAGGCTGTTGTTGCTCAAATAACCTGTAAAATCTTGGGGCTAGAACATCAGGGCCTGGCACTTTATCCATCTTGAGCTTTCTGCATCCACAATTTCTTGAGTAGAAATATTTTGGTTTAAACTTTCTTGGTCTTCAGGAAAAAGTTTCCGTAGATGAGCCCGAGAAATATACTGTGTAGGAAATTCTTCTCTCAGATTATCCTTGGCATATAAATTCTTAAAGAAATCAGAAAAGGTTTTTTCTATATCTTCTTGTTTGTTCTGTATCTTTGCATCTCTTTTAACTGGGTTTAATCCTTCTTTTCAATGTTTCCTGTCTAAGATAGTTGGCCAAGTATCTGCCAGATTTGTTGGCCTTCTCAAAGAATCTTTGCTTGGTGTATCTGATTTTCCTCTGTAGATCTTCCATCTCTATTGAGTCAATTTTATGTTTCACTAAATTAATTTTTTTAGAGTGTTCTCTTGTCCTGAAGATTCTGATGCCTCCTCTCTACGTTCACGCTGAAGTTCTTGGTGTATTTTTTCCTTGTCTTTTTTTATTTTAGCATTGATTGAAATTAGTCTTCCTCTTATATAAGCTTTGCTTGCATCCCAGATTATGGAACTTGAAATCTCAGGTGTAATATTAAAGTTTAAAAATTCTTTTAGATGTTTCTCACATTGAACAGCTACATTTTTCCACTGTAGAATCTGATCATTAAGTTTCCATCTTCTTAGACCATACTCCCCCTGAATCCAAGTTAATTCAATATGACTGTGGTCAGAAAATGTTCTTTATCTTCTTCTTGCGGCTTTGTTAAGGGATTTTTAAAAAAATGATCGCTTGGTGAGAGGACCACTCAGGCCTTCTTCAGCCTTTTCACCTTCTCTCTGTGGTCACTGAAAGTCAGTAGACAGGATTTCCTCAATCAAGACTTTACTTGGTTGTGGACGATTCTCTTGCCTTTCGATAGTGAGACTTCTAGTGGATAGGGGATCAACCAGCAGAATCTTATTTCTCTGTCACGGAGAACCTGTTTCAGGTTGTTGAATTCTTTCCTCTTGATCAATACGTTGCCGGGTAGATCAGAAAAGATTTGTATTGTGGTACCCTCATGGATCAAAGGATCGTCTCTTTGGACCTGTAAAAGTAAATATCTGGTCCTCTTGTGAACAAATCTAACTAGAATGTCTTTTGGCATTTTATTTCTCCTGGCATAAGCAGAGTATTCTATAACAGTATTCAATTTCTGTGTTGTCTTCGTCTAGTTTGTATTATTCTTGCAATAGAATCCCCTTCCAGGTCTGTTTTCCCGAACTCTTCAGAAAAGCCACATAGTTTGATATTTTTGTCTCTCAATTTTATTTCATGAGTATCAATTTTAATGTTGGTTTCTAAGTGCAGCTGCAAATGCTGAGAGAGTTTTTGTTTATATAGTTCCAATGTTGTTTCAACAGACTTTTGTTTCTTGTTGATCTCAGATATCTATTTTGTGTTAGCTGTAATTGTCTCTTCTATTTCAGTTATGCTTTTAAGCACTTGTTATTCTGATTGCTGAATTGATTCTTGTATTGATTTTTGTATATAATTTTTCATCTCATTAATCATTTCCTGTGTCCAGAGAAATAAATCTTGGGCTTCTTTGGCCATCTCAGGGGCTGCAAGTGTCCCTTTTGTTTTCTTTACTTTAGATTTCCCTATAGTGATATCTTGTAGTTTCTCTTCCAGTAATTCTGGGTGTTCCTCAGGTATATCAGTGGGGTCTTTATGTTGCTTACTTTTACTTCTTTGAGATTGTGGCTGAGTAAAACTGTAAAACTTTCTCCTCATAATAAACCAGTTTGGGTTATGTAAGTCAAAAGTTAGCAATCCCCCACAGTCACCTAAATCACACTCATGACCTGCTAACACAATGAACATGACCGCAGAGGTGATGTTGATGATTTATACAAATATTCAATATAGATATCATTAAAAATACAATAAAACAATAACCCACTTCTCACCAAGATCTCGCTGAAATATAAAAGTTAAAATAAAAACAATAATTGTCAAAGTATGATAAAATACATTAAAATACTTTAAACTTAAAAACAATGATTAATATGGTATCTTAATCAGTTTTTAAAAGGGGACCTATAATTCATCAAGTTTAAAAAGATAGTCAATCCTGAGCTGAGTATTGTTAATAGGCTAGTAAAATGATAAAATGATAAATTCTGATTTAAAAAGATAAGGTCTAAAAATATATTCATCACTGTTCCACTTAACTCTCAGAGTCCAATTGAACACAGCTAGCAAGAAGTTATTGAATAGTCCACTGCTCCAGTCCGCTCTTGCTCTTTTGCACTGTTGTTCTTTAGACTTATTCTATAGTTTTAATAAGTTTCCAAGATCACATTGCAAGCATAGTTCATTATATCCTCCAGAAGATGGCACCAAAGTAGACTTTAACAGCAGCCACACTGAAAAATATTTATAGAAATCCACAGTATGGAAATTGAAAGTAAAAGTATTTGTACAGTTCCACGGGTGACGATTGCTTCCAAAAAACAAATCTACCAGCATTTCCTCATGTATCTTTAACAGTAGCCAACCTGAAAGGTATTTATAGAGACACAGGTGCCATTGCCATTCCACAAGGCGAGCTTCACTCCTCAAGTTTGAAATCACACTGTTGATCCACTCCAGACTCGGGGAGCCAGTCATTCCCAGCTGACCCACCAAAGTCGGAGATCTAATCTCTATTTTATGGATGGAAGATATGTAGGGCATGAGTAGAGAGTCACAGATCTTCCTCAGCACCTCAGAAATCTTCACCTCATCTCCCCCCCCCCCGCTTTTCTTCCTTCCCAAAGCACTTCCTAACATTTCCAATATGGCAATCTTGCTTTCAATAGCTCAGTTTATAAACTTTTATGCAAGGCTGTTTCCTTGTGGTCACCCCCCTGACTGCTTTGGGGCTTTGCTTTGATTATGCATGCCTTTTCTGACTGTCAGAGGTTGCCTTGCTCTCCTGGCTCATTTCCCCACATTTGCTGGCATCCAGAAAATGTGAGCAAAATGTGCAGGAACGCTCAGGGAGAGCTTGGCAACCTCTAACGGTCAGAAAAGGCATGCATTATAAGGCTGTGCAAAAAATGTTTTGGTAAATTTCGGGTTCAGGTTTTTTTGGCCTGATTTTTTCCGGTAAACCCAAAATAAGCAGAGTACCCATACAGGTAAATATGGGTATTTGGCTTATTTTCGGGTTTCCCGAAAAATTCAGGCCAATGATAGTCAATGGGGATTTTTTTCAAAGCTCCTGGGGGGCGTTTTTGGAGGTAGAGTCCCCAAATTTGCAGCGTGGCTGCAAGGGACTCTCCTTCAATGGTCACTAAAGTTTGGTGAACTTGGGACAGGGGGCCCAATTTTATGGGCCTACAAAGGGGTTGCCCCATCCCTCAGGCATTTGAGAGCCGAGCTGTCCATCAGGTTCAAAAGTTCAGCGTTGCTGAGGACTGATGGAAAGAGGCCCTAACAAAAGCCATGCCTCTGAGCGAAGGCAAATAGCTGAATCTGAAAAAGCCGAATATCTATTTGCCTTTTTTGAGAATCGCCTATTAGTCTTCAGCTTTATCCCTAGGTTTTGGCATTCAGTAAACCTGAATCCTGAAATTTACCAAAACGGCTGATTTCCGGTTTATTTTTGGTTTGGGTTTATTGATATGCAGAACTCTAATGCATAATCAAAGCAAAGCCCCAAAGCAGTCAGAGGGATGACCATGAGGAAAACAGCCTTGCATAAAAGGCCAGATATTTTAAATAAAGTGAAATAAAGTGAGCAAGTAGTCCTGCTTAAGAATATACCAATTATCTTGCTGGATCAGACAAGAGTCTGTCTAAACCTGTGTTTATTGCAAGAATACCCCCAAAGTAACAACCAATCTACCTGTAAATTACCCAGAAGGCCACTAGTGGCCCATTAGTGTACCTTCTTCTAACTTGTGATCTGGATGGAGATTTCACAGCATAAAACTTTCTCTGTCTGTTCCCTCCAGTCACGCATGTTGGCTCCCCTTCTTTGACAGATGCTCATAATGCTCACTCTTGTTTGCTTTCTGAGCAATTAGCATATGCTGGTAGTACCATTTCTCCTTCTGGATGGATGCGCCTTTCCTTTTCCCTACAAACATATTTGACACTGCATTGAACCTCTTAACCCCCCCACACACAAACACACACTACCGAAGTGTTTCCAGGACTGCGTTTTTGCACCCAAAGTGCAGCTTTCAGCCTTCCTGAGCAACTAGAGATAAGAGAACACAAGAACATCTTTAGGGGAGAACTTTAATGCAAAACACTCTAGGTTGTTTTGATTCTGCCTTGGCACTTTGCCAAAGAAATAATTATCATTTAAGGATTAATTAAAGAAGCTGCAATTGCAGGTTGTTTTGAAGGTGCTTAACAGGAACTAGACATAGGATTTGTCAAGTTATTGCATAATCAACAATGTTTAAGGCAATAAAATGCTCACTTTCTCCAAAGGCTACACTAATTTCCATTTCACCAGTGGAAGAAGTTATAAAGTTATAAAGTTCAGGAGAAATATTTGTTGCGGGAGCTGGCGGATTGTGCCAACGCCCAGGAATAACCACCAGTACCAGTAGAGCTTGTAGAAAATGCAGTTGTTTATTCACAGTGCTATACACACACTCTTCCACCACTATCTCCCGACATAGACTCATGGAGTCAAATACTTATATACAGATGCCATCTCCAGGCAGCAATTAGTGTTACAGGCTGAGTCACCCTCCAGGTGCAACTCATTACCTTCAGGCTGAGTCACCCTACAGGTGCAACTCATAACTCAGTCTCAGGCCTTCTAGGGGCTTTCCAGGTTATTACAACAGCTTAGCTTGACACTTAGATCCCCTGAATCAAATCCACCTGTCATAGCTAATATGAACAGACTTGCATATTCTGTCAATATTATGAATGCACCTTTGTATAACAGATCAAAAACGAAGCCTAGAGAATTTGCTTTTATTTGTTTTATGTATTGGGCCAATTCTGACAATGACTGATTTCCTAAGATATAAAGCATTCACAATGCTAAGTGATATCCATGGTAGTCTGGCATGGATATGAATCTGTTCACAACTATGTATATCTCTTTCTGTGTAATCTATATAAGACATGACAAGATGTGTTCCCTTCCTACAGACAGTTCCCTCCCGATTTTTAAATGGAGAGTAGACCTTCCATTGGGCCATGGAAAAACATGGTTTAAGCCTTGTGCAAGACCAGGCAACTGTGGATTTTGGAGAGGGTATTGACACCAGTCCCACCATACTTAACCAGCGATTTTGAATAATGTGGAATTAGCTACTGAAGGTCTTGAGAGAAGGTTGCTTTATAGGTTGGTTACATTCTCTATTCTTTAAATTAAGGGAACTTGATGTTTTAGTTTCTCAGTTTTGAATAGTTTATATGTTAATAGTTTAGTCTGTATGTGGAAAAGCCTGTATGGGTAAAAACATTACATAACTCCTGGAAAATACTTTATACATGCTCAGTTTGCACTGAATTTGCATTGTCTTCAGTTTTGACTTTTTGTAATTTTATTTACATATTTTAAAACATATTTTTTATTTATTATTTTAGATCCCCGATAAAACAGCATGCAAAACAGGTAGGGATCTTTGTGTGGAATATAACAATAACAAAATCCTCACAGCACTATTATTTTTCTTCTCTCCTTTGACTCTGCATTGGTACACACACACACACTTTTTCATACTGGGAAGTTGGTAGAAATGGTCTCATAGGCCTCGCCTTGCTGCCAGTTAATTCTGCCTTCTGACACTGTTCCACCCTTCCACCCTGTATTTGGTTGTTCATGCAGGGAGGGGAGTTGCCCATGTTTACCTGGGTTTATTCTTTGTTACAACCTTTGGTGGTGTTTGCATGATGCTGGACCCAGTTTTGGAGAAAAGCCAGCCTGTGTGCCCCTTTTCCCCATCATGGGGATCCCTTTAAGGGTTTTGGTGGGAGGTCTTGCAGGGGACATGCCCAGCTCAAGGGCTGTCATGGCGGTCTCCGTACAAGTGGCAGGGGATTCATGATGTTTATTCATGAAACTCAAGCCCAAGTGGAGTTCTGTATACTGCCATCCCATGCTACTCTCCAGCAGGAAGGCTGGGAGAAGGAGGTCGCTCTTCGGTTGGCAGGTGGGTCAGCTGATTTCTTGGATCCAGGCCCTATGCTAGGCCAAGGCCTTGTCAGCTGCACTCAATAAAAGTTGTTGCTGTTTACAATCAATTAAAGTGACTTGGTGATTTGCATGCTGGCAGTGGGTGGATCTTCCTCCTAGCTAGCCCCCTCCACCCACTTCCCATTTCATGTGGTAGGGTTGCCAGGTCCCTCTTAGCCATGGGTGGGAGATTTTGGGGGCAGAGGCTGAGGAAGGCGGGGTTTGGGGAGGGACTTCAATTGCCAAAGTGGCCATTTTCTCCAGGTGAGCTGATCTCTATCAGCTGGAGATCAGTTGTAATAGCAGGAGATCTCCAGCTAGTACCTGGAGGTTGGCAACCCTAGGTGCTGGGTTAGCAATCTCTAACTTCACTAATTGGCTGGGAAACTGGTAGTGCAGGCCTGAAGTCTGGGATAGCGTGAAAGAGGCCAAACAGAGGGCATTCATAGAGTTCTGAAAAGATTCACTATCTCCTTGCCATATAATAGTCCTCCTTGTAAAAAAAAAAAAACCCCACTATATTCATTAAAGTTGCCAATTCCAGGCTACAAAATTCCTGAAGATTTTGGGGGTGGAGCCTGGGGAGGGACATCAGTGGAGTATAATGCCATGGAGTCTACTCTCCAAACAGCCATTTTTTCCGAAGGAAACTGATCTCTGTAGTCTGTGGCTCACCAGTAATTCTGGGAGATCTTTAGGCCCCAAGTAATGGTTGGCCACCCTACTCTCTCTATTTACAGCCCATCCAGAAGTTTGTCCCACTGGTTCTGTATGTGAACTTTGCTGTGACATAGAACAAAATGTGATTGCTCTATACAGTGAGAAGACTGCTGATATTTTATATTTGTTCACAGCTGAAGTAAGAGGTGAGGAATTTTAGAAGAGCCCAGCATATGCAGCAGGGTTGGGAACATGGGACATGTAATAAGGTTCACAACTGCCTGGTTGCGGTGGGCAACTGCCTGCCAATCAACCAGGCTGCCAATCAACCAGCTGATGGTCGGTGGGCGGAAACAGGAAGGGAAGAGCAATCCCTGCACAAGTGCACATTCTTGGCATGATCCTGTCACTTCCAGGTTTACCCCAGAAGTGCTGGCATTGTGTGGAACACTTTAGCCATTTCCTCTGAAAACTCTATGGAAACCAAATTTCTCCCCCCAGCACTGCCCAAAGGAAACCCCACCGGTAAGAAAAGCGGACCTGGCAACCCTAGACATTGAAGGATATCCATATAAGTATATGGAACTCCATTCTAGGAGGACCTCTACTAAACAGCATACATAGTTAGGGTTGCCAACCTCCAGGTAGCACCTGGAAATCTCACAGAATCACATTTTATCTCCAGGCTATTGAGACTAGTTCCCTGGAGAGTGAACTCTATGGCATTATACCTAGCTGAGCTCCCTCCCCTAAACCCTGCCCTTCCTAGGCACCACCCCCAAATCTTCAGGAATTTCCCACCCCAGATTGGGCAACCTTATTAATCCTGATTTTGTTCTTCCCTGAAATATTTTGCACATTTTTAATTATGGAAGTGAATGTTCTAAATGTTGGCAGTACCCGTGCTTTCTTCAGTCATCTGGCATTCATCAGTTTAATGATATCTAAACCATTTTTCAAGGACAACCTGATAACAGTCATCTGCTCCCACCTGTAGAATAAAATATGCCAAATGGACCAGACTAGGCTAGAACTCTTTTGAGTTATAGAATTCTCCCACCTACCCACTCTCACTCAAAAACAAAATTTTAATGTGGCTCCTTTTTTCCTCCTCTGCATATTTTTTAAAAGTCAGCTGCTAGGATGGATTTGATCTCCAGCAGGTGGGAGGTATCACTTTTCAGATCAGGAACAGAAAAAAAAGTACAGTGAATTAACAATTAACAACTCGAGAGAATTATTCCAAAGGCACACCTCAAAAAGATTCAGCTTGCATGATGATGAAGAAAGCTAAGAGCTGTAAAGTAAGAGCCATAATAAACTGGAAAGTGTGATATTTTTAAAGCAGTGAATGATTAGAATATTTTGAAGCATAACAAAGAGCAATGCTTTACCCTCTTGCTTTATAGATCAGTCCCCTACTGGGATGCAGCTCCCCAAAACTAATAGTATGCTATTTTTCTACTCAAACTTATTCTTCCATAGGGAGCCCACATCAGAACATAGCTGCTCATATGTTTAGCAAATATTTAAGCAATGAATGTTTAATCATTTAAAAGAAAGTGCCATAAATAGTTTTGTGAATGAGGACAGTTGGAGAATAATTAGGATCTTTAATGCCTAAAGGGTAAATAACATCTTTTTATTTGGGAATTGGCTGTAGGCTCTCCCACAGAGCAACAGTACACAGGAAACAATTAAGCAAAAATAGATGTTGGGGAGAAATGCTTTTGAAGTACCTTGTAATAATTTCTATAAGTATTGGGACTCCACAACTCTAGCGAGTACTAGACCTTTTATTGTAATTATTCCAATTTCAGGTTAAAATATTCCCATATTTTTCCCCACAGAGACTGTAATCTGTTTCAATTTTGTACCATAAAGGTTGTAGAGACTAGAGTAAAAATAAAATGCAAGGAGAAACATTTGACAATGTTAAAATAAAGCCATTCTCCATTTGGAAATAATAAACCGCTTCAGTTAATGCCACATATCATATTCACCATGTCCTAAATCATCTTCAGATTGGGCTGAAATGTGGCACTGGGACCTCTTCTTCTAGACTCATCTTGGAACATTCACAAGATTGATGTGAATACACCAAACTCCATAGGAAATTGCATGTTGGCTTTACAGCTGGCTGTGTGAATGAGCCCTTCTAAAAAATCTGAAGAATTACACAACAGGTATTCTGAAACAAAGTAGATAGGCAGCCCATTCCTGAAGGAGCCAACATGACCCTTATGCCAGCATCCATGCCACTTGTGCTGTACAAACTGGCACAGATGCCAGAGTAGGATTTTTGCTGGGCCCCCTGGATGCCGGCAACAGCGTGGTGCTCGAGCACTGGCACTGCCTCCCACCAGTGTTTTCCCAGCATATCTCTCCGCACTGGTGTCCACATGGGCATTCTCAGGGTGTTCCTGGGGCGGAGCTGCCTCTAGGCAGCTTCTTAAACCCTCCCAGGTTGGGAATGCACCATTTTGCAGGCATTCAGTTCTACATGCAAAATCGTGGTGCAGCCCTGTGGAATGCCATGGGAATGCCATGGGATCCCCAGGTTTTTTTTTCTAAATTGCACTTTTTCATTCTTTTTTCGGCTTGCTACACTGCCTCCGGGTGCCACCTAACCACCACCATCCTTCAGGAATGGACTCTAAAACTGCAGGTCACCAGGCTGGGCTATACAAAAATTCCAAAAAACGTTACAGTAATACCTTCATATTAGGACCAAATAAAATATTACAAAATAATGTGTGCAAACTTTTGAGTTTCCTAGAACTCTTTTGGATCAATATTAAATACAAAGAAAATAGGGAGGGTGGGATGTTTCAGGGCATGATGGGAAAACCCATAATCTGCATTTGTATGAAGACTAGAGTCCAGGAGGTTTTTCAAGCTTTAGACTTTAAGCTTTGGATGCTTTGCACACACACCCCAATAGTTTTGCAAATCATATTCTAAGATCTTCACTTTTATTTCCTCATTTGACTTTCACATGGCATACACAAATATTCCCTGGTTTCTTTTCCTCCCAGTTATTTGGGTGACCCGTTTTAGTAGCTGTCTACAGATATTTTCCCATGATGCTGGAGAGTAAACAACCCATTGGGTTGACTCCTTTCAGCTGCTACAAAAAGGAGGAAGAGCAATCTTTATTGTTGCCCTTTCTTGCTGTAACCCCAGAGAGGGTTGCCAGCTCCAGGTTGGTAAATACCTAAAGCTTTTGGGGGTGAAGCCTGAGGAGGGTGGGGTTTGGGGAGGAGAGGGACCTCAACAAGGTATAATGCCTTTCAAAGTGTCCATTTTCTCCTGGTTAACTGTTCTCTGTGACCTGGAGATCAGTTGTAATCCCAGGAGATTTTCAGCCACCATCTTGAGAATGGCAAGCCTAACCTCAGGCCTATTGGGACTTTGGTCTATGCAGCTGCCACAAGTATTGGTATAGTATTTGAAGAGGTAATTGAAATGGGCCCTCCTCCCATTTGTGTCAGCATAAACATTCATCCAATTCAACAGGCTCTTTTTTAAAACCATAAAACTAATGATAATATTTTCAACTACCTACTCATCTGCCATCAATACATTTTGGATTAGGAGTCAGGTCTTCACTGTTGTAAGGTATGCCTACCACACAAATTTGAGTTTCAACCTTTTTTCTGGTTTGAGAAATCAACATTATTAACCACTTCAGTGTGCTTTGGCGTGCACACAGTGTGTAGCCATCAGTCTACCCTCAAGGAGAAATAGAGGAAGAGAAAAGCTTATTTGTAAGGGGATGTAAAATAGCTGACAATGGTAATCTTGGTAGACTCAAAGGCTGGCTAACATGGCAAAGAAGCACTCCATTCTCCTGATTCAGAAAGGAAATTCTAAGTAAGAAAACTAGCTTTCATGGCATTGACACAAGAAGCCTTTCTTGATTTAAATGAGGAAAAGGACATTTTTTGGGTTTCCTGGCAACCATTTGTCAAAAAGTATTAAAAATAAGGTAAGGAAACCTCTTGAGTGATTGCGTTTTCATTTGCTCAGATTGTTGTGAGTTAGCCTGAACTTTCCTCCTCTGAAGATGAAGGGGTGGCAGAGCACCCTCAGATTACTTACTGGAGCAGCTGGACCTGGACTCCATGCAGCAAAAACAACGTCTGGAGACAAAGGCTGTTGCTATTGGCAAGGGACGAAAGAGCAGAGACAGCAACAGGAGAGTATCACCTCCAGGGTCTCCCAGTCCGGTGGACCAGCAGAGATTAAACGCACTGCTCACAGTGCAAGAAAGAAGGTGGAGCACATGCTTATCAGCACAGCATTGTAAGGTCTCACAAGAATTAGCCCCACCAGGTGATACGAAACAGCTGGCTGCAGAAGAGGGCTCAGCTACATAGGGCAATAAAAGCTGAGCTGCCAGCCAGATTCCTTGTGGGAACAACTCTGTTGTTTCTGATGGCTCTGACACGTGCCAAAGATTCCTCTTGCCTACATCCTACTGATAAACTCTGTGCTTAGTGTTTTCCTGTCTAGGTGCCAGATTCCAGCTCCTGCACTTGCACTACCTAGAGACCTATGGCTCCCAGCCATAGAAACTTGTGCCGGTGAGTGACCTTGTTCCTTTGTTTTGGGTGCTTGCTTTGCACTTACCGTTTTGCGGCCCAGCAGTTCTGGGAAGTGTAAAACCAGTGTCAGGCTCTGCTCAACATGATATCTTCATTGCTGTGATTGGAATCAGAGGCCGAGCACTGCTGCCTGGTCCCTGCCTGAATGTAACACAGATCTCCTTTTACTTCACTTTATATCAATTTGGACCTGATCACTGGTTTCTCTCTGCTTGCTGATTCCCATGTTAATTTTCCAGTTTGAATTTCCAGTCATTTTGTAGCACTCTCCAGTGCTGAGTAGTTCCCAAGGGACCTCAACACCACTTTCTAGAATGTAAGTTGTTACTTTTGTTGTTCTCAGTTCTGTGGCCAGCAACACTGTCTCCTTGCTTGCACTTTCCTCAGGTTTCCACAGTGCCTGTTGAAGCAGCCACTGGTAGGAATTCATGAAGAACAGCCTTAATTAAATCAACTTTAAAAAATAATCTAACCATCAAATAATCTGCCATCAAATCAACAGAGTTGCTCTGTTGGGGGTCCACTGAAATGCAGACATGGCCATTCAAAGGCAACAGCTCTGAATATATTGTCACACAGGAGGCTTCACTTGCCTTGTAGCCTTCTATGCTAATGTCAAACAGATATTGCAGTGGAAGAGAAGGTAGAAGGTACTGGTAGTGCAAATGAGCATTTCAACCAATATACGTTTTACAGTCGCATTGTGGAGCCACCTTAAGCATCATATGTTTAAAAAGTCCTCTAAATGCAGCTCTTGAGGGACAGATAACCCCAGGAATAACATGAGGGAGAGTTGTAAGCCGGAAGCGGGAATTGGTAAAAATCACACTCGCTCATGGAAATCCTGCTGTGGATCCAAAACTATGTGCTTAGATCCTGTCTAAATTTAGGATCATTTGAGGTTTTCGTGCATTGAGAATGACTCCCTCCAACACTATTTCAAATGCCAAAATGCCATCAAATCACATTATTTCCTTCTTTCCCATTAATTCTCCCTTCCCTACTGACATATGGCATGCAATTGGAAGAGCTTGGCTTCTATAAGGGGGAAGGGAAGGAGGAGGAAACAGATGGAGAAGACAAAGACAGGAGGATGTTGGATAAAAGGGCATTTCTTCAGGATGTCAATGCCTTCTGCAGAATCCTTCTTCTTGATCTTGCCAAAGAACCTTGAAGCTGAAGTGTGATCATGAAAATAAAGTTTCAACCCATCTCCCATCCCCCACCTTTGGTTGTCTCTTTGTCATTACTCAAGTAAAAGAGAACTTAGTATTCTTCTCCTATAAAGGGTTAAGGGAACCTGAGAACTGGTATAGAATACATTCCTTTTGTTTCATGTTGCAGTAGATATATTTTATCTCCCCTTCCTTGGGGAATTATTTCTTGATCTTGCAAAGAGAAAGTTGTTGCAGTAAATGTGGCTACTAGCTTTGTTAACAAGGAGGAAAGAGAAATTTTAGTACTGTTGTCTACTTTCAAAACGTGTTTAGGCTCTTTCCTTGGTATGGACCTTGTTTTCAAGTGAACATTAACAATAGACATTTCAGCCTGAATGTAGGAAACCTGCTATGCTCATTGATTATGGGAGGGGGGAAATGTAGCTAGCTGTATCAGTGTTGCTGAGCCTCTGAACACATATCCAGAGTGGGGAGGATTCTACAGGGGCTTTAAAACCTCAGTCTGGCGAGCAACACTAACAAACCAAATGAACAGCATGCATCTCTGTGAAAAGGTACTGGGCTGGATCCAGCAATGCATGAATAGAACTACAAAGACACTTATTCTGATTCCACTTGTACAATAAGTCAGGGAAGGCTCTAGAGTTGTGCAAAAAAATCAGTAAATTTAGGGTTCAAGTTTATTGGGCCCGATTTTTTTCAGTAAATCCGAAATAAGCCAAATACCCATACTGGTAAATATTGATATTTGGCTTATTTCCAGGTTTACTAAAAAAAAGTTTGGGCCCATTATAAAAAAAAAAGGTAAGGTCCCCTGTGCAAGCACTGGGTCATTCCTGACCCATGGGGTGACGTCACATCCCAACATTTACTAGGCAGACTTTGTTTACCGGGTGGTTTGCCAGTGCCTTCCCTTTACCCCCAGCAAGCTGGGTATTCATTTGACCGACCTCGGAAGGATGGATGGCTGAGTCAACCTTGAGCCAGCTACCTGAAACCAACTTCCATTGGGATCGAACTCAGGTCATGAGCAGAGCTTTGACTGCAGTACTGCAGCTTACCACTCTGCGCCACAGGGCTCTTCTGTAATCTATGGGGCCCATTATAGTCTATGGAAAATATTTTAAAAGCTCCTGTGGAGGCATTTTTGGAGGTAGAGTTCCCAAATTTTCAGGGTAGCTTAGTTTGAAGGAACTCTCCTTGCATAAACCCGAAAGGTTGGTGAAGGGTTAAGGAGTCCAATTTTATTGGACCCCAAAGGTGTTGCCCCCATTCCCAATAGGAAAACATTGCAAAGTTCACACAAGAAGGCACCAAACTGCCCAAAAACCCTCTATCTAAATTCAACAATGAAAATGATGATAACAACAAAGCAGTGCCCCCCCCCCAAAAAAAAACAATCAAATAACCCCCTCCTTTCAGGTAAAAGCCAGCAAGATCTGAAGCAGAGAAAACCCCAAAATTGAAACTATGCAACTTTGAAACAGCAAGCAGTGGAGAAATGGAAGCAGGGCCTCCCAATAATCAAATCACCCCCTCCAGCTTGGTGTAGTGGTTAAGAGCAGTGGTTTGGAGCGGTGGACTCTGATCTGGAGAACCAGGTTTGATTCCCCACTCCTCTACATGAGCAGCAGAGGCTAATCTGGTTAACTGGATTTGTTTCCCCACTCCTACACATGAAGCCAGCAGGGTGGCCTTGGGCCAGTCACACTCTCTCAGCCCCACCTGCCTCACAGGATGTCTGTTGTGGGGAGGGGAAGGGAAGGTATCGTAAGCTGGTTTGATTCCTTTTTAAGTGGTAGAGAAAGTTGGCATATAAAAAACAACTCTTCTTCTTCTTTCAGGTGAAAGCCAGCAAGATCTGAAATAGAGAAAAACCCAGAGTTCAAGCAATGCAACTTTGAAACAGCAAGCAGTGGAGAAATGGAAGCAGGGCCTCCCACCCAAAATAATCAAATCACCTCCTCAAACTAGCAACCCCCCCCACTACCAACAACCAACAGGCCAAGCCCTGCTGGCTTCTAGCAAAATTTAGAAAATAAGCCCCAAGTACAACATCTTGTTTTAAAAAAACAACAACAATGCTATCTCAAACCCTTTGAATGTCTTCTCCTCCAGGCAGCAGGCAGGAAGGAATCCAATCCAAGAAGCAGGTTGTAATCCAGCAAATCAGGATGAGGCACCAGGACACAGAGGGAGAATCAGGCAACAGGAGCTAAAGCCAAGCTTTGTCACCTCTCTCAAACCTCAGTGGGTAATAGCCTGGTCAGGGAACCACACCTGCTTTTATAGTCTTTGGCCAAGCACAGAAAAGTTTGGAAATAATTAGTGAAAGAACACTGTTCTTCCTTACCTGGGTTCCCATTGGCCACTGAGAATTTGTAGCCCACCTCCCTCCTCTTCTCTAGGCTGTCCTTTGTTGCAATCCAGATAGATTGTACCAGCTGGCTTTGCAACAATACAAAATGCATTGCTGCCATTGGCCTCATGGGAAGCTCCAGTGAGCCTTCCTATTGGCCAACATGCCTGCTCCCTCCCTCCTGCTGCCCTGGAAACCAGCCAGGGGGCAGGAATACGAAAAAAGGAGATAGCTTTCCTTTACACACAACAAGGGCCACAAAATAAAGACTCCACAGAAGGCGAATAGCTGAAACCAGAAAAGCCAAATATCTATTTGGCTTTTTGGGGGGGAATCACCTATTCAGCTTTGAGCAGATTCCCATGTTTTGGTATTTGGTCGACCTGAAACCCAAATATTGCCGAAACAACTAATTTTGGCTTTATTTTTGGTTTGGGTATATCAATATGCACAACCCTAGAAGGCTCATACTGGAATGATGGAGAAGGGACCCAAATGGTACCAATTATGTTGCTGAACGTCTTGCAGACATTCACCAGTATAATCTGGCAACACAAATTATTTTGAATATAGATTGGGGGAGGGGTATTTCTGCATTCATGAAATCATCTTGTAACAACTTATATTGGCCAGGAATAAATTGAACATCAGCTTTCACCGTATGTCAGGCCTGCTCTTTGCATTTAGGGATAGTTTTGGTTTCACACAGATGCTCTGCTGTACTCAAGGACTGTTTTCCTAACGATCGCATTCCTCTCTGGCTTTGAAGCTCGAGGGAGCTCATGGGAGCCTGGCCTGTTGTACTGAGGGGTTACCATGCTAACCTGTGCTATCATGATATGACCTATTCCCCCATATATTCTGTTGTATGTCCCTTTTGCTCCATTCCTGCCTTTTTATTTTTGCATGCCTGTGTGGTCTCCATTAAAGTCAACTCTATTTCGGGCTTCTTGTCTGCGAGTGTTCCTTGGGAGTACATCGGGAACAAGTGCTAACATTAAGGCAGGAATCACTCTATCCTTTCACCTGCCTGACTAGAGCCCTGGAGGGTTCACCTGTACCTCAGCTTCAAGTTCCCTGTGTGGAATCCTGGAGGACTTGGACCACTGGGCCCTACTGTTGGGAACATCAACCTGCCCTGATGACCCTACTCTGCTGCGTGATGTGCTCCTCAAAGCTGTACGGACTGATGCAGAAATCAACCGCCTAGTGGAACTTATTTGGGTTCAGTGGCGCTCCCTTGCCGACGCGAAGCCTTGGACGTCCGAGGACTTGGATCGGGACGCCTATCACGAACTCTTGGCCCTGGACGGGCTGTTGGACGAAGTGCGTGCCGCACAGGACTTGGTAACCTTGACTCGCTTGTTGGTGAGGTTGACTTTGCAAGAGACTCAACAGAACTCGGCAGCAGCTCCTATCTGCCCCGACTCGCCCCGAGCCATGGCGGGAACACCGGCAGGGGGATCCCCGCTGTCACTAGTACCTGACCCTGCTGCGTGTCAAGCGGAAGCATGGCAGGTCGCTGTCCAAATGGCATTAATATTTGTGGGACTGCCCCCTGCCACAACCACGGTGGCCGATCTAACACAACTGTTAACCCCGATGTTTGGGGTTGGTGCAGCCGCACTGGCTGTCCAAGTGAAACCTCTGCTTGGTGGGGAATCTGCCCCGCTCCTCACTCTTCTAGAGCAAGAAGCCCTTCCGATCGTCACCACGACCGCTGCCTTGAAGCTTGAAGCTGCCCTGACCCTCGCCCACCAAAAGAATGCTGAGGAACAGTTGTGAGCAGCGGATGCGGCAGCGGCCAAGGCTCAGGCCGAAAGGGAGAAGGAGCAACGATTGGCCGCCGACCGTGTGCAAGCGGCCGCGGATGTATGCCCCAAAGACACTGTAGGAGTTGGACTCTCGTTAGGGTCCACATTTTCCCCGGTCTTTGCCCCGTCTCGCACCACACAATGTGCACAGCACCTTGCAGAACGTCTACCAGAATCAGACTACTCCGACAAGGAAGACCTGTACGGGGACGGATCCCACTGGGCTACTGGTTTTCGAGTTAGCCAGGCCCGGCGTATGGGGGGAACTGGAGATGAAGTGCACCTCTTGCAGAGCCAAAACCGGGACTTGAATGACCGTGTGACCCACCTGCAGGACCAAATGGAACATTTGTTTCGGGAAAACGACCGTTTGCAACAAGCACTGGCTACTCCAGCCCAACCGGTACCAGCTCAGCCAGTTCTACCTGGTCCCGGGGCCCCAGTTATGCCAGCTCCCGGGGCCCCGGTTGTGCCAGCTCCTGGAGCACCGCAGCTGCTGCCCCCAGGACAACCGCCTGCCCCTTTGCAATGGAAGCAACCTCGGTTGAAAACGACCTACGGCGGCTCAATCGAAACTCTACCCTGTTTCCTACATCATGTGGACAGTTACATGAGGGAACAAGGACAGTACTTCCCCACTGAGGACAGCCGGGTTCGTTTCGTGGCCTCTTTATTGACGGGGAAAGCGGCCGACTGGATGGTCCTCCAGTTTGACACTCGGGCCCGATCCATCCGCTCTCTTAACAATTTCATGTTCGCTCTGCGGAGATGGTTCGAGGATCCCTTCTTGGGAGAAAGGGCTAAAGCCGAACTCCTGCAACTCCGGCAAGGCTCTACTCCCATCAGGGAATTTGCAGATGAGTTCCAACGACTTGCCAGCAAAATAGTGGATTGGCTTGAAGCCACCCGAATACACTATTTCCGGGAAGCACTTCACCCTGATATTTTGAACTGGGCGTATATGCAACGGGATCCCGACACCCTGGAAGATTGGATCTTACTGGCTGAGGAGGTGGAAAGTCACCGCCAGTTCATATCTCTAGTCCGCCATCAGACCAGAGAGGGGGGCAATCATCCAAAACCTCCTTCAAAAGCCTCGACCCCCGCTCCGTGGAGACCAATGCGGCTCGTACCAGACCGCGAATCCCGGTTCCAGAGAGGAGCCTGTCTTGTTTGCGGCAATATGGGTCACTTTGCATCTGCCTGTCCTCGCCGCCTGGACCTCACTCTTCCTCCCCAACTGGACGGACCACCCCGGACCCGTGAACGACCTCAATGCAGAGGCACCACAGCCACCCATAGCGCAGCTCCAGGATGGCACGCACCCTCTGCACTTCACATCGGACAGGCCCCCAGTGAATCTGCATCTACCGACCCACCAGGGTCTCGGATTACAAGTGCCCCATTGGGGGACAATCACACCTGGAATCCCCCTGCCCTCAATATGGAATCTCCTCTCGATCTATAAAAAAACGGGCAGGGTCTGCGGTGAGCGGAGCGACACCGCAGACCCCTGCGGCTTCTCCTGCGAATCCCAAGGCTCCTGTTATGGTGAGTGAAGTTGAAAATACTGTATATGTGGATGTAGTGTTACAACATTACAAAAGAGGCCCCCAGTTACATGTCAAAGCACTCATAGACTCTGGTTGTGGGCGCTCCCTGATCAATGAGGCCACTTTTAACGCTCTAAAGTCAAATCAGTGACTCTGCCCGAACCCATCCAATTCGCTCAAATGGATGGCAGTAGCTTTAGGGGGGTTCAGTAGACCGCCGCACACGTGGCGTCGCGAGAGCATTGGCTCTCATTGGGAACAAATCGATTTTACCATAGCCCCTATCAAATACGAAGTCATTCTGGGAATAAACTGGCTTAAAGGGCACAGCTCTTCTATAGACTGGAAAGCCGATACTATTACGTTTTCTGACCCCGACTGCGCCCGGCACTGTCTCGAAATTGCGGTTGTCCTTCCGACAGCCCCAGCCTTGTTACCCGACGCCCCCTCCTTCCTTGCTACCCGTTGAGTATCGAGACTTTGCAGACGTGTTTGATGCGAAGGAGTGCGATGCGCTACCCCCCCACCGCAGAACTGACTGCGCCATTGAAGTAGTGGGGGATGGTAAGCTTCCGAAGAGTAAAATCTACCCTATGAGCGCTGCTGAACGTACTGTATTACGAGACTTTTTAGACAAGAATATTGCTCATGGGTTTATACGACCGTCCTCTGCCCCGAACTCAGCCCCCGCTTTCTTTGTCCGCAAGAAAACAGATGATTTACGCTTGTGCATCGATTTTCGGAAACTCAATGCAGTTACTCAAACCAATGCCTACCCCATCCCTTTGATATCGGACATCTTAGGGCAACTGAAGGAGGGGCGCATTTTCACTAAACTGGACTTAGTCGAAGCATACTATCGAGTTAGGATTCGTGACGGAGACGAGCCCCTCACTGCCTTTTCCAGCTGTTTTGGAATGTTTGAATTTCTTGTAATGCCGTTCGGATTACAGGGGGCTCCGGGGGTCTTCATGCAATTTATTAACGAAATCCTACATGACTTGTTATACCGAGGCGTGGTGGTTTATCTGGACGATATCCTTATCTATTCCAAATCTATGGACGAGCATGTTGCGCTAGTGAGGGAGGTGTTACAACGCCTCAGAGACAACCACCTCTATGCTAAAGCATCCAAATGCCAGTTCCACCAAGCACAATTGACATTTTTGGGATACATTATATCGCACCAAGGTCTCACCATGGATCCTACAAAGGTGCAGTCCGTAATCAATTGGGATCCACCCTCTACCCCCAAACAGGTGCAGCAATTTCTAGGTTTTGCCAACTTCTATCGAGGGTTCATTCCCAATTTTGCCCAAGTGGCACTCCCAATCACTGATCTACTTAAGACTAAGGGAAAGGGAGCTTCAGCCATGTTGCCCGCAGCAAAGATCCAATGGACTCCCCAGTGACAAACCGCTTTCCAAACCCTTAAGCAACTGTTCACCTCCGAACCTGTGCTAAAACATCCTGATCCTGAACACATGTTTATAGTACAAGTAGACGCTTCCGACGTGGCCATGGGAGGTGCTCTTTTGCAACAAGGTACAGAAGGTTTATTACACCCCTGCGCTTATTTCTCTAAAAAATTTGCGCACTCACAACTGAACTGGCCCATCTGGGAAAAGGAGGCAGCTGCTGTCTACCATGCCCTCACTATTTAGAGGCAGTTCCTTGAGGGCTCTAAGGTCCCCTTTGAGATCTGGACAGATCACAAAAACCTAGAGGCGCTCACTGGGACCCGTAAACTGTCCGCAAAACAACTACGCTGGGCTGACTTCTTTGCCCAATTCCGTTTCATGCTTAAGCATGTCCCCGGTAAACACAGTGTGCTAGCAGATGCCTTATCTCGACTTCCCCAGTATCCTGCCAAGGTAAACCGCCCCACGGAATAGCTCTTCTCCCCTGCACACAGAGGAGAGCTCCCTACGCGGGCGGTCCAAACCAGATCCCAGACCCAACTCCGCTCCCATTCTGGACCGGTCGACATGAACGCTCGAGGGGGGGAGACCGCCACCCGAAACTTGAACCAGACTCCCTCGCCTGCTCCATCAGCTCCTCCGACATCCGGAAGCCAAAACGAGCCGCTTGCGCAACCCCCTACGTCACCCTTGAACTCTGCTCCCACTCAGCCTGACCATATCCCACCTACCTCCCAGGGCAAAATGGATCTGCCTGTTTCTTTCCTAGATTCTCTCCGTTCCCACTGCCAAGCAGACCTCTCTGCTAACCTGCTTCCCCCTTCTTTGCTAGAACGGGGAGGTTATTGGTACAGAGACTCAAAACTGTATGTGCCTACGGGGTTACAAAGAGAAGTCCTGCAACTAGCCCATGGAGCCAAAACCGCGGGGCACTTTGGTTTTCTGAAAACGCTCCACTTATTACGCAGGCAATTTTGGTGGGCGGGCATGCGTGCCGATGGAGACTCGTTCATCCACAGTTGCCCAGTCTGTGCCACTGTCAAAAGGTCCCAAGGGAAGCCACCTGGACTATTGCAACCGTTAGAAGTCCCTTCTAGACCCTGGGAAATAATCACTATGGATTTCATGACTGATCTTCCTCTCAGTGAAGGGAAGACTGTTTTGTGGGTTATTACCGACTTGTTCTCTAAACAGGTACATCTCGTTCCATGCGCCGGCATTCCCTCCGCCCCAAAGTTGGCCCGCCTCTTTGTGTCACATGTCTTCCGACTACATTCATTTCTGCGCAAGATTGTGAGCAACCACGGAAGTAGTTATGTCGCAAAATTCTGGAAGGCTTTCCTCAAACTGGTCAGGGTGGAACAGGGTCTCTCTAGTGCTTTCCACTCCCAGACTGATGGGCAAACTGAACGAGTTAATGCAGTATTGGAATGTTACCTCCATTGCTATGTGAATTATCACCAAGATGATTGGGTTGGGTTGTTGCCTTTTGCTGAGTATGCTTATAACAATGCTGTACATCAATCCACAGGTTTCAGCCCGTTTCAGACGGTATATGGCCAGGACTTTATTTCTATTGGCCATGTCGATGTTTCGGGGGAGGAGGGTGGCAAAGATGTGGCAGCTTGGGTGGATGCAATTCACACCACCTGGCCCTGGCTAGTGAAAAATCTTGAACGGGCTAAACGTAAATACAAGGCTCAAGCTGACAAACACCGGTCTCCTAGCCAGGACTTTTAAGTGGGCGAGTTGGTCTACCTGTCCACCAAAAACCTCCGGTCCACCCACCCATGTAATAAACTCAGTGCCAAATATGTGGGTCCCTATCCCATTTCTTGGATCATTAACCCGGTAACCGTGGAACTTTCCCTTCCAAAGACTCTGAGACGCATCCATCCAGTTTTCCATGTAAGCCTCTTGAAACCTCATGTTGCCTCCCCGGAGTGGCATCCCGACCCACTTCTGGAGCAACCAGTGATGGCGGGGGGGGGAGCATTTCGAAGTTGCTAAGATCCTGGACTCCCATATTCGTCACGGTTCCCTCCAGTATCTGGTTCGTTGGAAGCACTTCCCCCCTGCCTATGACAAATGGGTTCGTTCATGCGATGTCTCCGCCCCGCACCTGGTGCGCGCCTTCCATGCCACCTACCCCCACAAACCAACCCCCTTGCAGGACGGGAGGGGGCCCTAAGGGGAGCAGAATTTCAGGCCTGCTCTCTGCGTTTAGGGATAGTTTTGGTTTCACACAGATGCTCTGCTGTGCTCAAGGACTGTTTTCCTAATGATCGCATTCCTCTCTGGCTTTGAAGCTCGCGGGAGCTCGTGGGAGCCTGGCCTGTTGGACTGAGGGGTTACCATGCCAACCTGTGCTATCATGATATGACCTATTCCCCCATATATTCTGTTGTATGTCCCTTTTGCTCCATTCCTGCCTTTTTATTTTTGCAAGCTCTGTATGCCTGTGTGGTCTCCATTAAAGTCAACTCTATTTCGGACTTCCTGTCTGCGAGTGTTGCTTGGGAGTGCATCGGGAACAAGTGCTTACACCGTGTTCAGTGTCCAGCAGAGGAACTGATTGTGGTGGCAATTGTTTAACCAAGGATCATTCTGTCAAGTTAGGTCATAGTTCAATCTATTGAACTAATGGAATGAGAATTTGCCTAAATTTTGTTTGCAGAAAGTCAACATGCTGCTTGGTTTGATTAACACCATGCATTTAATACTGGGGAAGCAGAAAGTGTTCCTTGCACAGATTGACACAAAGCAGTACATGGTTAGAGAGAAAAACAGCGTACACTGTAGGATCAAAAGAGAATTAAATGTAAGAACTAAAGATTATTACATGGCAATGTATGATCCTTTCCCTGAACTAGGGAGCAGTGGTCTCCAAAGTGTTAAATTGCTTTCATGAAATTCTGGGGAGATGGAGTCATTTTACCCATACAACTGGCCATTTCTTGGCGCACAAAAGAGACAACCTTGGATTTCCCCATGCTGCAAATCCGTGATGGTGTGAGGAGCTTAATAAAGAGCTCTTCCAGCAGGCGGCAGCAGCAGCAACCAAGCCTGTAAACACATACTGCATACTCTTGAGCTGCCATCTACTGACACATTTTCTATCAGTAATGTGGATGGGGGGGGGAGGCTACAGAGTACCTTTCTTAAGAAATAAAATCCCCTCATTCAGGTGAGCCTATTTGATTTCAGTGAATGCTGAAAAACAGGAACAAGAATGCATGCTCAGATTTACTATGATCACTGCCCCACCAGTTTGGGAAAACCCTGCTCAAGGGCTCATCTATCTGTGTATTTGTGCCCCAGATCTATTACCCTCCCCCCAGCTTGCCTAAGCCGGTTCTCCCACCTTCTCCTGTTCTTTAATTACCTCTAATTCTTCCAGCAATTTTTCTTCCCTTCTTCCCTTGCCTGGTGACTTCTTACTTTTTATCTGGTGACCTATAATTAGAATACCTTGCATGTTCATGTTTGGCAAAGAACACAGCATTTGTCTCCCTACTGGTTCTGGATTGGATCCTACCCTTATTGTTAAAAATATTCAGATCCAACGAACAGTTGAGATAGATGCTAATGCAGTTATGAGGTCCAAATGCTTGAAGAAAATTGACATATTCATATATCTTAATGTGAAATCTTTCCATGGGGAAAAGTTAACAGTTGAATTTTGAAGGTTTATACATTGACTAACATTTGAGAAGTTGCTTTAGCAGTTCTAATGTTAATTTTGCACATTCTACAAAATAATTCTATGTAGCATGAAGTTGAAATTTTGTTCCCCTTGCTGGGGTTTATATGACCCACAGAATCAACCACTGATATGAAATGAATTAACATGAGCCAAAAATTCTCAGGCAAACAAGTATGGAGGGAAAGAAAGAAAAGAAACAGCTTCCACCACATGCAAGGACTAGAAATCTAAAAATCTAGGCCATGATTCAGCAATCCTTCATTTATTTGTATTCCTTTATTATTTATTTGTTTTACAAAAGTTATAGCCTGCCTTTCTGCCCTCACAAGGGCCATCAAGGTGGCTTTAATGTGCACGCTGTGCACACAGAACAATAGATGTTCAGAAACCCACACAGAACCCTGTTGATTGTAATGAAAAAGGATGTACCTATTAATTGGCAAAGCCTGCGCAATCCAATGTGTACCCAGAAAACTGGAGTATTCAGTATGCCCCCCCGGAGCCGTGGAAAGGCACGAATATGCTTTTAATGGCTTTATTCGGCCAATTTTTATTCCCGAACTTGGAACTTGGCTCCGAATTCCATGGATCTGAATCAGGGAAGTTCAGACTTCGGCATTTCCCAAATTAAAATGGGCCGAATTTTGCTGAATCTGAATTTTACCCAAAAAAAAATTCAACAGCCCTAGCTGTTCAGGCGTGGGAGGCAGCAGGTTGCTCAGGTAAGCACTGCGTTGCTTCCTCGACCCTGGACTTTTCAGCGGAGGCTTTTCTGGCATCTGACTTCTCTGTCAGTCCTCCTCCTGCGAAGACTCACTGTTCCAGCACATGCCGGTAGGCTTCCAGCTGGGCATTATGTCTTTTAGCCACCAGTGCCTTTCTCTGCTGCTGCCTCCACCTGTCAGCCTTTGCTGCCTTAGTAGCTTGAGGGCTCACAGCTGGGCCACTGGGTCCAGGCTCTGAGCAGGACACGGTTGGTTCAGCGATGACTTTTGACTGTAAGTCTTGTGCCTGCTCTGGAGAGTCACCAGCTTCAGGGCTGTTAGCCTCCTCGCCAGGCTGTGCTGAATCAGCCCCCACTTCAGGCTGCGAGGTCAGAGGCAGCTCCATTGAGGCTGAATTCTCCTGGTAGAGTTCCTCTGAGGAGGAGGAACCATTCTCCAGGGACTGCCCCATGGCAGGAGGGTAAAGATCTGAATTGGTTGACATATCTTCAACTGAGATCCTTAAAGAGAACTGTTTAAAAACCGGCAGCTTGAGACCACAAACAGAATTAGAAACTACAATAACTAAACATCAAGATCATCTGCTTGGAAGGATTTACAGATTATTACTAAGATATGAAACTGAAATAGAGCAGGAAAAGACCAACATGATTAAATGGATGCAGAATTTTGGTGAAATGATAGCAATGGAGAAATGGGAAGCTTTATGTACAACAGAATTGAAAATTACAGTTAGCCAAGAAGTTCAAGAAAACTGGTATAAAATGTTCTACAGATAGTATCTCACTCCCAATATGATAAAAGAGATGAATAAGACTAGCCAAGCTGTCTGTTGGAAATGTGATGCAGTACAGTTTATTAAAACGGTCCATGACCAGTAAAATATCTGATACATATACAAAGTAGAAGATGCTCCAAAAGAAGCGGCGCAAGTATCGTATAATACATTTTGTACATTCAGTATAACCTTAAGCAAGTTTAACCAATTTAAAAACCAACAATAGTGCTATACACAGGAATAAAAAGGAAGCTGAATGAAATCCTATTTACATAAAATCTAAACTGTTTTTAATGACTTTCGTTTAATAATTGCAATATATAAATATTTAGCCACTACACGCGATATCCAAATATTGGCTAAGTATGATGCTACAGCTAAGCTCGTACTGGGATTTAAATGTTGATAGAAAGGGGGTAGGGCGGTATACTCCATTTGTAGAGAGCCAGTGTGGTGTAGTGGTTAAGAACGGTGGTTTGGAGCATGGGAGTCTGACCTGGAGAACTGGGTTTAATTCCCCACTCCTCCACATGAGCTGTGGAGTCTAATCTGGTGAACTGGATTTGTTTCCCCATTCCTACACATGAAGCCAGCTGGGTGACCTTGGGCAAGTCATTCTCTCTCAGCCTCACCTACCTCACAGGGTGTCTGCTGTGGGGAGGGGAAGGGAAGGTGATTGTAAGCCGGTTTGATTCTCCCTTAAGTGGCAGAGACAGTCGGCATATAAAAACCAACTCTTCTTCTAGTTCGATGTAAATAAGACACTGATGTATCATGTTTTTTGCTTTGTTTAAACCCCCTTCTAAGAGTTGTTACGGATCTAGCCCTATGGATCTTATCTTGTCTATGGCTCTAATTGACCATTTTGGGTAGGGATCAGCAGCTAGCATAAAAGGAATTAAACTGTCTGTTGGAAATGTGATGCATCAGATGGTTCCTTCTAACATGTATGGTGGACTTGCAGATATATTGGAGAAAAATCCACCAAGAACTCCAAAAGATGTTTCAGCAGAAATTCCTTTTTGATGCTAAAAATATGTTTTTAGCTATTATACCTGCAGAACTCTCTACATGATTTAAAGAAATATTCAAATACACGAGGGTGTTTTTGGTGAGGAAATGGAAACAATCTCTTACTCTGGATTCAGAAGAATGGAAGGACAAATTAATGGAATATGCCATTATGGAAAAAATGACCGACATGATAAACACAAATAACGACACTGCTTTTGAGCAGCACTATGAGACATGGAAACCATTTTATAATTACGTCAAGGCTCATGCCTAACAATGAGAAAGTGAAAGATGAGATTTCAGTTGGTTGTATTACAGTGTAATTCTAACTCTATCCATAGATAATTATTAGGTTAGTTAACACACTAACTAGACATAGATAGTGATTAAGTATCCCTGAATATGCTATTTATATAACCCACCCAAGTGATGAAAAGTAAGGTAACGTTCTATGTTAGAACTGTTCTATGTTAGAACTTTTATCTTCAGTCTTTTTTTATCATATGTCAGATGTTTATATTTTCCCCTTCCCCATTTTCCTTCTGTACCCCAGCTATTTCTTATATAATTTTTTTTAAAAAAAAAAAAAGCCTGCTGGGTGACCTTGGGCTAGTCACAGTTTTTGTAGAGCTCTCTCAGTCTCACCTACCTCACAAGGTATCTGTTGTGGGGAGAGGAAGGGAAGGAGATTGTAAACTGGTTTGATTATCCCTAAAAGGCAGAGAAAACGGGCATATAAAAACCAACTCTTCTTTTGCAGAAAAGTATAATAAACTGCTCTATGCATGTCAGTTTCTTTGAGGGAAAAATGTATTAGTATACTAGTTACTGATTAATCCATTTGTGTTGAAGTTCATTAGAGAGAATATATTAATGGATTGTGACAAATTGCAATGATATTTAGTTTATTAGAAGATTTTTTTAAAAAAACAATTAGGATATACTCCCAGGAATGAAACGTCTAAAACAATTAGAATTAGAGATGGGAGAATTTCTCCCCCTACCCCCAGGCTGCCACAAAAACATGAACACAGGGAGGTGCAGCAGGCGTAGATAAACACACCTGACCTTTCTTATTGGCTGGGCAGCATAAGACTCTCAGCCCAGGTCTTGCCATACAGGGGTTTTGAGTTCCATGCCTAAATTGGGGGGGGGGGGCTCTCCACTCCCTTAAGGATGGTGAAAAGTTCCCTCTCCAATTGGAATTCTCATAATCACAAGCAAGATACTTAACAAGGGAGACTATCCATATTTAATATATTAGGCCATGTTCACTATCTAGTGAAAAATTCTGGTTTCTCTTTGATTCAAAGATGAGTGTGTTGCATATTGCAAGGAAGTTTTGTTTCATTGGTCCTTAATATATCAATTGTAAATCGTCCCAGCCTGGCAGGCTGAAAGCTAACTATAGGCATTCCTTCTACAACCTTTGTTCATCTGGGAACCCTGTCTGAAGCTTGACTCCCAAGCATTAGCAGAGTTCAAATTAACCATTTATCTTCCAAAGCTTAACATTTAACAGAAATTATATGTGTGAGAGATGTCATTTCACTGCACAGCTCAATGACAGCAATGCCTGCATGTTTCTTCTAATCTGGTTTTGGACAATATGGCTTTCTTAGCTTTCATATCTCATGCCCCCCCTTCTCATTTAGCTTCCCAGTTTTCAGATCTCTCCAAGTAAGCTCCTGTGTGATATTTTGTATTCAAATTTATGTTTCACTTTCCTAGAAATTACGTTGCTTACCAACTATTCTATTACTTTTTTTTTGTACTTCAGCAGTTGGATTATTCATAAACACTCCATGAAATCACTTCCCCCAGCTAATTTCTAGGGAGAGTCTTGCAGACATGCCTGCTTCTGATGGTTTTTAGCCTATTATTGAGAAGATCACACATCTATGTCCATGTATAATGCAAATTCAGACTCCTTCTGCCTCAATTTTTCTTTTAACTGTGCAGTAAAGCGAGAAAGGGTCTAACCTTCAAGTGCTACTAGGTTTTACTAATTGAAACCCGATTTCCTATTTTGTTATTAGCTTTTAAAGGGGGGGGAAACTCTTTTTAAAGTATTCATCTTTCCCCCTTTAAAATGCTGATAAAAGACCAGGAGAGTCAGTTTTGATTAGTAAAACCAAGTGGAGGTTCATAGGTTAAACTCACCTGATCCTTCCTTATATACCCCAAGGCAAATTGAGGCTGGATGAACATCCAACCTACATTTTATAGATGGATTGAGATGCATAATCTTTCTTCATCTAGTTCTCAAAGTAAATAAATATTGTCATGCTTCAAGAAGCTTCTCAGGTACAGCCACACAATAACACCAATCTCTGATGTAAGCATTCATTTAAATAGAAAATAAGATAAATGTTCATGCTGTATATTACAGACTCTTAAAAAACTGGCAGTTTATTTTTTAAATAGTATAACAATATAAAGGCAACTTTGCTCTAACTCAAAGAAAGAAAAAGAAAATCCTGCCTTATATGGTACAAACATTCCAGAGGATGAGTGCACATTAAAAGCTTTTTGATTTCTGAACAGCAAATTGGAATTTCATAGTTCTCACAGGAACTTACAACCCTGTTTTTTCACACTGTATCATTTATGCTTATGAATGTTATAGTAATTGAATATTGCTTTGTGGCTAGCTGCCAGTGATTCTAATAGATTCAAATTATAGTGCCAGCATAAGTCTTATTTACCTCCGAGTTGTAAGGCTAGAATTCAGAGAAGACAACAACTGCATGCCAGTCTGGGCATAACAAGGCCTTTGAGTTTAGGAAAAGGTTCTTTAACATAATATCCAGGAAGCCACAGTCACATCACATTTCATGGGAAATTGATTTTTCCAGTTTTTGAACATTGTAATACTTTTTTTGTTTTTAAAAAAACATGATTTTGATTCTTTGTAGTGGGAATGGTCATTAGATCTGGTGGTGATTTCCATTGGTTTCAGAAAGAAACTCATTCCCATCTGTAAATTTCAGGGAGAAGAAGAAGAAGAAGAGTTGGTTTTTATATGCCGACTTTCTCTGCCACTTAAGGGAGAATCAAATTGGCTTACAATCACCTTCCCTTCCCCTCCCCACAACAGACACCCTGTGACGTAGGTGGGGCTGAGAGAGTGTGACTTGCCCAAGGTCACCCAGCTGGCTTCGTATGTAGGAGTGGGGAAGCAAATCCAGTTCACCAGATTAGCCTCCACCACTCATGTGGAGTGGGGAATCAAACCCGGTTCTCCAGATCAGACTCCACCACTCCAAACCACCGCTCTTAACCACTACACCATGCTGGAGGGCATGTAGGAGGGGATGTAGTCTGTTTTTTAGCCCCACAACAGCCCACAGATGCAGATGACAAGAAAAGAGGTGGACTAGGGCTGCCCAACTTTAAGTTATATTACCGAGCCTCTTGACGTGGATCGCTGACTGGATTAAATTTCTGGAAAATAGGAATACTGTACTAGAAAAGCAGACCTTTCATTCGGGTTTCATAACGTCCTTTGTAATCCCAAAACGTTGAGGAGCTTGAGACAAACTTCTGAAGATTGTGACATGAAACCAGTGCTATTAAAAGTATGGGACAGTTACAAAATAATAATCAGTCCTTCACCGCCACCTATACTGTCACCGCTCGAGGTATACCATGAAGACCTCGCCTGGAAGAGTGGTTCCACTCTTACATATCGGGATATGGTCGATGAAAATTGAGAAATCAAGAGACTACAAATGCTTAAAAACAATCAAAGATCTGAATTGGTTAACATATCTCCAATTGAGGTCCAAGCTTAAAAACGATTGTTTGAAAACTGGTACAATGAGAACACTAACAGAATTTGAAACAATAATAACAAAGAACAACGAGCATTTGCTTGGAAAGATCTACAAATTGTTGTTAAGGTATGGCACTGAAATGGAACACGTAAAGACAAACATGATCAAATGGATTCAGAACTTCAGAGAAATGGTTACAATGGAAACGTGGGAGAAATTATGCACAACAGATCAGAAATTTACTGCTAGCCGAGAAGTCAAAGAAAACTGGTATAAAACGTTTTACCGATGGTATCTTACTCCCAACATGATGCAGAAGATGAGTAGTCCCAAAGGGAAATCAGGAGCATGTTGGAAATGCCAAGAGTCAGATGGCTCTTACTTTCATGTTTGGTGGACCTGCCCGAAGCTGCAATCATGCTGGAAAAAGATCCACAATGAATTACAAAACACGTTTCAGCAAAAATTCAATTTGAACCCTAAGAATTTTCTACTTGGTATAATGCCACCGGAACTGTCCCTGCAACTAAAAGATTTATTTAAATATGCCACAACGGCGGCTAGAGTTGCTGTCGCAAGAAAATGAAAACAACCAACTTTGCCAGATGTAGATGATTGGAAAGACAAAATGGAATATGCTACAATGGCCAAAATGACTCATATGATGAATACAGCCGACGAGGAGACCCTTGATCAGTTTAATGAAAAATGGAAACTATTTTATAGATATATAGAAATGGATGGTTGAAGCTTTATATTGATAGTAGCAGATTAAATTTTATAAACATAGGGGTAGTCATAGTGAAGTTAACTCCTAGTAGAAAAGTCAAAAAGAAAATGTCAAGAGAAATTAGATGCTGTAACTATGTTACAGCATCTATAGGAAAAGAGAGGGATATAGGAAAAGAGAGGGATAGGGGATCCGCCTGCAAATAGAATATATATATATTCTATTTGCAGGCAATCCCCTATCCCTCTCTTTTCCCTCTGTATTTCCTATCTTAAATAAATAAATAATTTAAAAGTTACAAAAATATAACATAAGAACATAAGAAAGGCCCTGCTGGATCAGACCAAGGCCCATCAAGTCCAGCAGTCTGTTCACACAGTGGCCAACCAGGTGCCTTTAGGAAGCCACAAACAAGACGAGTGCAGCAGCACCATCCTGCCCGTGTTCCACCGCACCCAAAATAATAGGCATGCTCCTCTGATACTAGAGAGAATAGGTATGCAGCATGACCAGTATCCATTCTAACTAACAGCCATGAATACCCCTCTCCTCCATGAATATGTCCACTCCCCTCTTAAAGCCCTCCAAGCTGGCAGCCATCGCCACATCCTGGGGCAGGGAGTTTCACAATTTAACTATGCGTTGTGTGAAAAAATATTTCCTTTTATCTGTTTTGAATGTCTCGCTCTCCAGCTTTAGCAGATGACCCCGTGTTCTAGTATTATGGGAGAGGGGAAAAAACTTCTCCCTGTCCACTCTCTCCAAACCATGCATAATTTTATAGACCTCTATCATGTCTCTTCTTAGCCGCCTTCTTTCCAAGCTAAACAGCCCTAAGCGTCCTAACCGCTCCCCAAAGGACAGTTGCTCTAGTCCCTTAATCATTTTGGTTGCTCTTTTCTGCACCTTCTCAAGCTCTGTAATATCCTTTTTTCGGTGTGGTGACCAGAACTGTACACAGTATTCCAAGTGTGGTCTCACCATAGATTTGTACAAGGGCAGTATGATATCAGCAGTTTTATTCTCTATTCCTCGTCTAATTATGGCCAGCATGGAATTTGCCTTTTTTACAGCAGCCACGCACTGGGTTGACATCTTCATTGAGCTATCTACTACCACCCCAAGATCCCTTTCTTGGTCTGCCGCTGCCAGCACAGATCCCATCAGTGTATATGTGAAGTTGGGATTTTTTGCCCCAATATGCATCACTTTACACTTGCCCACATTGAATCTCATTTGCCATTTTAATGCCCATTCTTCCAGTATGCAGAGATCCTTCTGGAGCTCTTCACAGTCCGATTTTGTTATAACCACCCTAAATAATTTGGTGTCATCTGCAAACTTGGCTACTTCACTGTTTAACCCCAACTCCAGGTCACTGATGAACAGATTGAAAAGCACCGGTCCCAACACAGATCCCTGAGAATAGCTCACATCTTGCCATTGTGAGAACTGACCATTGATTCCTACTCTCTGCTTCCTATTTTTCAGCCAGCTCTCAATCCATAAGAGGACTTGTCCTCTTATCCCATGACTATGAAGTTTGCTTAGCAGTCTTTGGTGGGGGACTTTGTCAAAAGCTTTTTGGAAATCCAAATACGCAATATCCACAGGCTCATTCTTGTCCACGTGCTTATTGACGCTATCAAAAAATTCTAATAGAAAAAATTCTAATGGTGAATGTGAGATATCAATACAATGAAATGTTAATAATATCATCTTTCCTTTCCTTATTATTTCCCTCATTTATATGGCGGTAATGCTAAGTATACCGAAACTGTACAATATTCATGTACTCATATATTTGGTCTTTCTTTTTATGTTTATTCCCTTATCCCTCTTTCCTTCTGTATCCCCCTTATATTTAAAATCAATAAAAAATATATTTTTTTAAAAAAAATTCTAATAGGTTAGTGAGACAGAACCTACCCTTACAGAAGCCATGTTGGGTTTTGCCCAGCAGACCTTGCCCTTCTATATGCTTGACAATTCTATCTTTAATAATGCTTTCCGCTTAATTTACCCGGAACAGACGTTAAGCTAACTGGCCTATAATTTCCTGGGTCCCCCCTGGAACCTTTTTTATAAATGGGTGTTACATTGGGCATTCTCCAGTCCTCTAGTACAGAGGCTGATCAAAGGGACATATTACATATATTTGTTAGAAGTTCAGCAGTTTCCCATCTGAGTTCTTGAAGAACTCTAGGATGAATACTGTCTGGTCCCTGTGACTTGTTAGTTTGCAGTTTGTCTAGACGTTCTAGGAATTCCTGCCTTTTTACCCCTATTTGTCTCAGTTCCTCATTTTCCCCTCTCCAAAATCTCTGTTCAGGAGAAGGAATCTGCCCTGTATCTTCAACAGTGAAGACAGATGAGAAGAATTCATTTAGTTTTTCAGCAATCGCTTTATCCTCCCTTAGAGGTGTGAGATTTCCCAGTCACTTTCCCACTTACATCTAAATTAAATTTGATGCCATTGTGATCACTATTGCCAACTGGCTCAACTACATCCACATCCCGCACTAAGTCACCGGCAGCACCACAGAGTATTAAATCCAGGATCGCTTCCCCTCTGGTTGGGTCTATGACCAACTGTTCAAGTGCACAGTCATTTAGGATGGCTAAAAAATTTATCTCTTTGGCTTGTCTGGAGCATACATTTATCCAATCAATATGAGGGAAGTTGAAGTCTCCCATTATTACTTCTTCATTACCTTTACATGCTTCCCTAATTTCATTCTCCATCACCCTGAGCCATATGTTGGTAGTAAATGCATACTCACACAAAAAAACACAAAAAAACACAGCCCGCAGATGCCTTGTAAATGTTTCATGTTTCCCCAGAGCAGAAAATGGAATAATAAGCAAACAGAACCTTACTGCACATATAAGCCATCCCCAAATCACTGGAGCTAGTGCAATGACAGATAGAAAGGGGAAAATGTGTGCATAGAAATGTCTGTGGCGATGGTTATCTCTGTTTTTTTAAAATATATATTTTTATTGCATTGGAGGTCATTTTACATCTCCATACCTTTATAATTACAATTTACACTTTCCTTCTTCCAATACAAATCTCCCCCTTTCCCCCCCTTTCCCTCCCCCCATGGACCAATCCATAATATCATATTTTCATATTTTCAGCCATGAGGCGATGGTTATCTCTGGTGGGAAAATCTGGTAACTCTTCTGACAGGCAGGCACCACTGTGGTATGATTACCTACTCAGCTATTCACTCTCTTTACTGCTATTCGTCCTTCCCTTCCTTCACTCTGACAAAATGTGAAAAGCAGGCAGTGAGGTGAAACCTTATTAAGCAGCCAACAGTTTTCTTTAAAAAAAAAAACCCACCACAACAACAAATGAAACCTTTTAATAATCAGTGATGAACTTTTTATATTATGGTGTCTATAGCTTTTGTTGCTGTGAGTTATTCCTCCTACGAAATGAAATGCCAATGGACTACAGTAACAGTACAATCCTAAACTGACTTACACCCTTCTAAGACCACTGACTTAGATGAACATGGTGCAGACTGGATCGCAATTGACCTCATGTCACTGAGCTGCAGCATTGCTGGAGAGGGAAATTTCCCTTGTCCATAGAGACATTTAAGCACAAACCTGTATAATTAGAAAAAAGGGGAACATTTCTAGGATTATCCACAGGTTCAGAGAAAATGAAGCAAGATTGTATTCACAGACAAAAGAGATCAGTTCCCTGGGAGAAAATGGCATTTTTGGAGGGCGGAATGTATGACATTCTCTCTGTCCTGTGCTTTATAGGTCAGCCCTGTCAGGTATGCTCTGGAGCACTGCCTTCAGGTCTAGATTGAGAGGCTTGGGAATGCCAACAGATGCTGGCAGACAAAAGCTGGGATTGGAGGCAAGGAACTGGAGCTGGCACACAAGCTTGCACCTAGTGGATCGTTTGATCCAGCAAGGCAGCCTCTCCATGCCTCAGCCCAAATAGGCTGGGAAGTAACTAGTCTCAGCTGCCCTGCTGGCAGGTGTTGAGCTCCTGTGCTTTGTCTGGGATCCTATAAAGAGTTATCACTCTTACTGCCTGGCTCTAGGATAGGGTTGTGTGCAGCCAGTACAGCACCTCACTTCTTTAGGGCCACCTTGGCCTGGCCCTTCTGCTTCCACTGTTCCTGAAGAGTGAGAGCATCCCAGGGGAGGGGCTATTGGCCCAAATTTGCATCCTGCCTGGCAGAGGCCTGGTGGTTATTTCAGGGGCTGGTGGTAAGTTTTCCCTTGCAGGGTGGGGTGGGGGGGGCTGGGTCTGCTGGAACACTGGCACGCTGTTGCCAGCTCCAGGTTAGGAAAAAGCAGGAGATTTTTGAGGTGGAGCCTGAGGAGGGTGAGGTTTGGGGAGGGGAGGGGTATAATGCCACAGAGTCCACCTCTGCAGTATTTGGGCCCTCGCTGGTCCTCCTCCTCACTCTTCTCGGGGGACTTGGAGTCACGGGGCTGGGCACCCACCCCAAAAGCTCCAACTGGAGCTGGAGCTGGCAACACTGTGCCAATGTTTCAGGGTTTGAATGTAAAATCAGCTGCAGCGATTCAGCACTTCTGGAAGTAAAACCAGAAGTGACATCATCACATGCACGCAGCTGTGCATGCATGCAGCCACCCCCATCCCCTAATGCCTCCTGCCAATCAAGAGAGGGGACCTGGCAACCTAGCAGAGGTGGTCATCACAATGTCCTGCTGAGCTTTCTTCTCTCCCCAAACTCTGCCTTTCTCAGTTCTACCCTCAAAATCCCCAGGACTTTCCAAGTTGGCAAACCTTTCTCTGTGTATACCATTTGGTTCTGGAGGCAGGACACATGCTTAGAATTTTTCCAGAATTGCTAACTTCTTATCTAACTATACATTCCTGAGAATCGGCATAGGGGAATGGCAGGGAGAAGGCACAGTCGAGCCGCCTCCTAAGCAGTTCCACCTACACCAAAAAACAAAAAAAAACCGTTTATTTTCGCCCCATAGAGAACAGCAAGGCTGTGCCTGTTAAAAAGCAGGCACAGCAACGCTGTTCACAGCACCAGCGTTGTGGGGCAAAAGGGGAAAGGAAGCCGCCTACCGGCAGCTCCTCCTCCTGGCCCACCCCAGGAATGCCCCCCCACACCGGTGCTGCAAGTCTCCGCCGTGATCTGTGCCACGGGAAGACTGCACCGGCGGCTCTGCGGCGCGCAGCTCTGCGGTGCTCAGGCACCGATGGAACTGCCTTCATCGCCAGCGTAAGTGCATCTTGTGCTGTGATTAGATACACTTGCGCTGGTGGCGAGGTCATGCTGCCTCCTAAGGGGAATCAGCCCCCAACCTCAGGAATGCACGGTAAAATGCTTATCTTAGGGGACCTGTCTATATGCTATCAGAAGCTAAAGATAATCTGGATTCAGAAATAACATCTTTTTTTTTTAAATGCAGAGCTAATTTTCCTTCTTTGCTTATCATATCACCCCAGTTATGATTAAAATAAAAGTCCAGCAGAAATGAGCAAACATGAGAAAGCCTGAAGAACGTTCAAAACATTAGTAAAAAGAAGAACAAAAGCTCTAGGCTTTTTAAGAGGCTTGATTTTTTTTTTGTAAAGGAAAACAAAAAAATGGTTCACTAGTCAGTTTTGTTTTGTTTTTGTTTTTAAAAAATGGCAGTACAACAGAAACTATTAGCTGTTCAGGAAAATTTTCATCATTATTATTGCATACTTATATATCATGTAGGGGAGAGGAAGAAAAATCTGTTCTCTTAAGAGTTGCTTTTTAATTGCCTTTTTATACTATATTTGAAAAGATGTTTGAATCACTGGAGCATTCATAAAATTGAAATATTATTAGAAAAATAATTCTTAAGATCCAGATTCAAGATAGAGTGTTGTTGCTACAGCATGCAGTTTCTGTTCTAACTGTGCAAAACAGTTTCTAAATGTTGCCAAAATCCATAATTATTTGGTTTAAAAAATGAATCAAATTTATAATGTTTAGCCGAATTCTGGATTGAGCACCAGTACTCCAAAGGAACTGTGATTAAGCACAAAGAATGTAAATTAGAACTCTCAAGCAAAATACACACACATGCATATATATTTCAAGCATTTTTGGATGATTCTCAAAATTGCTGAAGAAGTTCTGAGTTAAGCCAAAGACAGTTCACCATCAATGGGGAACAATAGTTGTTACGGGCCAAATGGTCAAGGGGATCTTCTGTAGCAGCACTGGGGGAGAATTCCAGGGCACACACTGAAATTCGCAAGTGCAGTGTCTTTACCATTAACATAATGTGGAATGGTGCGTGTGCATGACAGTAAGGTATGCACTGATAATTCTCCAGTGTTGGAGAATGTTGAAGAAACTGTGGCAGCACACCTCTTGTGTGTATCAAATCCCCATGAATTTCTAGAATATGCCTAAATGGTTCCATCCCATGATCACTGCTACAGTGACTGCCCAATAGAATCCATGGAGCCTATGAGGAAGTAAGTTATCACTGGTTTTAAGCCAAATCTTAAACAGTTACAGTGAGATTAAAGTTTACCAACTATTTATATAACTCCCATTGAACTCCTTCATTAAAAGATGCGCATCAGGAGCAACTGAGACAATAGATCACCTTCTGTTATTTTGTGATCTATGGGCTACACCCAGGGCCACCTGGATTGAGCCCATTTTATCAAGAAATCATCTTCCTGTTGACTCTTGGGTGGTCCCATTTCTGTTGGGTGATGCTGACCCAGAAATAACCAAATGTGTAGCAAAAGGGAGGGCATCTTGGCCATCTTCTGGACATGGAGTGGGGGTCACTGGGGGTGTAGGGGGAGGTAGTTGGGAGTTTCCTGCATTGTGCAGGGGGTTGGACTAGATGACCTTGGTGGTCCCTTCTAACTCTATGATTCTATGATTCTATGTCAATGTTTTCATTTTAATTTTTTACATTTGTAAGGCAGAAATCTGTATGAGTACTTTCACTTATGGTTGCTGATTTTATCACTTGCTACAGATTCCCAGAGTCCCATAAATATCCACTCTGATGAGTCTGAGGACATCTGGAATCAGATATTGAGCATGTGATAGGGCTGCACAGCCATTTTCTCCAGGGGAATTTATCTCTGCAGTATGAAGATCAGTTGTAATTCTGGGAGATTGCCAGGCCCCACTTGGAGGCTGGCAACTCTAGCATGTGGGGTGGCTATAGATTTGGGCAGTCCAGGTGGAAATAGAAGTGTCTTCTGCTTATCTAGCAGGATCTTTGTATCCAAGCTGAAAAATGGGCATTGCTAATATTACACAATTGCATCTCATGCAATCATCATCAACATCAAACAGAATGGCCATACTTATTTACTTACTTATATTATGGGAACAGAAGAGAAGGCCCAGGTCCAAGCCTGCTGTAGAAGCAGTGCTACTGAGCATGAGAATGCAGGACTAGGGCATCATGGCCAACAACATCAAAATGGCAGTTTTTTAAAGAATGGAATAATTATCTTGTAATATAATCATAGAATCATAGAGTTGGAAGGGACCACCAGGGCCATCAAGTCCAACCCCCTGCACAATGCAGGAAATTCACAACTACCTCCCCCCCACACCCCTAGTGACCAGAAGATGGCCAAGATGCCCTCCCTCTCATCATCTGCCTAAGGTCACAGAATCAGCATTGCTGACAGATGGCCATCTAACCTCGTCTTAAAAACCTCCAGGGAAGGAGAGCTTACCACCTCCCGAGGAAGCCTGTTCCACTGAGGAACCGCTCTAACTGTTAGAAAATTCTTCCTAATGTCTAGACGGAAACTCTTTTGATTTAATTTTAACCCGTTGGTTCTGGTCCGACCTTCTTGAGCAAACAACTCGGCACCCTCCTCTATATGACAGCCCTTCAAGTACTTGAACATGGTTATCATATTCCCTCTCAGTCTTCTCCTCTTCAGGCTAAACATACCCAGCTCCTTCAACCTTTCCTCATAGGACTTGGTCTCCAGACCCCTCACCATCTTTGTTGCCCTCCTCTGGACACGTTCCAGCTTGTCTACATCTTTCTTAAATCGTGGTGCCCAAAACTGAACACTGGTATTTCAATCTCCCTCTAGTAGGCGGCTTTATTTATCATCTTTCTGCTTTCAAATTGTTTGATCATGACAGATAAAGGGAACATCTGCTTTTGCCATTCAAAAATGCCTCAAACCACAATGACAACCCAACAAAGGGAAAGCAAATAAGTCTGTTAATTGTCCACAGAAGCAAACACACTCAATTATCTCATTTTTTTTAAAAAAAAGAGGAACTGTTTGAAGAGAAGTGATTTAAGATGATCGTTAAGTGAACACAGAGTAAAAAGACTGGATTTATGAAACTAGTTGCTGACATCTTTCCTTTTGTTTTCTTTCACCCACTTGCATTTCTCAGCTCAGTCTCCTGCTAAGGGTTTTTAAGCGTGACAAGGGCTGCAGTGTTAATATAGATAACTATATGGTTCCTTGCCTATTTATCAGTTTAATGATTATATACATGAGAAAAAATTGCTGCCTTCCTTCCAAAGCTGATGAGCTCTTCAGGACTTTATTACCAGAATAAATGTGGAAAAGGAGAGTAAGAAAATTCAATGCAGGCAATGATTAAAGGGATTCACCACTGAATTTTAATTAGTGGCACAAGAACTATTTGATTGTTCAACTTAAAAATGTGCTTCTGATGAGATAGTAATATCCAGAAATGTCTTGCATATTGTTTCCATTGGAGTGGTGAAGCATGCAGGCATAATGAAAAGGAGGCCTATTTTTGTGAGATCCTGAACAGTGCATGGAACAGAAGTGAATAGGGTTGTGCATATTGACATACCAGAACCGAAAATAAACCTGAAATTAGCTGTTTTGGCGATATTCGGGTTTTCGGTAGACCGAATACCAAAACCTGGAAATATGCCTGAAGCCAAATAGGTGATTCCCGAAAGGCTATTCACCTTTGCTCAGATGCACGGCTCTGTGCTTTCTCTCATTTTTCTATCTTTTGACTGGTTTTGTTAGGGCCCCATAATTGAAGTTGGGGTCATGTAATCTGAGCCAACTTAGTCTGACCAACCATCACCTTTCAGCTGATTAATCTGGATCAAGCATAAGGGTTATTTAAAAGATGGGGCTCACCAAGTCCTGTCTGGAGGGATATACCCTCCAAATAAGAAGAACTGGTTTCAACAGCTGCTCATACCACCAGGCTTCCAAAGGAGACTTCCTCACCCGTGTGGATGAGCAGTCTCCTTCAGAACAGCCCCCATGTTTGAGACTTCAGCTGGCTCTGATATCACCCCCCCCCAAAAAAAAACCTGCTGTCAAACTGAAGGTCGCCCCAAGTAGAGGCTTCATTTCCCTGCACTGTGACCATCTCTTGAAATTAGATTTTTGATGACTATAATAAAGGACTGTTCACAGGATGTCATTTGCCACCAAAAGAAATGCTTTCCATGCCTTATTTTTATTGCATTTAAGCCGTTTTCCTGAGTTAGGAAGCTAATTTGCATGGACATCATGCTATGCACCCCAGATACAAAGGGAGCCCCAAAGCTTTGAGGTGCTAGCCTGCCAATCAGCTCTTTCCACCAATCCTCGGCAATGCTGAACTTCTGAACCTGAAAACTGATTGGCTCGCAAATGCCTAGAGGATGGAAGGTGACCCCTTTGCGGGCCCATAAAATTGGACCCCCTGTCCCAAGTTCATCAAATGTCAGTAACCATCTAAGGAGAGTCCCTTGCAGCTATGCTCCAAAAGTGCTCCCACAGGAACTTCGAAACAAATCCCCATAAACCTGGAAATAAGCTGAATACCCATATTTACTAGTATGGATATTCGGCTTATTCTGCGTTTACCAAAAAAGTTTGGGCCCAATAAACCAAAAACCAAAATTTACTGGGGAAAAATTTTTTTTACACGACCCTAGAAGTGAATGATTCTCCTTGAATACAGCCATTCTGTGCTGTTTACCATCCGTTTATTCTGGAGTTGAACTTAAAAATGAAGTACCATTTCAGTGGTTCATTATTAGCCTGCTAGCCTGAGTAGACTGATGCTATAATCTGTACCAAAGTCAAGTCATTTCTGAAAGGCAGCAAAGATGGCAAGGGGTTCCAAGCACTCCCACAAAATCTTTCCAGCCTTTCCTTTTGCTTGCCCAGCTTCCCGTTACAATTTACTGAAATCCTATAGGTTGTATAATCACTATAGATTGTATATCACTTTGACACACAATGTCACTTCTAGTGGAAAACCAGAAGTGACATTATTGTGTTGGGGCAACACTTATGGTAGGATGCTAAAGAATCACTCCAACATGATGATGACACTTCTGATTTTGTAGTGGAAGTAATGTTACACGTCAAAGCAACACACATTTGAATGTCCTTCCCTGCCCCAGAAGCCTTCCACAGGTTGCCAGTGCAGGGCTGGTACCCCTAAACTAGCTCCATGTTGTCCACTCTGACTGGCAGTAGCTTTTCAGAGTCTCAGGAGAGAATTGTCTTTCCCTCCACCTGCTATCTCAGACCCTTTGTAGAAAAATGGCAGCACACAGGCTCACAATAATTTAGAATGAACCACAATATTTTAAGTTTCAATTCTTATCACTATAATTATTTACAATATTTAGAACCACATTCAAACAATACACTCAGAGGTGTTTCAAAAACGATATTCAAAATTCTGTATATAGCACGAAAGCAAAAACCAAAGCCCTTGCAGTTCCCAATGGAATGGTGAAGAATAATAAAGCTGTGGCAGGACACAGACTCATTGGCAAAGTAGTCATAGTATGATCATAAGGGAGCATCCAGAACTCACAGCACAAATGCCCGGCTGGCTGAGGCAATCTTCGCCCTGCAGGGGGGGAGACCGGGGGACTCCGGCACAACAGAAGATAGATGGGAACGCTTTTCCCGGAATAAGTTCCCGCATTTTCATTAGTAAGCTTTGTCAGCCAATATCTCTATAAATATAACAATAAATGTTCTATGATACTTAACCTTACATAAACCTCATATGTTGAAACAAAAATATAAATTATACATACCAGCAAATACAAGTTTTCGTTGCCCAATCTACTGGTTCTCTAGCAGGATTCACAAAGAATTATCCAGCTGAAGTTGAAGCAATTGCTGATCCTTTAATAATAGACAGGTGGAGCGGCTGCAGCGCACTGTGCCCGTTCTTAAAGTGACATAGACTTATTAATCTCAATTGCATTCTATTTCTAAGACACATGGGTCAAACCGGGGAAAGTAACAAGGAAAATTGCCAGGGAAGTTACAGAAAATGTTACAAACATGTTACAAAAAACATTACAAAAAACATGACAAATCAAACTCAGTATTGAGACCTTTAGGAATAAGCGTTTGGAACATGTAAACAAGTCTCATTTCTTGTCTATGGAGAATTTGCTGTACATTGCTCTCATTGTATAAATGCCCTTTGTACACCCACACAACGAAAAATCTCAAATCATTTTCGTTGTGACCCTGAGAGGTAAAATGGGAAACTAGGGATCGATGCTCCCCGATTCTGATTCTGATTGGTCTAATGGTGCTGCCCAAATATAATTTTTCACATGGACACAAGTTAGAATAAACCACCCTCGAGGTTCCACAATTGGAAAAGTGTCTTAACTCAAATTTAAAGTTGGTATTTACAGAACTCATATTTTTAACTGGTAGACATAAGTTACATACTGAGCAGGATCCACAGCGATGGTGCCCTACTAAAGAGGTAGAAGGGGACTGTGTTGAAACATCTGAATGCACCAAAGCATCTTTTAGGGATCTAGTTCTGCGCAATCCAAAAGTTGGTGTCTCAGTACACCCTGGGATTGATTGAATCACATGCCAATGTTTGTGTATGGTGTGTTGAATATCATTAAAATATGCACTATATGTTAAGGGACAACAGATTTTATTTGGTTGTGTTCGTGTATCAGTCTTACTCTTGAGTAAAGTAGCTCTATCACACTGATCAGCCTTGGTTCTAGCCTCAGATATTATATTGAGAGGATAACCTTTGTTCTACAAATTCCTCTTCATTTTTTGCGCTGAGAGATTGTATTCCTCAATGTAGGTAGAGTTACGTTTTAAGCGCAAAAAGTGACTGTACGGGAGATTCTTTTTGAGATGGTATGGATGGAAAGATTTAAAGTGAAGCCCTGACTCCCTATGCAGGCTTTACGGTAGGGCTTTATCGCTAGAGTGCGCTGTTCAGTTACATATATTTCAACATCAAGAAAAGGTATACTACTGTCATTACATGATCCCGTAAAAGACAAATGAATGTCTAAGGTGTTAATCCACTGAGTGAACGCCTGGAAAGAAGAAGCCAAATCAAAAATGAATAAAAGATCATCAATATACCGCTGAAAATACAACATCTGCATATGAAAAGGATTGTTATTAAATAAAAATTTACATTCAAAATTAATCATAAATAGATTTATGACCCATTAATAGAGATATTGGCTGACGAAGCTTACTAGCGAAAACGCGGGAACTTATTCCGGGAAAACTGTTCCCATCTATCTTCCGTTGTGCCGGAGTCCCCCGGTCTCCCGCCCTGCAGGGCGAAGATTGCCTCAGCCAGCCAGGCATTTGTGCTGTGAGTTCTGGACGCTCCCTTATGATCACACCGTGACTAATTCTCCAATGAGTCTGCGCCCTGCCACAGCTTTATTATTCTTCACCATTCCATTGGGAACTGCAAGGGTTTCGGTCTCTTTTTGCTTTCGTGCTATATACAGACTTTTGAATATCATTTTTGAAACACCTCTGAGTGTATTGTTTGAATGTTGTTGTAAATATTGTAAATAATTATAGTGATAAGAATTGAAACTTAAAAGATTGTGGTTCATTCTAAATTATTGTGAGCCTGTATGCTGACATTTTTCTACATAGACTTGATACAGCACTAGGTGTTTATTATATCTCAGACCCTTTAGCTGGAGATGCCAGAAACTGAAACTGGAACTTCCTGCATGAAAAGCAGGTGCTCTGCCACTGAGTCATGACTCCTGGCCCTGATCCTTTACTACTAAGCCATGGCCTTTAGGCTTTTTTGTATATATTTTGTGGGGGCTGGAAACTGTAAGTACAGTGACTAATTGCCTTTGCTATTAGTGCTTGTTTATGTTAACTCCTGCAAGGGCATTGTTATTATACAAAGATTAATCCAGATCAGAGCTTGGCAGGGGGAGAGGGGGAGACAAACAGAAAATGAATGATTGTTTAAATAAGCATGCAATTAATTCTCCTGCTATTCCAACAACACAATAGAAAGCATAATTCTTCCTAACCTCTCTCCTCAATTCATTATACTTTTAAATTCATTACAGGGAACACACAAAAATTAGGAAAGAAAACCTGATTGTTCAGTTTTTGATCAAATACCTGTTCCAATTAATCCTGGCATTTCACCATAATCACAATTAATGTTATTAATTCGGCATTTTAAATCCTATTAATGATTTCAACATACTAGAAAGATTTAGAAGACTGTTATATAAATGCTAAAGTTGTCTTTTCACTGGGAACCCTTTTGGACATACAAAAGGTGACAAAAGCAGAGCTTCAAATTATTTGCTCTTCCTCTATTTATTATTCTGGATTACTCTGGTCAGGCCTGATTCAGGTTGAGGCATGCTCATAAGAAACTCTAGACATCTAACAGAGTATACCTAAGAGGGGGAATGGGCAGAGGGAGTGGACTGACACTTACATTGGCATATCTTGGAGATACACTGGTGAAAGGTCCACTTATACTGGTGCAGTACCCCAGTGCCGCTGCTCCACTTTTGGGCACTGGTGCAGCTCTGCAGCAGCTGCGCGATGGCACTTCTCAGATGCAGGGTGCTGTGCTGGCATAGTTGTGGAAGGTTCAGAGGGCGGGGTGGGTGATATTCGGCTCCTTGAGCCTTTTTATACTGGAAATGCCACCTTTGAGAGGTGAAAAATGATGGTGCAGCCCATAGGCACCCATTCAAGAGATATTCCCCACTGCCACAGCCATGGCCATGAGGCTCCAGACTACCCAGGATGCCAACAAAGACCATGGACAATCATCTCCCTCTTCTGCATTGGCCAAGGCCCCTCCTGTGCACCCAATCATGCCCCCCAGCCCTACAAAAACCCCAGCAAGAACATCCCACAACTTGGTACGTAGGGTGCGCGGCATGGGATGCTGTCTGACAGCTCCCTGCCTTATTAGAGTGAGTGTCAAGGCACCTCAGTGGCAGGAAAAGCACAGAAAGGGCACTTAGAACTACTGGGTGAGCCCTTTGCACAAACACCCAACTGGGAGAGCAAAGCCCACACTCTGCATGGGCAGAGCTTGGGGCACTGTGCCCTGTGTCCCTAAAGTGTGGACCCTCAGCTGAAAGCACAAACAGCCTCTGGTCATCCTGCAGGGAGTGGCGTGTAAGCAATTGAGAAATAGCTGGGTTCTCGGGGCCAGGGCCACAGAGCACACATTGAGGGTTGACCAACATTTCCAATTGATTGAGGGGACACAGGAAAGGGGCTCTATGGGTCCATGGAGCTGTTGGACCTTGGAGTCCCTGTTCTGTCTGTGTGGAAGTACAGCAGGTGGAGCAGACCGCTTGAAATGGCTTGCAGTCACTCTTTGCATTAGACGCCTTTCTTTCAGCACTTGCGAACAATGCTGGCCAATTTTGGGAGTCTATGGAGGCCTGGAAGGGCCTAGTAGATCCCAGCAACCTCAGCCCCATTTGGGTATGCTAATGGAGGGACAGAGTAAGAGAAAGCCGCAGAGTGTGGGCTTCATAAGGGGCTGTTTGGAAAACAGATCAGTGCCATGACCACTGCACATGTCATGATTCTGGCTGGTTGCATTGGGGAAAATGCCAGCCATGATGATAAACACTGTTGCTGTGGGTGGTGTGCCAAATTCCAGCCTCCATCATGTCATCCTGTGGCCGCCGCCGCCAGGCCCGCGCCGCTTGCTGCCGGGAGCCCAGGTAAGCCTGCGGGGGGGGGAGGGGTTATAAGCCGACCCTCGGCTTATACGCGGGTGCCTAATTTTTCCCCATTTTGGGGGAGAAATTAGGCACCTTGGCTTATACGCGGGTCGGCTTATACACGGGTATATACGGTAAGTGTGGATGAGGGGAAGAAAAAGAAAAGGGAAAGTGGGGATAGGGGGAGAACGGTTTCCTTCCTTCTCTGGCACTTGCATTATCATGGAAGATGAGAAAAATCTAAGAGGAAGAAGAAGGTGAGAGCAACCAGCTAACTGGGAGAGTAAGGAGAGTTCTTCTCCACCTCAGATTAATCTGAGCCAAAGAAGAGCTGTGGGCCATAATATTTGTCTTTCTGCTGGAGGTAAGCATTACAAATTATTAAAATTTTATTCCAAGCCTAGGGATTGCAAACATCAGTGGCATTATTAATGTACAGTTTCTATTTGTTCTGCATCCTTGCTCCTATCCTTCAAGGAAGAATACATTAGAAGTATTTGGGAAGCAGTGATAATAAGTAGAACAGAGTAGAGCTTCTGGCTCCATCAACAAAGGTAGCTATGCGACTCATTCACTGCTGCATGGTGGAAGCATGTAGATCCAATAGGATCCTTTGTAGATCCAATAGGAAAGTTGCAACATGTGCCATCTTTTTTAAGGCTATAACAATATGCTGGTGCTGTGGGTACTAGGTTGACCTTAAATCAAATATTGGATTCTGTTTGTTCCTGGTGACACCAGTGTCATGCCAATGGTTATGCTAGTGCAATGGCTACTATTGGTACATTATACATTCACCATACCATTGGATCTTTTCTGTTCTGCTGGAAGAAGGGGGTATAGTTGTGATCATATCTTCAACCAGATGATATAACTTGAGGACAGGAGTGTACTTTTAGTCAAATACATATGAGACAGCTCTTATAATGTAGGACAACTATTATTCAGGCTAAACCTCTGGATCCTCTATAGATGGACTCTCACACAAAGGTGGACCAGGTCTAGTATATTATATGTATGTTATATGATCACAGTTAAAAGTTGTACAGCTGCAGGTAACATCTCAGAGATTTGTCATAGCTCAAACGGCATAATTTGCCTTGAGTTTAATTGTCAGAGCCATCTCCAGCTTCATAAAAGAGCTTTGTAAAATTCATAAAACTCCCACTCACCTTTTCTTTTGTTTTTAAGATTCCCCAGCAAAAATGCTTCTAACAAAAACTCTAGGGGCTTGAATGCCAGTTTTTTTTAAAAAACAACAACAACACGAATCTGAATTTTGATTTTAAACGCTGCATGGAAGCAAATACTAATGGGAAACAATTACATTTGCATGTAAAAGCACATATATTGAGATGATTAGGTTTTGTGATCTTTAATGCATATGTTGTAATAGAGAACTTTCAACCCCCATTTAGAAAATGATCCAAAAAAGGATTTAAAACAAGAAACGCAAGAATTCAAAATACTGTGAATTGACACTTGTTTCTTCATAATTCACCAGCAAACAGTGCTAAAGTAGCTTGGGAGAGAAAGCAGTATTAGCCCCACCCTTGTACTTCGAAAATGTCTTCTTTAAGCAAAAGCACCCCTTCAAACAGACAGCTTTATGGGCACCATTTCTGTGCCCATGTATAGGATTGGGCCCTAAGCACTGTGAACAGTATTTCCCACTACAGCTCCCCGCATGCCTAGATGACCCAGGGACCCTTGGACTAGCACAGAATAAGGGGTGGGCTTTTTAATTATATTTATAATATATATGTGGCTGTGGTAGTACAAGTACAGCCACTGAAAGTGTCAGCACTGATAAAGTACCTGAACATAATTCATAGAGCATACACAGAGTATGAGGTTCAGCATGGCTGTCAGGCCTGCTCTCTGCTGAGACAGCCAGACTGTGTATGTTTTGGTTCCACCAGGTGCGTCCCAAGGCCAGGCTTGTTAACTGTCAAATTCCTTTCACTAACTCTGTGGGAACTGCTCTCGTAGGGAGAGTGGTTGCCATGGCTGCCACCACTATCTGATATGACCAATGCTCTTCCATATAGGCCTTAGGCTGTGCCTGTAGTTCTCATTCGTGCTAATTTACTGTTAGCTCTGTATACTTGTAGGTTTTCTAATAAATCAACTCTCTTTTGGACTACTCATCTGTGGATGTTGTTTATGGGATTACCACGGGGACAAGTGCGCGGAAAGGAGTGATATTTGAAGACATGTGACACAAACAAACGGGCGAGTTTTGGGGCGGAGGGCAGACTTGTTAAAGGAACCAAATGCACTTGCTTGGAAAATAGATCCGTCACCACCCACAGTACCGTTTTCCCCTTACTGAGAGGGAGATCAGTCATAAAATCCATTGCAATTACTATTTTTATGGCTCTAGCATAGAAAGTAGATTCCTTTGAAATGTGCTGCTGGAGGAGAAAAACAAATCAGTGGGTTATAGATCAAATCAAGCCTGAACTGACCCTAGAAGCTAAAACGACTAAACTGAGGCTGTTGTGTTTTGGTCACATTATGAGAAGACTAGAGTCACTAGAAAAGACAATCGTGCTAGGAAAAGTTGAGGGCAGCAGGAAAAGAGGAAGACCCATGGATTGACTCAGTAAAGGAAGCCACCATACCTGCCCATGGATCGTTCTCCGTGGTGGGAGACCCAGCCAGCTCCCAGTGCCGCTTAAAGCAGTGGAAATGGCATTGGAGTTTTTGCCCCGGTCGCAGCCCAGCCGACACAGAGTGGAGGAACTCATCCCTGACCTTGCAATATTTTCTCAGGCACTCCCACCGGGTCCTCTTGAACCACCACACACAAAGGTACTCTGCTATATCAGAGTATACCCGCAGGTAAAATTGCCTGGAGCCAGCGAACACTTGGAAGCATAGTCTTCTGCATTCCAGGTAGCGGAGGAACATGTCTATCTCCTCTGCTTCCCTCTCCTGCTCCTGTTGGATGATGCCATTTTCCCTGAGTGTGCCTCATGGGAGCAGGAGGACGGGGGCCCAGGGTGTCCAAATCAGCACTTACCAAATTTGGCGATTGTTCCTCCGGAGGGGTCGTTTGCATAAGAGTCCCTCCAGCTTCTTCTTCTTGCTTTGTGTCTGCAAAACATTTACTGGTCATTCTCAGCAATGTGTTGTGCTTTGGGTTTTTTTTTCTTATGGGAGGCTTCAGTCGCACTGACCCGGTGCTTCTCTCTCCCCCTTTCTCCCCAAAACCGGCCGGCTCCTATTCATTCATTCAATAACATTAAAAGTCAGCCTTACTTTTGCAACCATTTTGCAAGCCTCATTGCTTATTACAATAAATATTTGTGAGTACAGGTTTGCTCCACGTTCTCCTGAATTGCTTCACCAGTGCAGGCAGGAGTGATACCATGAGAAAAAGGAGCAGGGCAGAAAATAGTCACTATGGACATTTTTGCATGGTCTATTTTGATGTTCACTCAAAGCTCTTTATTAAAATGTTACTTTAAAAAGGCTTTTGCACAGTCCCGACACAAAAGGAGAAATTTCATTCCCTCCGCTCGCCTGCTCCTTTGTTCCTGCTTGCATAGTTACCAGCATATGCATAGCTAACGCGCCTCTGTTGGTTTGCATGGTATGCAAACTCCAAAGGTTGCGTAAAATGTTACCAGCATATGCATAGCTAAGCTAACGCGTCTCTGTTGGTTTGCATGACTTGCAAACTCCAAAGGTAAAATGGGCTCTTTGGTAATGTGAAGCAGGTCTGTGGCGGCTTTGCAGTCCCTTCCGGAATGAAGGTTCTGCAGCATGCAAAATTTAAAAAAACCCACGGGGCTAAAATAAAAATAAAAATTGGCCGAATTTTGTCAAATCCGAATTTTACCGAATTTTTTCCCAACAGCCCTACCTGAAACGGCCTTGTGGGGCTGCTGTTTTCCCCCGCTGTAGCTTCATGGAATTGATTCAAGTCAGGAAAATGGGCAGGTGGGGAAGCTCGAGCCTCCATTTTGAGTTAGAATCAAGCCACACCAAGGATGTATATTATTTCCTACATGGAAATAAGGCGTGTGTTTCAATGATGTTTCTGCAGAGACAAAAGCAGGTAAAGGGAAGGTAGCTGTCTTAAGTTAGATAAATGTTTTAGAGTAGTATTGTCGAAGGCTTTCACGGTCATTTAGAGTAGATTTTACATTAGATCTAGTCTGACTTTGTTTTGTTTTGAAGGATCAAGACATTTTATTTTGTATTCAAAATGTTTTTTTAAACATGGGGAGAGGGGTAGGTTCAGATAGGCAGACAAAGGCACCACTTGGGACAGACAGGAAGCAGTACAGCTGGGGGGGGGGAGCACTATTGGTAGCTCCTGAATCTTATATTTCATTGGACACCAGTGCAATTATGGGAACATAGAGACTGCTACTGGATTCAGCCAAAGGGAAAGGGGGGGCTCTGTTTTGCAAGAAGGAGAAAGAAGCAAGCCAGTCAGCTGCTCAGCTGAATGGTGGTCTGGCCCCTGGATGTGGCTAGAGTTTTGCAGCTCCTGCTCATTCATGTTTCGGTCCTCTGTTTAGGATGGTGCTGTAAGAGTCCTCCCAGTAAATTAAAGAGCTAGTCCAGGCCTGGCTCTGCCTCAGGGTTTGTCTGTCTTTCTTGCAAGTTTCAATGAATTTTTTTTAGAAAAACTACATTTTTCTGTGTATGTGCCAAGGTTCACATGCTGTGCTTTAATTTAAAACCTTGTGCCTATGCTCTATGATTACAACAAATGCTCTAGTCTAGAATGGTACATCACACACAGGCCCTCAAAATCAGAAGTGTGTCCCCTTCTGCTTAGGTAATTCCAGGAAGCAGAGCACTATGTTTTGTTATGAAAGATAAGAGCCCTCCTTTCCCCGCTCTTCAGCTCACCACAGCAGGCTATGCCTTTCTCAACTACCTTCAAAGAATCAGTGTAGTACTGAGCTGGAGTTTAAACAAAAAGAAGCCAGTTTGCAAATGGAAAGGTAGCCCATTTGGAGGGATCTGAATCTGCAGTGTTCCTGTGGTGAACTTTCACAGCATTGTTGTTGGACAACTTATGTTAGTCAGCTGCCTAGTGTGAAACGTTGAGCCCTCCATTTATATGTATTCAGTGTCCTGCTGTTTTAATCCTCACATTTGTTTCCCAATTCATTTTTTCTTGCTTTTACCATTCCATAATTCTTTACTGGTGACTATTTGCACAAGAAACATGAATTTAATGAGCTCTTGAAAGCGCATGCTACTTTGCTGCCTCCTTCGTTGCCTGCAACCAACCATAATCCTCTTGCCTTTGATGTCACAGCAAGTGCCTGTGCATGGGAAACAGTCATTTGTCAGAAGAGGAAGATTATGATTTTAAATATGGAAAGAAGCTGGCCCAGGGCTTAGTGGAGAGCATCTGCTTTGCATGCAGAAGGTCCCACATCCAATCCCCAACCCATCCACTTTAAAGGATAAGAGCACAGGTGATGGGTAAGTCCTTAGTCTCGTACAGCCACTGCTTGTCAGAGTAGCCAATACGGACCTGCATAAGTTTGAGGAAACCAGTTGTCTATATATTATACAATGTGTGTGACACAGAAGACAGACGTTCTGTTTTTGATTCGCTGTAGAATTATAACATGGATAAAGAAATATTTGGAATATTCAAAATATGGCATCATTTGGTAAACTCCAAATATCTTCAGATCTGAACTGAACATCCCTAGAGAACATTCCTATGCTTGAATCATAATTTGATTGCCGATTTTTGAGTGACAACCTTGAGTACTTAAAAATGCTTAATTTTTGTCAAGTGTTCCAAGTTGGATTAAAATTGTTTTGGGTATGTGCATTCACAATCTGTTGCTTGGCAACCAGAGTTCATTTTGGGAGGGGTGATTCATTGTCCAGGCTAATGCATGATGCTCTTTGCATGCCGTGCTTCTGAACATAAGCCAACAGCAACTACTATGTCCTTTGATGATGACACATGCTACTGGTTGTGCAAAGGTACATATGAGCTCCTATGTTATTTTTAAAATCATGCATGTGTGGGCTTGCTTTCAAAGTCCAGCAAATTGTGACAACTAGGCCAGCTGCCTAGTGTGACCATGAATGCCACTAACTGCATAGAGGTAAATACATCTAATCTCAAACGATGCAAGTCTTGTGCCTGAGCTTGAGGCATATGTAACAATAATCCAGTCAGTTCTGATCTTGTGCCAGCAACAGCTACCAACTGGTTGCCTAGCCAGTGATGAATGCCACTGACTGAACAGACTCAAATGAAGGGCATAAGCTCCAAATGAAGTCCTGCATACCCCTAAACACCAACAGTTTGGTCTGAACACTCTTGGCAATCCTCTTTGTCACCAAAGCATTAGCTGTTGTGCTAGACTCAACTCTAAGCACATGCAGTAGGGTTGCCAGGTCCCTCTTCACCACCGGCAGCAGGTTTTTGGGGTGAAGCCTGAGGAAGGCAGGGTTTGTGGAGGGGAGGGACTTCAATCCCATAGAGTCCAATTGTCAAAGTGGCCATTTTCTCCAGGTGAATGGATGTCAAGTGCAGGTCTCCACCTCTAGCACTCTTGCAAAGGACTCACTCAGACAGGTAGTCTGAAGTAAAATACTTTATTAAAAGACTTAGCAGGCATAGACTGAAAGCATGACCATTCAAAGGTGTAGCAAAGCAGAGACTACATTGCAGGGAACATTACATGATTTAAGACACTACTTCTGAGATACCAGGCCTGGGTTGCCAGGCAGTCCAGAGATAAGGATTCTCACGGCCGAAGTCTCAACATATTCCAGGTGCCGGGCTAGGCTAAACCCAAAGCACAAACATGTAAGAACCCCTGGGAAGCGAGAGCAGACCAGGCTCTGACAACAGATCTCTATTGACTGGAGATCAGTTGTAATAGCAAGAGATCTCCAGCTAGTACCTGGAGGTTAATACAAAATCAACACCTCTGTGTACACAGGCAGTTATTCAAAGGCTGACACAGAAAAATTCAAATATCAAGGTGGCAAAAAGGTTGCTTATTGCATACAGAAAAGTCTTTCCACAACCATCTTTCACAGGTTCCTCCCCAGGATACCTTTAGTGGAAAAACGTTTTTGTATGAAATAAGCAACAAGACACATAGGTCCACAAAGAGGAACTGAAGAAAATATAAAACGGTAGTCTTCCTCTTCACCTTTGGATTTTCCCGCTGCTGGAGAAGAATACTTACCCACCTGTTTTGGGAAATGAAATATTCACTAATCAATTGGACTGATTATTAGGATTTAATTGTGTGTGAGCACCAAGTGTAGGTTGGCAACCCTAACATGCAGACACACATGACTTCTTCAGCTGTTGATTTGTTGAACCTAGAACTTCAGGAGCATACACATTAACAAGAGCGAATGACATCGTACACCAGCTGTGCTCTTCACCCTGAGCTGTCCCACCGGGAAGTTGCCTTGTGGGCTAATTTACTGTTGCTGGCACTACTGGCTGTCTTAAATATTACATACATTTACTTTTCAAATACTCCCTAAGTAAATATATGTCTAGTGAGACATATTTTATCAGATGGACAAGCCAATGAAATATTTTATTTCTAAGGTGGAATGTAGAAAAAGAAATATGGCAGTAATAAAACACGCAGCCATTGAAAGCTTTCTGATAGCTGTAGCAGTTGCATGGCCTGTTCTGAGGAGGGGAAAATAAATTGTGTTTATAAATAAGCACCACCAGGAAACCATTAGTAGATTTACTTAATTGAGAACTGTAAACCTGCAAGATTTTACTGCCTGTATTTTGGTGTATTTGTTCATGCAGTAGGGAAATTATCTGCAAAGCATGTGGTACTAATTGATTTCCTTAAACAGGAAGAATGGCTTCTGTTCTGGGCCATTTTGCTGAGGTGTGATGTAAGAATCGTGAATTTCTAAGAGGGAAATGGTTAGATTGACTTCTCCCATACATAGCAGGGGAAGAGAAATATGTATGTATTCCTTATTTTTGTCCAGCCCTCCAATAACTTCAAGTCATTCTCATATCTCCTTTAATGGTATGGAATACTGACGAATCAAAAAATGAAGATACCTATTTGACACCTATTTACACAGCCAATTGATTTCAGGGCAGAATTTTATGTTATGTATATCTCTAACAATAGATCTCAGGCTTCATTATGCTTAGAATGCCTCAAATGAGATCAACATTGTCTAGGGGAGGTATGGGGTAGTAAAGGAAAGTGAGTCAGCTGAAGGGCTGTTTTTTTGGTCATAGCTATATCAGTTTTCAAGTACATTAATGCAGTTGCTTAAAATTCCCTTGCTCAGGGTGTTCAGACCTGAGAGGGAAAAAGATCTTGGGGTCATAGTAGGGAGCTCAATGAAAGTGTCAACCCAGTATACTGCAGTAGTGAATAAAGCAAACTCAGTGTTAGGGATTTTTATGAATGGGACTGAAAATAAAAAGGTCAATATTAGAATGCCCCTGTATAAATCGATGGTGCAGCCTCATTTGGAATACTGTGTGCAGTTCTGGAGCTGGAAAAAGTACAGAAAAGGGCAACCAAGACAATTAGGGAGTTTGAGAACCTTCCCTATGAGGAAAGGCTGAAGACTCTGGGAGTTTTCAGTTTAGAAAAGAGATGACTAAGGAGGGACATGGTAGATGTTTATAAAATAATACATGGGGTGGAGAGGGTTGACAAAGAGAAATTTTTCCCCCTCTCCCAAAATTCTAGAACTTGAGGGCATCCAATGAAGCTGATGAATACTAGATTCAGGACAGACACAAGGAAATACTACTTTACACAGCAAGTGATTACAATGTGGAATTTGCTGCCAGAGGATGTAATGATGGCCACATGCATACACAGCTTTAAAAAGGGGATTAGATGGATACATGGAGGATAGGTCTATCAGTTGCTACTAGCCATGGAGACTAAAGGGCAGTCAACCTCTGAATCCCAGTGTCAGGAAGCAACATCAAGGGAAGGCATAGGCCTCTATGCCCTGTTGTTTGACCTCCAGAGGAACTGGTTGACCACTGTGTGAGATAGGCTGCTGGACTAGATGGACCACTGGTCTGATCCAGCAGGGCTTTTCTTGTTTACATATATTCTAATTGCTGGTGCTTAGCCATATATAGAACTTTGCTTTGTGTTTATGCACTACTTGTGAGTCTGTTTAGACAGTAGCCTTCATCAGTAGGTAGGCAACTAGTCAATAGCTGCTGCTGGCACAAGAACAGAATTTACTGGATTGTTGATGCATATGATTCAAAATCAAGGGCTCATGACTTCTTCTCAAGAAAGTTAAAACACCCTCAAAATTAATACTTACTCCAGGAAGTATCTATCTGTCTCAGCTGTAGTTAATTAGTTATTATTGTGGCACAGTATATCCCACAAAATTATCCATCCAGCTACCAGTTCCAGTCCCTTAAGCCTTTACTTTAATTTCAGAAAGATTAACCCACCTGGACAAGTGAGATGGGATTGGAATGACTACCATCACCTATAGGCTATGAGGTTTTCTCATGCATGGGAATGGCATAAGATCTTATTATGAGTATGCTGTACCCATATCAGGGTAGATGCCTATCAGGATGAGATTTAGGAATGCTAAAGCACCTTTCACTTCAACTCAGGTTCTACATGCCGGTTTTTCATCAGGCTGTGAATAAGTAGCTGGAGCCTGTTAAGTGGATTATTTTCCATGTATTAAAACAGTACCATTAAGTGCAACCGGCAGCATATTATGCATGTCGGTTATCATACGGTCACAGCCCAAATGGGAGGTTCCCCAATAGACCTGATGTCTCTGCAGGCAGCTCCACAGTCAATCATTTAAATAAAGAGTGAGCAAACCAGTCAGCCATATATTTATAAATATTGTTATTGTTAATCTTACAATTTTGTGTGCTTCTAAGTCCATGCTATTAACGTTATTACATTCAGGCATATTTTTCCACAGCTTCATGGGAGTCATAACTCCCTCCTTACACTGGTGTCATTTAATTACCTGACTCAGTCACCCTGGGGCATAATTGATTTCACCTACTGAGTTTGTGCAAAAGTGACCACAGTGCAGAAGGAAATGAAACTTCAACACCACAAAGCTGTTCTGCATGCCGCTTGACTAGGATGGTGGTGAGTAGGGCTGTTGAATTTAAAAAAATACGGTATAGTTCGGATTCGGCTGAATTCGGCCCATTTAGATTCGGGATATGCCGAAGTCCGAACTCCCCCGCTTCGGGTCCATGCAATTCGGCAGGAATTCAAAGTTCGGGGGAAAAATTCGGCCGAATAAAGCCATTAAAAACACAACCATGCCTTTCCGCGGCTCTGGGGGGGCATTTTTGGGGGTAGAGGTCCCAAACTTTGAGCGGAGCTTCAAAGGTAGCTTCTTGAAAGACCCCCCAAGTTTTGTAAAGATTGGGTCAGGGGGGGCTGTGCATCTCTGAGCAGAGCTTGCCGCCCATGCACAAAGCTCCCAGCCCCGACAAACAGCTGAGAAGTTTGCAAAGCATTGCAACACAACTGCAAGCAACATGACTGCAAAAGCAACACAACCTTGTAAGCAACACCTTTGCAACTGTGCAAAGGAACACCTGACACCTGGGAGTTTGCAAACCATGGAAAGAGACAGAGGCAGCTAGCTATGCATAATGAGCAGGGGTGGAATTTCCCATTTTGCATGGGACTCCAAATGCATTCTTTAAGTCACCATTTGAAAACCAGTTTTGAGCAAGCATCCAAATAGACCTAACTGCTCTTATGAATGAGGGAAAACCTGAAGACACACAACTGAACCCCCCCCTCAAACCAGGGAGAGACTCGAGGGGGAACACACACCCCAGGCAGAACCGGCAAAAGCCCCCTTTGGCTTCTCCCCCCACCCACAGAAACTGCTCCCTCCCCACACACACACAGACTCTGCTTTCCCCCACACACACACATATACAGGAGAAAAATTATAGATTAAAGCCCCCAAAGGAGTCTTACTGTGGCTGTCTTCTGTTCCATTAGGAGGGGCTGGGAGGACGACTGGGTAATCCAAGACGATTCCATTTAGGCACAGGAAGTTTTGCTCTGGAGATGCATACAGGATCCCATTCATCCCAATAGGGAAAAGGGGAAAGGGGAAAGCCCATATCGCAGGACCCCCTGACCCAATGTTTACAAAACTTGGGTGGTCTCTTAAGAAGGCTTGTCTGAAGCTCCGCTCAAAGTTTGGGATCTGCACCCCCAAAAATGCGCCCCCTGCAGCCATGGAAAGAGAAAAGGGGGGAGCCGATATTTCTGCCCCCACTGAACCCATCTTTACAAAACTTGGGTGGTCTCTTAAGAAGGCTTGTCTGAATCTCTGCTGAAAGTTTTGTGTCTGTACCCCAAAAAATACGCTCCCTGCAGCCACAGAAAGGAGCGAATGTGCACAAGCACCCCCCCCCCATACACACGAAGATTTCCCCCCCTCTCTCCCCCCGGCCGGGCCGCACATCAGCTGATTCCTCCAGTACTCAATCCTGACTGATTGGCCAGAAGAAGACCCAGCTTGGCCACCGATTGGCCGGGGGAGGAGAATGCTGCTTACTGACGGTTATGCTGCTTACTGACAGCCCCGAATTGGCCGGATTTATTCGTGAACTCCCGAACTCGCTGAATTCGGCTCCCCGGTTGCCCACCATTTTTGAGTTTGGTTCATCCCGAACTAAAAACCACAGAATCAGGGGAAATTCGGCTGTTTTTCAGTAGTGGTGAGGGAAGGAAATCCAAGACTCAGTTTATGAGTGATTGAAGGTATAAAAAATGGTATATTCATCTGCCAAACACATTCACCATGACGTTCTCAGTTCTTAATAAGAAGTAGGTACTACTTAGTGATTTGAACCCAGGTACCTGAGTTTAAAATGCATAATATTCATTCAACCCCATTAATTATCATCCATTCCTATGGTGTGCCTATGGTCATCCATTGCTTTGGTCCTGGCACATATGGTACAAAATTAGCCTTATACTGGATTGACTAATTGCAATATTAGTCAATATTGACTAATTGGATTGACTAATTGCAATATTAGTCAATATTGACTAATTGCAATATTGACTAATTGCAACAATAATTCAGAAAATGCCATCGTTCCTATTCACAATCCAAGTGTAATTTGCATTTCCTGTAAAGGTTGAAGCATTGATTGGAAGCCTTTTTATGACTTTGCTTTCTCCTGCTCTTTTAGCAAATATACATCAAACCCAGCACAACCCATTTGATCAGATGGTCATCCCAATAAAATATTCTTCTAAAATGGAATGAACAGTTGCAGCCCTAAAGAAATACAACCACCATAAAAGTCAGAGGCAGTGAAAAGGCTGTGAGGGTAATTCATGTAAATGTCACTCTGAACAGAATAAATTTTCTTTATCAGTAAACACTGCAAGGATCACATTAATATGCTTAACAGAGAGGGAGGAGCAACAGAGGTGAAAATCATATTTGTCTCTTAAAGCATTTTTTTTAATTCCTAAAAGGTAGCAAAGGTGGCAGGAGGAGACCAAGGTGGGGATTCTCTGGCTTGCTGCCAGGATACAAGTAGTAATGACCCCAAGGAATGACTGGCCTGCCCTTGGCAAGGCTCCAGATCCTACAAAAGCAAACATTATACACATAAAACACAATGTCCCTGCAAGCTGATTCCCAGCAGTGGGACTATCCAGTTAACAGAAACAATATGTGAAGTACGGTTTCACAAATATCATATTGAACAACAAATATCACATTGAACAACAGCCCACTTATGCACTGCTCAAGCAAAGACTGGGAAGCAGTGCTTGAATATCAGGCAACAGGAGTCCCTTGTTCCTTACCTTTGTGATGACCTTTTCATGAATGCTTTTAGAAAACCATGATTTGGTCATGGAGGAGAGGGCCCATGGCTCAATGGTAGAGCATCTTCTTCGCATAAAGTCCCTATGTTCAGTTCCCAACATCTCCAGTTTAGTAGGTGATATGAAAGACATTTACCCGAGACCCTGGAGAACTGCTGCCAGTAGAAGTAGACAATAATGTTCTTGATAAAGCAATGATCTGAACTCATATCTGACTCTCACATCCATTCTGACTTGGACTCTACATTAGTAGTGACAGAATTGGATGGTCCCAGGATGCCTATTTGTCCAGTTGTGTGGGATACTTTTCAGTTTCTGCAGATTGAGGATGTGGTCAGGATTCTGGGAAGTTTGAGACCTACCACCAGTTTTCCCAACCCTTGCTCTGGTTGCTTAAATCAGCTGGGGGGGGGGGGCTGATGGACTGGGGCTGGGAGGCAGTAAATGCTTTCTTGAGTTATGGGGTGTTCATTCCTGCCTTGAAGCAGGCAGTAGTGCATCCACTCCTGAAGAAACCAACTCTGGACACAGGAGAGTTGAACAACAACTACCATCCAGTCTCAAATGTACCATTCCTGAGCTAGGTGATTGACAGCCCATTCCTGAGGCTGCAGGCGGGCCACGGCGGCCGGCAGAGGTGCAGCAACGGCACAGCCGGGAGGCCTCCTAAGGGGCTTCACAGCGGCACGTGCCACCATGAAAAAGGCAAAAGTGTAAAAAGAAGTGAGAGACCAAGGTGCGGCGTGGTGGCGGAGGAATGCCACAGCGCAGCCTGAGGCCAGCCAGGGCCGGCCAAGTCCACAGGGCAACTTCTGGGAAGGGATTTCACTGTGGGGAGGAGGGCCACGGAATGGGGATGGGAGGGGCAGGCCATGAGAGAGGATGGGCTCCCTCAGGGGGAGGAGTGCAGGGGGAAGGGAGGCGGGGAGAGCAGGGGGGTGCAGGATGATGGGAGAGCTCCCGGAGGGAGGAGTGCAGGGGGAAGGGAGGCGGGGAGAGCAGGGGGGTGCAGGATGATGAGAGAGCTCCTGGTGGGGGCAGGAGAATGGTGAGAGCATGCAGCAGCTGCGGAGGAGACTACGGGTGACTGGTCACCAGAGCCACCTGCATGGGTACCCACAACCCTCCCAGTTGCACCCAAGCACCACTCTTTCCCTTGACACAAGTTCCAGGGTGGGCTGGGGGCTGCCAGCAAGACCCTCCACACACACCGAAAGGAGGGCTGGGGAGGCAACTCTCGGCTGAGAAACCTGGCCCAGTGGCCCCATCCGGGGCAGCGGGAGGACGGGAGTCAGGGGTGGATGCCAGGAATGGGCCAACCCTTGCCTGATGGGCGGTAGCGTGTTCTGTCTTAACACCATAGAAAAGGTTATCCCCCTGAAGAGGGGGGGGAAGGGGAGTGGAAGGGGGGAAACAGGCTATCCACCGCAAGTGTGGTCGGAACTCAGCTGGACTAGCTGAATCCTTCCAGCCACCAGGAAGAGTCATGGGAACAGCTCATCTTCAAAGATGGCCATTCCTGTGGCCCTGAAGGCCCTGGGGATCCCAGGAGTGAATGTGTGGGACAACCTGGCTTGGAAGGAAGCCAGATCACAGGAGGCTGGGACAAGCAGCAGCTGTGCCACCTGTGTGGGAACAGCACACCAACATTTCATGGAAGACTGAGTCCCGGGGGACTTGAGGGTCCTCAGCACAGGGGTGCAGCGAGGGGCCATATTAGCGCTGGCGGCGGTAGCACCGGGAGGCACAGGCTGGACACGAGTGACCAGAAAAGGATGGCGGGGACTCTATTCAAATGTCAGAGGAGATGTCTGGGATCTGCCAATGCAGTGACGCCAGACCATGCCCTCTCTGCCTCCCTTCGGCCTCCGCGGTCACCGTGGGAGCTGACCAGTCACTTAATATCAGCCTCCCAAGAGTAGAGCCACTAAGTGCAGGCCGCCATGGAGAAGAGAAAAGAAGGGACCCTGACCTAGGTGGCCACATCCCTCCCTGTGGTCTGGGAGTGCCATCTCTGGGCTGGGTTCCCATACCCGCCTCCCCTCCCCCACCACCAAGGCATGAGTCTGGAGGTGCCGCCTTCATCCAGTTCATCTTTTGTGCGAGGCACCTGGCCATGGGGAGTTCTCGAACACACAGGAGAGGGATGGTGAAGACAGAGGAGGACCGAGGTGATCTGGCCATGTGCTGGGTGGGGTGGTTAGGGGCCAACAGCCACAGCCCCCTCATGGCATCCCCTCAGATGATGGCAGGCAGGGCTATCAGAAGTGCGAGCCGTGGGATGGAAAGGGGGTGTGTGAGAACGGGGTGGGAGAGGGTGCTTGCGAGCTATGTCTTTGAACCAAGGGACAGGTGAACCCCGTTTTGAACTGCTTTTGAAGAAACTCACTACTGGAACTGATGAGGGGATGGTCCACCATTTGATGAATGATTTTAGCTCGCACACCACAGTGGAGGTTGCCAGATTTCTGGGAATTGACCTTGAAGCGGGTCAGTGCCTTTCGAGTGACTAAGCTCTTAGAATTGACTCCTTCCTGAGAAGTGGTATGTTATCTTATTCAGCTAGTCACCTACTAAGCAGGACTCAACTACATGACTCACTTAAAAAAGCAAGTCTTTTTATTGATGTATTTCCAGTAAATATGTGTATATGCAAGTTACAAAGTCTCAATGTTCAGTAACAATGTATGGTTACAGTGTATACTGTAAAGCAAGCAAGTTCTACATACTATTCAGTTTTAAAATCCAACACTTAAAATATAACAGTCAAATAAGTCTGATTTAGTTCAAAGTATCTAATTCACACTCTAGAATAATATATTTGTAAAGCCATACATATCAACAGCCTCTTCTTGAGACCCTCTGAGAGAGGTCTGAAGTACTAGCCTTTCTGTGCCTGTTTCAGTCACATTATCGATGTGAAACCATTTCTCAAGGTATGTGAAACTGTTTCTCAATGTAAATGAAACTGTCCTTCAATCAAGAAACTGTTTTACCGCACATGCTCAGTAGCCTCCTATTCCATTACCTTATTTGGACTTCCTCTTTCAGGAGACTATTTTGCTAAACTATAAACAATCAGTTTTAAGCTTTATCATCACTCTATATATTCAATTTTAGTATCATTCTCATCTACAGAAAAATACATTTAATTTGAACCCATTCATTAAGCTCTAGGATCTAGCATTCATGTTTAAATCATAAAATACAATTATAGTTTACATTACGACATTATCAGTATCACATGAGTAGATAGAGAGCATATCTGTATGTGAAGTCATTGGAATCTGACATTCGGTTTCTGCTTTTCAATAGCTATATAGGACATGAGAAACGGTTTCTCATTCCAGCAGTCATATAAGTCATGAGAAACTGTTTCTCATCTGGGAAGGTCTTTGGTAATAATAGAATAGAATGTTGCTGGAAAATTACTGAAGCCTCTGATAGAGTGATAAGAGCAGAAGCCTCTTGCATAGAATATACTTCATCCTTTTAAAAGGAAATTAAACCTCTTTATATATATTTTGTAGTTTGTATGTGTAGTTGTGTTATATTCTGAATAATTCTGCATATGTACAACATTAATACCATGTTCATGTGCTCCAATATGTCAAAGCCTGTAACATCCTAAAATTTTGAACATTGTCTGGACCTCCCCTTAGTGGATGGGCCAGTTTTATTTATTTATGTACTTTCCTAATGGTATCTATCTGATTTTAAGTGTCTTTTGTAAATATGAATCCTTGCTTATGATCATTAATATTGTCTCTATGCCAATAAAGGTTTGGATGGATGGATGGCATGGGGGTAGTCTCGGCCCGTGGCTGTGGAGCGCGTCTCCAGCCTCGTCAGACGGGGGTCCATGGAGGCCGGAGCACAGCTGAAAGCAAGGACGGCGAGAGTGGCGGGCGGGCGGGCGAGATGCGACCACTGGCACGGAGGGAGAGGCAGAGCAGCATGGAGGCCCCGGGCTGGCCAGAACTGTGGCAGCATCTGAAAAAAAAGCACAGAGAGGGATGAGAGGCGACCTTGCCTAGGCCTCCCACGAAGGCTCTCTCTTGAGTGAGGCCAGGTCTGTGTCTCGACAACAGCAATGGTTCGATTGGAGGGGGAAAGTCTGGTGCAGGCCTTCAGAGGTGCCCTCCCACCAGAAGCACCCCCCAGAGAGGGAAGCTGGAGGAGCTATAACGCAAAGCCCCCCCTCCCAGAGACGGAAGTTGGAGTGAGAACCATGCACAGTCCCCCACAGAGAGCAGAGTTGGAGCAAGAATCATGCACAGTCCCCCCAGAGAGGGGAGTTGGAGTGAGAAAACAGCAAGGCATTCCAGCCCATGCGAGGCTTACCTGTCAAGTGAGTGCCGGCTGCAAAGTGCCATTTATGAGGGTAACTCCCACCTTCAAGGCCCCTCCTCTGGAGAGGTGCTGCCACTTCCTGCCCTGGCCCCATTGGCCGGCCTCTAGGTGGGTTCTGGAGGTGCCAGGCTGAGATGGGCGATGCTTGGGCGGGGCACAGAGACAAGGGTCCTGAGCGTTTACGTGGCGGTCAATGGTTTGTGCCAGGTCGAGACCTGGCATAACGTTTTGGCAGCAAAAGGGGGCGTTCCCGGGCCAAAAGGGCCTTAGGAGGCCTCCTAGCTGTGGGAATGTACCCGCGGCCGCTGTCTGCCGCTTCTGCACTGCTCGGACTCTGGTGCGGTCCTTGCACTGGTGCGGCCGCGCCGCCCCCCTCCGCCAACTACCACCACCGGAGTAACTGGTCTGACGCTGGCACCCAGGCCGTTTGTGCCAGCGTAAGTGCCTTTTACACTGGCGCGAGGCCCTTCGGGCCTCCTAAGCACTTTCAGCACCCAAGCTCAGAAATGGGCTGTGAGTGAGTGGTAGCTGGCAAACTTCAGAGATTCCTGAATGAAGTGGATTGTTTAGATCCATTCCAATGAAATGGCCTTGGTCACCCTGGTGGATGACATGTGCTGAGAGATGGACAGTGAGGATGTGACCCTCTTAATTCTTCTGGACCTTTCAGTGGCTTTTGATACCATCGATCATGGTGTCCTTCTGGATGGACTTTCAGGACTGGAACTGGAAGTCTTTTGGAGGTGGTTCCAATCCTAACTCAAGGGTAGGTTTCAGAGTGTGGTGCTGGGGGACTGCTGCTCTGGCCATTGGCCTATGAAGTCCCCCAAAATTCTGTCATCTCCCATACTTTTTAGCATCTATTTAAAGCTACTGGAAGAGTTCATCTGGAAATTTGGGCTGAGCTGCCACCAATATGCATATGATTCTCAGCTCTATCGTGCTATGCCAGCAGATCCTAGGGAGGCTGTGGAAACTGTGAACAGGTGCCTTGAGGGAGTTTTGGAATGGATGCGAGCTAACAGGCTGAAACTTAATCCCAACAAAAATTGAGGCAATACTGGGGGGTGGGGTAGGTCTGACCTAGATAATGAATTATTCCCTGTTCAGGATGGTGTTGCACTCCCCCTAAAAGTGCAGATTTGTAGCTTGGGGGTGCTCCTTGACCAGGGCCTCCTGTTGGATTAACTGGTGGCAGCAGTTGCCAGGGGTGTCTTTCACCAGCTTCGAGAGGTGAACTAGCTGTGTCCATTCCTGGACAGAAATATATTGCCACTGAGGTGCATGCCTGGGTAACATCTAGATTAGATTACTACAATGTGCTGCCTTTGAAAACTGTCCAGAAGTTACAGCTTGTACTGAATGCTGCAGCTAGAGTGTTGACTGGAGTGGGTTGTAGGGACCATATCACTCCAGTCTTGTTCCACCTACACAGGCTTTCAATTTGCTTCTAGTCTCAATTCAAGAAACTGCTATTGATGCATGGGACCTGTATGGCCTGGGACCAACATACCTTAAGGACTGTCTTCTCCCATAAAAACCTACCCCCTCACTCCGGTCAGCCTCAAAAACCCTGCTTTAGTTGCTCCACCATGGGATGAATCAGTGCTTGGGTCTCATGGCCCTTTTTACATGCCCAGGGTAATGCCAATCACCACTTTGGGATCAGGAAGGCATTCTCCTCCAGCCCAGATAGGGTTGCCAGTTCTGGGTTGGGAAATATCTGGAGATTTTGGAGGTGGAGCCTAAGGAGGGTTTGGGGAAGGACTTCAATTTCATTGGCTCCAATTGTGAAAGTGGGCATTTTCTCCAGGTGAACGGATATCAGCAGGAATAGGGCTGTGCATATCGGAATTATCGACCCAAAAATAAACTTGGAAAAAGGCATACCAGCTTTTTCTGGGTTTGTTTTGGTCTGAATATTGAAATAGAAAATAAAGCCTAAGAAAGATCACCAAATCAACCAAATTGGTATTCGGCTGAATCGGCCTTAAGCTTTCCAAGCTTTTCTCTAAGGGTATTTTTAGGAGCTCCTGTGGGGGCATTTTTAGAGGTGGTGTCACAGGCAGACTATAAAAATATATAGGAAGCTTGTAGAATTTTCCTATTTAAAGTCCAAAAGCATCGTCTTATTTAGAGGCTTGTCTCTCTTTAAAAAGTAAAACAAGCCTAAACATTCTTTGCCAAGGACTAATGTTTCAGAATTACTCTGTCAAGGACTTAAGTGTTATGAAGAAGTGCTTTTTGCACTCTTTGCCCTTTCAATGACTCTACTTGCAGAGTGCTTTTTGCTCTGACCTTATCTAGGTACTCTAGCAAAGCATTCTGCTGACTGTGAATCAATGGTGTTGTGAGCTCTAGTCCTGCGGCAAACCCATAAACAGACTCCAGCAGACGGCAAGTCCACGAAAGCAGTTTTATTGAGTAAGCACGACAGGTTACAGAAGCCATATTCAAGATGTTACTAGTGAAGGGCTAAGGGAAAGCATTTGGCATATATACAAAGCAATAAGAGATAACCAGTAACCCTGGCAACCCCCTTCCCAATGGCAGGAAGGAGAACTTGGCTATTCCCACACTGAAGGAATCTATGAAGTCTAAACATGGGGCACGGAGTGGTGATCTAATCTGGCCTTGGAGAGAACTGCAAAACAACACCTGGAAGCGCAACCATGAACTGTCTTCATGGCCTGCACCTGACATTCTGCCCCCCTAAAGAACCCCCCTCACCCTTCCCTGAGGGTTTGTGAGGGTAGGCGGAATGGAATTCTTGCACCAGGCGGGGGGCGGAGACGTCATAGTCAGGCACCCATTCATCTTGGGGGGAACCAAATGTTTCCAGCGAACCAGGTATTGAAGGGCCCCGTAGCAAAAGTGGGAATCTAGTATCTTAGCCACTTCAAAATGTTCTCCCCCCATACACACACCATTTCAGGCACTTCGGGTTGCGGCTCAAAATGCCATCTTTGGGAAGGAACGTATGGTTTTAATAGACTGATATGGAACACAGGATGAATTCTCCGTAGAGACTTGGGCAAGGAGAGTTCTACAGTCACTGGATTGAAAACCTTGGAAATGGGGAATGGACCTACATACTTGGCACTGAGTTTATCACACGGGCGGGTGGATCATAGATTCTTGGTGGACAGATAGACGAGATCCCCCACCCTGTACTCCTTACCGGGGGAGCAATGTTTGTCAGCCTGAGCTTTGTACTTTTGTTTGGCTCGCTCCAAATTTTTAACCAGCCATGGCCAGGTTGTTTGAAAGGAACACACCCATTTAGCCACATCAGCCCCCCCCTCCTCCTCAGACACATCGACATGGCCCACAGGATTAAACTCTTTACCATGAACAATCTGAAACGGGCTGAACCCTGTGAACTGCATTATTGTAAGCATATTTGGCAAAAGGCAACAGGTTTACCCAGTCATCCTGATGGTAATTGACATAACAGCGTAAATAACATTCCAAGACTGCATTTACCCATTCAGTTTGACCATCCGTTTGGGGATGGAAGGCACTAGATAGTCCCTGTTCCACTCCAACCAGTTTGAGAAACGCTTCCATAATTTGGCCACAAAACTTGAACCCCTGTCCGTCACTATCTTGCGCGGAAAGCTATGTAGATGGAAGACATGTGACATGAAGAGGAGGGGCCAATTTCAGGGAAGAACGGATACCTGCACACGGCACAAGATGCACCTGTTTTGAAAACAGATCAGTAACCATCCAAAGTACAGTATTTCCCCCACTAGGGGGTAGATCCGTCATGAAGTCCATTGCAATCACCTCCCAAGGCTTAGAGGGGGTCTCTAACGGTTGCAAGAGTCCAGGCGGTTTTCCCTGTGCCAGTTTGGCCGCTGCACAGATGGAGCAGCTGCGGATGAAGGAGTCCACATCTGACCGCATGCCCGCCCCCAAAATTGCCTTCTAAGTAAATGCAAAGTCTTAAGGAATTCGAAATGTCTGGCGGTCTTGGCACCATGAACCAAACCTAAAATCTCCCCCCGCAACCCCTCAGGCACATACAGTTTAGAATCCTTGTACCAAAAATCCCCGCGTTTAACTAGAGAGGCTGGAAGGGTCCTCAAGGAAAGTTCTGCTTGATAACTACGAAGAAGAGTGTTCCTGAAAGACTCGGACAGACCTTCCACCCCCTCCGGAGTAGCACCGGTGGGCGGCTGGACCGGGGACGGAGTGGATACCGGAGTGGGGGGTGGTTGAACAGGGTGCTCGGGTCCCCGTGCCTTGGGAGACACGGCTGTAGATTGCTCTGAGGGAGGAGGAAGCGAGATGGGTGGCATCACCGGCTCGCCCGGGCATGGGGCATCTGTTCCCTCTAGCAGCGGCAGCGGTGGGGAGTGAGTTTGAGAATGGGTTTGCACAGCCAGAGTGGGCACTAGACCCCATTGGGCAGGGGTGAAGATATTGGTGGGATATTGGGGAAGTCTAGATAGGGCATCAGCCAGCAGATTTTGCTTCTCTGGTACATGCTTCAGGATGAATCGGAATTGGGCAAAGAAGTCCTCCCAGCGCACTTGTTTTGCGGACAGTTTGCGGGCCTCCGTTAGGGCGATAAGATTTTTGTGATCGGACCACATTTCAAAAGGCACCGTGGAACCCTCCAGAAACTGTCTCCATATTGTCAAGGCTTGTTTTACAGTGGTGGCTTCCTTTCCCCAAATAGCCCAATTGAGTTTGGATTGGGTAAACCTTTTGGAAAAATAAGTGCACGGTCGCAGGTGTCCATCCACCCCCCGTTGCAGTAGTGCACCCCCCATTGCTACATCAGAAGCGTCTACGTGAACTATGAACGGTTGAGTGCAGTTGGGGTGTTGCAGGACCAGCTCGGACATAAAGAGCTGCTTTAGACTACTGAAGGCAGCTTGACATTGGGGGGTCCACTCCACCTGGGCATTGGGTAAAGTGGCCGAATCCCCTTTTCCCTTAGGTTTAAGGAGATCCATGATGGGCAGAGCAATCCGAGCGAAATGAGGGAGGAACGCCCTGTAGAAATGTGCAAACCTGAGGAACCTTTGGACTTGTTTGCGAGTAGAGGGTGGTTCCCAACTGAGCACAGCCCGCACCTTTTCTGGATCCATAGTCAGCCCTTGGTGCGAGACGACATATCCTAGGAAGGTTAATTGCTTCCTGTGAAAGTTGCACTTAGAAAGTTTGGCATAGAGCTGATGATCCCTAGACGTTGCAACACCTCTCTGACCAAAGCAACATGTTCCTCCATGATTTTAGAGTAAATAAGAATGTCATCCAAATAAACTACCAGTACCCTGAATAGCAGGTCATGGAGGATCTCATTAATGAGTTGCATGAAGACTCCCGGGGCTCCTTTTAATCCAAACGGCATCACCATAAATTCGAACATCCCAAAGCAACTGGAGAACGCTGTCAGAGCTTCATCCCCCTTCCGAATTCTGACTCTGTAATAAGCCTCGACTAAATCCAACTTAGTGAAAACGTGCCCTTCTTTCAGTTGTCCCAAGAGATCAGGAATGAGGGGGATGGAGTAGGAATTTGTTTGAGTAACAGCATTGAGTTTCCGGAAGTCAATACACAAATGCAAATCCCCCGGTTTTTTCTTTATGAAAAATGTTAGTGCCGAACAGGGCGCGGTGGACGGTCAGATGAAACCGTGAGCCAAGTTCTTGTCTAAGAATTCGTGGAGTACCGTCTGTTTCATAGGACTCAATGGGTAGATCTTACTCTTTGGTAGTTTTCCATCCCCCACCACCTCAATAGCACAGTCTGTCCAGCTGTGGGGAGGTAAAACATCACACTCCTGCACATTGAATACATCCGCAAAGTCCTGATAGTCGGGTGGCAAGTGGGTTGGACTGGAGGGGTCTGCGGCAAGAGCAGGGGTTGGCGTGATTATGGTTTTAATGGCCATGTCATGTCGGTGTAATTCACACAACAAGCTAATGAACGTTAAAGTCCCAGCATCCCAGTTTATGGCGGGACTGTGTCCTTTGAGCCAATTTGCTCCCAACACCACCGCATATCTAACATTAGGCACAATAGTAAGGTTGATTTGTTCCCAGTGGTGGCCAATTCCCATTGCCACCCCATCAGTGCGACGATCTACCAGGCCCTCCTTGAAGTCACTCCGTCCATCTGGGTGAACAGAGAGGGCAGAGGGACTGACTTCACCTGGAGTGCCTTAAACGTGGTTTTGTTTATTAATGAGAGGGCACATCCAGAGTCAATTAAGGCTTTTACTTGTAACTGAGGACCTTTTCTATAATGTTGTAATATGACATCTACATACACAGTCTCTTCCATTTCACTCACCATGAAGGGGGCTTCGGGTCTTGCCCTGGGCTTTGCAGGAGCTCCTACAGGGGTCTACGGTATTGCCCCCTCTACCGCAGACCCAGCCCGTCTTTTGGCGGTTCGTGGGGAGACTCCAGATAAAGGGCAGGGGAGTTCCAGTGGTCATCCTCCTCGGAGGAAGCGGAGCTGATCTCTCCAGGGGTGGTAATTGTAATCCTGGAATCCGACGGGTCCGCTGGCAAAGGGTCCATCATCACCTCTCTGGCAAGCAGAGCTGGGGATGCTTTTCGTCTTGGAGCAATGCTTCGCTCGACCGCGGCGCCTCTCCCTCTGGTGCCCCTGCCATTGGGAAGTAAGACCCCCAGGATAGGGGCCGCCGACTCCCGTCGTGACTCGCTGAGTGTCAGCTGAGACAACAACCGAGTTAGTGAGGCAAGGTCCTCCTGTGCTAACCGGCTCTCTTCCAGTAAAACATCTAGGTCCAAAAGGTCATTGTGGGCACGTAGATCAGCATCCTGGGTCCTCCAGGGGGTCGTTTCTGCCAGGCGACGCCACTGATCACTCACCAGCTAAATCAGCCAGGTGGCCTCCACGTCAGTTCGTAGCGTCTCCTCTAGGACATCTTGTAGTAAATCGGGATCCTCGGGAGCTTGTCTCGCATCCCAAACCGAGGAGTCGAGTGCCTAGGCGAACCCTTGGGCTCCAGCCAAGGTCAGGAATTAAAACAGATGAAGAAGATGACTAGTAACATAATGTGAGCTCTAGTCCTGCGGCAAACCCATAAACAGGCTCCAGCAGATGGCAAGTCCACGAAAGCAGTTTTATTGAGTAAGCACGACAGGTTACAGAAGCCATATTCAAGATGTTACTAGTGAAGGGCTAAGGGAAAGCATTTGGCATATATACAAAGCAATAAGAGATAACCAGTAACCCTGGCAACCCCCCTCCCGGTGGCAGGAAGAACTTGGCAATTCCCACACTGAAGGAATCTATGAAGTCTAAACACTGGGCACAGAGTGGTGATCTAATCTGGCCTTGGAAAGAACTGCAAAACAACACCTGGAAGCGCAACCATGAACTGTCTTCACGGCCTGCTCCTGACAGATGTAATGTAATAATATAATGTGTTTTTATATTGAATTTTAAGTCTTAGAAAGTAAAGGAAAGATTTCTATTAATCATGTTCTTCAGAAGAAGAAAATGTTGGTAAAAGCAACTTTCATAGAAACATAACAAAGACACAAACTGACTGTTTAGTACATGTGGCTATGGTCAGCAAATGACCTGCTGTGGAAAGGAACTCCTTATATGGTAAGTGCAGCTGCCCTAAGTAACATACAGTTAAAGTATGTTACAGGTCAAGTATGCACAAACACTCTCTCAAGATCAGATTGACACTGATTTTGAAGGATATAAAAGGAGGAGCTTCCTAGCCAAGAGTTACAGTTCCTAACAGGTTGGTACCCTCTGTCCTGAATGGATCTCTCCATCCCTAGCATGGGATGTGGGCTCTCAGACCTTGAGTGCATGGATTGAGGCTCTTAGACCTTCCATATGGGTTAAGACTTTCTTGCCTAAAAGGTCTCTCTAAATGTTTAGTCCTTGTGTGTTCTGAATACTTACAGATTTCTCCAACATTTACAAGTCTTCCTATAAGACTGGAGAACTCCCTAAACTGAGGATTCTCTCTAGATATCCAGCCCTTGCGAGGACTGGGTGTCTGGACTGAATACCTACAGACTACACATCTTTCATATAGGATGGAAGCTCTTGGAGTCCATCAACCCTTGTGTGGATTCCTGGAGCTTACCAGTCCTCATGGACTGAGGGAGCTTAGATTTCTCCAAGTCTTTGCATAGACATGGAGGTTCTAAGAACTCCCTATAGATATCTCCATCCTTTGTATGGAGGCACTGAAAACTCCTTAATACTTGCATGTATTGAGAAGTGTTCACTAAAATCTATCCAGCCCTTACAGATATGGAAGTTCTTAAGACTTCTCTCAGACTAAGGTCTTACACACCTATACATGGCTTTAAGCTTTGCATAGCTTTCTAATTCTGGCAAAGCTAAAGATGACATGCACACACAGAGAGATCTTCCTGATCTTAGCATAGATCAGAGGCCTTTTATAGGCTGAGAACACTCAGAGATTTCTCTATGGTTTCATGAATCTGGTCCTTGCATGGACTGACACTATGCTCTAAAGACTTCAGTTCTTACATGAACTCATGGAATCAGAGATTTCTCTAACCTTTGCATACACCAAAGATATTTAAAGACTAAAATAACACATATAGGATCTTAAAGGTTTATTCATCCTAAACATGGATTGAGGACTTTCAAATCTCTCTAGTCCTGCTGAACTGGGGAGATTCACAAATGACATGATTGGGTAACATATATTTATTTTATGATATTCTAGATACTTTGAACTCAGATGCTTTTAACTAAATCAGATTTTATCCATTAAACTAACCATTTTTATAAGATTTCTGTAAGTGTTATATTTTCTGAATGAAATATTATTACTGCTTTAAGGTTTGAAACTCATATAGAGGTATAGAGATTGTTTAAGATTGCTTGCATACATGAAAATGTTTAAGATTCATAATGTCTAAACTTTGTAACCTTTTAAAACTTTGTAACCATTTACAAGCATACATACTATATTATATATACTGTACATACATTTATGTCTTTTTCATATTTTTGAAGCAATTCAATAAAAAGCTTACTCCGGTAAGAAAGCAGCTGAGTCCTGCTTATTAGGTGTCTAACTGAATAAGATAACATACTTCTTAGGAAGGGGTCGATTCTAAGAGCATAGGCACTGAAAAGCATTGACCCCCTTCAGTAGAGTTACCAAATTTGCAGGGTAGCTGCAAGGGACTCTCTTTACATGAATCCTGAAGTTTGGTAAAATTTGGGTCAGGGGGTCTGATGTTATGGGCCCCCAAACGGATCACCCTTTCTTCAAAGAAGAAGGGGGGGCCATAAATTCAGACACCTTGACCAAAACTTTACCAAACTTCAGGGTTCATGCAAGGAGAGTTCCTTGCAGTTACCCTGAAAATTTGGAAACTCTACCTCTAAAAATGCCCCCACAGGAGCTTTGAAAAAAACTCCCATAGTCTTAAATGGGCCCATTTTTTATTTTTTTGCAAAAACCTGAAAAAAGCCAGAATACCCATTTACCAGTATGGGTATTCGGCTTATTTCAGGTTTCCTGAAAAATATCAGGTCCAATAACCTGAAATTTACTGAATTTTTTTTGTACAGCCCTAAGCAAGGACATCTCTAGCTACTGCCTGGAGGTTGATACAAAAATAGACACTTGTGTGTTTTCAGTAATTAAACCAACATTCACACAGAAAACATATATTCAAGCAATTTCAATATAATTCCAACATTGCTATCATAATCCAAAAATCATATCAAAGCACTGGTCACAAATTACAAGGTCACACAATATATTCACAAGTAAGTATATAAATACAGGTAAGTATACAATTCCCTATTTATAAATATAGGTAAGTAAACACATCTCCTTATCTATAATAATTCTAACAATATTTCTTCTTCTTTTAGCAACAATATATTACTACCTTAATCTTTTCAATTGGTATGTGTTCCTTTTTGTCTTACAAGCACAAATTTAAACTAATCCAGAATTAGAGGAAAGGTCTTAGAAGCCCCTCCTGAGATCATTTTTGGAACTACAGGCATACAGAAAAGGATATCAGATACTTTGTGATTTGGCACCTCCAACTGAAAATTTATGACAAGATTGATGTAAATAGGATTTTGAAACAAAAGGAAGCTTACTTTATACACTTATTCCAGACTATGATACCATCAGAGTTAAACATGGAAAATGACCTATCTTGTTTTATTTGAATCAGATAGGTTAGAATGGATAGCTGAATTGGAACACAATACATCTGAGGAAGAACTCATTAGGGGCTGACATATAGAAAGCTGTAGGTAATAGAACCACTTTAGGTATCCTTACTGGGAACCTCTGAAATGGACTGAATATACCAGCCTGGCTAGGCAGAAGGTAAGATATAATATGAAGAAATTGTAGGATTAAGGGCATTAATTAAGGGAATTGTTAATATAAAATTCTTATTGCTATACTTTTTGCCAATATAGGATCAGTCTTCTACCCATGGGGAGTTTAAATTTGTGCTTGTAAGACAAAAAGGAACACATACCAATTGAAAAAATTAAGGTAGTAATAACATTTTATTTTCTTATATGATTATATGGGAAAAGTCAGAAAGAGGAGAATACATTATTGTTTGCATTTTTATTGATGATAGGTTGAGGAACTGATGAAGAACGAAATGGCCATCTTCCTCGCCTGTCTGACTTCTGATGAATATATTGTTGCTAAAAGAAGAAGAAATATTGTTAGAATTATTATAGATAAGGAGATATGTTTACTTACCTATATTTGTAAATAGAGAATTGTATACTTAACTGTATTTATATACTTACTTGTGAATGTATTTTGTGATCTTGTAATTTGTGACCAGTGCTTTGATATGACTTTTGGATTATGATAGTAATACTGGAATTATATTGAAATTGCTTGAATATATGTTTTCCATGTGAATTTTGGTTTACCTACCTGGAGGTTCGCAACCCTAAACCTTGATTAGCCAGAGATCATAGAAGTTTTTTGCCTTACTCTGGGCCTAGAGTAGGAGTCACTGGGTGAGTGGGGGGAGGTAGTTGTAAATTTCCTACACTGTGCAGGGGGTTGGAGTAGATGACCCTGGGGGGTCCCTTCCAGCTCTATGTTTCCATGCCCCCTCCACTTCTCTTTCTGGTTACCAGGAGACTGACACACATGGATGGATGTTCTAAAGAACTGTGGTTAACTGCTCCCCCCTCCCCTCTCTCATCTCTTTTGGTTTCCATGGATCAAACAGGGATTAATGTGGATCTCAGAGATCAGACTTTTGGCCTCCCAGTCTATTCCTCCATTTTAGGCAGATAGGCAATATAGATGCACACAGCAGGGAATCCATCAGTGCTAGGGTAATGCTTTGATCCAGAACAGTTTGAAGTTAGCAGGATTGTTAGCTAGTATTGTTTGCGGGAGGGCAGAGGGAAAAGGATGTTCAGGAGGAATTTTGCCAATATTGATGTTCAGCCAGTATACTCAAATGTGATCTTTGACAACATATTGTCTAAGTCATAGGAAAATATGTCTGGATATTAAGCAGCACTTAAAGAAATCAGTTGTTGTTATGTTACAAAGTTATGCTCTAATGCAAGGACAAGAAAGCCTTAAGAAAAAAAAACACATTGATTTTATTCTGTTAACAGTATGTGAAAAATGGTGTCTTCAGACAAGTAGAAATCAATTGGCTCAGTAAAGGATTTCCCCTTTTCCTCATTAAATTTTGCTTTTCATGAAATAACACTCTGGTTTTAAATTACCTCCTTTAATATGAATGTGTTTACACAGCATTTTCTTCTTCATGCCTGGCTAAATCACCCTCCAACTTAAAAAAACAAAACAAACAAAAAAAAAAAAACCAATAACCAGGTCACCAGCCCAGGGAATGGTGGATAGTTTCCAGCCACACACTTGTTCTCAAACCCCTGGTGATTAAACATCAACACTTTATATTTTTCTATAATTCATCCTTTGAAATTCAGTCCCAAAGGTTATTTGTGAACAGCAACATCCCAGGAGGCTTTTGTAAGGTCAAATCTTACAATTTGTCTTTTAGAGATTTTCATTTTATTAGCCAGGCCTTCACTTTGAAGCCCAGTTATCTCCTGGGCTATGCTTTGTGCAGTGAAATGCTGTTTCCTTATGCCACTGGAAATGAGCAATCCTAAACAGAAGTAAGTCCCATGTTATGCAATGGTGCTTAGCCCCAGGAAAGTGCCTTTAGGACTGCTCTTAAAATGAGGGAAGGATGGGAGCTAGGTTTAGTGGTGCCAGTTTTTTTCCCCCACGCAGGGCTTCTGTGCTGTTTGGTATGCTGAGTCATCAGAAGACTGTTCCTAAAGTAGGGTTGCTACCAGCATACAATGAGGTGGGGAAGCTGCCAGGGTCCAGAGCTCCTGGTAAGGCCAATTGCTTCTGATGTACCTACCCTGCCACCTGCCTGATCACCCTTCCTCTAGTTGTTCACTTGAGAACACTTTCCCATGTGTACTGCCAGCTACATATGCTTCCCAGTATATATGGTTGTCAGGTGGGTGGTTTTGGTGGGCAATTGCCTGCCAATCCACTGGGCTTCTCCGAAGTGAGGACTGCACACACGCATGTGGGATCGCTCCAGTCCTGCCCCCTAAAACCTCCCGCTGATGGAGAAGGGGACCTGGCAACCCTACCAGTATAGCTGAGTGTGGATGATGCACAGCAGCATTGGGAGAAGTGGGGATGATGCACAGCAGCATTGAGAGAAGGGAGTATGAAGGGTGGGAGGGCTCGTGAGCAGATGGCTGAATGCCAGGCAGGTGGGGAGCACATATGTGGGTGGGTTAGAAGTGAGGTGTGAGCAGGAAGCCTGGTGGAGAGAAGAAAATGGGAGGGGGGCACTGGACATTCTCTACTCAGAGAACTTCCCCAAATCCTGGAACTGGTCCTTCCCCAAAATATATCTTGCCATGAAATAGAAGGGAGTAGCAGAGCATTCTTTAAAATGACAAAAAATATAACGAACAGTCATTTTAAAAAAAGATATACTTTATGGCTGGGCTTTAGGCAAAGCTTTTCTCAGCATGCAGATGACAGGGAAGCTGTTACCTGTTAAATGTCTATGAAAGGCACAGGAGTTTTGTTTAAAATTAGAATGTGTGTGTGACAGAGAGATGCAAAGTAATTACTTTATAGAACAACAATTGCTTTATTGTTTGCAAAACAAATTCAAAGGAAAGGGTTTGAAATGGCTGCTGTGCTTATCAACTTGCAAATGTATTAAAATCTTAATAATGTTCTGCCTGGATTTAATGAATTGTGATTGACCCGTGTACACTAGTGCTTCAGGTTGTTGCAAACATAGACAGACAGATGGACTGACGGACAGACAGACAGATTATTTATTTACGGCCCTTGGCCAGATAAAACAAAACACATGAACTAAAATAGCCTTACAGACAAAAGTTTACAGTCCGAGTCTTAAATCACTCTAAAAAAAACAAAAAAACATCAAAGTTACATCTCCCATTTGGACTAAGAGACTACTCTATGGCAATGAATTTTCATTGCTGCCGTACAAAAATTTGCTTCCTGAGAGGTGATTGAAGGATTATCTTCTTGTAGGAGCTTTTCGATCTTTTCTCTTTCCCTGTCAGGTCCCATTCTCAGTATGAGGGGCTCAATAAACTTAGAACAAGGTATTGTGTAAAAGTTACAGTTCAGGAGAACATGTTCAGTGGTTTCTAAATCCCTGGATTTACAGGGGCAGAGAGTATCTTCTTAAATTTCCCCTCTAACATAGCAGAGGGTAAGTAACGGAGATAGGTTGCTGGTGCAAGGATAAATTTGGAGTGGGGGGAGCCATAAATAAAGGCACTCTTGCTAAATCTGCTTGTCGCACAATATCTTTAACTTGCATAAATGTATGTCATATACACTTATGTTTGCTGTGGGAAACACCAATTTTAACATGGTATAGTGCTGCCTTGAACTACAGGGTTGAGCTGATATTTCTGAATTTACCTGGATCTATCCTGCCAGTGCCAAATAATCTATCCCCTGTAACAAATTGCCCCCTAGAGGCAGATTCTCAAACTAACAGGGGCTTTTGAGAGCAGGAGTAGTTGACTAGCTAGGAAAGTAAGATCTGAACTAGGAAGTAGGGGTGTGCAATTTTTTTTTTTTTTGGTAAAAATCGGATTTGGGCCTAATGGACCTTAAATATCCTATATTGGGAATATCTGGATTCCTGAAAAAAAGCAGGTCCATTAGACCTGAATCCAAATTTTACCCCCATCTTTCCCTCCCCCTCTCTTCCTCCATTCACCTACCTTTACTCAAGCAGCCATGGCTGCCACCAAGACCCACTTGGATGCCAGAGGCAGTGGCTGAAAGCAGCGCAGAGCTGCATGCCAGGCTCCACTGGGCTGAGCTCAACTTGAAGCTCTGCATGACCTGCCACCTCTAAGACCCACGTGGAGCCCAGAGGCCATGGCAGCAGACTTCTGTCCCAGCCTGGCCACCAGGTAAGTGAGGGGAGAGGGGTAGAGGGAAGGAAAAGGGAAAGGGGATTCCCTCCAGTCTTAAAAAATTAAATGGCAACAGAGCCAAAGCAGCCCAAAAATGCTGAGAAAAATTGGCATTATTTGGGATCTGCTTCTCAGTTCCCTTTAAATTGCCACTATTGGGCGGGGGGGGGGGAGGGGAAAAATCAAAAAATACCGATATGGTATTTTTAGGGGAGTTCAGTTTGGCTTTGCTGAGGCTTTGTCATTGGTTCAAATATTGTCTGATCGTAAACATCCTAGGTGGCTGAAGGCAAACCACTATCTCTCGATTCCCATGAACAAAATGAGAATAACAATAATGACCCACTGTAAAGTACTGTTTGCATGGATTGTTGAGATAATACATACAAAGCACTTTGAGTACACAGAAAGTATTGTTTTCCCTTTGTTGTGTTTAATTTATTTCATGGTGATAAGAAGCAGAAAAGGGTCACACTGAAGAGCTTCTCTTTTTGCTGCTGTTGTCTGCCACATTGTTTCTATTCTCATCTGTGCATACACTTGGATAACCCAAAAGACCCTTTTGCTGCACAACAGGCTGGACATCTTTGTGGTCCTATGTTTTTTTTTCCATTTCAGACTTTGTGCATCATCATTCATTAGCTTGATAAACCCTGTGGAAAGGCAAACAAGAGCAGGACTTCTGGTAGAGCGCTGGCCCGAGCACCAATCCAAGAAACATTCAAATTGGGGTGCAATAAGGCACTCCGCCCCAGTCCTAAATAGTGGACTGGGATGCAAGATCACCCCTGCAAGTCGTGAAGAGCGGTTTTGACTCCCATATTCTCTGAGAGAGTTTTTAAGCCTCTCGGAGGTGTGGATGCTGTCCCGCTGGCTACTGAGGGAATTTCCATCGCCATGAACGTCTCTTTGGCTCCAAGCTTCGACCTCCTCTATCTATCAACACTTAAATAATAATATTTTCTGAATGAAACCTCATCTTCCGAAGTCTGAGTAAGTTACAAGAACTCTCTTGTTTTTACCTTGAATCTGAAGTCTTGAAGGACCGGGAAAATCATCTATGCAATCTGCGTTTCTCCACCCAAAATATAAGTGACTTTGTAATTTAAAAAGATACTTGATAAATCGGCAGGAGCCTTATCCACTTGATCTGTACTTAGACATAACAAACGGGACTTTTGAAAGACGCTATAATTACCAATCAGACCCTGAGACGTCAAAAGGGGTGGGAGTAAACAAGAAAAATATCTTTGGATCTTTCTGGCTTGAGAAGGTCCTCCAGCCACATTTGCATTGGAACGATCTAACTCGGAGCATCGGAAGACAGCAAGGAAACATACTCGCTGCTCTTCAAAGTATCCAATAACTAAGACCCAGCACCACCGAGTTCGGAGAGGACAGACTAATTCGAAGGACCGGAAGTGAGTCTCCCTCGTGCAACTGCAAAATAAATCCTACTACCCAGGATCATTGAGAGGAGATGACGAAAGGTCCGCGAATCAACAACATCCTGTCTACTTCCTACTCCACTGCCGAGCTAGAGCGTCACTAAAACTTGATGGTTTGTTGAAACTTTAAGTCTCATTTTTATTACATCGGGAAAAACTTAAACTGATTAAAGTTGGCAGATATACAAACCAAATAGAATTGGGCCCTGCCACTTCACTCAAAAGACAAACATTAAGGATATAAGTTTTGACTTTGTTTAAAGGTTGGACTTTCAAGCCTCACTTCTTTTGTAACATCAACATTTTTTGGAACCTTTTTTAGAAATAAATATGGATAAGATGGAAAAAAATACAGCTAGCTAAACAACAGTATCAGATAAGTAAATGGCAAGAAGAAATGTCACACCAATTGACTCAATTAACTGGCATCCTAACCAACTTTACTCAATCTATTAATCAAAAACTGGACATTCTGACAAGTGATATGAAAAATATAAAATCACAAGTGACTACAATGAAAACAGATATGGGACAAATGGATTTACTAATAAAAAAGACAGATGAAGAACAGAAAGAAATAAAGAAAAAATTGGATATTCAAGATCAACAAATTAAAGCTATGTATTCCCAAGAAGAGATTATTAAAGACCAACTTGCTATGATGGAGATGAAAGTAAGAGAATCTAACATTCGCCTTCACAATTTGCCAGAAGAACTAGGTGACACCAGATAATCAGTTTTAAAATCATTGGCTGATTTAACTCATATAAGTGAACAAGATTTGAACTATGCAATAAATAGAATATACAGAATCCCTTTACCATCCAGACTGGAAAAATCGAAGACTAGAGATGTTAAGATCTCCTTCTATGACAATAGGATGAAAGATATCATTATGCAAATATTTTATGATAATCCTTTGCCAGTGAAGGGAAATCCATTGATAATACTCAAAGATATCCCTCAACATTTGATGATGAAGAGAAACATGTATAAAGAGTTCACTGTGATACTGAAGAGGAATGGAATAAGATTCTCCTGGATATTTCCACAGGGACTTACTTTTACCTTCAAAGGGTTCAGAACTACCATCATTTAACTGAAAGATACTGAATTTTTTTTGAAATGTTATGAGCAACATTTAGTCAGCCCTGTGCTAGAATTGAAGCAAGAACAAGAAGAAGGGAAAGAAGCTCCATCTTCGAAACCTGGACAAAAAGGAACAGATGTAAAAAACTCTAGAAGTGGTGGAAAAACTAAAATTCATGGCAAGAACAAATCCAAAAGACATCGTACAACCTATGGGTGAAAGAGAGACTCAGAGAGCTTACTATGGAATTAAATAACAACCAGCAAATTTTAGTTATTATTGATCTAATCCTTTCACTTTAATGATAATCATTGAAAATAACTCTTCTACTATTATTTTAAGCTAAAAGATAATATGTAATTGTTATATTTATTATAGTGGTAGAAAACAGAACTGAAACTACAGTTTGAAATATCCTAGTAGGATTAGAATTTTTAATACTAAAGAGTGTACTAATTTATAGCAAGACGGAAGAAGATGAAGGGGAAGTCTTTTTATTATATCATATATTATTAACGATGAAAGAACTTTTCAACAATATTGTTAAAATTCTTCTTATGGTACCTATTTATAAAATGTATATGTTGTTGAAAAGGTTTTCCTTACAGTACAATATTTTTTAAAAAATAAAAATTTTATTAAAAAAAGAAAGAAAGGCAAACAAGGGCAGTCCTGTTATCTCATTCCTTTAGCAGCTGCACTCATGTGGTACTGAGATTGTGACTTGAGTTCCTCCCAGGGTATAACAGTCTTCACCAATATGGAAAGGATTTTTAAAACTACCCAAACTGCACAGGTTCCCTCAACCATTTTCATTGATATTTGATATTGTCATTACTTAAACATGAGTTGTGGCCTACAAATTGCTAGTGTAGCTCCACAAACCACAGAAACTAATAACCTGAATTGATTTCAAAGGATCCAGGCCTCCTTAAACCTTAAATTACGGTCATATTGTTGTTTCTTTTATCTTCATGGATCTTGAACATGTACAGAAATGGAATGGCCATCTGTCCTACCATAAGGACTCTGTCAGCATGATGTAATGATTAGGATGTTGGACTAGGATTTGGGAGACCCAGGTACAAATGTACAGTGAGCCATGAAGCTCATGAATCAAGTCACAGCCAATTTATGGCATCCCAGTAGGGTTTTCAAGGCAAGAGACTAACAGAGGTGGTTTGCCATTGCTTTCCTCTGCATAATAACTCTGGTATTCCTTGGCGGTCTCCCATCCAAGTACTAACCAAGGCTGACCCTGCTTGGTTTCTGAGATCTGATGACATCAGGCTAGCCTGGGCCATATAGGTCAGGGCTCCCTCAGCCATACCTACCTTAAAAATGGAGGAGGGAGAACAATGTACAACGCTCTGTCCTTGGGGGAAGGGCAGAGGAAAAATGGACTAACTAGTCATTTACCAGTAGGGTGCCCAGCAGACCTGAGTAAAATATTTAAGCATTTCACAGTATGAGTGACATCACCTAGCAAATAACATGCCATTAATCCGCTATCAATGTGACAGGATATTTTTCTCAAGGCCTGTTGGCAACCTAACCTTGGTTCCCCAGCATCAACACAAAAGTAGGCAGTCCCCATCTACTCTGGTGGCAACTAGATCAGTATATTGTACCCTAAGCCAGGGAACCTGGGGACAAATGTGGGCTGCCACACGCATCACCATATCTGATGGAGCTTTCAAACTCCTGCAGTCAAAGAATGCATCTTCCTTTTTCCTATGTATATTCTCATCTGTTTACTCCTTAAAAAAACACAAATACCCTCCATCATGCAGTTTAAGACTTTTAATATGATTTATTTCCCCACAAACACTATGATGGCAGGCTGCTCTTGAGTGAACACATGATGGAAATTAGTCATTAATCAAGTGAATCCCCCACAGAAGCACTTTAACTTAATGCACTAAAACAAATGATAGGAAGAAAAATATGCCCATGAATTAAACAAAGCAGAAAGATTACTAATCCAACAAGCACTCCAGAAAGGTTACACATATCACACAGTGTCAGGGCTTGGGCTTTTTTTGGTTCATTAGCCAGACTATTAATATTCATGGATTTCCAGGAGAAGCCATTAGGAAGAAGCCCATCTTCCATCTTGTTGTGCAGAAACTGGAAACGTTTGCATTTCCAAAATAAATGAGCTGTTATGGTTGCCATTTTGTCTCAGCATTAAGTTATGCTGAAGACACTGCTTTTATTCCTTCCTGCATATTTTAGTACGAGCAAACTTTAAAGCAGTAAAGGAAACAGTCCTAGATGGTTAGGATAGGGCTCCTGTTTGGAATTGAGATTTGAGACATTAGAAATGAACTCAATAATTTTAATAGTTTTATACCCTCTGTATGGCTTTGGTGTATGGAAATAGAAGCTGAGAAGTTCACTAAAATTGCAATCAAAATGCTCATCTTTTATTGAGGCTTGCTTTTATGAGATTTGCTCCTAAGAAATATTGTCCTAAGAAGTTTTGCTTTCTTGCAGCATTTAATATAGCAGCTGGGTAACAACTGATCTTGCATGCTTGATTGGTATGTTCCAGTGCATTATGGGATGCCTCTTTTAAAAGCTGGGTTCTGTCTGCTACTTTTGCACATGGGCAGTTGTTTCTCCCTCTCCTATTCCTTGTTCTTTGCACCCAGGACCCTTCCCCCTGCCCTTCCCTTACTTCCCCTTTCCATAGAATTATGAAGGTGTCCACCTCCATGGCTAAGAAAGCCGTGGTTAATTTCACTTCAAGTTCTTAACTCAGAGCTGTTCTCCCTAAGCTAATAAATTAAGAATGCCCACTCAATATATTGAAGATGAAATAGGCTGCCGGCTTATACATTTTGGTTGACAATGAAGAAACTGAAATTGTTCAAGATTTTCTATTGCTTGGCTCCATCATCAACCAAAAAGGAGACCATAACCAAGAAATCAGAAGGAAATTGAGACTGGAAAGGGGCCATGAAGGAGCAAGAAAAGATCCTTAAGTGTGACAATGTGTCACTTTGAACCAAGATCAAGTTAATTAATGTCATAGTTCCCCATTACTATGTATGGGTGTGAAAGACAGCTGACAGGAAAAAAGACAATGAAGACAGCTGTCAAGAAAAAGTTGATTCATTTGAAATGTGGTGTTGGAGGGAAGTTTTACGGATATTGTGGACTGCTACAAAGACAATTAAGTGGTTTCAGTAGGAATTTATGAGTAGACCTGCTTAAGATTGCACTGTGAGTGCATTCATTTTTAGTGTCAATGGCTTAGAATGGCGTGACTCTGCTTAGGACTGCAGTGTTAGTTTGAAGAAACACAACATTGAAACTGTAAATCCTTAGGCACATAATTAAAATAGACTGCTTAAAGACCTTTGTCAGTTGTACATTTTCAGTTTTTCATTAAGTGCCATGAGAGTGGGCTTATAAAAATGTTCCAGTATACTAGGAACAGGAAATTAAAGATAATATAGATAGATAGCTCCACAGAACACTAGAGAATAGAAGATGCAGAGAGGAAACCTCTCTGCCTCCCTCCCCCTTCCTTTTTTCTTTTCATTTTAAAAGAGCATAGTGGCTTATAGCTGACAAGTTCACAATTCCTGGTGTCTCCCTCTGATGAGAAGAGTGATTGAGGGTTTGAAAAGGCAACTGAAACTGGTAATTTGGGGACCTAATGCTTCTGCTTACTGCAGTTCCCTTACTCGCCACCAGAGCCACTTGAATTGTGTCAGATGGGAGCCCTTTGCACCAAGGACTCACACAGCCACTCATCTCCTCACCACGTAATCTGATAACTTGAGCATGCAAGGAAATTAGTCGGTACTACAAGATGCTTTAACCATTATGCTACAGAATAGCATTTAATAACTTCAGTAACTGGAGGTGGGTGGGAAGGAATGGAGATATGTATTAGTCCCCAAACAACCTCCAAGTATATATAGATATTATATTTTCAGATACTGGATTCAGACTGGATTCATCCATTCTGAATCCCCTCCCATGTCCTGTTTCTGCTGTACAAGGCAGAACAAAAGAAATGTAAGCTGGATGTTTATTAAACATCTGCTGTGACCTATTGAAGCACAGTGATTAAGAACATGGACTATGAACTATGATGTCCCTGATTAAAATTTCATCTTATCCATGCACCTACTAGTTGGCCTTAGATGAGTAACCTCAGAATATGCAAGTACTGGTCAGAATGTGTGGTTATAGTAATCATAAGTATAGGTTAAATCCAAAGGCCATTTTCCATCACTAGAAGAGAGCCAATCCTTGTTGATTCCCCCTTCGCCTTGCGGATCCCCAATCCACTCATTATACTATATCTGAAAGCCCCAGCCCCCAGAAGCTGTATTTTGAGGAGCTCAGTGGATTTTAGTGGGGGGGGGGGGCAAACAAATTCTGTTCCACTGTGGAAACTGTCTTCTATCACCATAAAATAAGTTTTGGATCCAACACTATGAAATAAAGTTGTGACTTTATTATTTGCACAACATGAACAAATGCAACAGGTACAGTATTACCAATCATTAGCAATAAGTTGACTGGGAATGCTGTGTCTGCTGAATTTCTGTTCCCCTTATTTCTTTAGGAAAAGTCATTTTGTCAAACAAAGATCAACAGTGCAAGATTCTATACATCTTATTTTTTAAAAAAATACACACACAAGAAAAGCAACCTCATAACTAGCCACAGTCCTCTATGAAGAGCTTAATGTTCGATATTGCCACAAACTCCTGCTGTGAAGACTTATTCAAAGCACAGTGGAATTCTGGAATTGATTAGGAAGCCTCGAGAAGCTAGAAGCTGGGTGTGATGAACAAAGAGTTAATCTTTGAGAGAAGCTCAGAGGAAAAAAACTTGCAGGGAGGTGGCGGAGCAAGGAGCTCACTCTCTCTTTTCTGAAAAAAGGGAGAGAGTCTGTTTTTCGTAACCTGTGTGTTCAGTAGCTGTTTTTGACTCTGGGATCCTAAGGGTTCAAATTTGCCTAAGCAGTTGTGAAGCAACTCCTGTGGAGTGACAGGAAGAAATTGGGAGGGAAGGGACCCTTTCTCAGGACACTGGTATTCCAGATATGGGGTCTTGTTAAGGGATTACTGCCACAAAAGTGGGGTAGATCTATAGAGAGAACTGTAAGAGAGATTTGAGTGTCAAGGATAAGGTTTTTGCAGAAGCTATTTTTTTGAACATTGACAACAAAAAGGAGAAACAAATATAGGCAGAAGATCTAAGAAAAACAGAAAACGTTAAATATCTAGGTATTTGGCTAAGTAAAGATAGAACTAAATGTTTAAATTTAAATTGCGGGAAAATATCTAAAGAACTTAAAGAATATGTTCAAAAATGGCTTCCTCTAAATGTCACATTTCTAGGTCAAGTCAACTTAATCAAAATGATAATCCTACCAAAAATAAATTTTATTTTCAATAACCTATTTGTAGATATACCAAAGAAAATGATGGAAGAATGGCAGAAGATCTGTAATAGATTTATTTGGCAGAATAAAAAAAAAGATTTAGAAATATCAATCTATATGAACCTAAAAGCAAAGGAGGGATAGGAATGCTAAATTTACTCGTATGTTATCAGGTAGCCAGGGTAAAGTGGTTAAAATCATGGGTAGTAAACGATGGAAACGAATCTTATATTAAAATTGAACAAGACTTCATTAAATTTCCGCTAAATAGATGGCCGTGGGTAAAAAAAAATTGATAGGAAAAACTTTTATAATAAAGATAATAACTGCATTAATACCATTCTAAAACAATGGGATGTATTAAGAGAGGAACTAGCCCCAGATATTTCCCCACTGTCTTCCTTCCTTTGGAATATCTCAGCTGAGAATTCAGAATTCCAATTTCCTTTTAGAATAAAGACAGATAAACAGAATGATTATCACTATTGGGTTAACAATAATAATAATTTAGAACCTCTAGAAAAAAATTGGATAAAAAGATGTTAATATTACATTTATAGAGTATTTACAAATGAAAAAGTATTGGAATAATTTAAAAGAAAAAGAATTAACTGAAATTTGTGAAAAATCAGAGTTTGAGAAATTAATGCTTCAAGATAGTTTCAACTTCAAAAATATATGCAATTTTATTAAAAGATAATTTAAACCCAACATTGGATTATAGGAACAAATGGAACATTTGAGTGATCAAGAATGGGAATATATTTTTTCCAAAGGGATTTGATTTCTCTGTTAGCTTGCAAATAAGAGGAAATCTAATTAAGATGGTATATATGTGGTATTTAATTCCAATTAGAAGAAGTAAAATTTACAAATCAGTGAATGATAGTTGTTGGTATTGCGATAAAAAACAAGCAGACTTCATATATATGTGGTGAAAGTGAGAGAGAGCTATACCGTTCTGGACTGAAATAGTGAAATATCTATCTGTTGGAATGGAGATTGACATCCCATGTAAACCTGAGACTCTTGTTAAATTTAGCCCCTAACCTAACTAAATATACATGATGTATGGTGTTACATATGATAACTGCTGCTAGAATGACCTTTGCCAGACACTGGAAACAAAAAACGACTCCAAATATAAAGGAATGGTTGATTAAAGAAATATATATATTAATTAAGTTAACAACACATCAGAAAAATGGTGATACAATGTGTCTAGATGAGCTATGGTTACAAACTGTAAATAAAATGGAAAATCTTATAATCAGGGGTGAGAAAGGACATTGCGATGCATTGTTAGTCTAGCTATTTTATAGAGGACTAAACCGTGTTTGTGGAATGGTAGTATGAATGAGGATATTGGAATAAGTTGTAATATAGAAATTCTGTTAAACTTTTAAGTTTACACATATATATTGTATTTTAAACTATGAAGATTGTTATATTTTTTTGCTGTTTTATATTTTATTGAATAAATTTATTTTAAAAAAAAAAAGGATAAGGTTTTTGACCGCAGCCTGAAACCCCTCCCTGATAGAGAAAGAGGGCAGGTATACGGGGTTAACACAAACCCTGGGCTCAGAACCCCTTAGCCCCTTTGGAAACTGCCACTGGGTCTGACACCAGACTGGGGCCAAGAGCCCCTTGCTGCCACAGCACAACACACACCAGCCCTGCAGAGTATTCCCCTCCGCAGCATTGGGTGACAATAATCTATCTTGGTAAAATAGATTAAGGCCACTTAAATTTAGTCTTAAAGCACCCAAGAGTTCAAGAAGCCAAACCAAACTTAGAATTGACAAATTTATTAACAAGTTGCACTCAGTTCCAGTTGTATAACACACATAAGCAAGGCAAAGAAAAATATCAAAACTGAAATGTCTAACTCCACAGTAAGGAGGTCATAATAAACTAATTGGCATGCAAGGTAGGTTTACCAGTCTATAGGTGTGGCCCACGGGCTTCCATGAACTCGGCGTTCATGAGCATATCCAAAGACGAAAAGGAAAAGGACCCATCCTGTAGAACAAACAAGTAGGCATAGGTGATAGCCTCTGAGCACACGAGCTCAAAGTACCACACTCTGGCCGACTAGACTAATCATTCTTATTTCTGTAAGCTGGGAGTGGGGTGGCCCAATCCCACCTGACACGGATCTAAGACAGGTGTTGCAATTTACTGTCTAACAGGGGATTCACACTAAGGCCAATTATTCACACACGGGTTTGCTGTTGACTTGCAGCGGAGCAATATAAGCCGACCTTTAAAATAGTTATTCATGGCTTCGGATTACTGCTGTAAAGTCCGACATTTTAGTTTATTCATTGCAATTTTAGCCCGCAGTAGCCACAGCAGCCCACAACAATTGAGCTCTCCCCCCCACCATCATCGTCTTTTGTTGTGTTCGCTGCTCCACGCCCCAAGCCCACCCATTGGACATCCGCACGTTGCTCCTTTGATGGGGAAGGGGGAACAAAGGGTTACTCCTGTGAAAATGGCAGACATTGTGAAAATGCAAATAGGTGGCCATCTAAATAAATTCATCTCTTGGTGCAAACATTCCAGCAGACGGGAACCACTTTTTAATTTTCTGGAGGTGGAAGGTTGCATGGAGGGGATGAAGCAAGGGGAGAAAGTGGGGGGGGGGTTTCCAAGGGGGAAAGGGACAGAGGCAAACTGGGAAAGGGAAGAACGGCCAGAGAAGAAAAATGTTTTAAAACGAAGAAAAGAGAAAGTGAGTAGGTAACAGGGATTTGTAAAAGTTTCAAAAAAGAAGAGAGTGAGAAGGCAAAGAAGAAGAAGAGCCATCGGAAGGGGGGAGGAGAAGGAGCTCTCTGGCATTTTGCTGTGCCCTCAGATCGCTCCCCCCAGGCCACAAGCCAGGCCGGCCACCGCTGGAAGGAAGCTGTGAGCCGGACCTGTGCTTTCCGCAACCCTTGTAGCTGCTTAACGTCTCCGAAGAAGCCCATGGGCAGCTGGCTGGCTTCCCCCCCCCCCAACTTTCTCATCCTGCTCCCTGCTCCGGCTGAGCGCAATCCGCCAAACAAGCTGAATAAGTTGCCCCAGTCTACCTGCCATAATAATATTAAAAAACACACCCGCACACCCTGAAACTAAAACTGGAAAGCTGTAGGTTTCAGCTGTAGGTTTCAGCCAAGATGCTTATGCGACCTTCTTCTCCAATTGGTGTTTGCAGAGGGAAAGGATTGCCGGAGAGGGAAGAGAGCGGGAGGAGAGATGGGAAGGGGGGGCAGGCTGGGCGGGGAGAATTGAATCCTGGGAGTTTTTCATGGAAAAAGGGCGCGTTGAAGGTGGGGCAGAATCCAGGTTCGTGGCAAGACAGGTTTCTAATAATGCGGGGATAAGGCAAATTTTGTGCTCAAACCCGAAGCAGTCATGAATAATTAAAAATTAGCTGCAGGGCAACATAGCTTGGAAAGCGCAGCAAATCGCCATGAATATTTGGCCTTAGAAAACGATTAGCAATGGAATGGTGGCCGTCCATCCATCACCCCCCTCTCAGTGCCAGGTGAAGCTTTTCTATGAGAACCTAATTGGACCTTGTGAGACCAGAAAGGGGCAGTTGGAGATTTCTCCAGCTGCGCTATCTCGTGGTGTGAAACTTCACACACCTTTTGCATGCCAGAAATCTCAAACCATAAGCAAACAGGCAAGGCTTCAGGCCTGATCTAGAAAGAATGTTTCACAAGGAATTGTGAATTCCTGGACAACTTCCCCCCCTTCTGGAGATGAAAATAGTAGGCACAACATTTTCATCTTAAAAAAAAACCAGTCTACCATAATTAAAAAATACAAAGTACAACAATATACATATAAAACTCCTAAAAAGGAACTGGCACAGCAATGAGGTCGACAGTTCATTAACAGCATAAAATTACTCTCATACCATACAGAATTTTTTTTGGGTTAGTCCACTCATTCACTTACATCAGAATAAAATTACACTTATACCTCACCTCGAGCAATTCAAGTTACAGATGTACCCCAAGGAGGGCTATTAATTTGATAAACTCCCCCTTCTGCCATGACCCGTCTCCTTCTCACGTTGTTTCTCCCATGTTCCAACCCAACTCTATGAGAAGAAATAGCACCAGGTACAGCCTTTGGTATGGGACTAGTTTGCAGATTTGGTTTTTTCCCTTCGTGTACCTTGACAGATCGCATAAAAATATTTCTTGGGTACTCTACAGTAAGAGAGGCATTTCTCTGGGTAGCAGAGTGGGTAGCCAACTCTGTCCAACTAGGCTCGCTGACTAACACATCCTTAAAAGATACTTCACAAAGTTGAGCCATCTGGGCTTGACTAAGCACAGGATTCCTCATCACTCCTCCTAGCTGTTGGCAAGTAGGCAATGAAGCCAACGGACCTTCCACCAACTCTCCCTGCACACAAAACATTCACGGCCACCTCTCAGGATATTGATTCCTAAGCACACTTTCTGAGGCCACCTCTTTGGAATAGGATTCCTGGGATAACAAGCCCTTCTCAAAAGGAAACTTAATACATCTATCTATAGGCCCTCTTGGCGCTGTCCCTTGCGAGCTTTCGACAGTTAAGAAAACTCCCACATTCTTGCTGGATTTTAGCAAATCCCTCTGAGTCAGGCAACTCTCCATAGTTGTCTCCCACCCCACCCTGCGTTTCTATCTCAACACTCTTGGCCTCTGCCGAAGCAGGAGGAGTTGGCAAAAGAGAACTCCCAACTAATGCACTTTCTGCCTTTGATACACTTTCTGCCTTCAGCACCTGAGGAATCCCCCCCATTTTTTCTACTTCTTCCCTAGCATCTCGCCTTTGCTCGTACAGGTACTGTTTAAACACGATATCATTTCCAATAATACAAACCCCCTGGGTCCCTCATGTACAAGTATGGGCATAACTTCATCATGCTGCCAATTAAAATGGCCCTGCAGCCTCCTCCAACTGCTCTTTCTCTCTCACTGGCCCCCTCTCTCCCTGCCGCTTTCTTTCCAGTTCACACAAGTGGGGAACTCTCTTTCCCCTGTCACCCCCAAGTTTTACGAACAAGTAACAAAATGCACTTCAAGGAAATAAGATATCAGGAAAACCTTTAATCAGGACCCCCGCTCAAATCAACAAGGTTAGCCCAACACTCAAACATTCCTTTGGTAGAGCAAATGCAGTTTAAAAAAAAAATAAAGCAAAGAAAATGATTGGTGGACAGAGAGGGGAGGTGCAGGGAAAAGTGGAATGGGAGGAGAAATGCTTTGCAGTGGGCTTTGCCAACAGGGGGGCGGAGAAATGAATAGCATCTCCAACTTGTCCAAACCCCTTGGATTGTTGTCTTTGAAATGAGGTAAGGAAATACATGGTTGAAAGCACGGACATATAATGCTTTGAAATCATTTCCAAGACCAAAGGGAAGATTTTTGGTGCTAACACCCAAAGATAAGATGTTTCATTAAATGTTGAAAATAGTGTGGAAACGACCTAGGTCTTGGACTGAATACTCTTTAGTTCCATTAGGGTCTTTGACTTCTTGTGTTGTTTCATTTTACTTTTGTAAGAAGCAGAATGAGATGTGAGAAGAAAGTCTTGAAACAGTCAATGAATGAAAATGAGCATCCTTTGGAATTATCCCTGTGGATTATGAGCCCTGTATGTATTGCATAGAAGAATGCATATTATATTTTTGTTATTATGGGAAAGGTAGGGAAGGCAGCATGGTATAGTCTGATCTCATCAGATCTTAGAAACTAAGAAGGGTCAGTACAGACACCCTGTGAGGTAGGTGGGGCTGAGAGAGCTATAAGAGAGCTGTGACTAGCCTGAGGACACCCAGCTGGCTTCATGAGTAGGAGTGGGGAAACAAATCCAGCAAATCCAGTTCACCAGATTAGCAGATTAGGGGAATCAATCCCAGTTTTCCAGAACAGAGTCTACTGCTCCAAACCACCGCTCTTAACCACTACACCACACAGTATTTAAATGAACAGGACTTCAAAGTTAGGATTTTGTTTTTAGAAAAAATGTGATGTGCAATTAGACCCTGTGTGTTCAGTGGAAGAATGGGAGGAAGAGGCATAAGAAAGCTAGTTGGTGGTTTCAAGGTACCCCTAGCATAACGGGGGGGGGGGGGAAATCCTGTTTCTTCAGTGCATGGTCAAAAAACTTGGTAGGATATCTAGTTCACCTTTGGTAAAGCAAAGGGACATCTGGGGTGAGGTGGGGAAACAAGTAGCACACCAAGATCCAAAAGCTATTAGATATTTTTTAAAAAAATGGAATGTAAAAACATGTATATTGTGGTGTGCATGTTTGAGGGGGGCAGGTCTTTCACAATAACCAGACATGTCTTGAAATATTAGCAAAAGGAGCTGCCCTCTCCAGTAGAACTCCTGACTGCTGGAGATGGTTTGAATCAAAATATTGTTTCCTGCTGAAGAATTCTCATGTGATTGCTAGCCTTGGAGCATTTATCCTTACTGTACCTTGTACCCCTTTCCACAAACCCTGTCCAACACCATTTTGAATCTACAAGTTTCAATGCTCACCTTGTGGTCCATTTACTAACATCTTTCCCCCTGTCAATGTAAAGTAAATTTTTTGCCCATTTTAAATGATACCCTCTTTCTCTTTCTAAAGCTACTCCATCCACCAAGTGTATTAGCAGACATTTGTCTCACTCCATCAGACAGATTAAAGACTCAATCTACCTAGTAATCCAATTACCCTGCATGAGAAAGGCAAATGTATCTTTGGTCAGTGCCCTCAAAGTATAGGAATCCATCACAGAAGAACATTAAATCCAGTTAATTGTAGGCTTCCACGAGCATCATTACACCATCCATTTTTAATGTACATGTTTACTACCTCTTTGGAGGGAGATCTGAGGAGACTTAAGAAGATTTTCTGTATTGTATACTGCTTAATTTCTTTTCACACACAAGATCCAATTAAATTAGGATTGATCTGACAGGAAAGGTTAAAAAAGAATAAATATACACTGCTTGGCTAAACCGTTACTGAGGTGACTGGTTTGGGCAATGACAAGGGCTAGCAAACACCACCTGTAGCAAGAGACCAAAAACAAAAAAGTTTAGTTCTTCCATACCAAACCAATCTAAAAGTCCAATTTGGCAATCCTTTGGGATTTGTCCATTCCTTCATTCAATATATATTTGCATACCTCTCTTTCTTGACTCTTGTTGAAGCCAGTTTCCAAATATAAGAACACAATTCAATTAACCAATAAGACAGTGTAACATTACAAAACATCAAGGCAACATAAATCAGCACAAAATGGCAGGATTAAAAATTACTCTAAACTAAAACCAGAAGTATTCCTACTTGGATCCAAGGGAGGATATTTGTGAATGGGGAGGGAGAGGATTATCATGCTGCAGAACTCCATCTCTATCATGCTGTTTATGAAGTTCCCTGTCTTTCAGGAGCTTCATTTGGGAAGGGGCATTTGATGCTACAGTAGAAGATAGAATGGCATATTATGGGAAGAAATCCTATCAAGAAGGGATCCTAGTACGGTGGGTTTTCAGAAGCTAAGCAGGGTTGACCCTGGCATGTATTTGGATGGGAGACCTCGAAGGTATACCAGGGTTATACCTGCAGGGTTATACCTGGAGATTTCTGAGCCTTTATATCCCAGTCAGAAGGTTGGAGGGGTGTGGCAAAGAAGGAACTCAGGATGAAGAAGTACAAAGCATATTGTAATCAGATTGATTAGAGCAGAGGGGAAATGCTTGGGGGCAGAACATTAGCATCTGCAGTGAGATGGGTGGCATCCATGCCGGCGCTGGCACCAGGACACCACACCATGGCTCAGGACTCAGGCACAGGTGCTGCCTCCTGGCAGTGTTCCAGTGATGTCCTGGGAGGTATTCCCAGGGTGGTCCTGGGGGTAGAGCTGCCTTTAGGCAGCTTCCTAACCCCTTTTGCCACAGGAGTGCCCCTGCCCACAAAGCATAGCAACAGTACCTTTTTATGTCATAGCCTCGATGTTTTCAATGGGGGCATTTTTCTCTTTTAATATTATAAATTCCTTTTATTTTATTTTTGGCAGCTGGGAAGCCTCTGTGGAGGCAGCGTGGCTGCACCACTCCCAGTCACTGCCTATCTACCCCTCCCTTCAGGAATAGGCAGCAATAGTTCAACATTTGTCAGTGTAATGAATGGAACATTCAAATAAAGATAGGTTTCTATCACTGGCTGTTGAAATGTTCTGCCTCTTCCATTTTTCTTTTACTAATCTGTGTATCACTTCAAATTTTAGGTAAGCAGACCCAGTGCTGAATGTTCCTCCACACATAATCACTCTCTGTCCATTGAAAACAGGAGTCAAGAAGAAGACTGAACTAGAATTCTTGTGTCTGAGTGTGTAGCTTTTTACATGTTTTATACATGTATGTACTGGAATACCAGCAACTGCACATATTGGGTGTTGGCAGAGTAATTAACACAGCAAAGGTGGGTCTTCCGGTTGGAAAAGATGGCGGGATGACTGCACCTTCACCGGAGCAGGATTGGAATGTCTGTTTGTGGCCAAGAATCCACACTCTGGCCCTGGGTAAGAAGAATTCCTTCATAATACCCAACCCTCAATAGAGGGGAGGATCGTCGCTGCCCCAACAAGGGAGACAAGACGTACCTGCAGGCTACTCCTGGCTTGTCTCATACTATCCCGACGTTTCAGCCACTTTCCTTTCCCCCCAATTCTACCCCCATGAAATCCAAAGAGGACAAGGGAGAATACAGGCTGAGTCTTACCGTTATAGTGACCACGAGACCTTTTGTTGAACATAAGAGCTGCTGGAGAACTGTGTTCGGGGAAACAAGAGAGGAGGGCATGAAAAACCAGCCCGAGATGAACTGTGGCGGTGGCTTGCGGTTTGCATGGCAGCGGTCTGTCTGGCGGCGCGAGCATAGAAGTTGTGTAGTGGAGGGGGAGGTGAAGACGGCCATGCATAGACAGATAACAAAAGACCTTACAGCGGGGATAATTGCACGAGATTGCTAAAAAGATATTGTGAAATAAAATAAGGTTGATTTACAGTTGATGAGGCTGATGGCTTCTCTAAACGTGATAACCCGAATTTCCAGTGACTAAATTATGAGCTCCCAGTGAGCAGTCGACACGAACTACATCTCCCAGAATACACCGCGGACAAACGACGATCACCGTACTGCACAAGGATGCTGACCACAAACTTGGAAGACTACTAAAGGCTACTGCATCCAGCAACGGAATATCGGACTATTGGTCACACAAGATTAAGTCTAACTAACGATATAACTAACTTATATCCGGTTCATCTAATAGACAATAAGAGAAGTTAATTAAAAAAGAAAAAGAAAAAAGGGAGAAGGGAAGAGAAAGAAAAATAGGAAGATAAGTATAAAGAGAGATATAGTAGTGTGAGGACACATGTAAGGATAGAGAACAATTGACCTATATACTTAAAATTAAATAGAAGGTTATAACAAATAGTGGTTATAGTGAGACTTAAGATTATAGAGGAAGACAGATCACTCTGTGTATGTCAGATCCTTTCAAGGAATTGCAAACTAGAAGGAAAACCTATAGGTACCATCTAATGGAAAAAAAACAGAAAGATGGACAAAAAACCTACAATATCAGGAAAAGACTTAGAAGATTTGAGAAAGGAAGAGGAAGAAAAAGAAGAAGACCACCAACAACCATCTGGAGAGATGAAAAGCAATATGGAGAAGACACTGGAGAAACTCGCAAATCAACTGGCGGCATTAACATCTCAACTAGCGGGAACTGAAGAAAGATTAAATGTTAAAGTGGACCAAATGAACAAAAAAATGGACAAAGTCAATAGGGAATTAGAAATGCTAACAAAAGAATGCACTTCAGTCAGAGTAGTTAGGCAGAATGTACAATCAGAAATGAAAACAGTAAAACAAGAACTATCTACGGGCTTTCTGGATATAAAATGCCAAGAAATACTCGAAAATAAAAAAGAAATCACAAAAATCAAAGATAGACAAACAGTACTAGAGAGATCACATCAAGGTCAACAAGCATGGAAGGCGGAAAAAGAAACCAGACTAGCTATAACTGAAATGCAATCGAGAGAATGCAATCTTCGCTTCCAAGGGATTTCAGAAGATATGGATATAGACAACCTAGAGGAAAGTATGACTCATCTCCTGCTGAATTACATGGAAATGGAAGAGGAAACTCTGGATATAAGGGAAATTTATCATGTAAACTTGGCCTATGCTACACATAAAAGAATACCCAGGGAAATCTTAATAAGATTTGCAGACAGAAGAATAAAAGAAGAAATTTTGGCAAATTAATTCAAGGTGAGGAATTTAAAATAAGGGGACATGCAGATGATGTCCTCTTAACAATCACCAAACCTCAAGTAGGGCTCATAGAACTAATGGCTGACATACAACGTTACAGCGACTTGGCTGGATACAAACTTAACAAGTCAAAGACTAAAATGTTTCTAGAATATACATCCAAGGAAAAAGAATAACATCAGAACCGATAAAATATCTGGGGATATTCATACCAAAAAAGCGTAAAGATATATATAAATACAACTATGGTGTAGTTTGGAATAAAATAGAGAAAGATTTGCATAAATGGACCAAACTAAAGACCTCATGGCTGGGCAAGATAGCAATTATAAAAATGAATGTCCTTCCACGGCTAAACCTCCCATTTCAAATGATTCCAATAAAAATCGAAGATAAAACAATCACCGGCTGGCAGCAGAAATGCAATAAGTTTATCTGGGGGGGGGGGGGAAACATCCACGAATCAAATTTAAAATTATGGAAGAAAAAACTCTATGAAATATCTAGAAAAAATCCGTGAACACCCAGTGGGTGAAAACATGATTAAGATTTGGCAGAAACTTAAACCGAGGCTAAGTCCCACTCCATCACTGTTAATGGCTCCTTTCAATGCCTATGGAACTGAAGTGGAAAAACGCAAATTTGGGACAATAAAATATCGTGATTTAATAAACGAATCTGTTAAACGTAAATCTCTACAAGATATACAAGGTGTCTACCCAAATATGTCCTGGCTAACATACCACCAATTAATGTCAAGATTGAAGGATGACTGCATGATTTGGGGAAAATTTAAGGAAGAAACAGAGTTTGAACAAGTGATAGGCAAAACGAAAGATCATCTATTAGGCAAAATATATAAACTGTTGGTGAAATACGATACGGAACAAGAACAAGTCAAGGCATGTCAAATTAAATGGATACAAACTTTAATGAGACGGTAACTATTGAAGAATGGGAACAATTATTTCAACAAAACCTTAAATTTACTCTTTGCCAAGACATCCATGAAAATTGGTTCAAGATGCTCCACAGGTGGTATATAACACCAAGTGATATCCAAAATATGAATAATTAATCATCGGGGCTATGTTGGAAATGCCAAAAAGTGAGAGGCATTTTTTACCATTGCTGGTGGTCGTGTGAACATGCACAGAAATTTTGGTAACAAATTCACTCAAATATGGAAAGAATTTTAGGGCAGTGTATAGATTATGATCCTAAGATGTTTCTACTGAACAAAACTCCAGACAAGACGAACAAGGACCAACAAGATATGATAAAATACCTTGTAACGGCAGCAATAGTAGTGATGGCTGCTATATGGAAAATGAAAAATGTCCCAGAAGTCCAAGTATGGATCAACAAGTCCTTGGGGTATATAACAATGGCACAACTAACGGAATCCCTGAAAGATAACCCAGTGGAACGTCATCAAGAGAAATGGAAACCCTTCTATGAATACATTAAAACCAAAGCATAACTGAGTTATATATAAGCAATTATCTGTGCCACCAATTTATTGTTATAAGTGTACCTAAGTTTAGAAATCAACTCAATATAACACATAGGGGGAGTAGAAATATGACAGGACAAATCGTAAATCAAGTATGTCCCCTGTCTATCCCTTTTTTCTTTTTTTTCTTTTCCTGTATCCTAACTATAATAATAAAATTAAAAGATGTTAAAAAAAACATAGCAAAGGTGTGCAACCTGCTTAAAGTGTAGAAAAACTTTATTCAGGAACTAACATACTTGATAGTGAAGAGCAGAGAAAGTGTCCTAGCTACATCACTAACTGAGAGAGCGAGACCAAGTGAGGAACGTCTGAGAAGAAACAGGATATTTCCCTAACAGCAGCAATCTGGAAACAGACAAGGAAGGACATTTAACAGGAGAAAAGTTGCTGACCTCACTATCCTATCTAACTGCCCTCTTGCTGCCCTCTGCCGGGTCTTCTTCTCTTCTTCTTTGTATACCAGACATTGCCTATTCCAGCACTTGGTTTGTGGGGTCACCATGTTATCTTCTATCTTGCCTAGCTAAAAAATATATGAAATTGGGCACAAAAAAGTTACACGTTGCCTTCATAGATCTAAAAAGAGCTTTCGACTCAATTGATCGGAACCTCCTTTGGAACAAATTAGTGTCCCTGAACATAGATCCCTGTCTTCTATATCTCATCAAACAACTCCATACAGGTACTTTTTGCCAGGTCAAATTCTTGGATGAAGGCCACTTAACATCTAAAATGCCCACCCTAAAAGGAGTGAAACAAGGCTGAGTTTTAGCCCCGCATCTTTTTAATTTATTCTTAGCTGATCTCCCAAAGATTTTTAACTTAACCGACGGTCATTCCCCTAAGATTGGAAGTTTAAAAATTCCATTATTACTTTACGCCAGTGACGCCGCTATTTTATCTTTTACAAGGGTCGGCTTATTAAGACATCTACAACTGTTCGCTGATTATTGCAAACATAACAAATTGCAAATCAACCATGCCAAAACCAAAATTCTAGTTTTCACTAAAAACTGGCACCTTTCAAAATGGTCCATCGACAATGTACCAATAGAGCAGGTCAAGACTTTTAAATACTTGGGTCTTACTTTTAACTACAATTTAACTTGGCCATTTCACAGAAATAATGTCATCAACTTAACTAAATGTTCAGCATCACAGATTAAACGATTTTTTCACTTAAAAGGAAACCAATATGTACCTGCAGCTATTCATGTTTTTACAGTTAAGACTTTGGTGCGATTACTGTATGGAATACCTGTCTGGATAGAAGCACTAAATAAAAACTTGGAAGTTGTACAGACTTCCTTCTTCCGCCAAATACTAGGACTCCCTAGTTGCATCCCATTCCAATTTATCCTTGGTGAAACCGGAATGATGACTTTAGAGACCAAAGCTTGGCTCTTAACTTTTAAATATTGGATTAAGATTCATTTTTCTCCAAATGAAAATCGCCTTATTCCTTTTTTATTAAAAGAAGCTGCAGATACAGAGTGGTTCACCCTTGTTTCACACAAACTGAAAACCTTGGGACTAGATATAGACAATTTACTGATGTTGGACAGCCAAATGATTTTCCGAGTTATTAAGCAAAGACTACTTGACCATGAAAGACAAACAATTCTGCCTAAAACTCCTTTATCTTGTTCTTCATCCAAATTGGGTCTTTCTGCCACTTTTGGATTACTTCAGGGTTACTTCTATTTTCTAAGTGATCCCTCCCTCCGCAGGGCTTTTATGCTAGCTAGATTAAACACCTTCCCATCGGCGGTTCTATTTGGGAGATTTAGTGATACCCCGTTGGAAAGGAGAATTTGTGGTTGTGGCTTGAATCAGATAGACTCGATACATCATATTTTATTGGAGTGTGTAATGTTAGCGGATCTACGCACTAAATTTTTAATGCCATTGATTCAGGACAGGAATTCTTCCCCTCACTCTTTGTTTAGATTCCTACTTAATGGGCACAACCCAGAAACTACAGAAATAGTAGCCATGTTTTTGAAGCAAGCTTTAAAGATAAAAATCAAACAAAAAATATAATCGCTATTATTTTTGTTATTTTAGATACGTTCTCTATCTAGACCTTATATTCACTGCATTCCGACATATCCTATTTCATCTATGTTTATTGATGTAGATTTTGATATTGATGCCTTATCATTTGACTAATTCTGGAATGCTTTGAACGACTTGTTGTGCCAATAAAGGTTTTTGAATTGAATTGATAAAATACCTTGTAACAACAGCATGAGTAGTGATGGCTGCTATATGGAAAATGAAAAATGTCCCAGAAGTCCAAGTATGGATCAACAAGTCCTTGGAGTATATAACAATGGCACAACTAACAGAATCCCTGAAAGATAACCCAGTGGAACGTCATCAAGAGAAATGGAAACCCTTCTATGAATATATTAAAACCAAAGTATAATTGAGTTATATATAGGCAATTATCTGTGCCACCAAGTTACTGTTATAAGTGTACCTAAGTTTACAAATCAACTCAATATAACACATAGGGGGGTAGACATATGACAGGACAAATCGTAAATTAACTATGTCCCCTGTCTATCCCTTTTTTTCCTTTTTTTTCTTTTCCTGTATCCTATAATAATAAAATAAAAAGATGTTAAAAAAACACAGCAAAGGTGTGCAACCTGCTTAAAGTGTAGATAAAACTTTATTCAGGAACTAACATACTTGATAGTGAAGAGCAGAGAAAGTTTCCTACTAACTGAGAGAGCGAGACCAAGTGAGGAACTTCTGAGAAGAAACAGGATATTTCCCTAACAGTAGCAATCTGGAAACAGACAAGGAAGGACACTTAACAGGAGAAAAGTTGCTGACCTCACTATCCTATCTAACTGCCCTCTTGCTGCCCTCAGCCGGGTCTTCTTCTCTTCTTCTTTGTATACCAGACATTGCCTATTCCAGCACTTGGTTTGTGGGGTCACCATGTTATCTGAACAGACGTATTGTGCATAATTTGCATATGTGTACAGCTTCAGTGTGATGATTTGACCACTGAATTTTCCAGGATTCTGGTGTATGCATACCAAATCTGTATGCATGATGCTCCTGTCCAGACAACACAGCCATTGCACATTTTGGGAGGACCATGCTTTGGATACACACAGTTGCCAGCCTCCTCGTACATGTACATAATGTTTAAGAAGGAACAGTGTGTTGGTCATACACATACACACATACAAAGAATTATTCAGTGAGATGAGCTTCCACCTGCAGTGTGAAATAGCACAGAGCAAACACAGGTTTACCATTGTAGTGAGAACCATGAATATGACCTATAATCTATTTATTGGTCCCATGGCACAGAGTGGTAAGCTGCAGTACTGCAGTCCAAGCTCTGCTCATGACCTGAGTTCGATCCCGACGGAAGTTGGTTTCAGGTAGCCGGCTCAAGGTTGACTCAGCCTCCCATCCTTCCAAGGTCGGTAAAATGAGTACCCAGCTTGCTGGGGATAAAGGGGAGACAACTGGGGAAGGCACTGGCAAACCACCCCGTAAACAAAGTCTGCCTAGTAAACGTCAGGATGTGACATCCCCCCATGGGTCAGGAATGACCCGGTGCTTGCATAGGGGATCTTTACCTTTATTACAGTCTTGGATATCTTTCCCTGTTCAAGGGATGGACTGCTATTTTCCAGAGACTCTTTGGGTAAGGAGTTCATCCCCCCTTTTTTTGGTTTGCTTTCCCTTTTTTTATTTGAAATGTGTTTGAGGGCAACAGAGGCTGGCTGCCTGTCTCCAAGGGCCTTGAGTACAGTTTTGGAAAATGGACTCCTAGAACCCTGTAACTAGCTCAAGTAGGAAACCTACTCCTACAGGGGCAGAGAGCTGTGAGAAATATAACAGATATTTCTCACAGATCTTTGCCCTTTTCTCACAGCTCTCTGCCCCTCTTTGCCCCTTTTTCTTTTAAGTGAGAATTTTGAGTGGTCTGATTTCCAGAGCATAAGCCTCTCTTCTATAAATGGCATAATTTGCCTCTAGACATGAGCCTTCTGTGGCTACTTAACCCACTTAAACATGACTGATAAAAAGATATTGTAGGTTTGTAGGTGGATGCTAAATAGGATGCCTGGGATAAACTCTAAACGCCTAGAGGGCAGACTGAGAAGGATTAGGTGTCCATTTGGAGCGCTGGCAAGTGATTATTGCCTTTTATGTTTTTTTCAGTTTGAACAGGGAACTTGTAAGGTACGAGGCCAGGAGGTTGGTATTACCTCTTGTGTGACCCTGGGCACTCCACAGTTGTTGTCGTTGTTGTCGTAATTTAGAAGAAAGCACTACATGTCAAAAGCATGTGGATGGCAAAGATGCATTGATCTGTGTTATTCCCGTTAATAGTGTTCAAAGCAGCACCAAGAAACAGCCTGCCAACCAAAGAGTAACATGGAGGGAATAGTTGTTTTATTGTTTAGACCCACATCTGATAAAGTTTACAGGTAAATTTAGAAAACAAGAAGCATTGTTCTTTTCCCTTAACAGTGTGAAACAAGGAGGTCTACATTTAAGCTAGCAGACTTTCCCCTGTTGATGAAATATCATGTGTAAATTAAATTCTGTGTTTGTGCACCAACAAACATCCAGATCATTATAATTCAAAGCAGATGACTACAAAAGGAAAGAAAAAGAATGAGAAAGAGTGAAGGGGCAAGGACAGGTGAGGGTGCTTCAAGGGGGATATTAATACTGAGGCAAATCCAGCATTAACTATCTTAAAATTTGTGATGGGTTTTAAAGATTGATATACTATGAAATGCAGTTTCATACTATGAAGTGACCTTTTATGACTAGAAGATAATTCTGTCCAAATGATTCATAAAAGCCCATGGTATCAATAAATCAGTAATTAAAACAGCATCCTTCTTTTTTAAAAAAGAGATTCAGTGCCAACAGAGCTCAAAATACCAACATGAAAATCTCTAGCAAAAGTTTGGTGGTGGAAAGTGCCATGAAGTTACAGCTGACTTATGGCTACCCTGTAGGGTTTTCAGGGCAAGAGACATTCGGAGGTGGTTTGCCATTGCCTGCCTCTGCATGAATTGAGAAAGTTCTGAGAGAACTGTGACTGGCCCAGGGTCACCCAGCAGGCTTCATGTGGAGGAGTGGGGAATCAAACCCGGTTTCTGACTCTGCACGGTGAGAATCCTCAGGTCACAATCAAGGTTGCCAAATATTGTGCTGTCATTATGAAGCTTCGTAAATCATCTGCTTAAATGATGCTATTTGCACTTATTGTGCCTTTTTCTCACTCCACCTAGTTTTTTTTAATGTAAAGTGTTCTTAAAATTATATATATATATATATATATATATATATATATATATATATATATATATATATATATATATATATATATATATATATATATATACATACACACACACATACATATATATATATATATATATATATATATATATATATATATATATATATATATATATATATATATATATATATATATATATATGTTCCATCTTTTTAAAGTAGCTTTTATATTGTTTCAGCTGAGGTTTATTGCTGTAAAAAAAATTACTGGTCTGACTGACTGTATTAATAAATTTGATTTGATTTGACTCCGCTGCTCTTAACCACTGCACCATGCTGGCTCTCCAGCAAAAGTTTATACAAAGGCATTAAACACCACATATATTTCCTCTAGAAAATATTTTCAAGGAAAACATTAATTCAGTGTTCCAAGTTTGACTCAAAATAAGACATGAAGTATGAGGTCAGTTAAATAATGCAGATATTCAGTAAGAATTATTTTTAAATGCCAAGATCAGGGCTGCTGTCTGACCCTTGAAACTGGTATTTGATTCTAAAAAAAATCCATATTCAAATGATGGAATTAAAAAAAGAAGGCAAATGACACATTTACTGTCTGTCCAGAATTGTCCCATAACACCTCTTTATATTAGGGTTGCCAACTCTGGGTTGGGAAATTTCTGGAGATTTGGGATGGAGCCTGAAGAGGGCAGAGTTTGGGGAGGGAAGGAGCTCAGCAGGCATGTGATACCATACCTTTTTTTTACTGAAAAAAGTGCTGCTTGCTGTTTAATTTCAGTTATTGTCCCTGATACGTTTTCCAACTCTGGCTAGGGAAATTCCTGAAGATTTCAGGATAGTGCCTAAGGAAGAGTTTGGGGAGAGAGGGGAGCTCAGTGTGGATGTGATGCCATTCCAGAATTTCCATTTCCCCTCTGAAGTTGCCATGTCTTTCGGGGGAACAAATCTCTGTTGTCTGGAGATCAGTTACAATTCCAGAAAAATGCCAGCCCCCACCTTGAGATTTGTAACCCTAAACCCTGACCATATCTTATGACCTTCCATACTGTTGCTTAGAAATGGGTCATAAGAAAGAGCCCAACTTTTGAAGAAATGTTCTCTTTGTACTAAAGCCCAGAATCCTAAGAAAATTAGCAGCAAGCAAGGGAAAGGGTTAACACTTTGTAAGTTGTCTCATTCTTTATGTAACAGGACATTGCTCATATTTTCTCCACAGTGCTTAAATCATGTTATACTTTGTCCCTCTTAGCAGGCCCTTTAAATGGCCAAACATAACATCTTTTGACAGCATCATGTATGGAATGGTGGAATTTTTCAGTGTAATGAGTAGTCAACTGTAGTTCCATTCTATTTGGGGTTGCCAACCTCAAGGAGGGGCCTGGAGATCTCCCCGATATTACTGCCAATGTTCCCCTGGAGGAAATGGCATGCTTTGGAGAGTGGACTCTATTGCATCCCGCTGAGGTCCATCCCTTCCCCAAAATGTGTCCTCCCCAGGCTCCACTCCCAATTCTCCAGGAATTTCTCAGCCTACGGCTGGCAGCCCTAAGTGATTCTTACAAGGCTGCAAGTGGCTTAGCAGGCAAACAAAGGATGTAATAACAGATCTTATTGCAGCACTCACTCATATGAGCAGAGTGCCTTTGCCCATTTGTGTGGGTTGTCAGGAACATTTGCACATCTGTTTCTTTAGGGCCTGGTACTGATCCAGTGTGTTAGGCATTCTTAATGCTGGCTTACAGTCAAACTCAATGGGTAAATGTGTGCTCACCAACCTGGTCTTGCCTTTCGTTTCTAGGCCTCCTTCCAGACTGATACCTTCCTCTAATTTAGGTATAATTCTGTCCTCAGTGGTAGAAGAAGAGACTCAAGTGCAGAGTGTCAAGGAGTGAGGCCACCCAGCTTCGGCTAGGCAGGGTCACCTCGTTTATGAAATGAGCCCAAAAGACAAAATTGTTTTCAAAACCAGAACACTGAGCCAGGGACTCCTCCTTAGCCCAATGGGTATTCGCTGCCACCAGCCCTTAAATCAAACATCCACACCCCCAGGCAGAGGTTAAGGGTAGCCTCTGCCTGCTGGCTCCAAATTAAAGTCCAATGCCTCTCCTGTAGGGTAGGAACCTGCCAGGTGAGAGTTACACCAGCAAAAGTTTTAGAGTTTTAGTAGGTGGTCTCACACTCACACAAGGCACTTGGATTTAGGCTTGGAATCCCAAAGGCAAAAGACACAGCCAATTTAAAGGCTAATGATTTATTTTATAAGATTTGTACTGGTTACTGGAAAGGAAGGTTTCATGAAGCATTAAGCAGAAAAATAATAAAACATTTTAGCATAGCTAACTTATACATTCTAGTTTCCAAGGTTAAAAAGATTGGCAAGGCTTCTCAAAGCAAGGTTCAAATAGTTACCAGTTTCCAAAAGTCCTTCAGCATACAATAGTTCCAAAAGCTGTCCAAAAGTTTCTCCAGGTCAGTTTGACCAGAGTTTCCCCCTCAAGGGCCAAAATCAAATGGGTTCTGATGCCGCCGACACAGCTCTCCTGCTGTACTCCAAAGCGTGCATGCTTGGCTTAGAACTGATCTGCCTTTATGGCCGTGTTCCCAATGGCATGAGCTCAAGAGCCAGTGAGAAAACGAAAGTAATTTGTGGTTAATTAATTGCTTGGTCAGAATGCTGACTCACTAATTGATGTATTTAGGTGGTGAAGCCAGCAGAACTCCCTGCACCTGAATGTCGTCACAACGACTGACCGATTAGTTACCGTGACAATGCACTGCCTTGCATTCCAAAAGGGGAGAGAAGCTAATACTTGGGGGTTGAGCCAAAAGAACAGCAGTAACAACAAGATACAGCATAAGTATGCAAAGAATGTGATTCAATCAAAAAAATATAAATAACACAGGTGAAATAACATAATAAATATCAAGCGCATAAATACATATACTGTAGACAGTGCAGTGAAAGTCCAAAGGAAAAGTCCAAGTTGAACAAAGTTCTTTGAGACCAGGAACACAATCCTAAATGGTTCTCACCAGAAATGAGATGAAAGCTAGTATCAAAGTACTGTATTTAATTTCATAAATATACTATTATAACAAATGTTTAAAAGTATTCAATATATACACAATCAACATAGTAAAATCACATAAATATTTTACTTACACACAGACTGCTAAATAGCTAGTTCACATGCTGGTTTGAGAGATTATCTCTGTAGTCAAATTGGGGGGAGACCAGAATTACTATTTTAGATTGACTGCAACTGCGCTTGGTAATGGCTGTGAATTAGCCAAAAGTAACAGGGCAAGAAGTATTTAAAGGAATATGAAACAAGACTTAGATGTAGCATGAGAGGTCCAAAGAGGTGTTCAAACCATGTGGATGTAATGTACTAAAAATGTGTATGAACCTTGCCTCTTGCTGAAGGAGTAGTCTATCTACATCAGGGATCCTCAAACTACGGCCCGCGGGCCGGATCCGGCCCCCGGAGGGCTTTTGTCCGGCCCGGGGACTGAGAAAGCCAGTCCCCCCTTGCCCCCCTCCCCAGAGCTTTTCTGAGCTTCCTGGCCGCGTGTGCCCAGCCAGAAGCCTCCCTCCCGCCCCAGTCGCCCCCTTCTCTGCTTCCTTCCTGACCCAAAACCCCCTTTCCTGGGCGCACGAGGCGTATTGCCGCCTCGCACGCCACCCAGTCGCCCCCTTCGCCCTCTCCCTCCCCGGCCCAAAACCCCTTTCCTGGGCACACGAGGTGTCTTGCCGCCTCTCGTGCTGCCCAGTCGCCCCCTTCGCCCTCTCCCTCCCACCCTCCCCGGCCCAAAACCCCCTTTCCTGGGCGCATGAGGCATCTTGCTACCTCACGCGCCGCCTGGTTGCCCCCTTCGCCCTCTCCCTCCCCGGCCCAAAGCCCCCTTTCCTGGGCGCACGAGGCGTCTTGCTGCCTCGCACGCCGCCCAGTCATTCCCTCCCTCCCAGGCCCCAAACCCCCCTTTCCTGGGCCCGGTCGCCCCCTTCTCTTCCGCAGCACGCCCCACTGGGAGACTTCTCCCATTGCCTAGCTTTGTGGCCTGCCTGGGCCTGGCCTCCTCGAGCTCCATGCAGCTGCACCTAGTCCTTCGGGCCCTCCACGATGCAGCCCAACGTGGCCCTGGCGTTCCTGTTTTGGCCGCAGTCGGGCAGCGTTCTCACAGCTCGGGACTCTCTCTCCTCCCGGGGGTATCCTTGTCGCCTGGAGGTAATTGTAGGGGCCCCTTGAGGGGGGGCTGGGCATATCTCCAGGGAGAAGAAGAAAAAGACTTGTGGGCATTTATGCACGGGAGGTTTTGCCTTGGATTTTCCGCTCTCCAGATGCACATTTTCCCCATCCGAATTCTCAAAACTCAAAAGTAAGCTCCCCCCACCCACGAGCAGAGTTTGGAGAATTCGGATGGGGAAAATGTGCATCTGGAGAGTGGCAAATCCAAGGCAAAACCTCCCCTGCATAAATGGCCTTGGTTTTTACATGCCGACTCTCTCTACCACTAAAGGGAGACTCAAATTGCCTTACAATCCCCTTCCCATACCCTCCCACAACAGACGCCCTGTGAGGCAGGTGGGGCTGAGAGAGCTCTAACAGAGCTGTAACTTGCCCAAGGTCAGCCAGCTGGCTTCGAGTGTAGGGGTGGGGAAACCAACCAGGTTCACCAGATTAGCCACAGCTTCTCACGTGAAGGAGTGGGGAATCAAACCCAGTTCTCTAGATCAGAGTCCCCGCTCCAAACTGCCACTCTTAACCACTACATTTGTAAGGCGCAGGCACTTGCCACGGACTCCAGCCTCTTTATTCCCCATTAACTCGCCTTTGTGCGTGCGTGCGGAGAGCGCAAGGGAGGCCGGGGCAGGGGCGAGGCCGCATCTGCCGAGGGAAGGCCGAGCCCCAGCTTCAGAGTGAAGGGGGAAGGTCCGGGCTCGGGAGGAGGATGCTTTTCAAGAGAGCCCCCTCGCGCCGCCACCTCCTCCCCCGCACACAAACTATAGTGCGGCCCCCAACAGTGTTTGAGGGACAGTGAACTGGCCCCCTGTTTAAAAAGTTTGAGGACCCCTGATCTACATCAATGTGATTAAATCTCTGCTTTTCAAAATGCCAAATTACAAAGAATGTCATATCACTGTCACTATGGTCCTGCTCGATATAATGTTGGACCATAGAAGCTTCAAAATTTTTATTCCAGATACGAGACCTGTGTTCGTCCACTCTGTATTTGATAGGTCTACTGGTTTTACCAATATACCAGAGTTGGCATGACCATCTGATGGTGTAAATATGATTCTGAGATTCACAATTGTTAGTTTTTATCTGGAACTTAAATCCTGTAGGTGGACAAGTAAGCTCCTTAACAGGTAAGATAAATGAGCAAAAGGACCACAACGGACGTTTCCTGCAGGAAAATCAGATGTTCGTGGATGATGCATGTCTGTGTGGACAAGGCAATCACAAATAGAAGTAGTTCTCCTATAACCTATTTGGGGGTAGTTAGCACATCCTGGTATGCTGCTGACAATATGCCACTGCCTATAGATTATTCTCTTGAGGTGAAGAGACAGAGATGTATATTGCAAAGAAAAAGCCAGCTCATTCTGTTGTGGTTTGCACTTTCCCTTTAAGAGATCTGTCCACGGCAACGCCTCCACTCTGTTTATTGCCTGTCTGATGACAGTATCAGGGTATTTTCTATCTCTAAGATCTTGGGAGAGGCATGATGCTGCTGATTTGAAATCTTGCAATTTTGAAGAGTTTCTTTTTAATCTGAGGAATTGCCCATAGGGCAGATTGTCACAGAGGTGACCTGGATGGAACGACTGGTAATGTAAGAGTGTGTTACGATCAGATGGTTTCTTGAAAGGTCAGACTCCCAAAGTGCCCGTGCTTTCATTGAAAACCATTGTGTCTAGAAAGGGAATTTCTTTGTAATGAAACTGACCTGTCAGTTGAATATGCGGATCTTTTGTATTAATCCATTCAGTAAAGGAATGGAAATATATCATTAAAAAGCAGAAACAAATCATCCACAGATCTCACATAATAAAGGATTTTAGAAATATATGGATTGTTAACCATGATATATGACTTTTCAAAATATACCATGTAGATAATTGCGATAGAGGGAGCGCACACGCTTCCCATCAAAACACCCTTTGTTTGAATGAATATATCTTCCTGAAACCTAAAGAAGTTCTTCTCCATAACTATATCAAGGAAGTTCACAAGGAAGTCGGTGGGAAGATGCTTCTGTTGTTGAGAAGATTGTAAATGATGTTTTTCACCTCTTCTGTGGGAACGTTATACAGTACTTTGATACTAGCTTTCATCTCATTTCTGGTGAGAACGATTTAGGATTGTGTTCCTGGTCTCAAAGAACTTTGTTCAACTTGGACTTTACCTTTGGACTTTCACAGCACTGTCCACAGTATATGTATTTATGCACTTGATATTTATTGTGTTTTCACCTGTGTTATTTATATATTTTTAATTGAATCACATTCTTTGCATACTTAAGCTGTATCTTGTTACTGCTGTTCTTTTGGCTCAACCCCCAAGTATTAGCTGGAGATCTCCTGCTATTACAACTTATCTCCAGCCGATAGAGATCAGTTCACCTGGAGAAAATGGCCACTTTGGCAATTTAACACTATGGCATTGAAGTCCCTCCCCTTCCCAAACCCACCCTCCTCAGGCTCCATCCAAAAAACCTCCTGCCAGTGGCGAAGAAGGACCTAGCAACCCTACTTACAAATAAAGATGTTGTCAAATAAAGAACTTACCTGCATCCTGGAAAGGTCACCTTCTAGAATCGTCTTGAAGTGATAGCATTTGGCTTCAGGGTGTAAAAGTATACAAGCTACCATGCTCAGTCAATATCAATATCAATCAATATCAAAACCTTTAATGGCATAAAAGAAGCAGATTACCATGCTCAGTCAAGGTGAAGGACACTAGAGGCCAGATTCCAAAACTTGCTGCCTAGACCTAACATCTAGGGAACTGTCTCACCTACCTACCTACCTGTGTTGCTATGATGCAACAGTGTGATTCTAAGAGTACTGACTCTAGAACAGTGTGATTCTAAGATTTAGGCTGAAATTAGTATTCTTTCAGTCCCCCCATCTTGATTTCCATGTTGTTTAAAAATAATAAAAGCATAGCACAGAAATTCCTGGAGATTTTGGAGTGGACTCTGAGGAGGGCAAAGGCCTCAGCCAGATATAATGCTTGTACTAGCTGGCCCTGGATGGCCCAGGCTAGCCTGATCTCGTCAGATCTCAGAAGCTAAGCAGGGTCAGCCCTGGTTAGTATTTGGATGGGAGACCACCAAGGAAGTCCAGGGTTGCTGTGCAGAGGAAGGCACTGGCAAACCACCTCTGTTAGTCTCTTGCCATGAAACCCCCAAAAAAGAGGTCGCCATAAGTCGGCTGCGACTTGACGGCACTTTACACACACTCTTTTAGGAACCCCGTGGCGCAGAGTGTTAAGCTGCAGTACAGCAGTCAAAAGCTCTGCTCACAACCTGAGTTCGAGCCTGACGGAAGTCGGTTTCAGGTAGCCGGCTCAAGGTTGACTCAGCCTTCCATCCTTCCGAGGTCGGTAAAATGAGTAAAATGACCTTGCTGGGGGTAAAGGGGAGATGACTGGGGAAGACATTGGCAAACCACCCCGCAAAACAAAAGTCTGCCTTGGAAACGTCAGGATGTGACGTCACCCCATGGGTCAGGAATGACCTGGTGCTTGCACAGGGGACCTTTAGCTACTAGCTGGCAAGCAGACAGGGCTACTGAGATGGGGACAATGGGGACAAAAGGTAGATGGTCATGCTTTGTCTCCCAAAGAAATTCTAAGAGGCTCATAGGCCTGCTTTTGAATAACATCAAGGTTATTTTTAAAAGCACTCCAAGAGCACTTATTGTAATTGTTTTATTTCTGATTGTCACATTATAATAACTATAGTAATATTATTAATATAGAACAAATAGATACTAATTCTGAAGGAAATGGCTTTAAGACTGTCTTTGATATGCACATAAGCCTTTTTAATTGTTTATAACAATGACCACTGAGAGAATCTGGACTCTTTCTAAATGATGCCCTTGTTACAAAATTAAAATGAGGAAAGAAAAGGAGTGGGTCCCAGATGTAACAGTTGGGCTGGCTGAGAAGATAAGCAGAGAAACCCAATTCCTTTCAGTAATGTGTGGGTTTTTTTATAGGCATCAACTGATATTGCAGGAGCAGTCTCACCTTAAGATTCTCATTTAGAATGAAATGAAGTCTTTAAATAAGTTTCTTCTCTCTTGAGAACATCAGTCTTGAATATTCACATTTATTTCCCTCATTTTCTGACAGGAACATTATTGTGCTCTCTGAAAGACCCATCACATAGCTCTTTCCCCACACACCCATTATTCACTTCTGTCTGAATAGTTCCACTCATTTCCTTTTGCCTTTTCATATGTTAAACTTCATCTTCAATTATGAAAGCCTCTTGCTGATTTCCCCATGCCAGTGGAACTATTCAAGTGCCTTGTCAGAGGTTAAGCTCACGTCAGAGCATCAAGAATAGAAATATTCAAAACCACACGTACCTAAGGAAACTCAAGCAGACTACAAGTGCTGCTTCGTGATGGAAGAGCTATTGTGCTGCAAAAAGCACAATTACGATGAACAAAATAACATTTTAAGGGATCAGCTCAGGGGCTTGGAGGTCTATAGACTGAGTTTGCAATTGAAGGGGCCAAGATGTCCTGTCTTCGGTACAGGCATTATAATTCCCACAGAACTGAGAAACAGAGTGAATGATAGTGTTAAAGGAAGGAATGCTTACTTGAGGAGTCAGTTCATACATCTGACATTTTCCGCTGTATACTCATTTTGAGGCACCATTGATATAAAAGCTTAACGTCTGTCACTTGAATGAGTTCTATTCTTACAATCTTTTAAAGGGTGGTAGGGTAGAATAAAAACTTACTGTCATAGCCACATACAAGATCTTGGATGATATGAGGAGATGACTGAGGGGTGACACCTTATGTAGGGGATAGGGTTGTGTAAAAAAAAAAATCGGTAAATTTCAGGTTCAGGTTTATTGAGCCCAGTTTTTTTCAGTAAACCTGAAATAAGCTGAATTCCCATACCAGAAAATATGGGTATTGGCTGATTTTCAGGTTTCCCAAAAAATTCGGGCCCGTTATAGTCAGTCAGTCAGTCATATGGCACATAGCCAGTCACATACACAATAATAGAATCGTCAACAGTTGACTAAAATCCCATCGATATTAAAAGCAGAAATTCCAAATATAAGAATATAAAATACATAAATACAAGTATAAAAAACATAAAATCCTAAGAGGGTGCTACTATGTACATAAGTAATTATATGCCAATAAAGGCTTGTGTTGTGTGCACATAAAAATAAGGCATGTCATCCTAGCAGTTTGAGCCTAATTTTGTTCGCGGCAGCACAAAATTTAGCAGAATCTATGGTAACCCTTGGATTTTCACCCAAGAGGAGATTCCTTGCCCTCTCTGCCTCTGAGTTATCAGACAGCTTGTTAATCCAGGGCTGGATAAATTTGCCTCGGATCTCTTCATAGTAAGGGCAGCGGATGAGGATATGCTCCACGGTTTCTACCTCCCCTGTACCACACCGGCATAATCTCTCTAAAATGGGGATTTTAAAAAATATCTACCCTCTAGGAGTACTGAGGGGAAGGCAGAGCATCTGGCTTGTGAAAAGGACCTTCTATGACTATTTAGTTCTAGAGTGAAAAGATATGCGGCAGGCATATGCTACATATGCAACAATATGTCTGGATTTATCCGGGGCTAAGAAGGTGGGAGTTCTTGCTAGCTCCATCTGCTGCTCGATGTCCTGGCCCATTATAGTCAATAGAGATTTTTTTCAAAGCTCCTGGGAGGGGCATTTTTGGAGGTAGAGTCCCCAAATTTGCAGCATGGCTGCAAGGGACTCTCTGACAGTCACCAAAGTTTGGTGAACTTTGGGACAGGGATCCAATTTTATGGAGCTGAAGTGGAGCTGAGCTGTCCATCAGATTTCAGGTTCAAAAGTTCAGCGTTGCCGAGGACTGGCAGACAGAGCCGATTCCAGGCTGGCATCTCAAAGTCTGGGGTCTGCCTTCTTTTCTGGGACACTTTGCATGGTGTCCATGCAAATTAGCCTCCAAACGGAGGAAAAATACTTAAATGCAAGAGAAATAAGGCAGGGAAAACATTTCTTTTGGTGGCAAATGTCATCCTGTGACCAGTCCTTTATTGTGGTCATGAAAAATCAGATTCCATGAGATGGTCACAGTGTGGGGAAATGATATCAGAGCCAGCCGAAGTCATGACCAAGGCAGCTCTTGTTAAGGAGATTGCTCATCCACACGGGTGAGTCTTCTTCAGAAGGGCCATGAGCTGCTGATGGAAACTAACATTCTTCAGACTGGGTGAGCCCCATCTTTTAAATTGCAGATCAGCTCAGTGCTGTCAGCTGGTCAGACCAAGTTGGCTCCAATTACATGACCCCTACCAAAAAAGGGCCCCAACTACGGGGCCCTAACAAAACTAGTCAAAAGATAGAAAGAAAAAAGGGAAAAAGCACAGTGCCATGCCTCTAAGCAAAGGCGAATAGCCGAACAGGAAAAGCCAATATCTATTTGTGTCAGGTAAGGAAAAGCCAATATCTATTTGGCTTTTTCAGGAACTGCTTATCTGGCTTTGGCTTCATCCCCAGGTTTTGGTATCTGGTAATCCTGAATTCTAAAATTTTCTGAAACAGCTAATTTCAGGTTTATTTTCGGTTTGGGTTTGTCAATATGCACAACCCTAGTAGGGGATTTATGACTGAATCTTCCAGTGTGTAGTTTAGCCTAAAAAAGAAGGATCGGTGTCATGGTGCTAGGAGGGAGAATTAAGGCTTATCCCCCCATGCCATTTCTTCACTACCCCCCCAGACTCCTATTAGATTTGTAAAGGAGGGGGAAGAGAGATGGGAGCTGTGGAGACACTGTAGTAGTATCTGAAATGGAGTCATTCCAACTTCCCAGTATCCACTCCTATTTAAATCAGTTTACTGTCACAGAACAGAATTAACCATTGTTCTCCTGATGTGGAACAGATTTGAATACATATCAAACTGTGTATTGTCATCCAAAGATGATATTTGCTGAGTTCTTCTTTCTTGTTTTGCCTCCCTGCTTTTCATATGCAATAGAAAATGCTGTTGGAATAACATAAACACATGAGATAAAAACTATTGACTTTTGACTCTCTCTGCCTACTATGTATCTTCTAGAATCTCCTTCAAGGGCCAGATTCTTTACCCTGCACAATCATTCTGTGTCTGAAACTATTTTGGCATATTTTTTAAAAAACTCTGCTTCCAGGTAGGGGGTTTCCTTTGGCTTGCCACATGGAGCAATTTTTAAAAGTCTGAAAGGGTCAGTAGGAGGAAGCAAAAAAGAAATATTTGGAACTTCACTTCCAAGGGCATTCTGGTTCCTCAATACCGTTTTCCTGGTGAGCTACAATAATGTCTCTTTGCTCATTTCTTATTAAAATCTAATATTATTTCTAGGATGGATGGAGGTCATTTTTAAAAGAGGGCCCTTTTGTAGGTAGATTATTGGGAAATTTTGAGGAGGAATAGAAGGGGAAAGATTAAAAAGCAACCTTTCCACACTAAATATTCTACCAGAATGCTGTGCAATGGTAAATCCTGGTTAAAAAAAGGGCTTGAAATGGTAGTAAGTTATATTCTACGCACCAGGAACACTCACTGGCCTGACACTCGAAGTGTCTCCTTTTAATTCTCTCTCCATTCTCCTGATATGGCCCCATCTTCCCTGTGTCTCAGACCTCATTCTCTCATCCACTTCCAGCTCTGATTGAAGTTAGAAGTACCAGAGGATCTACCATACATCATTCAGCTTGCTTGGTGAATGTCCATAAAGATTTGTTCACCCCTGAAACTGCTTCCTACATGGGGACCAGGAATTGTGCCTGTCCCTCTTCTGAGCTGTCACTTTGAGACACATTACATAGAATCATACAGTTGGAAGGGGTCATCTAGTCCAACCCCCTGCACAATGCAGGAAATTCCCAACTACCTCCTTCACACACCCCAGTGACCCCTACTCCATGCCCAGAAGTTGGCCAAGATGCCCTCCCTCTCATGAACTGCCTAAGGTAATATAATCAGCATTGCTGACAGATGGCCATCTAGCCTCTGCTTAAAAACCTCCAGGGAAGGAGAGCTCACCACCTCCCAAGGAAGCCTGTTCCACCGAGGAACCGCTCTGTTAGAAAATTCTTCATAATGTCTCTAGACGGAAAATTTAATTTCAACCCGCTGGTTCTGGTCTGACCTTCTGGGGCAACAAAAAACAACTCGGCATCATCCTCTATATGTCAGCCCTTCAAGTACTTGAAGATGGTTATCATATCCCCTCTCAAGTCTTCTCCTCTTCAGGCTAAACATACCCAGCTCCTTCAACCTTTCCTCATAGGATTTGGTCTCCAGATCCCATACCATCTTTGTTGCCCTCCTCTGGACACATTCCAGCTTGTCTACATCCTTCTTAAATTGCGGTGCCCAAAACTGAACACAGTACTCTAGTTGAGGTCTAACCAGAGCAGAGTAAAGCGATACCATCACTTCGTGTGATCTGGACACTATACTTCTGTTGATGCAGCCCAAGACTGCATTTGCCTTTTTAGCTACCGCATCACCCTGCTGACTCATGTTCAGTGTTTGATCTACTAAGACCCCAAGATCCTTTTCACACACACTACTGCTAAGACAAGTCTCCCCCATCCTATAATTATGCATTTTATTTTTTCTACTCCAGTACACCTCACAGTAGACAGTACTTGAGTGCTCTCATATTCGTTTTAATCTGAAGGATGTGAAGACATTGATCCAATGTGTCTGAATTTTATTAATATTCCATTTCTCCAAGAACTTTGAAGCAGAAGCATCTTAAGTAAGCACCAAAGTAATAAATATGCAAACCTCTTTTACCTAAAGGTAATGCTCTCATTTACTTCAATCGATGAGCATTGATTTACAGCTGAAGTTTCTGTCTTTAGATGGTACATTGCCTTGGAGTGATCTCTCAGCTTTAAGGATGAAATTTACTCAGCTTGCTCTGGGAAAAATATATATCCTCTTTTTACATATGTGCTGAAGGCAACAAAATGCTGGGAAGGAAAACACACACACACACCTGCTCTTCTCACTCAATATTTAACACAGTGACCGTGTTTTAGATGAATGCATAATTTATGTCAGCAAAACACATTCCTGTGCCAAGAAATTGCCTGGTGGTATATAGCATCAGTTAGGGAAAGTAAAATTTCTTTGTTTCTCAGTCCTAAGGCATATTTGCATACTTGCATATTTTGCACTGGCACCTCTCCCCCCCAAAATGAGGCCACACGAGAACTGTATGGGTTCAAGTAGTTTATTTATTTAGTTGGCTGATCTACATACTTGCTTCTCCACCATAGCATTCTACTGAGCTGCCTTTCAGCACTAGGTCTAAGAGGCAGCATGTTATGATGGTTCAAGTCCTATCTGGAGATCAGTTTCAGAAGGTAGTGTAGGGAGATTCTTGGACTGCCCCATGGCTGTTGGCCTGAGGGATGCTGCAGGGTTTCATCTTATCCCCCATGTTATTTAATATTTATATGAAGCCAGTAGGAGAGGTCATCAGGAGGTATGGGCTGCAGTGTCACCAATATATGGATGATACCCAGCTCTACCTTTCTTTTTCACCTAATTCTGAGGATGTTGTTGATGTTCTGAACTTGTGGTTGGAGTCAGTAATTGGTTGCATGAAGGTGAACAAGCTGAAATTTAAGCCTGACAAGACAGAGGTTCTCTGGGTTAGCAGAAAGGCAGACTAGGGACCAGGGTTGTGCAAAAAAAAAAAAAATTGGTACATTTTGGGTTTGGCTTTATTAGGCGTTATTTTTTGGTAATCCTGGAAAAAGCTGAATACCCATACTGTTAAAAGGGTATTCGGCTTTATTTCTGGTTTTACCAAAAAAAATTGGACCCATTTTAATCTATGGGGATTTTTTTCAAAGCTCCTGTGGGATCATTTTTGGAGGTAGAGTCACCAAATTCGCAGCATAGCTGCAAGGGACTCTCCTTGCATGAACCGCAAAGTTTAGTAAAGTTTGGGTCATGGGATCCAATTGTATGGGGTCCTGAAGGGGTAAACTTTACCATGCTTTTCTGTGGAGGAGGGGGCAACCTCTTTGGGACCCCATAAAATTGGACCCCATAATCCAATATTCACCAAACATCGGGGTTCATGCAAGGTGAGTCCCTTGAAGCTACCCTGAAAATTTGGGAACTCTACCTCAAAAAATCCCTCCCCCAGATCTCATAAAAAAAATCCCATAGGGAAAAGCCTGTGGAAAGCTGAAGCTGAAAAAAGCCGAATACCTATTTGGCTGATACGGTGATCGGCTGTCCAGCTTCAGCTTTATTCCCAGTTTTAATATTCAGGTTAAATTAAACCTGAAAGAAGCCAAAAAGGCATTTTTTGGGTTTATTTTCAGTTCGGGTATATCAATATGCACAGCCCTACTAGGGACTCAAGATATTGCCTGTCTTGGATGGATAGGTTTGCAGCTAGGTACGCTGCTTGACACAGCAGTCATCTTAGAAAACCAGGAGGCTGCAGTGGTTTGGTGTGCTTTTGCCCAGCTTCAGCTGGTGTGCCAGCTGTGCCCATTCCTAGCTTACCCCAGTGATCCATGCCTTAGTTACATCTAGACTGGACTATTGCAAAACTCTGCTTGGGCCTACCCTTGAACAGTATTCAAAAGCTGCAACTAGTACAGAATGCTGCAGCTAGATCGCTGGTCAGAGCCAGCTTCCAAAAAACATATGACCCAAAACTATAGCAATTACACTAGCTACCAATGGGCTTCTGAGCCCAATTCAAGATATCGGTTTTGTCCTTTAAAGCCCTGCATGGCTTGGGACTGGAGTATCTAAAAGACCGTCTTCTCCCATATGTTTCTGCCTGGGAATTAAGATAATAGGGAGGGGCCCTTATGTCTGTCCCATCAATCAAGGAAACTTGTCTGGTGGACACACAAGAGAGGGCCTGTTCAGTGGCAGCCCACAACTATGGAACCATCTCCCCAGGCAGGTGTGTCTGGCCCCTTCACTGTTGATCTTCTGAAGGCAGTTGACAGTTTTATTCAAGATTGCATTTGACTGGTTTAATTTAATTTGTTGGCAGTCCTAATTTGAGTTTTTAAAATGTAACCTTTTATGTGTTTTTATAACTGTTGCATTATTCATACTGTTTTATTGTGTTTTTTATAGGCCTTTTCTTTACACTGTAAGCTGCCATGAGTTCTGCAAGGGAGAAAAACAGATAATAAATGTTTTAAATAAATAAAATATACATGCTTATGTATTCAATGGCATGCTTTGCTAGGCAACCTACAAGTGGCTGCCTCTTATGGGCAGATCCACCTGGGTTCCAAACTTGGCCATTGCTTCTTTCAGCCTATGTTGAGAGATGTCAAGTCGCATCCCCTTCTCATACCAGGTTATGCTGCTCAGGGGCACTCTTACCTGTTCTGGTCACACCCTCCATCATGTCCAATGCCTCAGGGTGTTTGCTGATTATCCCTATCTATTGTGAAAAACATGCCCAATTCCTAGGGTTGCCAACCTCCAGGTGGTGTCTGGAGATTTTCCATTACAACTGATCTCCAGGTGACAGAGATCAGTTCACGTGGAGAAAATGGCTGCTTTGGAATGTGGACTCTATGGCATTATACCCCATTGAAGTCCCTCCCCACAAGCCCTACCCTCCTCAGGCTCCACCCCCTAAATCTCCAGGTATTTCCCAACCTCGATCTGGCAACCCTACCTATTCCTGTCAGCAAGCTGTGGCATAACCAGTCTAAAACCAGGCCTAATTAACTAAACACTCACCTTTCCAGGACAAAGCAGGCACCAAAAAAAAAAAAAAAGTTTCCCAAAGGCAAAGCCAGCGAACGTCTCAAGATGCTTGCTTGGTCCCACAAAAGCAATTGACTAATCCCACAATATCCCATGGGAGGGGAGAGGGAGGGGGTCAGCAGCAGTCAGCAAAAGTCTACCTGAGTGGGGTGTAGTTCCTTCATATAGCCACCTTGCTGCCTTCCCCATTGGCTGGAGCCTCTCCAGCCCTGCCCAATGCTGCCTCACACATACTTTGAAAGAAAGGGCCAGGGCAAATGAATCCACAGCAGCGCCATGAATGAACATCTCAGTTTTTGTTTTGTTTTTTACAGTAACCTTGTAAAGTAAACCAATACCGTAGATGAAAGCTAAGGCTGAAAGATAGTTGTTCACTCAGATCACCTAGTGAATTAATTGCTCAAATTTCTCCTAAATCATACACCTCTCTTACCCCTTGGCCCACAACCTTTTCCCTCACTTCTTGGAAGCCCTGAGGTGGAGGGAATAAGGTCACAACGCAGCTGGTAAATCAGGCCAACTGGACCAACAGCTCACACACTGGTCATTTATTCTTGGTGAATTGGTGCCTGGTTTGCTGCTCTCTTGGTGCACAGTTTGCAAAGGCAAGGTTTTTCAAATCCTTATTCATGGGGAGACTTTGCCTCACAAAATCTCACAGCATTCAGGAATATTTCCATGCAATGAAGAAGTCATGGTCAAAATGCAGATCATCATGGTCCCTCCCCCCATGGAACACCCAACTATTTCATTGGCTGGCATCTTTTTTCACAGAATCATAACATCACTATTCCGACCTGCCCAAGCTGCTACCGTATCAGGCAGCCATGCCACTCCTTTTTTATTTTTAATTAAAAAGACAAATTCAGCGATATAACAAAAAATAATAACGTAAAGGCACAAAGACCTCCCGCACCTCGACAGCAGCTTTTCAGCGCATGAGCGGGTTGATTTTTTCTTTCCTGTTTGTTGATTCCAATGCTCTTCGTCTGCATCTGCCGCCACGTTATTGCTAACTATATCCTTAGCCGTCCCTGCATTAAGCAAGCAAGATACCCTCCCCCCTTTTTTACTTTAATACTATAAATTCAGTGATATTTCGCGAAAGCACTAAGATACAGTGATAAAAGCAGGCATTACTATCCGCACCCCGGCAATTGATAGTTGGAGCGGGGTATTTTTCAACACTACTTAGCAATAAAAATCCTTGTGTTTTCTCACTGCTGCCATTGTCTTGCTGTATGTCCTTCCCACTGCAATTCAAATGCCCCCTTCCTTTATTTTATTGAGCAATGTGTATTTATAGCATGGAACTCAGCAGCTGCAGCTGCCTGGAGCTCCTGTGAGCACACCGGCAGGGATGGGGGGGCAGCGCCAGGCTAGGGAAGCAGCAGTTCAAGGTGCAAGGAGGTGGGCAGCAGAGCTCTGTGCCCCTGGAGGTGGAAGAAGAAGAAGGCCACGGTCGCTTAAAGCAGGAGCGCACCTTAGAAGTACATTGGCAAACCCAGCATGAGTGTAGGCGAGCAATGGTGTGGCAACTTGACGACTACTCCCTTAGAACCTCCCCCCCCCCATATGTCCACACAATCTTTAGGATTCCAAGTTCCGAGCCTTATTGTTTTCATTTTAGTGATATGATTTCACAAGAAAAAAAATAAATTTAAAAAATGCTCATAATATGGTCAGAATGGAGATGGAGCTTTTTTTTTTTAATGGCATTTGCTGGGTGCAAGAGGTGGGTGGGCAGGCGGAAGGGTGGTGGAAGTGGGAGGAGGCCCAAGAAGGTCGAACCAGAGCCAACGGGTTGAAATTAAATCAAAAGAGTTTCCGTCTAGACATTAGGAAGAATTTTCTATCAGTTAGAGCGGTTCCTCAGTGGAACAGGCTTCCTCGGGAGGTGGTAAGCTCTCCTTCCCTGGAGGTTTTTAAAAAGAGGTTAGATGGCCATCTGTCAGCAATGCTGATTCTGTGACCTTAGGCAGATGATGAGAGGGAGGGCATCTTGGCCATCTTCTGGTCACTAGGTGTGGGGGGGAGGTAGTTGTGAATTTCCTGCATTGTGCAGGGAGTTGGACTTGATGACCCTGGTGGTCCCTTCCAACTCTATGATTCTTTGATTCTAAGTATGGTGGGCAGGATGTTAAGATGGTTACAGGTTCAAAGTAAGAGTTATTAATGATTTTCGGCACAGGTTACTTCGGCTTGGGATCGAGCCAAACCTCAGATTTGCATTTAAAGATGTTCCGAGAAATGCGGGGAAGCTCCTCACTGGCTGCAAATCGAGTGCTAAGGGACAGGGAAATCATGAAAAACTCAAAATTAGCTGCGGAGCAATCCCGCCAGGTTCGTGCAGCTAACAACCATGAATAAACGACCACTCTTTCTTTTCTATATACAAAACTAGTACAAGAAGTCTGCCAATAAACATAGTTGCCTTTTACCAAATTAGTTCAGTGATGTCCCCTGGAGGGAGCAAGGACTGTTGAGAGCCACCCCAGGCTGCCAGATAGAGAATCCGTTTGGGAAACCTCCCACCAACCCAAATATTACATGAAAGCAAATCACCTGGCTCCATGGGCATCTGGCACAACTATGACTCTTATAACTTTGTTCCCCTAGTCTATCCCCTATTACCACGTAGAAGCCCTGGCAGCACCATCTCTCCAAGGTATCCAGCAAAGAAGGATCTTTCCCAACAGCTGCTACATGAGGCCCTTTCAGTGGAAGATAGGGATTTAATTTGGGACCTTTTGAATGTGAAGTGTGTATTCTACCACTGTGCCACAGGCTTTCCAGTGCCACAAGCATTCCCTGGCATGAGAAAGATCAGCGATGTTTCAGGCATGACTTGGAGCAAGAACCTTTAGCAGCACGGATACAAATTCACACCATTGAAAGATGCAGTCCCTTATTTAGAAACTGTCAGTGGCATGTAATGGCAGTCTAGTTGTGTGAGTCCTTTTAAATGCCTCATTCCTGTCTAATGCCATAGCTGCCCTTGATTCCTATTAAAGAATAATTTTAAAAATCCCCTGCAATAACTTTCACTCACTTTACTCTAATTGAACTGTCATGCGTGTAACCGTTCTGGAGAAAGGCTGATTTCCATGATCTGTGGAGAGAGGAGAGGCTGGGGAAGAAATAAGCCACAGACACAGATAAGGAGATTTTATTCAGCTTTATTTGACAAGTTTTATTACACTGAGGAAAGCATAATGTATCTAATCCCATTGCAGTTGATGCATCCCTTCAGGCTTTATTACTTAAATCTCATTAGATATAAAATTGTTTCTATTTGTCAGTGGCATGATATCTTTGTATGTTGTTATTACTATTAGTGTTATTATAGTCACCATCATCAGAAGGCTTTCAGGAGTAAGAGTGTTAAGGTAATTTCTGATCAATATTCTTACCAAAGGAAATGACTTCTTTCCTGTTTGGTTTGCTGTCTGCCTTAGATTATAAAAACTCCAGGTATATGAATATATGTGTGTGTATAACCATGGCACAGAGTGGTAAGCTGCAGTACTGCAGCCCAAGCTGTGCTCACAACCTGAGTTCGATCCCGTCGGAAGTTGGTTTCAGGTAGCCAGCTCGAGGTTGACTCAGCCTTCCATCCTTCTGAGTTCGGTAAAATGAGTAAAATGAGCTTGCTGGTGGTAAAGGGAAGATGACTGGGGAAGGCAGCTTTATGTTGAATATTATGTTCATAATACTCTAAGGCATCTAGAAGTATCCTGAGATTGTCCTTGATCTGTCTGCCCAGAATAAAACCTGCTTGATTCTTGTGAATTAGATCTTTAATTATCTTTTTTATTCTAGATGATAAAACAGAGGCATAAATTTTATAATCCACATTCAATAAAGAAATAGGTCTATACTTGGTTACCTTTTCAGGATCTCGTCCAGTCTTGTGAATCAGCAAAATAAATGCATGTGACCATGTTTCAGCATATACACCTGTTTCCAGTATTGTATTGCAAACCATCAAGAAAGGACTTAGCAGATTTGATTTAAATGTTCGGTAAAATAAAGCTGTTATACCATCTGGTCCTGGGGTTTTATCTGTTTTTTGTTTAACAAAAGCTTCCTCCAATTCTTCCATAGTAATTGGCCCATCAATAAGTTCTTGTTGGGCGAGTGATAATTTTTTAACATTTATGGAACGTAAAAATTTCTCCATCTTTTTAGTTGAGATATCTTCCTTTTGATATAGGTTAGTATAAAAAGATACAAATTCTTTCTGTATATGTTGTGGTATAAACTGGTCCTTTTGAAGTTTGTATTTTGGCTAAGATTCGTTTTTGAACAGTCTCTTAATTGACCAGCCAAAAATTTTCCTGGTTTATTTGCATGTTCAAAATACCGTTGTTTTGCATATTTCAGATTTCTATTCATCTCTTCAGAAACCACCAAATTCAATTGGTGTTTAAGTGCATTCTGACTCTCTTGTGTTTCCGTAATAAGTTGTTGTTCCAGTTTTTGTAAATCCCGAAGTATGTTGTTCGTCAACTGTAACTGTTTTTTCTTCCATGCAGTGTTTTTCTGTATCATAAAGCCTCTGATTACAGCTTTGAAGGCATCCCATATTATGTTCAAGGTGGTTTCTCCATTCATATTAATTTCAAAAAAATCTTTAATAAGTGTAGATAACTCAGTTCGAATTACTCCATGGGGTTTAACGCATGGCCAATTTGTCTCGCCTTTGTGCCTTAAAATTAGCAAATTCCCATGGTCTAAACGCATGACCGTCCAAAGGCTGCGCATCAGACCCACCTTAGGCACAAATTAAGCCCCCCCCCCAAAATGTGTTAAGCAATCCCTGTTTTCTAGCAATCTTTTCAGTGCTAAACGGCTACTTTTTTTATTTCGCTACATTACCAAAACGCCGGAGTGCATGTAATCACATGACTAGCCTGCTACTAACCTCCTTTCGTTCAAGCTCCCAGCCCCAACAAACAGTTGAGCTGCGGGTGAGCAAGGGCGGGGCAGGTGCGAGCCACGCTGTTGGCTAGGAAGTGAAGTGACGTGACGGGGAAGGAGAGCTCCTTTTATGGATTTCTGGGGGGAGGGCAGAAAAGAACAACTTCGCTTGTTACTCAGACCTTGACTAAATCATAGGGAATTTTGAAATGTAGGAAGAATGCTGTTGTAAATTTTCAAAGGAGCTCTCCTTCCCCATCACATCACTTCCCTTCCTAACCAACAGCGCGGCTTGCACCTGCCCCGCCCTTGCTTACCCGCAGCTCAGCTGTTTGTCAGTCCTATGATGAATCTGTCTCTTCCTGTCCAACTCCTGGCATGTAGTGATTGGCTGCCTCCAAGAGCAGTGAAAAGATTTCCTAGCAGTACCTCCACAAGCCTTTTCAAGTAAGAACGTGGCTGGTGGACTTATGTAAGCCGGAAGAGCAGCGCATCTAGGGGGTGGAGAGTGATTATTCCTCCCTTCCCTTTCAGTGTTGCTACTTCTAATTGGTAGTTGCGATGTCCCTCAAAAAGTCCCGTTTGTTTAGTCTGATCAACTTGATAGAGTCCCGTCTGATCAACTTGATAGAGTCCCGTCGGTTTATCTGATGGTTTTTAAAGTAACAAAGTCACTCATATGATGGGGGGGAGACGCGATTCCCCAGGTGATTTTGTTAATCTTTCAATCCTCCAGTTTCAAGGTAAAATCAAAAGATTCCGTATCACTTACTTAGATTTTGGTGGGCTCGGTATTCTTCTCCTTGATATAGTCCATTAAGTGATAATAGGTAGAGGAGGTCGGAGCCTAATGCCAAAGGAACGCTTGTGGCGATGCTTTCTCCCCTCAATGCCAGCGGGACAGCGTCCACACCTCCGAGGGGCTTATTTAAGCCCCCTCAGAGAGTATGGGAGTCACATCGCTTCTTCTCAGGCTGCAGGGGTGTTCCTGCTTCCTGATCCACTATTTAGAACCGAGCAGGAGTGTCTAAATGTACCCCAATTTGAAGCGTTTCTTAGATTCCCTCAGGAGAATCCTGAGGAACGTTGCGCTGGGACCAGCTCTCTACCGGAAGTCTGACCTCTATCATGTCCTAATGAAATAAAGTCCATTGTAACTATCTTCTCTCTTTCCCAAACTTACTCAAACTGAAGAAATGGTACGTAAAGGAGGACTCCTGAAAATTACTGTAGTAGGGTTTTAGGCTTCAGGCTGCCTAGCCTCCCAGTGCTAGAGATTCAATTTATGTTCATACTCACATTTAAAGCAAGCAAGCTTCACAGCTGCCAAATTCTTCTCTGCCTTGGACGGTAACCTGGTACCACCAATCCCTACAAAACCTCTTCATCACCACTTTCCCCAGTGGTTTCAATGCAGAAGAGAAGTTTAATACATTAGATTACTAGGTGAATAACAATAAAGGCAGAGGCATTTGTTTTATTACTGTTTTCTTTCTTCTCTTTTTGACATTTTAATTTCAAGCCCTCTCTTGTTTATTAGTTTAATTTTCCATGTGCAATATTGGTTTTATGGCATACATTTATCTGTACTGCATCTTGGTTGGCTCTAAATACAGACACAACTGAACCCCTATTTCTGGAACACCTGTTGGGGTATCATGAGTTTCTACACAATGGATACAAATTCTTTATTACCTAGGTCAGATGTTAGATTCTTTCCCTTCAGCCAAATCTTCTTGTTATAAATGTACAATATAAAAGATATGTTACTTATGTTAACCCTTGTAGATCCTCAGTTGTTTCAATATTCTGGATTCTTGGTTAGCAAAGAAGTTTAAACAGGGGGCACAATTTCTCCTGGCAAGATCTGAATGATTGGGCTTTCCCACTGATCAATTCGTCCAACATGAAGCTTCCAATTTTCCAGTATAAACAATAGCAGAGGCTTTGAAGAATTTTCTCCTAATTCATTTCAGTTTTCTCCACAGGTGGGGTACATAATTTGGTACTTTAAAAACATTTGTGTTGCTATTCTCACTGAGGTTCACATGGGAGATAAAGAATCTTGTGCACATACATCAACTACAACAGGAAAACAATGTTTGATCACACTATAGTTACCCAAGGGATCAGAGCAATGCTAGAAACCAGATTGATTCCTAGACTACTAGCTGTCCTGTCCCCTTTATAAATCCTTAGATTATGTACTCATCTAATTTTTTTAAAAAATAGTGACAATATAAAATTAGAGGCACTCAAAAGAAGCAGCTCATTACAATGATTAATCTATCCCATACACTTCATACATATGGATTATGAATGCCTACTATCATCCTCAAAAGATGCTGGTATTCTCTTCTCCCTTTTATACCCAGACTATTGATTTAGTAATCAAGTAATCTCATTTAAGGGTCATATGCTGATGGTGAACTAATTATTCTCAAAAATATTCTAATGTTGTTTTATTTTCAAAAGCATGCTATTTTAAAACAAAACAAATATCAAGGATGACCAAATAATATTTGCTGGTTAGGCAAGTGAGTTGCATCTCAAAGGAGTAGCACAAATGGGACAGAGTTCTTAAATAAAACTAAATTAATTATATGGGCTAGAGACAAGAATGGTTCTAAAGGGCAAACTGGAACAGAAATGTTTTAATTAATGACTGAACTAGTGAATAATTAGAACATGTAAGCTTTCAAGACTGATACAGAATATATTTCTCATTTTGTAGCAAAGGTAGCTATAGGATTGAGATGATTGAGATAATAATTGCAACAATTAAGAACAAGTTATCAAACACACCTTAAACAATCCCCAGCCAATGCACTCACTTATTTATCTTGTTTCATCATTAAATCATTCTGTCGTCATTCTAGGTTGTTGTTTTTTATTGTAAATCATGTAACGGGGGAGTGTTCTTGCTGGGGACTCCAGATGTATACACTGACATCCGGGGAGCATTCACAACAGAAAAAAAGCATTCATAGTATACAGAAACACAAACTGCCTTCACACCTCTACTGCGGGGGGGAGGGGAATTTGCCCTGAATACAAAGTACAAAGAGGAAATCATCATGCACTTTGTCATAAAAATGGGAGCTAACACCAATCAAACCAGCCACTTTCCTCCCCCAAAAGTTCCTTGTTCGGGTGGCTTTGTGAGGGGCAAAGAATACGAAATGGACCAAGCCTGGCAATATTAATATTATAGAATATCGTTGTAACGATATATTTACAATGAAAAAAATATTAAAACAAAGAAGGGGAGCCACTGTGGGGATCTGCAAACTGTAAAACCAACTCAGGGTATAAACTCCAATGTCTGAGAGCTTCGAGGGGGGGGTGCAAGGCTAGCTGGAGGAGGAGGCGTAGGAGGGGAAATGAGAATTGGGGCAGTCAGGGGGGCGTGTCAGAGACACGTGAGGCAAAGACTATTCATGGTTATTGCCTGTTTTACCTCTGCTTTGGGATAGGGGCTAAATTTATATTCACGATAAAATGGGTCCCTCAAAATGTGGAACTTGTGTGCAGTGGGCGTGGATTCACTGCTGAAGGATGGGAAAATCATGAATAACTAAAAAAACAGAGCCGGGGCAGTTTAGTGGGGATCATGCTGCTAATAAGCATAAATGGCCACTGAGTTAAAAAAGCTCAGAGCTTCTTATGTTCAAGCTTTTTATTCCTCCTTATAGCCTGTGGGAATGATACTTGTAACAGACCCACCATACCATAACCCTAACCCTACACCCCCTTACCATAATCACATGGCTATGGCAGATACAAAATACCAAAAAGGAACTCTCCTTAAGCTTTAGCTTACTCAGGCTCGGAAACTTGGGTAGTTAAACTAACTCAATAATCACTTAGCAATTTTGGTCTCAGGTTTAGAAGAAGAGAAGAGTTGGTTTTTGATACTCCCATTTTCCCTGCCTTTAAAGGAATCTCAAACCGTCTTACAATCACCTTCCTTTCCTCTCCTCACAATAGACAACTTGTGAGGTAGGTGAGACTGAGAGAGTTCTAAGAGAACTGTGACTAGCCCAAGGTCACCCAGAAATTGGACAGGGGGTCCAATTTATGGGCCAGCAAAGGGGTTGCCCCCATCCTCCAGCCATTTGCTAGCCGAGCTATCCATCGCTTTTCAGGTTCAGAACTTTGGCATTGCCAAGAACTGGCAGAAAGAGCCGATTGCCAGGCTGGCACCTCAGAGTCTGGGGGCTCCCTTCATATCTGGGGCATGTACCATGATGTCAATGCAAATTAACTTCCAAACTGAGGAAAATGGCTTAAATGCAAGAAAAAAAGGCACGGAAAACATTTCTTTTGGTGGCATCTCTGATTTCGAGAGATGGTCACGGTGTGGGGAAACAAAGCTTCTACTCTGGGCAACCTTCAGTTTGAGAGCAGGCTTTCAGGGAGGGGGTGATATTGGAGCCAGCCGAAGTCATGACCAAGGAGATGGCTTATCTGTGCAGGTGAGCAATCTTCTTCAGAACAAAGCTTGTCCAGCAGCTGTTGAAGCTGGTGCTTTTTAGTTGGCGGGTACATCCCTCAGGATGAGACTGGGTGAGCCCTGTCTTTTAAATGACCCTTCTGCCTCCAAACTATCCTGATCCAGATCCCTCCACTGAATGGTGATGGATAGTTTGGTCTGACCCAGTTGGCTCCGATTACACATCCCCTACCTACAAAACCAGTCAAAGATAGAAAAATGGGGAAAAGCACAGAGCTGTGCATCTGAGCAAAGGCAAATAGCTGAAACTTGGAAAAGCTGAATATCTATTTGGCTTTTTCAGGAATCACCTATTCGGCTTCAGGCAGATTCCCAGGTTTTGGTATTCAGTCGACCCAAAACCCAAATATTGCCAAAATTGCTAATTTTGGGTTTATTTTCAGTTCAGGGATATTGATATGCACAACCCTAAGTCTGCTACTTCTAACCACTACACCACACTGGCTCTCTTTTAGGAATTTCCCTCAGCTTATTTGGTAGAATTTAGGAACTTCCCTCAGCTTTATTTTGTAGAGTTTAATAGCTCCCTGGACTCATTGTCTTTGTTCAGAAGCTCATTCTATAATATTATTTCAGACAAATCAGAGCTAAACTTTAATTTGAAAGAGTTCTGGGACTGAACCCTGGCTCCGATGAAGCCCTGCTTCTGTTGCATCTTTTTTCAATCTAATGCAATCCCAAAAGCCTGAACCAAATGCCAATTAAACTGAAGCACTGAGTTATGTGCTAGCTGAGCTGTGCAATGGGCTTTTATAGTTAATTACATTAACTGAGTGTAATTATTTACTACAGCATGTTACAGTTTCTCCAACATCACAGTCTCTTAAAAAACATTACTCAGCAAGTTTACTTAACTTCCCCTCTGAGATTTCTCCCCTTGATTTCCAGGCAGTGCACTAATTAGTGGGGTAGGACAGAATTTTTACCTCCTGTTATCAAAAGATGATGGATTGAATTATCTGCAGATTAAAACATGGATTTTTATTGACAAACGTGGCTGTGAAAAGGTGTTTAAATCGCTGTTAGCAATCTGAGTGAGTCTCATCATTTGGGAAGTGTTGTGAAATGGCTTTTCAATTTAGAAAGGAGGGCTATGTAGTTCAAAAAGGATTGCCTTTCTCAGATCCTTTCCAAATGGACAATCATCAGATATATTAAGCCAACCACAGAGCCCACTCTGTCAATCAAAGGAACAGGACAGGATTGGGACCCAAAACAACTCTGCTGAAGTGCTAAGGGGTCAGTCTCCCACGCTACAGCTAATCAGTACAACCTAGAGCAGAGGACAAAAAGGGTGGCAGGACACTAGTTGACACCCTGTGAGATCAGAGGAACTTGAGAAGGCCATGGAAAGAGGAAAGACTTAGGACCTTTCTAGACAGCAAGAAAATGTGCAAATATTTGTTAGCTGGAAAATGCAAGGGCCTGAAGCCAATTGGGGAGGGAGGGGCCGATCGGTATATGCTGCAAAGGGATCATCTCAGTGAAGTGAATGCATAGTGTCAGGTTCTGCTGAGGTTGGGTCTGAATCTGGGGCTGTCTCACCCTCTAGGGTTGCTTTAGTTGGGCAAGTGTCCCAGGATATAGCCTCAGAATAGAGCAAGAGGAGGGGGGATGTTTTCACCCAATTTCCACACGTTCTGCTAATTATCTATTCCCCCAGCCAGGGAGTAGGTCTGGCTGTTCTTCCTTGGCTGCTCCTGTGCACACCTTTTAAATGCTTCCGTAAGGTAGGGTGTTGAGTTTGAATTCTAACTTGAGGCACTATCAACAAAGCTTAAAATATACTTTGCTCCTCCAATGGATGGCTGTAGAGGTCCAATTAAGTCACTATGTACTTGCTCTAAAATCTCAGCTTTCACATCAATAGCATTCTGCCTTGGTGCTATTCCCTTTGCTTTAATACAAATTGTACATCTCTCATGACCTTTTCCACAGTCATTCACCACTATTCTATACTCTGAGAGTAGCTGTTTTACAGAGTTGAAATTTCTATGTCCCAATCTTACATGCCAGGAATACACACAATTTGTATGATCACATTTTCTTTGTTATTTCGTTAGATGTTCCATTTCTGATTCAGCCTTATCTGAATCAGAATCTTCACTGTATATTTGTTTATCAGATTCACTTTCTGATTGTAAATACTCATCACTGTCCTCATATTCTTCAATTTCATCAGCTGTATTATGTATCTCCTTTCCTTAGGATCTATCAAGTTACACAGCCATTTTCCATTTCCATTTTAAAATTAGCCTTAAGCATCTTGCCAACCAATATCAAACATTCCTTGGCTTCAGAAATAAACATCACATTTTGATTTCCATAACATCACCACATTTTGATTTCCATAACATCACCACAAAAACTTTCAATACAGATTCTTACTGTTCCTTTTCTCTACACACAAAGGATTGCCCATTAGCTGCAATCAAAGTTTCTTCACATTCCTCCAATGAAATAAAACTTTGTCATTGAAAACAGGGCATGATGACCCAGTGTCTAGTAAAATCCTTTTAATAGTTTTTGATTTCGATTTATTTATTTTCGATTTAAATTATAGTTGGTTAACATGAATGCAGCCTTATCACTAGAAAGTTTCTTATTATTGATACCCTTCCTAGTGGCCTGTTTCGTGTGCTGCTGCCTCTCAACTCCTCCATTCCAATCACAATTTCCCCTTTTGTTTCTCTGGCTATTTTGAAATTGAGTCGGGGAGTGGGAATATTTTTGAGAATTTCTCTGTCTACAGATTTGTGGCCATTTCTTCCACACTGAAAACATCTTACAGGTTTTGAACGGTTTAACCTTAGCACAGACATTCCTCTGTTTAATTCCTCATTTCTATTTTCTTCTTCCTCAAAATCTTTCAGTGCATTCATTACTTGAATTAGATTAAGATTTTCTCTTGCCATCAACTCTCTTTTCTCAGTCCTGTATCTAGGGTACAAGCTTGCTAGAAATATTGTCAGAAACTCCTCCTCAGATAGAGGTTCTGCATTCAATTTAATCTCAGTTGCCAAATCTTGCATATATTTTAAATGTTCAGTCAAACTTGTATTGGATTCCATTTTGGCAGAATAAAGTGTAGCTTTTAATGATCTGATCTGCCCAGCACTTGTCTTTCCATACTTCTGGTTCAAAGTTTCCAATATTCTTTTTGTAGATGAATTACTTAGTATTGTAGAGGCCACATTCTCCCCAATGGAGTTAATAAAGAGAAATATTGCATAGGATTCATGCTTTATGAAATCTTTATAATCTTTATCATTCTGTCCTGGCTTGTCCCTTGTAAGAACCTCTTTTATGCCCAGGATTTCAAATGCATTCTCTACTACACACTTCCATAGCATAAATGGCATCTGATTTAGTTTAGGAAGAGAAATTGCTGGGGGTGCTTGAAATGTGTAACTCACTTTGCACGAACTTGTTTCTTCTGAATCGTTGGCCAATGGCTTGAAGGTTACTTTGTTTCAAAGCTCATGCTGATTTTCTCTCAGTCCCCTAGATGTTTCCCAGAAGCGCTGACGAGAGTTAGCTGAGCTCTGAATTTATTTGTAATCCAGCTCCTTGAGGCAAAAAGAAAACTTCCCCAGTTTCTTCCATTTTAAAATAAAGTCTCATCCAGTGAACAACCGACCTCTGCTACCAATTTTGTTGAGTTTGAATTCTAAATAGATTGTGATCTTGTGGATTATTGTACACACACACAAAATAAAGGACTCTGAACTTGTAGCTTTCTTTTAACTGAACAAACGTTTACTTATTATAGGGAGGGTAAACATGGGATACATAATAAAAGCTGTCATGTCGCTTATAGTTTGAGGAGTATGTCCTCTTTCATAGCCAGTCTGTCTCAACAACTTAAAACAGTAGTTTTACTGCAGCCGCTCAGAACGCAGCAGAACGTCACATGACCAACTGATCCAATAACACTGACTATGCGCTGCAGCACTGTTCCCTGAGATCATGCAAATAAATAAATACATTTAACTAGCATTCCTGATCCAGACAAAACTCATCATCCAATTCCCAACAAAGGGCCAACCATCGCCCAAGCCAGTCCTCCCTCCCCAACCCAGTCCTGGGGAGTGACAGACCCCTGGGCCAATGGATCTTTGCCTTGGATTTGTGATCTCACTGGCCCTTCCCCCTGGACTTCTTGAAAGAGCTGTCTGAACCACCCAACCTCCACAAAGAGGGTCAGTGCTCTCTGTTCTCCCTGCTAGGCTTGCCAACCTCCAGGTAGTGGGTGGAGATCTCCTGCTATTACAACTGATCTCCAGGCAACAGAGATCAATTTGAAGCGGGTCATGCTGTTCAAATGATAGGCTCTTAGAATGTTTCACTTACTGAGAAGTGAAGGTATCTTATTCAGCCAATCATCGAGTAAGCAGGACTCAACAACTTCACCTACTTTAAAAAAGCAAGTCTTTTTATTGAAATACTTTTAGTAAAATATGAAAAGAATATTTGAATAAAAATATTATTTATTTCACATTAAATATATGCACGTAAATAATTACAGAAAAACTATATTAGTTCAACAGGAACAAATATATATGCAAGCATCAATAGCAATATCATCAATCTTTATGATTCTATATGAGAGTTTCTCAAGTATATATTTCATTCAGGAAATAATACAGTTTACAGAAATCTTATAAAATAATGATTAGTGCATTGAATAAGTATTCTAGTTCAAATTATTTAACTAGAAGACATACTTCACCCAGTTATGTCATTGCAGAGCCTCTGTAAGGATTCTATAAGTTCATTTAGAATAGTTAGATTTCCTTCAGATATTCTCTAAGTATCATTCTATTATTTCAATGCTTTTAGTAGTTGTAAGAATAGAAGAGATCTCTCTGGTTTCATAGTTTCATGTTAGAGCTGATACTGTAGCTCTTTCAGCAGTGTATTTGTGACTGACGTTTATTAAACCACAAAGTCTTTACATGTTTAAGATCTATGTGTCTGAAGATGAGCTTCAGAATAGAAAAGACTATATGTAAGCCATGCTCTAAGCATGCATTTGTTATGAGCATTGTTGTATAGCTAAGAGCCATTCTAATGGTTTAACCATACTATGATTAATCAGTATTTGAAGCTATGTGTAGCTTTAACATTATGTGTAGAGTGTTAACTCCATTCTACAGTCTCTCTGGCAGTGCCAATCTCTAGAGAGTACTGAGTATATTTCAGTTTAACAGCTTAAGGCTCCATGGATCTCCATCCATGTATTCCAATCAGAGTATGTGTTCTATGTGTTAAGCCATTGTTGGCTGTAATGCATGTCAGACAGTTCTGTGTCAGACCTTAGTCTCAGAACTGACTGCAAAGTATATCCAGTGCTTCCTCCTTGTGTAGGAAGTCCCCTGGAATATGTTCTGTAATAGGCTTCCTAGAGAAGCTGCATTTACATCTTGTCCATAAGACTAGGAAGACTGTATATAAGATGGATCTTGTGAGAAGACATAAGTCTTGTTAGAACAAATGAGTTCTCAATGTCACCATATTCAAATATGGCAAGGTCCATTCTCTTATGATCCTTAGAACACAAGAGTCTCCATCACAGGATGGAGCATTTATACAGACAAATCTCCCAGACAATCAGTCTTCAGAGAGACAGGTTGTGTGGCATAATATTTCTCTGTGAGAATTCTCCAGAATTAAAAGACAAGTATAAACGTGTTCCTGATTCACGCAAGAATCAGTTTCCCTAATCCACGCAAGGAATAGGCTGCCAGGTGTTTTACATCTCTTGGTCGAAGGAGAGAAGTCCATAGGTCAGAGTGTTCAGACTATCAGGACCTTCTCTATTAGTCTCACGCAAGAGACATATATAGGGAGTGAGGTCAGACAGCGTCCAGCCGTCTTCCTTCAACTCCCTGCTTTCCTAGTTTTACATCTTGGCGGATGTTTGGGAGGGCTAACAGCCAGGCAGCATTCAGCTGTCAACTCTCTAACTTTGAATCAGAGAGAGAGCTCTATTTATATCTTTCAGTGTCCTAGGATGGATGGTTGCTAATCCAGTCAACCATAGGACTTACAAGCAGTGCTTAAGCTTACCTATTTCCAATCAGCAGAAAATAGTTAGTCAGACCTGTTAGAAAATGGTCTGTCAGGCTCATACATTAGTTAGGCTAATATTCAGCTGAGACAGCAGTTTACATAATTACAACATCAAGACTCTGAGTAGCATAGCAGGTTTTGCTGACCTTGAACTAGTTCTGTCACAGGCATACTAGTTTATTCCATTGTATGACTATAACAGTAGAATCAGGCTTGCCCATAAATAGTAAGTAAGCCTGGCTTATTCAATTCCAGTTTATGAAGTAATTACATCTTCTCAATACATTTAATCCTTATAAAACCTAATGGGGACATGCTTTCCTAACATAAACCTGGTTTATATTGTCTCAGCCCAGGACAAATTCACCTGGAGAAAATGGCTGCTTTGGAAGGTGAACTCTATGGCATCATACCCTATTGAAGTCCCTCCAGGTATTTCCCAACCCAGAGCTGGCAACCCTACTCCCTGCCCATTTGTCAGAGCTCCCCTGGAGTCATCTCTGGTAGGAACTTGAGTGGGTTGCCTTCTGCTGCTGAGAGCCAGCTGGGCTCCTTCAAACTGACTTCCAAGGAGACTCTGTCAAGGCCATGCCCTGATGTGGTCTGACAGATGACACATAGCCTGAAAGCTATTTATTGTTAAGGTGGTGAGTGCAATCTCACCAAATGGCAAGTCATGTGGAAGGGAGAGAATGATGGGAATAGACTTCTTCAGATTTGTCAAGTTTTTAAGTTTTGCCAGATTTTTAGGCTCTCCTACTAGAGCAGTATAGTGGTCTTTAGCATTCAGGAAAAAAAAACAGTTACCTACAATTTTAAAATGCTTCAAAATGATGTCTACATTGACTATGTGCCTCACTGGCCAACAATGAAGTCAATGTGGTGCTTATCTAAACTCAGCCTTTCCTAGGTTCACAATGCAACAGAAGTTGCAGTTCAAAGAAAGGAACATTTATTCAGCAATAGTAATACCTTGTCTGGATGCTGGGGGAAAAGTTGATTTCACATCCTAAACAGTATCTTGGGGAAAAATCGACTGTCCTCTTGCCCACAGATAGAAATGTGCCAACCTAGAGATTGGCAGGTGCATCCTGCATAATCAGTTCCAGAAAAACTCTCTTGGAAAGCCCTAAAAGGAAAAAAATTGGTGGGTGGAAGGCAGAGATGAAAAGAGACAAGTGTATTGGATGTAGCATTCTTCACAGCTCAACATTACTTAAGACAGTAGAATTTGACTGCATCCTCTTTCCTACAGAACTCAATGAGATGATCCACCAGTAGGGTGTGATATAAAGTATATATGGTCTATGTGTTAACTTTATCCTGTCAGAGATACACAGAGAGATTGAGAGATTCAATTTAAATTCAGTTACTCCAGTGTCTTGTCTTCTGGTGCCAGTCAGCAGTTGATCAAGAGATTCAGACAGTCTCTGGGCATGAAGGGTACATATAGCTATCTTAGCTACATTTCTTGTAGTAGTAAGATTCACAAAGTCCTGTAAATAAGGACATGAGCTCCATTATGTTCACTCATGGGAGTTTAATTGAATCCTGTATACCTTAACTACAATAAACCTATTTAATACTCATTAATGCATTCATTAGGGGAAAATGCAAGATAATTGATTAACAATCTTCAGCTTGAATCACAGGTGCTGATGTACCTGAACAGAAATTGACACTGTCCCATTTTTTTCCAGTATGAAAATGTATAAACAACATATATTTTATATATAAACTTTGTTTGACATAGTCATTGCCTACTCCTAATAAGTCAGCCCAATTTGGACTCCAACCAAAAACTAGAAACAATTTCTTAAATTACATACCCTTCCAAAGGCAGTTTGGGCTCATTTTGGTCTACAAATGCTATTTACTCACTCCTATTTCTGGCCCAAGAATCTGCTTTTCTCCTTTGCTAATTCCTCAAACACCATAAGCAGCAAAAACAAATTTCATTAGATTTTGCCAACCCCTACTTTGACGGAAAGGTTTGTTCTGAAAAGTAATTGTATTTTGCTACTGTAAGGTAATATAATGTGTCAAACACCATTTGAAAGCATGCCACTGCTCAATAAATTATCTCCCAAAAATAATATACATAAAAAAAATAAGTGAATGCTGTCAAAAACTGTTATGGAAACAAAAAAAAAAATACAAGATACTATCAGACAGAAATGGTTGGCTTCTGGATGAGGTGTGAAATGTGCCCTTTTTAGATGTCAGCTGAGAAAGCATTTATATTCTTTTTTTAAAAAAATCTCTTTGAAATGTTCAGATATTGTGGCTGAATCAGCAGAAAGCTTTCAATGTGATGGAAGTGTAAAACACACATAGAAAGGGCAACTATTTTTCTGAAGTTCTGCACCAACATGATGGAAACATAATTTACAGAACAATTCATTGGCTTGCATCTTCTGCCCCAAGTGCAGCAGTGCTAGCAAAAATAAATTTTCTGATGCCCACCCCTGTTCCAGCCTCTTTCAGCGCATTCCTGAGCTCTTTGGCCAAAAGAGCTCAGGAGGCAAAAAAAAAGGAGCTGCGCTGGCGTAAGTGGGGTGGCTGCCAGTGGCCATCCCACTTACGCCACTCTGAGCAGACCAGACACCGGTGGGGAGGCCCGGACGCCGTCCTCCCCACGCTTCTCTGGCAGCGTGGCCCAGCGACGCCAGCACAGCCTCGCTACTGCACTTCTGTGCACATCTGTGCACCGTCCCTGGGAGGGCAGTCCCGGGGCATTCCGGCACTGGGCTGGGGGAGGAGCCACCTTTAGGCAGGCTCCAAAGCCCTTTTCGGCCGGGAACACCCCCTTTTCTCCCATGCAACCCTATGAAGGGTTGCACGGGTTTTTACTGCTGCAAGGAGGTTTCGGCCCCTGGGGGGGTGAGACCTCCTATGACCGTCGCAGCCATTCAGGAATGCGTTGTTAGTCCTCTGCATCCTGACACACTACCCAAAATCCTGGCACCAGCAGTTGGTGAACCGCAGAAACTGTGTGTATGTGCAAAGTGGCAGATACCCCAATGCATTTTTGTCTAACTGGTAGAAAAAGATTCTTCCTGAATAGCAAACCTACCAATTTAGAAAAAAATATAATTAAGGCTACAATCCATTTTGACAAAAGGGCTTGAAAAGAATGTATATCAAGTATTCTGAAGACTGAAAAGAAAAACCACAGTGACTTTTGCAACTCACTGTCTTTCCCCATACTAGCAAAAAAATTCCAAAGCAGCAGCGCTGGAACTCCAACCTCCCAATATATGCACACCAGTTTGAAACCCTCAGTAAAGGTGATCTCTGTTTTGTAGCATTTGCAGATACCATGCAATTACAATTCAAGCCTCAGAGATTGTGCCTATATCATATCAATAAATAAAACTCAAAATGCCCAAGTGCAGGCACTAGGGAGACATGTTTTGAAGCCACGTTGGTAGTGTGTTCAAGTACCTTGCCAGACAGCAAGATATTGCCCTAACCAGTATATGATGTTGGCAGAAGGCTGTTGCATGCAAGAAAATAATTGCTCAATGACACAAAAGCATCAAAGCAAAATTGCTGAAGTGCTAAACTAGACATTGGGATAAGGCAGCCCAAGGAGGAGGCATCCAATAGAGAAAGTGCTTTGCACAAGGAACACTTTTTTTAGACGTTATCCAACCTAGTCCCTTGCCAGTTGTTTGTACTAGTGGAGATCAATTCAGATGTCAGTAGAGTCTCCATATGTCTTGCAGGAGTAATACTTGCTAAATTACTATAACTGACACTAAAACAAAGAGAATCCATCTGCAAACCTCTTTAGCTCCCTGTAGAAACAAAGTTGACTTTCCTTACATGAGAGTTGTGATGATAATCAATCGCTTAGACCCAGCCAAGCATTTTCACATGTGGAAAGATTTCTGCCCATAGAGTATGACTTTCTTTCCTCCCCCTTCCTGTTGCAGCCCCAAATGTCTCCATCAAAATGGAGAAGTATGGGGGCTGATGTGGGATGGGGGGCTGATGTGGGATGGGAGAATCAAGGAAGTCACACTCTGTGGATGGAAAGTCTTCCACCTGCAGAAATGCTTGGCTGGCTTCAAACCAATACAGGAAATCCCAAAATATTTCTTGCATTAAAAGTACTACATACATTACAAGCAGGGACCCACAAGGACTTGTGTGGGCATCTCATTTTCTTCTCCACCACCGTTTCCGCTGTCCGTTTCCTGAAAGCCCTCCATAGCTTCTCCCCTTTTCCTGATTCCTTCTCCCCTTCTCTCCCACCAGCCAACATCCTTTTTTCTGTCCCCCAGTCTTCAGGTTTCCCTCCTTCTCTTCCCTGGCAACCTTTACCAGGGAAAACTGTGTCCCAGTTGTAGGATTCTAGCTGAGTGATTAGGAACCCTCAAGAACTTCATTTTCCTCTGAATCCCCCTTCCCACAATATTTCCCATTTCCTTCCTCCTGGCAAACCCCTATATCCTCACTTTTCCACCTCATTCACCAACAAACCTACCTTATCTGACCCCTATCTTCCCTCAAAGGCCAAAAAATCCTGGAAGGGGGCCTGTCTCCTTCCTTTCTTTTTAGTGACAGAAACCAAGGCCTAAATGCAGTCAATACTGTTGTGGTTACCTGGCAATAGCCCCCGTGACTACTAAGTTTCTTAAAGCTACAGACATTACTTCTATTATTGTGTTTTTTCCAGATTTCTCTGTGTTTTTTCCTGATTTCAAGATTGTTCTGGAAATCTGGGGCTTCTTTACCATCTGTAGAAATATCTGTCTTGTCTGTTCATGGCTTCAGTTTCTGGATTTAAGTATCCACAGGTTTGGCCATGTTGAGAATTAGATATACTGAAGATAAACAGCAACATCATAATGCCAACATAAAAAATCCCAGCTGCTACATTCTTACCAGCCACTATCTTGGGAGGGGAGAAAACTAGCTGCTCTTTCACCAGTTGCCAGGCTGTCTAATTAAGTTGCCAACAGGCAGCCAAAAGGCATAAGAGATCTGGAGCTTGTGCATTCAGGTTGCAGGGTGATTGATGATGGGGGACGAAAAACAAATGTGTTTCACTGAAGAAAGTTTCTCTCTAGAAACAGGTTGGTGATGGTCCTTAGCTTTTGTAGCCCATGCAGTACAATACAATTTATAGGAAATGTAGTGTGATCCTTACTGCTTCTGATCATTTCAAGTGAAACTGTTGACTATTCCTGGAATAATCCATAGTTGAACAAAATAGTCTTCATTAGATTTTTAAAATCCTACCCTTCTTCTAAGGAGCTCAGGGTATTTTATATAGTTCTTCCTCCCCACTTTATCCTCAAAACAATCCTATGAGGTAGGTTAGGCTGTCAAATACTGAGTGGCCCAAGGCAATGCAACGACCTTCATGGTTGAGTGGGAATTTGAATACAGATCTTCCTGGGCCTCATTGGACCCATTCATCATTCCACCACGAATACATTTATAAAATGTCAACAAAATCCTGAGCAACAAACATGAAAAAAACACACATCCAATAGATTTTAATCTCCACACTACTAAAACAATGGACAAATACTGCAGACTGTGTATTGTTTCATTGTCTCCTCTGCTTCAGGATAGTCACTCCACATTCTGATGCAACCCCACAATGTGAGATGGCTTCTAAAGTATACCCCAGTGGAAGTCTTGGGCTAAAATTTGCTGAAAGGAGAAAATATTGACTTCAGATTATAAAATAACAGATTTATGGGCCATCAAAGGAGGGCAAAGAGGCAAAATGTTGATTTTCCAACTGCTCAGCAGCTGTTCAGTCAATGCACACTGCATACCAATGTTTTCCTGACAGCAGCAAATGACAGGCACAGCATCTCTGCCTCCAGCTGTGATAATTAATGTTCTGTCAAGACTGGGGATCTCATTGCTTTAGGAATGTTCATGTGTGATCAGAGGTGTTCAAATCTTGCTGTTGAGATTCTGCACAATCCAGAATAAAATGTATGTTTAAAGAAGTTAAATCAAGTTATTACTAGCTTTTTTGAGACAGGCATGAGATATCATTTAAGCAATGCTCAGTCACTGTTGTAGTCTAAGTTTGCAAAGCACTATATGCTCCCCAAAAGAAATGTTGTGTATTTTCACTGTTTGAAGTTATATGCAGGGGCCTGGCACACATGTTGGCTTATAGGGTTGTGCATATCTTTTTAGATTTAACAGCCACTGACTATCCATCAACCACTTCACAATTTAAAAATTTATTTTACCCTTCATACTATAAAGAAAAAAGTTGTGACATCTCTCATGCAATTGACCAATCTATTTGACAGCAGATAACACAGTACCACTACATCTGATCGTTTTGATGTACAGCCTGTACTCTGGACAAGAAGCCACAGTTAGAACAGAATATGGAGAAACTGAATGGTTTCCAATTGGCAAAGGTGTTAGACAAGGATGTATTTTATCTCCTTATCTCTTCAATCTGTATGCAGAACATATAATTAGGAAAGCTGGATTAGATCTAGATGAAGGTGGAGTGAAAATTTGTTGGGAGGAACATTAACAATTTGAGATATACCAATGATGCTACATTACTGGCAGAAAATAGAGAAGACTTGAAACAACTGCTGCTGGAAGTTAAAAGAGAAAGTGCCAAAGCTGAACATCAAGATGACAAAAGTAATGACTACAGAAGAATTACACAACTTTAAGGTTGAAAATGAGGAAATTGAAATTGTTGATGACTTTCTATTCCAGGGCTCCATCATCAACCAAAAGGGAGACTGCAGCCAAAAAATCAGAAGGAGATTGAGACTGGGAAGGGCAGCCATGAAGGAGCTAGAAAAGATTCTGAAGTGTAAGGATGTGTCACTGGCCACCAAGATCAAGTTAATTCATGCTGTTGGGGGCTCTGAGATGTTTTGTCCATTTGGACCCCATAAAGCCCTCATATGTAAAGAAAGAGATGTGTTCAGAAACCTTACATACAAAGTGAACTAAAATAAACCTCCATTAAGGTCTTCCAGTGTTGTAATAGAACTGCTTAGCAGCTCTTTCTGGGAACACTGCCTCTCTTATGAGAGATAAGAGTTATACAGTGGAGGCACCAACACAGTATTAGATAAAAGCATCAGCTGTGCCACCATTCTGTAAAGGTGCTGACTAAACTAAGACACATTGTGGGTTATTGAGGAATCCTTTATAGAAGTAAGGTACAGTCAGCCTAATTGTATCCATAACAAGGAAACAATGTTGGAAAATATTGTCGAAGGCTTTCACGGTCAGAGTTCATTGGTTCTTGTAGGTTATCCGGGCTGTGTAACCGTGGTCTTGGAATTTTCTTTCCTGACGTTTCGCCAGCAACTGTGGCAGGCATCTTCAGAGTAGTAACACTGAAGGACACTGTCCTTCAGTGTTACTACTCTGAAGATGCCTGCCACAGTTACTGGCGAAACGTCAGGAAAGAAAATTCCAAGACCACGGTTACACAGCCCGGATAACCTACAAGAACCAATGCTGGAAAATGTTATGGAAAACCAGGACCATGGGATGAGTGTGATACTCATGATCATTCCTCATGATCAGATATGCACTGATCTTGAGGGAATAAAAGGAAGATATCAGATGAAGGTTAGAGATTTCCTGGCAAGTTAACACATACGTTGGCTTGACATGGATCTCTCTCCATCTCTTGCATGAGATGTAAAGACTTGAGACTCTGATTCTTGCGTGAACAGAGGTCCTCAGAGGTTTCTTTGAATGTTTAGATCTTGTAAGTTCTGGATATTCACTGACACCTCTAACATTTTACAAACCTTTTTGTAAGGATGGGAAAGACTCCTTTTGAGATAGATTCTTTTCAGGATAACCAGTTCTTGCTAAGGCTGGATGTCCGAAATGAATGCTTGCAGACTTCTCCAAATAATGGAGGCTCTTGGATTTCCTACCAACCTTATGGTGGGGTCTAAGAGTATTGGATCTATCCATATTTGGGACACTGAGAGCCCATTTATTCTAACAGGGATTAATGGATTCTCACAAAAATCTATCAAGTCTTGCTTTGCTTCCCAGGCCTAACAAGCATGAAGATAGACTCCTTTATATGGGACTAAAATTGTGGAATCCACTGCCAGTGGCCATAGTGATGACCAGGAGAATGGATGGCTTTAAAAAGAGTTTAGACCAATTCATTGAGGATAGATTGAGGAAATGAGGTACACTGTGACTAAAGGGATCCTCCATATCTAGGGTTATTAACCTCCAGGTGGTGCAGGAGATCTCCTGGGATTACAACTGATGTCCAGGTGACAGAGATCAGTTTGCCTACAGAAAATGGCCACTTTGGAAGATGGGCTGTATGACATTATACCCACTGAAGCCCCTCCCCTCCCCAAACACCACCCTTTTCAGGCTTCACCCCCCAAAATCTCCAGGTATTTCCCAACATGGAGCTTGCAACCCTATTGAAAGGCAACAGAAGGAGAAGACCTTGGCTTCTATACCCTATTGTTGGCTCTTCAGAGCAAATGGCTGGCTACTGTGTGAAACAGGATGCTGGACTATATGAACCACTGATCTGATCCAGCAAAGCAGTTCTTATGTTTTTGTTTCGTTTTGCTTTGCTTTTAAACCATTATTTTAATGAGATTGGCTTGTATATTGGGGTGTTGTATAATGAGGGGAGGGGAGATTATCTTTATAGCATTTGGTTAACCCCAGTTAATGCCTGTGGATTCTTCCACCTCTATCATTGCATTATTTCACAACATTATACATACTGGCATATTTTTATTGATTTACTTGTTTTTCAGTTTTTCTTCTACAAGGAAGCAATCTGAAATGGATGGTCAAAAATAGCAAAATAAAGCAGAAGCCTAGTGGCACCTTAAAGACCAACATTTATTTCAGCATGCTTTTGTGAGTCAGGCCTTACTTCTTCAAATTCTATGGATAAAAGCATTTTGCTGATTTTTATAATGAAAATTGCAGAAGTGGTGTACAAGGAGTTTTGGCAAAGATTGATTTGGTGTGAAAGCTGCCATAATTCTTTCAGGTGTGATTTTCTGTGTAAGGAACTGGAATAGATTTGGTTGTTACACATAATGGATGATGAGAGAAATCAGAAGTGTCAGCCTCTCATGGGGTTCAAATAAACAAAGTAAATAAACAAAGTAGGATAAATGCAACTAATCAGAAAGAAGCAGGACAAAGCAATGACAGTTATCACGAAATGATATTACTTTTTTGGACCACAGCTTACGCTTTCGAGATGAAGGTCTTCTATCGGGAGATGGCTTGCACCTCACAATGGTAGGGGGAAATGTTTTTGGTGAGAGCCTTGCCAATCTGTTAAGGAGGGCTTTAAACTAAATCCTATGGGGGAGCAAGACAAGAACTTAAACTTAAACATGAGTAAGTTCAGAAACAAACACCTCAAGGCACATAAACTATGGACTCCGATATCTGTACACTAATGTGCAGAGTATGGGAAACAAACAGGAAGAACTTGAAGCTCTTATACAGTGAAGCGGGTCGTGCCTTTGAGTGACTATACTCTTAGAATGGACCACTTCCTGAGAAGTGATATGTTATCTTATTCAGATAGTCACCTACTAAGCAGGACTCAATGACTTTACCTACTTTTAAAAAGCATCTTTTTATTGATGTACTTCTAGTAAATATGTGTAAATGCAAGTTACAAAGTCTTTACAGTCAGTTATAATGTATGCAGTAACAATGTATTCAGTTACAATGTATGCAGTAAAGCAAGCAAGTCTTACATACTATTCAGTTTTAAAATCCAACTCTTAAAATATAACAGTCAAATAAGTCTGATTTAGTTCAAAGTATCTAATTCACAATATTGTCGAAGGCTTTCACGGTCAGAGTTCATTGGTTCTTGTAGGTTATCCAGGCTGTGTAACCATGGTCTTGGTATTTTCTTTCCTGACGTTTCGCCAGCAGCTGTGGCAGGCATCTTCAGAGGAGTAACACTGAAGGACAGTGTCTCTCAGTGTCAAGTGTGTAGGAAGAGTAAGATATAGTCAGAAGGGGGATGGGTTTGAGCTGAGTCATTGTCCTGCAAAGTATTAAAGTATCTAATTCACATTCTAGAATAATTCAAAGTCATACATACCGACACCTTCTTCTGAGATACTCTGAATGTCTGAAAATCTAGCCTTTCTGTGCCTATATTTATACTTTCAAACCCCTCAATACTGCTGATTCTGAGAAAATTTGGGCTGAGTAGTCCTCCTCAGTAATACTGTTCAATCCTCCTCCACTGTACTGCTCAGTCCTCCTCCATTGCCTAATATGGGCTTCCTTTTTCTTTTAGTCTATTTTACTAAGCTATAAACAATCAGTTTTGAGCTTTGTGATAACTCTATATACTCAATTTTAACGTCATTCTCATCTCCAGCATAATACACTTTCATTACATTCATTTATGGATCAATAGTGTCATGTTTACATGTTTAAATCATAAAACACAATTATTGCTTATATTGCATTATGTCATCATTACTTAGCATTGAATAGCCTTGTACTGTGGAGGGTGGAGAGCATCTATTTATGATGTCATTGGAAGGGCTCTGCTCTTCTCCATTGAAATGGCTGGAGAAGGTCAGGAAAAAATAGGGAAAGCTTAGCAAGTCAGTCAGCTCTGACCCTGGTATATTTGCCAGTATATTTCAGAAACATAAGCCTCTGGTTTAATATTTCCAGGCTTTCTTTCCTTCTTATAAAGTAACTAAAACTTCTGCTATATAGTTTGCAGTTTGTATGTGTAGTTTTAGTTTATAGTGAATTATTTCTGCAGATGTACAACACAATATCATAGTTCATGTGCTGTAAGATGTCAGAGACTGTGACAACAGGAAGGGGATTTTGACCTAATATGCATTACTGAAACTTGGTGGGATATCACTCATGATTGGAATATTGAGATTGAGGGGTATAACTTGTTTAAAAGGGATACACAGATAAGGAAGGGAAGAGGAGAAGCATTATACGTCAAAGATGTGTACACTTGTGGAGAAGTAGGGCTGTTGATTCGGTTCATCCCGAACTGAAAAACAGCCGAATTTCCCCCGATTCGGCTGCTTTTCAGTTCAGGACTCAAAAAAGGCGGGAAACGGGGGAGCCAAATTCGCCGACTTTGGGGGTTCGGTGAATAAATTCAGCAGATTCACCCCCCTGCGCCTTCACGGGGCTTCCATGAAGGCGCGGGGGGGGGGCTTTAAACAGGTCTGCGCCTCCCGGCGGAGAGGCGCAGATTTGTTCCACCCCCCCCCTTTAAACAGATCTGCGCCTCCCAGCTGGGAGGCGCAGATCTGTTTAAAGGGGCCCCCGTGCAGAGAGTTCAGAGGGGCTTGACAACCCCCGCCCGCCTTCCCAGGAGTCCCGGGAAGGGGGGCGGGGGGTCTTTAAACCCCTCTGGGCTGCCTGAGCAGAGAGCGCAGAGGGGCTTGACAACCCCTGCCTGCCTTCCCCCTGAGTCCCGGGAAGGGGGGCGGGGGTCTTTAAACCCCTCTGTGCTGCCTGCGCAGACAGCGCAGAGGGGCTTGTTTAAAGGGCCCCCCATGCACCTTCACGGGACTCCCGGGACTCCCTTTAAACAGATCTGTGCCTCCCGGCTGGGAGGCACAGATCTGTTCCATCCCCCTTTAAACAGCTGGGAGGGGCAGATCTGTTTAAAGGGCCCCCTGCGCGCCTTCAGGGAAGCCCCCTGAAGGAGCGCAGGGGGGCGAATTTCCCCCCGAATTCCGGATCTCACCCGAATTTCGGGGATCCGAAGTGGGGTAGTTCGGACTTTGGCACAGCCCAAATCAAAATGGGCCAAATTTTGCCAAATCCAAATTCAACCGAATTTTTTTTTCAACAGCCCTATGAAGAAGTACATGAATTTGAGTAAGGAAGTTCAGTCGAGACTCTATGGGTAAAAATAAAAGGAGTAAGAAATAATAGTGATAATATGGTGGGGGTCTGCTATTGACCACCAAAGCAGGCAGAGGACTTGGATGAGACAGTCCTAGACCAGACTGCAAAGTTCTCAAAGAGATGGGACATGGTGGTCATGGGAGATTTTTACTACCCGGATATCTGTTGGAAGTCCAACTCTGCTAAAAATGCAAGATCCAATAAATTCCTGACTTGTCTTGCCGACAACTCCATCTGGGTCTTATACAGAACTTTAAGGAAGCACCACTTCCTAAGGAGTTGATAGGCTTCTATAGGTTTCCTTCTGAAACTGCCTGGAGTTTCATTTCACAGTAATTATGTATGGAGAGCACCTGTTAATCAACCGTTGGCTAATTTACAAGGAAAATTTCCAATCTGACACTGCTATGTTTTTTTTTCTCAATGAGAGAATATAACAAGATTTAATTAACATCTTAATTAGGTGTTTTCAATCAGCGCGCCAGTCCATTAATTCAACACAGTACTTTGCACATTTCAACGTCTAAGGACATTGTCACATATTAGGCTTAAAATGGTCCTTCATTCTATTTGTAGTGGGGAGTGTTGGACAGAATGCTTACTTATATTACAGCCACCTCTCTTCTGCATTCTCTTTTGCATAGACAACAATCATACAAACATACGTGTTATAAAGTCACAACTGACTTCTGGCGACCCCGACAAGGGGCTTTCAAGGCAACAGAGAAGCAAAGCTGGTTTGTCATTGTCTTCCTCTTCAGAGTCTTCCTTGGTGGTCTCCCATCCAAGTACTGACTTTGCTTAGCTTTCAAGAACTAATGAGATTAGTCTATATCATGCTTCCTTCCCTCCAACAACATATATGCACATAAAGAAAAGTTCAGGGACAATGTAAGTCTCATGTATAAAAACATACTAAGCCTAAGGACCATGGTAGAACATGGATGATACACACTGGAACATTTCACCATATTGTCTCCTTACTACTCTCCAGAGTTATGATATTCTAAGAAATGCCTTTTCTGTCTCATGCAATGCAATCCTAGCCACATCTTCTCTGAAGTATGTCTCCCTCTGTTCAATAAAGTTTACTCCCAGAGAAATGTGCATAAGATTAAATGTGCATAGGCTTATCCTTACATACTTGCCTGGTAGGGTTGTGCATATCGATATACCCGAACCGGAAATAATCCTGAAATTATTCATTTCAGCAATATTTGGGTTTCGGGTAGACTGAATACCCAAACCTGGGAATATGCCCAAAGCCAAATAGGTGATTCCCTATTCGCCTTTGCTCAAATGCATGGGTCTGTGTTTTCTCCCATTTTTCTATCTTTGACTGGTATTGTTAGGGCCCCACAATTGGGGCCCTTTTGAGGTAGGGGTCATGTAATCAGAGCCAACTTGGTCTGACCAACCAACACCATTCAGCAGATTAATCTGGATCAAGCATAAGGGTTATTTAAAAGACGGGGCTAACCAAGTCCTGTCTGGAGGGATATACCCTCCAACTAAAAAGAACCAGCTTCAACAGATGCTCACACCACTAGGCTTCCAAAGGAGACTTTCTCACCCACGCGGATAAGCAGTCTCCTTCAGAATAGTCCCCGTGGTTGAGACTTTGGCTGGCTCCAATATTAACCCCCCCCCCGAAAACCTGCTGTCAAACTGAAGGTCGCCCCAAGTAGAGGCTTCGTTTCCCCGCACCATGACCATCTCTTGAAATCACATTTTTGATGACTATAATAAAGAACTGTCAAAGTATGTCATTTGCCACAAAAAGAAATGTTTTCCGTGCCTTATTTTTCTTGCAATTAAGCCATTTTCCTCAGTTTGGAAGCTAATTTGAGTGGATATCATGCTATGTGCCCCAGATACAAAGGGGCCCCCCAGACTTTGAGGTGCCAGCCAGCCAATTGGCTTTTTCCGCCAGTCCTCAGCAATGCTGAACTTCTGAACCTTAAAACCGATGGACAGCTCGGCTCACAAATGCCTGCAGGATGGGGGCGACCCCTTTGCTGGCCCATAAATTGGATCCCATGTCCCAAAGTTCTCCAAACTTCGGTGACCATCTAAGGTGAGTCCCTTGCAGACACGCTGTGACTCTACCTCCAAAAGTGCCAAATAGGAGCTTTGAAAAAATCCCCATAGACTATAATGGGCCCATTCGGAGGGGGGGGGTAAACCTGGAAATAAGCCAAATACCCATATTTACTGGTATGGATATTTGGCTTATTCCAGGTTTACCAAAAAAAAAATTGGGCCTAATAAACCCGAACCTGATTTTTTTTTCCCATGACCCTATTGCCTGGTTCTAGACACCTGCAGAAACAGTGCAGTGGTGTTGGGGGTAAAATAACATAGGGCATACAGCCACATGGTGGGAAGGAAGTTCAGTAATAGCATATGGATACCTTGCTTTCATTCTAAACATTCTTCACACATAATCATTACCAGTGTCCTGCATGTATAATTTAATCTGTGGGTTTCGCTCACGTTTGCGTAAACTATTTCACTTTCTCTTCCTTCCCTGTGGGTTACATAATTCTGTTCCCTTCTCTTCTGCTGTCAATCATGGTCTGGTCCTTTTGCAGTGTTTCTCCTAACTTTCAACCCTTTCCTAGATTCAAACGTCCTCTTTTCTTCACCTCTTAGATTTAAGGAGGTTTGTGCAGCTTTATAAGCAGAAATCAGTTTCCCTAGGCTTTTGCAGAAACCCCAAATGGCAATTAATACACAGTAAATAATCTATGTGTATCAAAATACTTTCACACATCCAGTCCCAATAAGAATACCCTGAGGAAAAAGCAGAGATCTGTGGATATTTTAATCACAGCTTTAAAAAAAAGTCACAGAAGAGAAAGCATTTATACAAATATTCCTATCATGTGAAAATGAAAAGATCTAAAGCTTAAGCTAAACAAGATGGGGGACTGCAAGAAACTTGTGGAGAGGTCATTCTACCCCCCTTTTCCTTCCTTCTTTCACCCTTCTCTAAGAATCTTTCTCTTCTTTCTCACCCCTCCCCTTGTCAATCTTTCCCGTCTAGTTTTCCTTCTTCCATTCTCTGACAATTTCCCTCCTCTCTAGTTCTCGACCCTCCCATTCTCTTACAATCTGCCCCTCTTTCTCCCACTCCCCTTATCAGTTAAACTATCCCCTCTCTCTTTTACCTCCACTCCTTCTCCATCAATCTCCCCTCCCCTTTGCTGTCAATTTCCCCCCCTCTATTTTCTCCCCCTCTTTCTCCCCCCTTGCCTTCTTGCCAATATTCCCCCCATTTCTCTTTCTGTCCCTCTCCTTACCTTGATCTCCTCTTGCTGGTGAGATTCACAGGGAAGGAATCCTATCCACCCCGCCCCATCCCCAAGCCTAGTGTGGATGCAGGCCTCAGCAGCCACCTCTGGACTCGGCCACAGCTACAGTTGCCAACCTCCAAGTTAGGGTTGCCAGGTCCCTCTTCACAACCGGCGGGATATTTTGGGGGCGGAGCCTGGAGAGGGCAGGGTTTGGGGAGGGGAGGGACTTCAATGCCATATTCAATTGCCAAAGTGGCCATTTTTATCCAGGTGAACTGATCTCTATCAGCTGGAGATCAGTTGGATTAGCAGGAGATCCCCTACTACTACCTGGCAGTTGGCAACCCTACTCCGGTACTAGCTGGAGATCTCCTGCTATTACAACTGATCTCCAGCCAATAGAGGTCAGTTCACCTGGAGAAAATTGCCACTTTGGCAATTGGACTCTATGGCATTGAAGCCCCTCCCCTTTCCAAGCCCTGCCCTCCTCAGGCTCCACCTCAAAAATCTCTAGATATTTCCCAACCCAGAGCTGGCAACTCTAGCCGTAGCAGTGGTGGTATCTGCAAGCTGCACTGGGCCCAGAGCTGCTCCCTCATCACCAAGCCAGGTGTGGCTTCAGGCCTCTAGGCCAAGCCACAATGACAGTGGGGTCTGGCCTTCAAATAATTTTGGGCTTCAAACGGCTCCTGGATACCACTGCAGTTGGGCCTGCAGCAGCTCCTGGACACTGCCACCACTGTGGCCAGGCCCGGACCAGCTCCCAGACTTGGCCACCATTGCAGCCAGGCCTGGAATGGCTCCCAGACACTGCCACCTCCACAGCTGGGCCTGGAGCAGCTTCTGGAGTCAGCTACTTCTGTGGCTAGACCTGGAGTGGCTAGGGTTGACAACCTCCAGGTGGTGGTTGGAGATCCCCCACTATTACAACTCATCTCCAGGCAACAGAGATCAGTTCGCCTAGAGCAGCGGTCGCAAAAGCGCGGCTCCCGAGCCGCAAGTGGCTCTTTGGGCCCCTGAGTGCGGCTCTTCCCACGTGCGGAAGCAGCGGGAGGGTCTCTGTGAGAGGAAGGAGTGGCCCTTCCTCCTTCTCGCCCCAGCGCCGTCCCCACCTCCCACCATTGCAGCTGCGGCTGGAGAACGACAAGAGCCCCTCAGCTTCCACCCCCCTGTCTTTTCTTGCCGCCCAGCTGCGCACCTTGGTTTGGCAGAGAGGGGGCTCCTCCCTCCCTCCTCCCTTCCTTCTCTCCACTGTGAGGAGTGAGGCGTGGCTGCCTGGTCCTTGTTTCGGCCACCACCGCCTTCCCTCCTCTGTCTCTATGGGCGACCGGAGCTGGGCGACCTCTCACCCCCACCTCCTCCTCCTCCTCCTCCTCCACCTCCTCCTCTATTGGTTCCGCCTGGCCCCGGGCGGGGAAGGCGACGATGCTTCCTGGGCCAGGACCGAGCTCGCTTCACCCTCCCTGAGCCTCAGACTGAGAGTTTGGAGCCGGTCTGACGCATTGCCTTCCCACCTTCCGCGCAGGCTGTGTCTTGCCCCGCCGGGATCTTGCGGGGGAACTTCCAGGGCAGGGGCGGATTTTGCGCCTTAATCACCAGTCCACTTGGAAGGGGTAAACTCTCCTCCTTGCCGCCTTCCTCCTCCTCGCCCCCCTCAGGCGGCTCCCAAAAGTCCAGCTCCAGGCTGCCTTTCTTCCCCAGTTCCTTCCTTCTCTTTCCTTTCCCAGTTCCTTCCTTCTCTTTCCTTTCCCAGTTCCTTCCTTTCTTTCTGTCCTTCCCCCCTCTTCCTTCCTTCCATCCTTCCTCCCTTTCATCCTTTCTTCCCCAGTTCCTTCCTTCTCTCTCCTTTCCCCCTTCCTTCCTTCCTTTCTCTCTGTCCCTCCCCCCACTCTTCTTTCCTTCCTTCCACCCTTCCTCCCTTTCATCCTTTCTTCCCCAGTTCCTTTCTTCTCTTTCCTTTCCCAGTTCCTTCCTTTCTTTGTCCCTCCCCCACTCTTCCTTCCATCCTTCCTCCCTTTCATCCTTTCTTCCCCAGTTCCTTCCTTCTCTTTCCTTTCCCAGTTCCGTCCTTCCTTCCTTCCTCTTTCTTTCTCCATCCCTCCCCCTTTCTTTCTTTCTTCCTTCTTTCCTTTCCCAGTTCCTTCCTTCCTTTCTCCATTCCTCCCCCGTCCCTTCCTCTACTAGCGTTTGCTGTTCTTTCCCTTTTTGGTTCTACATATTCATGCAAACAATCTTTTTCAAGCATGAACCTTATCAAGAGTAAATTGAGAAGTCGTCTTATTGATGAGAACCTGGAATCATGCCTAAAATTAAAAACAACAACATACAAACCTGATTTACCCAAACTTTCCAAGGAGATGCAAGGCCATTGTTCACATTAAGTGTTTGTCAGTCATTGTCATGATTTAATTTTATGGATACCTTACTTACAATTTAATTTTTATCAATAAATAAGATCATTATTAAGTATGATATCTAGTTTGATTCAGTGTACCTATAGTTTAATTAAGACTTAAAACTTTAATTAAAGTTTATTAAGTTAATAAACAGTGTACCTACCTATATAGTTTAAGAAATTTGGCTTTCAAAAGAAATCTCAATAGTTGTACTGTTGATATTTGGCTCTCTTGACTAATGAGTTTGCCAAATACTGGCCTAGAGAAAATGGCCACTTTGGAAGGTGGATTCTACAGCATTAAACCCTGTTGAGGTCCCTCCCCTTGCCAAACCCCACCATCCTCAGGCTCCATCCCCAAAATCTCCAGGTATTTTCCAAGTTGGAGCTGGCAGTTCTAGGAGTGGCTCATGGACACTCTCACTACTGGATCTGCAGGGGGGAAAAAAGGAAATACAACTATCTTTTATTGGGGATGGGCGATTTAATCCCCCAATGTATTTTTTTAAGATTTCAGATTTTTCTGCAAAGCTGGAGAGTCCCCAAGTTTCCAGGGTAATCTGTTTAGTGCTTCTGTGCCCCCAATCTGTGGATTTATATATCCACAGATGGGGGGCACACTTCATTATTAGACATGTAGATTTGTAGAGGGGCTCTAAATGATATCCTTTCCTAAACAGTTCCATAGTTATAGGATCAAGCCAGACTGGGCTATCTGTCCACCCCTTGCTCCATAATGGTTTTGTTTGAGCTACCATTCCCACTTTCAGTTGCAAATTAATATGTAAACCATAGACAATTTCTGAACTGGCGGTGTATATATTCTGCCAATTTCAGATTCTTCCTCATCACTAATAAATATACCTAGCAATGCAGAAAGACAAGATATATATTTGAAAACTGGTTGTAAGATCACAGAAGATCCAGTAAGATACCTAGGGATTAATGTCACCGGGAAGAATCAGACATTATTTAAGGATAATTACCAAAAGACATGGCTGGCAATACAAAAATATCTGTTAAACTGGAAAAAAATTGAAAATATCGTGGATGGGAAGAATAGCAGTGATTAAAATAAATGTGCTTCTGAGGCTAAATTTTCCTATTCCAAATGTTACCGATACATATAGAAGAAAAAGTAATAGCTGCTTGGCAAAGATTAATCAACACATTTGTTTGGAGCAGAAAAAAATCAAGAATTAACTTCAAAGTCATGCAAGATGGAAAAAAAAGGGAGGAATGGCATTACGCGAATTTGAAACTTTACTATCAAGTGGTGGGACTAACTTGGATTGCGGATTGTATTAAAGATCCTGAACAGAAAGCATTGAAGATAGAAAAAGGTCTGTGGGACCGGGGACTACATTTTTATCTTTGAAAGGCAAAAAAAATGGAGACCTTTGGACAAAAACATAATTATAGAAGGTTTAATGAAAATCTGGATGAGAAATAGGAATAGACGGAGTCCATCACCGTTAATAATGTCTCTAACTGATGTGTATTTAAATAAGGGAGAGAAAAAGCATACGGACTTTATAACATATCAAGATATGAGAAACAAGCAAAAAAAATAAAAACTTTGGAAGAAATTAAAAAGGACAATAAGAAAATAGACTCGTTATTATACAATTATAATAAAGTACAGCATTTGAAACATTAATAAGTAAAGAATCAGATCATATAATGGGAAGACTGTATAAATTGCTGCTCAAATATGAAACAGAACAAGAAAAAGTTAAAACTTGTATGATCAAATGGATGCAGAACTTTAATAAAGAGATAACAATGCTGCAATGGGAGACTCTATGGACTAAGTGAATAAAATTCACATTGAGTAATAGCCTAAGAGAGAACTGGTATAAGCAATTTTTTAGATGGTATATGATCCCAATAGACATCAATAAAATGAATGGATCATATGACAAATGTTGCTGGAAGTGTAAAGACAAAGATGGGACCTATTTTCATTCGTGGTGGACATGTACAAAAGTAAAGAAATTCTGGATACAGATACATCAAGAAATGCAGAAAATTTTAAAAATTAAATTCCCACTACATCCAGAAATAATGTTGTTGGGAATAGAACCAGGAAATCTAGATAAAAACTTAAGAACCTTATTCAGCTACATGATAACGGCGGCAAGGGTCGTCTTTGCAACGATGTGGAAGCAAGAGGAGATTCCAGAAATAGAAAAATGGCAACAAAAAATGTCAGAATACACAGTGATGGCAAAATTAACCACCATGTTGAGAGGAAGAACGATAAACGAATTTCAAAAGAACAGGATGTGTGAATATGCAAATCTGAAGTTTTAAAGTTAGATATCAGTATGCAATAGTAGTGATTAGATATAGTTATTTTGGAAAGTAAGATTGTGAAAGCTGGAATTGTAAAGAGATTAAATATTATGTTAAGAAATCATAGTCTATAACAGAAAAGATAGTCACTATATCGATTAATAGGATTTTAGAAATATTAAACATTAATGTATAACAAGTAAGATGATTGGTGATGGTAACAATGTTAAATATTAATCCTGGAAAGAGCCCAAGCGGTATGTAGTTTATGTTGTGTATGTTGTGTTAAAAAACAATAAAATATATTTTAAAAATAAAAATAAAAATACCTGACCAGTGGGTCAGATTTATCTAGCACAGGTTTTCATGGGTCAAAATGCCAGGCCTGATAATTTCTAGTACATATGAAGCTGCCTAATACCATATTAGATCATTGATCCATATAGCTCAGGATTGACTGCTGTGACTAGGCAGAGGTTCTCCAGAGACTCACACAGAGAAAGACCTTTCTTAACACCTGCTACCCCTCATCCTTTAGGCTGGAGGTTCCAAAGATGAATCTAGGACTACTTGCATGCAAAGTATGAGCCACAGCCTCTCCCCCCCTATGTAACTATCTACTTCATTAATAAGACTCCTCAGCCTTACCCTGGAGCTTTTGACAGAAAGGCAGCAGTCGACTTCACCAAGGCACTGCCTGTGTACAAAATGTAAAACTGCAGTACTTGCATTAAAAGCTCATTATGGCCAGGAACCTGTGAGGTTTAATCTCCTGTTCAATATTAACACACAGAGAGAGAGCCTTTATGGTGATATCAAAATAATAAGCAATAAAATGAAGAATTGGTTTTTTCCCCCATTCAGCCACTGAGAGCCATCAACCGGCACCACTAGGCTGACATCCAAGTGGGCAAAGCTGAGCTCTGGAGCCTCCAAGTTTCCTTACTCTTTTGCCTGTCACTCTTCCTACTTTGTTCACACAAATAGTACTGCAAGTCACAACACAAGCAGAAGAATCCTCTGAAAGATTCAGCCAGCTGGAGTTAGTTTTTCTGACCCCATCTCAGAGTACACTGGGTAAATATAAGTTGGTATTTTACTTCTTTCCAGAAGCTTAATGTTACAGAATGAAGAGACTTAAAGCATTTGGGAACTGCCTGCATAACTGGAGACGGCAATAGTTCCAAGCATATCAAGTCAAAAGCAAAGAAACATGTTGACAAGAAACTGTTATCTTTCTACTGATTGATAGGATATGAAGCCAGCATTTCCCACACCATAGATAATGGGATATATAGTTTGGTAATCGTGGCTAACAAGGCCATTTTGAAACCATGGAACACTTCCTTTCAAGAACAGAGAGAGCAACATGAAGATGTGTGGGACATGGGCCAAGAGTAGGAAGAAATACTGGAACAGCATACATATTTGACCAAAAAAGATGAACCTGGTGCTTGAAACTGCAACCTGAGTACAATGAATGCGACCCTCATTATTGGTTTGGCCTAAAGTGACACCCTTGGTGAGAGCCATGGCTTATATTAATGTTACAGTTGCTGGCTGGCTAGCCCAGAATGGTCAGCTGATATTTTCTCAGTGGACACTAATGTTAGGAGATTGTCCCTTTATAGTTCCAGTCTTGGAGGTGATTCCTCTTCCTCCTGAGAGGAAGGTTAGAGGGTTGAGTGTGAGTGAAAAAATAGCTGTTTGAGTTGAGAACAGACACAGAAAGAAGGAAACAGAGAACAATGCATAGGAGAACAGTGGGCACCTTGAGAGTGCCAGATCTCCTTCTCTCATGGATCTAGTTTGAGGTAGCAGGTCTATTGACCTGCAGGAGTGCATCTTTGCTTCCACCTGTGGTCTACTTGTATATTTGTTAATAGAGCATTAAAAAAAAGTCTTTAGCATTCTTTCACCAAGGAAGCCAAATAGCAAAGCCTCTGGAATTTTCCATCACTGGGGGAAGTAAAGAACCTAGGAGAATATGATGTTGTTTTATACTTAGAAAGCAGCCAGAATATCCCAGCTTAGCCGGATATCATCAGAACTTGAAAGATAAGCAGCATCAGTCATGGTTAGTACTTGGAAGGAAGGCAGGGGCTGGAATGTAGAGCAAAGTGATGCCAAACTATTTCTGCTCATCTCTTGCCCAGTATGTCCTGTGGATGGGGTTGCCATAAGTTGGTTGCTACTCAATGACACATTCTTCTTCTTTATACTTAGAAACAAATGGAAGGAAAGAGGTTAGATGACCCCCAAAGTACTCCAATCCTAGAGGGAAAACAAGAGGTGGGATGCTTATTAGCAAAATAGGGTCTGTTGTTAATAAACATCGGTTTTAAATAACTAATTATTGCTTCACAGGGTTTTATTACATCACTACTAGGCTGAAGGAGAGCTAACCTATGTGACTCAAGTTGTGAGTTCATAAAAGTTTGCTGTTGATTGTTGTATAGTTGTTATGACCATTTAAGGCTCCTAAAACATGGAATTGTATCTTCTGCAAAATCCTGAGTTGGTTTCAGTAGAATATTAGTATTAACTTTAAGCGTTAGTCTCAATGGGCAGTGATCACTTAAAGAGCAATCAATGACCTCAAACTTGTCCACAACATTCAAAAGAACAGGTGAAATAACAATATAATCAATTGTGCTAGCTCAAAGGGTTGACAAAAAGGTAAAAGTACCTCCCGTTACATCGAAATTGGTCCCATGTAGAACATATAAGTTTGCTAATGAGAGTAATTCCAAGAGTTTAAGACCAAACTTATTAATAGTGGCATCCTTGGATGAGCGTTCTAAAAGAGAAGCATGCACAGCAACCTGAGCATTCTTACCCACTCTCGCATCTACTACACCTGACCCTATCCTGGCATTGAAATCTCCACCCAACATGAAATGAGAGTTAGGATATTGAAAAGATAATAGTAGCTGTTAGTAGGTTCCAAAAATTCACTTTTCCCTGCGACACTGAGCTCTTGGGTGGGATGCACACATTAATACGTATTAGGTTTCCAAAATGAAGACCTTTAATTAACAATGTCTGAAAATTACTGGGGCAACTATTGTCCGAAACATCTACCTCGACCTTAAGATCGACTGTTATAAAGGTGACCAGACCTCCACATCCCCAACCCTTAGAATGATTTTTGACCCCTGGGACTGAAAAGGCCCTGTAACCCTGAAGAACACGAGGGTCAGAGTCCTGGATCCAAGTCTCCTGAAGAGAGAGAATATCGTGGGCTTGTAAAAAAACAAAGAAATCTGAATCATGAAGTTTGTTTCTCCACCCCCTAAATTCCACAACAGAAACTTTAGTTGTCAGTCCACATTTGATATCATATTCAGATCGCCCTTGACATCAAGTAAGATGCATCCATTCTTAGGTCTAATGTTCTCACCAGGAGCAGATCGGACATTCTGTGTTATCACTAGGGAGTTACAGGATTGGACCTGCTCACAGGCCTTCTGTTGAGTTCTGTGTGATCTGTCATCCTGCTTCATATTAGTTACTGGGACTGTAAAAGAGGATGGTAAAGGGGTTGAGTTAGATGAATAGCATGAGGTTACGTTAGTGGACTGGTCTTTGCAAACTTTGTGGTGTAGGATGCTCTTAGCTGTTCCAGCCTGGTTGTGATCCCAGTTTGTTCACTCACTGGAAGGCCCGAAAAGGATTTTAGTAAATCATCTTCTATTGAGTTGTCCGGTAGGAAATGTCCAGAGTCCAGGTTGGAGCGATTTAGTATATTGGCCTGTTGTGTCTTGTCTTGCTGGCAATTATCTGCCAGTTCTCCTTTAAATAACCTACTATTGCCTTTTTGGATGGTGGAGGTTTGTATCTGTCAGCAAAGGAGTTAAGATTAGATTGTCAAAGACATGGGCTGGGAAGATGCCTTTGGCGTGCAGAAATGATTTCCCCCCCCTAGCATTAGAGTAGGGATCCTGGGTCTGTCAAACGTAAGCATAATTCTTTGTACCTGATTCAGGTTGCCAAGCTGCTCCACTGTTCTTAAATCAATTTCAGACATGCTCATACCCAGGAGCGCTCTTAAGTGCTGAGTAGCCTGCCACTTAGACTTCCAGGAAAGCTTCTGGTCATTATATCTGCACACTGTTATACATACTTTGCAAGGCTGTAGCTTTAGCTGACACTGAGAGCTCTCCCCCGCATGCCGCTGGTATTGTTTTCTTTCTCTCCTGCTTAAATTGGAAGTCTGTTTCTTTACACAGGGTTCTGCTGGACTTGAAATAGTGCTGATGTGTTTTAAGAACAACTGTGTAAGTTGATCCATTTTAGCATCGATTTCTTTTAATCTTCCAAATATAAGGTTTACTGTTTTAGCAACCAGGTTGGAGAAGTCATTTAGGATAGTGCTAACAGAGCTAGGATTGACTTCTTGATGACCCTCTTGAGACCAAACAGTACATCATCGCAGTATGAGTCAGCCACATAATCTCCAGTGGAACAAAGCAGTTTGAAGTTGGTATGCCATAAACAGTGTTGTCATTTGGAGCAAAAAAGTCATCAATTTTGGTCTGTTTACATAATGGGGGCAAGGTTTCGTCTTCTATATCCCGGGCTCTTTTACGGGCACCCATTTCTAAAGAGCACAGAGTGATTTAGACTCTTTAGACTCTTTAGGACTTTAAAAACTCGAACCCCTCCAGCCACAGAATAAGCTCAAATTCTCCACATCCAACAATCCAACAGGGGAGACCAGCAGGCTAAAATTCCACACCGTCAGCACCAAAGTAATTCCAACTCCAAGAATAAGAAACAGGGCCCAGCTGCAAGCACTCAGCCTCCACAACCTTTACGGTATTCCTCCCAGTCAAAGCCTTCACTTTGATAAGACAGACAAAACACAGGCTCCTACCATAAGCCGAGGATCTCGAATTTAGCGGGTGAGTTTCAAGATAACTTTCAAATAGTCCCAAATAGACTCCAACAGCTCGTTATGAGGTAAAATAGAGTAAAAAGGGAAAAAAACTGTGGGAGGACCTCTTAACTAGGGTTGCCAACCTCCAAGTAATTGTATTCAAAATAAATGCAGCTACTATGGCTATATATAACATACAATGACACAATTTCCTTTAAGTGCAATATATATTGAGAATCAAATATTTTTTTCACAAAGGAGGGAGTGGTGCGTATTACAAACCAATGAGAATACTTCAATCCATGTATATCATCATTCAGTTTCAAAATAATATTTTCAAACAAAGTCACACTTTATCTATATGGGTCTATTATTGTCCATCATGTACTAAAAAGCCACTTGCTGAAGAGACAGGTTTCCAGTATAATTCCTGTTTCAGTTTAATCTTTCTTCAGTCACTCCTTATGTTTCTTTTATGCCGCCTTTGTTGCTCTGGCTGCCGCTTCCTGAGGTTTCAGCGGTTCGTGGCATTCATTGTCATAAATTTAGGCTTGCATATATGTGTACACATTTGTTCCAGCGATGTTCTTAGCCTAATCATATATATTACAATATTATAATATTATGTTGTCCAAAAATGTGTCATTTACCATTTAATTATTATTAACATACAATGCTCCCTTGCACCCTGTAAAAGGACTCACCCGAGGTTTGTGTAAATCTTTATAACAGCATCTCATGTATCAATTCCTTGCCTTGGAACATGCTGTATGTTGACTTCCTACACGCCCTATTTTTTATACACATACTCAAGGAAAATTCCAGATCTAATTGCAATTGTGATAACAATCCTGGTAAACTTACAAAAACACTGAATAATCACAAGCTGCATTGAGGCCGTTGGGAATTACTGTATTAAACATAGTGATGAAGCGAGCCACCTGTTGGCATAGAACTTTATCTACATTTCCCCTGGTATATTTCTTACTTTGGAACTGCCAAAGGGCAAAGAATCTTAAATCCGTGTCCCAATGCCCATGCTGAATGAAATGCTCTACGACCGGAGAGTCATATACTCAATTTCTAATGAGTGATCGGTGTTCACCGATCTGCAACTTTGAATTGTCCCACTATGCCAATAAAGGTATTTGAAATTTGAATTGTCCCCGGAAACAAATGGGCAGCCAGTGGTAGATTTGTATGCATAAGGTCCCAGATTCAATACCAGGAGGCATGGCTAGTTAAAAAGATCTCAGCAGGAGCTGGGAAAGACCTCTCACTTCCCAGTGCCCTGGAGTGCTTCATATTTACCAGATATCCTTTATAACTGGAACTGCCAAGGGGTGAACAGGGAATCTTAACATGCAAAGTGTCTTTTCTACTCCTTAGTTCTGACTCCCCAGACAGATACGTTCTTTATGCTATCTAGAGTTGCTAATCTCCAGGTGGGACCTGAAGATCTCTCAGAATTACAACTGATCACCAGACTACAAAGATCAGTTCTCCTGAAGAAAATAGCCATTCTGAAAAGTAGACTCTATGGTATTATACCCTGTTGAGATCCCACCCCTTCCCAAATCCTGCCCTCCCCAAAACTCCATCCCCAGAAATTTCCTAACCCAAAGTGGCAACCACAATGCCATCTACTAGCCCACCTGATCAGCTTCCTGGGGACATAATGGATCTGACTCCTACCATCTCCTTCTAGAACTAAAAGCTTCTGCCCAGCATGAAAATGTATCCAATGAAGTTCTATACACATTGTGGGAAACCAGCTCCCATACTTTGCTGCATTAATAAACTATATGCTGGGGTAACATATGAAAAGGCCATATAGTTCCTTTCTTGGGTTCTGCTGAAGTTGTGACCCCAAAGAAGTTTGCACAGGAACTTTTTCTTAAGCCTGAGAGATCAAAACCATATCCCAGTTTCCCTTTCTCTTATCCCTCCAAAACTTTGTCTTGCCAGACTGCATGGTATTTCTGTGAAATCATTTCTCATATTGTTCCTTAGAGTTTGGCATGGTCTACACTTACATCATTAGCCAACTTCTGAGGATGTGTTTTTCTTTTATCTGCTGCAGAAAGGATAACAAGAATCAAACTACAATCTCAGAAGATGTGCCTATGGATTTCTTAGCTCAATTACTTAGCAGCAGCAACCTGACATAGCATCAGTAACTCCTTCATCATTGTGATCTTAGTGCTTACAAAAAAGCACCGAACTTTGAAGGATAAGAGCAAGAAAGTATGGCCTAATTCTATAGTTTCCTGCTTGAAAAAGACAGCCTTTTGGACTTTTGAACTTTCACAGCATTAGCAATTTTCAGAAAAATCTAGAAATGGGTAGGGTGTGGTTACCCACTCCTTCAACTAACTCCTAGCCACATTATGTTGAGATTGTATGACATTTTATTGAATTATCATTATTGTTACATTTCTTATACTTTCTATGCATGGTTGAATTAGGTCATAAGGAGTATAAAACCATTGAGTAAGGGAGGAAATCTATACATTTCCCGTTTTTCAGGAAAAAGGGAAAGATAAAGAGGTCAGTTCATCTTCCTGTACAATGCATGTGTCAGGGCAGATTCATGAGTGAATGTCTGTCACCTGAATACTCTATATTTGCTGTCACGTTCATGACAGGCAGCTGAATGTGTGATCTCACTTACAGTGACGTACTGTTAGATGACAGTACTATGATGCTAAATCTGTGAAGATCTATTTATGCAAGCAAAGCATCATTGTGATGGAACATACATGTGTGAATTTTCAGTTGCAATTCCATTTTAAAAACTTTACCATTATATTCCAGATGTATATTGTTGTCCAATGGTGGTTGTATCCTATACAGAAGCACCGTCCTACATTGCTACATGACTGCAGTATCCTGAGTAAATATGTGACACCAGCACAAAATCCTATAGTATCGTAATATAAAAGCACGCTATGCATTGTGACCCATCAGTAATATTTTCTTTCCTCAAGACCATATCAAATGTGACACTGGGAAGTCTATAAATAAGACCCCCGCCTTTTCTTTTTTTTTACATGTAAACAACAGGCATGTGGGGCTCCACTTCAGACTGCAACAGCAATGCATTGGGAGGGGTTGGTTCAACCTACCAACTTTAACATGACCCCATGGAGCTGCTAGTTGTCCTGTTAGGGTAAATATATAGATCCTTATAACTGGTCCTGATCTCTGTATATTTGTCCAAATGGGGCAGCTAGCAATATGATGTTCAGGAGATGGTGTGGGGAAAATGCTTAACCCTCCCCCCCAACTGTGGTTCCAGTCCAAATCAGGATCCTGCACAGCTGCTTTTTAAAAAGAAAAAATAAACACTTGGAAGCTCATTCAGGAAACTCCCAGTGTCATATGTTGCTTGGTCCTCTATGGTTGTCTTTTCAACTTCTATAATTACTGCTGCTGCTACTCAGCTGCTCTGCTATTAAATTTCCTTTGGAGCCTCTTCATGGTAAAGGTAAAGGTCCCCTGTGCAAGATTTCAGGTTTTAAAATTAATAAGACAAAAACAAAAATTTTGGTTAAAAATATGACTCTTTCACAGCAACAAATATTGATCAAAAAGTCGGGACTCAATATTGAACATAAAGTTAAATATTTAGGTATATGGTTATCGAATAATAACCTTAATTTATTTCAGGACAACTATGTGAAACAATGGCAACAAATAAAAAAAGATCTGATAAGTTGGGAAAAGGTCCCTTTATCACTTTGGGGAAGAATATCAGTAATTAAAATGATGTTACTGCCTAAGATGCTTTTTTTGTTTCAAAATTTACCAATAGTGACAGGGGTACAGATATTTGAGGAATGGAAAAAAGATATTCTGAGATTCCTTTGGGGTAAAGAGAGACATAGGATTGCATATAATAATTTAATAGAATTAAGGGAGACGGGAGGATTGGGATTACCAGATTTAAAAATGTATTACCAAGCGGCATGTTTCACCTGGATTAAAGATTGGATTCTCTTGGAGAATCCTAAGCTATTAGAATTAGAAGGATATAAACTACGATTCGGGTGGCATGCTTATTTATGGTATAAGCACCGGGTCATTCCTGACCCATGGGGTGATGTCACACCCCGTTGTTTACTAGGCAGATGTTGTTTATAGGGTGGTATGCCAGTGCCTTCCCCAGTCATCTTCCCTTTACCCCCAGCAAGCTGGGTACTCATTTTACCAACCTCAGAAGGATGGAAGGCTGAGTTAACCTTGAGCCAGCTACCTGAAACCAACTTCCGTTGAGATCAAACTCAGGTTGTGAGCAGCGCTTGGACTGCAGTACTGCAGCTTACCACTCTGGGCCACAGGGCTCTTCCTCCTCATGGTAGGGAAGTAAAAAAAATCAACTAGAAAGAATTCAGTTAAATGAAGCTTTTCAGTCCAGTCAGTTGGGTAACGTGTACCTGGACTGTCCAACTTCTTCTTTTCCATCTTCTGTTGAGGAAAGATGGCAAGAAAGTCTTGCATTCTCCAGTGTATGGGGAACGGGATCATTAAAAGTTCCAAGCAACGAGTCCTTCCTTCCCTTGTTCCCAAGCAGATTATCAAAATGTATTTTCCTTACCTGTTGTAAAGTCATGATACAAATATGCAGGTCCAACCTGTGCCACTTCAAGAGGTGTGCCTTGGATTTGCCGCTCTCTAGATGCACATTTTCCCCATCCTAATTCTCAAAACTCTTCTTGGGGTCTGATTGTTGAGTTTTGAGAATTTGGATGGGAAAAGGGTGCAGCTAGAGAGCGGCAAATCCAAGGAAAAATCTCCCATGCATAAATGGCCACTGTAAACCTCTCGCATTAAAGCAATTTCCCAGAGTATGTCCCCCCCCCAGAAGGCCCCTGCCTTGTGCACTGGCCCTGATATGACCCCAGTGCATCGTGAGAGAGAGGAGGGCTCCTGGATTGCGCACCAGCCCCAATCCAGCCAGTGTGCATGGCGGGGGGGGGGGGGAAGAGGAAAGAAGGGCCCTGGCTTGCGCGCCGGCCCTGATCCGGCCCCAGTGCATCATGAGAGAGAGGAGGGCTCCTGGCTTGTGTGCCGGCCACGATCCAGCCAGTGTGCATGGCGGAGGGGAGAGGAAAGAAGGGCCCTGGCTTGCGCGCCGGCCCTGATCCGGCCCCAGTGCATTGTGAGAGAGAGGAGGGCTCCTGGCTTGCGTGTGGGCCCCTATCCAGCCAGTGTGCATGGCAGGGGGGGAGAGGAAAGAAGGTCCCTGGCTTGCGTGCATCGAGAGAGAGGAGGGAGACCCAGAGCAGACTGGCCGCCCCTCTTCAGAAGAGTGATGGGAGGGAGTTTTGCCTTGGGGTTTCCGCTCTCAGGATGCACATTTTTCCCATCCGAATTCTCAAAATTCCCCCCTCCCCGCTGGGGTAGAGGGCCCAACAGCCCCTTCCCTTGAACGTCCCCCCACGGGTCCAGCTGCCCTAGGCCGAGCTGCCACCACCATTACCCCCGTGCGCGAGGCGCACATGGCGTGGCCCCGCCGGTCTCCCCCTGGAGCCGTCCGTCTCCCTGGGCTTGGAGGTGTGGGCCCAGCTCCAAGGCCCATCCTGGGCGAGGGGTGGGGAAGGCGTGCCGCCTGCCCGCCTGCCAGCCTCCAGGATGGAGGGAGAGAAGTGCCAGGACTCTAGGCAGGCAGGCAGGCAGGCAGCAAAAGGGGCGGTATTCTTGTCCGAGTGCGAAACTCCCCCAGCCAATCGCCATTCTTGGGGGAGGAGAAATTAGCAGGCATGGGCAGGGACAATTGTTCCAAACCAAGGAGCAAAGGCAGTTTTTTTCATGGAGCTCCGAGCCAAAAACTGCGCAGCAACAGGAAAGAACGGGGCAAAAGTGGTTTGACTTGCCCCGTTTTAACGCGGCTTTTATTGCAATTCGGGGAAAAATCGGAGCAGCCATGAATAACCAAAAATTTGCTGCGACGCAAACCGGCTGTGAAACCGCTGCAAAGCTCTGTGAAAAATCCCCCTACCTCTCCAAGCTTTGAGCAAACATGGTTCTATCCAAATACTGGAGAAGCTGTCAGGTAGCCAATTAAGCACACCACCTGTTAGTCTTTTGCCATGAAAACCCCCAAAAGGGGTCACCATAAGTCGGCTGCGATGGCACTTTACACACACACACATAATGAAGGAAAGTTTTAAGAAACTGCAGCTCAACTGTTTAAAAAGTTAACAAACCTTAGCTTATGTTATCTGGCATCTTTGGCTGAAATATGTGAGAGGAACTGGATCCACCAGTTCCTTGCAGCACCTCCTGGAATAGTCAACATATGCTCAGATAACAGAATTCATGTGATTTATGCTGAAAAAAATATGATTAATTAGAGACAGAATGAAATTAGCTCTTCTTTTAGAACAGCAACTGGAGGTATGTTTCCAAGAAATAAAGTCCTAGTGGAACATAAAATGCTTTAATCACAGGATGCAAAATGTCGTAACTTAATATGACCAACAAGGTCTTCTTATCCAGTTGGCCTGGTACAAAGAAGGCATGGAATGTTTGGGGAGTGTTTGCTTTAAATGTTAAAAATGAATATTAAACATTTTACATAATGCTTTTTCTTCTTTCCATGGGGAATACGTTTTCAGAGCTTTGGACTGATATCAAAATTGTAACGTCTGTGAATGCCATGACAAGACCCCATTCCGTGAGCTGCATGTTGCCTTCCACTATGAGGTGACTGACATATTATGCATTAAGTGTTTCTCTACAGCATAAGGATATATTTCATTAGAGAATGCTATTAGAGCTTCTAAAACAAATATCAGTATTGCTGAAGGCCTGGGCAAGGTGTGAGTCTCCTTTCTTCTTGTGTCAGTTTTCATTTAGTAACTGCATTTAAAAAAATGGGAGTACACTACTAAGTTTTATTTTCTGGTGAAAGGAAAATGTGAGGCTGACAGATTTATAGTGAATTCCTAAAGCGAGTTAATCCAGTCAATCCAGTCTAAGCCCATTCATTTCAATGAGCTTAGACTGGAGTAACTCTCCTTATGAATGCAGTGTTAGAGTAGGATTGATCAGTTGATGGATTGGTATCCAACATATCGGGTTGTCCCATTCTTGTTTTACAAATTACTTTTGTAGAACACACAGGAATAGATGTTACAGCTTAGACCTGCAAGAGGAAGCCTTGCTGATTTATATGAAATTTGGACAAAAACATGTAGATATTGAGCATCTCCAGGTGACATTGTTCTCTCTTTGGAACAATTTTACCAGGAAGAGTTGTCTAGACCCCTTATAAGGTCCTACACGCTCTGACCTGGATGGCCCAGGCTATCCTGATATTGTCAGATCTCAAAAGTTAAGCAGGGATGGCCACTGGATGGGGGACCACCAAGGATGGGGGTGTCAAAGAGAACTCCAGCCAGTCTCCACCAGCTGGGTCTGCTTTGTTTAGGTTTGGGGTGGTTTTCAAAACAAAACGTTAAACTCCAGGCTTCCGCCTTGAGCTGAACGGGTCGCTGCCACCAGCTCTGAGCTAAAAGGTTAAGCCTTCAGGCAAAGGGGCCAGAGCAACCCCTGCCAAGCTCCAAATACAGAGTGAGTCTCCCCTGCCAAGCTGAGACTTGGTCAGAGTGGTTCACACTGTCCAAAAGGTTTACACAAAAGATAGCATGAGCAAAGCCAATCTAGGCACTTAGGATTCAGGCTTGGGAAACCACAGAAATCACTAGACACATCAAATATAATAAACTAGAAGTTTATTCAAAGGTTTGTGCTCGTTACAGAAAGACAAACGTTACGTGAGGCAGGTTAGCATATAAAACAAGAAAGCTTCAACCGTCTAACTACACATTTCATTAGAAAGGCAATTGGCTTAGGTTTAGGCAATCAGGCAAAAAGGTAAAGCATTCAGGTATGCAAAAGAGTTACCACAGTCCAAGAAGTTAGCATCTGGGTGTCAGCATGCTGGTCTCCTCAGTCAAGCATAGATTCATTCTATGGGATAAAGCAAAGGTTGATGAAAGACTCCAGGATGCGCCTGCACATCCCAAAAGTCTTCATGTTCTCTGAGTCCAAAAGGGCTTATTTTATCCCCTCCATCTTACCAGCCTATGGCCATCTTAGCCAATAAAATGGTGAGGATGTCAATTAACCCTGAATTAATTGTCATGTCATCTCTTAGTCACGAGTGTTACCGCTGACTCGCATCCTGCAGTTATGCGAGGCACCTGGGAAGACTCAAACTCAGAGATAACGTTTAATGGCCCATTTGTTGTCAAGGAGATAAATAGTTTGGTGCTGCCCCCAATGGCTGTAAATTCAGGGCAGCTGTTTATCTGCAACCTTGAGACCTTAAGGAGTACTTCCAAAATCGAAAGCACATTCCACTGTGATCTGTGAGAGGCCAGCTTGTTATTCCAGGCCCCCCAATGTTTAATTTGCCAAAGTTTAATATCAGTGAATACTAGGCCTGAAGCCTGAACCAGTGTTTCATAGAAGGAAAGCAAGGTGCTTTTCCTTCACAGGGGGACCTTGGATGGGGGACCACCAAGGAATACCTCTAAAATGCAGTTTAGAGAATCCAAGTACTTGGATGGGGGACCACCAAGGAATACCAGGGTTGCTATGCAGAGGAAGGCAATGCCAAACCACCTCTGTTAGTCTCTTGCCTTGAAACCCCTACTGGGTAGAGAAAATCGGAGTATAAAAACTAACTCTTCTTCTTTTCTTGCACCACTCGCTTAGTAAATACATGTTACACCACTCGCTTAGAACTAAACTACATGTTACATGCAGACACAGGACAATCCATGGCCACGGAACCATTTTAGATGAGAATTCTTGTGAGGACCCAATCTTGATCATGGCTGCACCATGAGATCTTCTTTCCCCACACACATATGCCTCTTCAAATGGCACAAGGCAAAGGGGGAACAAGATTGTATGGTGCTGTTGTGCCATAGGCCTGATCTGACAATTTTTAAAAGGTTGTGCATATCAATAAACCTGAACTGAAAATAAACCCAAAATTAGCAGTTTTGGCAATATTCAGGTTTTGGGTTGACTGAATACCAAAACCTGCAAATCTTCCTGAAGCTGAACAGGCGATTCCAAAAAAAGCCAAATAATTATTCAACTTTTCCAGGTTTGGTTATTTGCCTTTCCTCAGAATCATGGCTCTGTGCTATCTCCCATTTTTTCTATTTTTGATTGGTTTTGTTAGGGCCCCATAGTTGGGGCCCTTTTGAGGTAGGGGTTGTGTAATTGGAGCCAACTTCGTCTGACCAACGATCACTTTTCACTGGGTTAATCTGGATCAAGCCTAAGGGTTATTTAAAAGACGGGGCTCACCAAGTCCCATCTGGAGAGATACACCAGTATGACGCATCCCCCTTTCAACCACTTCAATATCCCACTCTCTCATCCCGGCCGTATATGCTGAGGGAAAAGCATTGACCTGAGTATATTTGTGAGGAGATTATTTTCCTTCTCCTCCAGTCCCACACCAGTATTTACCTCAGAGAGAAATATGACACAAGAGGCTTTTTAACTTAAACAGACAAAACAGGGAAGTTTATTGAACAGAACTCACAGAGATTGGTTTTCAAGGAAAAGGCAGAATTGGAGGGAAACTCAAAGTCAGATTTATCTTCATAAGATTACTTCAAAGAGATAGCTTAGATGTTTTTTAAATCAAGTTCCTTCCGTTCTTAGTTTCAAGCTTAGTTCTGTCCCTCAGAACTGTTACTCAGATTCAGACTCTCAGACTCTTTGTTCCCAGCCTAGCTCACAGGAACGAAGGAAGTCTGAGTTCCTCTCTCTCCTCAGAGAACTCACAGAAGTTTGGGGAAATATCCAAAATCCCTCTTCCAGTCCTCTCTGACTACCCCACACCAGTGGCTGTAATCCTCCACACCTCCCTGCTACCGGAATAGCTCCACCTCAGAGACTGATCCCCCTTTATGACCTGAGAATGGGCCCTCTCTAACCCAATTCTCACGCCTGTCACTCCCACAGGTCGTGTGTGTTTTAATAGCCTTGGCTTTAACAGAACCCCTCAGGTCCACACAGTACAGTCTGGCTTCCGCTCGGTCTCGCTACCAAGCTTTCAATCTATCACAGCCTTCTCTCAGGCTGGGTCCCAAGCTTCGAATACTTTCACAGCCTCCTATCCAGGCTTGGTCCCCAAGCTTCGAATGCTTTTCTGTCCCTCAGAGCTCAGAGTGTCAGCTCTCTGGCTCCGCCCACTCTTGGTCTGTCAGCTCTTGCTGCAGATTAACCCCTTATCCGTCACAACCAGCTTCTACAGCTGCTCACACCACCAGGCTTCCGAAAGAGACTTCCTCACCCAAGTGGATGAGCAGTCTCATTCAGAACAACTCCTGTGGTCAAGATTTTGGCTGGCTCCAATATCACACACCCCTCCGGAAAACCTGCTGTCAAACTGAAGGTCGTTTCCCCGCACCGTGACCGTCTCTTGAAATCAGATTTTTGATTACTATAATAAAGGACTGCTCACAGGATATCACAGGATACCCAGCATAGCTTCCAAGATCTGATAAGATCAGGCTATTCTGGGCCATCCTGGTCAGGGCTAAGGTATATGCATATAACATGAAATGGAATAAGGAATATTTGTTGATCCACAGTCTGGGCAACTATGCCTCTAATGAAATTAGAAATGAACTAGAATTTGAGTGAATATAGCTCACTGTCCAATTCACTGGAAGATTCAACAGAGCTTTTCTCAGTTTTAAAAGGCTGAAAATTACCTCCTGGCCAGTAATGTTCATTTACTGCTCAAGCTTCCTTTCCCCACCTTGTCCTTTTACCCTTCCTAAATACACTTTATTGAAATTTTCTCTGTATGGTTGAGTCCATGAATAGAATTTATGACTGAACTATATATACACTTCCAGATAGCCAAAAGAAAAACTAAGATGTATGTTATAAGAAATTATCAATAAACAAACCATTTAAGAGCAGCTTCCCTGTATTTTTCTGCCAACAGTTAAGTATGAAAGTAGGGTTCCAGAGTTATACTTTTAAGTTATTTATCTCCCCCCCCCCAATAATTCTGTATTTAATTTGTATTGCCAAAACTTTCTGGAGATTAAGTAAAAGGTAAAGGTCCCCTGTGCAAGCACCTGGTCATTCCTGACCCATGGGGTGACGTCACATCCCAACAGGCAGACTTTGTTTACGGGGTGGTTTGCCAGTGCCTTCCCCAGTCATCTTCCCTTTACCCCCAGCAAGCTGGAGATTACAGTTGCCTTTTTTCACCTTTGCTTTTAATAGCAGTAGCAGTGAGAAGAATTCAGCAAGTCCCATCCCCCCCCACACGCATGAAGATGCAGTAATGAGAAAAGTCACCTCATAGACTCTCCCCTTTTCTGTAGGGTTGCCAGTTCCAAACTGGGAATTCCTGAAGATTTGGAGGTAGACCCCTTGCAGGTGAAGTGTAGGGAGGGAAGCAACATCAGCAAGGTATAATGCAAACTAACAAGTGACAGGGACCAGATTCATCCTAGAGTTCTTCAGCAACTCGAATGGGAAATTGCTGAACTCCTAACAATGATATGTAACTTGTCTCTTAGATCAGCCTCTGTACCAAAGGACTGGAGAATGGCCAATGTAACACCCATTTATAAAAAAAAGTTCCAGGAGGGACCCAGGAAATTACAGGCCAGTTAGCTTAATGTCTGTTTCAGGTAAATTAAAGGAAAGCATTATTAAAGATAGAATTGTCAAGCATATAGAAGGGCAGGGTCTGCTGAGCAAAACCAAACATGACTTCTGTAAAGGTAGGTCCTGTCTCACTAAACTTTTAGAGTTTTTTGAAAGTGTCAATAAGCATGGGGGCAGGAATGAGCCTGTGGACATTGTGTATTTGGACTTCCAAAAGGCTTTTGACAAAGTCCCTCACAAAAGATTGCTAAGCAAACTTCATAGTCATGGGATAAGAGGACAAGTCCTCTTATGGATTAAGAGCTGGCTGAAAAATAGGAAGCAGAGATTAGGAATCAATGGTCAGTTCTCACAATTGAGAGATGTGAGCAGTGGGGTCCCTCAGGGATGTGTTGGGACCAGTGCTTTTCAACCTGTTCATCAATGACCTGGAGTTGGGATTGAACAGCGAAGTAGCCAAGTTTGCAGATGACACCAAATTATTTAGGGTAGTTAAAACAAAATTGGACTGGGAAGAGCTCCTAAAGGATCTCTACAAACTGGAAGAATGAGCATTAAAATGGCAAATGAGAGTCAATGTGAGCAAGTGTAAAGTGATGCATATTGGGGCAAAAAATCCCAATTTCACATATACACTGATGGGATCTGTGCTGGAAGCGACAGACCAAGAAAGGGATCTTGGGGTGGTAGTGGATCACTCAATGAAGATGTCAGCTCAGTGTGTGGCTGCTGTGAAAAAGGCAAATTCCATGCTGGTCATAATTAGATGAGGAATAGAGAATAAAACTGCTGCTATCATACTGCCCTTATACAAATCTATGGTGAGACCACACTTGGAATACTGTGTACATTTAAGGTCACCACACCTAAAAAAGGATATTGCAGAGCTTGAGAAGGTGTAGAAAAGAGCAACCAAAATGACCGGGGACCCCGTGCAACTGCCCTATTAGGAGCGGTTAAAACGCTTAGGGCTGTTTAGCTTGAAAAGAAGGCGGTTAAGGGGAGACATGCTAGAGGTCTATTAAATTATGCATGGTATTGAGAAAGTGGACATAATACTAGAATGTGGGTCATCTGCTGAAGCTGGAGGGTGAGATATTCAAAACAGATAAATGACAGTATTTCTTCACACAATGCATAGTTAGATTGTGGAATACCCTGCCCCAGGATGTGGTGATAGCTGCCAACTTGGAAGGCTTTAAGAGGGAAGTGGACATGTTCATGGAGGAGAGGGCAATTCATTGCTACTACTAAAAATGGATACTAACCATGATGCATTCTCTCCAGGATCAGATGAGCATGCTTATTATATTAGATGCTTGGAACACAGGCTGGACATTGCTACTGCAGTTGTCTTGTTTGTTGGGTTCCTAGAGGCACCTGGTCAGCCACTGTGTGAACAGACTGCTGGCCTTGATGGACCATGGTCTGATTCAGCATGGCCTTTCTTGTGTTCTTATGTTCTAATGCCATAGAGTCCAACCTCTAAAGCAACCATGTTCTCCATTTTCTCTATCATCTGAACAGCAGTTGTAATTTTGGGTGATCTCCAGCCCTCACCTGGAGCCTGGCAATCCTAGTTCCCCTGGAGGAAGTGACTGCTTTGGAGGGCGGAGTCTATGGCATTATACCCTTTTGAGGTCCCTCCCCTCCTCTAACTCTACCCTTTCCAGGCTCCACCTCCCAAATCTCCAGATATTTCCTAACCTGGATTTGGTAACCCTGTATCCTTCCCACTCAACCTCCAACCTACATTTATCGGCTTCTCCGTTATACGTTTTGGCTCTTCCCCCCCCCCCCAGAAGCAGCCTCTATCTAGGAAAAAAGTGGCCCAGTTTAGTGGTGCCTGCCACTGAGGGCCAGGCCCACTTGCATGGTAGGGAACCCTGAAAGACTTGTGGGGTGGCACTTTACTTTTCTCTGTATCCCCTCCTCACATTATTTCCTCTTTTCTTCCCACTGGCAACCCTCCCCTTCCCTGCCTCATTCTCTCCTACTCAGCCATTCAGCAACCTATCTTTTACCTGCCCCCCATCATCAGCTATATTATTTATTTCATTTTCAACTCACCTTTCTCCAAAGTAGGGACCAAACCACCTTACATTATTCTCCTCTCTTCCTTTTTATCCACACAACAACCATCTGAAGTAGCTTAGGCTGAAAGAATGTGACTAGTCCAAAATCATCCAGTGAGCTTCCATAGCAAGATTGGAATTCAAACCCGAGTCTCCCAGGCCCTTCTCTGAAGCTTTAACCACTATACCACACTGGATTTCATAGGGTAGCTGCTGTTGTACAGTCGCAAGCAGCCAGGCCTAGTTAAGTCATGCAAATTGGGTGGTATCAAGTCACCCAGAGATTTCTTCCAGGCCTAGGGTTGCCAACCTCTCAGTGGGACCTGGAGGTCTCCCAAAATTACAACTGAATTCCAGATGATAGTGATCTGTTCTCCTGGAGAAAATGGCTGCTCTGGAGGGTGGACTGTATGCCATTATATCCAGTTGAGGCCCCTCCTCTCCCCAAACCCTGCCCTCCTCAGACTCCACCACAAAATCTCCAGGAACCCAGAGCTGGCAACCCTAGTCAGACCTGGCCTCAATGAGTCCTCTCTTGAAAGCCAAAATAGACCTGAAAAGGGCACTGCCCCCTCCCCCAGCCTTATACTGAAAGAACCAAATCTGGATCCTGTGGTTACCTAGCAACGGCCACTGAGGGAACTCTTTCCTTAAAGCTACAGGGCTGTTCGACGGTAGAATGTGCTGCCTCAGAGGGTGGTGGAGTCCCCGTCTTTGGAGGTCTTTAAGCAGAGGCTAGATGGCCATCTGTCGGGAGTGCTTTGATTGTGGGATCCTGCATGGCGAAGGGAGGGTTGGGGTCACTGGGGATGTGGGGGGAGGTGGTTGTTAATTTCCTGCATTGTGTAGGGGGTTGGACTAGATGACCCTGGTGGTCCCTTCCAACTCTATGATTCTATGATTCTAGGTGCTCCTTTTATCATTTTCAGGTTTTTTGTTTGTATGGACCACCATTCCATCCTCTTTTATGAATTACACCAGAGGGGGCCCGCCACCAAAAATTATCACAGGCATCTATGGGCAAGCCTTGGCGGGTTCTTGTATAGGGACTGAAACCGAGTATGAGGGTTGCCCCGAATATACAGGCATTGTGATGGTAGTAGACTATAGGACAAATAGGACTTGTACCCCTGGCTTTTGGTTCTGCCAGAGATGGGAATATGAAGGTGGATACCTGTACTGCCGGGTGGAACAAATGTCTGAAGGGATCCGCAGCTTGGAAAGTGGATGGGATTATCAGTGGGTTAATACAACAGGTTGTTCCTTTACCCATGGAGAGTTCCCAGATGTTAAGAATCAGGGGTATTGTTTGAGTGGAGGTTGCCAGTGCATGTGTAAACAAGGCTGTGTTACCCATCCAGGATTTTATTTTCTCAAAAGGAATGGAGAATGCTCCAATTACCATGTGGCGTGTTCACGGGTTGCCATAGGGGTGATTCTCCCTATGGATATCCCTTGCCACCCTACAGGCCACAGAATGCGCTGTGGGGTGACCAGAGAATTCTGTTCAAATAAAGAGATCTATGTGGGGTTCCCAAGCAAGATAATTGGGACTGGAATAGCTAGTTTTGGAATATCCACTCATGTATACTTCAGTCATTTTCAAGCAGCAACTGCCTGCGCCATCGCTAGGCTAGGAAATGACATTTTTGAGGCCTTACATAAGTTCTGCATGGAGATGGAGAGTCTGAGCAGAATAGACATGCCTTAGACTACTACTTTGCTGCGCGAGGTGAGGTTTGCAAGATTATTGGTGACCAGTGTATTATGAATGTCAATGCCACTTCCATCGAGAGTGATCTTTTAGATATCAGACAGGTGGTGTCGTCCATTCAGGAGATGCCAGGTCCCTTCAGTTGGCTGGTCTCATGGCTCCCAGGTTGGGGGTGGGTGAGGGAACTTTTTATGTTGATTGTGTTGGTGAGTGCAGGCAGCATTTTTGCTTGTTGCCTCATCCAATGACTTCCCCTTTGCCTCCTGATATGCAAGGGCACTTCACGCAAACCTGCTCCCACCCAGCCGGAAAATTTCATGATGATGGTCCGGAGGTTTGGTCCCCCTGAGGACCCATTGAGTCCTGCTGAGAATGGTCCTAGTGTGTCCCCTGAGTCTGAACCAATCTATGAACGTTAGCGAGGTCACATAGGTCTATGGACCTAAAGGGGGGATTGATAGAAGTGCCAGCTGCAGCTGGCCCAGGTACTGGAAACTACTGAAGGCTCCCAAGATCCCCAGCCCGGGAGTTTTAGGTGCTGGAAAGCCCCTAGACAATAGAATAGAAATAGCCATGGAGCAGACAGGATGCCGGATGTAGAGTGAAGGGAGTTAGCTAGTAACAAGAATAGAAATAGCAAAGAGGATGCAGGATGGAGGGTGAAGATCAAGACGCCTGAAGTTCAGTTACTAACCATCACGTAAGCAAAACCACTAACCACAGAGCTGGCTAAAGCAGTGGTTGCTGATTTTGCAAGAAGCAAATCGCTGACACCTGGGAAACCCAGACATAGCCCCCTGCCCAGGCTCACCCCGGAAATCCCCAGAAATAACAGAAACTGTGAGGACAAGGAAATGACATGGGACAAGGAATGTGTGAAACAACCAATAGAAGGTGTAAGATAAAGGGTGCCCTTAATATGGGCAATGCAAAAATGTATAAATACTCAATCCTTGGGCTGAAATCTTTGAAGAACTGATTTCAGCCCTGCTGTGCTATGCTGTGCTTTTCTCCCACCGGCTTAATAAAAACTCTTTTACCTGATGCCTGAGTCGTCTCCTCCTTGGTAATTGAAACCAAGTGTGGGCCTCTTGGCCTCCGGCCCCATGGCTATCACATTCATGGGAAGCAATCTGTTGTCAAGAGAGATGCCATCATAGAGGAGAATTCCAGCTAAACTTTCATTTTGCTGCACTCTGACTCATTCAGTTGCAAACAGATCATACATCCTAAACACAGTGGTATGGTCTGCAGTCCCTTTCCCTTTATAAAGTGCTGTCCTGAGCCATTCTGTTATAGAATAGCCCTATTCTCTTTATTTTTAAAAAAGCCTTCATGAACTATTTGATTTTACATAATTTGTAAAATTTCAGCTGTATGGGAGCCTTCCTGATCTCCTCAGGAAAGCCATTCCACAAGGTGGGGCCCCCAACAAAGAAAGCACATGTATGGGTAGTGGTTGAACTTGTCCATTTTCAGGGTGGCACCAGCAGAAAGCCCTGAACAGATCAATGAAGCTGTCATTGTGGAACATAGGAGGAGAGGCGGTTGTGCAGATATGAGGGCCCAAGGTTGTGTAGGGCTTTGTATAGTCTCCAAGAGATGTTGGCTCTGTGGATTCGTTTGGAACAATTTTAATTGTCATGTGGCCTCCAGTAATGTTTGCACTGATGTTCTATGTGCTAAGTGGAATGTCTATGCTCTATCATACAGTCATATTAAAACTGCAGCATGAATGCATCTGTAACACTTTGCTTTGTTATAGGAAACACGATTGAATTCGGCGGGGTACCAACAAATGTGCCAATGAGAACATAATGTTCTCAGATGGGAGAACTGTCAAATGTGAGCAGATACTCCCCATGAGCTGATCTGGAAGATCATGTAAAGCCATTAATGATGAGTTTGTTAATTACCAGCTAATGTTGTAGCAGGTGGCTGTTCTACTCCAGCTGTTCTAAGCACCTGCTAATAGTCTGGTTGTTACCTTTGAACTCCCTGCATCTTGAAGTCTGACAACTCTGCATCAAAAGGCAAAGAGTGTGTGCCATTATTTAATCATATTCAGAAGGAGACAGGAAGCTGCCCCCACAGTGGATTGTCTTGTTGTAGATAACAACCTGTACCAGAATTACATCTGCAGCAAAAGTAATCAATGAATGGTTGCTTCAGGCTCAAAAGTAGGTGTGCTTTAACCCTACAAGTGCAGCCTGCAGAGCTTACTAGCAGCTTTCTTTTTCTAAAACGGATAACCGTAACATGATATAATAGTTGCCAATATGATATTTCTTACACAAATTGTGAAGCACGTATATAAACAAGACTATGTAACAAAGGAGAGGTATAGCCTGATCTCGTTAGAACTCAGAATTGAAGCTTTATTGGTGGGTTGTTGATTTTTTTTGCACACCCCTATATACTACTTCATAGGGTTATTGTAAGAATGACAGGGGAGGCCGTATATGGCACCATTGGCTCCTTGAAGGAAGGGAAGGATTAACATGTGATCAGTGAACCAATAGATATTTATATCTAGGGAGCCATAATTATGTGCAGATCCCCAATTAGTATAAACTGAGGAACAGTCCCTGAGTGTGTTGTCTGCATATTGTGTGAAATGAAATTGTGTGTAAACTAGTGGCATCTGAATGGCTTGTGTGTGGACCGCATTTACATGAGTATTCATGAATAGTGTGCATGAAAGCATGTATATGTGAATGGAGACATATATGATTGAAGAAGGAATGGATGCAGACAAGGTGTTACACAGAGAAAACCAAATCTGTAAATTTATGCAGGTCTCTTCCTGATTAACAGAATATCCTTAAATGCTCTCTCTCTCTCTCTCTCTCTCTCTCTCTCTCTCTCACACACACACACACACACATTTGGTAAATGTGAAATGGTTTGTGACAAAATCTGCTGTGTACTTCACTCTAACTGTGAATCATGACTGAGAGTGTGCTAATGCTTAGTTTGTGCTTCTATGCTCCTGAAATATACACAAGGGAGATATTAGCATGGCTGGGCTGTGTTTACACTTTGGTGTTAAAAGAGCTTTGTTTAACTGCCTCTTCACAGCTACTCAGGAGCATGCAGTAAAAATGTTCCTGGTAAACAGATTTTTTTACAAGGGCTGTTTCTTCTACTCCTCTTCAACAACTCCTAAGCCAATCAAACTGATCTAAAAGACCAAGCCAACAACTTAAATAAATGGTTTCATCATGCCTCTTTCAAATTTGGGAAAGGGTTCCCAGATGACAAGATTAAAATTCTGTGATGTTTTCTAAAGTGAAGAGGAAATATGTTACTCATAAACTTACTAAAGGGGGACAGAGGTCTCGTACGTTCAATAATAGCTGATTCACAGTTCTAGATCAATAATGGAAAGAAGATCGGTGCGCTCAACTGAGTGTCAAACTAAATGTTTCTGGTGATGGCCTTTCTGCTGGCCTTTCTGCTAATATTTATGATACGTTTGCTATTTTATGCCCTGGATATAAGCCCAATGGATCTCGTGAGGAACAGACATGCAGCACCAGACAACTGAATCCATGAGCAACCAAATGGCTGAAGCACCAGATACCTCCAATTTGGAAGAAACTAGCCAAGATGTACTAATCCAAAGCAACTTTGATATATAAAATGTATGCTCAAAGCTCTTCTTGTCCTTCCTCTTAATTGGTTTGCATGACTTTTTTCTATACTGATACTGATCCAAAGCAACTTTGATATTAAAATATATGCTCAAAAATAATAATAATAGCTGATTCACTTTTCCTACCTTTGCATGGTAAAGTTCTCACAGTTCTTTTTAGTCTAGAGCAGTAACTGTTCCCCTGTATTCCTGGCCATATCTGTGGCAGTCCTCTTCTAGTGCCCCACAGTTATCAAACAAGCAGCAGCCCTGATCTTTGCATCTGACCACCCTAATGAAGCAAGAAACAATCAAACCAGAGGAACCAGACCTTTATAGGTAAAATGTGCGCTATTAATTTGGTGTGGGTGAGCAGGCTCTTGTCAATGAAAACAAAGGTGTCATTGCAATATTATCACGACTTCAATTCTATATCCACCATACATTAGCTCAACACAAGGAAAATTGTGTTTCTAGTGATCAACACCTGACAGAAGTAGTGTTTCCAAATCGATATATGGAAAATTTAATCTTACAAGCTGTCAGGATCACAAACAGAGGGTAAATTTTAATGACAAGGAAGCAAACATATTCATTGTGGAAAAGGTTACCACTGAAAGGACTAATATGACTTCTCATAACTGCATGGAAGAGATATTGCACATTGACCTTAAAATATGTCACCATTTTTTCTTTTAAAAAAAAAAGACGTATGGCGCTCTAATACTAAGCAATGAAACACATCTTCTATTTTGCCCTTTATGCAGAAAACTTCTAGGTGGAACTTGATAACACAAAAGATCCTGATTTTTTTTGAATACTAGTACAACAAGTTTCTACAGAAACGCCTCTTCATAAACTATTGTTTACATTTTTGAAAAGGCTTTCCACTGTTTTCTTGCATGTAGGCCTAAGGAGAGTCAATTCCTCCTATTTTGAGTGAATTTTAAGTCATATATAAAAGACTGCCAGTGTGGTGTAGAGGTTAAGGTGTTCAAATCCACACTCTGCCATGGAAACTTGCTGGGTGACCTTGGGCCAATCACATACTCTTAGCCTGGCAAGAACTTGAATGTAAGACCTCTAAGGAATACCAGGGGCATGATGCAGAAGCAAGCAATGGCAAACCACCTCTGAATGTCTCTTGCCTTGAAAACCCTACGGGGTTGTCATAAGTCAGTTGTGACTTGACGGCACTCACACACACAAAAGACTGTAATCCGAAGTCATCATGAGTAGGGGCCACACAGGAGGGTAGAAAAATAGGTGCACTGACTGTGGCCAAGGGTTGCTAACTCCAGCATGGGACCTTCCTGGAGATTTGAGGATAGTTCCCAGGGAGAGTGGAGTTTGGACAAGGAAAAGGGGCTTAGGGGGGATGTGATGCCATAGGGGATTGTATATATGGGATGGGAGATTGTATATACAGGGTGGGATCATTGGGGCGGGGCATGATAAAGTTTGTACCAGAGCCAGAGAAAATGATACTTGCACCCTGGGAAGAGAATGGAACACCACAGACAGAATCACAGTCTCTGAATGCCACACTTATATTTCCTTGTGACAGTTTAATCTAATGTCCTCATATGGTATGCACCAGTTCCATTTGATGAACAGAAAAGTAAACCAAATCAGAAAATACACAAAGGAGAGAAAAGATCATCAAGAAGATACATTATTTTTCTTTCTGGACATCTCCAGTTAAAAAATAATTATGCAAATCAGGCATAGCATAGAGAGCCCTTACTTTATACACATGTGGAGAGCAAGATGAAGCGTTGTGTAAAGTATGCAAAGACTTGTTTTATTGTAAGCAGCAGTGCTTGTAAGAGTGTATCAGCTTTAGTACTGGCTGGAAAAAAAATAGAGAAAAAGAAAGATGTATATTTTAGTCTTTAGAGGAAACGATGAAAATTCAGCCAAGACAGAAACAGTACATTAAATGAGCTCCTTCTCCAATCAGGCAAAGCATTACATGAAAAAATTGATTGTGGCACATAAACAAGTGTAGAGATATAATTGCAGAGTTTTCCTTTTGGATGTTTGTATACTTAGAAATATGTTTCATTTGTCATTATTAGGGGGATAAAACAAAGAGGCTCTAGCGAATGTGGGTCTTGTTTATACCATCCATATTGAGACGCAGGTATTTTATTTATTTATTTATTCATTATTTATTTATTTATTTTATTAGATTTATACCCCGCTCAGAGTGGCTAACTATCATCGCAGGGTTGTTATTCTGAGATAACAAATATTCAAAGTTTTAGATCATACTCCCCTAACTAATCATTTACTGGTCATTAGGGATGTGCATTTGAAATGTAGCTCATTAAAATCTGTTCTGAACACACCTTTCCAACATACTACTGAAGAAAAACAAAAACTAGCACTCACCTCTCTAGCAGTTCTGCCTCTTGCTTGGCCTCAGCTCTGCTTTTGGTGAAAGGAGCCTTGTTAATCAAAGGCTCACAGCCCCACCTCCCACATGTGAACTCCCCATTCTTTCCGGCTGCACAGGGGCCAAATTCATGATGAATCTGGAGAAGGGACTTTAACAATGGCAGCACATAAATTTTTCAAAAGAAGAAACAGCAGATCCCCAGTGCCGTTTCAGGTTAGGAAAACAGTGGGAGGGAAAGGTTGAATCCACTTCTTCATATCCAAATCAGGCCAGTGTGTGGCTGAGAAGTACAGAATATTTGTTCACACATGTGATACAAAATCCTCCTGGTGGCCATGATGACTGTATGTTGGGTCAATCAGCCCTTATTTACTCTATTCATACATAAATTGAAGGGTGAGTGCATTTTTTTAACCACACAGCATGCAAGCAACAAAGTAGCGCCCACAGCCTCTTTATTTAACTGTATAAAGCTAGTAATTTTCTCAGTTCTAAATAGGTCTAATGCATCACATGTGTTCTAGGGTTACCAGCTCAAAGCTGGCAACCAGCAGGAGACCTTCCAGAATTGGGGGGCAGGGGGCTATCCAGCTATGTCATGATGTTATTGACAATGCAGTGACATTTCTTCCAGGCCATGCTGGAAGTGACATCACTATGTTACTGGAGACGGCATTTCCCCCCTGCCCCCATATTCCCTTGCCCACCCACTGAGGGCTGCTAGTGGAGGTGTTCCACCAGTTAAGGAGATTTGGCAGCCTTAATGTATTGGGAGTTTAAAGACCTTTCTGGACTGACAGCAAACTCTCATGTGGATCCTGGAATTCATAGCCAGCTTCCAGAGATTTCTGTACCTCATGTGTGGTAGTTATCTACTTTTTAATGTAAAAGAAAGAGGTATATACTCTCCTTTTTTATTTGCTGTGCAAAGACTTATTTTGCCACAAACACATGGGTTGGGAAGTCTTTACATTGATATTAAGCAATCGATGAATGCTTCTGAAAAGGCAGTGTATTTTCATAGCACATATGAACAGCTGTTTTTGCAACTCTGTCTTTGCCTTCATTCCATTGATGTACACATTGGACCATACTGCTATGCAGTCTTCTCGTGCCATGTTTTTTTTTTAATTGGCTGGAGCCAGAAATAGTTGAACGGACTCTGTCTTTACCTATTGTTTGTATACAGCAGTCGTACTTCCACACCCTGGGTACCAGGCAGATTTTACTTTGAAATAGCTATATTACCTTCTTTTGATAATAGAGGGATGACCCAGTTTTTTTTTTATTGTCTCTTGCTATTGACCAAATAGGGCGTCACAGATAAAGACTTAAAGATTGGGATGATAGTGGTGGTGGAAGGTTGTTTTTTAGAATTGCTGAACAGTACTTCAATTCATTTGTTTCTGCTTTGATATTTATGATGAAAGAACAGAAATGTTTTTGTACCCCCCAAAAAAGCAAATAAAAATTAAAAAAGAACAGAACAGAAATGACCAAGAACTGCATCGACAACGAAAAGCTAACCTAAGGAAGTATAGGAGAGTTTACTTTACAAAGTAAAATTGCAAAATAAATGCATCTTATTTTCTTGCGCAGAATCACAGGTAGAGAGAAAGCAATTTGTGCACTAATGGTCTCAAGACTACTGCAGGATGTGCCTGTTAAGGAAAATATAGGTTTCATATAGATAGATGGTTACTATCACTTTTGTTGTTGCGCCTCATTTTCTGACTCAGTGAGACAGTTCAGAATAAGATGCAGAAGTTCTCGGCTTCTGTTGCTGTGCAAAGAACAATTTGCATAATAACAACAAATTTCTATTCTGTTCATTTTGTAGGTGGGTGAACAGAAAAAGATGTGTCAGTAAACAATGCCAGATAACTTATTCCCTTTTAAAAGAAATGTTTCCCCACCCTCTATCCGGAGCTTTCTTTTTTTCAGAATCTTTGTTACTGTTCTGGCCCCATGCTTCTGAGCCTTCTAGTCTCTCAAGAGCAAAAACTGCAGCTCAGCGAGGTCTGGACCTGGGTCTGGAACAGCACAAGGTTAGTGGCTTGTCAAACTAGATGACCCAGCAATGCTCCCCCTCCCTCACCTTAAGCTTAAATGGGCCATTACCGCACCAGGTATTTACAACATTGATCTTTGTGTGTTTGCACCCAAAACTTTCCATTTGGTCTTGGAAATGACTTCAAAGTGTCAAATGCCCGTATTGTCAAAAAAACACTTATATGACGATGTATTTCCTTACCCTGTTTCAAAGACGACAACCCAAGGGGTGTGGACAAGTTGCAGACGCTATTCATTTCTCTACCCCTCTGTTGGTAACACCCTTTCCTCCTCCTATTCCACCTTCCCCTCCCCTCCCATCTGCATCCACCTATCATTTTCTTTGCTTAATTTTTTTGTTCTTAACTGCATTTGGTTTACCAAAGGAACATTGGAATGTAGGAGTAACTACACTGATTTGTGCGGGGTCCTGATTAAATGTTTTCCTGATATATTATTTCCTTGAAGTGCATTTTGTAACCTGTTCATGGGACTTGGGGGGCGGCAGAGGAAGGAGAGTTCCCTGCTTGTGTGAATTAAAAAAAAAAAGGAAAATAAGTGGCAGGGAGAGCGGGGAGCAGCAAGAGAGAGTGGTCGGAGGAGGCTGCAGGGCCCTTTTAATTGGCAGCATGAGTGCTTGTGTCCCCTTCTGTGAGCAGGCGGTTGCCATGGATCGCGTGCACCACGCCACCTGGCAGGGCAGGGCACCGAGGGTTCTTTGCCTTTTAGGGCATTTCTCCATGGCGACGACTAGTTCAGCATTCTCTGAAAGGGTTCCCACACCACATAACCACACGTACAGGATTCCAATCTCCCTCCCATTCCTTCTGCTCTAACGTTTTTTTAATTAATTGTGTTTGTACTAGCAAAGGAATGCTGGAATGTTGGACTAACCCCTGAGAGGACAGCGGCTCTGTGTTTCACACCATGCTTAGAATAGCTCTTGTTTGTCTGTGTGTGTGTGGGAAATGTACCTGCATGGACACTGTGGTTAGGGTCTTCCTATATGCCATGCAAATGAGGTGATTCTTAAAATGGTATGTGAAAACAAGGAAACGCAGCCAATCACAGCGCTCCTTTGCACCAACACTAGTGTGCATGCGTAAAAACAAAAAAGGGAGGGGGAAGCAGGGGAGCATCTGCGACGTATACATGATGCAGCTCTTCCCCGCGCTCCTCCCCTAAAGTTTTTGCACTAATTTGGGAGGTGCGAACTTAAAATAAACTGTCTTGGGAGCCATCATAATACTGGCGAAATAGGCAGGGTACAATCAGGAATTACGAATATGCATCCAAAACTCATACACTGAATACGATGATAATATGCTGTAAGTTGTTGGTGTGGTGACAGCCATAGGCTGGGGGAAAGCAGCCCCAGCTGTTCTGAAGGCAGCTTCTGGAATTCACCTGGCTAGGTCCCGATCAGGCCAGAATCCTGCAACAGATAGCTAAAACAATGAACTGGCACATTGGCTGGATGATGGGCTTCTATCCTGGCATTGCATCTTCTCCCATTTGCATCTGTATGAGGCCACTCCCTCCACTGATCCTGCCGGATGGGAAAGAATCCTGGAGGGTTTGTGGTCCAGGCCTTTATCCAGCATGTTTGAAACATAGCTGTCCCAGTATCTGGCAGGGCTGCTGAAGGTTCTGATGGTGACACCTCAGCAACTGGCTTCTCAATAATGGTCCCTGGAGCTGAGGGGCTATTGCAGTGCGGGTATCTCCCCAACTTCTCTTCCTCAAATGATATTCTTAGTTCCTCAGCCCCCTCTTCTGAAGATTCTGAATCCATGGACCACTCAGCTGGAATCATGGCAGTCACATGCATCATTATCTATATGTCTAATTCTGACCATTGCCCCAGAATTTGGTTCAAAAAATCAACACAATGGGACCATATACTGATAAAAGGGACTGTCTACAAACCTTGCTGAATGTACTTCAGGATTCATAATTTTGTACTATTTTAGCACTAGTGAAAGGATCAGTATAGAACCTTAAAGCATGTGACAAGTAGCAGGAGAAAAACCTCACTAGCTGCAAAGGCATGGATTTCTTACCACCCTCACAGAGAGATGGATATCCATCAGCATTCGAGGGCAATGGGGATCACACTGGAAGTGTGCCTACCACGCCGATCCATTCCTATATCTGCAATTGCAGACTGGTCATAGTAACATCAAATACAAGCCACAGGTATGGACAATGAGTTTCTAGGAGTGTGATTATACCATAATCATATATGGCAGCACTGAAGGCTGGAAAGTGGAAAGGAGAATACAGATTTATCATCTGCCCCAAGCATGCACCAGGAGAACTCATGGTTATGATATTAGAAAGCTTCCTGTAAAGTAAAGCTTGCAGCAGGTAAAAGTACCAGCTACATTCATCTGGTTGAACACATTTTATAATGGAAGGAACTAAAAAATTCTTATCCTTTTCAATGGTTAGATAATGCCTAGAGGCATGAAAATACAGCAACCCCATCTGGGCCGGTAAAGTTATAAATGTTATGGACTCTCATAAAATTACCCAACACCTTTAAAATGCAGGGATGGTATTTGACACCTTGACCTCCTCCACAGTGTGAATAAATGTTCAATGAAGAAATATTTCATTTCATTTGTTTAAAATTTGCCTGCCATTAACTTTGAGTGACCTCTTGTTCTGTAATTAGGGACAGAGCATAAAATGCTAGAACTGGCTTGATTTTTTACTGTGTCTTTCTATATCTGAGTCACCTCGTCTGAGGTTAAATCATCCTAAATTTTATAAAATGTCAGGAGGTACTCTGAGTGTACATAATTTTCCTTAGACATTTGAATGCTTCATGAGGAGTATCACAAATAAAGCTTTCTGGACATGATGGCATGGATGAGCCTGCAATCATAGCTTGACCCAAGTATTGCATTGGCAAACACATCATGCTACACCATTCCAAACACTTGTTTCCAGAGCAGTGGTTTATGCAACTATGCCTCTTAAAGAGATAAAGAACAGCTCTGAGACACAGCAAAAATGCAAGGCACATTATAGTGCCATCCCCCCTCAAGGTACTGTTTCAAAATCATGTACCTAGGAGCATTACTCAGGTGAGCTCTGGGCTTGATCAATTTCTGAAGGCTTCTCTGGTTTAGATATGCCTGGCTGCTTCTTTCCATGATGTCCAATTAACGTTCATTATAGAATCTTATTATACAAGTATGCTTTCTGGAGAATAAGATACCCAGGCAGCCTGATTTACACATTTATTGCATTGAAATATTTGGATTTAAGCTGAAGATTCCTTTCTACAACCTTTTGAGCTCATGCTGGTTGGGTGTGTTTTTTTAATCTACCCACAATGACAAATCCCAGTGCTGTCACAGGTTTGAAAGGCTGGGAAACTCAAACACTGCCACCCCACCTAGGTTGACTTCAGGTTGGATTTACTGAATGCATGCAACTGCAGTTTCTAGGACTGGCTACAAATATACAGTCCAATGCAAAAATAGCCAGTCCAAGCAAAAAAGTCATTGGATATCACATGTATTTTTGAGTCTGCCAACAACACATTTTTTGGTATTTTTGGTAAAGTATTCAAACCTGCAAACTTTCAACATTTTACATTCAAGCACACTATACCAAATGTATATGCCAGACCTGATTAAATACCTATCTATACTGAGGTCTTGCTAGGTATGTATAATTATGTTCTGTGTTGTTTCTCTTTGCTTTTGTTTGTTGCCTTTCTGAGTAGGGAATTCATGTTTGAGAAGCCCAAATTCTTCCTCCCTTACGTACTTTCTCCAAAAATCTGTGTTCAACTCTTCTTCTGTATTTTAGTCAACTGTTTTATTCTTGTTTTTTTTGCCCGTTTTACAGATGTCATTTTTAGTGTATAGAACGTTTGCAGTTGATCATATGTCTCCTGATGTGTTTATTGCAGCAATTGACTGGGAAATGCTGGGAAACTGACTGGGAAATGCATTCCTTTAGACCCAAGTTGCAGTATCCTTTCCATTCCTCTAGTCTAGTGATCTTTACTAATTTAGACCCATTAAGTAACTATCAGCCCATCATTTTGTGTCATCAGTTCAACAAATGAATAATAAAGGATTCAGGTGAAACAGCAAGGTGGCACAGCTTGCACACAAACCAAATTGTTTAGAAGATAGAAACTCCAAAACCAACTGAAAAGTGTTCTGCTTTAAACCCACCATTTCCAGATTGTGATTCAACCCCTTCTTTTCCTATAGCATTAAGCTTTTGTTTTGTCCTAATTTACAACTCATGATCATTCTGTGCCATCAACACAACAAAACAATGATCAGGGAGCAGAGGTGCAAACTATGGGAGAAAAATAGCTTAAACCTCAAAACCTGAACAACTGGCCTCAGTGTTGATCTCAACTTTTTTATTTCCAATTTCATCTGAAAACTGTATGTTTGGCAGCCACAATTTCGTTCCTGAACTTAAATGGCAGCTACAATTTCATCCTTCAGGTTAAAAGAACTCACTCAAACCATCAAAGTTACAATTGAACTAGCAAGCCTGTGGAAATGCTTCTGTATTCCTAGTGGTGAGGGGTTTTTTTCCCTTCTCATCTTGTACATTTTATCATCATCAAGCCCATGAACCAGGTTAGAATGAAAAAGAATGACTGTTGTAAGTTTACCCAGCAAGCTTCCCTGCAGAGGAAAAGAATGAATTCTGGTCTTCCAAGTCATAGCCCCTCTGATCACTGCAGGCACTGGTTATATACCATTTACAAATAACTGATGCAAAAACAATATTACAAATTTAGACTTGGATATAGCAATGCACAAGTGGTAACATAAATGGAATTAGCACAGTTCCACTTGTACAAGCTCATGTGCAATACCTACCACTTTCCTGCCTACATATTAAATTGCCCCAAAATTGGGTACACAAGTTCATAGAATCATAGAACCATCGAGTTGGAAGGGGTCATACAGGCCATCTAATCCAACCCCCTGCTCAATGCAGGATCAGCCTAAAGCATCCCTGACAATTGTTCATCCAACCACTGCTTAAAGTCTGCTAGTTAGGGGAAGATCACCACCTGCCTAGGCATCATCCTTGTCATTCTCCTCTGTACCCGCTCCATTCTGTCCACATCCTTTTTGAAGTGAGGCCTCCAGAACTGTGTATAGTCCTCCAGATATGGCCTGACCAATGTGGTGTACAGAGGGACTATGTCATCTTGCAATTTGGATGTTATACCTCTGTTGATACGCATTAGCTGGTTTTGCTGCTGCAGTACACTGAGTGCTCATATTTAGCTTACAGTCCACCTGTACCTCAAGATCTTGTTCAAATACACTGCTACCTAGAAGTGTATCCCCTATCCAGTAATGGTGTTTCTCATTTTTGTTACCCAGATGTAGAACTCTGCATTTATCCTTGTTGAATAGCATCTTGTTCACATCTGCCCACTTTTCCAGTGTGTTCAGATTGTTCTGTCTCTATTTTCTGGGGTGTTTGCTACTTCTGCCAATTTGGTGTCATCTGCAAGTTTAATGAGTAGTCTCTCCCCCACCCCTTCATCTAGATCATTTATAAAAATACTGAAAAGTACCAGGCCCAGAACTGAGCCCCGTGGCACACCACTGGACACTTCCCACCAATCAGATGAAATGTCATTAATATCCACTCTTTAGATGTGGTTCTCCAACCAGTACCCTATCCACCTAACTATCCTAGAGCCCAGTCCACAGTCCTCTAGTTTACCCATCAGAACATCATGGGGAACACTGTCAAAAGCTTTATGGAAATCCATGTAAACAACATCAATGGCATTCCCACAATCCAATAAGCTCATTACTTGATCAAAGTAGGAAACAGGGTTTGTTTGGCAGGACCTGTTAGGGGCAAATCCATG